>NW_027132429.1:2677546-4016320 GCF_026122565.2 Emydura macquarii macquarii
GGCCGCACCTCGGGGGTTTCCCCAGCTTCGGCAGGGCAACCGCAGCTGTCTGTCACCAGCTTGTTGGCGCTTCTCCAATTCTACGCACGGCAGTAAAAAGCACCGCCAGCCATTCTCGTCCCGTCTGCCCAGGTTCTTCGAAACTCTGGAGGAATGCCATCACCCTGGCAGCTTTTCCAGCAGCACAGCATTGATCTCGACAGAGTATGGAGAGTGGAGATGCCTCTGGACACTGGTGATGGTTTCTGCAGAATTCCCACTGGACCTCCTGGCAGGTGATCGTCCCTGTGGGTGTCTTGCTGTTAGAAAGAAGCGAGGCGACAGCATGTGCGGTCACCTTTGCTAGGCGTCGCGTTACTGGCTAGGATTCTCCAAGTTGCCGCAGAAGAACCCACGCCTTGTGGCTCGACGGGCTGAAATGAAGGCTTTCACGAGTCTCTTTCCACCTTTCCAGGTGCGCTGAACTCAAGGCCTGAAGCCGCACAGTGGCTTTACCTGGGTCACCGCTCCTCTCCTATTCCCGCAGGAGGGACTCGGATTCTTTTGTCCACACATGGGATGCACTTCTTCAGTTGATTTTACAATGCTTGCAAAATGGCCGAAGTTTCTAGGTCCTGGTTCGAGCTGTGGGATCCGAGTGAAGTGTAGGCGGAAGTGAAGTGAAGTGAAGTGAAGTCAGCCCTGTGGAAGTTCCAACACGGCTTTGGCACCAACTGCAAGAGACCCTTCCAGGCAGATCTGGAGGATAATTGGGCAATACCGGCTATGCGGGAAGTGACTCAGGATGGTTCTGCTTGTGGCCAGCGAGCTGCCTGCACTGCTACAGGTCACAAAACACAGGTCAGGGTTGTGATCCTTGTCCACCTCGCAGACCGAAAAGATCCGGATTGCTTCAGATCATAAGAGCAGGTGGAGGTTTTCGAGGGAGGCCCATTCTGTGATCTGGTCCCTGGCTATGTCGTTTGAACGCTATCCCCAGTCTTTGTGATGGATGCTGAAGTCGCCTATGGAAGTGGCCAGATGAGGAAGAGAAGGGGAGATGGGATCAGACTACATGAAGGCAGGTGGCTTGTACATGTTCACTATAATGAAGTCTCTGATTCGAACCATGCTGATCTCTCTTCCGCCGGTTGATGATTCTTCCAAAACTTCCACATCTTCGAACCCGTCCCGCGTGCATGCTGCTAGCCCAGGTTTGGATGGTTGACAGCAGCGATTTTCCATAGATTTTACGTCTAGCAGCTGTGTCTTCTTTCGCGTGTGTTTCTTGGAGGGCCACGATGTCAGTGTGAGGTCTTCGAGGGTCCTGGAGAGAATCTGCTTCTTCTTTGGACATCCCTTCTACATGAAGTCGGGATATTTGGAGGACTGGCACAAGTGTTCTTTTTTGGTCCTGAAAAGGACGGTTCGAGGAGCTATAGTCGTTGCTACGTTCTCTGGGAGGTCGGTAATGCCACATCCAACGGCCACTTGACATCGGTATGCTAGTGAACTTGCACGAAGCACGGGGAACACCAACACGTAACAGCAGCGCCTCTTGCTTATGAGAACTTCACATGGGACCGTGCCAAAAGCAAGATATAGCCCGTCTACTGCTCCCCCCCCACTCCACTAACGCACTCAAGGGGGGAAATTGGTTGGTCTGGCACCATTTGTTCTCGACAAAGCCGTGCTGGCTATTCCTTCTCACCCTATTATTCTCTAGGTGCTCACAAACGGATCATTTATTCCAGCTTTATCTTGCCGGCTATTGGAGCTAGGCTGACTGCTCTAGAGTCCCCGGGTCCCCTTTTTAAAGAGAGGTACCAAGTTTGCCCTTCCCAGTCCTCTGGGACCCCACCCGTCCTCTAGTTCCCAAAGACAGTGGCTAACGGTTCCGAGAGTGCTTCAGCTAATTCCTTCCATACCCTAGGATGGATTTGATCAGGCCCTGCCGACTTGAATACAGCTGGCTGACCTCAGTATTTTTTACCTGCTCCTTCCCTATGGTTGTTAATATTCACTGTGGTGAGAACCGGGTCGCTAGTCACCTTTTTGGTGAAGTCTGAAGCAAAGTTAAACACTTCAGCCTCCTTGACGTCATCAGTTCTTAGTTCTCCTTCCCCACTAAGTGCTGGCCCTGTTCTTCCCGGTGTCTCTCTTGCACCTCATGTATTTAAAGAACCTTTGTATTGCACCCCTGCTTCATGATCTGAAGCAACCCACATCTTGTACTGCCTTTTGTGTCCGTTGCGAGGTGTAACGCGTGTGTCAGAGCCTCTGATGTTGTCGCTACCTGGCTTGTGGGTTTTTGTGCAGCTCCTTCGCAAGACGTCCGTGTTTCCACTTCCAGCTCCTGGAGTCGCATAAAGTCTGGCTTTTGAAGTCCACTGTCCTTATTCTACAGCTCTTACTCCAGCCTCTCTTAGGCTCATGAAACCCCCATTTCATGATCATTTCCACCCAAATTACCTTCCACCGTCAGATTTGCTACCAATTCCTCCCCGGGGGTCAGAATCACATCTAAAATGGCCGTTCCCCGAGTCTCTTCCTCCACTGTCTGAAACAAAGAGCTGTCCCCAAGACATTCCAAGAACGTATCGGAAAGGCTCTGTTTCACCGTATCCCTTTTCCAACAGGTGTCCGGGCAGTTCAAGTCCTCCTATTTGTCACCCCTTTCGAGCTTTACCCAGAGACTCGTGTGAGATCTAGTCAGAGGGTCTCACTGGCATCAGTGGCAGCTGGGAAAGGAGGAAAGCACGTTTGGGTTTTATGCCCCGAAATCAGGTGACTGAAGGAGTCAGGAGGGCCTAGGACAGATGTTGAGGACAAAGACAGGGCGAGAGGCAGGCTAGCAGGAGATGGGAATGTTTCCAAGAATCCTGGCAAGGCCAGAGACGGGGCACGGTCAGTGGATGCGCCCAGGGCCTCGAGGGAAGATTAACACAAGGCCACCAGAACGCTGGGCCTGAGAAAGCCATGCACCTGTGCTGCTGAACAGATCCCCCCAAGACTCTGTCTTGGGCAGTGGCAGGATGGACTGGAGGCAGAGAGTGGAACGCACAAGGAGGGACTGGGGAGAAAACCAGGATAAAACCAGAAGAGGCATCAGCACCGCTAGGGGCGGAGGCCGAGCAGCAGCTCAGGATGGGGGTGCTGCGGGTCCAGACTCCAGTGTAACTGCAGAGCCGTGGGGTGTGTGCCAGGGCGGGAAGGGCCAGGGCACTGCCAGCCAGGACTGCGATGCCTGGGCAGAACCACAGTGGGGAAGTGGTTTTGAAAGACCACCAACCAGGTGAGGGGAGCAGGCCCAGCTGGCCCCCCACACAGCCCTGCAGGGAGGAGTGGGGACTCCCAGACAGTCCAGCTGTGTGTGGGGGCGGGAAGGGTCCTATAAAGCAGCAGCACAGGAGCTGGTTGGGCTGGGGGGAGGAATGGGAGAAGAGATCCAGCACCCAAGGGGTTAACAGGTTACATGGAGGGAGGAGGAAGGACTTGATTAGGCTAATGAGGGGATGTGGGTACAGGATCCCATGGATTCTGGTCAGTGCTGTCCCGGACAGCAGCCAGACGGGGTCACGGTTGCACGAGGGGCATTTCCTTATCATTCAGGGACAGCCACTATTGAGAAGGGGGAAGAGAACAGCCCCGTCAGACCCCCCCACTAGTCTAGCCCGACCGGGGCTGGTTCGGTCCCTTTAGCCACCTCTCCAGGGCCTGGTCCAGTTGGCTAAGCTCCTAGGGCAGGACCTGGATTACTGAGGGCCTGAGAAGGGCCTAGCAGGTTGGTCGGGTCCTAGAGCCAGGAGTCTGGCAAGTCACCTTGGGGGAAGGAGTCTGCCCTGGGACAGAGACTGATGGGACAGCAGGAGCGTCTCCACTGGGCACCACCAAGGGGTGCAAAGCAGCCAACCCCCCAAGCCCAGCAGCAAGCACAAGGAAGGGGGCACGTACCAGTCGGCGTCGCGAACTGTATGAGGACACTGTTACACCCCAGCGTGATGATGAAGGACTGTTTGCCGACGCGGCTGCATTCTGTCTCCCTGGACACGGAACATTTAAACACGCACACGTCTTCCTCTGGGGAAGGGAGAGAAGAGAAATGAAGGGTTAGTGTCACAGGAGGGGGTCAGGGGACACGCGTCCCAAGACAGCCCGGGTGCCATCTTTCAGCCCCAGAGGTGGCCGCCCTCCAGTGGTGGGCAGAGCAAGGCTGGCACAAGGGATGACGCGCTGCACGGACAGGGTGGTACAAGGCCTGGCAGAGCTGGGACAAGCCCCCTCAGCAAGGGGGGATCCCAGAGATCGCCGGCTTTCCCATCCCACCACTGATCCTCTCTCGCTTGAATTCCCCACCTGAGCTCCAAGGAGGAGTTAGCAACCATGGTCTGGAGATGCATCAGAGCAAGAAGCCAACGTGTAGATCGTCCCAAAGCGCCGGATCCCACCCCCCAGCGGGACAGCTCTGACTTCAGAAACGTTAGCTCCTGAAATACCCGGCGGGACAGGTCGTTACCGCAGGGTTCTTTGGCACAGCCTACAGGGGCTTCCAGGACGCCGAACTCCCCCGCACAGGGATCAAAGAGGCGGCTGAGCCAGCAGGCGCGGCGTGCTTTGGGATCAGCAGGGCAGGGCAGGGCACGCAGCCGAAGAGTCGTATTTGAGAGATGCTGAGCAGTACCAGACGAAAAGGAGCCGCACCCCTCACCCGCCTAGACTCATCCCTAGAGCCGCGTGGCGGGGAGGGAAGAAGGGATCTGCTTCGCCTGCCGCTTCCAGTCAACTCTACGGTCTGTCATCCACGGAGCCGCCGCTGCTGATCCGCGCCGCCCCCCAACTCCTGACAAACAGCCCTCCTCCGCTTCCAGACCCAGCAGCTACCCGCCTCGCCTCATCTGGGGCCCTGCCCCCTGGCTGCCATCCACCTCGCCTTCTCCAAGGCGGCTCTCGCTGCTCATCGCCAAGGCCGGGACTTCAAAGCCACTTGGTTGCCTTCCCCTCTCCCCTGGCGGACCCAGCCGCCCTCGCTGGGCACTCCCTGCCCCCCTCCTCGTTACCAGCGCCAGCCGCACATGCTGACAGCTCTCGCTGGCTCTCACCCCTGCTCCCTCTTCCCTACAAGCCGGAGCGAGCTCCTGCTGCAATGCTAGGGAGACGGCAGCCAATTAGCAACGGCTTGACAGGCAGCGACCTCCTGTGCATGTCACATGGCCGGCTCTCTCAGACTGGAAGGTCCCAGGGGCAGGGGCAGGGGGGTTGCACGCACACGTAGCACAACAGGGCCACACTCGATTGGGTGCGGTCATTTGAAGTCTTGATTACTGCAGTCTCCGGCGCATACAATGCCGTCTGGATGCGACTGTCACAGCGCATCCTCCGTGGGCTGGGAATCCCAACCCCAAGGCCTCGACAGAATCTAGCTGGAGCCCTTCGGCTTTCTCTCACGCCCCCCGCCCGCCGTGGGAAGCGTTTCCTGTCGGGGGACGGGCGCCAACGCTGGCTGAGCGAGAACAGGCGTGGCTGTGCCGAAGGCAGGACGGTCTGGGACGCGCCCGACTCCAGTGAGCAACCAGGCCGACACACCCAGATTCCACCAGGAGAGGTCGATTCTGCACTTCCCGACTGCAGGGGCAGGAGCTCCAAGGAGACAATTAACGCCGACAGGTTGGGCCACGCCTGTCGCTCGCTGGTGACCCCGTGTCCCGCAGACGCGGCCAGCCTCGTGCTATGTACGGGAGCTGGCTGCAATGCTGCGTGTGCCTGCAGCCCAAGGGTCGCAGAGACGTCCTCCGCTCGTCTCAGCTGCGGCAGGAGGGACCGGCTCTGGGGGGCGGGACAGACCCAGGGGAGGATTGGGACATACAGCCGAGAGCTGCACTGTAGCAGTGGGATGCAAGGGGGCTTGAACAACATGATAACGGCGTCGTGCGTAGCAGGGGCTGTGCAAACGGCCTTCCCAGCTCTGCCAGCGCCCCTTGGTCCCGGCCTGCAGCTCCTGCTAGCACAGCCCCGGGCTCAATCTCCTGCTGTTTCAGTTGGGTCCCCTCTTCTCTCCTGAGCACAGACGTCCACTTGAGTTTATTCGGTGACTTGGGCCCAAGTCCCTCAGTAAAGAGGCTGAGACCCCCCGACTCATTTTGCTTGTGAGCCAACTCTGATCTGAACACAGCTTGCTAAAGGGGTTTCTTCACCCGCTTCTCCCCTTTATCCTCCCCGGGACAAACACCAGCTCAGGGATTGTTCTACTTTCGCTGGCTATCGCGGTCCTTTCATGGACCCCCCCCAAGATTTTGGCACCTGCAGCCCATCTGTGAGTGAGGAGCCCCTGTAAAATGGCGTTGGGCAAACACAAAAAGACAAGTATTTGTGCTGGGCATTACCCTGCCGGGCGCTTCCCATTGGAACAGAAAGGCAGCAGCAGCAAGACGCCCCCCTCCCCACAGAGGTTCATCCCGAGGCAGGCTGGGGAGGGGGGACTGACCTGAGCCGGCCGCCAGCCCCCGCCATGCGGCAGACAGGGTTTACAGGCCCAGTTTGCTGGGAAGCCGCGTCCCATGCACGGTGTGCAGCTGGGCCAGTTCTACCAGCCCTTCGCAGGCGGTGCCATGTATTGGCATGGAACAAACAGGGCCAGACCCCTTCTGCTGCTCGGAGCCCCAAGGGGCTTCATCCAATTACGGCGGGATTAATGGACGTCGCGGGGGGGAGGGGGAGAACTCGTTAGCTCACAGGAGACTGAGCCGTGGGGCCTCACGTGTTATCAGCACACGCAGCATCAGCGATCAGCCCAGCTCCAGCCAGGCTGCGCGTGCAGATCGCTCAGCCGGACAAGGGCGTTGGCTGGCGTTCATCTGTGCCAGAGCCAAGCCAACGCCGCCGGCGTGCTCTCCCCACCCAAGGCTTCGCAGGCCCAGAGGCCAAGGGGGAGCTGGACAGGAGGGCTCCCAAACCCCGAAGCTGGAGTGCCGCAGTGCATGATGGGAGTTGTAGTCCTCTACAGCTCTCTGAACAGCCGGGTGGGGAAAGGGAGTGTTTCTCTTTGGGGAGGGTTGGAGGCTCAGAATGCAGAGTCGCAGGCCAAGACCCTGGTGAACGGTGGGACTCGGGGACATTTTTCCCTTGGGCACATGCACGCCAAATCTGGATTTGACCAAAACTCCAGCCGTGAACCCTCTGTGCCACTTATCCCACCAGAGCCCAGGCAAACCCATTTCCCACCAGCCCTCTCAAACCCAAGGGGGAGAACTTCCGTCTCCCCTGACCCGCACTGCACGGGAACCCGAGATTTGGGGACATGGCAGATGACCCGCTGAGCGCGAGCTCCTAGCACGACACAGGGGCCGAAAAGGCTAATGCAACCCTGGGATGCACAAACAGGAATCTGGAGCAGGAGCAGAGAGGTTACCAGCAGTCGCACCAGTCCCAAGCACAGAGGTAAAATAACCTCTCTGAGCCCACGATCCCAGAAGGATGTTGTTAAACTGGAGACAGGTCAGAGAAGAGACAGAGGAACGATGAAAGGGTTAGAAAACCTGCCTGACGGAGAGAGACTCCAGGAACTCCGTGAACAAGAGACGGTGAAAGGGTGACCTGATCTCAGCCTTGGAACACCTACCTGGGGAACAAATATTTAACAACAGGATCTTCAGCCTAGAGACAAAAGTCTAACTTCCTCCCCTGGCTGGAAGCTGAAGCGAGACAAAATTCAGGCTGGCAAACCCTGGGCTAGTCTCACAACCACGCCCTGAAGTCAGGTCTCGCTAGCTTCTGTGACGAGACATTTCTGCTCATTCACATAACTGAGGCGGGAGCGCTGTCTAGTAGGCAGAGCCAGCCAGATGCGAGCCTTTAGCTGCAACCAGAAATCCATCGACGGGTAATAAAAAGTCCTCAGCTGTGGATTTTCCCCCCAGAGCTGCAGCTCCAGCTGCCTTTTGTAGTCTGGAAATTTAACACATCTCATTCCCACCCGCCTCTTCGCTGCAATAAGCCGATCGCCTCCGTAGAGCCGGCGTTCTAGCTCCCAGCTCTCCAGGTGTACAGAGAAAGATGTGGGCTGAGCACAGATCAGGCAGCCAGGTCTCCTGGAATCTATTTCCAGCTCTGCCATGGGGTCGGTGGGTCGTCCCAGGCAAGTCACGTTGGTCTAAGGAACATATGTGGCCCTCTGAGCCTTGGTCCCCACTGTATTGATCCTCCCAGCATCCCTGGGAGACCTGAGATCCTAACCCCCGGTTCCTGCACAGAGAGGACCTGGGGCTAAATCACTTGCCAAGGTCACAGAGCACCTAGCTCATGTCCCACAATTCACAAGCTAGTGCTCTAACCACTGCACCATCCTCTCTCTCCACCCCCTATTTCCCAGTCCATGGAATGGGGCTGGTGCTGCCCTGGCTGCCTGCAGAGGACTGGACACCCGCAGCTGGGACGATGGAAAAGGCTGTGTGTGGAATTAATCCCTGCACACGCTGCATCTTCTCACAGCTGGCTCCCGCAATCAAAGATTTGCACATTTTACTTTCAGGGCAAGCAGCAGCAGCAGCAGCTTTCGGTCGGGTTGAAATACAGACACCAGAAAGCCCATCACGTCAGTCAGAGATTTGACAGGGACAGCGCCCAGAGACTCCGCGGCTGGGCAGTAACAGAAAACCTTACGACAGAGGCGTCCCGCGAAGGGGGCAGCGAGGCTCCATCTCTTCACACCCACGCACTCCCCGAGGGAGTCGCTGCATCAGACCAGGTGGGAAATGTCCGGAGCCACCAGAAGTGTCACTGGTAGTGACAGGGAAACTGACACGGCCTCAATCAAGTCTCCTCAGCGTGGCGGGACGGTTCTCCAGAAAGCGATCGAGTTGAGACGGAAACAAAGGGGCCACAGACACTGGCCCGTCACCCACTCTAGGGATGGGCCAAGAGATTTCAGATCCCCAGAGCCAGCTACTCAGATCGAGGGTCTCCCTCTAACAGCAATCCACCCCTTCCCTCATCCAACCTGGAATCTGCTCTGTTTCTGTGACCCACCTTTCCCTACAGCTCAGAGGGTGACTCAGCAGCAAAAGCATCCTCAGGAAGGGCCAGGGGGACGCTCTTGAGAACCTCGATTAACCTCAAACACGCTTCCTTCGCGGCCCACAGAAATGTGGATTCCTGGTCATGGGTTGCAGCAGCTGGGCTCTGCTTCTTCAGCCACCATCTCTGCGCCGTTCATTCATGGGCCCGCGACTCAGCCAGGATTTCTGCTTATAGCCAAAGTAAACCCTTTCCATCCCAAGCCTCCAGCCGGAGATCTACTGAGGGGCGGGGAGGGAAGCGAGCAGTGGAGGTAGGGTTGGACTTTTGCAAACAGCCCTGGCAAAGTCAGCTGACAAGGTCAGATCAGGAAAGTTGACAGCAGCTTCTGACATCTTATACTGAAAGCAAAAACCAGCAGAGGGGGGGACTGGCCCCGTGACCCGCACGTGGAGGAGAGCAAAGCGGCAGTCAGCCGCAGCCTAGGGGCTCCAGTGTCTCATCTCCCCAGCCCGCTGCGCCGGGAGGACTGGGTTACAGGACAAAGGACACGCCAGTCCTGGAGCAATCAGTGGCACAAAAGCAGGGAGGAGATAAGGAAGTTTCATTTGGTGTCTGGGCTGTGGATTTCATCTCCCTGGGGATGGGGGGGGTCCCCCTTTGCTGCCCGCAGCCCCCCACCACTCTGACCTGCCCAGAGCACGATACCATTCAGTTCTCCTCCTAGGGAGTTAGCTACCACTTGGATTTCCGGGGGGAGGGGGCACGAGTCTGATAGCGGCTTGGCATCTCAACAGAGGCGCAACCTGGCCAACAGCCGGGGAGAACAAACTCCCCTCATCTGTCCATCTGGGGCAGGACAGAGACGCACTGAGGGCTCCCCGGCTGCCTCCTAACCCCCTTCACTGAGTTACTCGAATGTTTGTAGCAGGGCAGCACGGCAGCTTAAGCGAACAACAAGGAGGCCAGTTCCTGGTGGCTTCAAGTGCAAAGTGTGTGAAGAAACGAAGTAGCCAGTCACCCGTTGCCGTAAGGAACCGCGCACAGATTCAGTCCTTTCTATGGCGTCCAGACCCAACTTTTCCTCTTAAACTCGTGATGTTGCAAACTAAGTGGCAATGAATCTGACGCTCGTGAGATGCTCCAACTCCCCTCAGGGGGGAACTTGACTCTGATGTATCCTGCACTTCCATCACCTCGATCTGTGCCTCCAAGTCAGCAGAGACGTAGCAGGCAGAGAAGGGGGAAATTGCGCCAACAATCTGAGTATCACAGTTGCAGAGATCTCCTGAGCGGGGTGTGCTGCCTGCTACAAAGGGATCTAAGCCATGAGGAAGAAGCAAAGAGTCTGCGGTGCAGAAATCAGTGGTTGCTAATTCAGGGAAGGGCTACGTAAGGTCAGGGCTCAGCAGGCGAAAACAGCCTGAGAGAGAATTAAAACAATGGAGTCCAAACAGATTTGCCTCCGGAAGGCACAAGAAGCCATCCCGGGACAATGACTGGCAGTCTGCATGTGCTGGGACTGTGGGTTGCCCCGACGAAGGGAAAACCCAAAGCACGGGAGCTTCTTGAAAGGAACGGTTCCAGCCCAAAGCACAGCGCTGCCACACAAGGTGCTGCTTTTGAAAGCTATTACATGCAAATTTCTCCCATCCATGTTAATCAGCCTGTCAAGCTGGGCCCCTAGCTTCTTTGTGAGCAATAAAAGGGACGGCAGATGTCCTCTGGGCTTCCACACAGGCTGAAAGAACAGAAAGGCTGGCGAATAATTTACAGAGAGGCTAACGCCAGCGACTGTATTTATGTGCTGGGGGGCCTTGGCCCTCCTACCCGCCATTACACAAAGGCTTTGCTGCCAACCAGTGCTCAGGGGAGTTTATTCCTCCTTTGAATGTTTAAGAAACAGCCCGGCTCACCTCACTGGCCAGGCCGGCAACCCTCTGTAGAGAGCTCCCCTAGCCAGGGCTGGGAAGGCAACATTAGCCAGGCTTCAAAGCCTCTACCGGATTGGAAACCAGCAGGAAGGCCAGGCCGGTTCAGAACAGCAGTCGCTGAACGGTCTGGACCTTTGTACATTTTCCTCTACAGGGGCTGGGCCTGGAGGTCACTTTTCAGAACCATTTATTGCTGTCCCTGGTGCAGAGAAGGCGAAATTATCTGAAATGGCAACAGCCACATGTGCAAAGAGGGATTCAAATCCACCCTGGGCCCACCAAGGCTCGGTTCGACAAACGCCCCAGGGGAGCAAGGGGCGGTGGAGAGGCAGACAGACTGGTGGAGGAGCTAGCAGTGCCGGCGGAGCAGATGAGGGGGAAAGGGCAGAATTAGGAAGGGCCAATAGGAAGGAGCGATGCGGCCTAGCAGTCCAATCACAGCACTGGGACTTAGGGTGTCCCGGAGCCAACACTGATTGTGGGTAAGTGACTGCATCTGTGCCTCAGTTTCCCCTCTGTATAAAGAGGACAATGACACTGACCCTCCCCACTCAGGGGATGAAGCAGGTAGCGTCTGCAGAGCCGTTTGAAGAGCCAGTAAAATTTGTGTAGATCTCAAAGTACTTTACAAACAGCAAGTAATTAAGCCTTACAGCCCCCTTTAAAGGGTGTTTTTCACCCCATTTTGCAGATGGGGAAACTGAGGCACAAAGGGAGGCAGCAATGGAAGTCCCTGAATGTTGAGGCACCAGTGCTTTACCCACCAGACAAGGCTCCCTCAGAAAACATGGCAAAAACCGGGGCTCCGAGAGGCAGATCAGCTCCCCGATTTTACACACACACGGGCACAGTGGGATCTCCCTACTTCTCCCCTCCAGAGCTTCCTCGTGGATCCTTGCAGCCACTCTTACCGGCGCTCGCTAACACGCCAGCCCCGCTGGCGACGAGGTCAGCTCAGCTCCCTGGGGCGGCAGCACATTGCTAGTGTCCAATGCGGACTCCCGTCGGTTACTAAAGCAGCGCTAGACGGGGTGGCCAGGGACACAGCAGCAACGTGCCCCCTTCACAGCGACCGCTTCTCCACCCTATTCCAGCCCCACAGCGAGCGAGCCGTGGATCCAGCCCACCCCATCGCCAGGGCAACACACATCTGGGAAGAAAGCGCTTTGCCAAGTCTCTTAGGGCCCGGCTCGGCTCCTCCCGACCGAGACTCTGAAACCTGTTCAAAAAGAGCCGCTCAGCCCAAAGCCAGCCTCGGGCAAGACTCAGAGCGCCCACATCAGAGAGGGGAGCTTCACCTGACCACCCCACCTGTTAGCCAGTCCTGCAGGGACTTCGGTCCCCAACTGCAATCACAGCAACGCCAGCTGGGGGCTGGCAAACCTCAGAGGAAGCCCAGAACCACGGAGCAAGTGAGAGCAACCTCAAGGTGCCTGCCGCGTGCAGAAGGCATTCAGGCTAGAGAAGCCTCTCGGTCCACACCTGGGACGTCTTAGACTCATGCATCGTTCTTTTGCCGATGCAAACATTGAAGGATGCATGGCAGCAGCATAGACTCAACTGGCCGAGTCACCTTGGAGAGCAACGCTCGTTTAACACACACATTGAAACCTTCTCCCGGATGTTGCTTTTCCATCCAGCTCCCGGCGCTTTACAAGACGAATCAGGATGACGACTGTCCGGATGAGACAAGTACACAACAGGCTGGCCACAGCTCCGGTTAGCAGGGGGCCAGGATACCCCCCACTCTCACAGAACGCACCCCGGAAAAAACAGAATTCAAGTGATGCGTCCAGAGCAGACCATTGTTTAGCTGCCCTTTGAACTGCACTAGGTTGCCTCTGAAGACACTGCACTGACAAAGCCTGCTTCCATCAGCTGAACCACAGAGGTCTGAGATGCAAGGAGACCTGCCGTACCTAATCCAGCCTCCAGCCAGCCCACGACTGTTCCCTCTAGTGCTCTCTCCGCTGGCCTGTCTGGGCTGAAGGGACACTGGCAGTTTAAGAAAAAGATCCTGCTCTATGTTAACACCTGAGATGCTTCATAAAAAAAAAAAAATCCAACTTAAATTGCTTCCTGGGAATAATTCAGGGAGCTCAAATGCCGTGGAAGGGAGGTGATAAGGGAGGGAACATGCTGCAGACTAAGCTAGTCACTTTCTCCCCAGGTAGAGGGAGAAGTTAAAGAGACATGACCAGAGCAAACACTGAGATTTTAAACCAGCCTACCTGTCCTTTTAAAGGATCAAAGCCCTTGGAGACTCCTGCTGAAAAGGGGCAGCGAGTGAGGTTCTGGAATAGACTTCGAAAGGGAGCAGGGGGGGCACCAAACCTAACTGGCTTCAGAACTGAGCTTGATAAGTGCATGGAGGGGATGGGACAGCCTGGTGTGGCAACTGACTGATCTTTGACTGCTGCTGGTAGAGATGCCAATGGCCTGTGAAGGGATGTTACATGGGGGGGTTCGGAGTTATTACAGAGAATTCTTTCTAGGCTGTCTGGCTGGTGAGTCTTGCCCACAAGCTCAGGGTTTAATTGATCACCATGGTTGGGAAGAATTATCCTCCAGGGCAGATTGGCAAAGGTTCTGGGGGGTTTTCACCTTCCTCTGCAGCATGGGGCACGGCTCACTTGCTGGTGGATTCTCTGCACCTTAAAGTCTTTAAACCATGATCTGAGGACTTCAGTAACTCAGTCACAGGTCAGGGTCTATCACAGGAGTGGGTGGGTGAGGTTCTGTGGCCTGCGCTGTGCAGGAGGTCAGACCAGACAATCATATTGGTCCCTTCTGATCTTTGAGTCTATGAGTCAATCTATCAGTGCTCAGCTCCACATCTGCAAGAAGGATAATGACACTTCCCTTCGACTGTGCTGCACGTCTGTAAAGTGACTCAGCCTTCTCTTGGATAAGCTGGATTCTGAGACCAGAAGGGATCACTGTGATCCTCGAGTGAGTCCGCGCTCCTGTAAAACACAGGCCAGAGAGCTTCCCCCCAAACTAGTTCCCAGCGCAGATCCCTTAGAAGAGCATCCAATCGTGATTTTAAAATGGTCAGTGCTGGAGAATCCACCACCAGCCTGGCTACATGGTTCCAATGGCTAATTACGCTCACATTAAAAAGTCAAACCTTATTTCCCATCTGAATTTGTCTAGCTTCAACTTCCAGCCAATGGATCGTGTGAGACCTGCGTCTGCTAGATCGAAGAGCCCATTGTCACATATTTGTTCCCCCTGTAGATACCCACAGACCGAGATCAAGTCACCTCTTTGCTTCTCTGTGTTAAACTAAATGAATTGAGCTGAGTCTCACTAGAATGAGAGATTGAGCTTCTCTGGTCTCAGGATGAGGAACACGAGGCAGAGGAGGGGACAGACATGCCCAGGCTAGAAAGGGAATCCCAGCCAGAATTAGACAGCAGGATTTCCTGAGTCCTAAACTTCTGTGCCTCAACCACTGGACCGCGCTTCTCTCTGGATTTCAGGAAGCGTCTGTTTCAACAGCACATCCCCCAGGCAATGGCAAAGAGGAAAGAACCAAGGTTCCTACTATGGGGGTTTTGAGGTTCTTTGGATCAGAAACAAAGTAGGCACATTACCGACCCGGAGATACGCTCCAGCCAGAGCTAGCAACCGGTTAGATCCAAGCACCTCGTGAGGAGAAAAGCCTGAAGTCGAAGCACACAAGTCCCTTCTCTGCGATCTTCCTTTAAACCATGAGGAGAACGCGCCCCACACATGCAAGCTGGGTCTTTCCTTCATTAAAGTGGGAAAAAACCATCCCCACAAAGAAGCAGTCACAAAAGCAGCAGCCAGGGTGCCCCAAGCCAGCCTGGCCAGAACAGCCTGTGAACACGTCACGCCAGGCCCGATGCACGCCGCGAGAGGGAAAGGGAGGATGGGGCAGGTAGCCTGGGTTCAATTCCCTGCGCTGACACAGACTCCCTCCTCAGTGACCTCGGGCAAGTCCCTGTCTCTGGGCCGCAGCTCCCATCCGTCCAATGGGGCGCAGCATTATCCTGCCACACAGGACGGCTATGAGGGAAGCTCCCACGCAGCACTTCTCAGCCACGGATCTTAAAGTGCTTTACAGAGGAGGCCAGGATCATCATCCCCATTTTACAGACGAGGAAACTAAGGCACAGATCAAAGACAGGACTTGCCCAAGGTTACCCAGCAGGCCAGTGGCCGAGGGAGGAACAGAACACAGGTCTCCCCAGACGCAGAGTGCCCTAGCCACTAGGCCAGACTACAATGATGGGCCACATAAGTGCCCCAGCTAGCTAGCGAAACTCCTGGGGGTTGGGTTCATGCCCCCCTATGTCTCGTACAATACCAGGCATGCTGCTGGCACTTAAATACGTGGGCGGCCGATTACAGGCCTGATCCGGCAACCCTCACTCATGCACCAACACTGGGAATGTCTCGTCTCCCTGCCTCATCACAAAAGAGCAAGAGGACATGCCAATACAATTAAAGGGCAGCACATTCAAAGCAAATGAAAGGAAATACTCTTTGGCCTGTGGAACTCACCGGCACATGATGCTGTTGAGGCCAAGAACTCAGCAAGATTCAGAGTGGATGTTTATCGAGATAGCAAGAATAGCCAGAGTGAAAATAGCAAATACAGTTGACGACTGTTTGCCTAGCGCCTGGACAATGCCCCCAGCACTACTGCACCACACATGATTCAGACAGCAATTACAAGAAGTTTTAGAAGGGATATAAAACCTCATGCATTAGGTCTTAAATCTCTGACTATCATGGATACGGATGAGCCCTTCACAGGGGCAGATTATCCCACATCTGTCTGTCGGGTTTTTGCACCTTCCCCTGAAGTGCTGGGTCTTTGGTCCCCATCAGACAGAATGCTGGGCTAGCTGAACCTCACTTCTGATCCCGTCTGGAGATTGTGTTCTTAAGACACAATAGCAAAAATCAACCTTCCCCCATCAGTGTAACGGGCAACGATCGGAGAGGGAAGGCCAGAAGTTTAGAAGATTTTAAGACTATTTTTAGGATTTTAAAAACCAAGCTTGGTTTGTGTGATTAAAGCAGCCCCATAACCTGCACCTGAAACCGACTACAAGCAAGACTTGAAATTGACTAGCTTACTGTCATTGCTTTGTTTCACTCAGATGAGACCAACAGCCTGAATGGTGACATTTAAGTAAGATTTTTTGGGGGTTATTATTGGGTTTAATCATTTCAGGCACTAGTAACAGATAAGGAAAGCTGTTTATAGAACAGATCAATTTTCACCTGATGCTGTCCCCCTAAAGCATATTAAGTAACAAAGAGGAAGAGAAATTAAATCTAGTGAGATCTGGCTGTGCTTGGGAATCCTGGTTTTAAAATAGATGTAGAGGCTGTGTGCTTTTGCTGTCTGACAGCTGTTTGCTATGGCACAGAATGCAGAGTACATAAAGTGTGTCTTTGGGAAAGGAAAGATTGCTGCATGAACTCTAAGGACAAAAAAAAAAAGCTCTGCTTTGAAAAACGAGCCCTAAGGAATTTCCATGTGCCCGAACAACCAACATGCTATTTATTCTGATTTCAATAATATTAAAAAGACGCTTATCCAAGGCCCTAAACATATAGTCAATACAATCAAATCCCAGCAGCATTGAATAAATCATTACAACAGGCACTTAGCCAGCTAGAGACCTAAAGAAACTCCTTGTCACCCCTCCATCATTACAGGACGCACACCCGCTCAGAAAGATGGCTTTCTGTAGGCTGCCCGGGAAGGCACCTAATTCAAGCTGGTTCAGCCAAAGGAAGATGATCAGGTTCCACCTAGATCTTTTCTGGGATGTAACATTGCAGCATCCCTTGTGGTGGGAGGTAGGGGGGTGCTAAGGCTGCAGATGACAGGTCACTCTTGTTACAAAGCACTGGGAGAGATTTCCAGCTGCTCAGAGCCGTGGCTGCATTAGCAAATCACAGGAAGAAAGGAAGCTCCCCAGCAATCTGAGGCAGGAATGTTCCTGGTTTAAGAAACTGTAAAACAAAAGCACAGTATGAGGTCTGCAATCACACAGACACCCGCACTAGTGAATGCTTGAAGATCAGCTGGCACCGGGCAGCCGATTATAGTGGGGCAGGACGTTGGACTGCTAAGAAATAAGCAAGAAGCCCCACACAGGAGAAATTGCCCCACCTCCCCGCCGCGCACACTGCACTGACATTGAGCATTAGGACAAAGTCGCATTTTCCATTACCTCGGCTCTTTCCACCATCACCTGCTTCCCCCATACCCGCTCCCCACCACAGTCCAAACGGCTGCACGGGATGTGTCCCAGATGTTGGTCTAAAGAACTCCACGTTTCTAGACATGTAATCAGACTCTCGCCAGCACGGAACTTTATACAGGACTACACCTCAGACGCTAGCATTCACAGCATCCTACAAGGACAGCAGGCTGATCAGCTGACCAAACAGCTCACCTACACTTTTGTCTTTCTTTTAACAGGCAAACTTGGAGCGATGGAGAGCTTAAAAACCGGCAGCGGGGCCCAGCGTTCGTGCGGAGGAAATCAATGCTGGAGAAATCGGTTGGATTGTGTCAGATTTACTCCACACAACCGCTCCGCTGGCCAAAGAGGATCAAACGCAGGAAGTAACAGAACATCTTGACATCTGACAAAAATCAGATCTCGGTCTTGGTGCTTTACTGCTGACTAAAAAGCGGTTTCAGACCCGTACTGAGAAAGGGATAACCTCCGATTTTAAAACAACATTTAAAACCAAATTTCCTTCGAGCACCCTGTGACTGTCACAACCGAGACGCTGCAGAGTCGGCTATTCACACGGGTCTCACTCAGACAATGAAAAGACCCTGGCCCCTTTCACTTACTCACACTGCAGCAGCATGTAGAGGCCTCAGCTGAGCTCGAGGCCCCAGCGTGCCACCAGCTGCACAATCACAAGAGATCGGCTGATTATAAGCTCTTCAGGGACCGAGGGGGATGCAGGCGAAAGAGACACTGACAAGTGAAGTGATTTGCCCGAGATCAGAGCCATGAACAGAACCAAGGTCTGAAGCCCCATGTCACCGGCCTAGCCGTTAGACCGCACTACCTCTGCCGCTGTCCAACCCTCCCAGACCAGCCCCAGGGTCCGGGCGGCAAGCGGTGCACAGGGAAGGCTTGCACTGAAAGTCTACATTATTATTTAACTAATGTTATCCTTGCTGCTGACAAACCCGGTCTCCCCATGTAAACTAAGCCCCGTTAGAAGATTGATGAAGTGCGTGGGATGTCACTCCGGCCCCGGAGCTCAGGAAAGGAGGATTGGATCCCAATGACTGCACGGGTTGGGTCTGCTTTGTGCCACGTAAACCAGTCCCTAACTCGGGGGAGGGATGCGGGGGTGTGGAGCACCATGGGGGTAGGCCTTGGGTACCCCCAGTTAGAACCAGTCTGTGCACTCATACCCACCCAGGGAGCGTTATGGTATCACAGCCTGTTGCAACCCATCCTCAGGGCTGGGAAGATTGCTGGGGGAGGAGAGCGAGCACCAGACTCCAGGAGAAAGAGCTGCCCCAGCAGCATAGCCCAGAACTCCAAGAACCGCAAGAGACTGGTGAAAAATGAAGCAGCAGCCAACGTCCCACCCAACACCCTGACAGCTCCCATCCAGCGTCCGCCTGGTCCTGGCGGTCTCCAAAGCCCTCAGCAGGGATGATCAGAGAAGGTGGGACTAGGGAGGGACGTGCACTGCCTCCCCGACTCCGCAGCGAGCACATCTTCTGCAGAGACAGACAACGCTCCACTCCAGGCCAGATCGGGCACCGAACTTAATCCAGGGACAGCCCATTCGCACTCCCCTGGAGCACTTGCCTTTAACCCCAGCAACCTGGCATGAAACCCCAGTTGCTGCTTTGGTGGCAAGGGAAATTCAACCAAAGCTCCACCCGTGACATCGATTCAAGAGGCCAGGCCACATGGCGGTCACTCTGCACCTCAGTCAGTGCCTCAGTGCCCCCTTCCCCGGCACAGCAGCTCCCAGGTGGCAGAGCGGAGACTGATGGCCTTCTAGAAAACCAAACTGCCCGCGTCAAACTGCAAGAGCCGGATTTCCAAGGAGATGCTGGGAAATGCGAAGGCCGCTCCACTGAAGGCAAAAGGGTTTGTTGGCCACCCCAGGCATGCCACGCTAGCCACAGTGGTGGCTTCACGAGGAAACGCAGCACGGCACAGGGGAGTTGTCTGCAGTGGCCCAAGAAGCTTTCCCTGCCCAGTGCAAACAGCCTGGAGTCGGGCGCCCATATAAAAGGAACAGACCCCCCCCGTCCCCCAGACCCCCCCCCCCAGAATCTACCCAGAAGTTACAGCTCTTGGCCCGCTTGCAAACACACACCCCTACGCACACCTCCCCCAAAGACTTTGCACCTTGCCTCCCTATGCCACCTTCAATCCTCCCCTCCTCACACACACACAAGGAAGAAGAGACTAAATGCTGCAAGATCCCAACAGAAGCAAGGGAGAGGCGAACACCCAACGACTTCCATCTGCCACCGCCAATCTGACCTCGCTTGAACTCTGGAGACGATCAGCCCAAGCCCCGGGAGGGCAGAGACCCGGGCGACAGAACTCGCTGGCACTGACCGAGGCTCGGTGCCTTCTACACCCGGTGCCGGATAACACGAGCCCGGCTTCCAGGGGAGACTCATCGGCCCGGCGGGTCCCGCAGCCCCACTGCCGGGAGCCCGGCCCAGCTCAGGGGCTGAAGGGCTACGCAGGGCAACAAGACCCTTAACGCGGGCCGGGCCTGGCCTCTTCTGTGCCCCAGGCTCGTCCTGACCCAAGCCTGTGTCCCGCCCCCAGGCCCCCCGCCTGCCCCAAGTGCCGGCCACCCCCTTACCCTTGCCCCACGCCTACATACACCATCCCCCCCACACGCACCCAGGCTCTTAGCTGAAGTCCCCGGCCATCCCCCGCCCCCGCCCCACAGACACCGACCCC
This sequence comes from Emydura macquarii macquarii, assembly GCF_026122565.2. Classification (NCBI taxonomy): domain Eukaryota; kingdom Metazoa; phylum Chordata; order Testudines; family Chelidae; genus Emydura; species Emydura macquarii. The sequence goes on from NW_027132429.1 coordinate 2,697,438, forward strand.
ACCCCCCACATACACCCCCCCAGACACCCCCCGCCCCCTCCTACATACACCCCCCTACAGCCCCCCCCCAGACACCGAGCCCCCCAACAGCCCCACTCCTACACAGACCCCGGCCCCCCACGGAGCCCCCCGCCCCACTCACCGCCCGGCTCTTCCCCAGGTCCCCGGCCCGGCCCGGCCCGGCCCGGCTCCCCCCGCCCGGCCGGCCCCCCGGCTCGGCTCGGCTCGGCTCCGCCCCGCCCCGCGCCGGCCCCACTCACGGCTGTAGAGCGCCAGGCCGGCGCTGTCGGGCCCCGTGCGCGCCTCGAGCCGCAGCGCCTGCTGCTCCTGGTGCCGCTGGATCTCGCCGTTGGCGTCCCCGATGGTGAGGAGCCGCACGCCGGGGAACACGGACACCGCCGCGGCCATCTTGGCTCCGCCCGCCCGGCCCGCCGGCGCCCGGCCACGCCCCCGGCGTCCCCCCGCGCGCACGGCCCCGCCCCCTCGGCGTCTCCCCGCGCGCGGCCCCGCCCCAGCGTCACCGCGTTCACGTTATTGGCCCCGCCCCCAGCGTCCCCCTGTACGTCATTGGCCCCGCCCCCTCAGTGTCTCCCCGGCCGGCCCCACGGGAGAGGCCAACCCCGACCCGGCCTCGTGGCCCCTCCCCCCCCGACGGGCGCAGCGCGCGGGGCGAGGGACACGGGGTGGGGGGAGCTGGGCGGCGCAGGCTCGAAGGGGCGGATGTTAGAGCGTCGTCGTTAGGCTCCCGAGTGAACAGCTGGATTGGGCGAGGTCCCGCGTGGGTGTGAGGGGGGCAGGGCTCAGCGGCTCTCGGGGTCCCCGGGGGGCGCGCGGGGCTGGACGCCAGGGTCCCTGTGGCTCCGGGCAGCGAATGGCGCCATGGGGGGGCTGGGGAATCCCTGCCCCTGGAGGGGCCGGACGCGCCCTGCCGTGGTCCTGTCCCAGCGCACGCTGGGCGGCCTCTCGCCGCTGGGACCAGGCCGGTTCAGCCCCTCGGAGCCCGGGCTCGAGGCTGCCAGCCCTGCCGCGGCACACACGGGGAAGGGCAAGAGAGAGAGAGAGAGAGCTGCTTGTAAAGAACTAAAGGTCGGGCTGTGGGGCCTGCCTTGTCCTGACCCTCGCCCCGCTGCATCCTGCGGCAGACGGTGTAAAAGCCCCGCTGCCTTCTGTCCCGCCTGAACAAAAAGAGGATCACCACCGACTGCTAGCACTACAGGGCTTGTGACACCCAGCCCCGCAGCGCTGAGTCCATCCAGCAGAGGGCAGTGGTGACACGGGCACATGCTCTGGCTCATCAGCAAGGAGACCGAGAATTCCCCGCTTTGGTGCAAGCAGCTGCAGACCAGGTCACACCTTGAATTTTCCACCCAACAACAAATTTACATCTTTATTGAATCGGAAATGACCTTGCAGCTGGAGACACTGTAACATTTAGTCAAAAAGTCTGGGAAGCAGTCCTCGGGGGAGAGGGGGTTCATCATCGTCCCTCTTACTGATAGGGAAACTGAGTCACAGAGTGGGGAAGAGACTTTCCTAAGGTCACACTGCGAGTCAGCTGGGGATAGAACCCAGGAGTACTGGCTCCCTGGTCTAATCACTAGACCACGCTCACTTCCTACAGAAACAAAAAGCAAAGGTGTAAATGTTCTGAACGGCCCCCGTGGTGAAAGTCACAAACAGAAGAAGAGGGGTTAGAGTGGGAGGGAGTTAGGTGGGACAGCGGTCCCTTCGGGGCGTCCATGCTCATTCTCCCTCCGGGATTGCAGATGAAATGTCTTTGGTGTGACACACCAAGCTATCCATCCTGACACGCCCATCCATCCACACGTCCATACAGCCACATCTCCACCAGACACACCCATCCATCGATCCATCCACACACACTCACTCATCCATCATCTCCAAATACACCCATCCATCCATCCATTCATCCACCCCCAGACACACACACCCATCTGCATCTTCCATCCATCTCTGGCTTAGAACCACCGCTCGTCACCGCAGTACAGGAGCACTTTCCATGTACAAGAGCCTGGAGTCTTTGGCTCTTCCCTCATCTCGGGTCATCCCAAGGAAGCGCTGCTTGGAGGAAGGGGGTTGTGGAGGGGCAGAGAGGGGTGGCTGGCTGGTGTGAATGTCATTCTGGCTACAGTGAAAGAATCCACGGCCAGCCAGACAAATCCTGCCCGAAGATACGCAGTCCCAGCCGGGATCTTCCTGCTTCCGACATTGGCCCCAGGGATTGAGCCGCCGGGGCTCAGCTGGTGACGCTGCTCATGATGCGGGAGGCAGACGAGATTCTGGGCACGGTGTCCATGTCGTATGGCCATGGAGGCGCACAGCCGGGCACAAGCCCCAACCAAAAACTCTTCCATTCTCCTCCCAACTAAGACGACGTATAATCACACCCTACATGGACAATGGCCCCTTGGGCAGAATCTTCGTTCTGGGGGAGACTCTGAGCCCAAAGAAGGACTAAGGAGAGGGCAAGGGGCCAGCTGGGTTCCCAAGGGAAGCCCCTGGAGCTTACTGGTGCTAGGAGCACAGCTCCCAGTAAGACGTCCAGAACAGCATTTGAAGGTCTCCAGGAATCAAGGGCCGGGGTCGCCTGAGGGAGCATCCGGGTCCAGCCGCCACCTGGGCCGTCACTGCAAGGACTTGAATGTGCTGAAGTCGGTCCCCGAGTTGAGTCTCTTCCTGGAGCCTTGGGAGATGCAGGCATCTTGGCTGCCCGCAGCTTCCAGGTCCGCTTTCTTGCCGAATGGAAGGTGGGGGGGAGAGACAGGGAGAGAGGGTGAAGTTCGGCTCTAGGATAAGCAACAGCTCCACCAGTGCAAGGATCTGTGGAGGCTCAGCTCAGGGGGCATGTGGGAGCCACCCTTAACCCTCAGCACACTGCACGCTACGGGAGAGATGGCTGCGTCATGGCACTGCAACGCAAACTCAGCCCCTGACTAGGGGGCTGCCTGGCAGCGGCTGCCCTAGGAAATTCTTGCCCGTAGACCCAGCTGTCATGCCCAGCTTCAGAGCAGCCCATGTCCCCCCTGGCGCAGGACAGAGCGGCTCACGCCCTCCCCGCAAAGCCCTGGGTCGACGACTTACCACCGAGACGGTGAAGAGGCAGTTATCGAAGGACATATCTGCAAAGGGAGAAGAGAGGTGTGAGTTCCGGGGGCCGGACCTCTCACCCTAAAGGGATTGCTTCACCAATCACTGATGGCAGCCACCTCTGGGGTGGGACGTGGCATGCCACGCTCTAGTGACTGAACCAGTCGATCTCGAGACCCCCCCCCGCCGAGCCATGAGGGGAACCCAGGAGCCTTTAGACACCTGCCCTTCTAAATGCGTTTGAAAATGTCACCCACAGCCTCCTCCTGGCATCTGTCAAGCCCGTCTCACCACCAGCGTCCTGAGAAGTTCCCCAGGGGTCGCCCTTACTCTCCACAAGTGCTTGGTATCTTACTCTACCACAGACCTGTTGTGGGAAAGTTCGTTTCTGTCCAACATGATTCCTGATCCCTGCAAAACAGATACAGCGAGGTCCATCACTAAGGATGTCCTGCTCCGGCCCCGCCCGGCCTTGGGACTAGGGTGACATTTTCAGAAGCAGCTGAATGACTTAGGACCCTATGTCTAATTTTCAAAAGGGATCGGGGCTTTTTGGTACCTAAATCCCATTGAAATCCAATGAGTATTAGGCTCCTAAGTGACTTTTGAAAGTGGGGAGAGTTTCACCTTAGGCCTAGGCCATGGGAGTCACTGGCGCCAAGTGACCTTAGATTTTCCAAGTGTCTCTCACCTTTTCAGCTGTTGTCTTCTAGCATTAACTGGTAAAAAGAAAACAGACCATACGATGTCATAAAAGCAATGCTGAGGGTAACTTATCGACGAGTAGACAGACAGACAGACAGACACACACACACACACGGTTCTCAACAGTTCTGTGTATCGGGCTATGCATGTGTCCAATTGGGACCCTGTCATTAGTGGAAAATGACTGTCATCAACGACTTGGCCAAGACACACCCAGTAGCAGAGCCAGGATTAGGACCCAGGAGTCCTGGGCCCCAGTCCCCAGCGGTATGACACCCACCGCTGACCACAGAGAGCCCAGACCCAGCTTCTGTGTTCCACGTACCTCGCCTGATCGCCACCACTGCGACCACTAGGACCACGGTCAGAAGCAGCACTCCAGCCACGCTCAGGGTCACAGGCAGCAGCCACGTGGAAGCTGGGAAATGCAGAGAAAGCAGCTGGTGTTACCTGGCCCCCAGGATGGGGAGTGCAAAGCTATTACTGGCTGTCCTCGGAAGGAGGAAGCAGAGATTCGGATACCAAAGGGACCCCACACACCTCTCCCCACCCTGGGTACCAGACTGTACCCCCAGCGGGGCAGCTTCAGAACAAGGTGAGCACCCCCTCCCCTCCCCCCGCAATCTCAGTCACAGCCATGGCCTTCCCCATGGTTCCCCTGGGGCCCTAGTCCTGTTTCCCAAACCCTCACAGGTTCCCTGCCTCCCCTTTGTCCCTGTCCTTACCTTCTGGAGCAGCTGTGGAAGCTGTGGGAGGGGTCGCTGGCAGATTTTCAGTGGAAAAGAAAGGAGGAGACAGTTTAGAAAGCTGCTCTCCTCACACTGGTTTGCAGAGTCAAGGTCAGGCCCCACGAGTCCTGGCAACCCACACCCTGCTCTGCTCTGAACACTAGACCCTCCTCCCTCCCCAGACAGGACAGAACCCAGGGTCCTGACTCCCTACCCTCCTGTTTGAACCACGAGTCACCATTCTCCCCAGTCCTAGGAAGAAAACCCAGGAGTCCTGACACCCACTCCAGCCATGGTACCTTTCACCACAGCATCTCCCTGCTCTCACCACCAGGTCAGCAGGAAAGCATCTGTCCTACAAACTCTCCAGATCAGCCTGTGCCAGCAGCTTTGTGTTGGACTAGAAGAGCAGTGGAGGGCTGAGGGGCATCAACCGAGCTGGGGGTGGGGGAGTCCAGGGTTGGGATACCAGGGGCTGTGGATCAGGATTGAGGGGCACCAGCAGAGCTGGGGGGAAGGGGGGAAAACCGCACTAAACTTCCCTGCTCTCTCCTCAGCTCAGCCAGTTTCCTGTATTTCTAAAAGCCCTTTACCTGTCACCTCGATCTCCACCACGCTACTGAACTCTGACATCTGCCCGGCGCTCCCGTTGTAGCTGCGGTATCGGCACCGGTACTCCCCAGTGTCGTTCCTGGTGACATTCCCTAGGATGAAGGTGACCCTGTGCTGGCCCTCTGAGGCAAACAGCATCTGCACAGGCTGAGGCAGACCCGTCTTCTGCAGCCAGAACTCACTGTCCACGTAGGCTCTCGGCGCGATGCACACAATCCGGACGGAGTCTCCTTCGGCAAGGGCGTCAGAAGACATGTCCAGGTACAGAAGTGGAGCGGGAGTCAGGCTTGCGCCTGCCAAAGAGCCTGGAACAGCCAGGGGAAGAGGGAGCGAAAGGATGATGCAAGGTGCCCAGAGACTGACAGTCATGAGCGGCACCTCTGTGTATCCACAGCACCGACAGCTTCCGGCGCACCACAGGAGGTGCTCCTGTTCTGCCCACTGGGGACAGCGTGGGCCGGGGCAATGCCAGCTTCTGCCCTGCCTGCCCCCGGAGGCACAATAAAGTTGGAGCAGAGTGAGCCTCCCACACACCCTGCCCTGCCCTGCTGCATCTCCCCTGGGGACGCAGGAAAGCACAGATGTGCTAGCTTCAGGAAACACCCAGGAGCTGCTCCACAGCTCACCAAAAGAGGACTCAGAGGCACGTCTACACTGCAGTAAAAAACCCGCGGCGCTGAGTCTCAGAACCGGGGCAGCTGACTCAGGCTCATGGGGCCTGGGCTGCTGGGCTAACAATTGCAAGGTAGCTATTGGGGCTGGGGCCCAGGACCTGAGACCCTCCCCCCTCATGGGGTTTCAAAGTCCGGCCGCCAGCCTGACCCCAAACGCCTACACTGCACTTGTTAGCCCAAGCTCCCTAAGCCCAAGTCAGCTGACCCAGATCAGCTGCGGCTGTGCTGCGGGTCTTTTACTGCAGTGTAGACACACCCAGAGAGGCTCCAACAGGCCGTAACTTCAGCCCTCAAAAGTTTATGCCAGGGATGAACTGGTCAAATGAATTGGGATGAAAGGGTCAAATGGGTGCAAATGTGACTCTGCTCCTTCCGTTTTCCTGCTGAGATCCCTTCCAGAGATAAAGCCCAGCATCTTATCCCCACGCCCTACACTTACCGAATCACTGTGCAATTTCTATGGTTGCTTATTCCCCTCACCCTCCCATCTATAATTGGCCTTACAACATGAGCTGCAGGTCCCCCGTTCTGGGGGAATGTCCAGACGGAAAGCTTCAAATACAGTGTAAACGGAGGAGAAGGAAACATACCGGCTAAGAGAAAGAGAATCCACAGGCTCATCTTTCTGCCGAGAGTCCTGGATCTTTGGTGAACAGAGAGGAGGAGTCCAGCATGCATGGAAAGTTCCTAGCTAGACGCAAATGAAAAGGAGAAGGAGGTTTTGCTCAAGGTGGAGTTTCACCATCATGGGAGGAAATTACAGAATGTCCCAGAATGTAAAAGGGTTTTTCTTCCATTTCCTATTGCAAATAGAATTGGAAGCCTGATAAAAACTGGCACTGCCAGTGACATCAGCTATGGTGTAAGTTACATGTTATGTTCTGGGCACAAGTCTCTTCTCATACCAATTTGATACCGTTGTGATTCCACTGACTTCAATGAAGTTACTCCTGATTTATACTGAGAGGAGAGGCAGGTCCAGTGATTTCAGCTATACAAGTGTAAATGCGGAGTAACCTCAGTGGAGTTACTCCAGATTTACACCAAACATAACTAAAGTCTAACTCAGGCCCTAAATCTTGTGGCGGTTTTCTGTGCTTTTTACTATAGATCAATGGACTGTAGCTTTCAGGCCAAGGCTAAGAATCTTTTATATTTCTCTAAATCTCCAAATGCTCCACAAATCTCCACAAGCTATTTGAGAATCACTTCCCCATTACTGCCTGAAGTGGAACACAGCACTGCTTGCATAACACTTGGACAGGAAATGATGAATAACCTCATGACTAGCTGAAAGGGAAGACGCCCTAGACGAAGGTTAATAGTGGGGACCCATCCTAAGTAGAAATGCAGTCACTGAATGTCAGAGGTGCAACGATGTGGTGTGTATCTGCACACACACGCACGGTCTTTTATGCACATGTGTTATGAATTCTCCCTCTGCGCCCAACCCAGAGGGTATGTGTCTCTTATAGCTCTCAGATCGAGAGCCTGGCTCTTTAGCTTGAATTGTTGAAACTCACAGAGTTCCCTGATCAGCCCCTGGCATGTTGACCAGATGGTAGCCATGACATGTAAATCTGTGCAGACAAGCGTAGTTTGTGTGAGTGGTGGCTGGACCCGGATAGAAGGAGTGTGTGTGTGTACACAAGTGGTGCGTGGGGCACACGTCCATCACTGCACCCTGCCAGGCAGATGACACCAGCGTTCCTGTGCCTACAGCAGTTCATACCGTGGTTTCCAGACAGCCTTATTCTGTTGAGGATCTGTCACGGCCACTCGTGAGACGCCCAGTTATCGTGACTCAGACCGACTGCAGCCTGGGGATACTGGCAGCTGCGTCCAGAACCTCAGTGCGTTTGGTGCAGCAGCAGCAAGATTGATTCTGTCACGGCTCCGTCCCCGCTGCAGGCAGGGTGAGGGGAACATGGCTGACAAATACCATCTCACCCCTGCCTGGCAAGGTGCTTATGGGCCCCGCTCCCTGCGTATCGTCACAGCAGCCCTGGGGGGCAGGGAAGACTGGTCGGCCCCTTTACGGCCGAGGCTCCCTGAGCGGACGTGACACCCAGGGGAGTCTGTGGCAGAGCGAAGAGCTGAACCCCGAGCTCCTGGCTCCCAGCCCAGCCCTGTAACCCCCCAGCCAGGCGCCCATTCTCCGGGGGGGGGGGACATTCCTTTAGGTGACCCCCCATCCCCTCAAAACTCCCCCCGAACGTGCCCCACCCGCAAAGGGGCAGCCAAAGGCCAGGCTCCACCCGTCCTGTCCCAGCCCTGCCTGGCCCCGACTCTACCCCCGGCTCAGGCCTTGTTCCTGGCCACCCCAGACCACTCCGCCAGGTGCATTATGGGACTTTGGCTCCCTCCGTAGCATCATCACAGAATAAACTAGACGGACCAATGGGCTGACCCGCTGGGGTAGATGGACCAATGGGCTGATTTGATACTGGCAGAGACAGGGGCTCTGGTCCAGCTCGGCCAACGCACTGTTCTGATACTGCATGATGGTCAGGCTGACCGGGCCAATCAGCTAATCCGATACCGCAGAGGGTGGGACGGCTTGGGCCAATCCCCAAAGGCGCCCCCCCTCCCCGGAGTCCGGCTGGGCCCTCTTTAGGTGTCTACACAACTGCCTGACAGACCAGCCTGCTCTTCCTCACTCGCGTCTTTCCCTAGGGGCAGCCGCAGAGTCCTTGCACCGGGGGAAGCCCTGGCTGCGTGGCGGCTGCGGAGTGCGCTTGCCCTCGGATCGGGCTTTTAGCGCGGCCACCTCTGCCCCGCGCCGCGGCCCTGCCAGCGCCAGCTTCGCCGCCCACTGAACGTCACACCAGGGGTCGGGACGGCCAATCAGCGCGCTCGGCGCCAGGGGCGGGGCTTGCCGTTAAAGGCGCCGCGTCGGCCGCCGCGCGCCCTTCCCCCCGCCCCCCAGGTTCCCGGATGATGGCGGCCGCCTGGCCCGGGCTGTGGCGGCTGCTGCTGCTGCTGGCGCCGTGGGGCGGCTCGCGCGCCGCGCTGCCCCCGGCCCCGCCGCAGGACGCCGAGTTCACCTTCCTGCTGCCGGCCGGGCGCCGCGAGTGCTTCTACCAGGGCGCGCCGGGCAACGGCTCCATGGAGGCCGAGTACCAGGTGGGGGCGGGGCGGGGGGGCTCGGTGTTATGGGGGCAGGGGTCAGCGTGGTGAGGGGGCGGGGCGGGGTCAGCCGGCTGGGGGGCGGGGGGAGCAGGGGGTCAGGCTGGGTCGTGGCGGGGGGGGGTCCCCCCGGTGGCGGGGCAGGGCCCAGGGCGGGGCAGTGAGCTGGTAGCTGAGCCCTGAGCTGAGCGAGCCTAGGCTGTGCTGGGCCCGTTCTCACACTCACACACACTCACACACACACACCCCGCACCGCGTCCCCGTCACTCACCCCTGCGGTTGGGCCCTGCAGGTCATCGGCGGCGCGGGCCTGGACATCGACTTCTCCCTGGAGAGCCCCTCGGGGGTGCTGCTGATCAACGAGTACCGCAAGTCGGACGGGGTGCACACGTGAGTGTTGGGGGCGCTGCCCCCCAGCCGCCCCCCCAGCCCCGTCACTGGCGTTCGCACGTCTCTGAGCTTAGTGAGGCCGAGCTCATTGACACAGCGGGGGCCCTTGTGCTCCCCGCGTGCTGTGCTCCCATTCCCCTTTCAGGGTCTCCCTGCACCTCGCCCCAGTCCCCCCACCAGGATTCTGTGTGCTCCCTGGGGCTCCCAGTCTCCCCCATGTTAGGGGCTCAGTGTCCACCCTCCTTCCCCCTCATGCCAGGTGTTTTGCATGACCGTTTCCCCAATCCACCCCACTGGCAATTCTATGGGTCCTATCATTTCCCCCCATCCAGGGTCCCCCATTCCCTCACCGCCCCGTGAGCATCTCTCCCTTAGCCGGTGTGGTTTCACTGCCCTTGGCGGCGTAACTATGGCGTTATACTTGTTTTCCTGCAGAGCTATGTGCCCCAGTGCCTGTTTGTTTGCCTTGGCCCCGTGGACTGACTCATTCTTGTTTCTTCCGTCTTTCCCCAGCATTGAGCCCACGGAAGCAGGCGACTACAAACTCTGCTTTGACAACTCCTTCAGCACCATCTCGGAGAAGCTGGTTTTTTTCGAGCTCATCTTCGACAGCCCCCAGGAGGACGAGGATGGGGATAACTGGGCCGAGGTGGTGGAGCCGGAGGAGATGCTGGATATGAAGATAGAAGATATTAAGGTGCGTGATGGGTGGGGGCTCTGCTGGGCAGAGTCTTTCATAGTAGGGCTTTGATTGTAGGAAGCAGTGGGTGAAATTCTGTGGCCTGGATGTTGCCAGGCTCTATCTTAATGGTCCTTTCTGGCCTTGAAATCTGTGAAGGTCATTCGTCGGTCATCTGAGGAGATGGCTGATCTGTGCACCTGTGATCGGAGTTGTTGGGGCTGTCCAGTGGGGGGCAGTTAGAATTCTTACAGGCCTTGAACCTCCACGAACTGACCTCTTGAGGAGGTGCTTGTTAGCTGCAGTCAGCATAATTAGCACTTCCCTCCCTGTACCTGTGCGAAGTAGTGGATTTCCCCCCCCCTCAAAACACCTTTCTGTCCTCCAGGAATCCATTGAGACCATGAAGACCCGTCTGGAGCGGAGCATCCAGATGCAGACGCTGCTGCGAGCCTTCGAAGCCAGAGACCGCAACCTGCAGGAAAGCAACTTGGGCCGTGTCAACTTCTGGTCAGCTGTTAACCTGGGCGTGCTGGTAGTGGTAGCCTTCCTCCAGGTCTACATGCTGAAGAGCCTCTTCGAGGACAAGAGGCAGGTCCGGACGTAGCGTGCGAGGGAGAGAAACAGACTCCGTATGTCCTGCGGGGGGCAGGTACAGAGCCGGACTGGTCCTGAGGCTGGTGAATTCAAAGCCAAACACCCCAGCACCTGATAGATCAACTGTGTATAGCTCTCAAATTGCTGCCGCTTCTCTTCCCTCGCTCCTTCAGAGGGATGATATGGGCCTGCTTTGTGCCAGAGCTCGCATTAGGTGCATTAGGGCCTGAGCGCGTGGGGGCAGTGGGTCGCAGTCTGTGGGATGGGCAGTATGAGTTGAAAGTGATTCTCTATGGACTTGACCTCCTAGACATGGGGGAAGAGGGTTCTGGGCCAAAGGACCCAGCCTTGAGGATGGGATGAATCCCAGGGCAAAGATGAGGGACTAAAGCAAAGCAGCGGGAGGTCAGCTGATGGGAGCAGCAGGTTGTCTGGGTACCTAGCCCCACTCAGTAAAGCAGGGTCTTTCTGCACGGGCCTGACTGCCACGGGTTCTGACCATTGCCAGTTATAGGCGGGCAGGATCCTCTGGCCTGCAACAGAACTTGCTCCTTGTCCTTCATCTCTCCCGTGTTTTCCTTTTTGTCAAAGGAGAAACCTCCTCTGTGCTTTAACAGCAGCTCTTGGTCTGTTTGGACCTCAGCCACGGCCTTGCCAGGGTCCTGCTGCCCCCGTTAGCACCTCGTTTCCACGGGCCTTTCAGCAGAGAAGATGGGGCCCGTTCCCCCATTCTCCATGGAATCCCCAAACCCTGAGGGGTGCTGGCTCCCTATGCAGCAGTGAATTGGCACTTGGTTTCCACACTGATCCCAAGAGATAAAGCAACCTCTTCACTGTGTTCTGTGTGGTGCAGCTGCCATAGGAGCCCTGGCTTTGGGTCCAGCCATGTGGCTTGGTGTTCCTTAGGGCTGTGTGTATAATTTGCCCGTTTCCATGGCATCTCTCTTGCTCCAGATAGCAATGGAAGCCACTGTTATTGGCTGTTTGTGGATGACACGTCACTTCACTTTCCTGCCCTGTTCCAATTAGCATCTCTTACCTCGAGTCTCACGGATCACATCACAGGCCAGTTTCCTTCAGATAAAGAACTAACCCAGTTCTGCTTCTCAGTGAATTCTAACCCTTTGGCACTTTCCCTCCCTCTGGTGCATTTTCTCACTGTCGTCTTTGCCTTTCTGCTTTGAGATCTTGGGTTAACTGGTCTTTGGCGTGCAGTGGGGCCATGGAGCAGAGCATGGCCGTGATGGTTTGTAGGCACTGTAGCGGGGGGGGAAGGGGTGCGCCTCCTGCTGCAGGTAGGAGGGAGACTGGCTTGGTCCTCAGTTAGTGCTGGAGTTGAGGCAGTAGTTGCCTTCCCTTTAGATCCCGGTTCTGCCAATGCTCTGCTGCCTCTTTCCCGGGCAGAGCTGGCATCTCCTCAGTGCTGGGATCAGCTCAGACTTGGGGGGCGGGTCTCCCAGCAGCAGCAGGAGTGTGGGGAATTGCTTCCAGCAACCAGGGCAAGCTGTAGACAGTGACTGCTGAGGGCGCGGAGGTTGGGCGAGATTCCATAGTAGCAGGGCTGATGGTTCAGGGCTGATGGACTCTGGAGCATTCTGTGGTGGAGAGCCAGAGACGCAGGTCATTTAATGATTAAAAACACGGGCTGGGCTGGGCTGTCAGGTTATTTGTAGCCAACGCTCTGCGTCGCCTCCCCTCCCTGGAAATAACGCGTCCCTGGTCTTAGCAGAGCCTACGGCGTGAGTGGGCTGCGGAGAGCAAGCCTCTGCAAGTCAGGGATGAGACACATTGAGAGGGGGAAATGAATGTTCATGGGGTCTGTCTAGAACAGCTGAGTTGCCGATCCAGCCCCTCTCCAAGACTGACTGAGCAGGAGTGCTGCTGTAGCTTGTCTGGCTACCATCGTAGTGCGAAGTTACCCTCCCCGACCCACCCCCGCTAGGAGAACAGCCCTGAACTCCCCAGCGCCTGTTTTGTGCCAGCTCTCCTGCAGACTCCCTCGCCGTGCTTGCGTTACCTGCCACGGCTGTTCCGATCCGGTCTGTGTATCGCTGGGTCTGGGGCCGAGCTGGTGGAGGATTCCAAGATCTCCAGCAGACACTGACATGGCTGGGGATTTGTTTAACTTGCTGGACACAGCCCAAGGGTCTGATTTACCACGAGTGGGAGAGGCGTGTGACTGGTAGCCTGGGAAAACTGCTAAGGCCAACAACTTGTTCCGTGTCCTTAGTGCCTCATCTCTGAGCCTGGGCTGACTCCAGTGTTGAGCAGCCCAACAGACTGATTTAACTTGAGATACTTGGGGACCTTTTCCTCCGATTGCCCCCTGCTGCCAGTGTTCATTTCCAAGGGCCTGTGACAACCCAGTGCCAGCCCGAGCCGATTCTTGTGCTGGGATTGTTTGCGGCTTTGTGGAAGCCGCAGCCCTGTCTAGTCACGAACGAATGACATGTATGGATGTGGGGTGCTGGCTGTGATATTTTTTAAATTACCAAAGGGCTATGGAGCCAACCTCTCTAGCAAATACATCGTGCTGAGCCTTTTACAAAAGAATCTAGCATTTCTTCCTGCTGTTAAGAAAGGACATTAAATGACGTTGTGTCAGATGTCATTGTGAATCCGTGTTGGGCCTGCTATCCTTCCCCCGCTGCTGCTTATTGTAGGGGGAGTTCTAACATCTGGGACAACCAGACTCGTGTTAGCTGTAGCCTGAGCTGCACGTAGAGCCCCGTATGATCCATCTTTACAAAGGAAAACTGCCGTCAGTGGCTAAATTGTTACTGAACCCCTTAGAAAACAGGGTGGTGGAAGAGATTTTTAGGCCTGCTTTAAGTGTGTATCAGCAGGAGCTGGCAGCTGACTGATACAGCACCATGAGTTCTGGCAGGAGGACAGAATTCAGGTCCTGCTGGAGCCCCCTGCGTTCCACAAGGTCAGATTGGAATTTACTGGCGGGCAGTTGGACTGACACGTGGCAAGCTGGTTTGCAATGTTCTGTGCACTGTTCTGGAGGTGGAAATAATCTGAATTCCTGCTGATTACGTAACAGTGACCTGCATCTTCTCCAGCTTAACTTCAGACGTGTTCTCGAGGTGGTCAGACAGCAGTTGTCCTGTTACATCCCAGCTAGCAGGTCACGAGTCCGGTGTGATAACCCCAGGAGGCCGTCTCCGCTCCTTCCTTGTGCGCTGGCTTTTCTTGGCGAGCTGCGTGAAGTTTGACTCCTTGCTTCCTTTAACACAGTTGGCAAGTTAGCGAGGGCCCCTTTGCTGCTTTCCAGCAGCTGGCTAGAGCCAGGCTGTTTCCTCACTGTCCTGCGGAGCAGCGAGCTTGCTGCTGTCCCAAGCCACCGGTCGGCTGGTTCCTCTCAGGTTTGGCAGAAGGGAAGGATTGATTATGGGGAAGGCTTTATCCTCCTGCCCCAGCAGGACCAGAAACAGCCTCCCATTGTACCAGGTTTTCACTACCTGGCATGCAGGCTTGGTCACTTACGGTATGAAAGCAGCGGCTATGCGAGACCTCACTGGAACCTGCTGGCAAACGTACGTGAATGAATTCTGCCAACCGAGTGAAAGACCTGTGCGGGTGTGGAGCAGCTGCAGCACATCACCGCTGGCTTCTAACTTCCCACCCTGTGCAGCAGTGGCAGAAGCACTGTAGTCCCTGCTGCCCAGCCTGTAGTCAGAAGCAAAGGGCCCCACTGCGCCAGGCTACAAGGGCAAGGTTTCTTTTGACTAATTCCCTGGCAGAAGGGGCTGGTTTTTGCAGACACTGGGCACACATGACCTCAGCACAAACCTCTCGGAGCTGTGACAGCTCTGCAAAGCCATCCCTTACCCCCATGGAGCAGGCGTGGGTCTGACTCAAGGGGAATCCAAAGTTGTGCCAGAACTGGTGAGAGCTGACCATTAAAGCTGAACTCCCTGGGCCCAGCACTTCCTCTGTTGGTGTCCGCAGCAGGGGCTGGTCCCTGAAAGTGGCTCTCTGCAGCAGGGGAAGAGGCGCTATCCTCAGACTCCAGCTCGCTCCTTTGCTCTGTAGTCAGCAGCAGCTGGGACCAAAATCACCAAATGAGAAGGGCAGCAGCTGAGACCCGCTGTAGTTGCATCTGTGCAATTTACTCCTGTTCCAAGGAGGGTTCGTGCTCCTGGCTGCATCAGGACTGTACGGGGGGTTAAAGCTGCCTGCCTTCCCTGTGACAAGGGGCAGAGGGAAGCCACTGGCTCATGTCTGAACTGGCAACTCCCTACAGCTTCCCATCTCTTCAACCATGCTGGGGCCTCTGTCTGCCAACTCACCCCTTTGCAAAAGGCAGGGGTTCTGCATGTCCCGGCCTGCTCACTCCACCACATTACAGGAGCTGTATCTCCCTTCCACCACACCCCTCACCCATTCTTCCCCAGGCCAGGAGCCATGTGCCGCATTCCACCCCACTATTCATACTAGTCCCCTCCACCCCCTTTTCTCTCAGGATGTCACCATCTTAAAACTGTGCTGGGAATATGGACAAAGCTCAAAGGAGAGGGAAGGTTAGGCGGTTGCAGAGGGGGTTGCAGCTGGTAGCTTTATAGAGCTGGTGCCAGGTGCTCTGTGTCCCTCATTCCCCTGTTTGTTTCTCTAATTTCACTGGAAGCCAGAAGTTTGACTATTAAGAGCGAGATGGTTCCCTACAATTCTGGCAGTGACGGGCTGTGGCATTTGACCGTTGCATTACAGACTGATGGTGGCTTAGACGTCACTTCGCTCAGCAGATCTGCGTCAGGCCCTGCCATGCACTGATGGTCTTTTTAGTCACTTTTCTGAGCAGAATCACAGCTGGGAGCTGGCACCAGCTCTGGCGGAGGGAGAGCCCTGGGGGTGGCCATCCTGCCTCATGGGGCAGTGTGTTGGAATGGGGCTATGCTGTTCCACAGCTGATCTCTGCTGCCACCCCATGCATTGCCATGGACCTAGCCCAGCCTTTGTTAATTACATTAATGAAACACTGCCCATGGTACCCAGGATTTTTTATTTAGGGTAGGGGAAAAACTATAGCGAGGGAGTCTTACTGCCCCCTTTACACACACGTTGTAGAGAGGCCCCTGCAGCAAACTGGGCTGTCCTCATCCTTCAGCCCCCGTCAAGTGGGACAACTCCATCAGTGGAGTGCAGGGGAGACCGAGAAGAAGTGCTGGGCTGGAAGGGAGACGGATGTCTCCATGCAGGTACTCGCACCCGGGAAGGTGGAAGCGGAGCAGTTCTGCTGGGCAGCAGTGCCCCCTACATCTGCAGGGCGACTCCAGCACTGCGCTAGGTAGTTGAGCCAACAGCGGTGGGCCTGTGACTCAGCCCAGGCTGTGTTCACTTCATACTGCCGCTGGCCCTGGCTGACAACAGAACTGAGGAAAGGGCAGCGGGAGCTGGCCCAGGGCTCCAGTTACGTTCCGTGCGATTCTTCTGGCTCCAGGGGTGTGAGGAAAGCTTCGTAACAATCTTATTGCACGCGTCTGTCCGCTGCCTTCTACCCGTGCTAGGGTCCCGGCCTTGTTGCCCATCACTGGGGTATCAGAGCACTTCTGAAGCGCTGCCTGCGTGTGAGGCTGGCTGTTAAAGGGGTGAACTAAGGCAGCATTTCTTCCTGCTAGCGAACGCTGAGTGCTGAATGCTTCCGCCCAGTGAAAGCAATGGTGCCCTGCTGCCATGTTTGCTGCAGGGCCTCTCCCATCCGTGTGCTGGGAGTAGCTTCTTCAAAGACGAGGTGGGGCAGGGACAGCGCTGGTCCTGCTCTGCTGAGATGAAGGGGCCGTTCACACCTCGCAGCTGCTCTTTCAGACTCGGCTGCAGCAATTATCCTTGAAGCTTTTTTTTGGCACCAGAGCAGCTAGAGGCTGGTTTTTAAACGGCAGCACAGACTGGAGAAATGAAAGGATGGGCTCGTCCATCAGGCCTGCCAGGGGCACATGGTCTACACGGTGGCATCCCCTGAATGAAGGTCTACAAGGGTCGCTCCCTGGACTCATGTGGGGCCACTGCAGCCGTATGGGCTATCCACCTCCCTAGAAGGCTCTGCAGCTGGGCCGCGGTTGGATTTTCTTACGACGAAAGAGTCGGGGGGGAGGGGAGGAGTAGAAATGCAAGTTTGCCTGGAAGCAGGGATGTTCTGAAGCCCAATCAGGGAAACACACTGGAAACTCCTGAAATGGATGAATGCCTCTGCACCATACAGCAGAGACAGATCAAATTCTTCCTTGAGCCTGCTCCACCACTCTAAATAAGATGCAGGGAGCAGCAGGTAGGGGCTTGATGAGGAATTCTAAATTTCCCACAGTTTAGCTGAGTCTCCTCTTCCATGCCCCGTTTCTAGGCACCGGAGGGGGGGTGGGGGTGGTACTTTGTGATAATTCAGATCCAGAGAAATTATACTTTTCACCAATTTCCCAGAATTAACCAGCAGCTAAGAAAGAAACAGGCTTAAATATACCTACCCAGCACGTACTGCTTGGTGGGAATGGGTGGGGGGAACCTACCGATTATAAATAAAAGAACCACCATGTTCAGTAAGGACCCCCACGCAATTATTAAATGCACTCAGACACAGCAGCGTCAGCAAGTAACTAATGCACCTTGGACCGGGGCGCGTCTACCCTGGAGTAGAGGGAGGGATCGCGGGGCAGGGTGGTAGATGTGCAGAGGTCTGTTGTGGTAGAGTGCTGCTCCAGGCACTCTGTCTGCTGGAGTAAGACAGTCAGGGCGAGGATAGGAGGGCCCCCCCCACGGTCATGCAGCAGGTGAGGAAATAATGGGACAAATCTCCCTTTTCAAAAGTGCAACGCTGTGTCCTTAAGGTGGTGGGGGGAGGGCAGTAAGCAAACTCTGCCACTCGGAAAATGCAGCAAATCCACGTTAGCTGGAGTCCGTTCCGAGCTCGGCGGGGGCGGGGGTGATTTTTCAGTTTGATCACAACACATTCACAATGATTGAGGTAAGAAGAAAATGGCACCAGTCTTCCATCCCCGGCAAGCCACGTCCAATGCCAAGAGAGCTTTGCTTTCCAGGAGGAGGCTGTCCCCTCCTGCCTTGCCCGCGTACAATTTCCAGCGGGGGGGTGTAGGAGGGGGGGGGGGGGGAGTATTATACCTCCTGCATCGACTGCAGCAGGTTGGTCCCAGCAACACCCCCAGGCTGCATCCCATCTTGGCGCGTTACTGGACCGGCGATGGTGAGAGGTTCTCCTCGGGCCAGCGCTTGGCTTTTGTAGCGAGATAAAAAGGCCGAATCACAAGGCGTGGGTTAAAACGGGGCAGGAGTGATTGGTTGGGTCACGCTGGTTCTCGGCAGAGGTGGCTCCTCAGAAGAAAGGCCGGGAGGGAGCCGGGCGCCTGGTCAGAAGAGAAAATAAAAAACACCATTTCAGCATCTCACCTCTGATCACTGCTGGGGCCAGGCTGTGGGGCAGGAACCTCGGTCGGTCCTGGCTTCTGCCGCTGCGGGTGGAAGCTCTTTACAGCGGGGAGTGGGGGAGACCTCCTAGAGTGAAGTAGCCTCCCATGGGAAGTGGAGGAAGCAGCTTTTACACAAGCCCGGCTAATACGCTGGAGATCAGGCCAGGAAGACTCTGTGCTGAGAGTGGCCTAGAGCGGAGGTTGATGCTCTTTCCATCTCTCCCTCTCGGAACAGCTCCCACCAGGGATCAGCTGCCTGCTGACCGCAGCCCGGTACTTCCTGCTGGGGCAGAGTGGCTGGAGCACAGAGGACTCCCGAGGGCTAAGCGGGCATGACCCTGAGTGAATCCATCACTTTGCTGCTGTGACTCGGTGCCTCCCTCTGAAACGGGGGCATCTGCTACCCACTTTCCTAAGGTGCTGTGAGATCCGCAGCCGGGCCCTGCCAACGCGTCCCTGATTGAAGGCACTGCTGGAGGGCTAATTTTGCCCTCAGAAGGGTTGAGTTGGAGGATTTAAATCACCACTGTCCCCATCAGCCTACTAGAAACGCAACCACCGGCCATGGATTCCCTCCTCCTTTGGTTTAGGTGAGAGACAGTGCCTGAGTCAGTGACAAACCCGTCAGCGACTTCTCAGACAGGCTCCAGCCTACCCCCACTCCGCCAGTGGGGATTTTCCTACCTCTGCTATCGAGGCTCACAGCAGCCATGTCAATAACCCAGGAGCAGCTACGGCACTCGCAAACCACTTGCAGCGCTGCCCTGTGCCGCGGTGTAGGAGACGATCAGACAAGGGGCTGTGATCTGCTCTTAGCCACAGCCATACACACACGTGCAGGATTTCAACAGTCACCCCAGAGTCACCCCCATGAAGAGCAAGGACCAGCCTTCCACAAAGCAACTGCTACAATGGGTGAACACAGCTAGCACCGAGAGGGGTTTCGCAACTGCTCCAGATTCCTAACCAGCACGTCATCTGTGCTCGCCCGGCCGATACAACTCAGCCCACGCTGTACTGAGACACAACACCCTGCCTTCACAGGAAGGGCCGTCTCAAACTTCTGCACGTGGATCCAGCTCCAGGCGCCGCTACTGCAGGCCCAGTGCATTCCCACTGATGCCCCCGTTTGCTCGTCAGCGTCTGCTGAGCTGTCTGTCACGGACAGCTTAGCCTCACCCCTGCCAGCACCCGCCCAGCTGAGCTGCAGTGCAGGGGCCGGCTGCTCTTAGCGAACAGCACCATCCTGAGGCACTGCGCTGGCTACAGATTTAATCCAAGGACCTGTACCCTTGTCCAGGGCCAGGCCTGCCCACTTCCTGCACAATGCCCATTCCAGGTACTCGTTCTTACAGACAAATGCAGGATCCAGTGCTGCCCAGATTCCTTCGTTTGCATAGAGAGGGGGTTTCTTTGGCAGTGGGGAAAGGACAGAGGCGGCTGACAAGCAAGGATCTAGTGTCAAGTATTTAAGATTGCCAGGTCGGAGCCCATCCTCGCTTCCACCAACAGCCCCGCAGCTCAGCTCGAAGGCGGGAAAGGGGGAAGCAGGTGCGCAGCAGAAAGCCTGAACCAGCGCCCCAGCTCTCAGCATCTGGTTCATTAACGATAGGCTGCCACAGCACAGGCCCCATGCCCACATTACCACCCTCACTGCCACCCTGCTAGAGCAGGGCGTTGCTCCTGCAGCTTGGCTGGAACATGGCAGCCTCGCCCGCAGCCTTCGCTTTAGCAGCGGTTCTGCAGTGCAGCTCTGCTCGCCCAGGCCCGCACTAGAGACCACCAGCAGCTCCCATGGACCATAGCCAGGCAGTGAAGAAAGTACAGAAAGCAGCACGGCCACGACCACCCCAGGCTGGCTGCCAGATGTGGGATGGCTGGAAGTTTTTGGTTTTTTTGAGGGGGGGGAGGAGGGGGTGTTTGGGGGAGTGGGATATTGCACAGTGCTTGAGAGGTGAAGGCTTTGCAGAGATCCCTGCCAAAAAAGCATGAAAAGACTGCTTAGATTTAAGAAGAAATTGAGCCATGGAACCAAAATCTTGGTAAAAATATAGTTGAAACCCCCTAAAATATTGCTGGTGGATTCAGACCGTCCTGCGCTGCTCCAGGGGAAGGGGGCTCTGAGCCTGGGCCAGGCGGCCGTGCAGCCTCCAGGTCTGGATGCTTGGTGGGTGTTCGCACAGCACAGCACAGCACGCTCCTCGTCCGCGAGTGGGGCTCCTCGCAGGATACAAATGTGTGCTCCTTTCCCACCACAGCTCAATGGGAAGTGGGGCCTGAACCGCTTCAGGCAGGTTTCTCCCAACGGCTGCACCGGCAGCGGCTTGGTGCGTACTCTGCTCACAAGAGCCGTGGAACTTTCAGCTGCAGGTTCTCCGAGCTCCTTCGCTGCCCTGCTGTAAAGAGACGCTGCAAAGCCCTTCGCCCCAGCACCACCCTTCAGGACCAGACAGGAGGAGAGAAGGGATGAGGAGGCAGGAAACACACCACCAAGTGCACACAATTTCCACCAGCAGATTTTTTTTCCCCTTTATTGTTTAGTTTATTAATGGGATACAGAACGGAGGCACTTACACATCAGCAAACTGAAGGACCAGTAGAGAAAAGTGTATTGGGCTTTGTATGCAACACGAGCGGAGAAAGAGAGAGGTCCCCAAGCCCATTTCACAGCTGGTAACATCAGGGAGAGCCAGCGGGAGGCAGAACAGGCAGGGGGATTTTGTGGAGGGGAAAAAAAACAAAACAAAAACCACAACCCCCAGACAAGCAAAGGGCCCTCAGGCCACCCCGCGACTGGCAGCGCGTTAAGAACCGCCTTGCAGTTCAGAGGCCAGGGCAAAGCAGCTGCCAGTAGTGGAAGGAAATGGTGTTGCATTCAAAGTCAATTGAAGACAAGCAGGAGAGCAGGCTCCCCCAGGCTGGAGCCAAGTTTTAATGGCCAGCAACTTGCTCGAGGTGGGTTTGGTTTTGCACGTTTGCTCTGTGAAGCCAGCTGCAGGGCACTGTCTCCATACAAGCGTTAATGCCGGCGGTAACGAACGCATGCAATCACCCATGCAAGAAAGCAGCTAGGGTCTCCTCGCCACCCCGGAAGGAAAGAGGCCACGATGCAGACAGGCTCTTTGAAACAAAGGTTAGTTAAGGCAGGCTGGTTTGGGGATCATTTCCGTAGTTCTCCAGCTCGAGGGGCTAAGTAGCAACCCTGCAGGTTGTCAGAGCAGAGGATTGGGCCTGAACTGGATTAAAAACCCAACCCTTGGAGTTTTTACAATTAATAGTCTTTAAAAATATATATACACAGCCTCTACTGCCAGCTCGGGGGCGGAGTGCTTTGCTAATTCAGCTGAGAAGGCACCATGGTCTCTCCTGTGGCAGATGGAAGGAAGTGGAGGTGCTCGGCCTGGCACAGCTGGCTCAAAGCACAGATACTACGCCAGCCTTCCATGGCACGTTTCCAGTTGCTAAACGCATCCCCTCGGCTTCCACTGCCATGGGGTAGCGGAGCCTCTCTCGGTGGCTAGATACAGACCCGCAGCACCTCAGCCATCCACTTGTCAGACGTTACCTGTTCACCTGAGTTTTTAGAGTCAGCAGGGCCTGTTACAACCCCGTGCCACCCAAAAGCGGGAGGGAAACAAAGCTCTGTCACTGGACGTGTAGCTACTGGGAAAGTTTTAGCATTTCCTTTGCTCCTAGAAAGGCCTTAAACAGGCTTTTGTCCACTTCGCCTACTACAAAAAAAAGGACAGCCTGCAGCGGCCCTCAAACCAGCTGACCAAGCCATGGCCTTCTGTTACTCTAGTCTGGTACTCCCGCTGGGCTAGAACTTCACCAAGCTGAGAACAGGAGCAAAGCAGAAGCCAAGTTGCTACTTACACAGGACTGCCTATCGTTTGGCTCTCCGCAGGCCTCCCTCTCTCTCATTCCATTCGTGGCTTGGTACTTGACTCATCAGACTGGTTTTGCCGAGGGCCAGCAGCGTTGTATTCAGTCCAGGGCCCTTCTGCTATGTGCTTCCTTCACCGGCTGCACTCAGAGCATGTGCTGACTAGTTTAAAGAAAGCACCAACTGGGGGGCTAGGCACGTGGGCAGATATTGCATGAGGAATACCTGAGGTTCACGGTCAACCCCGCACCTCCTGGCAAAGGACTAACCTGAGGCGCTTGCTCCGGTTTGCAGTGAATTAGATTTATTAGCAAATGGCTAGCGGCAGTCCATCATTTTTCATAGATCAGTTTCCTCAACGCTATAAAACGGAAATCTAGCCGGTGATCAGATTAGCAGTCCGGGTCGGGGGAGGGAAGGAGGTGTTTTATATATAGAGAATATATTAACAATACAAAACAATTCTGGGTGTCTGAGGGGGGATGAAGAGGAGCCAGAGATAGAGAAACCTGATCAGCCCGAATGGCAGGAGTTGCAGAAGATTCTGCGCACAGAGAGAAATGGGACAGTCTTTGCTCAGCTGCCTTTCAGAACTCCCGTCTCTATTTCATACATTCAGACGATCCCAAGGCAAGAACCCAGGGGGGTTCATTGGGCCTGTTTTCCAACAAAGTGCAAAATTCCACCCCCCACACAGAATCCTCTGCTTGCTGCTGTATAGTGGTGCTGGCAGTGATGGGCGCTGATCAGCGCCGGGGCAGTCGTTGGGGGGCGGGGAGGTTCTCCTGAACCAACCCCCCCGACTGTAATGCCAGTCACCCACTTCCTAGCTTCGAAACAGCAGAGATCTCAGGGTAGAGGGGCGGGACGTCAGGACAAGGGACACCGCCATTGGTATGCCAAGGCGTGAGCCCACCGCACCCGTCCCCGAGAAGGAGTGCACCACGCTAACAGGATTTGGCCTTGGCTAGAACCACTCTGCAGAGCTGATCACAGTGGTAAGGTTTTTAAACAAGAGTAACATGGGATTTCCCCTCTTCCTCCCCTCCCCAGACGGCAAATGAAGCGGCAGGTGTGAGACGCCGCACCGGGCACACAGGAGTCACTAACGTCCCCCCAGGGGTTAGTCTAGCAAGGAGGGCTCAGCCGGTCGGATAATGGTCGGCCGGTTCGGCGCCGCGGGGGGTCTTCTGCTGCAGAGAGAACAGGAATAGAGAGGGGAGAGCATTAGAGAGGGGGCAGAGCGGGAGTCACTGCCATTGGGCAGTTAGCATCTAGTGGGCTGTGCGGACGGAGGCTTAGTAGGGCCCCCTGGCCCTGCCCCACCTGCCCTGGAGCCAGACTGCTCCATTACCAGGGAGGGCTGGGTGAAGGGCAGCAGCCTGCTTTCCTCCCAGCTCCACCCTGCCTGGGCTAGGGGGCCCAGAGCCGAAGATCAGGGCACCAGCTCAGCTAACTCTGGATTGCCTGGTGCTGTTGAATGGGCACCACCATCCAGGGGGTCCCGGCGTTTAAAGGAGCAGGGCAGCAGTCTGGAGAGGGGATGGCAAGAGGTTGTACGGGGCACCCGTGAGCACAGCGGATTAGCACGAAAGCTTCCCACGAGACAGACTCGGCAGCCCCTGCCGCGTCAGAGGGAAGCTGGAGCCCAACTCTCAGGAGCTGCCTCCGGAGCTGGCATGAGAGGGCTGGGCAGGGGTTTGGCCAGCTCAGGGAGACAAGATGGGTGTGAGGGACCTGCTAGTTCGGTCATTCCTGCGTCACGTTGAGACACACGGTCCTCTCTCCCGGGGAACTGGACCTGAGATACATGCAGCACATGCCCTCGGGGAGGCCCCCCCCCACACACACTCCTTAACTACTGGCAATCAAAGCAGAACTGGCTCAGCTGCAAGACTGCGGTCCCAGCTCCGGGGTTTGATGCGAGCTCAACGACTCCACAGGCCACGTGCCGCAGGATGGCTCCAGCTCTGGTAGTGGCAGAGCCCTGCTGCCAGCATCCACGCTGACACGCTTCATGCCGCCTGACTCGGATGAGGGCCCCAGCACGGAGCCAACGGCTAGACACATGCCAGTAAGAAGAGGAGCCATCAAGCTTTCAAGGAAGCTGCTCTTGGGGTCGTGACCTAGCAGGTCCGGGGATCTCTTACCTGGGCACGCCCGGGGGAACGCCAGGTGGAATGCGTGCCGGCCGCGATGGAATCTGAGGAGGGGCTGAGAAGGGGTCGTTGTTAGCAGCAAATACATTCTGAGGTCCAGGACGTGAGGGGATGGGGGGAGCCACAAAGGAGGAGAGTCCCCCTGCAGGAGTAGGGATCAAGGGGGGCCCTGGAGTTGGGCCCCTCACAGCCGGGGGCCTGCCTGGCGGCAGCACAGTAGAAACAGGTCTGCGCTGGGGCGTCGGGCTGCAGGGAAAGGAAGTGCATCAGAATGAGTGTCCCACCCCTAGCGACGCAGTCAGGTCCTTATCTGTCCTTCCCCCAGAGTGTCCGAGGCCCTCCTGATGGCTTCCAGCACCCCCGTGGGCAGCAGGGGCTACCCCCTTTCTGAGGCACAGGCCAGTTGAATTAACTTGCCCGCAGTTGTCTAGGGAAGGCGGTGGCAGAGCCAGGAACAGAACCCAGGTCTCCAGATTGCCAGTGCTCTACCCCCTAGGCCCTCCTCATTCCCACCTCAAATAAATCCTTGCCTCCCTCCCCCTTCCAGGGCCACCAGCCTTGCTTAAAAGCAGTGCGGCAATAGTCACCCCTCTGCACGGGACACGCAGTCAGGCAGCGCCAAGAGCCTGGTCTCCCATGCCACCTGCTCCCTGGTTTGCTGTACCTGTGCCCACTGCTCCCACTCTGCAGCCACGCGTCATCCACGGGCGGCGGGACCGGCGTGGAGACCGTGCTGGTGGTGATGTCCCCGATGATGTGCAAGGCCTCCTTCAGGGCATGGTACATTCGCAGCATGTCGTCCCGCCTTTGCGCCTGGTCGGCTGACTCCTCCATCAGGCTGCTCTGGTCTGCGGACGAGTACAGGTAGGCCAGCAACTCCGAGTGGATGAAATCCTTGGTCTGCAGAGAGGGGAGTAAGGGAACCAACATGCAAGCAGCAGCTAAGTCCTGGCCCATTAAGCTTGAGGGGGGTCTAGTGGTTAGAGCAGGGAAAGCCGGGAGTCAGGTCTCCTGCTGTTATTCTAAACCACTGGAGCAGCCTGGACAAAGCCAGGAATCAGACTCTGGCCTTTTACGCTCTGACCCCTTGACAAGGGTTTTGGTAAAACGGGGCGTGAAGGACCAAAGACTTCATTAAAACACATTTCACTTCCCCAGCCCGAGATGCTATGGTGCAGCTGACCTGACCCGCAGAGCTGAGAGGAGCATTGTCCCCAGTGACGTGCTCTGTACCTAGCAAGCCCAGAGATCCCCCCACTAACAAACAAGCCACAGCTAGGACCAGGCTTTCCTGTGCCAGATGAGCAGCCCCGGGCTCGGCCCACTCACATTGTTTATCATGAGATGCATTATGGTCTTTGGCATGAGGTCTCGGATGGACTTGTTGATGATCCCCACGTAGGAGTCGACGAGGTTGCGGATGGTCTCCACCTGGCGCTCCAGCTGCGGGTCCATGGAGAAGGTGTTCTCTTGGACACCATCTTCATTTTCCACCTGCTCGGGAAAGCGGGTCACACAGTAACTTAGGGTTCTGCAGCAGCCCCGCTCGGTAGCTGGGGAGTGCATCACAGGCACTGACGTCACCTGTGCAGATTCCATGGCATGTCACTTCCCACCTCCTCACCTAGCATTTGTCCTGCACTAGCACCGAGACCCCAGGCAAGGGCAGGGCCGCACTGGGCGAGGTGCCGCACACCCCCACCCGGAGAGCTCAGAGCCCTGAGTTTTGGAGTGACTAGCAATCACAGGTGCTGCCCAGCGTGACACCATACGAGGCCTGATTTTCAGAGGGAGGGAGATCACCACTTTGCACGTCAGGCCCCTTTAAGGGGGTCTTAAACTAGGCACCCCAAAAAACCCACTCAGCACTTCTGACAATCTTGGCCTTCATCCTCCTCTCTCCGGAGCAGGGGCTGCAATCACAGCAACTGACTGCCAACGAGAGGGAAGGGAGAGGGAGGTACGTATGCCGCTGACTAAAGACAGGGCGACATGGGAGAGGCAATGTGGGCTCATGGACTGGGCCCAGGAGACGTAGGTTCTAACCCCAGTTCTGCCACTGACCTACTGGTGAATCTGGCCAAGTCAATTGAGCTGTGTCCCACCCGCACGCCCCGTCTGGTCTGTTCAGACTGTATGCTCCTCGGAGCCTGGAGCTTTCATAGCGTGTAAGGCCTGAATGGACCATTTGATCATCTAGCCCAACATCCTGGAGAGTGCAGGCCAGAGAATTCCCTCATTTACTCCTGTACCGAACCCAGTCACCTGGGCCTGGCTAACGCATCATCCAGACTGGATCTGAAGAGATCACAAGGTAGAGAATTCACCCCCTCCCCGTGGCGCCTATTCCACGGGTAACCACTCTTCCGATGCGCCCACGCAGTGTCCAGCACAACAAGGCCCTCATCTCTGCTAGGGCCTTGAGGCGTGTTGTTGTAACACCGAATACTGGGCGAGCCACAGTTGGGAAACTAAGCCATGAGCGAGAGTCAATTTTTGACATGAATTGCTGCTGCTGGCAGCCCGCACAGAGGGCACCCCCAGCAGACCCCCAGCCACTTCCAGGAGGAGATCATCAAGGCAAAGGCAATGTTTACTTGGTCTTTCTCTGGATAAACACCAGCCCGGAGGAAGGAGGCTTTCCAGCTGTCCACATCTTCCTGAGAGTCGCAGGCCAGCTCAATCTGACGGAGATCTTTATACACATTCCTAGGCACAAAGACAGCGTGGGGTATAATCAGAGGAAAGAAATTCCACAATAGATGGCCTGGCTGGCTGTCTCGACCATTGGCCTGTATCAGGCATCCCAAGGCCAACGACAGAATTCACTATCCCAGCTGGTAGGTGCAGGATCCCTTTCCTACTGGGCTGGTTTGGAGGACAAGGCACTGTCCTCGCACAAGGACTCAGACTGGGAAGTCAGAGGGAAGTCTGAAATCCCTTCAGAAAGCCTGTGTAAATATTGGCAGCCTTTCCTTCCTCCTAGAATAATCCTCCTCATTAGACCCCAGCTGCTCCCGCCTCGGATAGTAAAAGCCCAAGGGCCAGGGAAGTTAGGAGGGCTCTCCCTGCTAAGCCCAGCACGCCGCTCCAGTCAAAAGAACCAGTGCAGCAAATGACACGAGCGTTGCCAAGCACAGAGGGGTTAGGGCAGCATTTCCCACAGTGGGGGGCACTAGCCCAAAGGACTAACTGGGAGGGGTGCAGGAAAACCTCAGTTCTCCAAAGGGTCTGCTTTAAATGGGGGGAGAGGGCGGGGGAGTTTCTAGTCATCATGGTTGCAAAAGAAACCTCCAAAACATGACCAATGCAGCAATAGTTGCTTGAGTTTGAGAGAGCCTGAAACAATTGCTCGGAGAGGGACAAGTTGTCCCCTTCACCTAACTCAGATGCTAGTGATGGTTGTTAACTGTTGGTATTTGAGTAGCAAAAGCACATAAGAGAGGGGACCTATAACATGAATCTATTCTGCCATCTCTAGTTCATGCCGAGAGCCCAGGCATTTGGGATAAGGCCTCTCCCCTCTGGTGGGGCTAAAGGGTAGGTGGCAGAACTGGCTTTGTTTCCCTGACAGGGTTTCAGCTTTCAGAAGCCTGGGATACACTGTTAAAGATCCATCAGGATCTGTCGAAGATGGTCTGTCTCCACATCCCTTACCTTTGCTCCGTGTTGAAGATGGCAAAGACGTGTTTGTTCGACATAAAGCCCTTCTCCACATCCCTGATTTTCAGATTATCCAAGGGCAACATGTATTTCTTCTCCTTTTCCTGGAAGGGGGGGGAAAAAAAGCCAGGAATGATGGAGAGCTGGGACCTGGTCAGCGTTCCCTTCCCAGTCTAGAATTACCCTCCCACACCCCCTGAGCACTGTGCTGGGTGAAAAACCCATCCCTTGGGTACGCAGTGAAGAGAGCTGGCTTGATCCCTCGACCAAGTGAAGCAGGTTTGTCCTCAACATCACAGCAAGCCTCGTTTGCGGCCCAGACTCATTTCAGCTGAGCTATTAGGTTTGTTCATAGGAACTGCCAGCCTGGATCAGGCCCAGTACCGGACTCTGACAGCGGCTGGTACCAGCTGCTTTCAGAACCACCACAGTGATGGGACAACCTGCCCCCGGGGAAAGTTCCCATCTAACCTTGATGCTTTACATCAACCTAAGTGTAGGGACCCTTAGCTCTGCAATGCAGCGTGCTCTGGATCCAAACTGACAAGCTGCTGTTCTAGCACAGGAGGAGTCTAAATCATTAGCCACAGACTAAAAATGTCAGGCGGATACTTCTCCACATGGCCCGAAGGGCACTGGGCTTAGTTAGTTTCAACATAAGTGTCACCTTTCGCTCAGGAGGTGCTAGAGCAGAGACGACGTTTGTCAGCAGGGGGGTCTGGTTCCCCATAAGTCCCATGCATAGTACTGGGACCATATGCCAGCAGCAGCACAGCTGTAAACCCATTGTGTGTGGTAACAGCCATATGATGGATGGGCAGTCTAACAGAATATATGCCAGTGCTCTCGGAGGGGCTTATGAACACAGTCCATGTGTCTTTCCCCCTCCCCTTCGAGTGGTGGTGGTGGGGGGGGGGAAGCAGTTTTAGAAATCTGGCACGAAGGACGTTGCTTATTTAACAGGCTGCAGGCCAGTGAAGTTGAGGGGCCACCCAACTGAGTCACACAAGTCGTCTCACTGCCAAAACGCCACATCTGGAATTGTTTATAACTCCAACTGCCCTGTCTCCAGATGCTGTGCGCACACAGCCCTAAAAGTGACGCTCTCCTTTGTAGAGAGGCCACAAACCTAAACCCTCCCCCCCCAGCCACCGCCGCCCCACACCCCTCCGTATGATTTCCTGAAAAACCCACAACTTTTTTCCAGACTGGATTCGGTTGCAGACTGTGCCACGTCAGAAGAGACAAAGCGGATCCTTTTCACCGAACAGCTTCTCTTATAAAAACCCAGGAGGGGAAAAAAGGAAAAAAAAAAACCACAAAAAACATGGAAGCCCTGGGAGGTTTGAAGCGGATTCCGGCCCCGCCTGCCCAGTGTTCAGACTACCTGTTCAGGAGGCTATAAAGGTGTACAGTAGTCTGCACATTGGTTAGACTGGGTTTGGGAGAGCAGCACCCGGAGCAGCTCAGCACAGCCAGGTAAGGCAGGCAGTGGATGCGGCTAGTAGAGACTCTGCTTGCTGTCCTGCACTGTAAGTCTTGGAGAACATTTTAGCTTTAACTGTTCTCGTCGGCTAGAATTAACCAGGTGCACGAGTTCTTATGGCTGCATGGCTTCTGGAGTCACAGATGGGGTAGGAGGATTGATGTTTAAACCCATGTTGCTTTGTTGTTCCATACTGAATACGCTTTCCCTAGCATTTGCTTAGACCAGGTCTATGGGGTGCTATTTTTAAAGTGCTTTTCCAGGGGTCTGGGCTGCTGGGGGTTTGTGGCAATTCTCTGCAAGCAGCAGCTGAATGCTAGTGGCCTGGGGGGAGGTAGGCAATTTGTGCCTGCTGAATACAGAGCCTCATTCATCTGCAGCCTGCTGGTTCTCATTACCCGGAGCAGAAGGGCCAGACAAGCGCCCCCAGACAGGCCTCCCCACAGGAAATGGGCTGCCGGGGATGGGGGAGAAGGGTGGGGGTGGGGGACAAACGAGAATGAAACTTAGGAACTTTACATATTTCCCTCTCTTTTAGGAGGTAGATTTAAGGGTTTTTTTTAAATCTATCTAGATTTACAGCCTCTCTGCTGGGAGAGGTTAATCTTTGCAGCTTGCTTGGAAGATAAAGGACAAGAACAAAGGAAGTCTGGGTCTTGCTTGGGTAAAGGGGCTGCCTGCTGGAGCTGATGTTAAACTGTACAGCGAGCCGGGGAAATAAAGTTCTGTTAACATCTCCTTTCTGTGTTCTGCCCACCAGTCCATCACTCACCACCCAGCCCTGGAGCCTGCCCGCGAGATGGGTGACACAGGGGAGGGAAATAGCCGTTTTCAGACTGTGGGGGTGGAAGGGCTGGAAAATGTGAGTGTGGCATCTCTGTTCCAGACACTGAGGAATGGTGCCTAGACACTGCCTCTTCTGCTTCTTCCAGCCCCTGCAGCCGAAAAGAGCACAGGCAAGAACAGGACATACCCCTTCTGTTTGGAGCTCTGACCCCACCTGCTTGGCCAAGAGGATTTAGCTCAAAGAGGTACCAGCTTTCATCAAGACCTGCCAGACTGGTGTAATAAATATAGTGGCAAAGTAATGTCCAGACAGAGAGCAGGGGTGCTATACTGGTTGATCAAGTATATGCTACACTAGGGAAGCAGCATGGCTCAGTAGCTAGAACATAGGCCTGGGACACACAACATCTTGGTTCTATTCCCAGCACTGCCACAGGCCTGGTGGGTGACCTTAGGCAAATCACTTCCCCTCCCTGTGCCTCAGTTTGCCCATCTGTAAAATGGGGCCAATGATCCTCCCCTCCTCTGAAAAGCACTAGTTAAGAGCCAGGTGGTGGCGCTATTCAGTAACAATTCCCTGCATTCCAGTTGGCTGAATGCCCCCCTCCCCCACAAGTTGCACAATGACAACATGACAATTTTGCACCTGCATAGTAGTTATGCAAATCTCTCTGACAGGCTACTGCACTCTGAACACCCCTCCCCACAACAGACATGGCCATCTCGGCTCCTGACCGCCACTAGCCCTTCCTCAAGGGACAAGGAGACAGAACTAAGCCTGGAATTCAGTGGAGCTGAACCACGAGTGGCCATCTTTGTTGAGGGCATGCAGCTAGGGAGTGGCCAGGTATTGCCAAGCTTCAGGATATGTTTGTCTAAGCCAGAAGGCACCTGCAGCTCCACCTTGGCATGGGGTTACTAACCCAACAAGAACCTGCCACGTGACTGCTGAGAGGATGCTGCGAAGAGGCCGAGGGTGCATTTTCAGAGACTGCCCCGGCGTGGAATAATGCTCGGAGTACGCCTGACTCCCGAGATCCCGAGCAGTTAACAGGTTCTAAAGTGCTGGTGGGAAGCCAGCCCCCTATGATCCAAAGGAACGCAGAGAGGCTTGACTGTAGCAGTCAGCCCCAGGCCACACTGCTAGGACGCGTGTCAGACTCTCACTCCCGCATGAGGAGAGAAGCTCAAGGGTACGTGCCAGTTAGTGGCTTCCCTTAGGTTAAGGCTGCCCCCTACAATGAAGGGGCTTTCCCCTGATTTTTACTTGGGGAAATTCACTCCACCTCCCTCACCTGTCTGGCTGTCATGCACCAGCACAACACAGCCCCGTTTAATCCCAAATCACTGTTCCATGGACACGGGTTAGATTTTAGGAGGCTTTTTTAATGAACCCTGATCTCCTTGAACCACTCTGCCGCGTCCCTAGCTGAACTGCCAGCAGAATGCTGCTAGCGGGGCTATTTAAGTTCACACGGGCTCCCTTGTTTAGGGCACACACGCACGCACACTATGTGCTGGGACGCGTGCGCTTGGGGCTCAATACCTAAAGGAAGGGTCTGAAATCGGGTGCATTTCAGCGGACGGTGGTTCAGTTGAGGTGAGAGGGTCCTGTTCTCTTTGCTACCCAAGGGGCTCTGATTTTGGAAGCTTTCTGCAATGCTGGTTACATCAGAGAAAAAGTCACCGAGCCCATGGGGTAGATGATCTGTTTGGCACTTGCAGGCATAGCTGTGGGGGATATGCTGCCCCCCTCCCGCAGACACTATCTCCACTAAACCCAGGCAGCTGCCTCTTGTGTGAGCCCCACTAGCCAATATCGCCCCGTTTTATCTGCTGTTTACACAACCTACAGCTCCCTGGGAGTGTCTGAAGACATGGAATGTGCCGGCTGGAACTGCGCGGAGATTCAGAATACCTCCTGTACAGTGACAGGGAGACAGGGTCTTAGTCCTGGGTACACTTTAGCACACAAGGAGAATGGCGGAGTGCCACTGGCAGTCCAGGGGGAATCTTCAGCAGAGCCTGCCGTGGATTCAAACCCAGCAAACCGAGCCAGCAGACAGACACGCTGATGTGGGCCCGGCGAAAGTCCCCAGTTTCAGAGCCTCCCCACATCCAGCCTCCTGAGTAGAGTCAGCCAAAACTTCAGCACCCTGGCTGAAGGGTCCTGACAAGCTGCACTGGGACTAGGCTGCATCCCCGTTTCACATGGCACCTGAATGTGTCTCCTGTCTTGCCACTCCCACATGCTACTACAGCCTGGGTCCCATGGCCACGGCCACCATCTAGCTCAGAGGGCAACAACAGGGTTCTCACTGCTTGCCTTCCATTGAGTTGTAACAGCCCCATACGAGCAGAGAGGTTTGTAGCAGTCAGCTCCAGGACAGTTCAGAAGCAGGTCAAACTTACATGCTCGATCTACAACTACGACAGAAACTCCCAGGTAAGTGACAGGGCGTGGCTGCTCAGTCACATTCTTCTAGGTGTTACCGTAATCCAGCTATAGTTCAAGGGTTTGAATCCAGGGGCTGGAATGCTCCAATCATGCCCAACGGCCCCAGGCTGTCTGCAGTGAAGATGCAAGCTGCACTTCAAACCGACAGCTGTCATCAGCAGCCATTTAACGAGCAGCACAAGAACATTACATGCAGAGCTCCAAGGCCAACTGTCCCAAGCCCTTTAGCACCACTCCAAACTTGCTGGTCCCAAGACCCACCTTCCTGGCACCAACCAAGCCAATGCATACCTCCTCATCTTTGTACCAGGACAAAGACTCTGCCGTCAGCACGAACCAGTATTCCTTGGAGCCTCCTTTCATTATGCTGATGTTGTTAATCGTCAGCCAGCCCCTGCGGATTACCTGGAAGCAACAAAAGGAGTGGGAAACCGGTGGGGCAGAGTGGGGAGAGAGAACAGGTTACAGGCTGGCTTGGAATCCCTATTTTCTGGCCACCCTCTCAAGTTTAAGCTGCCAACACCTAGAGCAGAGAGGGGTGTGGAGCTCTCGGACAATCTAACACGCTGCTTATCTTTAGCATGGGCCCTGCTTTCCTTCTGGGTCTTGACAGGAAAGTCTGTGGGGAGAGGCTGCTCCATGAAAAGCCACCAATGCTAGGCAGGGAAGCAGCCATTTCACAGAGGGAGCATGGCAGATTTTCCCAGGTAGGAACCCAAAGCAGGTTTTACCGATTTTGATTTTCCGAGAGGAACAGGGCAGTCCCACAGACTTTACCATTTCAGCTGCATTCACAACTAGATTATGGATCTCCAGGCAAGGGCCGGGACGGGGCCTCTTTGGGGAATCCAGAACAGAGGCGTACTGGCTGCAGGAGTCTGGAAAGCAAGACTATGCTGCAGTAGTCGTCATCCCATTGTGTTTCTGCTAACCGCCACCAATGGCCCAGCCCACAGAAATGCAGAGCAGATGCACTCAAATCCAACTCATTTGGGAAGTCGTGATAGCTTCTGCAGTATTATTGAGGGGAGGGGAGATCTGAGCCCACAGCTCAGCAATTTATAGGCTACCCAGGGGAACCAAAAAGCTTTTTGGAAATAAGCAAATCTTAATGGTCTAGGGCACTGACACCCTCAACAGCTACTGCCAAGTTAACCAGTCCAGGAACTAGGATATTTGTTCCCTCCCATCCCTTCAGAGCAAAGAGTGAGTCTGCACAACCTTGCACCACGTTTGACAATGGCCAGGCAACACTATGGCTAGTTAGAACAGGAGTGTGAGCATCTCCCCAGTCTTCTGCTCCCCAAGTTCCCCTCTCCCACAGCTGGAAGCACATTGGACTTCCTTTGAGGCGGCACTGTGTGTATCCATGGGAAAGGCTGTGAAACCCCAACTCCTGCACTGCCCTAGGAAAGAGTGGGCCTCCCCATGCCAGCGTGGAGTGATGTGCACAGGAGGGTAACAGCAGAAGGGGAGCTGGGGCCAGCAACACACTGAAGCGGTACTGCACAAGCAGCCTTGGACAAGACAAGGAGGAAGCGCTGCGTTGTCTGGAGGCTTGCACAGCAGCTGGCTTTTCCAAGGCAGGCAGAAGCATTTACCATCACACGACAGGAGACAGAGGCCAGTGTGACTCAGACCCCTCTTGTGTAGGGCTGGAAGGGACCTTCTGGGTCATCTGCTATCAGAGGCAGCCCTGCCACATAATCTTGTTCAGGTCAAGAATTATGATCAAGTGCATGACGGGGACTAACTCTGTCCAACAGCTTCTCCCCCACACACCAGTAGGAGAAAAGCAAACGACAGCTGCAATGTGACCCCTCGTACTAGCTGATCTGTAGCACACAGCCTTTCCGGTGATTGGGGGGTCTTGATAAAAACCAAGGCACTGTTCTCTCTCCTCTGTCTTTCCACTGAGGAAAGAAATATATGGAGGCTATCTCAAAGAACAAGCAGAGTCTTGGCTGCTATTAGTCCTTTGCTCAGAAAGCTATTGAGTCAAGTTCATCACTGCTGTGAACGTAGCTCGCTCCCCACGGATGCCAGGGGAGAATCTGGTCCTAGAATAGGAGGCTTTGTCCTGTAGGCAATGGATTTTGTAGACCAACGCACAGCAAAGGGCTCCCCCTAGAACAGACAAGGTATAGAGAAGTCTCCGGTTCTCCAGTCTGAATATGCCAGTGTTTGTCTTCACTATCCCCTGCCTTTGCTAAAGCATTTGATAACTGATCACTACAAAAGAGAATCTCAGTGGCCCCAGTGGGACACTGAAAAGTAACGTCTGAAACCAGAGGCATTGTTAGTGCGACTCTCCAGTCAATCTGATTTTGTTTTGTTCCAAAAGAATCTTAGGGGCTAACAAGATGCCCGTTGCTCAACCAAACAGAGGGCTAGGTTCTGCCCCAAGTTACACTGATTGACCAATAGTAAGTGGCACGGGAGACTTCAATGGAACAGCAGATCCTGACCCAGAATACTTGGAAAGGTGAGAATTTCCTTGTGTTTCAAATCAGGAACGACACTCTTTTGAGCCCCTTCATTGTTGTAGTGCAATAGCTACAGAAAGAAAGAGCATCACAGCTTGTTGCAGATTTGTCTGGATCCAACAGACCCTCCCTCTTACTTTGCATCTGGAAATTCTTTCCCTGTCTTGTCTGCAGCATAACACATTACCCTAGATGCTACTAGCTTTATCTCAGGGGCTTAACAGAGCTAACTGCCGTGAAAGCCAGTGATACACAACTAGCTCAGTGCAGAGACTAGAGCGCACAGAGATCTGACACTATATGTTCAGATAATCTTTTTGCCCAGATGACCCATTTCCAGATGCCAAGGCAACCCAACTGCTTACAACTGGGTTTTAGTTTCCGTTAGATCACGCCGAACACCCTGTGCCAGCTCTCTCTGAACGTCAAGGTTACCCAGATGTCGGTAGGTTTTCTATTTCTGGCCCACTCAAGTCCCCAGGGTGGAGCATTGTCTGGGAAGTCACTTACTATGAGCAGCAAAACCAATCAGAGGGAGTCTGAGAAGCCTGCCATAAACAGAGCCATTTAACAAGAGTGGGATGGTGCTGCAGGATCTGACCTGGTAAGTCCAGAAGAGATTACAGGCGGGAGAACTGTTCTCTGCCCCAACATTCAATTGTTACAATATCCCAAGAATTGGGTTTTAATAGAATGTGCTTCAAAAGAAGCTATTTGCTACCCCACCCGCTTTTAGAGAGCTCACAATATTATGATCACTTAACACCTAGACTGTGCTTCCAGCAGAAGAGACTCCACAGCAGTTGGACGTAGGCCTGGACTAAAGCCATCCACATTTATTACATTTAGAGAGGCCGAGATGCTTCGACTGTCCAAGTACGGTCAATCGCAGGAAGATCGAGGGCTATGGTCACTAGTCAAGTGCTCTGCATAGGTTAGTATTACCATCCCAGTTAGTAATGGACAGACATACAGAAAAGCATTTGGCACACATCTAGAGGTTTGACTCCAACGCATGGATTGGAGGGGAGTAAGTGACCCATGTGATTACGTGGAGAAGAGTTAAACACGCTAGATTTTGGAATTTCTTTGCTATTGCTTGTATAGGAGCCACCGGTCAGCAGCAGTGATTTGAGGACCAGGAATTTGGGGCTGGGAATCTGACTTGGGCAGGACTTTCCTTCATATTAGCTTCCAACGCCAGAATTAGCGTGTGAAGCAAGAGAAGCCATCAATTTTATGCCATAACTGTTCCAAAAGTTGCTTGGGAATCATTGTGGAAGGAACCGCACTAGGGCTGTTCTCATTGTCAAAGCTGCTCAGGTGGCTACCGACATAAAAGCCACAACAAAGGCAAACATGTTACACGCACACACAAAGCTCAGTGCGTCAGCAGGCGCAGGCTGCTAGAGCTAAAACTTAACTCATACAGATTTTCTGGCGGAGGGAAGGAAGGAGCCCTGAAATTGAGATGGCAGAAAGGAAACCAGGTTAAAGATTTCACCCTTTAGATTTGCTCCCTGTTAGGTTCCCTTAAATTTGAGATTGAGTCCCATTTAAACAAATCTGAATTTGAAGTGACTTTGGTTTTAAAGGACCAGAGGCAAAAGAGTAGAAGCAGGGCAGCTGAAAGAGGATGAGAAGGGAGGTGCTGGGAAGAGCATTTGGCTTGTAGGCACAGAGCAGAGAAACGGGGCTTGGGTTGGTGGATTAGCCGCAGATCCGAGGTTTAAACTCGGCCTCCTGGGAAGGCGGCGATCAGCACTGGGGAAAGAGAAGAGGCAGCTGTTCCTGGAGCAGCAGTTAGAGTGGGAGCCGTTGGGTGGGGGAGCTGTGACGGCAGAGGCCTGGACGTTAAGGGATCAGCTATGCAGCATGATGCTAAGGGAAATTCTAGAAGAAAGGAAGGATCCACTCCTGGGAGCCAGAAATGCCCTGTGCTAATCTCAGATCTGGTACCGACTAGCTGGGAAGCCTAGGGCACCCCTCTTCACCCATACGACAAATGGGTGAAGAGAGGCACCTTTACCAGGCCAGTGCCCAGGAAGGTGGAGCGGGTTAGCTAGATTGTACAGCATACCAGAGAGAAGTCGCACAGAGGAACACCCAGAAGGAGATTCCTTTAAAGACAGAATACTTCCCCTTCACTGACGAGCGAGACCCCAACAGGGAGCGCACGAAGTACGTTTCTGGGGCTGGCACCACAGGCTGGATCCCTGCGCAGAGATGGACTGGAGCATGTAAATTCAGCCCTCTTGCTTCCAGCTTCGCACCACTCCAAATTAGAAGCAGCCCAGTATGATTGGCAGCTTGCATCCCAGAGTGTCAGATCTCCACCTTCCCATCACCGCACTACAATCCGCGTTCTTACAGCCAGCGATGGAGGACCAGCCTTGAGGGGACCGAATCGGAGACATGGGGGGCAACAGACAGGCCCTCGGGAGGGCACACTTAGCACAGGTCCGTGTGATGCCATAAGAAAATGGAAGTGGCAGA
Source organism: Emydura macquarii macquarii (assembly GCF_026122565.2). Lineage (NCBI taxonomy): Eukaryota > Metazoa > Chordata > Testudines > Chelidae > Emydura > Emydura macquarii. Next base: position 2,734,901 of record NW_027132429.1, read on the forward strand.
ACTCTGGGAAACTTACAGGATAGCTACACATGGCTGAGACAGAGGCTTGTAAGCTCTCAACAGTAGAGAGGAGTCAGGTGGAGATCACTAGACAGGCACTTTGGGCCAGAACCTCAGCTGATGTAAGTGACTAGAGCTCCAATGGCTAATGGGGTAATACCATTTCTGCCAGCTTCATGTGGGCAACCACGCCCAGGGAGAGCATGAATGGGCACGGACTCAACTGCGGGAGGGGTTGGTTTGCCTTATCAGCAAGCCCTCCATCCGAACCCGCCTTCTCCCCCCTGCAAACCCCTTCCCTGGGACTGGGGCTGTGCCAAGCACCACTAACCCAGGGGGATGTTGGATGAAAACCACAGCATTCTTCATGCCTGAGCTGCTGAGGCTTTCACAGGGCTCATTAGATACCCCGATACTCTTACGATGCTTCTCACCTGGGAGCCTGGAGCTACAGATGGTTCAGGGGCCCCTTGCTTTATTCACCACTCTGAGTGGCAGCTGCACGCAGCTCCCTGCTAGCTTTTGACATTTGACAACACCTGGAGCAGTGCCAAGGGGTGCTGGAACTCCATTAAGGTATGTGTCATCTCCTAGGGCCAAAGCCAAACCCTCTGCTGTGCACTGAGCCACTACAAACTGGAAGAGGGATGCCCAGCAGGCTCAAAACAGGGAGATAAACAATGCAAGGCTTAAAATTCCCCACAGACCTCAGTTATTCAACCCACGCTAACATCCAGTGGGTCTGAGCACAGCAGCAGTGAGGCAGGCCACCCAGCTTTCTACTCCCAGCTATGACAAGCTGGAGCGAGGCCCTTCCCCCTCTGTGCCTCAGTTGCGTCCCAATGCTTATAAAGCACTGTGGAGAGAAGTGGCGCCTGCCACCCTAGTTATCCAATCCCAGTTCAGATCAGTTCCATCTCTGAACCCACGTTCAGGCACATTTCCAGTCCAAGGAGAATTTGGGGCTGTTATCTCCCTATTAAGGTGGTGTTGGCAAAGTTCTTATCTCCACCCAACCATGGCTCCATGAGGACATCTGACCACTTGAGCCTCAAATGGACAGAAGGGGTCTTCACATGAACCATTCCTCAGCTTAGTCCAGTGTGGCTGTGTCTATTTCACGGGGAACACTGAGGAAAGGAAGTTTTCTGCATCTGTAAAGCACCAGCTGGGAAACCCTGATCATGGTTCAAGAGTCTCCTCCATTCATAAGTGACAAGCATTTCCATTTTCTTGGACAGTCCATGACAGTTTGAGCCCCAAGAACACACACCGCACCATCCCCCTCCTCCCGAGGGCATTGTTCATACAGAGAAGGCAAATTGCCTTCAATTCAATAGAAGGCTCACCCCTCCCGTTTTTAGGTGTGAGTACACTTAAAGGAAAAGCTTTATTTGGTGGCTGGATGAGGAGGTGATTTTTACAGGCAGGCATGATCACTCAGGACTTCCTCATACAAAAGGAAGGATAATCTGAGGGGATCTTCCCTGGGGCAGCTGCCTGGGTACAAAGCCCTGTCAGAGAGGGCATCCTGCCATAAACCAATTTGCACTGGTGCAGCTAACCCTTATTTCACGGGGCCTACCCACAACTCCTCCAACTTACACTCTGCTTCTCATGAGAAGCAGGAAGTGCCCATAATGCAATGCCCTTCAGCCACACCCTTTCCCCCAAAATATTCTGGGAGCACGTATAGATGCCCAGCAGGCAGACGGGGGATAAGAGAGATTGAGGGGGGATGTGATCTCACACTGACTATCCTAGGTATTTCTATGGCTCTACCCCACCTTCAGGGCATCGAAATCTCAGTTAAGGGCTGCAATGTTCTCAACTGTGGACTGAGTTGCCCCCTCAGCCAAAGATGGCTGGGTCCGTCCAGGGCAGATGGGAGACAGTGGTAGGGGACGTGGGGTGATCAACAGGCATTTCAGCCTCCAGGGCTATCTGTGCCTCCACCAGTCTCTCTCCCTGCACTATGTTTGTCAGATCAGGTGATCCCATCAGGTTTCCTGCTGGAGAGGAGGATCCTAACAAAGCCATGTTGCTCCATTGGGAAGGCGCCTGCTTTTCTAAGCAGTAAGTGTACTCGGTTTTAAGAAGAGAAGTGCCACTTTTTTAGATTTGCAGGGTGTGTGTGTTTGTTTTTTGTTTTTTTAAGGGGGGGTCTCCATCACTAGGCTTCCTCTATAATTCACTATCACACTATACAGGTACTTACCAATATCTCACCCTTTAGGTGCGCAAAATTAGGGTTGTGGGTAAATAAAGGAAAAAAGGACGAGGAGAGTGAGGAAAACGAAGTGATGGAGGGAGAAGAAGCGGAAAGCACAAAAATGGTAGGGAAAAAAAGCAGAAAAACAGCAAAAGAAAAGAGTTACATGCTATTAATTATATGTATACAGTGTTAATGTTTCATTACAGTGTTTCCAAACAAGAGGCAATGTCCATATGCATTACGTACAACAAGACTGACCATGCAACGGGGACAATTCGAACCCTGGCCTCAAGTCATGCCAACTAAGGAGCAATATCACACTCAGAACTGGGAGGCTGTGATGAGAGAGGAGCCAGGTTTAACATCACTACCTAGGACTTGGAGGCTAACCTTCTCCACCCCCGTCCCCTGCTTGTAATAAGATGGGGCACAGATATTTTACATCCCCCCTCCTGGGCTCTCTTCCACTTGCCTAGACCATCTGTTACGAAGGAAGGGTTCATATGGAAAGAGGTTACACTAAGAATGGATTCAGGTAGGCACCTAGCTACGTAGGCATCTGGAGGTTATTCCACAAATACCCAGGGATTATCTCCCTGTCCTAAGGTGCAGGGTGTTATGTGCCAACTTTTCTGAATCCAGCTTCCCAGGAAGCCTTCTAGGACTACAAAATGCAGTTCCAGGGTTGTGCCAAATACATGGCTTCAAGTGGGACCCAAACATACTCAGCCACCGTGGCCTAGGCTACCAAGAGAGATGCAGTTACCAAACTGGTGTGTTGTACCTGATTTGGGACGGCTCTTTTCTTGTTCAGCTGGGTGCTCCTCTGCTGGGCACTGAAACAAAAAAGCAACCCGGCTTTACATCGACAGCACAAGGCAACTGAGGAACACTCGGCGATCACGGCCGTTCAGACCTGACTTGTGTTCGCTGGCTACCACCTACTTAGTGCACTTAGCATGGAGGAAATGCCTCGTCCTGAAGCCTGCTGGACAGAATACAAACCTACAATCTCTTCTCATGGCATCCAAAGCCACCAGAACTCTCCACTAGCAGCCAACTGTACCTGAGAGGCTAAGAGATTTCTCGAGTGTTCTGTTCATCAGCTGCATGAGACAGAAGCACTCATGGGGCAGTAAGCTGCTTTCAGACCAGTACAGCTAGGGAGCCTCCTGGCTTTTAACACCTGATCTCCGAGCATCTGGTTGATTCACACTCTAGCACAAATGTTTCCTCCTGGGCATCCTGCAGGGCTAAACTAAAGCTTGTTGTGGAGGAAACATCACACAAATCTGCTCTATCTGGCCACTAGAAGGGCCACAGAGGACAAAGAATTCAAGGCCTTGGTTAATGAAGCCAGCCATGCTCCATTAACCCATGCCCATCACCCTGGTATCCAAGGAGGCAGGGAACACGGTGGGAAGGGGCAGTTTGACCATTTCTGCTCAGTATTAGACACTTCGAAGAGATCTACAGTCCCTTTGCTCCCCATGTTGGCACAGGGCACGCCCATGGGGAGCTGCCCAGAGTGCCACAGCAACTTCCATAGGCTACTCCAAGGGACGGGAGCTGGAGTGGCAGGAAGGAGTTTGCTAGGGAGGAGGGGTTTGAAGGAGATTAGCAGCCGGCCAAGGGAAATGGGGCAACACCTGCAGTTAAGTAGGGCGCAAATGACTAGATTCTGGATGTGTGCCTGAAAGCTACAGGACGAGGCTGGAGGAGTAATGACTCAGAGCCGCTTCCCTCACGCGCTGCCGGAGGATTATTTGTCAAATGCTCAGCATTGTCCATGAGGCGCCTGGGTTCTGCCTAATTTTAAATCAGCATTCACAAGGCTGTTCCAGCTCCTGGAACTGCATCCTTCGGCGCTGCTGAAGGTACACGCAAGCAGGAGTCCATTCCCACAAGTCACCTAATTACATACTGGTTCCGGTAGGTACCCACCCTGTCGTCAAGTGCTGCTCAGTGTAACAGCTGGGGGTGGTAGGAGGAGGAGAAGATTCAGAAGAGTCCAGAGGAAATAGTGAGGTGAGTCAAAGGAAAAACAGAAGAGATTATGAGAGGAAGGAACTGTGAATGAAGCGTGAGACGCAGAGACTTAAAAAAGAGGCAGAAAAAGACAGAGGAAAAACCAGAAGTGAATCTGAAAGGGAGGAGGGGAGCTGGGATCATGCTGCCACAAGAGAGCCAACAAAAGGTGCTTCCATCCTTGGGGCTTGCCTACATGGGGAGTTGTTCCTGATTAACTTCGTGTGTGGATGCTCCTATTCTGGAGCAAAAGTATCCACACATGGAGTTAATCAGGAAGAGTTAATCCACTTTAAAATTCACACCCTACACTATTACAGATTCATTTTCATACAAAGACAAGTCCTTGGCTCTGGTATTTTTTCCTATGGGAGGTTTAATTCATGCCCACTACATAGTTTGAGACATTAAAAGGTCTTGTCTCCTCTGGAGGACATTTAGAAGATCCCTGTTTCCTTGGCCAAAACACAAGCACTAAGTCAATGAGACAGCTCTAAGAGACTTAGCATGCCTTTCCCGCACCCTCTGTCTGGTCGATTTTGATGTTCAGCTCTTTGGGGCTGGGCTCCTCCATTACTCTGTACAGCACCTAGCACAATGGTGCCCCTTGATCTTGGCTGGTCCCTAGGCACGACTCCTCCCTCCCCCTTTTCAGGCAAAGGCCAGGAACAAAGGAGACCCTTACCCAAGGCCCTGGAGACCAGCCTCCCTCTGGAGAAACAATGGGAACAGCACCTGTGAAAGCAGTGTTCCCCCCACCCACCACATCCAGCGTTAAGGTGCCAGAATCCAGCAATGCCAGCAGCTTAGCCACAATAACACACTGGGAGGCAAAGCCCTCAACAGTCACTGTACAGGTTTACAGCTTTCAGGACAAGCCGGCTCGGCTCCCTGCCCCATGGGCTCTGCGTAGCTGCCACTACAACCCCTTCAGTGCTCACTGGATAGCTGCAATTCAGTTACCTAGAAATCCTGCAACCCAAACATCCCAGATACAGCTGGGAGGCACCTACTTGGCAAATCCAATGAAGTCTTCATGGTTAGTGTTGATATAAGAGAGCTCAATGTCAATCAATAGGAGAATCTGGAAAGACACAGACACCTGAGTCAGCTGAACCCAGTTACAGGCCTACAATGAATGTGACGCTGTCAGCACATGAGGCTTCGGTGCTGCTCCGCACACAGAGACTGGTCTAGAAAGCCCTGGGGTGTGCATGTGACACCCCCACTGCCGAGAGCAACAGCGGGAGCAGAAAGGTGCAGTTTGCATTGCTCCCAGCGGAGGGCACTGTAGGCTTGCTGGTGCTGGTTTGGATTTGCAAAGCGGAGTGGTACTGTATTTTAATCCATAAGGGGATGAAATTAAGAGACTCTGGTTGGAGTGTCAAGTTCTCCCCAAGCAGCACTAAGATCAGACACCCTTCTGTTCTGCATGAGTCACATTTTACTTCACCTTCGCACGGATCACAGCCCCCTAAGTGCTAGACACACTGAAGGGCAGACATGGTCCCGCCATCACGAGAGGTGCTTACCTGGTCCTTTGTTTTTCCTTCCCGTTCCCTGACGTGAGTGGTAACAATCCTTTCAGTCTCCTCTCGTAACCTGGGGTAGGAGCCAAGCTGAGAAGAAGGACGTAAGAGCAGAAGATCAGATCACAGCAGCCATCACAGCAGCCACAAAAACCGTGACAGAAGCACTCATAAAACTGAAGAGGGCAGGAAAGGATTGGACTAACCCCCAGTTCTGTCAGCAGGACAGAAGCGGGGCTCAGACAATAGCAGAGAAAAATGTGTTTTCTTTGCTGTTTCCAAAAGAGATTGGCACAATCCGCTTCTGGTGGGTGGGCCTTGTGTGTGTGGCAAATGGATAGTCTGCTTCCCCACCCCAGCATGAAGCATGGGCTAATGCTAAGCACGGCAAACGAAATTCGTTTCCAGAGATACCGACCCTCTGCTATTTCAGGAGCATTTTTAGCTTTTGCTGCTATGGTGTGAAGCAACACCTGTGCAATATGTCTCCGCAGGACCCATGCCGGAAAGCCAAGTTAACAGTAAGGTTCTATACTTCCACATGTGTCCTTAGAGGGAGGTGTTCAGATGTCACATGGACACAGAACCCCAAAAGGTTAGTTTAATGGTCTCAAACGTACTTTGATCAGCTGGGTCCTGCGAGCCAATACATTCCAGATGTTCAGATTAGCCAAAGGGGAAGAAATTAAGATCAGTTACCTTTTCCGCACACTTTTTAATGACAGTGGCCAGTTCTGAGACCACCAGAGCAACACACTTCAAACTGGGCTCTTTGAGCTTTACAATCTGGTTTTTCACTATAGCTTCAAAAGCCATGTCAGGTGTGAAGAGCCCCGTCCTGCCCCGTGCAGAGCGCAAGAGCGCAAAGCCGAGACACCAAGAGGCACACAGGGTGGGGAAAACAGCGACAAAGACAGAAAGAAAAGAAAATGAGATTTTTCAAAAAGGTTAGTAACATGCAAAGGGAAAAGCAGCAGCACTTGCCCTGGGAAATTCCTTCAGGTTCCTTGGATTCATTTTAAAGATGCATTTCATTTGTTACTATCATTAGTTTAATTCACCTTGTTACATCCTGGACTTCATGGGGATCGGATTCTCATTCACCAGCTCACCACTGCTGGGCCCTTTGTGTGACCATTTACATGGTGTAAAGTGACTACAACAGGTGGGACAATGGTGAATCCTTCCCACCCTCTGCGTTTCCAGGAGCCAAAAGCAGGCAATGGCATCCCACCAGAACCTGCTCTCTCAACATCTGGCTCCACTGGACCTTAAATAAAGGCAAAGGTTCCTTCGCTCACCCCGCCCGCCTCCATGCCAGGCTTCAAGTTAGCAGGCCACTAGATCAGCTGCTACGCTTCAAGATTGCTGCTTTACCATGGGGGCAGAGGACACTGCCTGCTGCCTTCCGATGGCATAAGGAGCTGGTTTCTCTCTCCAGCTGTTTGTGATAGCTACTGCCACGAACCACGTGGAAGTTGAGGGATGGGTAGGGAAAGCAGATCGTTGCCATTTTAAGGTCCCCAATCTTTTGGCCTATTAGGGTTAGAAACAATTTCCAGTGATACAGGGCTTGTGTCTAGACCAGGTGGGTGCTACTTGGTAAAGAGCACTGCTCGCGCCAGAGAAGTTCCTGTCTAGACCGTCTCAAGCCCTGCTTGAACAAACTTCTGATTTTATCTGGATTCTTGTGGAAGCAGACTACCTGCCTACAAGAACACAGCTGCACGTTACTCTTGCAAGCTGCCCTACGGACTCACTGCAAGGAAAAAAAAATCTGAGTTTTCCCCACTATGTTAGCTGGGACTGAAGGAAATTCAGCAGCAAGTGCTGGCTTCTCCATGTTACACAAATCACTATAACCACAGCAAACTCCTGACCCAGAAACAAACCCCCCCCAAGGTCCTACAATACACATCACTGGACAAGTGCTGAAATTGCTCTGCTCAAGCAAGACACTTTGGGAAGCAGGAGCTGTGGGACTACTTCACTTTTCTGAATGCCACTCAACGTGGCGAAACAGCCTTTTGCCTTTCATCTATCAGGTGCATCCAGAACTCGACAGACTGGATCAGAGCAGGGCATCCATCTGGTCCAGCAGCCTGTCTTTGAACAGCTAATTTTTAGACATGTCAATTTTTTTAAAGGAATTTTCTCAATTCATTGCTACCAGATTCAGCTAAAAAGCAGAGTCGTCCTGAGAAGCTAGTTATTAAATATGGAAGTGGCCCATTTATCAAGCGCTACTGCGTAGTCGCAGGGTAGTTAACCCTTCCAGAGAGTGAGGAACCTTTTGAAATGGCGCTCCCTACCAAGCGCTTCACTAACTGCAGATCAACAAGCTGCAGGATTTATAAACAAGTAACAAGGGATCTGAAGATCATTTGCTAGACGAGCTACTTTCAGCTTCCGTTCCCATTCGCCACAGCTTCCCGGAGTGTAGCAAAGCAGCAGCCCAACTCGCAGATGAAGACACATGCTAAGACAGGCACCAGGACCCAGGAAGAACCTGCCCACCTGCCTGGCAGACTCCAAAACGCTCTGAGGCAAAACCCTTGGCAGCGTCTGTTCCAATCTGCCACAGAGCCCTGCAGCTGGAGGTCACATCAACATACTTTGAGATCCTCTCAGTGGGACGGAGCCCCAGAGACCTTATGTGCATTAGGAGAATAATAAATCCTAGCTCTTCTGTAGCACTGCTCATCGGTAGATCTCCAAGTGCTTATCAAAGCAGGTCAGCATCATTATCCCCATTTTACAAACATACGGAGTCAGCAAGGGGAAAGTGACACACCCAAGGTCACCCAGCAGGCCAGCGGCAGAGCCAGGAGCAGAACCCTGGTCTCCTGAGTCCAAGTCCAGTGCTCTATCCACTGAGACAGTCCCATACTGCTGGGGGCTGCCTGGATCTCTCCCTCAGCCCAGGGTAGGGAAGGCATTCCTCAGAGCTGGACAATGCCAGTCTCTCAGGTGTATAGGAGGATACCCTCACTCCCTCTCTCCAGGGCCAGGCATGCCAGGTGTGAGGAGATCATCACAGTGCCCAGGAGTAACCCCACGTTAGTGAGCAGGCTAGGATTTAAGGGTCAGTGTAACCGGTTTTGCCTAGACACATCCAGCTTTGGGGAGTTTTTCCAGGCAGGGTAGGCAGGAGAGAACATTGCCATCTTGGCAGCACCCTTGCTTTTCCACCCCACTAGTAGGAAGCAGCTGGATAACCTCCAGCGGGTTCAATACCTTACTGGTACACTGTCTAACTGTATTGATTAACTCCTGAATAACCAGGTCGACACACTTCAGACAAGGCTCTTTCAGCTTCACCACCTGCTTTTTCACAATGGCCTCGAATGCCAAGTCTGGTGTGAAAAGCCCCGTTCTACAGGCATCCGCACATAGGGGTGAGGAAGGGCAGAGACATGGCAGAGAAAAAACAAAATGGGTGAATAGGTTTAAAGGCAACTGTCTGACCTGATGAGACAGTAGCAGACATCCCAGAGAGCAACTCCCTTCCCCAAACAAACAGGCCTCGGTACTAACAGGACCTTTGCTTGTGGATGTGTGGCCAAAATTATCCCCTGGAGCGGGGTTGGTTAAGCCTCCGTCAAGAGCACGATGCTGCTTTGTGACTTACTGATGCACACAAAGCTGTTCTCTAGCACATGGGACCTGGAGTCACTGCCTCCCGCAGTGAGGCTAAGGCAATTTCTTATTGTAGGCCACATCTACCCCTGCAAGTGGGTGGCAAAGAACCTTTTCAAGTCTATGCAGCCTTCCGGCTAAATGGCTGCATCAAGAGCAGAGACCGTAGTTCCCAAGTCAATACTGAGGCAGAGGGAACACAAATCACTCCAGCCCTGGAAGGCAGACATGCTAAGAAGAGGAGTAAGTCTAAGGTGAGGCCTCTTTGGGATGACAAACTCAGCCCTGTCAGGCCCAGGGTTCCTTAGCTCTTCGAGTTGTGTCCTCAGCGCAGCATCGGACAGCACGGGCTGAGCGTGTGGATTAATCCAAGCGCAGCTCCAGCACTGGGCTCAGTCTGTGCAGAATGTACCTTCCTCCATCGTACACCGGAGTAAGAAGTCCTCAAGCACAACGGTCCAGTAATAACCTGGCTCCCCTTTCCTCTAGTTGGAAGTTTAGATTTCGAACATACATGCCCCACATGCTATCTTCTGCTCATGGGAAGAAGCACACGGCAGTAGAGCAGCGGTTCTCAACCGGCGGTGGTACTTACGAGAAGGCTGGGTGGTATGCGAGCCGTACTGCGCCGCCGAATCCGCTGCCAGAAGTGCCCTCCCGCCCGCCCTCGGGAAACTTTCCCGCTGAAAATGGGCGAACGGCGGAAGGGTTTCGGCGGCGGGTATTGTTTTCCCCACGTAAGCCGCCGCAAGTCTCTCCCCGCCGCTGCGAAACCCTGCCGCAAATCCCTCCCGCCGCCGCAAGTCCCCTCCCTTTTTTTCCCCCGAGTGGTACTCGGGTCGGGTACAGTCAGGTCAAGTGGTACTTGACCTGACTGTACCTGGCCCGAGTGGTACTCGGGGAAAAAAAGGTTGAGAACCGCTGCAGTAGAGGAATTACTTTATCCTCGGATTTCAAGGGACGACAGGAAATAGATCTCGCTGCTAGAGTTTAGTGAAGGAGTGAGACTAACAGGGACAACGTTTTGAGTTTGCTCTTGGTTCTCAAGAAGAGGCTGCTTCATTAGTGAGTCAGCCACCACACTCCTACTCCCCGAATCAGAGTTAGATCACAAATACGGCACTGACCGGACACATGGAAGAAAACTACATCGGGATTATTGACTGGCAATGTAATTGTTAGACAACTAATTCTCTCCACCTATTTCAAACAAATATTGGTTCTAAACCCCCTTTTGCTTCCATGTAACAGATAAGATGGCCTATAGTTGTTTACAACTGGGCAGCTAGGGCAGGTTCGTGGTACAAATGTTCTACCACAGAATAATGTCACATGGGCCAAACTTACTGATCTGCTCACAGGAAAATAAGAGGAGCTACTGGCACTAAAGATCTCCTGCTCAGATACTTGCCTTATGCCGTGGATGTTTTTAATTGCATAGCTAATTTCTCGCCTCAAGTCCTTCTCATCAAATTCCATCTAAAAGAGAAACACACGAGAGTTAGATTGTACAGCAAACCACTTCTGGGGTGAAGCACAATCATGGCTCAGGCTTCTAATCGAAGATGGCTCATGTTTAAACTGCTTTCTCGTGCAGCCACGAGAGGCAAACATACGCTTACCCAACTGTAGAAGTAGATCGTACCAGTGGCATGCTAAGTACTTCAGACACGTAAATAGACACTGCCCCTTTCTCCCAAGGAGCTTGCCATCTAGGTAAGCAGTATAAAGGCTGAGTGAACGAGTAGTGAATTACGGCACATCTCGTTAGCACCCTCTGCATGACAGAGGTGGGGACAGGAGTACAGCAGACTGGCCCCCACGCAAGACCTGCTGTGTTTTTGCCTTATTATGGGGATGTTTATAGTAGGCAGGCGAACACCTTTCTGCTGCCCTGCTTTTTAAGTCAGAGAGGAGGCTTTGCTTACCTAGAAATATCAGCACAAACTGCTGATCTGCCAGACCCCAGGACAGCCGATCCCCGAGACAACATCCCATCCCTGTCTTCTCAAGCTAATCCGGATCTATCTCCCACAAAGATTCATATGCCATGTAGCAATGCATGAATGGGAAAAGAGGGAGGTTCATAACCAACTCAGACTTAGCTGAGCAGTAGATCAACCCAACGCCAGGGGAGGATAGTCAACAGACCCTTCTGCTGGCCACTAAACAAGCAGAAAACCTAAACACTCCCTCACCATATGGCTGGCAACCAGTGACATTCTACTTTGTGTGGAGAGAGAAAACAACAACACTGGGCAGAAGTATTAAAACCAGCATTAGCTTTACCTTCACTAGCTCGAAGGGGAATCTCTCATGGAAAATACGATTAATTCTGGCACCACCAGAGAGTTCTAGTGTGTCCACCTGGTCTCCGGAGCCTTCTATCCGCTTCTCGAAATCCACCCCGAACTGCTGGACCATCCTGCAAAGAATCAGCAGGATTAACAGGCATTAGCCAAATACGGCAAAAGCTATAACAGACCAGCCATTCAGGCCATAACCACCACTACAGCCAGCACCACGCTAGCCATAATCCGGGCAGGGCCAGTTGAGAATTCTCCTCTACTTCCATGAATGACTACAGGGGAGAGAATTTCACCTCCCTTTTACTACAATTAGGGAAACAAAAATAACTGTCATTCACCTTCTCTTCGGCCCTAAGAACACACATGCTTGTTCTCAGATTTGGAATCATTGCTGTAGGCATAACAAATCCAAGGCAACGCCAGTTATTTGCCTGCAGAGCTTGTCTGCTAGGCATTGTAGCTACAGATTTCACTAGTCCTCCCAACGTTTCCATTAACCTAACATTGCAGGGTATTTGGTCTCATGTCCATGTCAACTCTGAATGGCACCATCCGCCAAAGCTGGCAAGTCCTGTCCCCCCCACTGCCAGTTTCTAATGCCAGGTGCTAGGCACTGCCTATTTCCGTAAGGATCAGTGACCAGCTGGGATTCATGTGCTCCAAGCAAAGAGAAAGTTAAATCTGGACCTATGTTAAATTGACAGTCACAGTCAATTTCAGGCTAGACTCTCTCTCTCTCTCTCTCTCTCGCTCATTAGCGAGGTTGGCCGAAATCCAGTGTCTGTGATACCAGAGCAACGTACTGTAGCAAGGCTTTGGTTTTCCGCGTGGGGTCGTCAGGGCGGAAGTTCTTGTATTCCTCCACTTCCTTCTCCAGGGAGAGCAGCTGGCTCTGCAGCTTGCTGCGCAGCGAGGGCAGGGTCTCACGGATGTGGTTGGTCAGTTGCTACGAGAGGATTGGAGAAGCTGTTAGTGGTCCTGGCCCCCTACCTGAGCTAGCTGCCCTTCACAACAAGCTTTGTTCAAGAAAGGACGAGGCCAGAGCCAACATTGCATAACACAAGACTAGAGGAAGTGCTGGTCTCTGGATCAGGTTTGAATTATTTCACTGAACTAGCTACTCTATTGGAGGGGAAATAAGTTACAGTCCAGGTCTGCTACTGTTCATTTAAAGAGACACTAGTCAATTTCAAAGACTTGAAAGCAATCTCAGGCCCTGAACCAGCCCCAGTTCTCCTGCCGCTCTGCAGCTTTACAAGGCAGATTTTTCCAATTTTAATGCATTTTTCCTTCTCCTGCTGTGTAAGAGACCAACATGGACAAGAGGCACTGACTATATGGGGGAAAATAAGGAAACTGACCATATACTGTGTGGTCAATTGCACCATGTAAGTGAACTGGAAGAGATTTTCCCCTCCATTCCGTCAGCTACCAGCATTTTCAGTGTTGCTTGTAATTCACACTAGTAGGTACAGAGGGTTCAGACAAGTGAGACTTTCATTTGTCATTCTGCAGACGGGAAAACGGAGGCTGGGGAAGAGCCTTGCCCAAGGTCACACATTTTATGTGGGTTGGGCCATAGAGATCCAATCTAACTCCCCATCCCCGCTCTAATCACTTGACAATGCTCTCCCCACAGTACAACTCAGAGCTGTTTGTTCACTGATCTTCCACCTACGCTAGTAAGGAGGGACCATGCACTGACATTAATCCGGGCTGGCCTACCTGATTGAGGACTTTCTGCAAGTGAGGTGTACCCATTCGATCTGCCATGTGCCTGTAGCCTGGGTGGGAAAGGAAGAACTTCCGTTCTGCAGCCAGCGCTGCTCTGATATCCTTTTTGCCTTCTATATCCTTCTGGCTCCGGTTAACGACTCCGATGTAGCCTGCAACAGGACAATTTCACATGCTAGCCCTGGGAAGCTGAAGCACCAGCCTTGAACTCCCACATTCCCTGCAAGGGACCCCGGTGTTATTGATACAATTATGAACGTGAACTTCATACTGCTTGAAGAAAAGGAGGTAACTAGGGTTTCCTGTTTACCCCCTGCTGGCAGGTACCATGCACATCTGCTGCAATGCAGAATAGCTGCTTTCCACTGAGCTCTGGGACTTCCCTGTCTTTTATACCTAGTGTGAATGGGAGGGGGGTGTGGTGATCTCAGCAGAATGCTTATTGCATAAGGACGGCAGCGTCCCACCTCTTCTTAAAGGAAGCAGTTTGTTCTCCAGGACGTCTCTGGCATCAGTGCCTTCATCCATCAGATCTAGTTTGGTGATCACGCCAATCGTCCGGAGGCCTGAGAAAGAGGTAGAAAGATCACTGGAGAAGCAGCTAACAACATTGCATCCCCCATCTTGCATGCTGCATTGAGAGCAGCTGACCAGGTCTGTAGTTAGACATGCAACCACTGCTGCTCTCAGTGTCAGCAAGCAGCTGCCAGGACCCTCAGGTCAGCCTGCAGCGTGTAAGTTGCAGTTTCAATGTTGACACCTGGCTCGTGTGGCAAAACGAGCTAGTTATTAACCGCGTGACTGGATAGTTTAGTGCAGCAGCCTGAGTGACAAAAGGCACCTAACTCGTTAGGCGAGACCTCAGTGCATTGAGTCACACCCTTCCGTTAAGGCTGTCAGCCAAACAAGCCAACAAGTCACCTCGGAGTCTGCTGTGGAGGACTATGGGCAATGAAGCACACACCTAGTGGAAGTCAGAGGACAGGGGAGTGGTAAGAGGAGAATCACAGATGGGGAACTTGGCAGCAGGAGACCTGGCTGGAGCAGCAACCACTGTCCTTAATGGGGGCAGGAGAAGAGAGCAAGGACTTCCTCCCAAGGATTCAATGACAGCCTTATAATTCTATCGCTGGCTACGCAAGCCCAGAGCCAGATCCCAGCCACAATGGAATTATTAGCCTGTGACCTGGCGGCCAGTCATTGTCAAGACAAAATTCATTCCAGTCATGCTGGGCAAAGCTAGGATTCCTCCTCCTCTCTCAGATAGAAAATACCCAGTTCTAATAGCACATTCCACTTGGAAGAGCTGCTCAGAAGGACACATGGGAATCCCAACAGCCCCTTCCTTTGTTAAAGGGTTCTGGAGCGGTCACGTCACTACAGCATGCGCGCGTTTTACCTTGAGGATCTACTTCTTTAGCCATTTTCAGAGCATCCGAGTTCGCTAGATCCATGTTGGCTGGAGTCACCGCAAGAATCAGGCTGCTTTCTCGGCTGATAAACTGCATGATCATGTCCTTGATCTGGTACTCAATGTCTTGGGGCTGGTCTCCCACTGGCACCTTGGTGATACCCGGAAGGTCGATCAACGTCAGATTCAACACTGAAAAGAGAGGGAAGCAGAGAGCTCGTGCTTCGTGAAGGAATTCGGAACATTTTATCCCCGCAGTGTGTGGGGGAGGGAAGGGGTGTGTGCCGGGGGTGCACACAGGATCAGCTGGGATATTCTGTTTGTCCTCCCTAGATCATTGCAGGGCTAACCTCTCTGAAATAGATCCTGGGCTTTGGGGACCTTAAAATCTCCCTGTGAGATGTTGTTTCTTTTCCATTCATTGAAGTGTCACAACATGCATTTCTCTAGTCTCCTGTTTGCATTTAGAAGCCTGCTGATGTATGTGTTCTGATTGGAAAGATGAAGTCTCACTCACCATGTGGGGAATAGACTCTTAGGTTGATGGGAATGGGAGAGATGCCTTTATTGGTTCCTGTGGCCCGTTCCGTCTCAGCCTCGATCTCCTGCCGAACCTCATCAAAATCCGTGAACTTTTTGGATTTGCAGTGCAAAAACTCGGCATATTCTGGAAGAGAGAGAGAGACACCCCACTTCTGTAACTAGCCACCACTGGAGGCACAAACCTTCCTTGACCAGCAAGGGGCTGGATCAGAGGGTTGAGTTCAGCCCTAGTGTGAACAGACCCAGGCACCAGCAGAATTACTGCTCACACCAAACACTGAATATGGCCTTTGCTCTTTGAAACTCAGCAATGCAGCATCAGCTCCATGGGAGCCACTGGGCTACACACCAGAGAAGAAAGGCCGGTGCAGAAAGCTGCCAAGAAGTCACCCTACACTTTGTGAGCATATGGGGATTCAGAGCTGGGGGCAGATCGACTCTTCTGATCAATGCGGGAGAGTCAGGCCAATCAAGAAAATGCAGCAATGATAGCTCGATACGGATTCAAAGGAGGCCACCTCACCTCATTCACCCACCCCCACTCCTCCCTCAGAGGGGGCTCGTTCTTTCAGGGCACCACACTTGTGGGGATGCAGAAATGATGCACAAACACCACAGAGGCAGCTATGAAGTGCAGTCACCAGGAAGTGACTGAATTATTTCTCTTGCACACTGTTTCCTGTGTTCTTCCAACAGCTCCCAGAGGGGGGAGCCTCCCCTGCCAGAAACAGGGCTGCAGACCTTCCCTCGCTAGACCATCCCATGAGGCACTGAGACTGTGTCACTTACCCTCAGCGTCCTTCCTGTTTGCTACGTGCACCCTTTACACCTGGCCCGAAGCCTTAGAGGCAGGGACCCTGTACGTTTATATAGCACAACTGAAGTGCTTGTTCCGGATTAGGATCTCTGGGTGCTTCCATACCATGCTGCCATGGGGAATAAGAAATGGAGACTGAGCAGTCTCTTATTGAAGGTCCAGGAGCCCAGACAGCAGAGGTTATAGCAGAAAGTAGCAGCTTTCCAACAGGAAGTGGGCCTAAGTTGTTTTGTCCCCCCACCCAGCCAGCAGGGGCTCGTTATTTGTTTTATGGTAGCACTTAAGAAGCCCCAGCTTAGATCAAAGCCCCTTTGTGCTGGGTGCTGCACATACACAGACAGGGAAACAGTCCCTGCCCCAAAGAGCTGACAATCTAAATAGACAAGGGGTAGGAGGAGAAACTGAGGCAGAGAAGGGAAGCAGTTTTCTCAAGGTCACCCAGCAGGTCAGCCGCAGAGCCAGGAGTAGAACCCTGGTGTCCTAGCGCTGCAAAATGATTTGCTTTCAAAGGGAACTTTTTGAGACAGGTCCCCTGTAGAGCTCAGACACCAGTAAAAAACCTTTTTTTCCCAAACCAAGGCTGTCATGTTCACCTGCCTTTAAGGTTACAGACCCAGGGCACAGCACAGGACCTGCTCACCTTTTCAGTTCTTCAAGAAACTAGGCTGCTGCCTGCCACGGTGACTGAAGGGCAATACCGATTTCTTTCATTATATTTACCCAACAGTGCCGCTTACCGTGGAGACTAGATTAGCCATACAAACTCCGGGTAGGCCTCCAGGGACTCTGTTCTGCTGTACATTAGAGTTGCACTGCTTTATTCAAGGACGTTATAGAAACAAAGCTCCCTTGGACAGAGATGATTCCTAGTGTCCATAAGTTACATTGCTCTTGAGCCTCCCACACCAGAGGTTCTAAGGCCGGTCTGTGCTTGAAAGTCAATTTGGATTAAGGTAAGGGGGGATGAATTTAAAGTGCAATAGCTGTCCTGGGATAGCACCCTATGTAGACACACCCAAAGGGCACTGTAGGTGGCAGGGGTAGAATGAGGAAGCCTTATTCTGTGGCAAGTGAAGTTGGACAGCGTGAGCCTCTGGCTCCACCTGTCATGCTGTGAAAGGCAGAAACCCAAGGAGAGGCCCTCCCTTCCCCAGAGCTGCATGGTGCTCAGACATCACCCACTTGTGTGTGTTTATTTGGGGCTGCTGCTAATCAGGAGATTAAGCCAGTCTAGCAGCCGCCTCTGGCCAAGGCGGAAGGAGCGAGACAATGGAAGTCAGCAGGCTCCATAGGTTAAGGTTCCACAAGCCAAGACTTTCCTTGCTGCCTGTGTGCTATTAGCGGCTGCTTTGATGTGGATGTGAAGTGAAGCGTTCCCTTCCAGAGGGGAAACTGCCTGTGGGTGAGATGCTGGCACAAGCTGTGTGTTGGTTCCAGCGCTAGCTAGTGAACCTAGACATCAATGCTGGTGTTTGTTTGCAGAAGGACTGTTTGCCTTTCATTCTCTGCCGATCATTTTAAACACTTCATCGCTGGGTTTTCAAGCTCTGAAGAAAGGTCTGAGTCTAACCTGCCAAGACACTCATTGGCTGCAGCGCTCTGTCATCTGAATGGCTCCTGTGGACTCAGAGGAAACAGATTCCAATGTTCCAGGTGATGGTTCTTATTAACTCATCACTGCGGTGTGTGAATGCCAGGTGCGAGTCACAGCAAGATCACCAAGACAGCTTAGGGCCACCGAGCCGTGAAGGAGCAGAGAGAGGCACATTTGGCTCACATAACTCGTTCCCATTCGGGACCTATCAGGATTGCAGGCGCATCTGCTTCTCACAGCCCAGTTTGAATCTGTGCTGACAAGAGTTCTACATGAACTTCCCTTCCAGCGAGGAGCAGCTTTAAACACTAATCCTAGCTTCCGATGGGAGGGAGGTGGGTATCCTCCCTGGGGGGAAACCAAAGGCACAGAAGTGTCTCTCTCACTCACTCACACACTCACACACTCTCTCACACTCTCTCACACACACACACCCCTTCCTCTGCCATTGATGTGTATGTTCATGAGAGAGAGACAGACAGACTCAGGTTTTCTTACAATCCAAGTATATGGGCAGAGATTTCAAGGCCAGAAGGGACCATTGTGATCATCTAATCTGACCTCCTGTCTAACAGGCCAGAGAACGTCCACCATAACATTCAAAGCCCCAACTCACTCGGATTCCAAATGCCACTGTGAGATGAAATATGCAGCACTAGGACGAGGCCATCCTTCTGTCCCCCCCAACTCCCAATCGGGGTTAGCGGTACAGAGAAGCAGGGGGCTCTGCTCTTCGCTCCCTCTAGGCACGAATGAATTTCAACATTTGGACCAAGGAAAAGAAAGTCAGACAGACAGAGCCTCTCCTGGGATCCCATGGCCCACCCGAAGGAGGCTACTGGTCACTGCTGTGAACAGCCCATTCAGCGCGTGAGGCCAAGGGGTTTGCACCCAGGAAACATCTGGGAGATCTATCGTGCTAGCTGGAAAGCATAGCGTAGGGGGTTCCCTGCCATGACACAGAGTCCCCTTACTGGCATTACTGGTAACAGTGTGATGGAAGTACTTGGGACCCTCACTCATGGCTGATGATCCCACTGTGCTAGGTGCTGTACAAACACAGACCCTGCCCAGAGAAGTGGTGGAGGTTCTACCACATGTAAACCCATGTGACCGTTTGCCTGCACCCGCACTCTCCTTGACAGAAGAGCAGGAATTTCGAAAGCAAACATCAGCAGCCAGGCAGCTCTGACCAGAAACCAGTCATTTTATACACAAGGCAATGAAGTTATGAGAAGGGTTTACTCACTAGCCCTTGTCACCTGACTCCAGGGCCATGAGAGCAGACAGGCAGGCTCTAGCCCACCAGCACTCCAAAATAGTGAGCCCGTGGGGGGCTGAGAGTGACATTTCAAGAGCCCACATGCAGTGCTGCGTCCTCAACAACTCCCTGTCTAATCTTAAACTGCTCCGCTTGAGCAACCTAATTTGCACCCAGATAGTCCCAGAGGAAGACAAGAGGGAACAACAGAGAGCAGTTGATTTAGGACTGAACGGCACGCAAGTATCGGCAAGAGTAGCACGACTCCCGTGAAGTGAGACTCTCTCCACAGCCGGCATATTATGCCCTTTAAGGATGAGTCTCCAGTTATCAATTGCATGGAGCGTTACACTGCAATCATTTTCTTTAACAGCAGAAAAGACAGCAAGGTCTGACAGCAGCTGGAAAAAAACACTTCTCCTTTATCTGCCACCCAGGTTCACTGTCTCCTGCAGGCACCAGCTGTTACAGAAAAAACCCTGGACTTGGGTCTTGGGAGACTAAGAGCTCAGAGGCTCACCTTCACCAGTGGGCAACTTTACTGCAGAGACAGCGTTTAAATATTAACTCAGTCACATGCCGCCAGCACGTTGGGATGCCTTGGAATCTGGGGCTGGCTTGAAATGGCCGACCGGAACCACACAGCTGCTACTAGCAAGCCTGCAAGGCAGCGAGTAAGTCAGGAAGGTCCAACCAGAGAACCTTGTCCTTATTCAAAAGCCCACGCAAGTCTCCGCAGCGCTAGCGACAGCACCTGTGCTATGTTTTAAATGAGAGTCCAGTGGGCTTTGGATTGGGGCCCTAAAGTCAATGGCAAGGTTCTGCCACTGATTTCAGTGGGCATAGTCCTTCAGACAGGACCCAGCACTGGCTCACTCCATTGATAGCATAGGCAGCACTGTGTCCTAGCAACATCTAATCCTACTTGCCCGCACCCCTCTGGAGACGAGGCCAGCTGACAAAGGAATTGGCTGGAAACAAATCCTTCACACTCCAGAGGTCCCCAAAGTTGGTCCTGTGCAACACACTCATCATGGTCTGTCATGCTCGCAGAATAATCTCAGGTGCCAGCCCGCTACTGGAGAGCTACAAAGGCCTTGGTATCCTGCTGTTGCAGTGATGGGGGAATTCAGCACCAGAGGGGAGCGGTGGGTATAACAACCTATGTGCTTCTCTCCAAGAGATCTGGATGATGAAGGCACCAAGGCTATTTTCCATAACCCAAGGTGCACATGTCCTAGGGTTCCTCTCCTTGAAGGGATTTTAAAAGAAGCCTTTCACAAAATCCACATATTCAAGTACTGCCTGTCTCACTCCTGGCCCTACTTTAAAGAAAGGCAGTGCTGAGAAATAGAAGGTAAGCTACTCATCTCCATTCTAGAGAGATAACTGACCCTGGCTGTGGTGAGAGGGATGGCAGTACGCAGGTCCTCTTTCCTACCCATGCAGGTTTGCATATCAACTTGCCTCTCAAGTGAAAGCTGTCAGTCAGATGGGCAGTACTTTGCATTCATCAGACTGAAACAAATCAGCACAGTTTGACTGAAATTTTGCCAAATCTTCATGCCTTCTGGGCACCAGATATGCTGATTGTTGCGCTATAAATGACTCGACTATGCGGTCTCATTTTGAGTGAAATTTTCAGTCAATGTTCGAAAAGGAGGAAAGTCCGTTAATCATCATGGAAAGCTACTGCAGATTGGCAATGTGCTTGCTTATCCCACGGGCTACAGGTACCTCATCTGCACATCACCAGAAACAGACCCTCAGTCACTACTGACCCTATGTGACATCAGGGCTGGCAATGCGTAGAGTTAATTCTGAGCTGGTGAGTCTATTCCC
The DNA here is from genome assembly GCF_026122565.2 of Emydura macquarii macquarii. Lineage (NCBI taxonomy): Eukaryota > Metazoa > Chordata > Testudines > Chelidae > Emydura > Emydura macquarii. Next base: position 2,755,823 of record NW_027132429.1, read on the forward strand.
CCACTTCCTCGGAATGAAAAGCGTTCTCTCCAAGAGAGAGAACCCAGACAGTATTCAATCCATATTCCCATCCAACAGCACAGTCCCAGGGTCCCTTCCCATCCACTATTGTGTATGTCTGTAGACTGTTGTGGCTGCACTCCCCCAAACACAAGCAGCAGAGCCCAGGCCTCCTGGAAAAGGGACAGTGCAGGAGAAACATCATGCACATTTCATCCAAAGTAATAGGACAGAGAAATCGTCCAGGTTCACCAACATTTTAAGCATGTGCTTGTTTATATCCCCTTCACATCTACCATGCTCAGCCTTGGGGAAGAGAGCCATGATCCAATATCAAGGTCTCTGTTTCTTCTGCTTCCGTCACTCGGACAGAAACAAGGAACTATTCGAGTGGCAGGGGAAAATACACAGGCAAGGGTTTTATAAACAAGAAATTCTGCAAAATCACCACCGCCTAACCCACTCCCACCACCAGAACGGGGCTGTCCCTGTGCTGTGGAATCACTGAGCGCGCAGGATAATGCAAGAAAAGCTCTGAAGTGTCACAGTGCCTCAAATAAAGCTTTTTAACACCACGGCCATCAGCAGCCGATGGAGTAAGTTAACCCCCTCTCAAGTGCAACCCCAGCAAAGCAGCAACTCACTGCCCTTTTCACTGGAAGAATACGAGTGGCTTTGTGTTAACTGAGCACGTCACAGCATCAACAGGGAGCTCAGTCTGACAGCTCCATTTGGTCTTTCACATGGGAACAGATCAATTTGCTCGAGTAATAGAACCCTGAATATCAGTGACCTGCATTACCCAGGAGAGATTGAGGCTAGGGACAGAGGAAAATGCAGACTAACTAGAAAAAAGAAACTTTCTGGGAACGTTAAACTTCCCAAGCTGATCCCAACTATCTGCAGTGCCAGGACCCCTGCCCAGACCAAAAGTGGTTTGTTCTTTCCCCTACTAAGATTCTCAAAACCTTTAGGGCTAGAGTTGGTTTTCAGACATAGCATATTTCAAAGATTTTAAGGCCAGAAGAGACCATTATGATAAACCAACCCACTATAGTAAACCAAAGAGTTGTACTAGTTTAAAACAAATTAGAATAAGTTCACATGGTCTATCAATACTGCTTAACTTGCAGTGGAAACTGACAGACTATGGCAAATCGTTTCAGCGTTAAGCGTTTCCAGCCAGCAATCTATGACCATGGTACATGTTCTTGATCAGTACAGTCACTTCAGCATGCAGCTAATGTCGAATTACACAAAACCAGCCACCTCTCTCATTTGCCACTTAAAGGGCAGCTTTCATCTCCTGAGTAGCACATTTTCTTTCTAGCAGTTTACAAAAATAAACTTGTTCCATGAGCATTTAAAAGAGTCAAAGCTGTTCCCTACATATGCATAAACTAGTTCAGTGACAAGACAGCCAGGGACTCAAACACAGACATTCAAACAGAGCTGCACTTTTTCTGATCTGCTATGTATACTGAAAGAAGCATTCGCCCAGGGTACTAGACTGGCTACCCAACTGGAAGAGCAAACTTGAGAACAATCCAAGCCCATAGATCTCCATGAGGGAACAGCTTGTGTTTTGATCTACGGAGCACTGTACCTGTTTTTGAGAAGATTAGCTGAAGAATAAGAGGACGTCGGGTGACAATTCCAGACCCACGGGGAAGGAAGTCTCTGTAATGAAATAAAAGAGATGGAGTTACTCACAGGGCTAAGCCACTCATTCAGGATGTTCAGATGCTACAGAGATGAGCAGCATACAAAGCCCTGATGCGTATAATGGTAGCGCTTAGCGACTCCATTGTGACAAACATTGTACATGCACACTCCCAGCCCTGCTGAGCTTACAAGCACCTCCATTTTACAGATAAGTCATTTGCCTTTCGCTGTGTCTCAGTTTCCCAAAGACACAGAAGACTGGGTCAGAACCCAGAGCTCCCAAGTCCCAATCGGGGCATTAGCCGCAAGACCATCCGCCCATTCAGTTTTTACCCAACTCAATTAGTATCCCATATCCACGGCTCTCAGACAGGAAAACAGGAGACAATGGAGCCTCATTACAGGGACGAGCTTCTTATACTCCCCTGATTATCAGGCTACAGCCTCTCCTAGGGCTTCTGGAGAGGATGCCTCCCGCAGGATGTGACAGCAGAGCCTGCGTAGCTAGAAAGGAGCTATAGTTACATCACATCATGCTTAGTATCTACAGCCAAGCAGCACAGAGGAGCACTGTAAAACAGAGGGAGGGACAGCTCCTCGGGCCTCAGGTGCACCCTTTGCCTTACGGCTTGTAAGCAGTTAATATCAAGGTTCACAGCAGAAGGGTCTGGTTTTCCAGCCATCAACATTTTAATAGTGAGCAGACTGCAGGGTTGGGGGTTTTGTTTGTTTGTTTGTTTTTTAAAGTGCTCCTCTGATTTTTACACATGGTTCATTCAAAGACAAAGACAGTTTAACAGTGGAAAGAGAATCAGTCATTTTCTTTTTATTCTTTGAAACCACACATGCTTAAGTGTTTCGAAGTTATTTCCCAGAAGAGCTGGATTTCTGATTAACACCAGAATAAAACAAAGAGCTGGCAACTCTCCTCAGAGACAGAGAGAATCTGGAGTGAGTCACCCCCACCCCTTCCTATTGGGTAGAAACTCAAGTGTGCAGAGCCATTGTGAGAGACCTACATGTTGGACTCTTCTGCCCGGAAATCATGCTCCTCCACATCCTAAGCATGTTGTTTTGTTAGAGACAATTACTGCAGACTGAATGGCTACAGTTCTTCTCTACGACAGCGGCGAAAACAAAAGTTAGAAAGAGCTGCTTGGGCAGGAGTGGGGGCACATCCTGCAGGTTTTCTGAGTGCTTCTTTGTCTAGCATTCATGGCTTCCCTTGCTTTGAAGTGGAAGAGAGACGCGCTTCACAGGAAGGATTGCATTGAGAGCCTTCCCATTTATTTCAGTGAATAGCCAGACAGTCATCTAGACTTCTACAAGTCCTCCCCCAAGTGGGAAGATTTTGGCCTTCCTACTCCTACAGCTCCCAGGGAAGTCATCATTGTGGTAATCCAGCACTAGGACAAATAGTACAGTTACCGCTGCATCCAGGTTCAGCATGGAAAAGCTTGCCAATCACCTCCACTGTTCTGCCCTTTATTTGGTTATTACAGATACAAGTAACATTTGTGTACAGTTGTGTTAACTTTGTACACTAGGTGTCCAAACCGGAAAGCCTGGCACTTTGAGTGCCCTCACTGGAACAGGTCATGGAGCAAATTTCTTCTCAGGTCTGTTTCAGGCTGTCTGCAGACTCAGGAAGACACTGGCAACACCCCACTTCACATGTGCAAGAGTGGCTTCTAACAAGCAGTCAGATTCTGCACAACTCAGGCTTCTATCATAGGTGGCTAATTGCCAAAATGGGCCAGATCCAAAGAGCAGGTTGGGTGCCAAACACCATTATGCCAGCTGGCGGCTTGTGCTGTAGTGCATCCCAGCTCTGTAGCAAGCTGTGGTCTTTCAGCGTGCCACACAGACTTACAGCACTGTGTGCAGAAAGCGGTGCTACATTCCGACCAGGTACAAATTAGCTGAACTCAGGGAGAGCCAAGAAAATGAGCCCTCAGAGGAAATCCAATGAACTCTTCGCACCAAGCATGTGGAGTGAACATCTTCCCACGAGACTGGGAATACAGATTCCGTGGGCACTCAGCATCTGCTCCTGCAACAGCAACGGGCAGGAACCAGCAGGAAGATGAAGCATTTAGTCTGTCATGGATGTCTGCTCCTCAGGGCAACAGGAAAGTCTTGGGTTATTTCCCTTGTGCTCTGCTTTGCTCTAGTGCCACCTTCCAGCCAGCTCCCTCAAATAACCCAAGATACAGAAGTCTCACCACTCCTTACGTGCCATTTGGAACATGATCACTGTTCTCTGGCTCCCAGCTAGACACACACAACACAACACTCACATATACAGGCCTGTACTCCACACAGACTCACACCCCTCCACAAATCAGCAACTGGCTTCCTGCCACTAACTTCTACTCCAGCCCCCATCTACTCCCATCTCATGGGAGGAGGCCTGATCAGACTGTAAAAACCCATCTTAAATGAGAGTGTGATAAAATAAGACCACATCTCTCGATAACCCTGTTCCCTGCTCTGTTTGCTTCACTCCATCACCAGAGACTGGGGGAATTACATTATATTGTCCAATTCAGGGGCCTGATCGCAAAACATAATGCGCCTACCTGGCACTTAAGTATTCAGGTTACTGGTGCCATATAGAGCACCAGGATACATGAACGTTAGCGTTCTGTTCAGGAGAAGGAACGTGAACATGGCTGCCAGCATTCAGATATGCATCTTCAGAAGACATTCCAAATACCATTTTAAAACTGTTTGGCACTGCAGTGCCAGTCTCTCTATATGGGACCAGGGGGCAGGGAGATGATTTAAGTATCAGTATTTGTCACTGGGCTGCTTGGACCAACACCTGGAGTTAGAACTAGTGTCTCTGGTGTTTATCTTGAAGGCTGTTCTGGTCTATTTTTCTAATTAGGAAGTGGATGTTCTTTTTAAAATGTGATTTTCACTGTAGGTTCAAATAGCTGGGCCCCGTAAACAGCAGCCAGGCAAGTTGCATTAGAAGTAGCATAGAGGAAGCCTTGAAATACAATCCTAGAAATCTTAGGTTCCATGCACACTGATTAAGCCATGCTGGAAACTAAGAGCACAAGCCTTAAGGTGTTTCTGGGGTTTTCTAAAACAGCCTGTCCAGTTATTTGCCCAGTTAACAAGTTGGGGGTCAGGGAAGACCCCAGATAAAAGTATTTCTACTGGCTATGGGGGGGAGGGACGTCAAGCAAAATAGCCAGTTTGCATTGATGTGTCCTGTATCTAGGAGACCAAGAGGTTTCTTCTAACCAATGTTTTGTTTTGTTTTTCTAAAAAGGGACGCCTGAGTAGGCTGTGCAGTCCCATCTCAACTCAGAGTCAGTCAAGTTCTCCAGGGCAACCTTCAGACATTTCACAGGGGGCATTATTTTTACAAAGCTTCCCCCCTTTCACCAGCTAAATCTTGGTGACATTTGCCTTCAGTGCCCATGGAAATGACTTCCCTCCCCTACATAACAGAAGTTCATTTTGAACTCTATTTTCAGATTCTTTGTGCATGGACCTTGCTCTTTTAGATTGTAAATCTATAAATGGTTAACTTTTACAATACCATATTAATCTGTTACAATGCAGCAAGGCAGAGGCTACTAACACAATGAGCTGCATTTCTAAGGATTTTTGTCTAGTCTTCCATCAGATTTAAGAACACAAGTACACGCAAAACTTTACAATTAATTAGTGCTCACAATCACAAGCCCAGTGAGGAAGGGAAGTAAGACTGCTCAGCAGTTGCACTGTGAGTCAAGGGCAGAGGCAGGAAACAGAATCCAAATTCCTGATGTATGTTAATTTCACAGTGCCAAAGGAATCAGGCCATACAGCACAAACTTGTTTGCCATTAAATCTCATGGTCAAAGGTGAACGTGGTTTGATCATGCATGAGAACGCAGGGTGACCTACTATTTACATGTAAAGCTATGAGGGAGATCGTGTGTCTGCTGTTTAACAAGAGATCACTTTATTGAGAGAGAGGGAACTCCTACGCTGCAACTGAAATGTGGGCCAAGCTTTGTGTGGTACAGAAGGCAGATCATTCTTAAATTGTGTCCATGAATGGCAGGGTGGAGGCGTTTTACAACTGAAAGGCGTTGCCACATTCACTTGGGTTCAGGCACGCTTATCTTGCGGGCAGCATAAATGGGAGTCTTCTTATCCACAAGACACTTCAGTCCAGGAGATATGTCACTGTCAACAGAGTCTAGGACCCAACACCAAGGTCCTGTCCTCATTTAAAGTGCTAGGGCTGACATGGCTCAGTTGTACACAGCTGGCAATAACTGGAACGATCAGTTCTGGGGGAGCTATTAACAGCCAGGGTTTAAGCAAGTGAAAAGCGTATTCCAGTCCAACAAAGGTTGGTCCAATAGAAAGTATCAGCTCATCTGTCTTTTCAAGACCCCAGCATTCTACTGGCTTCGCTTCATTGCCACCAGGCTCCCTCCCAGCCATAGCATACAAGGCTGCCTTTATTGCTGCTCGGCCCCTGCTAACCTGCCTCCACTTCACCCCTTATCAGCCAACGTAGCTTACTTAGCTAGACTGAAGGGGCAGAGGGCCACTTTCAGAAGCTAGCAGGATGACACTGAATACCCATTGGTTACTTGCACCATCTCCATTAGCAAAGGCACTTAAGGTCGCCTCTCCCTCGAGTTTCCTTGCATTTAACTTCTTGGAAGATCTCACTACTGGTCACTTGCACTTGTCAGGCTCACGGCTTGACACCTGCCTGCACTGGTCTCCTTCTATTCATTTAGATCTTCCTGGAATGCGGTTTATCTTGGCAGATTCTTCATAAGGACTCCACGCCTGCTCTTCCTCAAAAACACAGCAAAAAGAGGCTTCCTCCTCCATGCCGCACAATGGCAGACTTGCTGGGTGGCTTTGGGTGAGTCATTTTACCTCTGCTGCTCAGTTTATTTATGATAGTGGCCAAAGGGCCCCAATCAGGATTGGTCTTGGTTCACTGCGTGCTGTACAAACAGAGAAAGTTCCTGCCAGAACTTACTCTGCAGCTGGGGATAATATTTCCCTCCCAAAAGGGGGAGCTTATTTCATTAATATTTGTAAAGTGCTTGGAGATCTTCAACTAGAAGGTGCTCAGACTTAGAATTAAGCTTGTGAAGACATATCCTGGCCTGAGAAGCTGGTGCCTAGATACGATGGGAACAGTCTAACATGCCTGAGATGGAAGTGGCATCAATATTCCCCCTACAGTTGCTCACTGTAAGAATAAAGTTATTTTACTCTTTTCTGGGGCGGTTTCTCAAACCAGCTCTGTCCTCCGTCACAGACACTCTGTATTTCTAAATTCTATTTCCCCCCCATACACCTGAGACCGCAGGTTAATTCATTACTACCCCATCCTAGTAATAAAACCTTGAGCCATTCAGTCAGAGCCATAATTCAGAGGCACCAAGCTGCATCTCAGGGAGCTCACTAAATTCCAGTGAGTCAACTCATTCTACCTACACTCCTGATTTCAGACCAAAGCTGGAGACTGTTTGTTGAGTATTACAACTCGGCAACTTGACATAAGAACCGGTCATTTGTATCTTTATCCTACCCTGAAACATCAACCTTCCATCTAACAGAAGCAGCAATATTCCATCAGCGTTGTTCTGGAAGTCGTGTGTCTCTACCTTAGGCTAGGGATCCCAATGCTTTGATCAAATACAGATTTATGTATGTATTGCGTATCTCATTCATTGCTTCTGAAGCTCACTGTTGTTGCGCCAACATCTCACTGTTAATAGTTGGACTGCAAGTGTTTTACTGGAGATTAGAGAATGCAGGCAGGGGTGAGTACAGAGCTGTTTAGAAGCACAACTGCTGCTGCATTTCATTAGGAATGGAGATATTTAAAGTTGCCGAGAAACCTCATCTGCAGCCTTCCTGGTTTCATTAATGTTTTATTTACAAGCACTAACAGTATTGATAACATGTTAGGAACAAGTTATAATGGCCCCATTGACAATATACGCAAGAAACTAAATGTCAATAGACAGACCTCCCAACTGTGCGGCTCACAATGACCCCATTGTGATCCTCAGACCCAGTGAGCCAAGGACCCACTACAAGTCAATGGTCAAATTTTATGTAGATTGAAATGTCTTTTACACTTCCATTTGTCAGGATGTCACTGACAGGGCCACTGCAGGGCCAGGGGGAGACTCAGAGCACTTAGCACATTTGTACTGACACTATAAGGGCTCCAAAGATGAATTAGTCAATGCACTGTGACATCAACAGGATGGGTTAGAATACTGCTAGTAATGCAATTTTAATGCATTACTTTAGATTTCCTTTTGCGTTTCTCTCCAGAAGAGGGCTGAAATGACTCATCTCTACTCAGAAGTGCGTTAGGATTACAAGATCACTCACTGCTCTGCTACCCACTGACAAGGATGCAAGGGGAATAGCAGCTCCATCCTGAATACCTTTTAATCCCTGCATCTCATATAATTAGTTAGCACAGTTTCACTGGGACTCCGCAGATCTGACCTGTTTTCTGCTCTGCCACAGCATCCTTGTGTGACCTTGGGTGAGTCATTTTGCCCATGCTTCAATTTCTGCCATTGGTAAAATGGAGATAATAAGCCTTCCTTGCCTCATCTGTTTAGACTGTAAGAACTTCAGAGCAGGGGTGGTCTTCCTGTGTCTGCAGTGCCCAGCACTACGGGATCCCAATTTTGGTTGAGGCCTCTAGGCCCTATCAAAAATAAATCAAAATTGATTTTGAAAAATTAACTTGCTTCCTTTATGAAACACGGATCCAAAGCTGCTCCCTGTGCCACCTCCTTGTTACCTTTGGCCAATAAGCTAAATAAAGCTCAAGACTTGTGATTAACCCAAGCAGGTAAGGCAAAGCGCACACCTTGCCTTCTGAACAGGAAGTGCAGGGCTCAGTTGCCATTACAGCCTGGGAACATGCACTGCTCTCCAGTGAGGCAGATCTGAAACGTTACCTCACATTTTTGCTCGGAAGTGGCAGTTTTCCCCAAGCATCTCTCAGGACTTCTCTGTGCCTAGCTAATTAGTGATTTGCTACAGCCAGCTCAGAACGTAAGGTAGGCCACGATCTAGTTGTCACTGGAGAATCTTGCCCCTTCCTCTGATACATCTGGGGACAGGATACCAGTATTGATGGGCCATTAATGACACACTTCCTAGGCATTAATTTATATTCCACACATTAGCTGGGCCTCTAATTTATTACTCTATTACAATTAAGCAAGGCCAGTATGATAGGGCACTCAAAATCTTAAAGGGTAATTTACCAGCATAAAATATTCCTATTTATAGGCAAGAGGGTCAGTAGCTTCATAATACAAAGGATGAAAACTTTTATGAACAAAGCAGGTAATTTATTAAACGGAAACTGATCAAAAGAATTCCCTTACGTATATTACTAATATCTTAGATCAAGTGCAACCTTTACATTATTAGTGATTACTCCGATATGCCACAGTGAAAGAGATGCTAAGAGCCACTGAAAGGAGACTGGAAAAGAAAGTTTCAAAATATCTAATTTACTTTTCTCTGTTTGTTGTTAAGCTTATTGGAGCTGAGTAAAGAGCTGAAACGTGAGTGACAAACAGGACGGGTCTATTTCACCACCTTGTTTTCAAGAATCAGCCTAGTGCTATCCTGTTTGGATTGCAAATATCCCCCCTCTGTCCCCACGAGATGTTGACACCCCAACAAAGACTACTACTTACATGGACATTTAAGTCATTTTTATTAAGTTTCGTAAATAAATATAAAGCCCATGGGGGTCTTAAGGAGGGGAGATGTTTGGTTTTCTATTCAAGTTCTTTTAGGATACACCCAACACCATAAGGGCCAGTACCTGCATAAATTTAACTTCAAACATACAAGCAAGTAAAATCAAGCAGGTGTTTAAGTGTTCAAAGGTTCTGGCCCACTGAATGGAAACACAAATGATTTACCATAAGCTTGTATGCAGTGTTGTAGCCCTGTAGACCCGAAGAAGCAGATGGTCCCAGCCTTCAACATCAACGTCTACAATCTTAGAGCTGGGGTACCAGTTTCAGGGCTATTAATCCTTTATTCTGATCCCTACCGCAAAGCAGCAGCGATTACAACAGTGTGTGCGGTTATAGCTACATTCCCTTTTAATTTAGTCCCAAAGCTTTAGTAGCTTTGCATGGAAAGAACAGCTGAGAGAGAGAGAGAGAGAGAGAGAGAGAGGGGGAAGTTACCACGCCCATTGTTAGCATCACACAGTAAGAACTCTTGATCTTGTGGTTAAAAAAAATAAAAGAGTTTTGAAACATTCTGTTGAGGACACCAAATGAATGCAGAATTCAGCACAGACCCAACAGTCACCCTCAATTATTAACACAAGGGCCCCACTGTAACACAAAGCTAGAGCTCTGAGATTTGAGCAGAAGAGTCCAGGTTACCAAAAAAAAAAAAAAAAAAAATGTATAAGGATTTCACCTCATGTAAAACCTTCCTATTCAGACATGTACTGAAAAAGAGATTCTATGGATTTTGGTTAACCCCTTATTAAAGGCTTCCTTGTTGGAGGCTTAAAAGCCCTGAAACAAAGATTTGTAATTATGGTGCTGCGCTTGCAGTGTCACTATAATTACAGGCTGCCAGTATTTCCACTGGCAGCTTTTGAGGGGGTAATAACTTGACCACGTTGATCCCAATTGTGACAATGCCGGGCTCAACGCGTCAGCCCAGGTGCAAGTTTTCAATTGATCCAGCTGCTTTTTTTAAACTTAGCAAGTAATAAAGACGGAATCGGTGGGTTTCTCACAAGCCCTACCACAAACCTCTTGGCAAGCTGTTAACCCATAACATGGCTCAAACCCATGTGATAACGAAAGTCTATGCATCTGATGATGCATCACCAGGCCCCAGTTTCTGATCCCAGACATATGGGCACGTATTGTCAACAACCTAGGAAAAACTGAAATAAGTGAAAAGGTTCAACTGCAGGAAGCAAAATATAGAAAACCTCATGTGACCTTTTTCCCCAACTAAAAAAAAAATCTAAACTATTGGTCTGAGATCATTGTGATTAAAAGGCTAAAGCATCCAAAAATGTAGGGAAAACAGCCGAGCCTGAGGCAAACAGAACACTGCTTTCTGGAAACAGATGAAGGCATGACTTACACTCAAGTCCAGGCAGGGAGGAGAACTGCAGTACAGAATTCTAGGCACAGACACTCTAAATATCAAGATAAAAAGACATCAAGAAGCTAATACAGTATCTGCTTTAACCCAAATAGGGCCCCACTGTGCTGGGTGCTTTACAGACATACTAAGAAGCCATCCTTGCCCCAAAGACCTTACACAGTCTAAAGCTAGACAAGGGGTAGGAGGGGAAAATAGCGACAGAGGCAAAATGACTTGCCCAAGGTCACCCAGCAGTTCAGTGGCAGAGCAAGACACTGAATCAGGAGACCTGAGTTCTGAATCTTATCCATTGGACCATACCACTTCCCAATGTATCTCCCTGATATTTATTGAAGTTATTCACCATACAATCCCATGAGGCATTGCAGGAGACAGATTCCAGATATAGCCCTTTAGTTAAGTTGGTGGTACGCTATAAAGAAATCCTCCAAGTAGTGAGAGTCACACATTAATTGCCAGCCCTTCATCACCCTGCTTTAAAGCCAGGTCAAGCGATAGAAAAGGCAGAGATTAAACACACAATTTAGAAAACTTAGGTCACTCTAGCAAGACAAAACAGCCCCTTTAAAAAGGCCTAACTTGTGTCCTAAGAAGTGACTTTGTTCCTCTGGTCACAGAGGTTCGGCACCATAGAAGCGGACTTTATTAAAACCTGCTATTCATCTGCAGAGAGTCAGATCGGTGTAAGTCAAGTTTTAAAAAACCCAAAGCTTTAATGGAATCTAAAGTCAACTTGTGCAATAGCTACCCTCTGTCACCACATTACCTTGATACCATCACCTCAGCCTCTCCTCTACCCACCCCCACCTTGGCTGTCAAGCCCACTTGTTGCATCTTGGCTTCAAATGTAAAGTCTCTCACAGCAGAGACCGTTTTAATCTTCATGGATCCTGCTGCCAGATTCAGGAAGGGTGGGCCCCATGCAAAAGCCTAAAAATTCCAATGGGTGTCCATACAGGTTTATAGTTTTCCTTGTGTGGATCCAGGTGTATGCTTGTGCAGCACCTAGCACAAGGGGACCCAATTCTAACGGAGACCACTGGGCTTTATTGCCATGGTAATAGCAAAAAGATTGGAAACACACACTCTGCTCTAGGTCTAAGATTTACTTGAGTAAATTAATACGGTCACGTTGAACACTACTAAAAATAACAGATCCCAACTTCTAGCGGTCTTTTACTAAGAATTACACTCAGGGTACCTCATCAGCTACTCTGACATAAGACTGCCCTCCCCACCCTTCAGACACTTGCTCTCCTGCGGATCTGTATACAATTTTTTTTAAGTGTCTTGAAGGTGATGATTAAGGAATTCAAAGATGCTGACATCTACCCAAACTAGTCCGTAAGTGCCAGTCAGTCATGCTTTAACTGAACAGCTTGTGTTATTGTATCACACAGATCTTGACTTTCAATCTTGAGCTACCAATACAAACAAAACACAGATGCACACCACAGTTAACTCTAGCAATCCAGGTTATTTTTAGACCATTGAAATCAAACACTGACCAAACCCAGCCGGACTACAGAAGACAGACGCACTCTCTTTTTCACATGATCATTTTCAGTAGATTTTCAAGTCCACCTCTGCTCCATTCCTCACTGTTTGGAAAACTATCACTGAACTGGGGACCATCACGTCAAATTAAACATCCATGCAGTACCATAATGCAGATCCAGTGCATTTAGGGTACACATGAAAATTTGTATAATGTATGATCAGAAACATCAAGTGGGGTGCTGGCTCCTGCCTGTACGAAGATTAAAGATATTCCTCCTTGGAATTTAAGGAATTAAGACTGATACTAGAACAACCTCCATCCCAGCTGGCCTACATCTGCTTGTTTCATGCATCTCTAGAAGACGACACACAGGAATTACCACTTCCTCTCTCTCTGGGGAGCATACAGCTTCCCAGCATAACAATGAGGGTGGACAAGGGAAGGGATCAAGGAACAAAGAGAAGAGGGGGACACCTAGGACCTTAGGAAAAGCACCATGGGGTCTTTAAGGACCATGCACAGCAGACAAGATCTCAGCTTCTGCTGCTGGAGTTGGGGTGGGAGGCAATTAAGGAAAAATTGTTGTTTAGCAGCAAACAGCCCCCCCACCCCCACCCCACCCGCACCTCGCAACCTGCAAGCCACACTTCCAAGGGTCCCTTCAGCAGGAACAGGGATGACAGCAAGCGGCACCAACCTCCTCTCGACGAAGGACTCGCTGGTCTCACTGAGGAGGGTGGGAGGGGGGCAGGCCCCGTGCGAGCCCCACCCTGAGTCACAGACAACTCCCACCCCCTCCTCCAGCCTGCGGGGTGCAGGATGACAGCCAGGGTGAGCACAATCCTAGCCCCCCCCCCGCTACCCGGGCAGGAGGGGACACCCCAGGGGAGCTCATGGCTCCCTGACAGGTTATGGGGAGATGCCTCTGCCACTACCAGGGGACAGATGGGGGAGGGTCCCTGTGTCCCAGGACTGGGGGGCAGGGACACGCCCAGGGAGCACCCCCCAGACCCCCACGGCTGAGAGCAGGGCAGGGCCCCCGCCCCCCAGAACTACCAAGCTCCGCTGCTATTCACAGAGTGACTTACGCCAGCTACGTCCGCCAAGACCCCCCACCACCACCACGGAAAGACCCCGGGTTAAGCCACTGGCGTAGGGACGGCGGCTGTCCACACCACGCTCCCCGGCCGCGAGCTCTACCCAGGCTATCGAGGGGCCTGGCTAGTAACGCCGCCTGCGTACACACACCGGAGAGCCCTACGCCAACTGCGCACGGCTGTGCGGGCGCCAGACCGCAGAGCGGGCTCAGCTAACGCAAGCGGCGTAAAACCCACCAAGGCGCCGTTCGCAGAGAGGGCCGAGGCCGTCCCGCGAGTAGCCAGTCACGCACTTAGCGCAAGGCCGCCGGAAAGATTCACCAACCACAGTTACGCCAGAAGAGCGGCAGCCCGGCCGTTCTAATCAAACCCATCTACGCAAGCGGCGTACGCACGCCCGAGGTATTCACCAACGGAGTTTCGGCGAACTACGCCGTATCCCTGCCGTTGCGTGAGGGGAACCGCGGGGGGGGGGGGACGACGACAAGTTACGCATTTTGCGCATCTCGGCCCCGGACTCACCGGCCCACGAAGTTCTCGAGCACGGAGCTCTTGCCGGCGCTCTGGCCGCCCACCACGGCGATCTGCGGCAGGTCGAGGTGGCAGCTCTGCCCGATGGAGCTGAACGCGTCCTGCAGCTTGTTCACCAGCGGGATCAGCTCCTCCATCCCCCGGTTCCCCATGGCGGCCGCGGGGCGCGGCTCCCCGAACCTCAGGCGGCAGCGGCTGCTCCTCAAAGGGTCCCCGGCGGCAACGGCCAAACTTCCCCCTCAGAGTCTCCTCATCCGGCTCCGGCCCCGGCCCCACCCCCGGCTCTTCACTCCGCCCAGCCCCGCCCCGTCCCCTCATGAGCGAATCCTATTGGTCGGAGTGTCTGTCAATCTGCGGGACTAGCCAGTAGAGCGGCGCTGCTGCCCCGACGTCAATGAAGCCCTAGCCAGCATCCCGCGTTTCTATTGGTCGCTTACCCTGCCACTCTTTTATCTCAACCAATGGAGTTTACTCGTGACCGGTCGAGGAAGGCGATACTTTTAGGTCCCGCCCCAATATCTTTCTATCTGGTTTCTCCTTGGAGGAAAAGTCTGTCGATCGATGTAAGGGGTAATCCAAAAGCACGTCACTCCCCCATTGGTCAGAACTTCTGCCACTCTGCCATCCCATCCAATCAATTGGAAGAGGCGGGGCTTCTCGGGGAAAGGTGGGTACTCTTTGTAGAGAAGCGGTGTCTGATTCGTGGGCAGTCTGTCACTCATAATGTCTCTCGTCATGATTGGTCTGTGTTCCTCTTTCCTGCCAGCGGAGCCGAGGGTTGAGCGTCACGCAAGAGATGTTAGAGATCAGGTACCGTATTAACTCAGATAGAACGCCACCACATTTAGTACCTCATTTCTCCTTATAGAAGCCCAAGAATATATTAACGTTTCTCCTTTCTACATACGCCTTTAATCTTGTTACCGTATATCTCCCTATAGAAACTACTATTATGGTGCCTTATTTCTCCCTCAATAAGCTCACAATTTTGATGCCATATCTCCATACAGAAGCCCTCTGATGACACCCTATTTTCCCCTAGAGATCCCCCCCACTCTTGGGGTATCTTAACTCTCCATATAGAAGCTGCCCTCCCTTATACCATAGTGACACATGGAAAAGCCCATCATGAAGCTACCCTATTTCCCTGTATAGAATCTCCCCCCTGCACAGTTCAGCCACGTCACACTGACAGGGAGATTTATAGTAAATCTCACCCTACTCACAATATTTGCCAGAAAGTTTAAAAATCTGTCATTTTACATGCATCGTGGTTTTGTTTATTACTAATATTGCAGTAGCATCTAGAGACCCCACAGCGAGCTGCTGGTGCCAGTTCAGTCCATCCCTGGGCTTTGTTCTACACCTGCCGCCCCCCGCCCCATGCTTCCTTGGTTGGTATTAGATTAGCAATAGCAGGCTTGCTTGGTGGGCTTTGCAGAGAAGCTTTATGCTTAGGCAGGGCCCAGAAGGGCACACAGCACCACCGGCCAACCTTAAATCCCCATACAAAGCTTTGGGGCAGTTAATAGAGTCCTGGGCTCTGCACCCTTTTCCCATTACTGAAGCACTAGTGATGATGCTGCCATGGCCGCAGTTTCCAACCACCTTCCACAGCCATCAACAGCAAAGCCACTAGTGGATTTCATGGAGGTTTTGACATTTCTCCCTTCTCGGGGGCAGGGGAAAGGAAGATGGGGCTGGGGTTTTTTAAATGATAATTTTGTAAAGGTTGATTTGTCTCAGGGGTTTAAGAGTAGAAGAGGAGGATCAGGGCTGCGGTTCAGGCGTAGTGCACAAGCAGGATGACTAGATGTCCCCCTATTAGGGGGTTTATTTTATATAGGCAAGCTATCAGTCTCCCCTCCCACCACCCCACTTTTTCACTCTTGCTCGCTGGTCACCTTCTGCACCAATGTCAGTCATATGGTGCAAAGGCCTTTTGGAAGACAATTTTTTTCCACCATTTCATACCCCCATCAAACTGGCTGGGCCTGCTCTCCTCTGAAGCTTGCCTCAAGCCCCCTTCCCCTCCTCTGAGCGCACAAAGTGCAGCTGCCCCTAGCCTACTGAAGGCAAAGGTGCTGAAGTGCTTTCCTGCAGAGGGGTCTTCACTGCAGGTTCTAGGAGCTGCAGCAGCCCCCAGCAACTCAACTCCCTGGCAGTTCACAGGTGAAGATGGGGCCTGTAATGTACCTGGGACCTAACCCCACACAACTCAAGCACCAGGCCCAAGACCTGGCAGCACAGGGGGAGCTACTAAAATAATCTGCTTTAGGAAAGAGACATACAGAGATATTCTACAGCTGCAATACGAGACTGAGAAAATTTCAGTAGGAAACTGGTTTTAGAGGTGGCCAGCAGCTGGGAGAATCAGACACTTCTAATCCTTACTAGCAACCCAATTCGTATAAGCAGTCTCCTGGGCATCATCTCAACATCTGCTCCCTGCTCTCCACTGTGCCCAACTCAACTGGAGCTGGGCGGGAAACTTTTCCAGGCAGGCAAGTATTTTCAAGAGTTTGAATCAGAAGGAAAAGTCAAAATGGTGAAATGCCCAAACAAAAAGGACAATTTCAAACTCTAATAGTCAGAAGAGTCATCAGGAGCAGCCCTGTTTTGAACAGCTGCGAGGAATTGACATCTCCCTCCCTCCCTCCCAGAGGAAAGATTCCCAATACCTTCCCCTCTCCAGCTGTTCACCTGGGAGCCTCTGCCTAGACAGCCCCTTATGCCCATTCTCCAAGGGGGCTTTGGGAACGTCGGACGCGTTCTGCGTGGCTTTGCAGAGCCTCACCCGTCAGATGGAAGTTGGGCTTGTATGATTGCTATGATCTTGGTTGGATAACAAGGCTGCAGCTCCTGGGGTCTCTTATGGCAGTAGTCGTGTTCCTTTGCAAAGGAAAGCGAGTATTTGGAGATTTCAGTCACCCAGGGACTGCTCTGAAGCGCTCTCCCGGCTCCAGGCTGATGCTAGAGCTTGGAACAGATTTATTCTTTTATAGCAGCATAGAACTAGAGGCCTCACTCACACGGGGGCCCCATCGTGCCAGGTGCTGCACAGAGAATGAGAAACAGCCCTGCCCTTAAGTGATCACACTCTACATAGACACAGGGTGGGAGGAGAAACTGGAGAGAGTGAACTGCCCAAGGTCACCTAACAGCTCAGTGGCAAAGCTAGACGAGAACATAGGTCTCTAACGTCCCTATCCAGTCCCCCTCGCAGGGGAGTGGGGCAGGTGGCTTTGACTCTCCCTCATCTTTTCTTTGGGGGTTGCTTGACCCAGACCTCCTACTGCCAATTGGCAGAGGGCATAAGGGTTACAAGCAGGCGGAGTCTGGTATTTACATTCTTGTTCAACACCGTGTGTCACGGGCAGTCTCTCAGAAAAGCCTGTGGTGGTCTGGATCTCACTCACTGGGAAACGTGCAGAGTTGTATGCACACACCCTGAAAACTACATTCATAAAGGTATGTTGGCAGTGTTGTTGTAACCATGTTGGGCCCCATGATGTTAGAGACAAGGTGGGTAAAGTAAAAGCTTTTACTGGCCCGACATCTGTGGAAGAGAGACAAGCTTTCAGCGAGCTCTTTCCAGAGGAAGACAGAGGTCCACACCCCCCTAGTTGTCATCTGCCACCTGGAACCCATACGGGTATCGTGCAAACGAACAATTACAACCCATCCTAAATGGGGACCCCATCTTAAAAAAATCCCCTCGCAGCAGAAGCAAGCGCCGCACAGACCAGGACCATCTCAATTCAAAGCAGCACCAGAACAGATGCAAAATCCAGCCCTATCTCCACTGTGAGGATGGCCAATACCCCTCCCAAACACACCTTGCAAGATCCATGGGTCCTACACATGCCTATCCCAACAAGTGGTGTATGAAATGCCCTAACAACGTGGGTGAAACAAAACAGTCACTATGCTCTGCAATGAATTCTCACAGAAGAGTGATAAAGGACAGACCCTACATCACCTGTGGGCAAACACTGTTCACAAAGCAATCACTCCAGCTCTCAACTCTCAGGCCTTGTCCTCAAAGGACAGCTGCACACCATCAGAAGTGAGCCTGGGAGCTTAAATTCATAACTTCGCTCAAGACTAAAAATCCAGGACCTCAGGACATTGGATTTATGGCTCATTACAGCTCCCTGTAACCCACTAATCATCTCTTCCCCCCCCCCCACACACCTTTTTTGTCTTATGACTGCAAAGGTGTTAGCTGGCTACTTCAGCTAGAATGGTCTCTTACAACGTGTTCTCTTTATGCTGACCAGTCTGTTCCACCTTGCATGTCGCTGGCACACTGAGTACCTTTCCTAGCCCTCTAGAGCAGTTTTTATAAGCTCAAAAGCTGGTCTTTCACCCCCAGAAGTTGGTCCAATAAAAGATCTTGCCCACCCTCTCTCAGGGGCAACCACTAGCAGCCTAAGTCAAACACTCATGAAGAGCTCATGGGGACTTCAGAAAGTTATTAGCAAGAGAAAACAGCAGGGTGAGGAACACTAGCCTGAGCTACATGAGTATATCTGGGGACAAAGATGACACCGTCACTCACCACAGGCAGTTGACAGCAAATTTTCTTCATGAAAAAAAGAGTCCCAGCCAGACTTGATTGAGGACACTGAACTTTGGGCAAGAAACCTCTTTTGAGGGGAGGTGACCCTGCTAGTTTAGTCTCGAGATGGTTATATGTAACCAGGGTGTCCAAAGGAAAGAGCTGGGAGGGAGGCTATTGATTATGAAGTTATCCTTGTTTTCACTGTAAATGTATTTCAGCGCTGCTTAACATCTCAAAGTGGCGAGCCGCTGCTGAATGGGACACACTATTGTCTACTATCCTTGGGGAACAGCAGGGCTGGTCATCCTGGGGGCATCCCCTGGAACAGGGTTGGACGTTACAGGGGACAAGCTCTGAGGACTCAGGGGCTGGGTGCACCTGCTGCTAACCTATCCCTAGACAGAGAGGCCTGCAGAGGCCTGGAAAGCTGTGCTTCAGTTACCAGAGGCTGGTGATTTCAGACCAGATTCACAGACAAGACTTCCATATTGTAGCAGGGGGTGGGCTGGTGCCCCCCACTTCTTTATACCAGCACTGGTACATTGGAATTCTATAGCTTTGCTTACATCCTGACATAAGTTGTATTCACTTAGTCCAGTGCACTCATTTAGTCCCTTCTAGTGGTGTAAATGCCCTCAGCCAGGGAAAAGCTAATTACTATCCTACTGGTAGCCGTAAGGCATCCCCTAATTAATCAGAAGCTGAGAGGGTATTAGGAGCCTACTTCACGCCCACCATTCAGGATTTCATTGGCAGGCAAAGGAGGGAAGAGCTGTTATACAGCATAGGAACAGAATTGGTTTAATGTTTTATTTTCAAAAGCCAGCTTGGTTTGGATTTAAGTATTCCACAGCACGGCAGGAAGCAAACAGAAAGGAAAGGCCACTCTCCCCCCTTCAGAGAAGAAAAGATATTTGTTTAATAAATAAATAAATGAATAAAAGGGGGATGAGTTTACTTTCATCGCAAGGAGGAAGATTACAGTTCAGCCACTGGCCTGGGGCTCAGGATAGCTTGGTTCAATCCCCAGCTCTGCTGCAGGTGCCCTGCACCTCAGTTTCCTCCACCTGTAAAACAGGAAGAATCCTCCACCTCCCATCCTGCACCTCGTCTCTCTAGACTGTGAAGCTCCGGACAGGGACAGTCTCACTTTTTGTGCAGCATCCAGACAGTGGCCCCCCCCCCCCCCCAGTCTCTGTCGCAGTCCATCAGTGTTACCGTAATCCACAGTATTCAGGGCAGAGCCTGCCTGGTTGTCTATCGAGTGCCTGGCACCCACATGCCAGCAGCTGGCTGAATTCAAGTGGTTCCCTGGAACAAAGATGAGCCTGCAGGAATCTTCACAGTGCAGAGTCTTTTATTTAGGATTCCTTTGGTTACACATCCACTGCTGAGGGGAGGAGGGGCTGGGCACTGCCGGGGAGTTTGTGCCTGGTGGACATCTCATCCAGCCTCTGCTGAGTTTGTAGGAGACAGACAGTTGGTTCTCAAGTACAGCTCCCCCTTGGAGACACCAGCTACGCCCAGAGGTCATGAGTATTGTGCAGCCAGGAGCTGGCTCATCTCCCCCTTGCTGCCCCTCTCATGGCCCCCCCCATCATTCATTCCTCACAGGCCCCTTTTCCACCCCCCATCTGTTGCTGCTTGCCATCCGACTCCAGCTGCACCCCGTGCCCATGGCTGTGGCACATGGCTCCACCTGCCTTGGTCGTGCTGCTGGTGACCCTGGCTGGGGAAGCTCTGGGTTGTGCAGCCAGGCTTCCGGAGCCCTGAGGCGAGGACAACGTGGGGGCTCGCACCCCAGGGCTTTGCATCCCCGTCACAAACTGACTGAGCCCCGTGGGGAAGTGGCCAGCACACAACGCTTCTGTGCTCCTTCTGGGACTCCTGGAAGAGACAGAGACATCAGCCTGCCCTCCCCAGTCCCCCTCCTGCAATGAATGCACCACCACCCTCGACTGGACAGTCCCAGAACCACTCTGCTGGGTCATAGACCTTATAGCACCAACAGCTATCGGAGATTCTCCTTGAGCTCGAGCAACAGGGGCTTCTGGAGCAAGGGGCCCTAAGTTCCACTTCCAGCCTCATGCTTGCAGCATGCAGCCTAGTGGCAACCGAGCGATCATGAGTTTGCCTAGGTTGTCAGCTCCTTGGAACAAGGGCTGTGTTTGTACAGCGCCTAGCGCCATGGACCGCTGGTCCATGCTGGGGCTCCCAGGCACTACCATAATACATCTAGTTAATAGGCCATTGCAATGCCAAGTGGCTGGCTGCTCAGCTCAAGGTGGAGCACTGCATGCTGGGAGTTGTAGTTTCCCTGGGCTGTATCTCCCATCAGAGCCAGGCCCCAGTCTCTACTGTATGCCAGTTCTGGTAGGAGCAGCCCACAGCACGTATTTACCTGAAGCCTGGAGGGCTGCGGGGGCTCTTTCCAGCAGAGAAGGGGAAGGCAGGCAGGGAGCGACGCTGGCGCGAGAGGTAGCTTTTGGGCAGATCCTGGGGCAGCTCAACATCCAGGCGCTCCAGGGGCAGAGCCATCTCTGAGCATGCAGAGGACAGGGACGTAGGTCAGCCCAGCGCCACTATGTGAAGGTGCCCTAATGCTAGTGTGCCCGAGCCAGTGCCCACGGGAGTCCTGCCACCGTCTACCAGCCTTTCGGTCTGTCAGAGCCAGACAAGCGTCACCCCTCCATGTGGGTGAAGCAAGAGGTATTGACCCAAGTCAGCGACAGAACCTGGGTGTCCTGGGTTCCAGACCCTCTGCACAAAGTCACAGTGAAAGGAGGCTTGTGCACGGACACCCTGCCCCAGGCACGGGGCCTGGCTGGGGGGGAGAGACAGACAGATAGCGCAGCTGGCAAGGGAAGCGTTTGGAGGGCAAGACGTGCCAAGTTAGGGGCCCTGGAGACACTCCAGGCTGACAGCAACGCTCTGTCAGATGGGAACAGCACCACAGAGCCGGGCTGGATGGAGCATCGTTGTCATCTTCAACCAAGACATCTCAGCTTCTCCTCAGGGGCTGCCTGGGGCTCAGGACCCAGGAGTTCTGTTCCTGGCCCTGCCACTCCCCTGGGGCAACTCACTTCACTTCTGAGCTGCTGGTTCCTGTCCCACCCCTGGCCAGCCTACGCTGGGAGCCTCTCTCTGGAGCCAGATCTTGATGGACACTTGGGGGACTGGGTCCCTCCGAGGCAAAATGCTCATGGAAGGCACAAGGCTGCTCATTCCCACAGGATCCAAATTCCCCTCTAGCTCCACCCCCGCCCCATTCAAGCCCAGTCACCCCCCTCGAGGCCTTACCACTCCGGATCCGGCTCAGCTCAGGCCCCAGCAGCTTCCCGTCGAGGCTCAGCAGGACGTACTTCTCCACCTTCAGCTCCGGGCTCAGCTGCTCCACCGCCCGCCGGTTCTGCCGCTCCAGAGCCTCCGCTCGCGGCGCGGCCAGGTGCTCCGAGCGCAAAGCGCGCACTGTGTTCATCTTTGGCTTGGAGAAAGAGTGGGAGGGTAGGACAGGCCAGCACAAGTCTCCTTAGGTCATATCCTCACCCCCAGGATAACCAGTAGCTGGTGCCCTTCCAATGCCCCAGGGAGATGGTCCAGGAGCTGGCATGAGTGGTGATGACCCCCGTGCCAATGCAGCCTGGAGAGGGCTGCACGTGCTGGGTCTTTTGCTCTTCACCCAGCACAGTCCTCATCAGCAGAAGCCACACAGGCACCACTGGGTCCCAGCTATCCCTGTTTACAGAGATACAAGGCCTGCTACGTACGTCCTACTGTGCCGGCTGGCCTGGGCCAGCACCTGGAACACGGAGCACCATGAGTGGGCTCACAAGCGATTTAAAGGGATGCTACCCTAGTGCTACATGGCACTGTGCCCCCTGCTAGCACTGGCCAGCTCTTGGATCAGACTTCCAGAGCCATGAGAACAGCCAGACTGGGTCAGACCAATGGTCCATCTAGCCCAGTGTCCTGGCTTCTGGTAGCAGCCAATGCCAAGTGCTTCAGAGGCAATGAACAGAACAGGTAATGAAGTGATCCATCCCATCGCCCATTCCCAGCCTCTGCAAACAGCCATCAATGGACCTATCCCCCAGGAACTTCTCTAGTTCTTCTTTGAACCCCATTATGGTCTTGGCCAGAGACTGAGGTTTGATCCCCACTGCCAGCCAGCCCCCCACCCAGGAACACAACATTACATACACATACATAGCACACCTGGCTGGGAACAGAGGGTGGTTACCTGACTGCTGGCTGGGCTGCATCTTGTCTGAAGTGACACAAGGCATGCAGGCCCCAGAGCAACTGGTTTCCAGCCCTACCCAAGTGCCCCAGAAGCAACACAGGGGGTCTGTATGGGGGGGTACCCCCCCCAACATGCAGTCACACTGAGAGGCTCTGACAGCCATCAGGGCCCCTTTGTGCCATGCCTCACCCCAGAAAGCTCAGTCTAAGTAGGAGTATCCCCACTTCAGGGGACTGAGGCCCAGAGGCTACATGACTTGCCAACAGTCACCCAGAGCTGAGAATTGAACCCGAATCACCAGTGTCCCAGTCCCATCTGCCTCCAGCTGGGGCGGTCACCCCCACCCACCTTGTTGTGACAGTGTCACTCCCCAAACTGCTCAGCTCTGCTGGAAGCAGCAGCTCAGGGTTTCTGAAAAGGCTGGGCTGAGATCTCCGTCCCTCTGCATGGCTCAGCAGGACTTCGCTATGCAGGGTTATCAAAGCCTTCACCAGTGCTACGTGCTGACATCCCACACACCCCCCCTCTGCCCAGCAGCCACAGAATTCTAGGTTCTATGATCCTGGCACGATTGTACCTGGTTTATATTTCACGCCAGCTCAGTTCAGTGCAGATGCATGGCAACTTTCCTCTGCACTGTACCTGCCAGACAGTTGGTCCAGCTCGCCCAGAATCCTGCCCTTTGGCACTGCCTGATATTTTTTCCTTTCTGCAGAACAGGTAGCACTGCCTCCTGCCACTACTACACATTCAATGCTGCATAGCTGACTAGGTGCGGAATGGAGCTAGCCAACTGTGCAGCAGGGGAGATGGGAGACCTGTGATGCCCCACAAGGTGGGTGATTTAATCCCACCCTTACCACCATCATCCAGTTTCACTTGCAAATGCACCACTTTTGCAGACGCTGAATTGCTCTGCAGGGGAGAACACGGTGTTCCAAAAGGAGGAGAGATCAATGCTAAAAAAAAATCTCAGATGCACAGAGGTATTAACAGAGCTGTGCAGGCAGAATGACTGAACTGGAGAGGTGACAGGGGAGCCCATGAAAATAAGTAATGGGCCAGCAGCAGCTAATGATTTTTCTCCTTTCCCCCTCTGGCTCTCTGGGTAGAGCTCATTAAATCCCTTGCTAGATTAAATCTATTTCCCAGATTGGGTTTGCACAGGCAGCTGCTGTTTGCTATGGAGACAGCCCTCCATTTGTTTCCATCCAGGAGAGCACACAGGGGAGCTCAGACCAGCAAATGGGCAAGGCTTCCCCGACAGATTATTGCAGCACTCCACACGGAGCCTCAACCCTGCTAGGAACCATTTGTGGAAGGCAAGGGCTCAGCCTTCCTCAAGCCTGAGCGGAAGGGTAAACTCATGCTTAAAATGCTGAGCTGGGACTCTGGGCAATAGGAGTTTGATTCCTGGTTCTGCTATAGAATCCCTGGGTAACTTTGTGCACCTCAGGTCAGCTGCGTGACTCAGTTTCCCCATTTGTGAAGTGGGAGCCTTATTTAGTCAGGCTCTAAAACTCAGTCTTATTAGGTATCTATGTGGCACCTAGCACAAAGGGGCCTTGATCTCACCTAGGGCCCTCTAGAACAGAGGCAGCACATTCTTTTCATAACCTCCCTAGAAACGCACCCCCCCCTAAAGTGCTGCCAGTCGGAACATTTTAGTTCTGCAGCCACGGAGGCAACTTCGTGCTGTTGGGCTATAAAGTCTGTTCATTTCAGGCGTGGCAGGGAGAGGAGCAGTGGGTGAAAGGTGCTGGGTTTATCTCCTTGCAGGCCCACAGCTTCTCTACCAACAGAATACATGCAGCATGACCAAAGCTTGCATGCCAGTACCATACCCAGCCCCCTTCTCAACACAGAAGTTTTCAGAGCAATTTGCTACTCACACCACCCCCATCCAGGCCAGCCCACCCCAAGACACGTTTGCCTTTACTGTTCAGTCCCCTGTATTATTACATTTCTATTGCAGCAGCACCTCAGAGCACCAGCCAGGGACACAGCCACCATTGTGCCAGGTGCTGCACAAACTTATCCAACAGGCCATTACTTTTCAACTAACTAACCAAAAAAAAAAAAAAAAAAAAAAAAAAAAAAAAAAAAGACACTAGGAGCTACCAGAGCAGAGCAGAGCAGCCCCCGTCCATCTAGCCCACTAGCCGGTCTCCAACAGCAGCCAGAATCAATTGCTTTGTTGCAAAGAAAAGAACCCTACAGCTAGCAGATGTGGGGTAACTTGCCTCCTCGGCAGTCCTCTGCTGGTCCCAGGCAGGTCAGCAGGGCTAAGTAATGAGGTTTTAGATCCCTTCCGAAAACCTTTTAAAAAAAATACTGACTAGAAAGACACTAGATAGTTTTGCTTTCTGGAGAGCACTGCCAAACACATCCAATATTTAACACTTCATGACATCCTAGACAACAACCTGTATTTCTTCTTCTCCAGCTTGAATGCGCCACCTTTCCTTTCAGTCAGCCCCTTGCTCTTATGTTACAAGGTGGGGAGAGTAGGAATTGCCAAGCTGATTTTTCAATACCATCCCTTGGTGCATATGCTTTACTGTCTCTCTCTCCCTCCACCCCCATTCTAGGTAGGCACAGATCCCACACACCCTCACTGGAGGGCCAGCATACCGCACAGGGTTAAGGAAGAGCACTAGCCTCCCTGTCAGGGAAGCCCCTATCTCCAAAAGCTCATCAGTCATAATGAACAGGCCCTGCCATCTCCCCCCAGGGAGGATTAAAGGCAAACATCCATTACCCCCCATTGCAAGGGCTGCCCCGTGTTTTGGTTCCCACGTTAGCTGCACTCTGCACAAAACAGGGCCCCTCTTGCATCCCACATGGGAAGTTATTGGCAGCAGCAATAAAATCCAGGCCACCGAGGTTACAGAAAAACACCCCTTCACCCCCCTGCCCGACTCATGGGTCTGCCCCCATCTCCTCAGCACACAGCAGAGCCTGCGCAACTCAGGCACCATTAAAATAAACCAGCCTCCGTTACTTACCCCGGAGCTGTTTGCCCTTCACACCCACCCAGCAGACAGACACGGGCGGTGCCTGTATCTGGCCCTATGTACCAGGAGCCTCCATGCCCTCACTCAGCGACTGATTCCTCCCACCTGGTCCTGGGGCACCTCATTCAACCTGCCCTCATTAGCCTCCCCCACCCCCACCCCCGCCCCCAGCCAAGCCCAGCCGCTGTCCCGCAAGCTTTAGGGAGGCGATCTCTCTCCACCCCCGTATCTGGCTCAGTGGGAGGCCAGGCCAGGCCAGGCCAGAGCAGCCAGCGCTTCGCTGGGGGCCCAGGGGCTCCGGCCCGTGGGGGGAGCGATGTTCTCGGGCACAAGGGGGTGCTTCACTCTGGGCCATGGCATGAGGGGGCCGGAGCGGGGGGCGCTTCGTCGTGGGGGGGCTCTTGGGGCCTAGCGGGGAAGCTGCAGCCTAAACATGACACTGGCTTTACTGCCCCCAGTTCCGTGTTGCCCAGGCAACGAGGGCGAGTCGACATCACATGACCTCCCCCAAGATGGCGGCGCCCGGGACGCAGGCGCACGTGACCCGTTCCGTTGTCCTTGCGGCCCACTACGTGGAGGACCCGCCCTAAGATGGCGGCGCCCTAGGCGGAGGCGTCACGTGACCCGACCCCTGGCCAAGATGGCGGCGCCCAGCAGCACCTGCTGTGGCCCGGAGCTGGCCCTGCGCGTGGTGGCCGAGTGCGGGCTGAGCAAGGCCCGGGCCTGCGAGCTGCAGCTGCCGCACGGCCTCGTGCCCAGCCCGGTCTTCATGCCCGTGGGCACGCAGGGCACCATGAAGGGGGTCACGGCCGGGCAGCTGGACGGGCTGGGCTGCCGCATCTGCCTGGGCAACACCTACCACCTGGGCATGAGGCCGGTGAGTGACCCCCCCTCCTCATCTGGGGGGCTGATCCACACCCCCCCGGGCCTCTGCCCCCACCTACCACCTGGGCATGAGGCCGGTGAGTGACCCCCCCTCCTCATCTGGGGGGCTGATCCACACCCCCCCGGGCCTCTGCCCCCACCTACCACCTGGCCATGAGGTTCCCCTCCATACATAGGAGCAGCCAATAGGGTAGATGTGATCCTGTCACGAGACTGGGCGGTAGGTGAGTCACTGGGGCTCCCTGTGTTCTGATTTCTGTGGTCGAGCCTGCATGGGCATTTCTAACCCTCCTTTTCTTCTCATCCCTCTAACCCCACTTCAGGGTCCTGAGCTCATCAAACAAGCCAACGGCCTTCACGGGTTCATGAACTGGCAGCAAAACCTGCTCACGGTGAGGGTGCTTGCTCGGGCTGGGGCAAGGGGGCATGTTTCAGACCCCTGACCCCCATGGAGGGGTGGCATTAGGGGGAGTGGGTTTTAGCAGCCAGATGCTCCAGCAGCTTCTCAAGGGAGCTTGGAAAAGGCTCTGGGGGGTGAGCTGGGGGCCCCTGTGCGCAGTGTGTCACTTGCTTTCAGGATTGGGGCCCCTGTGGGTGGCATCCCACTGCATTTCACTGTTTCCCCTGTGCTGACTCCTGCTCGTCGGCCAGCTTGCTTTGTCTGGGGCTTTTCTTGACTGTCCTTTTGTTCTGGATTTCTACAGTACCTCCTGCAGCCAAGAGTGTCCTAGGTGCTACTGGAATACACTTAATGCATAACGTACAGCGCCTAGCACAATGGGCACCTAGTGCTACCGTAATACACCTAATAGATTGTACAAATGTGCATTTAGTGCTGGTGGAAGGTCACACGCTGAAGTGGCTTCTGTACAGATTCAGCCTGGGCATCTCCTGGGCAAGCCCCTTCCAAGATACTGCCTGTGGCTAATGTGCCTCCGTGCTGCCCCAGCGGGGCCCCCAACCTCCCCAGCAGCAAGAGGGGAAATGAGGCTCTCTGCAGCCTCTGAGCTGCCGTTTAGCACCAATTGCCTCACTGAGCAACTGGGGAAAGGTGACTAGCAAGGGGCCTCAAGGTGAAGGCTTTGGTCTGGGACTCCGGGGACCTGGGTTTGATTCCTGGCTCCGCCACTGACTCCCTGTGGGACCATGGGCAAATCAGTGACTGTCCATGCCTCAGTTTCCCCATCTGTAAAGAGCATTGCAAGGAAACTCCCTAATGACTGAAGTGCTCAGATACTCCAGTGATCGGGCACAGGGAACAACCGAGGTAGCTGGACCACCGTGAACCTGGGGTGGCACCTAAAGTGTCTGTGTCCCACTCCCTCGAGCTGTCCAGCCTCTCTCCTCCCTTGACCCATGGCCGGCAGCTCCAGCATAAAGCTCAGTCCCCTTCCAACCCTGGTGTTCTCTAGCTCTCGATGGGCTTCTTTGCAGGACAGCGGCGGGTTCCAGATGGTCTCCCTGGTGGAGCTGTCCGAGGTGACGGAGGAAGGCGTCCGCTTCCGGTCTCCGTACAATGGAGAAGAGATCCTGCTGACACCGGAGAAATCCATCGAAATCCAGAATGCCCTGGGTAACTCGTGCTGCTTGGGAACTGCTGGCTGGGGTGGCAGCTAGTGTTGGCGGGGTCCCTCATGGCTGCTGATGACTGTACGGAACTGGCTCACTCTTTAAAAAGGCCTCCCCAGGGTGCAAACCAACCTAGAAAAGGGATTTCGGGTCTGAGTTGGTGACTCGGGGGCGCTCATCTCGCAGTGTTTATCCCAGTGCCGTGCAGGGAGGGTTGCTGTGCTAAGGGGGGTAAGTGAGATCCTCTCCTGTGGTTATCGAAGCTTCCCATGGAGTTAGGGCCACACGCCCCCTCTCGGTTACATTCTGCCTCCCTAATCCCCCTAGCAGTTGCCTGTGGAAATCCAGCTCCTGGCAGGACCGAGCCATGGCATGTTGCTTCCGTGGGTCGCGCGTTGCCTTGCGTACCACCACGTCGGTGCGGGGAGAGGCTGGAGAACGGGGCCACTCTGGTACCTTCCAGTGCTGGGCTGCTCGGTCCAGTCCAGCCAGCGGATTCGAAAGTCGCTGCCGTTCGCTGGCTGCTCCGCGGAATGAGTCTGGTGGGTCTCAGACCATGTCAAGTGCCAGCCGCCCCTAGAGGGTAATGAAATAGCCCTCCGTTCAGCAGGCCATTGTGACAACACATCATTCTCCGACCCCTCCGCAGCGGGCAGGGTGAGGGGATAAATAACCAGTGTTGGCCTTGAGGGCTTGGCTCCTGTTAGAGGAAGCAAAAGGACAGCAGTGAGAAAAATAAACA
Organism: Emydura macquarii macquarii; assembly: GCF_026122565.2. Classification (NCBI taxonomy): domain Eukaryota; kingdom Metazoa; phylum Chordata; order Testudines; family Chelidae; genus Emydura; species Emydura macquarii. Next base: position 2,784,823 of record NW_027132429.1, read on the forward strand.
CTCCAGGAAAGAGGAGAGGCAATGACCTGCTAATTCCTCTAATGGGCACCCTGCTGGGCAAATCAGTGTGTGGCCAGAGCTGCTGATCTGGTGACTCAGAGCAGTGCCTGCAGCAAGAAGAAGCTGGGGAAAGATCTCTGCTAACCAGAGTCAGGTGCCTTGAGACTCTCCTGGGTTTCAGGGCTTGTCTCGGAGAAGCCCGGTCCTTGGGGGCCCGTTCTCTCCGTCCTTGGCTTGCCTCCGTGGTTTGCCTGGGTGGTCGGAGCCCCTGGGAAGTGTCATGCAGCATGAGCACTTAGTTCCAGGGGCTGCCAATGAACTGGGGCTGGGAGAGCTGCGGGTGGGAGATCAGCTGAGAGGCTGCCTGGTGCCCTCTGGAGGGGAGCCCCCTGTGGAATTGCTGATGAGGGGAGAAGGAAACGGCCCTGGGAACCTGGGGGGGGAGAAGCTTGTGTAACCCGGGAAAGGGTTTAGGCCCCTCTCCTGCCACAGGGCGTGGGAGGGTTAAGTGCTTCGAAGATGTAAAGTGCTGTGGATGTTTTTCCTTGGTTAAAGGAGAGTGGGGACTAGTGGTTAGAGCAGGGGGCAGGACAGGAGTCAGGGCTCCTGGGCCATCGCTCGGGGGACAAATCCCACTGTGTAGGCCCCCTGCCCATCTCCCGCCACCGCCCTGGTGTGCAGCTGGGACCCCGGCGGCAGCTGCCTGCCTCCCGCCCGGTCCGGCATGAGGATCCCCCAAAGCGCAGGGCCCGGGGCGGTTGCCCCGATTCGTCATACCGTAGGGATGGCTCTGCCTGGGTTCTATCCCTGATCTGGAGGGAGAGAGGGGTCTAATGGTTAGAGTGGAGGGTGGGGAACCCGGACTTTTGGGTCCTGTTCCCAGCTTGGCGGGGGGGGAGGGGTGATGTCCAGGGCAGAGAATCAGAGCCAGGCCCCTAGAGACTGACCCTCCCCAGCTCTCAGGGTCACTGCCGCAAGCTCCGGACTCCAGCTGCCTCCGCCTGCTTCCCCTCCTAGGCTCAGACATCATGATGCAGCTGGATGACGTGGTGAGCAGCACCCTCACGGGGCCCCGGGTGGAGGAAGCCATGTACAGGTTTGTCGAGTCTCTGTCGCGGCCCCCACCCCTGCGCCTGGCCGATGCCGGCCAGCAGAGTCTTTCCCCAGCTGCGGTGTCTGGCCGATGGGCGGACGCACCGGTTTGGCTCCTCCACTCCTGCTTTGTCCCTCTCCCCAGGACCCTGTCGGGGTGTGCGGCTGCAGGCGGGTTGAGGGCATGCCGTTCCCGTCTCACCGGGTTCACCTCGCCTGGCGTGGAGTCTGATTTTTGTCACCGTCCTGCCCTGCCCATGCCGTCCTCCTGGGTGGAGGGGTGTTCTCCAGCTGGGGGGACGGGCAGGCGAGGTGGGACGCTAATAGGCAGACAGTCTGGCCCAGCGAGCAGGCATCAGGACACCTGGGTTCTGCACCTGACTCTCTGTGCCTTGTTTTCCCCCCTCTCTGGCATGGGGGGAATGATAATCCCTGGTGCCCTGCTGAGCGAGCTCTTCATCTGTCCATCTTCCGAAGGAGGGCCCTGTCACTATCCCCCTTTTACTGATGGGGAAACTGAGGCATGGAGAGGCGAAGTGGCTTGCGCGAGGTCACCTGGCAGGTTGGGGGCAGAGCTGGGAACAGAACCCTGGCTTCACGAGTCCCCATCCGGCGCTCTGTCCACGGGACTGCGCTGCCTCCCGCTCTCAGTGTAAACGCAGGGGGGCGGCAGGGACTGAGCAGGTTGGGTACGTTGCAGGTCAATTCGCTGGCTAGATCGCTGCATCGCTGCCAACAGCAAACCCGACCGGCAGAACCTCTTCGCCATCATCCAGGGCGGGCTGGACCCCGCCCTCCGCACCAAATGTCTGGAAGGTAACGGAGCCCCAGCCTCGCTGTCCTTACCCAGGGGCTCCCCTCCCTCCTTCCCAGCTGGTCTTTGGGGGTGGACGGGCTGGTGGCTAAGGCGCTGGGCTGGACGTGGGAGGTCTAGGTTCAATCCCCAGCTCCGCCACTGAGTGGCTGGGGGACCAGGGGCAAGTCCCTGCATCTCTCCGGGCGCTGGTTCCCGTCTGGATGATGGTCATTCTTCCCATGTCTGGGCAGACTGGGACCGGCTGGCCCGGGTTGGGCGTCTAGCTGCTCCCCGAGAGAGCTAACGAAGAGCTACCTCGAGCTGTCTCCTCGCTGCTGCGTGGCTGAGTGTGCTCCCCTCTCTGCAGCTGGCCGGCGGCGGGGTCTGGGCTGGTCTCACCAGCCCTGCTTGGGTGTGGGAGCTCCGCACGGGACGCCTGCGGTGGGAAGCCCCCAGCTGGCCTTGGGGTGCTGTGTTTAACGGAGCAGCGGGTGAGACTAAACGCAGCCGGGTGCCCGGAGGGGGCTGAACCCCCGTGGCCGGGGCATGCCCTGGGGACAGAGGCAGGTGGTGAAGCGTCGTCTCAGCCTGCGGAGACCGTCTGCGGGGTGCATGCGGGGGGCAGCGATCCTGCCCTGCACCCCCCGCCATAGGGCCGGGGCCTTCCCTGCTCTGTTTCCGCCCCCAGAGATGACCCAGCGGGACGTGCCCGGCTTCGCCATCGGGGGGCTGAGTGGCGGCGAGGCGAAGGATCACTTCTGGAAGATGGTGACCCTCAGCACTGACCGTCTCCCGCGGGGGAAGCCCCGCTACCTCATGGGGGTGGGGTAGGTGTCGGCCCAGGGCAGCGTTCGCTCCCCCTTCCTCTCGGCTGGGATTGGCAGCCCAGGGGACCGCTTCCCACTGCATGGGTGCCCCTCTCGGCACGGCTCCCGCTGCTAATGAACTTCGGCCCAGCCTGCGGGACGGGGGGAGAGGGGGTTCAGGCACTTGGGATAAGGGGTGCCTCTCACTGGGAACCAAGGGGTTCTGGCGCTTGAGGCCTAGCGGACAAGTTTGAAGCCTAAACTTGGCTGCCTTGTTACCCCGCCCTCCCGTGGGTAATGGGGGGGAACCCGTGAGCGTCCATCAAGGCCGCTGGCCCCTCCGGCCCAAGCACTGGCAGGGCAGGCTCTCCAATCCCACCCCACCATCCCGCAGCCATGTGCCTCGCCCTGCCCCCCACGGGTGTTGGGGGGGGCCCTTGGTCGCCTCACCCCTTCTGCAGAGCGTCCGGGATCTCGGGCTCGGTTTGCAGAGCTGCCGTCTCCCTCCAGCTATGCCACGGACCTGGTGGTCTGCGTCGCCCTGGGCTGCGACATGTTCGACTGCGTCTTCCCCACCAGGACGGCGGTGAGTGGCTGCACCGGGTGTGGGGTTGGGGGGGGTCAGGCTGCCCGTCTCCACCCTGGACGCCCCCCAACTGGGGCAGCCCTGTGACTTGTGGGGGGCACGTATCTGACAGCTGCTCCCGGGGATTGAACCGGGGACGTCCCGAGTGAAAGGCACCAGCTGCTCCCCCGTGAGCTAAGCTGGGGGCTCCCTAGCGGGCGCTGGAACAAACTTGGCTCCCCTGTGCGTCGGGTGCCAGCTGGCTGCTCTGCCGTTCGCTGGGATGCCCCAGGGATTCTGTGCCCCATCCCCTCCCACAGCGACTGGCAGACAGATGGGGCCCACCCCCCACCACGGTCCCTTGTGGGGCCCCCAGACCAGTGACCAACCAGATCCTTCCTCTCCCAGCGCTTTGGCTCGGCTCTGGTGCCCTGGGGCTCCCTGCAGGTGAAGAACAAGCAGTTCGCCAAGGACTTCCGTCCCCTCGACGAGAACTGCCACTGCCCTACCTGCCGCAGGTGCGTGCCCGGGGGACGGACGGGATAGGCGGGGGTCGTTCCCCCTCCCCTCACCGCCTTCTTCACCAGGGCATTTCCTCCTCCAGGTATAGCCGGGCCTTTCTGAACGCCCTGTTCCGCAGCGAGACGGCCGCCAGGCACCACCTCACTGTGCACAACATCGCCTACCAGGTCAGTGCCCGAGACGCCGGCCGGACAGCTGCCCTCTGTGCCGGGGGGAGTGTAACCACCTCCCCCGGGTGCTGGGCGTTCCCGGCCGTGCTGTGGGCTTTGGGCAAAGGGGGGCTGTTACGCTGGAGCCAGGCGTGTTCTGGGCGTGGGTCTGTCCCTGGTTGGTGGGGGAGGGGAGGGGAGGGGAGGGGGACGTCTCTGAGCTGTTCGGGGTGTAAACTGCCCCCTCTCCTCCCTCCAGCTGAATCTGATGCGGTCGATCCGGGAGAGCATCGTGGAGCAGCGGTTCCCGCAGTTCGTCCGGGACTTCATGAGCACCATGTATGGTAGCCGGGAGCGGTATCCGCCGTGGGCCGTGGAGGCCCTGGCCTCGGTCAATATCACCCTGGAGTGACTGGGGGGGGGGGGGTTTACACACGCACACTCCAGAATGGGACCTGGGGGTCGGCGAGGGCCCAGCACAGAGCTGCCCTGCGCGAAGGATTCTGGGTAACCTGGGAGCCCTCGGCCAGGAGCAGGGCATTGGCTGAGGCAGGCACAGTGCCAGCGCCTGGCGCGTGGGGTCTGAAGGGTTAAATCCCGCAGCCTCTCCAAGCTCATGACAGGGGCCTCGGAAGGATTTTAAGCTGCAGGTTTTTTTACCGTTTCCCCTTCCCCTTTTGGGCGCGTTTTGTAATCGCCGGTTGGGTTTTAATGGGGCCCGGCAGGGCCAACCTGCTCTTAATAAAGCCGGTGAAGCTGCCCGTGGAAATGGATCAGGCTGTTGGGGGGAGTTGCCGTGGGGCGCGGACTGGGCCCTGCCAGCCCTGTCTGGCTGTGTTCTGGCAGGTGTCCTAGCTCCCCCTCCCTCTGCTCATAGCCGCAGGCAGGGAGGTGGACAAATCCCCTTCTAGCAGGTCCAGCGGGAGGGGGCATTAAAGCCATTCTGCATCCCTCATGCTGGGTCTGACCCTGTTCCGGGGCCTCCACCTCTTTGCTGAGGCGCAGGGTCCATACAGGGGTCCTCGGCTGCAGCTGCCTCTGGGGTGGGATGCGGCAGCTGTTCAACAGCTGCACAGCACCCACGCTTGCCCCCACCTGGATCCGACATGGAATGAGCAGGGCCGAGGGGGAGGCCGGGCCCGGCCCATGTGTCTGAGGAAAACTTTGGTGCTCGCCCGACACCTGTCGGGGGCTGAGCCGGGCTCTGTCAGGCTGCAGCATTGGTGGGTGCCCCACGCCGCCCTCACACTCGTCCGTCTAGCGCAGGGAGGATTTAGCCGGTCTCTCCGGCAGCAGCCTGGGCCTGACCCTTCCCCGTGCGCTGGGCTAGCAGGACCCCGGGGTTAGGGTACCAGCCAGCACCTTGGGGCAGCTGGGTTCAAGTCCCTGCTCTGCCGTCGACTCCCTGTGGATCTGGGATCTGGCGCCAGTCACTTAGCCGCTCCGTGCCTCGTTTTCCCCATGTGTACGATGGCACTACGTGCCCGGCCTGGGGCGGGCAGGAAATGCAGCAGCGCGCTGGGTGGCTAGGATGGGTGCGTCTGCAGCCCGTGGTGCTGGGAGGATCCCCTGAGCCCTGGTTTCCATCCCCCTCCCGCACCCCCACTCCTGCCTCTCTGCCCAGCCCCAGCTTGGCCGGGCCGCCAGCCCTGCGGTGCCTGACCCCCGTCGGCCGGCAGGGGGCAGCAGGTGCCCGGCTGAAGCAAGGCCTCTGGCGGGGCTGCAGTGAGCGCCGGACTGTGCAGGGGTGTACACGGTAAGTGCCGTCTGCAGCCGAAGGGGGACCCTGCGCTGGCAGCTGCTGTGCTGGAGCGAGTAATGCTGGGAGGGGTGATCCAGGCAGAGAAGAACCCAGGAGTCCTGGCTCCCAGCCCCCACCCCCTTCTCTAACCCATTAGCCCCCCTTCCTCTCCCAGAGCCGGGGATGGAACCCGGAGTCCTGGCTCCCAGCCCCCTGCTCTAACCACTAGACCCTACTCCCCTCCCAGCGCAGAGCAGAGCAGAGCAGAGAGCCTGTCTTACCTTGGGGGTTCCCAGGCCCACCCCCGGCTTGGCTTGCTCGGCGAGTTTCTCACCTGCTGTGCACGTGGCAGGGGGCCAGCGGGGAAACAGCCCAAGGCAGAGGGCGCCATGCGGGGCGAAGGGGTGTGCCGCGGTTCAGCTGGACAGGCAAGGGGGCTCCTCCGTGCTTCCCCCGTCCCCCTGCCATGGCTGTGCCCTCCCCCTGCCTGTTGGCTGGACCTGTCAAAATCCCAGGGCCGGTGCTTCTCTCCCCTGCCCTGGGCACTGCTCCAAACTGGATAGCGCCTGTTACGCGGGGCATCCCTGGCACATCAGGCAGGTGGCAATCAAGGGGTTAAGCTATACAGGCGGGGGGTTGGGCCCGCGTGCCCCCCCCCATCTCCTGTGCCAGGCTGCACCTGGGCGAGTCATTGATTCAGGGCGAGCGGCTGCACGAGGGGCGCACAGGATCGGGGCTGAGGCGCCCTGGGAGAAGGGGCAGCGCAGAGCCCAGCGGGGGGAGGGGGGGTGAACAGCTGGCAAATGTGATGGGGGGGGTGAGCTGGGTCGGAGGGGGGGAGAGGAACAGGGCCATGGCGCTGGGGGGGGGGGGCGATGACACGTGCTCGTGACAAGCGTGCACACAGCCGTACCCAGAGCCACCTACGCACGCTTGAATGTGTGCACCATAGCCGTGAGCAAATGCAGCTGCCTGGATTTCACTGGGCTGGGGGTGGGGTCTAGTGGTTAGAGCAGGGCTGCTGGGGGCCAGGACTCCTGGGTTCTCTCCTCTCCTGGTTCTGGGAGGGGGGTGAGGTCTAGTGGTTAGAGTGGGGGGGGGGCAGGGATAATTAGGGGGTGGTGGTCTTGTCCCCTCTCTCCGTTCCCAGAGCCCGAGGGGTTAAGGCAGCGCAGGGCCGGCAGGTGGTGGCGGGGAGGGAGGGGATAGCAGCCCCCCTCCCAGCGAGGGGCGGGTCGGCGCGGCCCCTCCTGCTGGAAACACCCCCCACCCCGCCGCATCCCTGCCAGAGAGCCAGGCTCGCTCAGCCGCCTGCCTTAGCTGCCTCCTCCCCGGGCTGCCGCTGCCTGCGCCGGCCCCGGCGCCTCCAGCCCGGCTCGCCCAGCCCGGCAGGACCCGCTGCCTCCCGCTCGCCTGGCCCCGGGGGCTCCCTGCGTCTCCCGCCCGGCCGCGCTCGCCCTGCTTCTGCCTCCGGCCGCCCAGCCCTGAGCCCGCCCGGCTGGGTGCGTGCCTGGCAGGGGCGACCCCCCCCCAGCGTGCCAGGGCCCACGCCATGGGCTAGCGCAGCAGCCAGCTGGGTGGCCGAAGTGGGGGCGCCTCCCCGGCAGCTGCAGGAGACGGGCACCCCCCCCCCGGCCGGCTGGCAGGGCGATGCTGATGGCACCGGCTCCCCGCTTCCCTCCGCAGCCCAGCCGCTGGCAGCGGGTGGCCGAGAGCTGCTCCCGGATGCCCGCCCCGCCCCGCCATGCCCCTGGGCTCCGGGCGTAGCTGGCCGCCCTGGCTAGCAGCTCCCGGCAGCGCGGCGGCCGCCCGGAAGCCGCCGGGGCGCAGCTGAGCAGCGGCGGGACGAGCGCGGGCGGCTCGGCGTCGAGAGGCAAGATGGCGGAGCTGGAGAAGGAGGTGCTGCCTCTGCCCCCGCGCTACCGCTTCCGGGACCTGCTGCTGGGGGACTGGCAGGCGGACGAAAGGTGAGAGGGGCGGGGGGGGCTCAGTGTGGGGGGGGCCCGGGGGTCCCTGGGCCGGCACCTGGGCGTGGTGGGGCCCGGGTCAGGCGGGGGCACACGGGGGGCTGCCTGGTCCAGGGGCGTGTGGGGAGGACTGGAGCAGCCTCGAAGCCATGGGGATTCTGCACGTCTGGGGCGACCTGCCCCCAGATCCAGCCCTGCTTTGCCAGCCCACCTCTGGTGCGAGCTGAGCCCGGATGGTCCCGGGGACGGGGGGGGTTTGGGGTGCACCCCCCTACTGAGGTTCCTGGGCTGCCTGCTGCGGGCTGCCTGGGCCCTGGGCGGTGGTTCTGCCTCCCACCAGCCCTACGCCCTTCGTAGCCGGGTGTGCTGGGGGGCCCCTCGCCCCCCGCCTGCTCCCACGCCGAGCCACATGGGAGTTGGCTCCAGCTATGGACTTGCAGGGGGCTCAGTCAAGCCCCGCCCCCCCAGCACCTCCCCTGAGCCCCGATTCCCTGCATGCCCCTGTCCCCCAGCTGGGAAGCCGCCCGGGGAACCCTGAGGCAGGGGCAGGGGGGGGTGTCTCCCAGCTCCGCTCCCTACCCCCATCCAACCCTCCTGCAGCTTCTGGGTCCCCTGCGTGAGGGACTGGGATACATGGGGGCAGGCAGCGTGGTCTGGTGATTGGGGGCTGGGGGCCAGGACTCCTGGGTTCTGTGCCGGCTCCTAGAAGGTGTTGTCTCCTCTGCGGCCGGCGGGGCTGTCCCTGAGGACAGCGAGGAAGCCAGGCTTGTTTTTCCAGACCGCGTCGGCGCTGCCTGGCTCAGCCGGGCATCAGGTGGTTCTGGACAGCGCTGCAAGGAACTGGCTGGCGCTCAGCAGCCGAGCGCCCTGGGCCTCTTCGTGGCTCTCCCAGCTGCCGTGTGGGGTCTCCTGGGGGCTGCGCTGCCTGTGGGCATTGCCCAGCGTCCCCATGGCGTGGCTGGGCAAGACACAAGCCTCCACGGCTCTGTGGGGTGCTGCTGAGCGGGGGGGGGGGGCACACGGGGGTTTCTGACAGGTGCTGCTGTGTGGAGCTGGGTGGCGTCTCTGAGGCGCTGGGGGGGCCGTGGGGCGGTGGCGTCTGGGGGGCCGGGCTGTGTGTGGGCTCTGTCTGGTTTTCCCAGGGGGCTCCGTGGTTCTGACTCGCACGAACAGGGCACGGCCTGGTGCCGTGCTGTCCCCTGCCCCCAGTCGCTCAGGGGGCTTTCCCCACGGCGTGGCGTGGCTGCCCGTGGCTTTCTGGGGGCACTTCTGCTGCTGTCCTGCCCCCTGCGACCCGAAAGCCCCCCTCCCCCCGCGCTGTCCCAGTGAGAGCCCCGCTGCTGTACTGTGGGCGGGGGGCAGGGACTGGTGTCACCCCACGACCTGGCTGCAGCCCGGCAATGGGAGGGTGACTGACCCCCCCCACTGGGGTCTGTGGGGATGCTCCATCTCCATGGCCCCTGCAGTGCCCAGCATCTCTGCTGAGCCAGCCGGTCCCCCCAGCCCTGGGGCCGGATCGCACCCGGTGCCCCCTTGAGGGGAGAGGCCCCACCTCCCATTCCTCCCTCCCCCCCACTGCTGAGGCCAGCCAGTCCTGTGCCCTGGAGCCCAAATGGGGAGGGGCAGCACAGAGCTGGGAGGGGGGCCGGGGGCATAACAGGGGCTGCGGGGCCGGAGTGCGTGGCTCAGTGCTGGACATTGTGCAGCTGGGGGGCTGGCGCTGGGTGTGTACCTTACCCCCTCCGCCAGAGCCCCTCCCACAGTCCCCCAGCAGGGAGATGGGGGGGCTGGGGGTGGGGGTGAGCCGTGCCCTGGGCTGCTGCAGGAGATGAAACAGGCCCTGGCCTCATGCAGGAGGTGGGGGTGGGCCCAGGGCTGACCCAGGCTGAGGATTCAGTTCAGGGCAGGGTACAAAGAGCTGCTCAAGCCGGGGGGAAAGCCCCACCCCCGGGGGCTCAGTGCCAGAGACAGCCCCACCCCCACCCCCAGGGCTCTGGGGGGGAGCCCAGTGTGGTCTGGGTCTGTTCTTCCGGTGACCTGAGCCGGGGGGGCTTGGGGCTGTTGGGATCCGGCAGCTCCCAAGGGGTTAATGAAGCTGCGATCCCAGACGGGGGAAGGGGGGGCTCAGAGCTTCCCTGGAGCCCATTTCGCCCCCCTCCCAATCTCCCAATCCACCCACACCCCTCCTGCTGCCAGCCTGCTTCCATCCTCTGCACCAGTCCTGCACGGCTGCCTGGCTCCAGCGCCTGAGGAGGGCAGGGCTGGGGCAGAATTCGGGGCTAGATAAATGTGCCCTGGGCTGATGCAGGCAGGTTTTTGGGGGGGGGGGGGGGATATAGGGAGAGACAGACAGCACCGGGGGTGGGGGGGGTGGAATATCCTCTTCAGCCTCCCCTCACTTCTGCTGTTGCCCCTGCGGCTCCCCGTTTTGCGGAGGCCTCCTGCAGCCTGACCCCCCAGCCTGTGCGGGAGGCTGCGGGCAGCTGCCTCAGGGGCTTTCAGTGCCAGCCTTGGCCCGGGGTCAGTGGCTGCCTCTCGCGGCCGGAGGCAATGGGAGCTGGAGGAGAGCTGCTGGGGTCACGGAGGAGCCCTGCGCACAGAGGCACGGACCCCGCCCAGGCTCCGTCGCCCCGGCTGCTGCAGAGACGCAGGGAGAGCCTGTCCCTTCCCCAGAGAGCTCACAGGCAGAGGATCATTCCCACCCTCTTACGAAGGGGGAAGTGAGGCCCCAGACAGACAAAGGCTTGGAGGGGAAACTGAGGCACAGAGCGGGCATATGACTCATCCTGCTCACTCAGGGGCGGAGATGGGTATAGAACCCAGGAGTCCTGAATCCCAGCACCTTCCCCCTCCCCCACACGCATCCACACACTCGGGATTTTGCCTCCCCCTGAATGTCGCACACAGAACATCTCGGCAGGGGGTACCTTCTCCGTGTCTGTGCCCTTGTTGACGGGGCCTCCCCCCCGGCACAGCCTGTCCCCGACACCCCAACCCCCCCCCGGCCGCTGAGCCGCCCCTGCCGCACTCAGGCGCAGCCGGGTGATTAACACTCGCTTGCCTCGCCCAGGAAGGTAAATCAATAGGGATGCGCCCGACCTGATGTCTGAATCTGGGGGCTGCTGTTCACCGGCCCCGCATCCCTCTGTCCACCGCGGGGTGCCCCCCTCCCCAGCTTCACCCAAGCCCGGCATCCCCTGGCTTGCCTCTCCCGCTCCCCAACATGCTGCCCAGCGGGCGCGGCCTGGGCCAGGGCGCTTCCCCCGGTGCGCCAATGTCTCAGGACAAGGTGCAGCCCGCCGAGACTACAGCTCCCAGCATGTATTGCTCCCCCCCCCGCGCAGTTTATTGCAGGCTAGCGATGGTGGTGCATGCTGGGCGCTGTAGTTTCCCTGGGGCCGCGGCACCTGGCGTAGAGAGCGGCGCGGGCTGTGGCTGCTGCCACGGTGGGTTCCTGGCCAGCTGCCGGTGAGGGGCGGCTGGGCGCTCTGCCTGGGGCATCTGCTCAGCCCATGGCAGGCTCTGGGAGCCGCAGGGTCGGCCTGGGCCCCATGGGTCGCTCCTGTGGCTTGTCTCTGCTGACTCGTGCAGCCGGGACGGGGCCACGCCGGGGACTGGCTCAGCTGACTCTCAAGGTGGTTCCCGTGGCGCTGACCCATGTCCCTGATCCCCCCTGTTCATTTCACCCAGCGGGCAGCACCCAGGCCCGGCTGGGCGGGGAGCGAGTGGCTGGCGCCTTCTGTCCTACTGACTCATCAGAACAGCGTCTCACGGATGCGTAGGGCAAAGGGCGGACTAGATGTTAAGGCTCCAGATGGGGACGCGGGAGATCTGGGTCCTGTTCCCAGCCGGGCCGCTGCCTCCTTGGGTGACCCTTGGGCATGTCCCTGCATCCTTCCAGGCCTCGGTTTCCCCATCTGTAAAAGGGGGACACTAATCCCGCCTGTGTCTAGTTAGACTAGGAGCTTTTGGTGGCAGGCACAGGCTGCAGGACGGGTGCCCCGATCTCGCCCAGCAGGTCTGGGCAGCGCTGGCACAATGGACACCCTGGGCAGGGCTGGAGCAGTGCTTGGTGTGATGGGGCCTTTTGTCCTGGCTGGCACTGCCCTCCGCCAATTAACGATAATCACAAGATCCAGGGCTTGGACCTTTCATCTTTTATTCCTCTGGTCTGGCCAGCTGCCTCCTTTTCCCTGTAACAGGAGCCGAAAATAAAACGCCGGCTCATTTATCTTCCCCTGTGACAAGGGGAGATTGGGAAGCAATCCAGAAAGGGCGGGGAATCGGCTCTTCTGGTCCCGGCGTGGTAATTAGCCCTGGCGTGGGTGTGGGAGCGTTTACCTCGGTTCTGCTCTAGGAACGATGGGGGGGGACGTTCGCTGGCCCGTGCCAGCAGGACATCAGCCCGGCTGATCCCAATGGTCCCTTGGGGCCCTGGAATCTCTTGACTGCATCTGCTCCTGGGGCCTCAGACGGTGCGTTGGGGGGATGGTCCTGGCGTTCCCTGCTTTGCAGGCAAGAGGCTGCTCTGGCGGCAGCCCCGGGGTGTTTCTGGGGTACAGGGAGACCCAGTGTCAGGGACTGGGCAGCGGCTGGGTGCTCCAGGGACCGCGCGGGGTCAGGGCTGGCTCTGGACAGGCAGAGGGAGGCAGGGTGCGTGGGTCCCAGGCAAGATGCTGAGTGCAGCCGGGGGTGGGAGCAAGCAGCTTAGCTCTGGGTGCATCTCCTGCACCCCAGGCGGGGCTGATCCGGCCCCTTGGCCCTGATACACTGGGGCCCCTGCACCCGCCTGCCCAGGGAGGGGAAGCTGGAGAGGTGACTCATCCGCTCCACAGCTGGGGCAGGGAGCAGACATGGCTGGAGCAGAACCACGGTAGATAAAGCCCCGGAAGCATCAGCAGAGCCAGGGGCAGGGCTGGTCCGATGTCCTGGTCCGAAGTGGGCAGGACGGGAGGGCTCGAGGGCCGGATTCTGTCTCAGGGGCCGGCAGGAGTTGCTGGTGCTGGCCAGGCTGGGACCACATCGCCCTCTAGATCGGACCTGGTCCCATCCCCTGCTCCGCATCTGCACCAGTTGGCTCCCCTCGTGCCCAGCACTAGCCCTTCCAAGCTCCCCCGCCCGCCCTCTCCCTGCACTGGGTCTGCGCACCCCCTGCAGACAGCCCTGACCTTTCCCCGGCCCCCCTCGGAAAGCAGAGTCCCATCAAGATCAGGCCCTAACTTCGCTGAGCCAGATTCAGCCTTTCTACTGGGCAAGATTCCAGCCCCCGGAGCAGATTTTACCACCTGGCACCTGGCTGACATTGATTTGATCAGCCTCCGCTCAGCAGGTGGGAGATGGGCCCCCTGGGGCCAGGCAGGGGGTGCTGAAATAGGGGACCTGGCTGGAGCGTGATCTGCAGCGAGCACCCCGGCCCAGAGCTCCCCTCCTGCTCCATCCCACCGCCCTCCGTAACTGGGAGCTGGGGGAGGGGGTGATGGGCCTGGGTTGTTCTCTGGATCCTCCCCCCCATGGCTGCATCTCGGCAGCAGATTGCATGAGGAGTTTCAGAGGCTGCCTGTGCTGGTGACGGGGATGATTTGTTTAGTCGTGCTGCGGGGGCTGGCGCGGGGCTGTGGGGGGTTTGATGGGGCGGCGCTTTAGGAGCAGATCTGAGCGGCTCAGCCTCCAAAGCACCAGGAGACCCTACAATAATAAACCAGCCAAGAGAGCCCCTGTGTGACTCTGCCCTCACGTACAGGCGTGTGCAGCGGCCGTGCCCATAACTGACCCTGTGCTAACAAACCAATGCATCGGGCTGAGCAACCCTACGATAACAAGCCAGCCTGTGCAGCCCCTGCATTCACACGTGAGCCTGCAATAACAAACCAGCGCCCAGCTCCGGCCACCTGACGATACCAAGCAGGCCTGCCCGGCCCAGCGTGTGGGCTGCGCGGTGAGGCCTGTTGATGGTGCCAATCCCCCCCTTCCCTGCTGGCGCGGAGCTGGCTGAGTGGCGAATTACTGGGGTTTGGGGCCTGTCACAGGCGCTGGGCGGCACCGATGGGGAACGCGGCTAGTGAGCAATTCCCTTGTCGCGCCACCCACCCGCCCTTCCTGCCACGCGGGAGCAGAGTCTGAGCGGGGCTGGGTCCATGGCTGCAGGGTCTGGGGCAGGGGAGGGGAAATGCTAAAGGAGAGCCGGAGAGGGGAGGAGGAATCTAGGATTCACCCCCCTGTCTCCAGCCTGGATCACAGTCCTGGGAACAGAAACTGGGGGAGATAGAACCCAGGAGTCCGGGCTCCCATAGTCTAGGGGATATTGCTCCTCAGACGCTCACAGGTTTACCACCAGCCCCTCTGCTCCCCGGGAACCCCTGACTGGGCCCAGCGACCTCGGCCGGAGCAGAGGGACAATCTGGGAGCTGCTCTTGCCTCGTTATTGGCTCTTTTCGTTGCTGTCATCTGCCCATCTCAGCCCCCCGGGGAGGCTCTGGTCCCGTCCCCTCCTCCCCTTCCCAGCCTGCCAGAAAAGGAGAGTTCGGTCAGCTGCAGAGCTGGGGTGTCCGAGACAGAACCAGGCACGATTTCCTCCATGCACCTCAGTCCTGACCCACAGCCCCCTCCTAGCCCAGCTCTGGGCTTCCTCCCACCCCAGCTCCACTGGTGCCCCTCCGTCCTGCCCCGCAGCTCAGCGCTGCTTTGCTGGGGATCCAGCACGGTGTGCACAGCCGCCTGCCCCCCGGTTCGATGCATCAGCACGTTGCTGCCCCCTGACCCGCCGTGGGAGCCGGCAGCTTCACTCCCCCCCGCTTGTTTGTCAGGAGAGCAAGTCCCACCAGGGGGTCCCAGTCACCCCCTCCCCAGCTCCCGGTGCGGCTCCTCGAGACTCCTGCTGATTCATTTACAGCAGCTTCCCCCCCGGGAATCCAGCTTTACACCATCCGCTCTCGCCGCCCATGGACAGATGCTGCCATCTCAATAAAGGCCAAAAGCCAGAGTCCAGACGGCCTGCGAGTCCCCTGTCTGCCTCGGGAGCCGGCTCGGGGAGGCGGAGAGAGGCCCCGGCCTAGACCTAGCCTCATTGTCCTGCAGCCAGATGGGACATCTCATGCCGACCAAGGGGCCTGCCTGGGGTAGCTGTGACCCACAGGTGGGTCCCTGCTCTGGCCGCCTGTGGCTAGCAACCAGGCCACGGTCCCCTGGATTTCCCAGCTGTCCCCTGGCGAGGCACCCAGGGCCCGATGGGCCACCCAGCTCCCCATGCAGCCATGGGCACAGGTGCAACGTGAGCGTGAAATCCGCCCCGCCCGGCAGTGGGGGCATCAGGGGGTGCGCAGCTGTGCCGGGTGTCGGGCAGAGGCCACGTGCCACGCGTGAGCTGCAGCTTTTAGAGGGCGCCACTTACACCTGTCTCTGGCAGCCAATCAGAGCCTGGGAGTGGCACTGCCAACAGCCAATCAGAATATGGGTGTGGAAGTGGGTGTGGCATCCCCCTGACAGCCAATCAGAGTAACGGTATGCCCTGAGCATCAGCCAATGAGAAAGCGCCTGTGATAGGACCCGCACTATAAGAGACCAGCGTTGCCCCCTTGGAGACCTCGGCCTCCTGCAGCTGGCGCTGCCTGACTTGCTGCCCTGGTGGCAAAGGGGGCGAGCGGATCTAGCATGATCCAAGCCCCCTCTCCTCTGGGCTGGAGAATGGGGGTGGGGTGGGGTGCTGTCCCTGCCCCTGAAGGCTGAGTGGTGATGCTGGGGACCCCCTGCCCCAGGCTCTGTGCTGTGGGTCCCGGTGGCTCCCGGTGATCTGTATCCGCGCAGGCTGCCGGCTCCCATGGCCCGCGTTAGTCGCTGGCACTTGCTTCCCTCCCCGGGGGTCCTGCCGGCTCGGAGAGTTACCCCTGGAAGGCCAGGCTGATCTTTGACCCTGGGCCCTCCGGCCTTCTGGGAATCCTGGGGGTAGGGGGGAGACAGGGTCTCCCCTGGCCCCATTTTGGTCAACCTCCCAACACGCTAAGAGGGGGCCAGCCTCCGTGTCCAGGGGGCGGCCGCAGGGGCCTTGAATCCAGACGAAGCGGAGGGTGAGGACGGCTGGAATCCGCTGCCCGAGCCTGCAGCAGCCGGGCAAAGGAGGAAGCTGCCACCCCCCCCCCCCCCCCGAAAGACCCCCCGCCTGCAGCCAGGGGGCAACACACCGTCCTGCTGCAGACACAGACCCCAGCTGACCCCGATCCCAGCCAGAGCCCTAGGGCGGGCGCTCCCCGCCCCCTCGCCGGGGCCCTGCCTCCCCAGGGCGCTGTGGGGATAAAAGCCCCTGGCCTGTGTCTGCAAAGGGCTGGGCGGCCCAGGCAGGCCAGACCGGCTGGGAGCTGTCTCTGGTGCTGACCCGAGGCTTGCCTGGGTCTGCGGGGAATCACCGGGGCTCCGAGCCTGGTTCCAAGGGGGCAGGTGCCCGCAGCCTCCCCCGCTGACCCTGCACCCCCCCTCTCGCGCAGGGTCCAAGTGGAGTTTTACGTCAACGAAAACACCTTCAAGGAGCGGCTGAAGCTCTTCTTCATCAAGAACCAGCGTTCCAGTGAGTCCTGGGGGCCCCGGCGCAGAGCCTGGGACAGCTAGGGCAGGGCGCGCCCCCCACGGCTGCAGCCCAGCAGCCCCCAGCGCTTGGATCCCTGCAGCGATGGACGGGTCCGGGGCTCTGCAGCTGGTGGCTTCTGGGGACCCAAACAGGGTCTGCCGGGGCCATGGGATGGGGCAGGATCACAGCCCGTTTCTCCCGCCAGCCCCTCTCCTCCCGGGCGTCCTTTCCTCGTGGGCTCTAGCTCGACCATAAGATGTGGGCTTGATGCAAGGGTGGGATCCAAGGCTCCTGGGTTAATCCCCAGCTCTGGGAGGGGAAGCAGAGTCTGGTGGTGAGAGCAATGGGGGCAGGGAGTCAGGACTCCTGGGTTCTATACCTAGGTCTGGGAGGGGGGAGTGGTGTCTAGTGGTTAGAGCAGGTGGGACTGGGAGTCAGGACTCCTGGGTTCTCTCGTAAGGCGTGGGGTGCGGGGCTTGGTAGGGGGTGCTTGCCCCTCACAGCCGGTGTTGACCCCAGCGTGGCACTAGGGGCCCCACACTGCAGGGGGACCCCCCCTCCCCATCTCACCCCGTGTGTGTTTCAGGTTTGCGGGTGCGTCTGTTTAACTTCTCTCTCAAGCTGCTCAGCTGCCTCCTGTACATCATCCGGGTGCTGCTGGATGATCCCCAGGAGGGCCGAGGGGGCTGGTGAGTGAGACCCCTCCGCCCCTGAGAGCTCCCCCCCCCCCCGGGCAGAGCCCCCCGGCTGCGGGCAGTGCCGTGCTGGGAGCTGCACAGGGAGGCTGGGGCGGGCCTGGGCACCCCACGGGCAGGCCCCCCAAGTGCTGGCTTTGCTGGCTCAGCCTGGGGCTCCGCTCGCCCCACCCTGCCCAGCAAGGGCCAGTGCCCCCCGCGTGCATGGGGCAGGAGAGGCTGTGAGGGCGGCCTGGACGTGCAGATCACAGCCGGCACCCGGGGGGGGCGGGGGTGCAGAAACCAGGGCCTGGCCGGTGATGGCGTCAGCCTCTGGGCAGAGATGGCAAAGGGCTCAGAGTCTGTCTGTCTGTCTGTCTGTCTCCTACTTCCCCAGCTGGGGGTGTCCCAGGCGGAACCACTCTGCTCAGCCGCTGGCCAAATTCGACTGGTAAGTGTCCGCAGGTGCCGCCGACATGGCGAGGCGGCTGGGCCTGGGCTGGGGGGCTCCGGAGCTCACCCTCACCCTGGCTTTTCTCTTCCAGGATGCCAATTATCTGGGTGAACAGGCCGCTGCCACTCTGGGGGCTGCAGGTGAGTGGGGGTCTCCAGGGGTAGCAGCAGGGGGACTGGACCTTGGGGGTCCAAGAGACGCAGGGAGGGACCCCCCCACCGGGAGGGGACTGAGTTGATATCGAGGAAGGCTATCAAGGGAGGTGGCAGTAGGAGGGAGGTCCCTTCACTGGGCACTGAAATGCAGCTGCCTCTGGGGTGGGACACAGCTTGCTGTATAACAGCCATGCAGCGACGCCGCGCAGGGATCGCTCACCCAGCAGTGACGTGCCACCACCTCTGGGGTGGGGCACGGCCACATGATAACGTTTAAGAGCCGCCGGGCACCGCTGCGCAGCGGATTGGGGCAACACAAGGGAACAGAGCTGATCCGAGGCAGCCAAGAGCAGAAGCCAGGAAGGCCCAGGACTCATGAGCCCCGGCCACCCTGGAGGTGGGGGGCAGAGATACCACCTCAGCCAGGCGTGGCTCACCTTAAATATCCACCATCTGGCCAAGAGGCTGGGGATCCCTCCGCCTCCTGGGCAGACAGTGGCTGGGACGGAGCTGAGGCCCTCTCCCAATCCCTGGGGGCGGCCCGAGGCTCCATGGGGGGTGTCAGCGTCGTTCCCTTGCTGACTTCTCTGTCCCCCCCCCACCAGGTGCTGGTGGCTTTGATCAGTTTCCTGGAGACGATGTTGCTGATGTACCTGGGTTACAAGGTATGAACGGGGGGACTTGCACCGGGGGGGGCAGGGCTGCCCTGTGCAAATCACCTGGGCATGAACCGTCGCCCCTGCCATGGGCCAGGGGGGCAGGAATACCCGGCGCTGGACTCTCCCTGGAAGGCCAATGCCAGGAGAAAGGGGGAACCTGTGCTGCCTCCCCTGCCGGCGCCCCCCTGTGACGGGGAGGGGGCCAGACCCAGCGCGGGTGTAAATCACCACCCTGCTTTACCCCAGCCTAGGGCTGGGACCTCGTGGCTCCATCTCCAATCCCCTGATATGTGGGACCCTGGCCCCCTCCCAGAGCAGCTGATGGACACCCCTGGAGCAATGAGCTCCTCTGGGGGGGGCGAGGTGCCCCTCAATCCTGACCCGCAGCCCCCGGCTAGCCCAGCCCTGGGCTCCCTCTCCGGGTCAGCCCAGGCCCCTCAGTCCTGGGTGAATTAGGATGGGGGCCCCAGGCTGTGGGGGGGGGATCAGTCCAGTTTGTGCCGGGCGGGGGAGGGGGGGGTCTCCCGCTCTGATTTCCTCTCTCCCGTTGCCAGGGGAACTTGTGGGAGCAGATTCTGCGGGTTCCCTTCATGCTGGAGATGATGAACACGGCGCCTTTCCTCATCACGGTGAGTCGGAGCCAGGGACCCCCCCCAGCCCCCTGCTCCACTAAACCCTCTGCCCCACGATATCCCACTGCCCCGCTAACCTCTCCATGCCACTGCCCCCGCCAGACTCCCCGGCCCGGCCCCCCCGCAGCAGCCCCCTCCATCCATCACCCCCCGCCCTTCAGCTGACTGGCCTTTGCCATGTTTCTGTCCCCCGCCCTGCCCAGGCCTTGGCCTCCCCCATCCACCAGTCACAGGGCAGGGCAGGTTCCTGTGTGCCGGGGGGGATGGGGGGGCCGTGCTGGGCTCTGCCCTCCATTGCTAACTTCCCCCATCCCCCTCCTCTGCTCAGGTGTTCTGGCCCCCCCTGCGTAATCTCTTCATCCCGGTGTTCCTGAACTGCTGGCTGGCCAAGTGCGCCCTGGAGAACATGATTGTGAGTTTCAAGGCTGGGGTTGGGGGGCCTGGACCTGCTGGCGCTTCCCAGAGAGACCCACCCCAGCCGAGGAGAGGCTCCTTCGCCCCATCTGGCAGGGCCCCCGGGTGACAGCTCCACCCCCCCCCCCCCATGAGCTCAGATGCCAGCCCCGCTGGAGAGCGCCCCGTGCCAAGGAGCAGCCCCCCTGTCCCCGCTGGGTCTAGGATTTCTCCTGGCTGTGCCAGATGTGTTGGGCTCTGTGCGTGTCCCAGATGTGCCGGGCTGCACATCTCACCTGCCGGCTGGGGGGAGAGGGGATGGCAGCGCCTGGCCCCTCAGCCTGCCCCCCACCTCTCGCCCCAGCAGAACGATCTCCACCGTGCCATCCAGCGGACGCACTCTGCCATGTTCAACCAGGTCCTGATCCTGGTCTGCACCCTGGTCTGCCTGATGTTCACCTGGTGAGTGGGACCTGGAGTGGGGGGGGATGACGCGGAGACTGGCGCAAGCCCAGGGCCTGAACATGGCCCCCCGAGTGGCCGCACTGGCCCATGCTGAGGGCCTCAAGGAGCAAAGGTTCTGAGCTCCGGGTCCCCCCCGGGAGCTCGTGGGGTGCGGGTGGAGCTGGGCTCGCAGCACCATGGACAGCAGCTCAACCTTCCTGGGGCCACTTGGACGCAGAACGCGTGGCCTGCGATGCCCCTCTCCCGTCCTGCACTGCTGCAGCCAGCTCTGGGGTGAGGCACCGCACCCACCAGGCAGCAGGTTGCCAGGGTATTCACCATCATGGGGACCCTGGCTGCGATGCTGACCCATGGCTCCCTCCCTGCCCCCCGTCCGCCCCTCAGCATCTGCGGGATCCAGCATCTGGAGCGAGCTGGCAACAACCTGACCCTCTTCGACTCGCTCTACTTCTGCATCGTCACCTTCTCCACCGTGGGCTTCGGGGACGTCACCCCCAAGATCTGGCCCTCCCAGCTGCTGGTCGTCATCATGATCTGCGTGGCGCTCATCGTGCTGCCCATCCAGGTGAGCTGCGGCAGGAACCAGCTCCAGGGCCTGGAAGTTGGACCAATTGCGATAGGCGCCAAGGCACCAGTGTTTGCCAGGGAGGGGCATTAACCCGTGGGGGGCGGTGGGGGTTCTCCGTCACTGGCAGCTCTGAGATCAGGACCGGCCTTAGCCCTGGTTCCACCAGGAATGAGCTCAGGGCCGGCCCACAGGGTCAGAACAGGCCCTTCCAGCCTTGAATGGGACTCTGGCTGCAGGGCCAACTCCAGTGGGGTGATCGACCCTGGCAGAAAACCATGGGGCCAGACCCTGGCTGGCATCACGCTTCGCGCCTGTGGCTGCGTGTGCAGGGCGTGTGCAGGGCGTGTGGCTGCGTGTGCAGGGCGTGTGCAGGGCGTGGCCACAGGCCCCTGCTTGCAGTCGGGCTCAGCTCTGGAGGGTGCCAGGCACTTGCCGCCGTCTCCTTAGCCTGGAGCTGGCGGGCGGGGAGCCCTGCCTGGTGGCTTGGGCATCACGCGGCACCGGGGGCGGGCCAGGACACAAAGTGCCGGCTCCTGCTGTCTGTTGGCTCCGGGGGAGGTGGATTAAAGCTCCCAGAGCCGGGAACAGCCCCGAAGCCTGGTGAGAGCAGCCTGCCCCCCCTCATCTGCCCCCCCAAGCAAGGGACCTGGGGCAGCCCCATTGCAAGGCAGGAGACAGGCCCCCCAGGGAGGCTGCCTGCTTTTCCTGCTGTTGAAGTTTGGGGGGGGGGGGTTAAAAGATGGAGCTGGTGGGGGGGTTGCCCCTCTAGCAGGAGGGAGGGGACAACCCACCCTCTGCAGCCCAGTGCCCCCTGCTGAGCCCCCCACCCCACTCCGCGTGGCAGCGCCCCCTAAGGTCGGCCCCTCGCCCCTCTACCACAGTTCGAGCAGCTGGCCTTCCTGTGGATGGAGCGCCAGAAGTCGGGGGGCAATTACAGCCGGTACCGGGCGCAGACGGAGAAGCACGTGGTGCTGTGCGTGAGCGCCCTCAAGATCGACCTGCTCATGGACTTTCTCAACGAGTTCTACGCCCACCCCCACCTGCAGGTGAAGGGGGGGGCCTGCGGCGGGGGGCCTGGCTGTGGGGGGGGCCGTGGGGCTAAGGAACCCGCCCTGCACCCCCCAGAACACCTCCGCGGCCAGCTGCTGTCCACGGCCAGGGCGTGGGGGGCAGGACAGAGCTGGGGGGTCAGTGCAATGGGGGGGACGTTCGCTCCCACACTCGCTGCACCCCCTGGGCTGCCCCTTCCCCACCCCACCACCACCAGCACTTTCACTCCGTCGAGTCAGGAGCCTTGACTAGCAGAAGGGTGTGATTTGCATATTCATGTATGCAAATGAGACACCCCCACAGACTGCTGCGGCTTGCCGTGCATGGCCCCCGAGCCTGGCACTGCCTGGGTGGGAGGAGCTGTGCAGGCACCGGGGGACGGTGCCGCGGTACCAGAGCGACCTGCTTTCTCTGCCTTGCCCAGGAATCGAACCAGCAGCTGGGCTGGGAGGAGGGGGGGACACAATGCCCCCCTTCCCTTCCTTCCCTTCCCTGGGAAAACCAGGCTTTGGGGGTGCTGAGGGCCCGATCCTGGGTTCTCAGGATAATTTGAGTAACCGATGTAAATAGACAAGGGGAAACTGAGGCACAGAGCGGGGCAGGCCCTTGCCTCGGGGCGTGGAGCCAGGAATAGAACCCAGGAGTCCTGCCGCCAGCCCCGGCGTGCTGGCTGTCTGCGAGCCGGTGGTGATGATGCAGGGTGCGAGGCGGGGGGGGGGCACACGTGTCATCCACACCTCCAGAGCCGAGCCATGGCCCCACCCCCCGTCCTGCCGCGGGCTGAGCTGGTGCCGTGGGGAGCAAGGGGGGCGCTGAGCCCTGAGTCCAGCTGGGGAGATGCAGGGGAATGCAGCAGGGGGGGAGGGGAGCCTGCTCCAGGGGCCCCGATGGGGAGACCACCCCCTGTGCAGCCCCGGGGAGGGGGGCGCCCCCCTGGATGCAGCGGCTGTGCAGGGTGCGGAGCGGCTGAGCGGGCAGGCGAAGGGCTGGGGTAGCCCCAGGCTGGAGCCCGGTGCTCCAGGGACCCCTTTGAGGAAGGGGGGAGGGCGGAGGGGAAATTGGGAGGGAGCTGGTGGGGTGGGGCTGGGGTGGGGGGGCTGGCCGGTCCATGGAGGCATGGGGGGGTGGCCCAGAGGGCTGGCTGTGCCCTGACCGTGCCCCGTCTCCCCGGCAGGACTACTACGTGGTGATCCTCTGCCCCACGGAGATGGACGCGGCGGTGCGGCGCGTGCTGCAGATCCCGCTCTGGTCCCAGCGCGTCATCTTCCTGCAGGGCTCGGCCCTCAAGGACCAGGACCTCATGCGGGCCAAGTGAGCGGGCCGGGGGCAGGGGGAATCGATGGAACAGGCCGACGGGGTGGGAACGCCTTAGCCACCCCCCAGCCGGCTGGCAGAACCCACGTGGGGGTCCTGCCCCACCCTGTCTGCGTGGGGGGGGGGGTGCTGGGTCGTGGGGCTGGCACAGGCTAGCCCTGTCTGTGAGGGGGGGCGAAGGTCTCCAGCTGCTCTGCTGCCCCCGGCTTGTCTGATCTGCACGGCTGGGGTCTGGTTTTCTTGCTAACCCCCATCTCCCCCCCCCAGGATGGATGACGCAGAGACCTGCTTTATCCTCAGCAACCGCTTCGAGGGGGACCGGATCGCTGCGGTAGGTGCTGGTATCCCGCCCGGAGGGCAGCCAGCCGCCAGCCACCCCCACACACCCGGGGTTAAAGGTGGTGCCATCCGGAGACCCCAGGCGAGATCGGCCCGATGTGCCGGGCGCTGCCCGGACCCTGGCGGAGATCAGGGCCCCGTCCTGCCCTGTTGGTACCAGGCTGTGCAGCGGAGTGCTGGGGGCTGCGGAGGGCACTGGGGGGGTGGCATGGTCCCTCTTGGCATATGGGGGGGCTGGGGAGGAGTGGGGGAGCCTGGCCTGGCAGTGACGCTCTGACCCATCTCGCCCGGCCCCCCAGGATCACCAGACCATCCTGAGGGCCTGGGCGGTCAAGGACTTCGCCCCCAACTGCCCCCTGTACGTGCAGATCCTCAAACCCGAGAACAAGTTCCACATCAAATTCGCAGGTGAGGGTCCCCCTGCCCCCACTGCACCCCCCTTCCCACCGGGCCCTCTGCCTCCTGCCCTGCCTACACCGTGCATCTTCCCCTGCAGCCTCTCCTGCCCCTGCCCCTGCCCCGTGCTCCTGCTCCGGCCCCAGCCCGCCCCCCATGGCCCTGCTTCTGTTGAATCCCTGCTCCTGAGTTCTGGGTCTCCACCCCCCAACCACGGGGGCCTGTGGGCTTTTCTCTCCAGTGGTACGCAAGGGGGCAGGGGGAGCAAAGGGGGCGTCCGTGGGGATGGTGGGGTAGCCAGGGTTACGTATGAGGATGGCTAAATGGGCAGGTAGGGGGTATATATGGGACTGGACAGACAGATCAGACGGACGGCTGGCTGGACAGGGCTGGAGGGAGGGACGGCGGACAAGTGGCCGGCTGGCCGGACGGCTGGACAGAGCTGGCAGAGGCAGGTTGACAAAGGACAGGGAAGAGGGGGGGGCAGAGCACGGAAGCAAGCGGCTGCGGGACTGGCCTGGCCCCGGCTCCTGGCCCGTGCGCCTCTTTCTCTGCAGATCACGTGGTCTGCGAAGAAGAATTCAAGTACGCCATGTTGGCTCTGAACTGCGTGTGCCCAGCCACCTCCACCCTCATCACGCTGCTGATCCACACCTCGCGGGGACAGTGAGTAGCCGGGCCCGGCACCGGTCGGCTGCCTCCCGCCGGGGCAGGCCGGGGCTGACTCGACTTGGCGGCTGCTGCCTGAGTCTGCAGAGAGCCTGAGCCGATGGCTCTTGGGAGGGGACCCTCCCCATGCAGCCCAGTAGGACCCACTGCTCTGGGTCCTGCCGATCCCACCCCAACAACACGTGTCTGCCCCCCACCCATGCAGAGAAACCCTCCGGCCCTGGGGTCAGTCCTGGAACTCTTGTGGGAGGTAAGGCAGTCAAGAGGGGTGGGACCAGGATGCCCCACGGCACTGGTGCCTTCCTCCTGCCCTGCCTTGGGGAGCTCCTGTGTCCCCTCCAGCAGCACTGAGACAGAAGGGGGGCAGGAGTCAGCGCCGGGGCGGGGGAGGGTGGGGAGGAGATGGCCTGGGAGGGCCGGAGTCAGCGCCGGGGTGGGGGAGGGGAGACTAGCCTCAGCTGCATCTGCCTGAGTGTGCAGAGAGCCTGAGCTGATTGCCGGGGGAGATGGGGGGCGGCAGGGCTGGGCCGGTTCTCATTTGCCCCTTGGTGCCTTTGGACAGAACCGCCCCCATGGAGCCCTTCAAACAGCGGCCGAGCGCCTGGAAGCCCCTGTCCACGTGAGTCCAGGCTGGGGCCTGGGTGGGTGATGGGCGGCAGGGGGAGGTGGGGAGGCGCCTGCCTCTGGCTGTCAGGAGAGGAGGAGACGCTGGGGCTCCTGGCCCTGGGGCTGACCCCCAGAGCTGGGCAAGCGGCAGCGCGAGGGACCCCAGCCCTGCCTGGCTTTGGGAGCTGCCCCCCTGCGTCCGGCTCACCCCTGTGCACGGCTGGGGAGGGGGGGTCAGGGCCGTGATGCAGGTGGGCGTCGTCTCCCCCCAGGAACGGCCCCGCCTCCCCCGAGCAGTGGCAGAGGATGTACAGCCGCTGCTCGGCCAACGAGGTCTATCACGTCCGGCTGGCAGACAGCAAGCTGCTGGGCGAGTACCAGGGGAAGAGCTTCACCTACGCCTCCTTCCACGCCCACAAGAAGTAAGCAGGGCGGGGGGGGGCTCCACGTGCCTGGGCTGAGGCACACGCTTGCATACCCCTCCGCACGCTTGCACACGCTTGTGCATGCTCGCACACTCGTGCACGTGCTTGCACATGCATACACACGCGTGCCCTCATGCATATGCACACGCATGCTCGCACCCTTCTGCACATGCGCGCACACGTTGGCAAATCCTTGCACCTGGTTACACGCAGGCAGACGCCTGCACAATCAGCCTTGCGTGCCCTTGCATGCCCGTAGACACCCTGGCCTGCGGGCACACGCGTGTCCTGCTCACACAGGCTTCTGTGCTCACGAGCGCCCTTGCACCCAGCCCATCTGCACGCCGACGGCACCCCCACGTGCACCGGTCCGTGCTCGCAGCCACGCTTCCCTGCCCCAGGCCCCGGGCGCTGACACGCCCCTGGCTGCCCCGGCAGGTACGGGCTGTGCCTGATCGGCGTGTGCCGGGAGCACAAGGACAACATCCTGCTCAACCCGGGGCCCTGCCACATCCTGGCCTCCTCCGACACCTGCTTCTACATCAGCGTCTCCAAGGAGGAGAACTCGGCCTTCGTCTGCCGCCAGCAGGAGCAGCTGCACAAGGGGCTGCGGGCGCCCACGGCCTACCACGGCCTGACGCGCCTGCCCGTGCACAGCATCGTGGCCAGTATGGGTGAGGGCCCCCCCCAGCCTCGTCTGCCCTGCACCCCCCGGCCTCCCCCACCAATCGCCAGCCGGCCCTTCGCACCCCTCCAGCCAATCACCATCCAGCAAGGAGCCCGCCAATCCCCTGCCAATCCCCAGCCGGCCCTTCACTCCTCAGCCAATCATCGTTGAGCATGGGGCCTGCCAAACTCCCGCCAATCTCCAAGGTGGCCTGTCGTGCTACCCCAGCCAATCACCATCCAGCACTGGGCCCAACACCCTCCCATATCCATCCCCCGCTGCCCCTTTGCACCTCCCCAGCCAATCCGCACCTAGCACGGGGCCCACCACCAATCCCCAACCTGCCCTCTGCACTGCCTCAGCCAATCACCACCCAGCAACGGCCCCGCCACTCCCCCACCAATCCCCAGCCAGCCCATCACCCCTCCCAAGCCAATCCCCACCCAGCACAGGCCCAGAGAGGCAGGGAACCCAGCTGGGGCCTGGGTTCCAATCCCGCCAGGTGGGTGGAGCCACGTGGAACAAGTTTGCTGAGGCTCAGCCTAGTCCCCTGGGGGACGTGTCACCCACTCAGCCCCGCTGCAGGCCGGGGTGGCTGGGCTCAGGGTCCTGCCTCTCCAAGAGTCCTCAGCGGCCCCTGACCTGCCTGCCCCCGGCCGTGCAGGTACAATGGCCATGGATCTACCGGACTCCGGCAGCAGCCCGGACAGCGCGGACGGGCCCACGCTGAGCCTGCCGGCCGACCCAGCGGGCACCGAGAAGCGCCGCAGCATCGCCCCCGTGCTGGAGGTGGTGGACGCCATCCCCAGCCCCACCTTCGACCTCCTGAGCGACCAGTCGGAAGACGAGGCCACCCAGTCCGACGACGACGCGGCCGCCTCCGGCACGTAAGGGCCCCCCCGCCCCGGGGCCCCGTGTGACGCGGGTTGAGCTGGGGGGATTTCAGCAGCCGGGGCGCTGTCCTGATCGGCCCCTTCGCCGTCAGCCAAGGGGCCACGGAGAGGTGTGGGGCATGTGAAGGTCCCTGGACTGCCCCGGACACAAAATCCCTGCCCCACAGCGCTCACCCAGCTGGAAGGAGCTGCCCAGCTCCAACAAGCCTGGCCCGGTGCTTTGGGGGCACCCAGGAGGGGCGGGTGGGACTGTCCTGGGCACCGCAGGCCCACGGCCCTATGGGGGCCCACCAGCCTCCCTCTCCCCCTGCCCCCCAGCTCCTCCTCCCCCCTCTCTTGGTCTTCCAGCTGGGTGAAGGGCTACCCGACCAACACCCCCTACATTGGCAGCTCCCCCACCCTCTGCCACCTGCTCCGGGAGAAGATCCCCTTCTGCTGCCTGCGGCTGGACAAGGTACCGCCAAGCGCCCGTGGGGGCGTGATGCCAAGCACCATCCCGGGGCCCCTGCCCTGCCCCTTTGGCCCCCTGATGCCATCCCAGGGACACTTGGGCAGCTGCAGGGGTGGGGGCTGGGGGAAGCAGGCCCAGCAGTGGGTGGGGAGGATGGGGGGCAGGGGCCTGTCCGGGGCACAAGTGACCCAAGGATGATTTCCTCCCCCCCAAAAAAAAACTATAGGCCCAGAGCTTCTTTTAGGAAAGGAATCAAGGGGGGGTCCCCCCTGTCCCCCCAGCCCCAGGTCTCCAGCTGGGATCAGAGGGGTTTAACCACCCCTTTGCTGGTGGGAAATGGGGGGACGGGTCGCCCCCTCCCAGCTGGGGGGTTGGTGGGCTTTAACTCCCGCTTTGTTGGCCTCCCCAGAAGCCAGCTACCCCCTCCCCCCCGGCAAGCCAGATCCCTGGGGGGGGGTTCTGGGAGCTGGGCTCAGCAATGGCAGGGCTGGGGGGGGGGTCGTGGCCCCCACAGTGAACCCCGCTGCCCCCGCAGAGCTGCCCCCACTGCCCGTACGAGGACGCCCGCGCCTACCGCTTCCAGAACAAAATCATCATTGTCTCGGCCGAGAGAGCCGGCAACGGACTCTACAACTTCCTGGTGCCGCTGCGGGCGTACTACCGGCCCCGGCGGGAGCTGAACCCCATCGTGCTGCTGCTGGAGAACATGTGAGGGCCTGCCCGGCCGGGGGGGACCCAGCCAGAAGGGCATATGCATGGTCTGGGGGCAGCGGGTGCTGGGCCCGCCATCACAGGGGTGTGTATTGGGCAGAGGCTGTGGGGTGTGGGCATGGGGGGCACTGGCAGAGGCTGTGGGGCAGGGCCATAGAGGCAGAGGCCGTGGGGCGTGGACAGATCCGTGCAGAGTGCGTGGGAGGAGGGATATCCCCCCCCCCACGTCCACCCAGCAGTGCCGCCTGGGGCTGCCCCTCCACTGCCACCCCCTCTTTCACTCCCAGGCCCGAGACCCATTTCCTGGAGGCCGTCTGCTGGTTCCCGCTGGTCTATTACATGATGGGCTCCATCGATAAGTGAGTAGGTGCCGCGCGGACCGGGGCCGGGGCCGGGGCCGGGGCTGGGGCCATCATTTGGGTGCAATCTCCGGGCCCGGAGAGCCGAGCGTGTCACCGTGGCCCTGCACCAGGCAGCGCTCGCCGGGCTCAGGGGCCGGGAAGCTGGGCACCACGGCCCCCAATGGAGCCAGGCGTCCCCAGCGGGGGGGGGAGGTGTGGGCAGGGGCCTGGCAAGGAAACCAATGGGGGCACGGGAACGCCCCCCGGTGCGGCCTGGGGGGGCCTGGGAGAGGCGGGGGGCAGGAGGCTGCAGCCTGGCACAACAGCTGGTGCCCTCGCCCGCAGCCTGGACGACCTGCTGCGCTGCGGCGTGACCTTCGCTGCCAACGTGGTGGTGGTAGACAAGGAGAGCTCCATGATCGCCGACGAGGACTACATGGCCGACGCCAAGACCATCGTCAACGTCCAGACGCTCTTCAGGTTCCAGGGGCGGGGGCTGGGGCTGGGAGCCCGGACTCCTGGGTTCCCTACCCGGCGCTGGGAGGGGAGTGGGGCCCAGTGGGTGGAGCGGGGGTGGGGTCCCAGCCAACCTTGTTTTTGTGCCCGGGGCAGGTTGTTCCCCGGCCTGAACATCATCACGGAGCTGACGCACCCGGCCAACATGCGCTTCATGCAGTTCAAGGCCAAGGATCGCTACGCCCTGGCCCTGTCCAAGCTGGAGAAGGTACTGGCCAGCCACGTGCTGCCCCCCGCCCTGCCCCCCGCCCTGCCCCCGCCCTGCCCCCCTGACTCGCTGGCTGTCGCCCACAGAAGGAGCGGGAGAAGGGCTCCAACCTGCTGTTCATGTTCCGCCTGCCCTTCGCCGCGGGGAAGGTGTTCAGTGTCAGCATGCTGGACACACTGCTCTATCAGGTACCGCCCCCGGCCTCGCCCCCGGGAACCGCTGCCCAGGACACCCCCTCCCTGCCCACAGGAACCCCCCTCCCTGCCCCTGCACGCTTTTGCCTTCTTCTCTACCAGGTAACATCCCCCCTCCCTCCCCCGGAAAACTCCCAGCCCTGGGTCATCTTCCATCCCAGGTCACCCCTCCACTCCTGTGCCCCCCGGGGACGTGCCAGCCTGCAGCCCGGGCAGGGGGAGCGCCGAGCAGACCCGCCCCTCCCCACCCCTGCCAGCAGCGGGAGTCGGGGCACCCTGGGGGGGGGTGGCTCGGAGCACCCCACGTTGACTCCCCTGCCTTGCAGTCCTTCGTGAAGGATTACATGATCTCCATCGCCCGCCTGCTCCTGGGCCTCGACTGCATGCCAGGCTCCGGCTTCCTGTGCGCGGTGAGTGCCCGCCCCGGCATCTGGGCGGGAGCCTGTTCCCCTCCGCCTGCCTCCCCCTTGTCTTCTCCATCCCTCTGCTTTCCACGTCCGTCCGTCCATCCGTCCCCCCACAGCCCTCTGTCCGTCCGTCCATCCGTCCCCACAGACACCCTGTCCGTCCGTCCATCCGTCCCCTCCTTCCCCTTCCCTCCTTCTCTGTGTGGGTTTCTCACTCCTCACCCCCTGCAGGTGCTTGTGGGGGTGTTGAGAGCGGGGGGGGGGTAGGGAGACGCCCCCTCCCCAGCAGGTGACCCCGTCTCTCTGCCCACAGCTGAGGGTGACGGAGGAGGACCTGTGGATCCGCTCCTACGGGCGCCTCTACCAGAAACTCTGCTCCAGCTCGGGCGACATCCCCATCGGCATCTACCGCACCGAGTGCCAGCCCCTCGCCACTGCTGAGGTGTGGGGCCGGGCAGCCGGGGCCTTCCCCTGGGGGGCGGGGCCAGGGCCCCCCATCCACACCCCCACCAGGAGTACCACCTGCTCTGCGCCTCTGGGGTGCAGAACCAGGCAGCTGGGGCCTTCCCCCCCCCAGGGGCAGGGCTGGCCCCCGCATCTATCCCCGAGGGGGCAGGGCCAACCCCCATCCATTCCCCGGGGGTAGAGCCGATCCCCTACCCACTGCCTGGGGGGCAGGGCTGGCCCCCCATCTACCCTCCTCATGGGGCAGAGCCAACCCCCATCCACCCCCAGGGGGCAGGGCCAGCCCCCCAGCACACGCTCATCCCCCCTTCAAGGGCAGGATCTGTTCTCCCTTGGAGGGGGCACGGGATCCTCTCTGGGGCTCCCAGTGGGGGGCGGGGGCAGTGGGCAGACGTCCCCCCTCCCCTCTGTGCCAACCCCCCGCCCCGAGACGCCCTGCCGCGCTAACCCCCGCCCAGTCACAGGTCTCCGTCAGCCTGGAGGACTTCGAGGAGCCGCGCGACGCCGTCCTGTGCCGCGTGGGGCACCGCAGCTCCTCCACCAGCGACCCGGCCGAGCCGCCCCTGCTGCGCCGGAAGAGCATGCAGTGGGCGCGGCGGCTGAGCCGCAAGGGCGGGCGCCAGCCGGGCAAGGCGACGGCCGCCGAGCGCATCAGCCAGCAGCGCCTGACGCTGTACCGGCGCTCCGAGCGCCAGGAGCTCAGCGCCCTGGTCAGGACCCGCATGAAACACCTGGGCCTCTCGGCCGCCGGCTACAGTACGAGGGCTGGGCCGGGCGGCTGGGCTGGGGGGGCAGGCTGGGGCCGGGGGGCTGAGCTGGGGGGTACTGGGGTCTGGGGCAGGCTGGCCCTGGGAGCTGGGCTGGGGGGGTGGTGCTGGGCAGGCCGAGCTGTGGGTCTGGGTGGGGAGGTACCAGGCGGACTGAGGTAGCAGGGTGGGGGGCGGGGGCCCAGGCGGGGGTCTCACCATCTCCCCCCCACCCCTTGCAGTGGACATGATGGATCACGGCAACACGCTGTCCTACATCCTGCTCAACCCCTCGCCCGACACGCGGCTGGAGATCAATGACGTGGTGTGAGTGCCGGGCGCCGGGCGCGGCCCGTGGGGGGTGGGGGCGGCTGCTGCTCCCCCCTCGGTTCCCATCCCCGGCCCGACTCCCCCCCGGCCTTAGGTCCCCTGGCAGTCCTGGGGCCTGGGCGGGCCGGGCGCGGCAGAGGGGAGGTGCCGGGGCGGGGGGCAGAGCCCCTTCCAGCTGAGTGGGGAGGGGGCTGAAGGGTGCCGGGGCTGTTAACACGCTCCGCCTGGCGCCCAGCCCCCCCACATTTCCTTTCTGCCCCCTCAGGTATCTCATCCGGCCCGACCCCCTGACCCTGGTCTCCGCCAGCAGTGCCAGCCGCAAAGCCAGCGCCAGCCACTCGGAGGATCTCAAGGACAGCACCCACCTGTGACCCCAGCCAGGGGACGTGCGCCAACACTGTGACCCTCTCCTCCCTGCCCCCTGCGCCCCCTGGACCCCCGCTCTGCAGTGGACTCTGCTAGCCCCCCAGCCGAGAGCTGCCCCCCCGGACATCGTGATCCTGCCCCCCCCCCACCAGCCCCGCCACTGAGCCTGCCCAGCTCCCAGGGCCATGGAGGTTCCCGGAGGAGATTTGGCCCGTGACTTGTCCGGGTGCAGGGCGTTCCCATTGGCTCTGGAAAGAGCGGCCCAGTCCCTCCGGCCAATCAGCTGGTGGGCCATGTGGCCGTCCCCGCCGCCCGATTGGCCGGTGCGCGGGCCCTTGGGCTCTTCGATGGATGCGTCCCCCCAGCACAGGTGGCCCTGACCCTGGGGGGTCATCGCAGGCAGCCTGCCCCCTCCTGAGAGCCCCCTGCCCCCCCGGCCAGTCACACGGGCCGGCCCCCTGGGCCTGTGCCAGCTGGGGGGCTGAGCAGGTGCTTCCCGGCCAGCTGAGGGGGGCCAGGCAAAGCCACGACCCACAACACATTCCAGCCCCCCAAGGGCCCCATGCCCCGTCCTCCTTTCAGCGGGGTTTGGGAGCCGGCCTCTTCCGCTCCCCAGAGGCAGCCCCCGCCGCCCCCATGCGGGGACCCGCCATGCCTGGGGTGGGGAACGGAGCGGAGTCATCCGTGCTGGTAAAGGGTGCAGGCCGGCCGCGCAGGGAAACGCATTGAAGTCGGGGGGGCTCGCGGCCCCCACCCCCCCCGAACCCCTGGTGGAATGTAGAGCCCCCCCCCGCCCCCTCCCGCCCTGTCGACCCCGGGGGACGGGCCAAGGGATTTAAGGCCAGAGGTTGCTCCGGCTCTGCTCTCACTGTGAACAGGGGCTCTTAGATGTACAGATACAATAAAACTCCAGGATCTCTAGCCGCCTGGGCACTGCTCAGTCACTGCCAGCGGGGCGGGGCGGGGCTGTCTCTCCCCACCTGTCTGCGAATCTCACCGTATTTGCTGGGAGCCCCCCCCCCATAAATCACCAGCGGCCGGAGTCCCGTGAGCACGGCAGACGTTCAGCTTTCGTTTAAGCAGCGGTAACACACAAGAACCCGGGCTCCCCTGCAACCCCTGCTGCCCTCGGCAGTTTCCGGCACCGCTTCCGGGGCCAGGTGGCCAAAATCGGAGGCCGCTCGTGCTGGTCCAGGCCAAGAGCTCTCCCGGGCCTGGTTAACGCCTCCCGGCGCCCCTGGGGCGTGGGAGCTGCAGGGGCGGCAGGGGAGGGGGGCTCTCAGAGCCGCCCGCCAGGGGCTAGACGTGGGCAGCAGGCCGGGCCCAGCCAGACCCAGCAGGCCCGTCTTGGGGAGGCGAGCGAGGTGAACCTAAGCCCAGTTTGGGGCAGGGCCTTTGAAGCCCCATGGGGTCCTGAGCACCGGCCCCCTATGGCTCTGCATTAGCCCACCCGGGTTTTAGGGGTGCAGGACCGGCAGGGGGGCTGTCGGCATCCCTAAACCGGCCTCAGAAGGGTCCATTCCCCCCCCCCCCCCGCGGCACCTGAGCGTGTCCCAGCAGGGTAGGGAGGGGAGAACTGCCCTGGGCTCGGGGACCCATTCGCTGCTCGGCCTGGGGCAGTTTCCTGCCACCGGGGCGGGGCCCAGCAGGGGGGCGCTCGCCCCACACCGGCAGTGCTGACCCCAGTGCAGGGCTGGGGGGCGCAGGGCGGGGGCGGGGTCCAGCAGGGGGCATGCTGGGGGGGGGGCAGGTCCAGCTGCGGGCTGGTTGCACTGGGATCCTGGCTGCACCTGGGAACATGAGCCGGGGGATTTGCGGCGTTACAGAAACAATCCGGGGCCTTTGCCAACAGCTGCAGCAGCCAGGAAGCGGGTGTCCCCCCCTCCACCCCCCGGCCCGCAATTAATGGGCATGATGGCCCGGGCTGCAGCCAACAGGCCCCCCCCACCTGTCCCTCCCCAGAGGGGGCTGCATCCCTGCACCAGGTGAGGGAGCCCTGTATAAACAGCCACCCCCCATCCGCCCCAGAGGTGGCTGCATCTCAGTGCTTGGGGGGGGGGCAACCCTGTGCAAGCTGCACTGTGGCTGTTACCCATTTGAGTCGGTCGTCGTTGTGTGTGTCTCCCCCCCCCCCCCCCGGGGTGGAGGCAGTGAGTCACGCAGTCAAATTCCTGCCTGGTTTGGGCTGAGAGCCCAGGCCCAGAGCCGGTTATTCCCCTTCCACCGCCCCACACAGGGGAGCATTTACTGCGTTTCCTGCTGGGGGGGGGGGTTTAATCTTGTGCCGGGGCCTTTGGCGCACAGGGAGGGGCCGCGCTGCAGGAGTCTGGGAAAGTGGCACATGCCCCTGCAAGATGCAGCGATGGGGCGAAAGGTGGGCGACGCAGGACATGGAGGTAGCAGTGCCTGCTGGTTAGAGCGGGGGGGGGGGGGCACTGAGGGCGGGGAGGTCGGGCTGGTCCGGAGTTCCCCAGTTTAGGCCAGGCCCCTGGAGCCGGTTCCAGCACCAGCCCAGACAAGTTTGGTTCTGGTTGAGGCGGGCTGCCTCGGGCGGGAGGCGCAGGGAGGGGAGTGTCAGATCCCAGCCTGAAAGGAGCAAAGGGGCAGAACGCCGGGCTCGTTCTCAGCGCTGAAATGCAGCTGTCTCTGGGGTGGAGCCCAGGCTCCCCGACACCCTCCTGCACCCTGAGCCACAAACGCAAAAGCTCTGCAGGACGGCTCCCTCCCAGCTCCCTGAGCCCTGCGCTGCCTCTGGCCTCCGTGCTGTCCCTGCCGCGTGCCGGGGCCGGTGCCAACCCGGGGAGGGAGAGCGGCCCCTGCTCCTGCCCAGGGCCCCACTGGGAAGCTGAAGGGTTATGACAAGAACAGACAGGGCAGCATGAAGGGGAGGGGAAGGGTCAGGCCCCCAGGCTGCAACGGGGGGGGGGTGGGCAACCGCTGCTGAGCCCAGAGACCGATGGGGTTTGATCCCCGGGGGCGTCTCTTGGCTGGAATTGCTGGATTTGGCCTCCTGTTCCTGGTGCAGGTGCCTGGGTCTCAGCCCTGATCCCCATCCCCCAGCACTCAGCTCCTTGGGCCGTGACCGGGGGGGGGGAGGGAAGGGGCAGGTCCCTGGGTTCAGCCAGGACCCAGACCCCACATCCTGGAAGGGGCTCAGCTCCTGATACCTGGGGCCAGGTGGCAGCAGGGCCTTGACGTCAGGGAGAGCAGCTGGCCCACCCACCCTGTTGCAATGTGTGCTCGTACAGCAGCGCCGTGCCCAGCCCTGAGCTCTGCCCTGGGAACGGCGCAGCAGGAAGTTTCTGGTGTGGGTGGGTGTCAGACGCTGGAATCCACTTTGTCGTAAGACACCTTGTGCAGCCGCTCCCCAGGCCAGAGCACCTGCAATAAACGGCCGGGAGCGAGGCGGGAGAGACGCGACCAGGGCTCAGCCGGGTGGCACCGCGCATCCCACAGGTGAGTGGGAGCTGCTGGAGAACGGCCCGAGACAGCAAAGTGTGTGGAAGGCAGGCAGGGGGACAGCCACTTTATGGCCAGAACGCGGCTCAGAGGGACAGATTCGAAAGCAGGGGCTAGCGAGAGGGAAAGGTCTGGAAAGAGCAAAGCGAGGCAGGCTCCGTCGCGCTGAGGAAGGCAGGGGCAGAGAGTAGAAGCACGTCTCTCTCGCGCGCTGGGTAGAAGGGGAGTGAAAGCAGCTGTTTGAAATAACGCTCAGGAAGCCAGAGGCGCTGCTCAGCCTGGCCGCCGGGGAGCAGACACCAGGGACACCCCGTTGCTTTTCGCGTGCTCTGCTGTGCTGTGCTCTGCTGTGGCAATGCCCACGGGCTGGTTTTCACCCTGTCCCTCTCATGCTGCCGGTGCCCCCATGAGTGCCAAGTGGGTCAGGCCCTGGGGGGGGCGGGTCTAACCCAAAGGGCCATGCGGATCCTAGGCTGCGTGAGGGGAGCCTGCGTCTGGCAGCACACGCCTGGCTCTGCGATTCTGACTGAGGAGGTGCTTGGCGAGAGAGTCCCTTATGTGGGGGGGTCTGCAGAGACAAGGCAGCCGGCTCGGGTGGGGGGTCTCTTGGGGGCAGGATTCCCCAGAGGGGTAGGGTAACTCCCAGGCAGGTTGGGCTCGCTGGCTGTGGAGCACACGCTGCAGTGGCAGGTTTCTGGCATGGCTTGTGTCCTTCCCTGCAAACGGCTCACGGGCTTGGCCAGCCTCAACTAGGGCTTGTTACCGCACTCGTTATCGTGCTCAGCCGCGGAGAGCAGGACCCCTCGTGTCACGCTCTGCACGGCCCCCGACCAAGATCAAGGCGCTGCCCGGACACAAAGTGAGAGAGACTCTCGGCCCCAAAGTTCTCGCAGTCTAACTGGGCAAGGGCTGGGGGAACGGAGGCACGGCGCGTGGCAGTGACTTGTCCAAGGTCACACAGGGGCCCAGTGGTAGGACCTGAACGCGGGGTCCCCGGAGTCCCAGCCCAGCCCTGCCACACCCGCACTCCCATTTGTGCATTTCTGACGTGCATGGGCCGTCGCGGGTCTTTCATGGACAACCCTGTTGCTGAAGCCCGGCTGGATGTTTTCCTCCTCCGCGCCGGGCCTCGGGGGGGCTCACTCGCCTGCACGGCGCTTGGGGTGACCAGCTCCCATGTGTGAAACATCAGGACACTTCTTCGCAGAGGGCGGGTGTGTGTGTGTCCAGACAAAGCCACTGATAACAGGACGTCTGGTCCCTCCAGTAACGCTGCACATGCCGCAGGGTTTCCAGGATCAGGGCCTGCAGCGAGCTACCCCCAGAGATGAGGGCCTGGACCCTACCCCAGGGCAGGGGTTGGGGAGGGCGAACCCCCCAACTGGAGCAGAACATTTTCAGGTTATTAGTCAGCCTAAATTTGCTTTAACCAGATTCCCTGCCCCCCGTTATCTCAGCGCAGCGCACCTGGCTGCTTATCACGCCCTGCCCAGAGGTCACCTTCACTTCAATGGCTTATTCCAGTCACTCCCGAGTCAGTGAGGGGTCATAGACTGGACCAGCCCCAGGTTCGATTCCCTGCCCTGTCACCCAATCCCTGTTAGACTGCGGGCGAGTCACGGAACTGCTTTGGGCCCCTGGTGTGCAGTGGGGTAATAGCCCCCACTGAGGGGTGCCCCGATACCTCGGGGATGGGCGTAGTGCCTGGCATTAGTGAATCTACAGTATTGAGCCCCCCACAAGTAATAAGAGCCACCGGCGGCAGGACTGTTTCCCCCCCTCTTTTACAGAGAGGGGAAACTGAGGCACGGAAGAATTTGCACAAGGTCACAGACTGAGTCAGTCATAGAAACTCTGACACATGCTCTAACCACTAGATATCACTTCCCTCCCAGAGCCAGGAATAGAACCCTGGAGTCCTGGCTCCCAACCCCCCCTCACTCTAACCACTAGACCCCACTCCCTGCCCAGAGCTGGGGATAGCCGGCTGCTCTCAGCTCGCTGCCACAACTGCCTCCCTGGCGATAACACAAATGTCAACTTCTGTCTATTACCCTAAACTCCAACTCCTCCAAACCACCCTCACCCCCTGAAATCCTGCTGCCCCCCCACCCCCCCACTTTCCAGCCAGAAAAGGAGGCAGCTTTTTAAACCAGCTGCCTGTGAGAGCCGGTGCGAGGGGGCTGGGTGCAGTGGAAAGATTTTTCCTGCACCGAGCTGCATCAAGCAGGAGTTCCCGGGTGTGAATCACCTGCTCTTCAGCCACCACCCAGAGCAAGCAGGGAAGCCTCTCGCCAGCAGCATCTCGGCCTGCACGCTCGGTGCCTAGCTGCGTCCTCCTGCCTCCCTGGTCCCTCCCATCCTGCACCCCCGCCTCTGCCAGTGGCCAATGCCTGGTACTTCCAAGGAAGGGCAAAGAGGAAAAGAACCCGGCAACCCTCAGCAGTGAGGGGAGGAAGGGGGCAGCTGGTCCCTCCAGCTGCTCAGCCACGAAGCGTGAGCTGCAATGGGCCTTAGCGGCGTGAACACTCGTGAAGGCCAGAAAACTCATCCAGCCTCTGACAGCGTCTCCAAGCTCAGCTGGCCGGCGGAAGCCCTGGAGGGGCAGAGGGCACCTGGAGTCACTGGTTTTGCCTCAGCAGCAGAGTTAGAATGGCCCAGGGTGAGGGGTGCTAGTCTGGAGATCGAGGTGCAGTTCCCGGCAAATCGCTGGGCTCTGTAAAATGGGAGTGACTCCGACCTACTTCACAACAGGTGTGCGGGTGGATACGATAATCACGCCCACGCTCACAGTCCCCTGCAGTGGGGCAAGCTGCGAGCGGAAGGAGAATTCGGCGGCTGGCTTGGTTCCCAGGTAAGCGCCCTGCCCATGTCGCTCAATGAAAGACGCTCAGCTGATAAGGAGGCAATAAAGATTATAAAGTTAAACAGCAAGAGAATTGAAAGAATGCCTCGGATAACAAACCTCTCACAGCCACTCAGCGTGCAGCCAGCCGCAGGGTGACAAGGAGGTGGCCTTTGTCTGACAGCTGGCCAGCGCTTGGCTGGCACACAAGACAACTTAGCAAGAAGTTGTAGAGTTTTGGCCCTGGGCCCTCCATTGTGTGACTCGGGAAAGTTGTAGCACGCCGGGGAGACGTTAGCGCAGCGATAATTCGGGCTGTGGCTCGTCTGCGCTCGTTTCATAGCGTTTAAGGCCAGACGGGAGCATTAGGTCTGGTCCAAGCACCTTGTCACCCGCGTGCAGCTCTCAGGAGACTCAGCTGCTGTGTCCACAGGATGAACCAAGGGGCCCCTGCCATGGCAGGGAATTGATTAGCTGAGATGTGCTCAGGGGACCCCAGCAGCTGCCCAGCTACAGAGGGAGGCAACCCCAGCCCCCCGAGGTCCCTGCCAATCGGAGCTGGGGGAAATGCCTGCCCCACCCCAGCGCTAATGATCAGTTTGAGCCAAGCAGGTGTCACCGGCCAGGCAGCTGGACAGAGGAGTCTCTGGACCGCCTCAGGGCCCCGATCCGGCGGCTGCTGTCTGGTGCATCAGAGGCCGATGGAAAACAAAAGCCCAATCCAGATCCCAGTTGTGCATCGTGGAAAAACTCTTCCAGCCTGAGCCCTAAACGAGAGCTCTCAGCGCCGGACTAGAATCCAGCTGTGCTCCGGCAGAGGCAGGGGGCCGCTCGTCCCAGAGCATCCGGGCCGTTGGACACACCTGTCCCGCCCTCCCCTGCAATCAGCCAGCGGCACTAGCAGCGCTTCCTGCCCCTTGGCTGCGGGGTGGGCTGTTGCCCCCCCCCCGGAGCACAGAGGCTGGGCCCAATCCCCCAGGCTTGTCGCCCCTCTGCATGCTGGGACGATGCCACTGCCCCCGGGGCCTGGTCGGTGCCCGGGTACTGTCCCGAGCAGGCCCGGCCATGAGAAGGGAAGCTCGTGAGCGTCACTAAACCTCCGACACCCACAGACCCACCCACGACGCACTGCGTGCGGCCCCCGGCATTCATGGGGCACTAGAGGCCCAGTGGCCAACTCCAGCTGTGGTGAGAGCCGGGAGCAAGCCAACCCGCAGCCTACGGGGTCCCAGCCCCCAACCTGACCACTGCTGGTCCCTTCCCAGCACCCCTTTTCCCAGCTCCTGCCCCCCCCAAATTCCTTGTTTCCTGTCTCCCTCTTTGCTGTAGGGAGGGAAATCGATGTCCTCCTACGGGCCTGCGTGATAGGAAACGGGGCCTGGCGGGTAGGGCACTGGAGGGGGAGCCAGGACTCCTGGGTTCTATCCCCAGCGCTGTGACCTGGGAATGGTCTTTGCACATCTCCAGGTCCTGTCCTCACCCTTGTCTGTTTAGACTGTGAGCGCTTGGGGCAGGCTCTGTCTCTTGTTGCAACGGTGCAGCACCTTGCGCAATGGGGCCCTGATCTCTGTCGAGCTCTGGACAGCGCCCGGCACAGCCGGGAGCTTTGATCTTGGTCGCAGCCTTTCAC
Organism: Emydura macquarii macquarii; assembly: GCF_026122565.2. Lineage (NCBI taxonomy): Eukaryota > Metazoa > Chordata > Testudines > Chelidae > Emydura > Emydura macquarii. Next base: position 2,824,043 of record NW_027132429.1, read on the forward strand.
AGCTACCACCCGAATGACATAATAAATAACTATAATAATTTCTGGGGGGTCAAGCCCTGTAACCTTAGGTCTATAGCACGAGCCTCTCTGACTTCTGCTAAAGCAGCCGCTCCGTTAGCTGGTGGCAGTAGTAGGCTGTTACCCTGTATGCAGAGCGGCAGGAGAGGGGGACTCTTTCTGTCCATCCACTGTCAGCTTGGTATCGGAGCCAACTCTCCAGTGCATTGATCCTCTCCAGGGCTATTGTCTTCAGTGCACATGTGTGGAAACTGAGGCACGGCGGCTAGAGTGACCCGCCCAGGCTCACTCAGGAATGCCATGGCAGTGCTCAGACGTGCCCCTGGGCCCCAGGGCCTTGTGGCATCAGACCCAGGGGGCTGCAAACTGCTGCCACCCAGAATCCTCCGCTGGGCCACGGCTCCCCAGGCCGGGGCTCTGGCAGATCCCCTTGGCCCCAGCTTGGTCTGGAACAGCTCCGCTGCCAAAGGCGGCCGGAAATACCACGGTGCCCCAGGAATGCGGCCCAGCGGCTGGCGGGGCCTGGAGGCAGAGACGCTTCCTTGTTTGCCTTCCCCCTTCCCCTGCTGCCCCGGCCCTGAAGGGCTCTGTATTGCCAGACCGCGGCTCATCCGCCCCCGGCCAGGCTCGCCAGCTGCCACGCTACGTACCGCTCGCCCGGGAAACTGCCACCGGGGCAAACAGCGGCTGGGAACATGCTGCTGGCCAGACAGGTGGGGAGTGATTTGCACCCCCCCGGGCCTAGTGAGTTAACAGCGGAGCTGAGGAGAGAACCCAGGAGTCCTGACTCCCAGCCACAAGACCCCACTCCTCTGCCGGAGCTGGGACTAGAACCCAGGCATCCTGGCTCCCTCCTCCAGCATCTCTGCCCCACTGCTTTGATCCCATTGCGTTTGCCTCTCCCAGACACCTCTGGGGAGGACGAGGGGTAAATAAATCAGCTAACAGCATTCAGCAGCAGCCAGCCATTGCTGGGCACGCCCCACCCCGCCAAGCGCTTGAGACTTGGCCAAGGTGTCCTGATGCTAATCTCTGGGCCAGACCCACCCCCTCCCCTCAACCTCCCATGACCGCTCTGGGCACAGAGCCCAGACACCCCTGGCCTCTATTTCCTTCTCACAGGCCAAGCTGTGGGCGTGAAACCCTTTCATTCTCCGGCCGCTCCCGGATCTCTCGCAATCTGAGCCTCAAAGTTCCAGGATCCTGGGGTCAGCTGCAGGCAGCGGTTTTGTGGGGGTGATTCACAGGGCTCCCATAGCAGGAGACTGTCTGCAAACAGCTGTCTGTTCATGGGCATGCCCAGGGGCAGGGAGGGGGCGGAGACTGGCTGCTTTGGGCCCAGAATGTCCTAACTTGGGCGCTCCCAACTCCTGCGTCCCAGAGCCCAGGAGCCTCCTTGCCCCCGGGGTGTTGTCTAGCCCCTGGTGTGCATGGAGTGCCAGTTGGTGTTGGTCACTGTGGGAGAGACAGGAACCGCTGCTCACCCGCCACTGAAATGCAGCTGCCTCTGGGGTGGAGCAGCGCATGTGCTCAACAGCCATGTGGCAATGCGGCACAAGAGTTATGTGGGGTGTTGGGGAAATAATGGGTGGCGTCTCCTGCTGCAGTTGCAAGGGGGGGGGGCGTTAGGGACAGAAAACAGAATGAGGGCGGGACACCGGGGCGAGCAGCGTAAGCCAGGCAGAAGGGCCGGGGGCCCTGGTTTTTATGTCTCACCCACTTAGAATTAGGCCAATTCACAGGGGAGCGTCTCGCCCCACTGAGCCCCCCCTCCACTCCCTGCAGCACAGCGTGGGCCCTAGGGGCAGCCGACCGAGTGGCGGGCACCCCCTACCCTGTAACACACGCAGGGCCCCCGCCCAAGAGCAGCCCCAACCCAGCCTTGCCCGGCGAGCGTTGGGAGAGGCTCCCGGCCCCGGGAGGCTGGCCTTGCTCCCCGCAGCTCCTGGCCGCTCACGCGCTAATGCACCTCCGGCCTCCCTCTCTCTAGGTCTCCGCTGGAACGAAGCAGGAGGGGGGGGACCCGATTCCGTCCCGCTGACGCCTCCCTGTCTGAGCGCTCTGCCGGCATGCGGGCACTGCCGGCCAGGCTGCGTTTCCTGCGCAAGTTCCTCTTGGTCTGCGTGGCCATCTGCCTCTTCCTGCTGGCCGTCAGGGTCCAGCAGGATGCCCCCCAGAGCCTGCAGCTGCGGCTCCGGGGCGAGCCGGTCTCTGCAGAGCAGCTCCAGGACAGCCCCACCTTCCAGTGGCCAAGCCCTCAGCAGGCGGAGAGGAAAGCTGGAGACTCCGTCCCCGTGTCCGCCACCGGGCCGGCTCCCACCCGGCACCCGCTGCAGGTCGTCTACCCCTACGGCTACCGCTTCCTCCTGAACGAGCCGGACAAGTGCCGGGCGGGGGCGCCCTTCCTGGTGCTGCTGGTGATGACGACGCCCCAGGACATCGCGGCGAGGAACATCATCCGCCAGACCTGGGGCAACGAGAGCGCCGTGCCCGGCGTGTCCCTCCTGCGGCTCTTCCTGAGCGGGGTCCACCCGCGCTACGGCTCCCCGCTGCAGTGGCTGCTGGAGGAGGAAAGCGCCCTGCACCGGGACATCATCCAGCAGGACTTCCTGGACACCTACAACAACCTGACCCTGAAGACGCTGATGGGCATGGAGTGGGTGAGCCGGCACTGCCCCAGCGCCAGCTACGTGATGAAGGTCGACAACGACGTCTTCCTCAACGTGGAATACCTCATCCGGGAGCTGCTGCAGCCCCAGCTGCCGCCCAAGAAGGACTACATGACGGGCTACGTGTACCGGGACACGGGGCCGCTGCGCAGCCGGGCCTACAAATGGTACGTGCCCCGGGCGGTGTATCCCAACGACACATACCCGCCCTACTGCGGTGGCCCCGGCTACGTGCTCTCGGGAGACCTGGCCAAGAAGGTGTACAGGGTGGCCCAGACTCTCCGCGTCATCAACATGGAGGACGCCTTCGTGGGGATCTGTCTGTACGAGCTGGGCGTCCGCGTGACCGACAGCCCCTGGGGCCTCTTCAACATTGGCCGGCTGGAGTACGAGCAGTGCCGGTTCTCCCGGCTGGTGCTGGTGCATCACTACAGGCCCAGGGACCTGCTGCGGGTCTGGCCAGATTTCCAGGGCGGGAACAAGACCTGCCCCAGCTAGCCGGCCGGGCCAGACACAAGGACACAGGCTTGGGCACGGGGCCTCACATCCCCAAGGTGTGCACGCCGGTGGATACACCCCAATGTACACACACACCCACGCACACGCTGGTGGATACACCCCAACATACACACACACACACGCACGCCGGTGGATACACCCCCAATGTACACACACACACACACACACACACACACGCCAGTGGATACACCCCAACGTACACACACTCACACCAGTGTACACATCCCTGAATGTACACACACATCTGCAACTCACTCGCCAACCGTACACCTGACACACACACCCCACAACAGTCCCTTGCTCACGCTGGCCAACACACACACACACACTCTGGTGTCGGCACATCCACACAAACCTGCATCACACGTCTCACACACACACATATATACACACACTGGGCCTGCCCCGCCCAACACACACACACACATCAGGCCTGTCTAACCTCAGACACTTTGAGCAGAGACTGGCTCCTGAGCAGGTGCTCAGTTGGCTGCGTATCTCAGGACGCTCGGCTGGACACGGCCCAGCACCGCACCCCGGGGTGCCCTTCTCCCGGCTGTACCTGCGCCTTTGCCCAGAGAGCGGCAGCCGGGGCGCCCAGGGCTGGGCCTGGCTGTGTGGCTGGGTTTGCGTTTTGTACAGGGTTTCGTATTAAATTATAGCTCGCTGGATTTGTAATAAACAGCCTGGCCACACGCCAGCTGGCCTCAGCCCGCCAGCCGCAGCATTGATCTTCCGCGCCGATGTGCCCGGCTCCTGGCTGGTTCCTCGTTAAATCATCGTTTTACAAGTGACATCTCGCCTCGCCCCGATTCCCCCCCACACACAGACACCCCTCACAGCTGCTGTGCCTTCGAAAGCCTTCGGGGAGGGGGCTCAGCACGCCTGGGCGGGTGGGGGAATCCGGCCCCCCCCCCCCCCCCCCCCGGTGCAAGGGAGGAACCAGAAGGGGTTCAGGGCTCCAGCAGGAGCTGGGATCAATCGGTGGCGCCAGTGGCGCCCTGCTGCACGATGCTGTTCAGCCGTGCAGGCGGCTTTCGCCAAGGAGGAGCAGCTGTGCCCAACCCCGGGCGGTGCGGCGCTGTAAGGGCCTCTGTGGTAAACCCAGCTCCCGCAACGGCCCCCGGCATAGAGAAATAAGGCCCGGGATGCTGCCACCCGCCGGTGACCTTGCACAATCACAGGCCTGTGCACCACCCCCACGCACCCAGGTTGGCTGGTCCGGGCAGAACGGGCCCGATTCCCCTCCCCCAACCAAGCGATTGGGCCCAAATGGAGCCAGCAGCGAGGAGAATGGCAGCGAGAGGCTGGCCGGATTCTGCCGGCAGCCGGCTGAGTGCAGGCACCTGGAGCCCCCAGGGCAGAGCCAGGTGTGGGCCACTAGGGACTTGGGCACACTGCAGAGCACGTGCCCGGCCCTGAGAGCTTTTAGTGACCCCGTTGCCTCTGTGCGGCTGAGCCAGGATACACAGGTGACTTCCCTAAGCAAAGGGGTAATTAACTCACAACGTACCCATGTAGGCTAAGCCGGGGTGTGTGTGTGTGGGGGGTCCCCCCTGAGCTCTGCCATCCTCCCATTGGCTAGCAGGTTCTGGAGGAGACAAGGAATGAAACATTGTTGCAACTGATGTTGAAAGCGGCACCTGCAGCCCTTTAATGGGTCAGGAGCCAGCACTAGGCCCAAAGGCAGGTGGGGAGCGCTGCATCTAGCTAAGAGTCAGGGGTTTGTAAATGGGGGCACGTGAACAGGCGTTTGGTGGCAATTCAGCCCCCAACAGGCTCCAGCGAGGGGCATCGGTTCCGTCACGGGCCCTGCCCCCCAGCTATGGGACACAAGCACGGCCCATTTAGCTTGCCTCTCCCTCAGCTAGCTTATGTCTGGCCAAACGGCCAGTATGGGATGGGCGCGTCGATGGGGGTGCGTGCGGGTGGGATGGAGCCCTGAGCCGCTCCAGGGGGTGGGGCTCCGAGCAGGGAACGTCTGGGCCGAGGGAGGGAAATCGCCTCCTAAAAGAATCAAGCCCCAGTTCCCCTGGGTTGAATCCAGCCCGAGTCCCTGAAACTTACTGACCTGAACCAACCTCTTCTCCCCCTGCCCCGGGAGCCCCTCCCTAGCTGGGCGCCGCAGCCTGGCTGCCGCTCCAGCAGGGGCTGGGGGTAACCCCACCTCTCAAGAGCACAGCTCTCCGGTCCAGACACCCCCCCCCCCCCGCTTGCAGATATAAGATCGGTCATCCTCAGCCCTCATCCCCGGACAGCGCAGGGAGCATGAACACCTTCCCCCCCCCACATCAAGGCTGGTTATCAGAACATACTGGCACTTCTTCCTCTGTTGCTAGGCAACTCCTCTTCCCTTCTGCCCTGTGCCAGCTGGTTGCCATGGCGCCCTCCCCACCCCATCATCCTTCCCCATGGAGACCAGTGGCGTCACCTCGAGACAATGCTGGGCCCTTCCCGAGGAAGGCGCCACTGGCTACCCTTGAGTGGCCCAGCACAAAGCCTGGGTGGTGCATGCTGGGTCCTGGCCCCCCCCCAGTGCTAGGACCTGGAGCCGGGGTGTGGATACAGAGAGCATCTAAGGGGAAAATATTCTGCAGCTACAGACTTGCGCCGGCCCAGCTCCGGGGACTCGCAGGAGGGGAGCAGCTCCTCTGTCAAGCAGACCGAGTCCGGGCTCGCCCCGGCCTGAACTCCCGGGGAAAGCTCCCTGCTCGTGGGGCAAGGGCCGGGGGGCAGCTAGGCAGGTGCCAGTGGGGCTGGAGGGGGGGTTGCAGTAAAAACTCGTTTCGCAAGGGTTGCTCTCAGCTCCCGAGCCTGACCCCTGCTTTTCATTCCAGCTTCAATTCACGGCCTTGGATTTCCAAGTAGATCCTAGGTCGAGATTTTAAGGCCAGGAGGGCCCATCCTCGATCGAGTCTGACCTGCTGCTGGGAGTCGCCTGCAGTGGTTCCAGTGCCCCCCCCCCCCAGTGCTTGGCTGAGAAAGCAGCCTCTGTTCCCGCTTTCAGTTCCCCCAGGGTTGGAGAAGCTAAACTGGCTGAGATTAACAGCCAACTCTCCCAGCCTGGCCCTGTGCGCTCCACCCTACGGAGACGGGAGACCCCACTCCATGGCAGCAGCTGCCTTACGCGCATGCCCAGCAAACCATGCCAGCAACTCCTTACGCACGTGGGTCAAATCCGTAGTGGAGACAGGTGCCCGCTGCACTTCGAATCCTCCTCATTGCTCGCACAACACCGCCACCACGCAGCACAATGAACACGGTGCCTGGCCCATTTTGCTTTAATTGTTTTGATCTTATGCAGCGTCTCAACCGAGACACAGGACGCGCTAGGAAACAAATTGCAGGGCCCAAAGCCAACCTGTGGCGGTGGCCGCACATCAGCCGAGAGCTGAGGCCGTTCAGCAGCGGGGCCCGGGGAAGCAGGCGAAGGCAGCGCTACCACCGCTCCGCTTGTGCGGACAGTCTCTGAACGCTGGGAAACAAAGGACATCGGTGCATGATCCATGTACCAGCGGCAGGGTTTATTCCTGACCCAAGGCGGACTAGTCGCAGTGAGCGATGCATGGCCTGGAGTGGCCTTTTGGGGCATGATTTACAAATGTGCAAAGGCACATGTGGGGAGACAGCTACTCTGAATGAATACCTAACTGGAAAACACCTGTGGCCAGACCATCACGCCGCCCGCCGGGTCACAGCCAGGAGCTCGGCTGTTTAAAAAAGTGACACCCGGCCGTTACTGTTTTTATTTAGCTTTGTTGCTAATACGACCTAAAACCAGGCTTCAGTCCCAGGTTTGCTCATAATTCTTTGCATTTCTCTGCAGTCCTCTCTGCCCAAGCAGGCACAGAGACAGCATCAAAGCGCAATCACTGCTGGGGGACGGGGGGAGGGGGGGGACGACGGGGGGGGGGGACACGACGACGACGCAGCAGCTCTCAGAGAACCAGGGCTAGCGTCAATTGGTATTGCACGGAGGATGCAACACCTGGAGTCTAGTCCCAGCTCAGCCCCGGCCTGCTGAGTGAGCTCGGGCAAATCAGGGCCCCGCTCTGTGCCTCAGTTGCACCATCTGCACAATGGGGATAACGATACTGACCCCCTCTGCAAAATGCTTGGAGATCTGCTGCTCAGGGACGTGGGGGGGACGAACTAACTGGAGCTCTCAGGAAGCGTTTAAGCAGCAATCTCCCACGCCCGACTCCAGCAGGATTATCACCCCACGGCACAGGGAAAGGGCCATACACACGAATGACAACACACAAGCGCAGCCGGGATGCAAATCGCAGGCAAACGCTAGCTCAGTGCCATGCAGCACACGGCTCGTTGCAGCTCTTTCAGGCTGCAGCCACCCTCCCTGCAGCAGGATTAGCACTAGCTGAAGCGAGCTGCTGGCTTTGAGCAAGTAGCCTAGTTACAAGCGAGGGGAAGGGGGGACGGTCCTGACCAGGACCGTGCAACTAGCAAAGCCTGGCCAGCTTTATGGAACGTGTGCCATACACCCCCCGCCCTCATCAGCTCCCCCCTCCCACAAGCCAGCTATACCTGGGCACGTTTGGGTCTATCCCCATAGCCTCCCTCCTCCACCACGTGGGACTATTTCGCCACTTCCTCCCTCCTCTCAAGAGTTTTCCAGAAGGCCCCAGCAACATCCAGTCAGAGGAACGGCCGGCCACGCTGGCTCAGACCAAGGCCCATCTAGCCCAGTCTCCTGTCTGCCGACAGCAACCCATGGCCGCCGCATCACAAAGCATGAACACAGCAGGGCCATTATTGAGTGAGCCATCTCGCCCAGCTTGGGGCAGCCAGAGACAGCTCTTACTTGAATTCCAGTGCCCCCTGCCCCATCCTAGCTCTACGGTTAACATGAATGGCTTAGAAAAAGCCCCCCCCCCCCCCTTCCGTTTTCATTTCCTCACCCACACAGCACCTACCACACAGGGCTCTACCTTTTGAGCAGACTCAGGCCTGCTTAAGTGTAAAATCCCCTACAGCCTGACTGGAACCAAACATCCGTGCAGCTGCAGACTCACTTCCCCTAAAGCAGGCACCAGCTTCCCTGAAAGACAGACAAAGCTCCTTCGATTTCTAGCCTGGGCTGTTGGTGTCACCATCAGCAAGGTGGGTGCAGCCATCCCATTCTGCCAGCCCTCGACTGCACCTCGCCAGAAAGCAGGGTGCGTGCTGGCACCCTGCAACCAGCTCGTCCTGAGCACTACCCAGGCGTGTCCTGTCTTGTCAGGCAGAGCGTGGGGCCCTGACGCTGGGGGTCTGGTGCTGAGAAGAACCAGACTCTATATCTGGGGCAACGAGCTCTCATTTGAGTCTTTCCACAGGCGATTCAGCCGCAGAAGTGGGTTACGAGTCACGCACTGGCCGGGGTAGCGAAGCCAGGACACCTATGCCTGTAGAAGTGAAAGGGGGCAGCCCTCCAGTTACGCCAGAAGAGAATCAAGAGGGAAGGCCACAGCTGTACATCCGTAGGGCTGTTCTCTTTCCACAGGGGCGGAGAGCCCTTCTCCGCACGCTCAGCTGCCCAAGCACGGGGCACCACGCCTGATGGATTGCTAGACCGTGGCCCATTCCCCCCCACCGCAAAGGAGCACGGAGAGCTTCACTTCTTTTCATCTGGGACCTCAGAGGCCTCGACCTCCCTAGGCAGGTCGGTGCGCAAAGCTGCATGGCTGGCGCCTGATGGGCCAGAGGCAGCAGAGACACGAGTCATTCGTCTGGAGCCTTGCTGTGGTTTGCTGCTTGTACAAAGGATGATTAAAGGCAGCAAAGTTCAGCCTTTCCCCAGCTGCTGGACCTACTGGCTCATTTATTATGTCCCACTGCTCTCAAACAGGATTAATACGCTTCTTTGTGGCTGAGAGAGCTTGCCAGCCATTTAAGCGACACAAGACTGGATTGAAATTGTACATGTCAGGGGAAGGGCAGGCCATAGGCTGAGACGGTTTCCCCGGGGATTGACTGTACCACCTTAGTTTAGTGATGATGCAGTTCTGGGGATGAGGAATTTCAGAGAAATTTATTTCTGTAATCCCACAAACCGAGCTAGTACCAGTGTCCTATGGCCATTACGGACCAAGTCTGGTTGACAGAAGAGATCAAAGCTGGGTACGTCTGCATGGCCATGCTGCTTTTGGAAAGGGACAGGGACTAAAGGTACGCAAAGGTGGCGGGGAGAATGAACCAACAGCTGAGGGCAGGTCCAAACCCGATTTCTGCACAACACAGGCATAATCCAGTCCCACAGACCGCTCATCCCATGCTCCAGGAAGCAGACGACCAGCACCCTTTCAGGAGACAGCAGCGACATCTAACGGTCAACTCAGGCATTTCAGACAGGCCTGCTTGAGACAGGGCGCTCAGCTTCCACACTAAGATCTTTCATTTGCCAAGGGCAACACAGGCCAGTTTTTAGCTCTGGCAAGAGTCAGAGTTTGTAATAACTTGGCGCTCTTCGGCGTCTCCCACTGAATCTCCATGGCCAGGTGGAGAGGTGAAGCTGTTCTCTTGTAGAGTACTTCATGGTCTTACTTCCTTTTGATCTGTCACCTCTTCAGGTCACTGGCTACCCAGGGCAGCATGTGTGGCAGAGTTTTCTTGGGTCTCTTCTCTTGCCAGGCTGGAGTCTGAGAACTCACCCTCTGCAAGCAAGGGAGGGTGCTGCTCAGTAGATGGTTTCCACGAATGGCGCGGTTTCTTTTTGGAGTCTCTTTCCACCTGCTGGATTTCCCAAGCATAGGCCTGGAAATAAACTAAGGAGCCGGATGGAGGAGAGAGGCAGCTGACACCGTGTGTGCACTACTGCAACCTGAGGTAGTCCTGAGCCACGGCCGTACTTCCACCAGGGGCTGGCTCTGAGCAAGTCCTTTACTCCTTACGACAGGGAGTCTGCAGCTAATGGTGCCACAGGGGTGAGGACGGCGCTCAGTGACCTGCCACAAGGCAGCCCAGGGTGCAGGAGGTACCCTTGGTACTGGAACCTTGCCAAACAGTCTACAGACCTACTGCTGGTCCTGAGTTATTCCCCCTGCAGCTGTTGCTGGAATCTCTCCTTCCCCACGGTAACACTGGCATCTGCCCGTTTCTGAGCTACCAGCCCGTGAGCATGTCAAAGCTCTTGTCCTCTCACTGCTTCCAAGGGCAGGCACAGAAGCCTCCAGAAGCCACTCTTCCTAAGTGCATTCTTTGGCCAGGCTGCCGACAAGGCTTATGGCTCTGCCTGAGCTGGGGGAGAGAAGTCTGCTTCACACACTCAAGCAATCCCCAGCTGGGAAAAGGAGGATCTGAGTCCTGGTCTCCAGGGGAATGGCAAGCCCCTGCATCTGGTGACTGAGGAGTTCGGTCCCATGTCAGTTACACTGCAGAACACCCAAGGGAAGACTGGCAAGTCCTATTGTTACAACAGGACTGAATAGTCCAAACAGGTGAGTAGCCAATTTTATCATTTACAATGATGACCCTTGAACTCTGCTTTCTGTTTGGATAGAAACAGCTGTTTCATTCTTGTTTCTCATCCGGATACCTCTGGGGCATCTGTATATATTTTGGCAAAGTGGTTTTCTGGCCATTTGTCACTATTTGCGCCACTGCTGCTATTAACGGAGGAGGCAAAAGACGGTTTTGCTGCAGACACACGTTCTAGTCGACATTTGTAGGCAAGGCAAAACGACACGTTTGGAGACAAAGACATCAAGAGTTTGTGTTTATTTGTCTACATTCAGCTTAATCCAGATGTACTGCCTGAATGATCCAGACATACAAAACCCACTCTTTCCCACTGGTTTTTAAAATAAAATCTTCACTTATAAAACTGAAACACTAAAGCATTAAAATACAGAAAGCTTGTTTAACTCACTTCACAAAAGCATTAACAGATGACATATCCCTTATCTATTTAAAGCCATATTGGGTTAACACTTGAATGACAATTTTAAATAGAAAAAGGATACCGAAATTTTATTAACTCAAAAATTCTATTTAGACAAAGTTGTAATGGCAACTAACAAACCATTAAATACATAGATGTCCAAAATACAGCTAAGTATGGAATTACAGGTACTCAACCATTAGTGACGGATATCACAAAGAGCACTGCAACATGGAAATGGGGGTTTACATGTTTACTGTGATGCAATAAAACTGAATATTCAAAGGGTGCGCAAGTGCGGAAGGTAACAAAACTTCACACCCACGGAGAAAGGGTTGGTTTATCTGTACTGATAATTCATGCTGTGATCGTTTCTGCCGTAGCCGCCTTGGGAAGCTTGGTAGGAACTTGGGGGGCCGCTGTAATTCTGGCCTGAACCGGGAGAGCTGTAGTTAGTCTGAGAAGAATATCCACCTAAAAGGGGGAGAGAAGAGTGAATTTAAACCATATTGTGTTAAAATCGCTTTTGTCCCACAACAGTGCATAGCAAGAATTGTTACTACTTATCCAGCTTGTACTGCCACCGAGCAGGGCACACACACAAAGGTGTGCAGAAAGGTGGTGACTGCATCTTCACACCACACACAAAAGCATTTAATAATGGAGAGTTGAAAAGAGTCGTGTACTGACCTTGCTTACCTTGGTAAGACGACCCTCCGCCCCCAGATCCTCCCCCATAGCCGCTGTGTGAACCAGCATTGTATGAGGCACCTCCTCCTGACCCATAGTTATTTCCTCCACCTCCTCCACCACGGCCGCCGCCGCCGCCACCACCACCACCATAACCTGCAAGTGAGAACACACGCTGAGCAAGGCTGACTATGAAATCTGCAATCTTCTCTTAGACCAGGACATCTTAAAAATATCCTGACTGTCAATATAGAACTCAGAGTTAGTGATATACGAAGTGCCAAGGAGTTTATGACTCATCAAGGTGAGGATTACTGCCAAGTGTTCAATTAGAGAAAGTCTTTCCCTGCAGCCTTTGGCTGGTAAAAACTCCACAGGTCTAGCTGCCAGAGCAGCAGAGGCTTACTCAGTCCAAGCTGTACCAAGGAGAGACTCTAGTCTGTCTGCAAGAGGGTCACTTCTTTGCAGCCTATAGAAGTGTCCATGGCTGGGGGTCTGGCCTAGAGCTGCAAGAAGAGCTCATGCAAGTAAAAAGATCTCACTCTCCACAGAAGAGGTGACTTGGGTAATTTGCTGGCTGAGTCACATGGTACCTGCATTAGCCTTGCCAAACCAAAAATGACCTGTGCTGAGTACAAACAGGCATCCAGGCAAGCTTTTAGCATAAGTGCCCGGGAAGCAGTTTGATTTGATAATTCTACTCTTTTCCCACTACCAATGTCAATGCCAACTGATCGCAATTGTGTTAACGCAGCAGACAATATCCACAGAAGGACAGCACAATTTTTAGTGGTTTAGTCTGTTCAGCTTACAAGAAAAGATTCACAAAAACACTCCTGGTCCTGGGAAGTAGCATCAGAATGGAAGAGAGATTAGTCTAACAGTTCAAAGGGCCAGTCTGGTATCTGCTACATTTGGCAGCAAACAACTAAGACTGTCTATACTTCAAATGTTACAGCATCCACTGTACCGCTTCAGTGTAGACACTCACTATAGTGACAAGAGGGGTTCTTCCATTGCGGTAGTTAATCCACCTCCCTGAGAGACAGCAGATAGGTGGATGAAAGAATTCTTCCATCGACCTAGTGCTGTCTACACCAGGAGTCAGGTCAGCTTAACTCTCTCTTAGGAATGTAGCTTTCCACACCCCGGAGAGATGTAGCTATGCCGACATATGTTTCTAGGGTAGACCTAGTGTAACACAGACAGTTCTAGGTGTAACACGGACAGTTTAACTGCACTAAATATCTCAATTATTCTATAGATTTAGATCCTGAATGTGGATATGATCACACTCTGGAATGAAGTGCACAGAACGTCCATTGTATAATACAGATTTACATTCATTGGAAGTCCTGCTTCTTTCCAGTCGAACACTAAACACTATATCCAACTGCAAGAAATGGGATGGTACATTTATGTCAAACCCACAGATTTTCTGCCCAAAATCACCAGGGAATAGATAGGCCAGCTACACAGAATGGGACCTGCATTTACAGTTTACAATTCCCTACATCTCAGACCACACACAAAGACACACGGTCCAGGGCTAGTCAGTCTCTTACTAGCCATCTTTCACTTGGGCTGTATACCAGAAAGAAACAGAATTTTTTGACAGAAGTGTTTATGGGCCTGGAAGATTTCTTTCAATCCTATTCCAGCCCCTGGTTCCATGACACTGCTCCTTAACCAAGAAAAGGAAATTTCAGCAGAGCACTGCATCCAATAAAGACTCTGATGCCAACATGGCATTGAAGTACCATCATCACAACTCCTGAAGCTCACTAAAACTCAAAATGTTTAAGTCAGTACCACCCCCTCAACCTAAAAAGACTCTTCCCACACCCTGTGTAAGTCTCTTCCTGGCCCCCAAACATTGCATTTTAACCCTAAGCAGCTACTTAGGTTCTCTTACCCAATGTCATCCCTTTTATATATTCTAGCCCAAGTACTAAGCTACAGACTACACGGAACCCTCATGGCAGTGACAAGAGCATCCTGTGGAAAGAATCCCACTGAGGGGTAAGCAATCCCACCACACTTCCAACCAGATAAACAAGTCACCACTCACTGAATTTGCTCTCGTAGTTATAGTCTGATCCTCCACCAGATGAGTTGTAGGAATTCGAGTAGGAAGAGTAGTTGCCTTGTCCGTGATTATATCCTTTTTGTTTGCCTTGTGGAGGGCCATAATTACTGTACTGATTTTGGTTGTAGGACTGCTGTTGCTGGCCTTGGTGGGACTGATACCCTGAACCATAGGAAGATTTTTGCTGTCCTCCATGCTGCTGCTTCTTTCCAGCATGTTTGGGTGGAACTGGCGAACTGTAGTTGTCACCACCTTGGTAGTAGGATCCGTAGCCAGAGGAGCCACCGCCACCACCACCACCTCCACCACTTCCCGTGTTGCCGGAGTGTCCGCCATTGCTATAAAACTGACCTGAACAAAGGAAGAGCAAGTCAGACAGGTTTTTGACACACTTGAGGAAAGAGCCACCCCACCACTGTTTTAAAAGACCTTATTATATGTAAATGGTTATGTGCCTTGGATCACACTATGAAGTTCTGCCATTATGTAAGCAGCAGTTTAGAATCTAGGACTATTTTGACCAATACACAGATGAAAGATTTACGCAATCCCACACAAGGCCAAGAGGTGTAACGTTTTGTTCATTTAAGTAGACAAGGAATTATTATATACATGGACATATGATCTTCCAGTTACTCTCATTGAACTCTCCAAGTCAGAGTTCTACACAAATTTAATCCCTTTAAGTATCTATACCAAATTCTAGAACTAAGTTCAAGGTGACCAGCGGGTTTTGTAATGCATGTTACGACATCCAACAGTAAATTGCTTAATCTTCTAACTAGTTAAGTTTGTCTAGTACTCAGATTACATTTGAGACGAGCTAGACACCAATGATAATTGAAGCTCATTCCCCAGAGAAGGAATGGCAATAAGGAAGAATCTTACTCCAGCGACAAGGACTTAGAGCCAACACCCAGCCAAATCACTGTAAAATAAAGAGCACTTTCTATGGTAAGTGCTGTATGACTAACAATAGTGTGACTTATACACAGCTTATCCAGAAGTGCATAAAAGAGCTCACACCATGAAATTCTGGCCCCAGTATGAACTCAAAAGAAAGGTTACCAGAATCCTTTATTAAGGCTGAAAGCCCCCAAAAGGAATAGCTGGAATAAAGTTGTACGTAGTCTTTTGGCATCTAGAAACTTATTTTCTGATGTGCCTGTGGCACTAACGGACTGGATCTTCATGGCTGAGTAACTGCTTTCCTGCCAACTTAGAAGCGTTCAGGTTTAATGAGATTGTTCTGTTCTGGCCCTAGATAATTGGCCTACTTTAATAACTTAAAGCAAGAACAGGTATGTTGCATTTTGACTTTTTAATAAAGATCATAATTCTTATTTATCAAGAAACAAAAGCCATTAGGATCTAGACAAGAACCTACACCAGTGTCCACAACAGAGTATGTTCTCTGGGCACTTAAGTGCTTCTGCAGAGACAGGTGGAGTTTCACTGATTTAAACAGAGGAGGTTGTATAAGAACTTAGTACTACTCAAACAGAGAAGAATTTAAGGTTAAAAAGTCAAGGAGTAAACTTGTGACCTTTGTTTCAGCAGCTCCAGATTTGTGAAACTTTAACAAGCACATCTAAATAACAGTAATTGTGAAGCAGAGCTCATTTCCAACATACATAATGCAGTTTGTACAGAAGAGCTGGCTCTACAAACCATTTAGTTTTTTTCTTCATTTTGTTTTGCTTCTTTGTTTAAAACTATCTAAACTGACTCTTCACCTCCATCTCCAAATTAGGGTAAGGTCCTTTCTATATTATGCAAATAAATACATTATAACCTGTTTTTTCTTCTGTGGGCAGAAAGCCATGTTTCAACAGGGCAGAAACAAGGTTCTTTAATGTCTCTCTCACCCAAGAGAAGTTATAACATGGTTATGGCCATAATCATATCACAGTACAAATATTCC
Organism: Emydura macquarii macquarii; assembly: GCF_026122565.2. Classification (NCBI taxonomy): domain Eukaryota; kingdom Metazoa; phylum Chordata; order Testudines; family Chelidae; genus Emydura; species Emydura macquarii. The sequence goes on from NW_027132429.1 coordinate 2,839,831, forward strand.
TGTGTGTGTAGGTTGGTACTAAACTCCAGTCTTTGGTACAAACTGAGATCCAGAGTTATAGCAAAAGAATATTTGAAAGAATGCAGAAGCGAGCTTCTCCGGAACGGGAGGTGAGGGAGAAACTTGCATCACCTGTGCTGAAAACATAAATGGCGGAAGTTGACTCCTTTCCCAAGTGAATTAAGACAGCTTCATGGACAGTTATTTCTAGACAAACCCTTCACATTTAACTATCAAGCATTAACACTGTTCAACACCTAAATTTCCTTTCCCTTCCCCCCCTCCACTCTCTTCAGTTAAAACCACTGAATAAAAATATCCAACACACAAGTTATTTTAATATGTATTCATTTTAAAAAATGGCAGTTTTCACCTCATTCAGAACAATATCTATTCCCTTGTATAAAAAGACATCTCAAACAATAACTTTCTAAAAAAAATAGGACATGCATTACTTTTTAAAAAAAGTGTTCACACTGAATATTTGAAACCTTCTTGGGCAAAATTTTAAAAACCTGATGTTTGACAAGCTACTGTTTTCACCAGTTTAAATTACTGAGTTAACTCAGAGATTATTGAGCCTCACAAATTAAATTAATGCAATGCTGCTGGCTTTGCAGCTAAAAAGAACAGTGACAAAGAAAATACAATTTTAAATGTAAGTATCATAGCAAGAATAAAGGACCGAACACGTTTTATTAAAGATTTGAAAGTCTCAATGGCCAATTTATTCCCTGAGACTTCAAACTCTTAAGAAGTTTCATTGTCCGGGCTATTAAATACTTCTGCTTTTAGGGCAATGTGCATTTTACAAGAGGCACAAACTAGAGAGAATATCTGATGGCCTGAGCAGCGAGTCAGCCTGCTGGGTTTGCAACCCTTGGAAGTTTTAGTTTTCGAAGTGCTTTAGGCCCTTTATGCTTGGATCAAAAAAGCCCACTTTTATGTAATTAATGAGCCCATGCATTTTTAGAAGTCATCAAAACTAACATTTTTACATCAAGTCCTCAATGCCTGGATATTTACTGTACCAGTATATAATACCTTTGAAAGTACACTAACTATCAGCCACAGTAAATCACACCCCTTCAGCATTTATCCACCAGTGTATTACAAAGGATGTAAAGATTAATTTAGCACAGAGGTTTCCACATAAAAGTCAACATTTTGCATGCTTAAAAAGGTGGGCTGAACTAGATTCAGAAACGTTGAAAGTCTCTTCCCTACTGTCAGAGGCATCTACCCAAATTCTGATGTTTATTAAAAGCCTTAAATTTTGTACAAAACCTGCTGTAAATTAAAACAAAGGTAGATTAAAACACTCCAGTATCTGTTTCTTAAAAATAAAGTAATGCTTTCCATAAAAAGCAAAGGTGGGCTTTTTGCCTTTATGCTGAACAGAGCGGACTTTAAAATTTGTGCAAATTGCACAAAAACCTTCTTTGATAATTAGTTCCCCTTGTTGTGTACATCAATTACGACCAAGTTCAAAGGCAAATCACAATAAAAACTGCCACTGTCTTAAGTTCTGCAGGCTAATAGTTTCAGACAAGCTGCGGTGAAAAGCCACTGTTGAGAAACCCAGTGAAGCACAGGGACACAGCACGGACACTTTGGGTTTTGGAGTTCGAGAAAATTGGAGTAAAAAGCTGTTTTTGTGCAATACTTTTAGATGATCTAGGAAGACCCAAAATCATGATAGCCGTAGCAGTCTGTGAAAAAGTCACCTACAAAAGGGGGAGACAGAGCAGAGAAAAAAATTAGAATTCTTTTGAAGATGGCAAAATGCGCCACATTTGAAAGTCATGTTTTAGATTTCTCTGCTCCTGTCACCCCCCAATGAAGGCTTCTTCTCAAGACAAATAGCTGTGTATTTTCAGGAAAATCATATTCACAAGAGTGGTGGATTGCTTCACACGGCTTAAAGCAGAGAAATTTAAAATATTCACATTTGAAGAGGAAACTTGAAGTCACCTGGATTTGAATTTAAGTTTTAAACATCTGATTCCGCTACCTTTCATTATTTTTCATTTTTTTAAAAATGAACATGCTATGATGGTTCAGGTGCAGATATATCACGGTATGTTGTAACCAGGGGTTTTAGTAACCCCAGTATGGTGCTGTGTTTCAGAGATTAAAACATGAACACTTACTATAGCCTGCTGTTGCAGAATTTCCTCCATAACCATAGCTTCCATATCCAGCTCCTAGAAAGGAGTAAAGCAATTACTATAAGATATTCATTTTCTATTAATAAAAGGAACGGAAAGCTCTTATTAAAACAGAGAACTTGTTTCCAATAAAGTACAGTATAAGTAAAGAGTTCTCTAACTTCTGCAATGCAGGAGCGTAGAAATCTATGTAACTGTATCCAGATGCCATCTATACACTTAAACTAAGAAAGCTGATGAACTCCAGCAGAGATACCTATTTTGTGAACAGCTACTTCACTTTACATGCATTAAGATTAACATGAGATGACAGATGTTAAGTTAGTAGAGTCAAACACTCATGGTAACTCACCGGAATTCATATAACCACCATGATTGGCACCTCCAAATCCACCTCTGCCTCTACCACGGCCTCTGATGTTGCCTCCTCTACCACGCCCACGCATATTTGGAGGAGGCGGCACTTCATTGTGCATGGGGCCGCCCATTCCAAAACCTGGATTATGCTGCTGTGGAAGAAACAACTTGTTACACAGCCCTATTTTTAAGTGTCCAGGATGAAACTGATTTGTGTTTCTGAAGTTCAATGCAAGTGATACCGAGCCAAGAATTTCAGTGTTTGGTCCTACTTCTACAATTAGGGTAAATAAATCTCAGTTTCTCCATAGGTAAACTGGGATAATAACCACCCCATCCCTTCCTCGGGGGGGGGGGGGGTGGTGTAGAAGGAGGCTCAACAGCTTATAGAACAGAAGATAAAAAGCACCAAGAATGATTAATTGGGTCACTTACCGACGAGAAACCCTTAAGTCACCAGTAAGATTACATACCTTTACTGCAAACTTGGGTCCTCCCCTTGCAGGTACAGGAGCTCTTTTCTTCTTATTAGGCTCAATAGCGACAGGGGCATCAGGAAACAGCTTCTCTAAGGCAGCTAAAGCAGCATAGGCTTTGGCCACTTTTTTGTTTGAGCCAGCTCCTTGAAATTTCTGCCCATCGACCTCCACCTTGGAAATAGATTAAATCACCATGCTATGAATCAGTAATATCCACACAAGGAGTCAGTTTCGTCACTGCCATGTTGCAAAGTCTATGGCATAACTTGCTATTTCTAGGTGCTGTCAGACAGCAATTAGTGTCAACCAGTGAAATTTTACTAGGCCTGGAAGTTAAAAATCGCACAGTATGTCTCTAAATGTAACCTTGTGTGCAGAGGACTACGAAGTCAGCTCACCTCCATGACAAAGCGTTTGTCATGGCTGCCACCAGTTTCTGAAATCAGTTCATATTTCAGACCGCGCCTCTTTTCATTGAGTTCCATCACTGGATTCTTGCCATGCTTCGTCAGGATTGGTCCCTGTTGTTTCACATTCTTAAAAAAAAAAAATTAGAAGTGGTGTTAAAGTTCCAAAAAGCTGTTGGACTTGGAGGTACCCAATATGTCTGTGGCTTTTATAATTAAGGAAAGTGTTAGATTTAAAGGGAAAGTTACATTGAAAATTAAGTTTGAAGTACAGAAGTTTCACAAGCTGCACCTTGCAGGTACAGGGGCCTATAATTACTGTAACTGAAAAGTTAATGATTTTTATCAGTTTTATTTTGCATTTGTCAGCATTACGTATAGTCAGTATATTCCTTAAAACAGGGGTTCTCAAACTTTTTTGCTGGGACCCCCTTTGAAAATATTTCAGGCTGTGATGACCCCCCACAAAAAGTAACGACTCCCCCTCAGGCCATGCCACCCTCACTTCTGCACTGCTGCTGGGGGCAGCGCTGCCTTCAGAGTTGGGCACCCGGCCAGCAGCCGCTGCTCTCCAGGGCTCTGGTTGTCAGCCATGCATTGGGGCTGACAGCTTGCAACCCCCCAATAAATAACCTTGTGACCCCTTGAGGGGTCCTAACACCCAGTTTGAGAACCTCTGTCTTAAAAGTCCCCTTTAAACAGGAGAGAAAAAATCCTCAAACATTTTACAGAATTTTAAGGATGCACTATTTACCAAAAACTCAATAAAGCTCAAGTGGACAGTATCCCTTTAAAAAAATGCTTGAGAGTTTCAGATTCATGAGTGAAAGAATCATTTCAGCAGCTTGTCACAAGATCTCTCTCCTGAAGATCAGAGGAAAGATTTGGTTTCAAAAGGATGTAAATAGTTTGTGCTCACCTCTGATGATTGCTCTGAGGGAGGAGACGCAGCACTGGGTGTAGAGATAGTTTCCACTACAGGAGGAGGAGCAACAACTACTGGTTTCTGTTCTGTTTCCTCCGCTGATTCATCTCCTTTCCCAGACTCTTTGCCTTCCACTCCTGTAGGTAAACCCATATCCTGCAACACCTGGAGGTGTGGGAAGGAAGAAAGACTCTTGAAAAGTATGACACTATATCCTCCATGCCTCTTATACCCCTACTGTGAGAGAAGTAGTTGAGAAAGCTGTGTAGAAGTGGATCCATTGGCCCTGTCCCAGAGATTACAACTACCTCCATTCATTGCAAATGGAGTATTAGCCCAAGCTTCTGTAGGACTCCATTTTACTGCACCCCTCCCTTGCCCACCTTCCCAATGATGCTGGAACTTTCAGGAGGCTACACTCATTCTCCCAAACCCTGCAGGCCTGTCAAACACTGGAAGCAAGAAGGGTAGTTTTCTGGCTAGTGCTTTACTTAATCTGTCACGGGCTGTTACTATTTTAGTGTTTTAACTTCAACACATTGCATCCAGTGTAGAAAGGTCTACACATGTCACATATATGATTTTTAATATGATCTTCCAGAAGTTCAAATTTAAGGGAGTAACTGTTTGTAGACTAATGGTTTTTTCTAGAGAAAGGAATTTTTTTACATGCACACAAAACTCTTACCTTTACCGCCACATGCAATTTGGCTGTCTTTTTGGAAGGTCCTGATGCCTCAAACGTGCTGCCATCGACTTCCACAGACATTGTAAAGATAGGAGCATGAACTGGACCAGTCTGGGACACAAGTTTGTACTGGAGACCAGGTTTTAGCTGGTTTAATTTCATCAGTGCATTCATAGCCTGGGGAGGTTCAGTTTTTTCTTCTAAACAGAAAAACAGTTTGTTCTTTGTCAAATATATACGTTTGTTTTAAGACAAACTTGACAACTGAGTTCAGACAATTAGAGGTTACAATCTGCCACTGTGTACTTCTTGTTTAGAAGTATGGATTTGAAAGTATCATTTACACTAGATACAGCCTTAAAAAGTAGGGAAAAAAATCTAGTCACTCAGTTTTACAACAAGCCATTCCACGTGAAACATTTTCTTCTGCAGTTTGCCACTCCTCATTGAGTCTGAAAACAGCTTTTAGGCAGCAACTTGTTACCTACCTCTTGTTAACTCAATACCTTTTTTCTGAATTTTCTTCTTCTTTTTGCTGGGTGACTTCTCCTCTCCATCCTCCTCCATAGGACGCTTCAATGGAGTGATGGCATACGTGGTACTTGGGGGAATCTGGACTGTAAAAATTATAAGAGGCAGCTATATATATATATATATATATATATATATATATATATATCAAGGACTCAGAGACAGGAGCAATAGCACTGGGCAGGGAGAATGTATGGGTTATTCTAATACCTACCAGTGTAATCAACTGGGTTTTCGTTCTTTGGTTTCTTGGGCATCTTGGAAGGCAGGGGATCCATCCCCAAGACCTTATGAAGCTGGCCAAAAGCAGCAAGTCTCAGAGCATGCTAGAAAGATGGAAGACATGTTAATAGGATGCATAAGTCGCTACAGTAACATCTGCTCGCTGCAGAGTTTCAAAGAGGAATCTTCTACCCACCCCTGCATAAAAAAAAAAGAACAAAAAACACACCAAAGAGACACGTCAGTTTAAATGGGACGCTCCTTAGAATTCTAAATTCAATCCAAAACCTGGGCCACAGTGGTACGTCACTACTTAAAACCTGATACTTTGCTTCTGGTAGATCAAACTGTAAGTTTCTTTTATTAGTGTGAGACCCATTTTTTTTTTTTTTTAACATGACTAGGTATTAAAAAAATTAAAACCAACCTCAGTGAGGTTACTAGACTACCATTAATCAATATGGAAGTTCAACATAAATTGAACTCATTAAGTTTTTGCAACATCTGTAGTCAAAACTATACCTGAGCACTCTGTGTGATATCTTCCCTTTGTTGTCTGTCTAGATGCCCAATAGCATCAGTGGCTTCTTTTTCACAAGGATCATAAATACCAGAACCATCTGAAGGCAGGAAACAAGGAAGATATGCAGAGAATTATCCTAGTGTTTCTAAAAAAACTAAACTAAGTATTCCCTTGGCATCATTCAACACTCATCTGTGTAACACGACCAATATTATCTGTCCAATGTCCAACATTTTGAAATGTATCTGGATTATTTTACAAGTACAATTATAAATGAAGTTGGTCAAAACCACTTAGAAAGACAACCAATTTAACACTTGTAGAATCTGGTACTTCACACTACAAGGTTTATCATCATGGGTCCATTGCCCTAGATAATACTGTAATGTCCATATACTGTACACTACACATTTTGTGAACTTTTAAATCTAAACTGTGCAAACATAGAATCATAAAAATGTAGGGCTGGAAGGGACCGAGAGGTCATCAAGTCCATCTTCCCATGCTGAGGCAGGATCAAGTATACCTAGATGGACGAGGGGGGCCTTGTAAATACTAGACGATGTTACAATGCACCAAACTTTAATCGCATCCCATTTGATTTCTTGCTTTGAAATATGCAGAGAACCACCTAACCTGGCATAACAATTCCTGATGCAAGACATTCAAGAACTCTTCTCAGGGCCTCGCCAGCTCCCATTGGTCTATTAGCTGTTCCAATTGATTTTTCACACAGCAGTTCCAGAGGCTGTAAGACATTTGATTTTTTAAAAAGTGAGAGGTGTGCACACGTGACTTGTTTTAGGGAAACTTTACAACAGATGCCTAAGTAGCAGCAAAAGTATCCCCAAACTGGATACAAGAAGCAGGGGATTGTAACTGCTATAAAGTTAGAAGTTACTTTAAGTTCACCCCACAGATCTAAAGTATGTGATTTTATCACATCAGTCTTTAAGTGTACTTCAATATTTTTTTTTAATTAAACCAAATTGCAATTTATGAAAATGTAATGTTTTCAGACTGAAGAACAGTTCTCTCCAATAATGCAAAGAATAAAACCAAACAATACAGAAAACAGTATTAAAAAAAAAAAAAAAAAAGAGTAAAAATTACCCATCCTCTAAGTGGTCCCCAAGTAGGAACCCGAGTACACAGATCTCTCAGCACCCTGATGACTATGACGCACGATTTCAGACCATTAGCCCTGGCCTAGAACAAGTAATCAAGCAAAGGCATATTTAATAAAAATACCAAAACCAGTTAATTTTGCAGACAAATATTGTTTGCAGTGCTACTTTGTCAAGGGTAAACAATATATATTTACAACATTACAATGTTATAACTTAATAGTAATTACCGTGTACAAAAGCAACATTACTCTTAACACAAAGCAGCAACTATGCATCTACTCATTAAAAAAAGTTTCCTCTTTGAACGTTAAATTCGCTTAAGTGCTTCTTTAGCAACTGTATGGTTGACAGATGCTAAGTTCAGCACAACTAACTATCATCCAATGTTAAAGTACTTTAATATAAAGTTAGAAAATTTGTAAACTTTAACTGGCTACTTAAAGACAAATAAAAGAACAAAATGCAAACCTGGAACCACTTGGCGTGTCGGAGTGACGCCAAGGCAGCAAGGCATTTCTGCCTGTCCAGAACGTCCGGGGTGTCGTTGACTGATAGCGTTTCTATTCGTGGATGGAATAAGAAGACAAGGCACAGTTTGACCAAGGGGGTTCTGTCAGGTGGAGAGGGGATGAGGCAGCTTCCTAAAGGGCAGCGGAGGCTCCCAAAAGATCTTGATCTATACCCTTTACCTGAAAGGATAGCCTACAGTACACTTTACTTTATTACCCTTAACTGGAACTTAAAACTGCAGAGAGAGTGGGAGATTAATATAACAGGGAATAGGCTAAATCCTATACTATGAAGGGAAAGAGGAATTCTATGTAGGAGGGGACAGAAATCCTATATTGCTTTAACAAAGCTACAGAAGGAACCCTACAGTACCTAACAGAAAGGGAAGTTTTAAAAGTTAATCCTCACTCTATATCGAGAGCATAGCTAATGGCTTTTCTAAAGCCAAGGGAATCCCCTCCGCCCACAAGGCTTGACTGCCCTGGCCCCGGCCCGTGACAGAGTGCGTCCTGTTGGTCAAAGGTCCAGCGTCCCTAGAATCGACAAACTAGAAGGCTTGGTAGACGAGGTCAGATATCAGAACCATAGACAATCAGTAGAGCACAAAAATATTCTCCAGTCAGTGCTGCAGCAAAATTGAAGATATGTGTTAATAATTTTAAAGTGTCTGAAGACCAGGGTTTTAGATAAGGCTAGTTCGAAAACTTGCTATGCATACAAGTTCATGAGTTAAATAGTGTGATGCTTGTGATACAGAACTGATCATAGTAAAAAGATTTTTCAAGTGAAAATATTTTTGAAGTTTTATTCCAAAAAGTTTGAAGATGATCAAGAACGGCGGTCTAACTTTATCCAAAACTCTGCATCACGTGGAATTCTGAACTTTAGCTGATAAGACAGCCAAAGAGACAGTGCACCTATCATTTTTGCTGCAACACAAACCATTTTATAGAACGTATCCAATTTCATGTACATGCAAGTCACTTACAAGAAGCCTTCCATTTTTTTTTGAAATACAAGCTTACATTTTATGTCATTTGTGTGGGCCACTAACATGGCTAGATATAAAAAAAAAAGATGTAAACAACATTACATATTAGTGAACTAAAGGCCCAAGTAAGTAAAGTGAAATACCACTTTAAAGGTGCTACTCAATTTTAGGAGTCTGTTTCTAATTATCCACATCCATGATCTCTTGTAGTATTACATTCTGGAAATTGAATTTGTCTGCATGAAATAGTTTTGTCTGAAACAGTTTTGACTACCTAATCTGAAATTGAATAGCACATTTTAACAGTGATTAACAGAGAACGTAAGTTTCCAGACTGACTGTTAGCCGTTTTCAGTCTTCCATACCTCCAGCTAACAGTTTTTCCATTTCTTCTCTCACAACAGGGGATGTCAAGTGAATGGTCAGCGTCAATGGAGGCTCCTGTGTGTTCTTAATTATGATTGCAGCTTCACTAACAGACTGGATTATTTCATATTTATCTTCAGTAATAGCCTACAATATAATAATTTTACCATTTAGAAATTCTCTCTCAGATTTATGCATTTCTTTCAAGTGCACAGTAGTGCTCTTTTCCCTAGGAAGTATCAGCAAGACTTGTATGGCCACTATAATTTGCCTTTCAATTTACAGTTAGTTTATGAAGTGAAACTATAAAATTATTATTTGCAGCAAGTGGCATGCACCTACTTTACAAGGTGGTTTTGTAAAGACTGTGCACAAAGGTATTAACAACATTTTACGCATTTTTCCACTTTGTTTTAGTAAAAAGCCTAATAAATATCCCAGTCACCTTCTAGTCCCTTTAATCTATTCACTTGTGTGTGTGTTCACTGTGACAAGCATGCACAACCATTGAACGATTTTACTCACAGCAAGCTGTACTCCAAGATTGTCAGCTACTTTGTCCAAGAGACCAGTTGTGGGTTTCTCTTTGCACAGGAGAACTAGCTCAAGATCCAAGTCTCCCTTCAATAGCAAGCCTTTTGCTACAAGCCCAACACGCATCACTCCACGGAGAGTCCTAGTCAAATGCTCTGTAGCCTTCTGATCCCTGTGAAAGATACATAAATGCAGTTACGGCGGCACAAAATCCAAAGCCTGAAGTGCACTTAAAGGGACACTTAAATGTCTTGTAAGCTTGGTTAATTTAAGCAAAGCAGTAAAGGTTTAGATCCAAAATATGATTAATATTACACACACATACAGGAAAAATTACTTGAATTCCATGTTTATTTCCTCTGGCTATGGAACATTAGAATTAGGGGAGAATGAAAACTAATGTCTTTTCAAGCACCTAAGAGCATATTACTATCAGTCTAAAGGAAAAAAAAACTGCTGAAGCAATTGACAGAATCCCTGTAAAAAAGCTGACTAGTAATTTTACTTACCCTCCTTCTTTGTTTTCTTCTTCAGCTGCTGTCTCCATGGCCTCCGGTTCTGGCTGCTCCCCACTGACTTTTTCCTGTTCATCAATCCAGTCAGACACAGCTTTGAGAGCACGTTCTGTATGGGAAACCATGTTCTGAACTGCCTCCAACTCTTCCTGAGTTGGGTAAACAGCAGAATGTTTTGCCATCACATGGCGGTCATCATTCACAAAAATACGCATCGGGCGCTGAAAAGACAAAATTTGATGCAATTTAATAAAAGACTAAGAATAATATTTATTTCTGAAATCTGAAGATTTCAGAGTCTTACCATTTTTGCTTCCGAATCTTTGCTGAAGCTTTCAAAAAGTACTTATTCAGTGTCTTCCTCCAAGGAACTGAACCAATACCACAGCTTTCTATAATCTGAAAACAGAAAAATAATTACCAATGCTTTGTAGGTGGACTGCTAAATCTGTTTATTTGATAAGTACATATCTGTAATAATTACTCAAATTTGTTATGAAAGTAATTGGGAATATAAAACATGTAGATTAGGACCATATGAACAGTTTATAGTTGGCCAAGTATTCTATCCCTGAAGACCAATACCCACAGGCATTGATATAGTAGCTGAACAATGACCCAAGTGCAGAATGATGATCAAAATCAAGTATGTCATACAGATACCATTCTCACATGTATGGATTGCTTACAAAGTTCTTACTTTAAGAGGAAGGATGAGAATACTCTAGAGTCCATCAACTGCTACATTAAATATATTATCCATTGAATAAAGATTTGACAACCATTACCATTCATCCTTTGCACATTCAAGATGTGCAACGTGAAAAAACTACACAACCTAAATGAATAAGGCCAGCCCTATGCTATATTTCATTCAAGAGCACACAAAGAGTGAAGTTCCATGTTGTCTAAAAATGTAATTACAAGAGTCCAATGGTCTGAGCTGCAAAGATTGGCTGATTCCTAAACATAGCCCCTACACTGTACTCACTGCGGCCTAGGGCAAGTGATTCAGCCTCCTGCCTAAGATGCTCCCTCATTTGCTTTACTCAAAATCACTAGATAAGCCCCCTTTCTCATTTTAAAGATATGAATTTGTAAGTGCAACTACGCTAAATCCCCAGTTCATGCAAAGGTAGTCTGCACTAGAGAACTGGCACATGAAAAACAGAATCACTGCAAACTTTTAACTATTACAGTTTTAAGGTGAAAGGAACAACTTGATGTCCTAGCAGAAAGGTTCTTCCAGTGCCCACTCATCCCAGACAGGCCGAAGTGATCACTTGTGATCATCTATTTCTCATATCACCACCGTATCCCACTGCCTGCACGTAAATGGCGACCCTTTCACTATGGTGACATATGGGCAAGTATGGTTATGTTGGTTGCCTTAATTGTCTTCCTTGTTTCAATATTTGTGTTACGAGTAGAATTCTATTTTTTATACTTCCAAGATAATACTGATGTCAATTTTTAAGCACTGTTTTTGATTTTTATCAATTTAAACTTTCACCAGTTGCAGGAAATTATGGGGAGGGTCAAACAATTATTTCAGGGCAGTAGACAGATTCAAAAAATTAAAGCTTTATAACTATTACAACACAAATTGTCAACATCACACGTACAAAATAAATATCCTTGTAACCAAATGTAATAATTCATACATTTTTCTTACTTTGACTAAGTGTAAATTTCAAACACCATTGAGGGAAACATTTTTTCAGTTTGCATGTAAACTATGAAATCCATGTTTACTGATAAAAAACTAATCCTTCCACCAAGCCAAATTACGAGGAAATACGCTTATGCAAACTAAACTCTAAGTTAGCTAATTTTTGTACAGGAATGCAAGTGTTTTGATAACATCCATGATTGTTGTGCTACAATTATACAAGAATCTCCATGGAATTACTTATCACCATTCTGAGGTCATCTTTAGAAATGAACAAAAATGCTTTAAAACTATTTATGCCATAACTGGTTTTAAACACTGTATCAACTCAAACTTCCACCCTATTGTTTCTTCATTGGATAGTTCTTTAATAGTAGATAGATGTATGATTCATCTCCTAAGGATTCATATCTACTCTGTGTGAAAATGACACCTTTTCAAGAATGTTTTCAGATGTGCAGGTGACTTCTGGCATGAAGCCCAAAATACAATCTAGTACCCAACTGGCTTTACCCATCCAAGTTTTAAAGAACAGTTAGAATGCAGGAAGCTATGAAATAAGAACATTACAAGAATCAACAGTTTCTTGGAATAATGACAGTAAATCAAAATGAGTTTTAAAATATTTATCTTTAGTAAGGCTCTTCGATTTATCTCAGTGAAACCTTATAGTCAATTTAACCCCTCCAAAAACCTTAGTTTTCTAGTAACGCCAAGGAATTAGATTACATAGTAGGTGCTGGCTAAAAACATCTAAGCAAATGGCATCTCCAACATTCAATTCTTATTGGGCTCAAGAAGGTGATGTTAAGTTATCAAGCCTAAAAGCTAACGAATAAATCTGTGAAGGTTTAAAATTAAAGTTGGATACAAGTGCTGGCTTTCTTCAACACCACCACTGGGCTCTGCTTAATTTCAAGTTAGATTTCGTCAAACTGTTTAATTTAGTTAGTTTTACTAGATTAAATGTATCCACATTGACCTTGTCTGGCATTTTCTACCTACCTCAGATTTACACAGCAATCGTGTCTCAACTGCATTTTACACATCACAATCAAACACATCTACTCTGGAATTTCAGCTGTTTGCAAATAAATGTAGGTCTTCACAAAAAGTGACTACATTTTGCTTTAAATTTTATTAATTCTACTAGGATCCACGCAGATAGGTATCTTAGGAGACAGTAAAAACAAAAAGACCCTGATGAGTACTATATACTCAGGACGCCATGTCACTTTTTCGATAATTTGCAATTAAACATGATGTATCTTAAATAAGTAAAACTATTGTGAAGGGTTAGGAAGAAAAAATGCTAGCAAGGAAGTGGCACAACATTCAGTATTTTATTAAGGCAGTGCTGCAATTATTCATGTTTTATTATCTGGGCTCCTAGGCACTATGACGATATAGTCATAGACCAGGACATCTTTATGCGAAGAGCTGTACAAATACAGAAGGAAAAGACAGTCCCCCCACAAAGTAACATATTATCATGGAGACATGACAATGAGTGGGGAATTTTCACCATGCAGCCTCTTATGATATCATATAAAAACAAACAGCTAGGGCCCCAATCCTGCAAATATTTACAAACATGATTAACTTTCCAACTGTAAGCAGTCCCATTGACTTCAACGAGAATACTTGCAATAATAAGGATAAGTGTGTGTGTACATGTTTGCTAGACTGAAGCCTAGAAGTCTTAGACAATTCCAACATTCATTCTTATCCTGTAATGCAGAGGTGTGCTGGTATTCTGACCTAGTCACACATCTTGTCATGTTAGGAAAACAAGCAAGCCCAGCCTTTCTAATCCCTGTCCCAAGGCCTGAGTTTGGATTGCTTCTGAAAGTATTTGTACCATTACTTAAAAATTTCCTCACCTGTTAGCCACGTCTAGTTAATTTAATAAAAATCACTTTTAAATTTGTGTACCCTGAATATTAATTTTATAAATAAGTGTTGGCACCCATACATTAGTATTTGTTATTGACATCTCTATGGTTCCCTCTCCAAATGAGATGAGAAATTCTGAATCATGCCAATTAAAAAGTTATGGTTTCCTCATTCAGAAAATGCTACAGCAGATTAAACTGAAATTTCCTATTTTCTAAAACTAATATTATTTACCTACTTAAGATCACAGCAACTCCTTTTTAGTGGGAGAATAAGAGCTACTTATGGCTTCTGCAGCATCACAGGATTCAGACCTTACAGGAAAGGTAATCACAGGGCAGGTTAAAAACATTAATTCTACTTACGGTGTGTGAGCCATTGACAAAGCTTCATAAAGTTAACATTCAATAAAATGTGGGAAAAGGACTAAAATAAGGTAAAACATACACTGCTAAAATCACATCATGCTCTTTAGCAGGCTAAAATTTCCTCCTGTCATTTCCACTTCAAGCCTGACTTAATTACTATTCCAATTCTATAAAGCATTGGGTTCTTACATTTCAAGGTAATGGGCCAAACTGGCTCATGAGGTGAAAAGCAAGATGATCAGAATGCTAAAGGTTTAAAGTTGTGTGTTTTATAAAGAGACTCTATTCTGTAATACCTTAGATTGAAGAGGGGAAAAGTAGTTTCAATTTTTCCAGGCATTTTTTTAACTTCCTCAATTTGAGTAAGATTGAGTAGTCCATTTCATTTTTGTTTCTAACCACTTACACTTTCAAATTCTCATTCACTAACAGGACACTAATGTTTGGGTTACTGAAATCTTGGACCCGGAACAGGCTGTTTGTGGGAAGATTTACAAAACCTGGCTGCACACCCTCTCCCCACACAGCCAGGCCCAGCTCCTGCAGATTGATAACTACATATGTACTGAGGTCCTATTTTAAATTGAATTCCGAGTTACCCAGAAATCCAGCAGCTATGATGGTCTGAAGCAGAACAAAGGAGAAATTTCAGCTGAGTAGCAGGGAAGTTGAGAGGGGGAGGGGGTCTCCTTTAGAACCAGGTTAGACAAACCCATGGAGGATAAAAATAGGGGGTGGAGGGAAGAGAGGAGACATCCTAGCAGGATGTTTCCCCACCTCTGCTACATGCCCCTCGGCCTGTGCCCTGGACTGGGTCACCCTCCCAGCACAGTGTTTCACCGCACTGTGAAAGGCAGAGAGCTCCAGCTTCCAGCATGCGGGCCGTGGCGGGCGGCTGTGTCACAGGGGCCCAGGGAGAGCAGCGTGCGGCCTGGAGCGCACCCACGGAGCAAAGGCAGCGGATTGTGCTCCCAGGGGACACCCCCCCACACACACACACACCGCACGGGTGCGCTGAGCGCGGCTCTCTGCACCCCCAGGGGACGGCGGGCGGAGCCGTCTACCCGGGATGCTCCGCTCCGCCCTATGCAGGAGAAGCGGCCGGCCCCAGGACCGAGCGGAAAAGGGGGGGGAGGAGGCTTGTGTCCCTGTATCGTCCAGGGGAAGGAAGGATCGGGCCCCCCACGCCGGCCGCCGCCGCCATTTGCAAAAGCGGCCGCGAGAACAAAGCGGCCCCGAGCAGCGCGTGGAGCCGCTGCCGCCGCGAGACCCCGCACGCGCCATCCATCATCCATCCCCAGCCCCCCCCCTCCGAGCCGGACAGCGCGCTGGGGGGAGAGGTGCGCGCGCAGCACACACCCCCCCTGCGCCCGCGCGGTACCATTCTCCCCCCCCCCCCGCGCTTTTACTCCCGGCCCAACCGCCGCCCGCCGCCATTTTGTCTCCACAGCACAATGGGGCTCGCGGAGCGGGGGTCCGGGCCGGGTCCGGGGGGGTGGGCAGGCACTCGCCCGCCCTCAGGCGGGAAGGGGCCGCCAGGCCTCGGAGTAGGCCCAGCACCACCCCCGCAGCCCAGCACCGCCCCCCCTGCCTCCGCCTCAGAGCGGGGTGTCCCTCAGGCCGGGGGCGGCTCCTACTTCGCCCAGCCCCCCTCCTCCCTCCCGGGCTCCTGCCCGGCTTCCCCAAGGCCGCACTTACCGGCCGGGCCGTCCGCTCCGCCACCGCCGCCGGCTCCCCACACGGTGCGGTGCGGTGCGCAGCGCTGTTCGGCTCCGACTGCAGCGAGGGGGGAGGAGCCGGCGGGAGAAGGGGGAGGGGGACCGTCGAGGGGAGGGGAGGGGGGGGGAGGAAAGGATCACGTGAGGGTGCCGCTGGGTCCGCTCCCCACCAATCGGCGCGGGACGGCACGGTGACGTCACCTGCGCGCCCGGCTAGGCTCCGCCCCAACCCGATCAGCGTCTGCGTCTGTCTGCGCGCGGGGCGCCTCGGGCTCGGAGAGCGACGGAGGGGGAGGTGGCTGTGCCGGCGGCGCGCGGGAGTGGGGCCAGGTGCGAGGAGAGGGGGAGGGGCCCGTCGCGAGCGCCCCCCCCCCTCCGTGGCTCCCCGGCCTCGCGCAGGAGAGGGGGTCGGTGCGGGAGGGGGGCAGTGTGGGGCGGCCCCCCCTGCGGGGAACGGGGTAGCGCGGCTTGCCCTCCTGAGGCACTAGGGGATGGCCGCCGGAGGGGGCGGGCGCCTGTGAGGCGCGGTTAGCCTGCTGGCCTGGCGCGGGGCCCCTGTGAGGAGAAGCGGTGGTGAGGGGTGGCGGGGAGCGGCCAGTGTGGGTGAAAGGGGGCGGAGTGCGGATCCGGCAGGCAGTAGCACCCGCCCTGAGGGAAAGGGCGTGTAACAAACACGGGGGCCACACGCCCTGTAGGGCCGGCAGGGACCATCCGGTTGTCTGGTCTGAGCTGGGCATCCTGGGCCATGCCAAGCACCAGCTGCCTGCTAAAACTGACGGCTGAAATCAGGCCCAGGTACCACAGCCGCCTGGAGACTGAACCGTGAGGTGCCCCAGGGAGAGACGAGGCGGGAGTGAGGTACACCAGAGCCTGCGGCCCTTGCAGTGGCAGGAAACGGATTAAGTGAGATAGACCCGATTGATCCGAGCAAGCACAGTCCACACCCCAAGCCACAGAGAGAGAGGCAAAAAAACCCCACAGGTCACTGCCACGCTCACCTGGGGGGAAATTCTTCCCAACGCCGCATACGGCACAGTTAGACTCTGAGCACGATGTGAATAAGAACCAGCCAGCCACTTGGCTGAGAGCCAGAGAATGCTCTGTCACCTCAGAGCCCTGCTGTCCTGTCCAGTGTCCCGCTCCAGCTGTAGCCATCACTGATGCTTCAGAGGAAGGAGCCAAACAAAACCCAGAATACAGCGGGAGGGGAGGGAGAAAATCCCTTCCTGAGCCCTGCAGCCCTGACCCCCTGAAACATGAGATGTGAGCAGAAAGGATTGTGGTGAGGCTGACGGCAAAGGGAGCATGGGGAGGATCACAGGGTGGCTGTTTACCTTGTGCCTGATATGAGGTGAGGAATGGGGTGGCTCGGATCTCTTCACTGCATGCTCTTATCTTGAGCTCTTATCTTCAGCCCAATGAGGAAGGCACACGTGACAGGGCTCCGGCACACTGATGTAGCCCCCTGCTCTCTCTTAGCTTGCATTATTGTATTTCCAAGCTGGAAAAATGGGAAAACTTGCCAATTTCTCCAATGCTCCTTCAGGGAGATCCTTCAGGGTTAGATTTGGGCAGGAGAGGAGAAGTGGTAACATTCTCCTCCAGCGCTGCCCACAGATGGGGGTCCGCCCATGAAGAAATGCAGTCTGTGACTGCTTTTGTCTCAGACCTGAAGGTGATCGGGTGCCCAGTCCTGCACCCTTTACTCAGGCCATTGAAGTCACGTGAGGATTGCAGGATCAAGTCCCTGCTTTGCCAGTCTTGTAAACTCACCAAACAAGCCATTTCTAGTCACCTTCCAAGCAAGAACCGTATTATGTTTGGGTGCATTGTGGCTTTTAAAATTCTATACATTTAACCTGAAGCAGGTTTCAGACTTGGCAAGTTGACAGTGCACATAATAAATAACAGTGCAACACTCGCTACTGCAAACTTTGGGTGCACTGTTCCACTGAATGTTTTGTACCAATCAGATATTACTCTCCTCACAATTCAGTTCATTTGAGAGCCTGTGGCACTGAAGTAGCTGCGTAGCCATTTCTAATAACTTACATTTCTGTTACTTGCTAGTTTTAGAATGCAGACAGAAGCAGTACCTGCACATTTCTATCCTGGTTGATCTGCATGCATTTATAATTTACTTAATTTGTTTCGATGCAGTCAAAAACAGGATCCTACTGTCACTGAAAACTCTTCTGAGTTTGATTTTGGAGTGATGGGTGACCCACTGAACAGCCTTTCTTTGGGAAGCACAATTGAGAGAAGAACCTGAGGCAGGAGATCTGAGGTTTTACCAGAGTAGCGCAGATGGAGAAGAAGGTAATAAGTACCTGGAGGTTACAGTGATGCTATGGTGGGAGAATTCTTTGGTTTGATTTCTTTGCATTTGTTAAGTCAAAGCATCCAAGTGAAAGGGAGGCTGTAACTGTAGATAAAAAGAAAATGTAGCAACATTTGTGGAAAATATTGTGGAAGTCTCTAGAAATTTGCAGGGATTTATTTGTAACTTATAATGATTTTGTAAGCAGCTGAGTGATCAAATCCCTGGGGATGAGTGTTAATGACTCTTTAAAATGCCAAGAAACAACAGCTGCTGATGGTTATTAGCAACCTTGGAGTCCCAGTCTTTCTCCAGACTGAGGGTACATCTACAGTGCAGTCAGAGGTGTGATTGCAGCTCGGGTCGGCATACCTATGGTAGCTTTAATCTAGCTAGCACACATAAAAACAACAGTGAAGCTGCAGCATCATGGGCCTTAGTGCAGGTTAGCAACATAAGGATGTGATGAGGGTCCCAAGTGAACTTGTACAGCCCCTGCCACTGCATCTTTACTACTGTTTTTAGCCAGGCCAGCTAGATAAAAGGTGTAATATGTAGACACTACACAGCATTTTTACCATTGTTCTCTACCTCAGCAGTCTGGACAACTCACCGGTAAAAACACAAAGCAGCTCTTTCACACAAGTGTTCCCTGTGTTGCTACTAGCATCAGTGTTGGACCAATGATGGAGGAACTCCCTAAAATTATCTGTTTAGGATAAAGCCAGGGAGTCTGATTCTCTCCCTACTGTATTTTCTTTCGTCCAGGCTGTGTCCTGCATGTCTCACAGTGAAAATTTAGACATTTGATGGAATTCAGTTAAACACCCTTCTGCATGTGGTAGACTGTTAGTTAATACACCAGTGCTGATTTCTTCACCTACCTTATCAGAAAGAGGAGAAATGAAAGCAGTGAAGAGATTTCAGTAGACTTTTTGTCATGATGGTGTAATCTGGCTAAGGATTAGCCACGCAAACCGGAATGATCCACTTAGAGGAAAGCCAAGTTCCAGTTCAAGTAGGCACTTTATTTGTGGTTGGAATGCTGACATCAATATAATTGAATATCATATATACATTGAAACTACACATACATCCCAGCTCAAGGTTGTTGGGTTTTTTTTATTTTATTTTGCATAAAAGACCCCAGTGCATAGAATGAGCATTTATCTTTGGGAAATCAAAGGAAGGGACAGTTATCACAACAACATAGAGGGGCCAATCCTGCAGTTCTTGTACAGGATCAGCCCTGAAGGATCCAAGGAAGAAAGCAATGAAGTGGGACATGAGTGGTTTACAGGGACTTTAAGGGGCATTTTAAAGGCAGACGGACATTTGTTTTTAAAGGTAAGATGGGTAATGATGGTTTTAAGATGCAGCTAAGGTAGGTAGGGAAAACAGCTTCTAATCACACAGTCAGTTGGTTAACAAAAACAGGCTTCCAGAAGGAGAAGGTGAAAATCACCAAGTCACAACATAATCAATCACTGGAGTTCATTTTCGGTATTAGCCTCCTTCCACACTGTGTGTACATATACGTGAACCAGACTGTCTTTCCAGTCTGAGTAATTTGGTGACAACAAATATTCAGAACAGGTCCTTAATGAAAGATATGTCCCTTGCTAATGTTTATCTACTTCAGCAGGGTTAATAAAGAAGCATGTTCATTGTAGTGTAGTTTTAGTTGTCATCTTTAAAAAGGAGGAAGAGGCTCCATTACAATTAAATCAATATGAAGGCAGTGAGAAGGCTGCTTTCTGGCATTCAATCTGATTTCTATTAGGAAATTTAACTAGGACTTCCTCCCCATCCTGTTCCTTAAATTCCATAGTTATTTAATCTGCAGCTGAGTGTGCGGAATACATCCCAATCCCAAGTAATGGTTTCTGATGGAACCATGCTTCCTTATCAACCCTTGTATGCCTGGAAATACAATTCTACTTTCCATAATGACTTAAAATGAGCCATCTTAGGAGAAAAATATCCTAATAACAGAAAGGCCTTGAAATCCCCTTTGCTGTTGGTCCTCCTGTGCACCTACTATTTTAAAACTTCATTTCTACAGCAACCAAAATGATTTGGCTAGAAAGATAATTAGCAGTTGAGCTAGAGAAACAAGCAGCAGAAATAGCCCACCCACAGCTCCTGTCCTCATGCAAATATCCCTAGCAATAAAAACAAAAGAACGTGGAAGAGAAGAAAAAAAAACAGATGAGCAGAATAATTTTACACAACACATTTTGCAAACAAACATTTCCATTAGAGTCCAGCATATCTGTAAATCAAACCTGTAGTTTAATTCCTATAACCACTCCTGCCCCTTCACCTAGGGTGACCATCCATCATGTACTGTTGAACGTCCCGTATTTGGTGCTTACTGTCCCACAACCCATCTCCAGTAAGTAGCATTTGATCAGATAGTCTGCTTTCAGGTAATAATCATGCCAGGATCATGCACTATAAGTCTAGGATTTTGTGTCATGAATAAAACATTGGGGATGAAGTAGGGAAAAAGCTGATTTTTAAGGAGAAATTGCCTTTTATTTTCTAGAAATGCAGTTGGTCACCCTACTGTATGATCAGTTTAAAAAAATTGGCACTGTAAATATATTATGAACATATGAAGCTCACACGCAGGGTACTGTTTAAAAACGGGGTGGGGATTCTAAAGGAGTCACTGGGAACTCATGCAAGGGTAGAGTGAGAAATAATTTAATATAACTTGTGTGAACATTTTTGGCATATATAACCCCCTTGAAGGGATTACTAGCTGTCAGGCAAGGCCAATCTGTAGGAGACAGGTAGGTGAGTTCAGGTTCAGAGATTTGACTCCACAACACACAGATTATCTAGGTATCAGGCTGTAGTTGTTTCAAAGAGGTGAAGTTTAGCCAATGAGTCATTGACAAGGGCAATTCCTGCTTGCCGTGCATAGGTTTTTTTTCTTTTCTATTCTATAGGTTCTTATGCTGCCCTCATCACCATAGCATCTGAGCACCTTCCAGTAGTGAGTTAAGTGACATAACTAATACCTTTCATATGTGGTTTGTTCCTTCTCTCATCCTCTCTCCAGAGAGAAAATGGTGTGTACAGTACAGTGTTTTGGGGCTGTTTTGTTTTTTTGATCAGCAGTTTGGGGTAGTCTCAGTCATACTTTCTTATAACAGTGTTGAAGAGTAATTTGTCCCATCTACACTAGCAGAGCTTTTTCCACGCCAATTCAAGGGGACTGGTTACTCCCTGCTATTGTCAGCAACAAATCAGTCTCCTAATACAGACAGTGCTTCTGAGACTCAGTGGTGTGGTCCTAAGTTCCAATCTGAATTTCTGATACCAACTCCCAGTGGAAGCTTTGGACAAAGTCATAGCACATCTGTGCCACAGTTTCCCCAATGGTAAAATGGGGATAATACCTACCTACCAGGACTTTGAACATGTAAAGTTCTAAATATTAAATAAATAGTGACATGGCAACATCATTGTTCATGTGAGCCTTTTCCACTGCAGAGTGGTTTAGAAGAGTAGCTAAAGCTGCCTGTGCAAACTCAACAACTTGGTCATTTTTATTTGCTTATTTAAAAACAAAGAAAAATATCCAAGGTAACTGGTTTTCATTATAAACTACCAACCTTTCACACCTACAAAGCTGATTATCAGTTGGAGAGAAGAGAAAACTTAAGTTATATATACGTTTTAAAAATCTGTCACAAATTTACTGCTGTAATGAAATCTGTGCTATGCTTCAGGCTGGTGTGACTTTTATGGCTAAGGTGCTATACCAATACCTAAGATCTCTGTTGAAACAGAAGAAGCAATGTTGACCAATAACAGTACTGGACCTAGTGGGTACAACTAATAAAAAACCATAATGTACAAAACAAAACAAAAACCTTTAATATTGCAGATATAAAACAATTATCATATCTTACAAAAATACTACAGGATCAAAAGGTTATAGGTATAAAAAAAGTAAAATATATCCTTTAGCACAAATTAAAAGTTACAATTAACTGGCCAAATTAAAATATTGGAAATAAAAAGTTCCTTTTTGTTTAAAAAATAGAGTCCAGATAACCTTATAATGCCTCCTAACATCTCTGTGCTCCTGCATCATTTGGAAGCTGTAAACCACCTAATAGCCCATTTCCATTTTTTTAATAAATGAAGTCATGAGGTTGATCCCCTTTTACTAGCCCCAAGAAGACCTCATCTACACTAGTGAAAATAGACTTGTAATTCACAACTAGCAATAACAATGGTGGATGCTCTAGTGTATCCTAAGACCTGTCCTTTTTCCCATCATCCTGTCCACCCCTGCTCACTGGGAAAAACTGAGTCCACCTGAGCCCTGCCTACTCTGCCGCTTCTACTGTTGCTACCAGAGGCTAAGTTGCACCTGTGGTACGTTAGGAAGCATTTTTGCCAACATTGGACAGAGTCAGAAACAACCATGTAAAGGCAACTACAGTGATTGTTAAAATGCCTGATAACTTAAGTTGCAACACTGGGGTTTCTCATGCTCCGAGCCAGGGCATTCCAGTCTCACTTTTTCTCTCCCACATATTGCTTGTGTTTCTCTAGGTGGAAGCTGCCATTGGACTGGATCTTCCCAGCAGGCGCGCCAGTCCGATGGCAGAGTTCAGAGAACGCAGCGGCTTTTAAAACTGTGAGGCAAGTTTGTTTGTTTGACCCTTTGGTTTATTTGACCCTTTGGTTTGTTTTAACCACAGGCAACAATACTTTTACATTAGCGAGTTCTTATTTTTTATATATATATATAAAGCAACAATGAGCATCCTTTCTTTCCCATGCATTCAAATGTTTTTTTGCATATAATGTTGGATTTTTCCAGTAAACCAAACAGGTTAAAGGTACAGAAGCACCATACTCCTGGCCCATCAATCTCATTGAAAAGACAAAACAAATGCATAGGGCTTTCATCGGTAATACTAATGACTATCCAGGCACGCAAGTGCCTAGAAAAGTATTTTGCATTATTTCCTCTGCTGTTCAAGTTTAACACTGCTGCTTTTTCTTCTGCCCCTACTATCATCCATGAAGACAAAGCATTAGTAGGTGCATTCCTCGGTCAATTAAGATATTTAATGTGTCCATCACTGTAGTATCTGAGTGCAGTCAAGCAGCTTAGCGATGTTCTAGCAAGGTAATGGAGGTGTTAGTGACATAGCTTTACTGATGTGACAAATTTTAAAATAAAACTACTAAATCTACTTGGTGTTTGGCTTCACAGCCCTGTAGACTGAACTCTGTCTCTGGAATGATAGAGATGGGCAAAGGCAGGACAAGTTAACCTTACACCCATAGGTGCTGAAACTGGGAGTGCTGCTGCACCTTCTGGCAGGAAGTGGATTCCATTATATACAACGTTTAGTTTGGTCCAGTGGCTCTCAGCACTCCCACTATAAGAATTGTTCTAGCACCCCTGCTTACACCAATGGATGTCAGCTGTCAACTGACAAGTTCAGTGCTCTGTATCTCCCGAGACCAACAAGGTCCCAGTAGCACTGGGTTCCACAGTAGTGGATACCGTTCGTGGCCTTAGTTTTAACTTACTGATGCATAATAATCTTCATTAGAACTATTGACATTAATCCCTTCTCTCTGAGGAAGGACAATCCAGCAAAATGCTCTCCAGAAACAATTTCTGCTGCTCTGGACAAGCCTGTGGCCAAAGCCAAAGAGTCTGATGGCCAAAGCTATCCATCTTCATTTGAGTAAAGGATGCTGCAGTTCACAAGGTACTAACAAGGTTTGCACATTGGACTAACACCACTTAATGCTGTACATTATCCATGAAGTTTTGTTCCTGAATTGGAAACTGGGAAGGGACAAATTAGAAGGGAAGAGGGCAGTGAGGAAAGGGAAGCTGCTATGCATCTGAGTGACCTTTATTTGTCTTTCTCAGCAGTTTTTTCAGATTAGACGACATGAAGTAAGGCTTTTCAGCTGAACCATCATTACGTTCCAGGTCTTCCACTGCAATGAGAGAATTCCCCCCAGGGGAGGAGGGTTAAAAATACAGTGCTTGAGTGCTGCAGGATTGTAAACACCTCAAACTAGAATCAGTTACTAGGTATGCTAAGCCTTTTAGGGATACATTTGTTTTATCTTCGAGTGATTGCTCATATCCATTCCAATATAGGTGAGTGCGCGCCCCGTGCACTGGTTCCCAGAACTTTTTTGCCCATAGGGCCGGCTCCAGCACCCCCTGGAGTGCCGTGCTCATGCTGCGGTATATCAGGTGCCACTGGCCCTGAGGGCCCTCAGTTCCTTCTTTCCGCCCATTGACGGTAGCTGGAACGTCTGCCCCTTGCTCTTCAGCAAGCAGCAATCCCTGTTTTTCTAATTGTTACAGTTGAGTTAAGTATAGTAGTTCAGTTAATTAAGTGAAGTAGTTAGTTAGACAATAGAATAAGATAGTTTGCCCTTAGGGACTTAGGGTTGAGCCATGCCTGGCTCAACCGGGTTTAAGGCCTGTGCCGTCTGCAGCCAGGCCTTTCCCGTGAGCAATCCTCACGACCGCTACCTCCGTTGCCTTGGGGAGCAGCATTGTAAGGACAAGTGCCGGATCTGCAAGGCCTTCAAACCTCGCACACAAAAGGAGCGGGATGCGCGCTTACAAGCCATGCTTATGGAGTCTGCGCTCCGGCCGGACTCGGAACCGTCTCACTCCCCCACAGCACCGAGTGTATCCTCAGTGCGCAGTGCACCACCGGCACCGGGACTATCGTTACAGCAATCGGCGGTGCCGAAAAAGCAGCAGCAGCACAGGATGCCGCTCACATGGACTCCCCCGCGCCATCGGGACAGCCAGGGGTTATACAGGAGATGCCCCAGCCACATGCCGCTGAGAGTACTCCGGCACCAGCATCTCCTCGCAGGGAGCCTCTCCCGACTCCTGGGGGTGGGGGAGTGCCCCTGCATGGACTGTCGACGCTGGAGGTGTTCGCTGCGGCATGCACCCTCATGGGCATGCCCATGCCTCCATCCCCCCCTCGGCCGAGGGCGCGGGGTCCAGTGTCTCAGGGTAAACCCGCGCTGGGTGGCCCCAGTGGGTGGTGGAGACAGGAGTCCACGTCTCCCCCCAGATGGTCGAGGAGGGTCGAGAGTGCGGGCTCCCCTCCCAGCTCCGACACTGGGTCGTCAAGTTCAACACCGCGGCACCTTTCATCTGCCCCCAGGGTCTTTACTAAGTGCATGGCAGTGGTGGCGGCCCACCTGCGCCACAGAGGGGTTCAAATCTTTCCCTATCTGGACAACTGGCTGATCCGGGGCAGGTCTAGAGCCCATGTAGGGAACAGCCTGGCACTCACCTGCACCACATGCACCAGACTGGGGCTGCTCATCAACGAGCAGAAGTCTACTCTCACCCCGGTGCAGCGCATAGACTTCATCGGGGTCACCCTGGACGCCATCCAGGCCAGAGCCTTCCTCACACAGCCTCGCTTCGAGGCAATGGCCGCCATAATCGCTGACGACAGCCAGGCACTGCCTTCAGCTGTTGGGACACATAGCAGCGTGCACGTATGTGGTGAGGTTGGCTCGCCTCAAGCTCAGGCCTCTCCAGAGGTGGCTGGCCTCGGTATATGCACCAACCAGGCACTCGTTGAGCAGAGTAGTCACTGTCCCCACTCAGGTACTGTCCTCCCTGGATTGGTGGAGGGACCCAGGGGAGGTACTGAAGGGGGTTCCCTTCAGAGAATTAACGCCCTCGATAACTCTTATTATGGACGCCTCGGATGTGGGTTAGGGGGCCCACATCAGCAGCGACCTCAGCACCCAGGGCTCTGGTCAGCGCAGGAGCAGTGCCTCCACATCAACGTCCGGGAGCTCAGGGCAGTCCATCTGGCTTGCAAAGTGTTCCTCAAATTCCTGAGGGGCAGGATAGTACAGGTCCTGACGGACAACACAGCAGCTATGTTTTACATAATAAGGCGAGCGGGTGCGTTCCTCGGCCCTTTGCCAGGAGGCCATTCAACTTTGGGACCTTGTGGTGAGGCACGACTTCCACATATCTGCCTCTCACCTCCCGAGGGTCAGGAACAACGAGGCGGACCGCCTCAGCAGGTCGTTTCTACCCTGCCACGACCGGTCACTGCACCCGGAGGTGGTGACTTCCATTTTCCGTAAGTGGGGTGTTCCCCAACTGGACCTGTTCGCCTTGTCCTGGAACACGAAGTGCCCGAGGTTCTGCTCGCTCCAGGGTTGCGAGCCGGGCTCCATCTCCAACGCGTTCCTCATAGACTGGATGGAGACCCTGATGTATGTGTTTCCCCCCATTCCGCTGATGCCCAAGGTCCTCTTGAAGATCAAGAGGGACAAGGTGGACGTCATCCTGATCACCCTGGTCTGGCCGAGACAGCATTGGTTCAGCATCTTGCTGGACCTATCCATCGCCACGCCGATACTGCTCCCGAGGCGCTATGACTTGCTCTCCCAGAACCGGGGGCGCCTGCTGCACCCGGACCTAGACTCCCTCCACCTGACAGCATGGAGATTCTGTGGCTGACGGAGGGAGAGAGAGAGAGCCTGCTCGATGCAGGTCCAACAGGTTCTGTTGGGTAGCAGAAAACCTTCCACTAAGGTGGTGTACAAGGCCAAGTGGAAGCGCTTTACTTGTTGGGTGGAGTCCCGGGGTATCCCACCGAGCTCCTCGCCCATACAGGCGATCTTGGAGTACCTGCTGCACCTAAAGCTGCAGGTCCTGGCCGTGGCTTCCCTGAGGGTACACCTGGTGGCCATCTCGGCCTTCCACCAGCCGTTGGAAGGGAGGTCGCTGTTCTCGCACCCTATGTCTCTCAGGTTCCTCAAAGGGGTGGAGAGGCTATATCCGCAGGTCCGTGATCCGGTGCCTCCCTGGGATTTGAACCTGGTCCTTGCCACACTGACGGGACCCCCCTTCAAGCCTATGGTTACATGCCCACTGCTCATCCTCTCCTGGAAGGTAGCCTTCCTGGTGGCCATTACATCGGCTAGGAGGGTCTCTGAGATTAGGGCCTTGACCTCAGAGCCCCCCTATACTGTCTTCTATAAAGACAAGGTGCAGCTGAGACCCCACCCGGCCTTCCTGCCTAAGGTGGTGTCTCAGTTTCACTATAACCAGAATATCTTCCTCCCTGTGTTCTTTCCTAAACCGCACGGTTTGGAGGAAGAGCGGAGGTGGCACTCGCTGGATGTCAGACGAGCCCTGGCCTTCTACATCGAGCGGACCAGGCTATTCCGGAAGTCAACACAGCTGTTCGTAGCAGTGGCGGACCGGATGAAGGGCTCACCTGTCTCCACCCAGCGCATCTCCACCTGGGTCACCGCCTGCATCAGGACCTGCTACGAGCAGGCGAAGGTGCCGCTTCCAGGAGCTGTGACAGCGCACTCAACCAGAGCCCAGGCCTCATCTGCGGCCTTCCTGGAGCGTGTGCCCCTGCAGGACATCTGCAGAGCAGCGACCTGGTCATCGGTCCACACCTTCACCTCCCACTATGCAATCATACAGCAGGCGAGAGAGGATGTGGGCTTCGGCAGGGCCGTGCTGATGAGAGCAGCTCGCCGCTGACTCCTACCGATCTCCAAGGTATGGCTATTTAATCACCTATATTGGAATGGATATGAGCAATCACTCAAAGATAGGAAACAGGGTTACTTACCAGTAACTGTTGTTCTTCGAGATGTGTTGCTCATATCCATTCCACACCCACCCTCCGTCCCCGCTGTCAGAGTCGGCAGAAAGAAGGGACTGAGGGCCCTCAGGACCGGTGGCGCCTGATATACCACAGCATAAGCGTGGCACTCCAGGGGTCGCCGGAGCCGGCCCTACGGGGCTTGCTAGGGGCAAAAAAGTTCCAGGAATCAATGCACGGGGCGCGCACTCACCTATATTGGAATGGATATGAGCAACACATCTCGAAGAACAACAGTTACTGGTAAGTAGCCCTTTTTTTCATTGCCATTTAAATAGCATGTGCTCTTCCATCCACATGCACAATCTTTTCATGATTCAGACTGAGTTGGATGCTGGAGAAAGTTGCTGTGGTCCCTCTTATGGTCATAGAAAGTGCCATAAAGAGTCTAGAGACAGACAGATACTAAAAGATCAGACGTAATACTCGTCTGTTAAATATCTATTTGAGATGTGAATGCCCTTCTGCTGCCCTTGAGGTATGCAACTTCCAAATATAAAAGTCAGAATTACACTTGTACCACTCCCATTTTAAAGACAGAGTATTGGATTCCTGAAGGGAAGCTGTTTATCAACTTCTGTTTGGAAGAAACAGAGGGTTGTAAGCAGGGGGTCTAAGAGTGTTACAAATCAGTAAAGACAGCATGAACAAGACAGGTTGCTCAATAGTACCATTGCCTGGAAATACAGGGATGACCATTGGCGAGAGTGTGGCAAGACAATGCTCGCTCTTTGTTCTTTAGTGTAATGTAACTGCTCATGACTTGATTGTAAAGCAATTCACTTGTTGTTTGTTTGGCACAGTTCACCTAGTGTACAGCACCCTTGTCAACAAACAGTACATACATAATTAGGCATGTCCCTGCTACAGAGTATATTGTTCAGATGCTAGCTGTTCAAAGCAGAGCAGCAGCTTCAGCAAAAGCCATAGGAGAATAACAGCCAAAAATCACAGAGACCATCAACTTCATAGGTTTGTGAAACAGTCCTGGAATATTTTGAGGTTGATGGCACAGTGATGAGGACGTGAGCATTGAAACTCAGTAGGAGGATAAGACTAAAAAGATGGGAACTTTATTTGGATAGGAATTTGTAATGCAAGATCTGGCAGAGTTGTGCCTTCCTTTAGGACTCTCTTAAAAAAAAAAAAAAAAAAAAAAGACAAATGCCACACAACATCCTTCTGGACCTTGATATATTTAGGAGAAAATAAGGTGAAGATCCATTGCGTATTTGTGGGCATATGTTTTAGATGCTGAAAACTTTAAAAATGGCCATCTGTCAAATCTCTAGATTCAATTGTACTATTCTGTCCACCATCATGCTGCAACACCTCCTAAATGTAGTATTTGCCAGTTTAATGTGCCAATTTCTCATGCTCTCCCAGTCATTAACGTTGGGTACATAATCACAGATTCTTGTGAACTCCACTAGACATCTCCCCAACTTGATGGATAGTCTAGTGGCTAAACGGAAAATCACAGAAGCTACTTAAGGAGTCCCTTCCTGTTCTGTGTAGCTCAGCTTCCTACATATATAGCCAGTTATCTTCTACCCAACTGTCCTGACTGCACTGGGCTTTGAGCTAAGAAGGTGCTAGGGTCTTATTTGAGACACTTGCAGGCTGTAACACGGGAAAGCTGTTTTACCCCCTCCAGCTACCTATCTCATGGAAAAGTTGAGGGACAAACATCAGCTGAGCTACCTCAGGAGAGAGCAGAGTTCTGTAAGCCGGTTACCACAAAAACCCACTGCCTTCCATTTAGGCACTACATAAGCTAGTAACCAGCCACAAAGTGGGAGGCAGATTGAAAGAATTCTATACAAGTCAAGCTGTACATACCAGTGAAAAGATCAATTAAATTTTTCAACTTAAAAATAAGTAAATAAAAAGATCCTGCCAACTTGTTCATTCCCCAAATGCAACCTCTCTAAAGTGTCAATGTGAGAAAACAGCAGTTACCAGAGTCCTACTTTAAACAGAGAGAATTCCACTTTGGGACAAATAGGTTTCCAGGAGCCTTGTGGACACAACAACAGATTTGAAATTGAAGCATATGCCACCTAGTAAAGAAAACTTCAGATCTGCCAGCTGCATTTTGCATAGAAAGAGTAGTGAGAAAAGTGATTAATTTCTCCTTGCAAATAGCTGTGGGCTGAGCAATAAAGAGGAAAATATAGTTGCATCCAGAATAGTGACTTATGGGCAGCTATAAACCTCTTGATCATTCTACAAACTTAACATCTCACCAACTGCAAAGAAACAGCTCCCCCACAAATAGAGCATAGAAAAGGGCGGAGCAAAAGTCAGCCAACTTGTAAGGGACATTCAAGAAGTAGCTACAATTGAGAGTAGAGGAGGATGCAAGGTAATTTTTTTAATAAGTGAGACATATACTATCCTGTGTTTATATAAAAGCCAACTTTGGCTTCTTTGGAGACAGGGTCTTGTTGGTTAAGTTAGCAAAATGTTACCTGTCATGCATTAATGGACAGGTGGGACTCTAGCTTCATTCTAGGAGATGATTGTGTCAAATGCACAAGAGTCCCAATTACAGTTCCACCCATTTTGGTACAAGACTACTAGTTAGAGGGAAGGAACATAGATTTGATACAACATTCATCCACTTGCATTGACCTTCCAAAATCAATGCCCCCTTTACCCTCAAGAATTCCAAGGACAACCAGCTGAAAATTATGCACCACCACTGCCAGGGAGGAGCCTTGGAAGAATGTCACGCAATTACAGATTGGCTGGGTGAGCACAAGTCTTCTACAAAACACCCACATGTGCTAGCCCCCACTCAAAGTTGAGCCCTATCCTTGGCTATCAGCACTTTTGGATGATTCTAGGCTCCCCTTCAGCAGGATTTCACTCAGCTCTGGCGACATGTAGTAAGGTCGCTCGGGAGATCCATCATTCCTCTCCAGGTCTTCACCTTTTCGCAACCCCAGGAAGATGAAGGAAGCGGCCACAGAAAGGAGGAATGAGAAGCAGCGAAGGAGTAAGGGAAGAAGCAAAGCAAAAAGGAGAGAGAAAGACAACAGAGAGAGAGAGAAAAAAGAAGGAAAAATTGACGTTAGTTGCAATTAGATTCCACCACCGAGATCAAAGCACCAAGAAATTTAGAGAAACTAAAACAGATTACAGAGAGTCTACTTTTGGGCTACAAGTTTCTATTGCTAACAAGCAAGTTGTACAGGAGCTGCTTTTTAGAGTGATGGGGGTGGTGAAAGGGGAGAGGCAGAAGAGAATATCACAGTTATAGAAATGATAGGAGTTAGCTTTCACAAGTTCTTCCATCCATCTGAATTTTATTCAGGTTTTAAATCACAGATGCATAATTTGTGCATGTGAATTTCTGTACACGGCTCTTGGGGGAGATTTTGAAGACTTGTGCTCTAAGCCCTGGGCATACCCTTAGCCTTGCAGCCCATGCACGAGAGGAAGTGTTTGAGATTAATGGAGCTGTGATGCAGAAGGCCAAGGAAGGTTGGAGGTTTGCAAGTGCCCATAATAGCCTTTTAATGGCAATGAGATTTATGAGGAAGGACTAGACTAAGAAAAAAAAGTATGACACCTCAATTATAGGGAAGGGGAAGGATGGAGATCGGAGGGTCTCTCTGGGGTTTGCTACTCTCATTTATAAGCATAAGCCATGTTGGTGGAAATAGTCTAGTAGAGCAGAAGCAAACTATGTGAAGGGACAAGTAGTTAAAGAAAGGCAGCGTGAGCTAAACACAAGAGAACAGTTCCCCAGGCTGGCCCTCTGGGGTGACAGGTGTAGCCAAAACAAAGTAATGCTCAACTGAGCACCAAAACCCATGCAGCCCAGTTACTTACAGAAGCAGAGGAAGAGGGTGTCCACACACATGGCATAGACGCTGAAGAATCCATGCGCAATGAGATAAGAGCCCACGATCACAGTCTGTAAGAGAAACTGGGTTGTCACCTCAATGCTTCATCCTAATCAACTTATTTTGGGGCAGTTCTCTGGCCTCTGTTAGGTGGTCAGACTAGATGATCACAATGATCCCTTCTGCCCTGGGCTTCTATAACCTGATACCAGTATGGAGAGTAAGATGTTGTAGAAGGTCTGTCTCTTGAAAGAGAGAAGAGACCTGCCAAACTCTACTCACTGTTCCCCCTTTCATTTCCATGGGGGAAGAGACAGTCCTGCCCAACCTGAGTCAGGCACATAAAGGTTCAGCAGCTCCAGAGAAGGGAAGCTGGCCAGGCTTAGCTCACTGCAGCTGCCTGGAAGTGCCTATCGGGAGATGTGCTTCTGTGTTACCTGGCTGACTCTGCAGAGAAGCCAAGGTTTGAATGGGAAACTCAGAATGAACTCTCCTTCCTTTACCCAGAGGGACCCCGGAGGACAATGAGCAGGGGAAGCTTTCTCTGCTCAAGATATGCCTGTTCTGGAGAAATGCTAAAGTCCCTACATTCATTGTAAGGTAAGTAAGACACCCACCAGAATAGGCACCCAATAGTAATTGAGAGGAGGTGCGGTGTCCTGAACCAGTTTTATCCGCTGGGTGAAGAAGAAAAAGGCGAGGATTCCTGGAGAGGAAAAATAATAATCCAGATGTTTGTGAGATACACTAGTAACAAGCAAGAAATTGCAGCATAATGGGGGATTGAAGGGGGAGGAGGCAAGTGGATTCAGAGACCTAGAAGGGGGTTTATGGAAAGGAATTTGGTTCCTCAAATGGCTGGGGAGATTTGCAAGAGCTGA
Organism: Emydura macquarii macquarii; assembly: GCF_026122565.2. Classification (NCBI taxonomy): domain Eukaryota; kingdom Metazoa; phylum Chordata; order Testudines; family Chelidae; genus Emydura; species Emydura macquarii. The sequence goes on from NW_027132429.1 coordinate 2,872,587, forward strand.
GAAGATGCAAGGACATGCAGCATTCATCAGTCTCTCTACAACAACAAGGTTCGGGGGGAGGGGCAGTAACTGAAGTTGGCCTTGAGATCCCAAACTTACCAACACTTCCCACGATGAGGAGTTTGCCAAGGAAGAGCAGGAAATCTGTGACTTTATCTAAAACAGCCACCCTAAAAACAAAGAGATGTGAGTGCCTTTCCGTATCCTCCAGAATGGGGGAGAAAAGAGCTCCCCAGTGACTCTGTTAAAGATGACAGGATAAGTGTCGCTAAGGGGCTAAAGACAAGATGGCCTGTGCAAAATTAGAGCCAATTTGCATCACCCACCTGATACCTGGCAGATAAACAGACCTTGGATATTTACAGTGAGAGTCAGTTGTTCACACAGGCCTCTGAAATGGTTTCAGGTGCAAATTCCACCTTTACATATGATAGCCAGAGAGGCTGTCTCCTAGTCTTCTTACCTCTAGGTGGGTGCTGCCTCTTATTCCCCATTCCCAACATACCTTCTTCCACAGGTCGCCTAACTGTAGCAAGACATCCAAAGTCACTTTCATAGATTTGGCTTTAAGCACGTCATGTCCTCAGTCAGCTACCCCTTGCCCACCCTGATATAGAGTAGCTCTGGGGAAAAGGGATCATTTCCTCTTTGGGTAGTCTTAGAGTAGGGAGAATTCCCCCAGTTTCCAGGTTCTTACCTGATAATGTTCCTCATGAGTAGGAAGAATGCATTCCTGGCTGAAGTGCAGAAATTGGTGCCATAGATGGCAATCTGGAGAGGATCACAAATGAGGAAACATAAAAGAAATGGGGTTACTCAGTAGGGGGCATGTTCTTTTCCAGAAGATATTTCCCTGAAGCCTAAAGATTTGTCAACAAACTGTCACTGTACAGGTTAATCATTCAGAGCTGCTTTAGGGTGAAGGGAACCACTCCCTCCCTTAACCACACAGACAGGGCACAATGTGCCAACAGACTGCTCTGTTTGAAGTCAGTGCCATCTCTCATTAGTACACAGGGCAAAAACAATGGCAGCTGATCTTGTGGACACTGCTGGATGTGTCACTAAGAGTCCAAACCCACACACATAAGACAGTCAGTGCCTCTTAAGACCTAACTAGGATCTTCATGGAGCAAGGGGAAGCCAACCATTGATGGGATGGGAAGGAGTGTTCAGAAGCAGCCCCTTACAACGTTTTGAGAATCTCCATATCTACGGTGACTTTCTGACCAGCTGTTTGGTGCCATTCTTGAACTGGGGTCCTTACCATGATGTATGCATTCCTGTTCAGGAACTTAATAAATTTTTCCAGGCACCAGAAGCAGCACTTGAGACAGGTCAGCAAGAACTTAGCAAACTTATTGTCAGCAACTAAAAGCACAAGAGAGAATGGAAAGAGTGAGGAGCAGAAGAGAAAATTGTTCTTTGAAACAGCAACACAAATACTGCATAGTTCCCACCCATATCTGTTCTCCAGCCCTTCCTTTCTCTTTGCTCCCGGAGAGCCACTCCTGCACCATCACTTTGACAGATGTAGCTGACAACTATCTTCTTTTGCACAGATACTTTCAGGAAACAAACCAATTTTCTTTTTTTAGCCATCCACAGTCAAAAGTGTTCTCAGAGAGGGAGCAAGTATCAGTCCCTCACTTCATCCTCAGCTTCCCATGTCAGTTTTAGGTTGGATATTCCAATAAGCCACAGCCATCATGCTGGCCGAAGCATTGGGATTTTAGTTCTCTCATCTGGAGTGAGAGCCCTACCCCTTGAACTGTACTACTGTGGACAGAGAGGGTGCTCTGGAGAATCATACCAGGAGAAAGGTCCTACATGCCGCTCTTGCACTTTAATTCACAGCTCACATTTCATGATCACTGAAGTCATTTGGTCAGAACAGGACTGTAACAGAATGTCAGGTGCAAGTCTGCAGAGAGATCCAGAGCTATTCTACTGACTCTCTGCCAACCAAACCAAGTGGGTTAGCTCCTACCCAGAAGGAGTATGTAAGAAAACCTTTAGGAACAGCTAAACTCAGAAGGAAGCATAAAGTAGTGCCTATGTTAAATAAGATATAAAGGAAAGGGGCAAGAATACCATCTGTTTACATGGACCAAATTATTCTGGGATGTGACTTGACATGGAGAGGTTTTGCTCACTTTCTTTGCCACCCATCTGCCCTTTCCCAAACTATCCTCATCTGGATACCTTTTAGCCTGTGATCCAGATATTCCAGAATGACCCTGATTATCTGGACGATGGCAAGAATCAGAGACCCAAAGGCCAACGAGCCAGTGTGATACCTGCCATGGGAAGAGGAAGAGAGGACCTCTGTTAGATGCAGCTTCTTGGCATTTTTGCTTTTAGGTAATTTCCCTTATAGCCAACAAGAAAACCCAAACCCCTCTTTGGAAAGGCTCCAATACTTACCTGAGTGCCCGACCAAAAGAGGAGAAGAGGGGGAAAGCTGGCATGTCATCAGGTTTCTTGAAGGCCCAATAGTAGGAAGCAAAGGCTCCAGCAAGTGTGACCTGACCCAGCGCAATCACAAAGTTGGCCAGCCAGAAGAACATGAAGGCGTTATAGATCTGGAAGACGATGAGGTATTTGTGGTAGGCCGTCTCACCCCCATAGAAAGCAAAGAGGCAGCGGGCATCCGGGCACTGCTTGGTGATGTTGGTCATATTGAATGTCTAGAGACAATTAGAGATGCTCAGAGTCTGCAGAGATGATGACCATACAAGAACCTAGACAGACAGTAGTTTTTGCAAACCCAAAAGTCACTTTTGGAGTTTGAGTTCAGGAAATTATTCTTCACTTCTCACACACCACATTCAACCCTAGAAACAGTTGCATTTCAGATGGGTGAAAGAACGTGTCTACACACACTACTCACTGAGCCCCTGGGAGTATGTGCCCCTGGTGCCTCAACATCACAAAGACGAAGGGTAAAGGCACAAACTAAGCTCAGGGTGAGCAGTCAGGAACTCCCAAGTTCTAATTCTAACTCAAACACAGGACTTCCTTTGCAACCTAGACCAAGTCTGCACCTCAGTTTTTCCTTTGGAAAATGGGAATATATATTTCCCACCCTCAAGGGGGGCTTGTAAGAATTAGTGATTTGAGAGGGCATTGGAGATGGAGAGGGTTAAGTATGTACAATGGCTAAAGGAGGATTATGAGAGCAATCAATAGATATGAAGAGTGTAAACAACAAAGGGAGGGGAGGGTATAGTTTAGCTAGCCCGAGAGATTGTCATAGCAAATAGGATCCATATGGTACTCCTAGAGCTGGAGGCTACAGTAGCCACCAAATTGGCTTTTGCATAATATGTCCACTTAAGAGACTAATCTTAAATTCAGTATGTTCAGCTGTGACGATTCAGAGAGCCCCTTACCTCTGGTTTGCAGGTCTGCCCAGCATAATCACAGTCAGTCTCATTAAACACCTTGTAGACAGCCTCATTAGAGGTAGATAAGAAACTAGGAAGAAGCAGTTAAGGGGATTCAACTTTGTGGAGACTGACCGAATTCTCTCTCTCACACAGCAATGCTCTTACCATCCTGTTTATCACCCCCCCCCCTTTTTTTTTCCAAATATGATCATGAGACTGAGCTGACAATTCTGGATACATGCAAGTAATTAATCCCACAACATTTCTAGCTTTCTGGGGGAGGTGTGATTTCTGCCCCCATTACACCAGGATTTCTTTAGGGGTGGAGGAGAGAGGAAGATGGAAGGATACACAGCGGTGCTGGCCCAGTAAGCAATGCAGAGACACACCAGGAAGAAGGTGCACAGAGGAAACACCAGCGACGTCATGATATGACCAATAGCCCTGCCAGGGAAGAGAGAGTATAAATAAACAATAAAAATCCTCCCATTGCAAGGGAAATCCAAACAGGTGGAGTGGAAACCCTCCACAGACAGCAGCTTGTTTTGCACTGGCCGCAAACCTTCCCACCACAGGTTCAGGATCGTCAATGTGCAGCCATCTCCATCATGGGCCACAGGAGAAGACTTGGCTTGTGTGTTAGATCCAGCAAGAGTTGGTCCTTCAGCACTCCTCCAAGTGAGCACAGCACTCCCTGCTATTATGTGCCGCTGCTGCAGTCCACACCAAGCTCACCTGCTGGCTTCCTTGATGAGCGCAATGGCAATGAGGATCCTCTTGCGGAGGAAGATGAGCAACAGGATGATGATCACCTCCACGATGCACAGGATAATCACTGAAAGAGAGAAGAGAAACCTGGAGTAGCACCATGATCAGAGCTCTGGATGCCAGCAGTTTCTTTGTGGTAGGACCTTACAATGCTGGCCCCTAGATATGAGAGTAGCTCACTGTGAAGAGACCCCCTCTTCTCCCACAGAGTCCCAAGGACACCCACTAATTTTGGGTTGTGAGAGTAGCATTACCACTGATACAACTGGGTTTAAACTCTTTAGAGGCTATGAGCATAGCTATCCTCCTAGATATTCGCTTCTGAGGGGACTGTCTTCATTTTTCTCCAAAGAATTGACTGCTCAGTTTGCGATGTCATTGTCATTCTTAGACGTTGGTTTCTGAAGGAGTTCTCCCTTCTCTCCAGTTCCCAGGTGTCCAGGTCACAAGAGGGACACGAAATGACGACCTTCTCGGTAGCCTCAGCAGAAAGTCAGAGGACTGAAAGGCCATGGAGGATGAACTCTCTCACCTTCACATTCCCAGAGGAGCTTGGGGATAAGGCATATGTCCTGCCACTGCCCTTGCTGATGGGCCTGTTATGGAGATTGAGGATTCCTGTCTCCCAGAGCTGTCATTCCAGCACTGAAATTCACCCTCCCTTTCTCCGCCCAGCCTCGCATTTCTGCTTGTCAAATGCTGTCATGAACTCAGTCCCATGACTGGGACATCACATGTGGAGGTAGATGAGTTCTTGCTGTGCATCAGCAAAGCCACCCTCTAAGCCCATCATTATTCTATCCCACATGCACATAAGAGCACAGCATGATCTAAAACCCTCATGATGTCTTATTTTCTAGCCTCTTCTTCCAGAGCATCTAACAAGCACACAGGGCATTTGTTGTCCCATGGCCCTATATTTGTTTGCAGTGTACCAGGCGCAGATCCAGTAGAGCAGAAGAGAGACTTACTGAAGGCCAACCACGTTTGCTTCAGGTGGAGATAGACACGTAGATCTGTCTGGAATCCCAGGTCCTTCAGTGAGACATCAGAGCCTGCTTCTCCTTTTAGTCGGGCATATTCCATGTAACAATGGAAGATTCCTGCAGTGAAAAGCAGAGATTTGACTGCTTTAGAGTGAAGCTGTTAGCAGCCTCTGCTTAACCTCATACTCAGAATATCAGCTACCCAGCAGGAAATATCCTCAAAAGGAGACCATGGGGAGGGTCTGTAAGCTCTTTAGGATGTAAGAATGAGGTGGCTTTGGTCAATGTATATCTATAGGAGCAATTGCTCTCTAACCATTCGGGGGAGCTCCAGACCGAGAGATAGCTGATAACTGTAGAGGGCCTCTGGCCCTGCCCCTGACAAACTAGTGTTAAAGAAAGTGTGGACAAACTAAAAGATGTCAGCCAGCTTAGTCAGATCTCCCCTCCCAGCTGATGTTCATGTGTGTTCCCACCATAGTCTAGACAAAACATACATGCAGGATATGGTCCAAACTTGCCCCCTTCCTCGAGCTTACTTTTATTGTTATTGTAAATAAACTTCTGACTGTTATCTGTTCCTAGGCTTTTCCTTGCAAAACTTCCTGCTCCTCTGCCTCAGAGACGGACGTTCCTGTCCCCTCTTGTATCCTGGGTTGGAAATAATAGGACCCACCTGCCAGCATAAGTCAGTGGACATAACTACATCTTTAGTCAGAAGAGCCCTGTCACCCTACTGCAGTATCACAGTGCAACAGGAGAGGCTAGACCACAGACTGAGCTGCTGTGACCTAAGTCACTAAACCAGTCCTAGAGAGTTCTGCAGGGTGAATGCAAGGAGGGAGAGAATCCTTGGAGCCAGCCTCACGTCAGAGACCCTGGGTTCGACTGCCACTCACCATATCCAAGCACCAAGATCACCAGCACGATCATCACCCAAACCATGATCCCAGCAAGGAAGCGGAGCAGGACAATGAAGATGAGGCTGACCACCATGGCGATCACTAGACCTCTGTGGAGGGAAGAGAGTGGCAAGCCCATGAGCGCAGAACCACAGGCAGAAACAAGTCCATGTCAGAGCTTCCCATTTTCTGTACCCTGCGTTAACTGATTTAGTCTCTTTTTTTTTTCCTGTGAACTTTAACAGCAGAAGGTGCTAAGTTAGCAGCCTCACTGACGGAAGTCCTCTGTCCCCAGAGCAGACGCAACACAGGCAGTATCAAAGCAAACTTTCCCCTAAACTGCCTTCTCTGTGTGTCTCATTCTTGGCAGGGGAAGAGGAGAAGTCAGTCCCCAATGCCTGTTCAAATCCTTGGTCTCTAGATTGAGGCTACCAATAAGGGGGACAATAAGTCCTGGCAACACATGTCCTACTAAGAATTGGACCGAGACCCACCAAACTCATTGCACACAGGATGCCCAACAGTCAGAGGTGAATGACTCAGCCACTGGCACATTGGTGGTGGATTAGAATCAGAAGGGTAAAAAAATAAAACAAAACAGCCTCTGGACTCCAGTCAGATCCCAAGCCAGCTAGTCTCTCTACATTCCTTTATTTTACCATAGTTCCACTACCACCGTTTTACCATCAGCAAAGCAGAGTGAAAAATTCCCACCATCACCTCATTACACAGGGGATAGAAAAACCCATCCATAACCAGCAAGAACATGTTCATTCAAATGCAGCACTGTTCTCAGACAGCGCATGTTCTGCTAGACCCTGCCCCCATTACGCACTAGCTGCTCTCTGGCTCCATTCCCATACATCTCTCTCTGGAAGGGGGTCAGACATAATGTTCTTTGTATGCATTAGCTCAGCCGTTTGGTTTTCTGCTTACATTATTATCCAGTACCAGGAAACTGTGTAATCTTCAAAGATCTTCATGGCCAGTTGTCTTGCTTCCAGAACAACATTTGCTTTTCTGGAATTAAAAACAACGGAGTGAAGGGGTGCGAGGGAGAAAGGCATGTCAGTTTCTGATCACCTCTACAGGTCGACCAAGACCCTGTCCATGCTCAGATAATTTTTCTCACTGAACATCCTCAAACCTACCTCACTGTCCTCCTTCAACTCCCTTTTTAAAACTGCTGTGATGCCTACAAAAATGTTGATAGTGATTAGGCAGTTGGCGAGCTGTTACCACTGCCCAGTATTGTTTCCTTGTGCTGCCCCAGCTGTCTGTCCTTCTCCACCTGTTTCTTGTCTTGTACTTGGACTGTAAGCACTTTAGGTCAGGGACCCTCTTTTTGTTCCATGTTTGAACAGAGCCTAGCACAGTGGGTCCCAGATCCATGCCTAAGGGCTGAGGTGTGACCATAACACAAATAAATAACAATTGTAATCTAGTGTGCCCCAGGAACGGTAGGAAGTGAAACTATCATCTCTCCTGAATGCCACACAACAGTGAAGGAGCTTGCCACAAAAGAGGTAAACTCTGAGCTAACCACTGTGTTATAGTGCTTAAGAACACCCCACCCTCTTGCTAGGTACAGCCAAGCCTCTGATTCACTCCTGCAACTGCAAGAAGGGACGCCTAGACCTCAAAGTTAATCACGACCTGCTGACATGGTGTGCAATGTGACAGTCCCTGTCTACTCTCACTGCTAACCAGTATTTCACATCTGGATATTTACCATGATGCCTTAAGGTCACGTTCTAAAATGAACAATTTTCCCAGTGAAGACAAGCCCAGGGGCATCCAGGCTACCTTTCCTCAGAGATGAGACTCAGAACTCACTTGGCCCCCTCCACCAGCTCTGTCACGTTCCTTTGGCGTCCCCTTCCATCATCAAAGGTCGTCTCGTTCCCAACCATGATGACCCCTTTTTTGGCGTTGATTGCTGGGAAACACCTGCGAGCCACTGGAGGACAGAGCCCAAGAGGCACAGGTGAGCTTTGGAGAGCAAAACAGTCTAATAGCCGCTTGCCTCATCAGGAAAATCCAACACCCTTGGAAAGGCTAACAGGGAGTGCTTTACACCGGTGTCAGCCTCACTGGAACTTGAGGCACAGATTAGGACAGGCACTCTGCCATAGTCACACATCAAGCCAGCAGCAGAGCCGGGTTTAAAACCTGACTTGTTCCCCAGCTCTAATCACCAAACCATGCTCCCAAACCCAACAGCTGGTCTGCTCCTGCCCTTATCCAGAAATTTAAGCGGGGGTTTGCTCAGTTACTGCTGCCTCAATACCCTGTCCCAACTGGCTGGATGTGCCACTGGTGGAAGGAAGCTGCATCCGTGTATCCACAGATCTCTTCCAAGCAACCTGCAAGGGAATGAACTGGAGCAAATCCTAGATAGGGGGACACAGACCCATGGAAACCACCTGGCAGTAATACACTTGTATGCAAAGCGATCTTGGATGTACAATGTTCTCAAATGCTGTTGCCGCAGAGGCAACAAACCTGTCTGAACTTATAAACTACCCGTATTCAGTTCCCAGGACCCTTCCCAGCCTCTATTCCTCCATTTCCCAGTCACACATACAAGGTTTGCTGGGAGTGATCATGGCCGGACAGTCTCCATCCCTCAGCACTTCAGGGACACTCTAGGGGAGAGAGACACAAGTTTAAATGAAATTCTCAGCCTTAGAATTTCTACACCATTCGAGACCATTCGATCTTCCACTGGAGAAGCATGCAAGCATCAGGTTAACAGAGAAAGAAGAGGCTAAAATGGCACCATACTGGGACCAGTTTCTAATAGTTAGTCTAAAATACATCCCTTTCCTTTCATACCCATCAACTTACCTTTTGTTGGTTGTTAAATCCTGGGACACAGAACTGCTGATAGTACTCAAGGTCTTTGGCAGACAGTATCCTGTTAGTGTAGGCTTTCAGGTACGTGAGATACCGATCCGGGCACTTATTCACACAGATCTGAAAGAGTTCAGACATCCACAACACATCAGACTGAAAGAACTGAGTGCCAGTGTATAAGAGCGAAGTATCATTATTAATCAGAGAGGAGCGGATGAGACAGAGATGCAGGGTCACGGCTCCCTCTTGGGTGAGGGGCAGCAGTTTGCTAGCTAGGGTCCTGTCCATCCAGTCTCAGCCTGTAGTTCAGCCCTTGCCCATCATGCCATAAAACTCAAAGCAATCACCGGCAGAAGCCTCTCATTTTTGCTCCTGTTCCTGCACTTTTCCCTATGCAGGCTCTCAGGGACAGCTGCAATGCCCAGATGTAACCAAGAGAGGGCATCTCACACTAAGTAGCTTCTCTCTCCCTAAACACTGAGACACAAACACCAGGAGACACGTGCTCTAGGAACTCGGCACAGTGCCCAGTACCCACCCAGGATTCACTCATGGCTGAATGGAAAGCAACACCCCCTGCTCCCAGACAGCCATCTTTGTGTTAGCGGCAAGCCAGCGCTGCATCCCATCTGCTAAGGACAGCATGTGGGACACTGCAAAGCTCTCAAACCTTCCAAGTGAGAACGAAGCAGTGGCCGGGGCCCCAAGAGAAGCAGCAACCAGTGGTATTGGATGGGAGCATGAGAGGTTACAGAGAGCAGTGTTACCTGCTTGGTCGGACACTGGAACTCCAGCAGCACCAGGGGCTGGCGCACTTCATGATGTTGAAGTAAAACAGGAAAGGCTTGTTCCTGCAAACAAGGCGACATTTCAGTTTCTGGAATCTCCTGTCCAAGAGAGAAACATGGGACCCAGGAACCTCCCGCACCACCACCTCTACTCCAGGCCTGAAGTCAGGCCCTGCAATGGAGAAGTCACACTTTCTATCCTCTCCCCATCAAGACAGTCGTGTGCTTTCGAGGCATTTATACTGCTTCCCCGTTCACGCTTCAAGGAGCTGGAGCAGGAACCTAAAGTCAAATGCTCTGTATCACCAGGCTGGAGAACCTGGTTCCAGTCCTGCCCTTGTATCTTGCTCCATGGCAAGTGGCCTAGAGGTTCATCTCTTGGGATGACAGAATTGCACCAATACACTTCCTGGGTGATTAGAACTGGAGCTCCCATTTGGAAGATAATAGTGACCCACACTTGGGTGTGAATGGAGACTAAAAGGTTGTGTGCTCAGACTAGGTCCACAGCCTCTCTCTGCAGCTCTAGTGGTCTCTGCTGGTTTGATCAGAGCTCTTCTCGCTTTGCCTAGTCTCAGGCAGCAACAAGTGGAGTTGGGGTCCTAACACAGTCTGAAAACTGCAAGGTAGCACTGAGCAAACAGATAGGATTATTGGTATCCCACTTTATACCTCCCAGGAGCTGGGGAGGGGAGAGGGAAAAGGGCAAATCTCCCCCTTCCTAGCAGCCAGAAGAGGGGAGAGGCGGAGATATGGTGGAATGGAGTTGTAGGGACCAAGAAATCAAGCATGTAGTATTTTGAGGTTATATTGCATCTATTGGTGTTATGGTGCAATGGCAGGATTACTCAGTGTTCCCACTCAATGGCAAACTGGTTTTCCTTTCAGTCTATTAAAAGAAGAGAGATCTCAGGCACATACTCATTGGGAGTTCCCAGCTGGCCACAGAACTGCCCACGACTGTCTGTGGGGTAGATCACCTTCCGGGGGTCACCATGTGTCCATGCTGAAAGGGAGGGAAGAAGCTACAATTAACCAGGCAACCTTCATTCCCTTCTCCCACCTCACCTGTTTTATCAACCTGTTAAGTCAGCCATTGGCCAACGGCCTCCACCAGTTAACAACTGATCTCATAGAAACAGCCTCCTCTCCAAACAAAGAAATGGGGCTGCCTCATCCTGGGTCACCTTCCCAAGACTTCCTCTGTGCGGACATGGCTGTTGATACATGGACAAGTCTCTTCCAGACATGCTGCCTTCTCACGAAGCAGGAGCACACAGAAAACCGAGGCAGTGCACGAAGCAACAACCTGCCCCCAGGACCACCGTGCTCCAGAGCTGAAAGCTCAGAGCTGGCTCTGCAGCTACTGAAGAGCTAAAGGGATTGGGCCCTGTGAACAGACCAGGTCAGGCTCCCCTGTGTCGGAGCAGGTGGGCCCAGCCAAGGCAATGAAAGGGGGCCAGGCTAGCCATGGGGCTAGGAAGGCCTGTCAAAGGACAGGAAGAGGAGGAATGATTGGGACAGGTGGTGCCCGAGGACAGAAACCACAGAGGTGTGGAGCTAGCCCTGGTGGTGGGTCCCCGGAACAAGGAACCAGGTGCTCAAGCAGGTAACCCTGGCACCAGCGTCCAGAAGGAGCAGGGAAGCTGGCTGGAAATAGGAAGCTGCAAGAAGCAGGATTACCAGTAACCCCTGGGAGGGGAGGCCATGAAACGTTGGGATCGAGGGTGAGCTGAGGAACTCTCTTTGTTTATTTGGTTATGTTTGAACAATAAACCTGCTTCCAGGAGACTGGCTATGGCAGTGTATGCTTGAAAGCTGGGGAGAAGCTGTGCCACATCACAGGAAGGCTGCCTCAAGGAGCAAGGACAACTCCACAATCTGCAAGTCCTTCAGCCAGAAATCTAGGTGCTCTCCATTGCTCACTAAGAGGAGAACCATCCCTCCTACCCAGAAGCATCTTCTGTTACTGCATGGGCACTGGGGACTGTGCCGAGTACTGCCCTGTGAGCTACTCCTTCACACACAATCGATACAATGTCACCACACAACAAGCATTTAATTGCTTGTCAACCTGGCATTTTCACCCCAACCAAGTGTCTACTGCACCCCAATGCCCTGTTAGGCCTCAGCCCCGCCATTATCTGAGTCTGGTGGCATCGAGGATGACAAATAAAACTCTGTTTCCTAGAAACCAGAGAAAGGAAGAAAGGGCCACATGGTGCATACCTACGACTCCCACGATGACATAGCCCACAATGGCAATGAGGAGGAGGATACAGCAGATGATGTCAGTGCAGCCCCTGTGGGAGGAAGAAAAAGCCAAGACAAGATCATGCCCTAACACCAGAAAAGCAGAGACTGGAGCTCTCACTATGGACCCCTGCTTCCTCCCAGCACCCTCCTGCAGAATCCAGTCGCATCCATGTTCTACTGGAGACATGGCCCCTGCAGCAATCAGCATTCCCCAGTCACCTGTTCATATTAGTGCTACCCCAGACTGTCAGAGGAGAACGGGTTCTCAGGAGCGCCTTTGGGACGCACCTGAAGAGGAAGCGAGCTACACTCTGCTCACCCTGGGAGCACCCCACTCCTATGGCCAGCTGCTGAGAGGCTGCTCTTACCTGTCATAAATGGGACCTTTGAATGTCGGGTCATATTTCTGTGGCGTCCCTAAAAAGGGACAAATACACTGAGTTAGCCATCCATTGGAATAGAACTGGGACAGCGGGGTAAACATCCCCTCCCTTTCTTTCTGCTAGGATCTGTTATGGAGCTACTTCATGCCAGCAGCAGCAGGAGCTTGGCAGATATTGGTGTTGGTCATCTGTGACAAATATCCTTTAATCAGGTGGCAGGCAGCTGAAGCAGAGCTTGAGGAAGTGGTATGACCAAAGGGACACAGTCCATCAATGCAACAGCCAGGAATGGGACACCACTTTTCATGGCTCTAACTACTTGACAATACTGCCTCTGATGTTTGCAGTCACAGACTGAGCCCCGTGGATACAACAGAGGGCAGACCAGGGCCCATTGAATGTACTTTCCAAAATCGGAGTTGTGCACATCTGCCGTGATCTGATGGGGAAGGAGTGTTGAGGAAGTCTAATTGTAAACATTGTCTATTTGTGGCAGTTGAATTTCTTCCCAACAGGAAGAGAAGAACTCTGACAGGAAGCATTCCCAGGATTCTAAGGGTTAGTAATGAGTTTGGGGCTCTTGTGAGCAAGTGAACTTCAATTCCATGAGATGTGCAAGAAAGATTAAGAACAGGAAATCCCTTGCAAGCATCACTTTCTGGGCTGATCCTAGCCACACCAGGAACAAGGAAGTTAAGGAAAATGCCAGCAGCATAAAAGAGCAGCAGAGACACAGCCACCCTCATCTGCCTCTGTCACACCTCAAATATCAACAAATACCAATAGCTCCAGGCAGCTCTAAAAACACCAGGAGGCAGTTTGTGCTCACAGCCAGCTGCAGGCGCTTTCCAGGGCGGCAGGTCTACCGGGCTCCAATCTCACCTTTTTACTTTAACACTTCATCACATCAAGAACAGCTTTAAGTCACTGGGGTGAGTGGAGAATTTAAAAATAAAGACAAATCACAGGAGCCAAAACAATTAGTAATGCTCCTAGGAAGGAAATACTAACCCTCTGCCAGCCAACGATTCCAGATTTTCCCCAGTGCCACCCATTCAAGGATCTCAAAGCATTTCACAAACAAAAAACAATTTATCCCTTAAACTTCAACCCCTTGGGGAAGCCAGTCAGAATCATAATTTTACAGATGGAGAAAGTGAGGCACAGAATGGAGAATTACATTCCTCAGAGTCACACGGTGAATCAGCAACAGAACCCAGATGTCTTATCTCGTCCTCACATGCGCAGCCCATGAAAACATGCCTTTCTCTCCTGAACGCTCCTACCAACTTTATTCCCCTAGATTTTTTTTCTTTTCTTCCTGGAACTGGCACCCCTAATTTGGGGGCAGTAGCAGTAACACTGCACAGGGACAGGAGAGACACCAGAGAGCAGGGGACACATCACAGGAGACAGGATCGGGGAAAAGAGGAACACTATATCCTCATCTTGGCACCATGGACGATGCAGATGGAGGAAGACAGCAGCAGTACCTGGCAGCAGGTTTCAGCTTTACAACAAAGGCCTGGAGACCACCAAGAATCAGGGAGGAAAATAATCTACCAAAGACATCATTTTCCTCCTTCTGATGCGCCTACTGTCCAGGGTTGGAAACAATTCAGTGCTTGACTGGAGAACAAATTTCCACATAGATCCCCAGCCAATTCTCAGCAAATGTTTCCATTCTGCTCCTGGGAATTTTCCAAGAGAGAAAGTCACCAGAAATGTTTTAGGAGCATCAGGAAGAGGCCCAAGGGCCCTCACACTGAAGTTACCCAGAGCCAGCTCCAGGCCTAAGAAGATTCAATCTAAGCCAGAAATCCCTTCACTCAACAGGCTTCAACCGCCCTAACCCAACCAAACAGTCCTTGGATAGAAGTCAACAGCTGGAACCAGACTGTTCCCTTCATCGCCTCCCGCCCTGAGAAGGAGCCAGGAACGGATCCCACTCTGAGAAGCCAAGGAGCTGCTGGGATATCCCCAGGTTTGAATCCAGGGATAAGGGAAAGAGCCAGTGCACAAGGAGTACGTCCACTAATGCTCTGAAAGAGAAACCAGGTGGATTTCCTGGAAAAAACAGAGCCAGGGTAGCATATGTAGACCAGAAATGCTATCTGATATCCTTTCACTTACAGCCGCACTTCTGGAAGAGACATGAGTGTGCACTGTTTTTCTGTCTGTCTCTCTGTCTCACACACAGGCGCACATGCACGCAGCACCCGCCCTGGTTATTTTGCTTGTGCACAGGCAGTAAAGTGGTTTACAAGGCCCCTGTTTTACTTATCTACAGAGCAGGATTCTTGCCAGCTTCGCTGAATTGTCTGCGCAAACACTAGAAGTAGCTGCATCCCCACCCCCAACCGTAGAGGAGAGTTTATGCAGAAGAGTTTGTGACGGTAGGTTCACAGCTCCAGCTCAGCACTCAAAAGATGCACCAGGACCTATTTGCCAAGCTACAGAGATCCCAAAGCTCTCAGCAGGACACTTGGGACCCATGAAACAAAACAGTTGTTGATTTCTACTCACTGGATTTCCCTCTTTCAGGGATATCGTAATTCATTGCTCAGAGAATGAGCAGCTGATAAGCACTGCTTGGAACTGACAGCACAAGGTTCCCTTGGACGGCGCACCTCAGTCCAAACATGCAAACCCTCCCTGCTAATCCAGGCTTGGACGCTCTGCCAGTGCATCTCAGTCCTGACTAGCTACACCCTTCTAATCCAGGTCTGGGCTCCCCATGCCCACACTCTGCCAACACAACTCAGTTCTGACTTGCTGCCACACCTTGTTCTTCCAGTCCTGGGTCATTCCAGTGCAGCAACTGCTACCTTTGCTGGAATGTCCACCTCCCTAAAAATGCCTCAGCATTGTGGCAATACCCCCAAACTAGTCCCCTGTACAATGTCTTGGAAAGCAAGGGGGGATATCTCCACCACCAGTGCTGTATCCCAAAAGACACCAGGGGAACTCTGAACCTTTGCAGAAAGGGTCATAGAGGAGAACTGGAGGCCCCAGCTTCTCAGCCATGCAGGTCAGAGAGGCTCCAGGGTTAACCTCCTGCAGCCATGGGAGCCTAAAGGAGGAGGTGTCAGAGTGGAGGGTTCTGTTCTTAACACCAACTGCACGCAGCAGAGTGACTCACTGCAACGGAGTTAGGGCTTGCCCACACAAAAGTCATGCTGCTTTAACTACACCAGGTAAGGCAGGGCAAGCCAGCTAGTGTTTACACAGATTACAAATGTGCTTTTATAGCTATTCCTGTGAGAGAAAGGGAATAAGCTCTATGCGTACAGGGCACCTTTATACCACGGCTTAGAGAATTTTTCTCCATTCAGCCCTAAGGACAGGACTACCCACAGCTGAAAAGAAATGCAGTGCAAAGGCAGCTGCTGTCTGGTTTAGCCAGGAAGCTGTTTAACTCTGACAATCAGGGTGTTCTCTACCCTCCTCGGAAGTCAGTTGCTTCTGACGGAGTTAGACTGTCAAACATTCATTAAAGTTCAGGGAATTTGCAGAGAGCTGGCCATGACCATCCATGCCCAGATTCCATTCCAGACTCTCCACCCATAATCAGAAAAGCATCTGAGCACAGAATGCTACTGGCAAAGGTCCAGGCACAAAAAGCATCCCAATCAGGCACGCAGGCAAGACAGCAAGCACCCAATTGCCCTCTCCAGCACAGATGCCAAGAACCACTGCAGACCCTTGCACACCACAGTGGGACAAGAAAATGCCAGGAGCAAGAAGGGGGCACAGGAGACTGGCATAAGCAGGTCCCAATTTGGCCCCAGATCATTCTGCCAGAGACGACAGACATGCTGGACATCACTGCACGACACACTTTCTTACCATGTTTGCCATAATAATTCTCTTCGTCTCCCCCCATCCCAGCAGTTCGCTGCAGGCGCTCAACTCGCTTCCTTTCAAGTCCCACCGTGAGCTGGGGATCAGTTGCCCAGTCGGGCTCCTGCAGTCCCCTCTTCCTCTCTGGCTGAACTGGTCTAACCTGTAATAGATATTTGCAGGCAGCTTGTGTTGGCCTTTCACACATTCACTGATTTCTCTCTGACTGTCTTAGCTTCTGTTCTGTCCCTTTCCCACTGGGTGTGGCTATGGGCAGCCAATGAAAACAGGAGCACATTTAAAGGGACAGCAACCACTCCTACAGGGCTGGGTCGGTGGGTTTTTTGGGGGACAGAACTATCTGATTCTCCCAGGCCCTGTGCCACGTCTGGTCATTTACGCCCTGTGCCAAATGCATGTCAAGTACTTCCTGCATCAAAATGGGAACAAAGGTGGAAACCTCTCTCAAGGTGCAAGGCAGGACACAGTTCAAGAGCAGGACAAGTCTCTTTCTATAGCACTCGTGGGATCTCTCAAGACGTCTCTCAGACGGAGGCACTTTCAGATTCTAGCCAGCTGGCTAGACTTGGCCGGACTGCAGGAAAGCTTTGCATAGAGTGGTCAGCCTCGCACTAACCCTTGCTCCCCCAAACACAGGAGGATCTGACCCTGCAAAGAACTTTTCCCCAAAGAAAGGAGGCAACAAAGCAGCTCCGTGCCCTAGTGCCAAGGTAGTGTGGTGGCATGTGGGAGAAGGGAGTCTCACAGAGACTACAGGCAGCTGCTTGAACCACAAAAAGCAACTAAATGGAGGAAGTATTATCGTTCAATAAGAAAACTCTGGCCTTTTTACACCAATGCAAACAGGTGTGCAATGCTCTGAGCTTGGCTCTGACCCTTCCACTGCTGGAGTCAGGCTCAATTCTCCCCTTTCATCCCTCAATCGTGCATGCTTTGAATGTGTAACAGCAGCTACAGGCAAAAACTCTGAGGGTTTTTTCTTCTGAAAAAGAAACTTGCCTCTCGCAAGGCACTTGGTGTGGAGAACGAGGAGAAGGCACAGTGAGTGGGAGAGGCAGATCTAGAGGTGTGTGCACATTTCTCTTCCGCTGACTTGGGCCTAAGGCTGGCCTACGCATAGGTTTTGCACCAGTAGAACTGCATCAGTTACTGATACGGTTACACTCCCAAAGCCTCTAGTGTGGATGCAGTTATACCAGAATAAAAGTGTTCTTCTGCTACAGCTTATTTCCCTTCAAGTACAGGAATAGCTAGGCTGGTACAAAGCACCTTTATATCAGTATAATCAGGTCCACGCTAGGTGACTGTACCGACACAGTTAAGCTTTTGTGTATAGACAAGACCTTAGAATTGTGTCATTGAAGAAAAAGCTTTAAGCCTTTCTATCTGTTGTACTTATTTGCCTCCCCCTCCCCCATCAATATCTGCGTATCTCACAGTCTTTAATGTAGTTACCTTCACACACACCCCAGGGGGGCAGGGTTACCATCCCCATTGGGCAGATGGGAGATGAGGCCCAGAGAGACTAAGCGACTGGCTCAGGATCACACAAGGAGTCTGGTAGAGCAGGGATGTGAAACTGGCTCAGTCACATCTCAGGCCAATGCCTCTGACCTTAGGACTTTTTCTTCTTCTTTTAGCCACCCAGAATCAGAAACACTGCTGCTGAAACTGGACCAAGGAGCAGGGCTGCAGCTGGAAGCTGGTTCTGCTTGTTTTGTTATTAACGTGTATTCAGCACCATTGGCAGTGCCAGCTGTCAGCTCCAATCCTCACCTGATCCTCAGGGCACGCACAGGGTTTGCCATGGCATGGCAGGGTTCTCCTGCTGCGATCCAGAGGCAGGAGCCAGTTGGAAGCGGTTGTTGATACCAGCTGTGCTGGTTCTGTTTGTGGTGGAGACCCACCGAATTCATTTGGCGTCAAGGCACACAACAGTGATGGCCCGTTCCATTCTGGGGCTGCGATGGAAATGGCTGGTGAAAGGCCGAGCGTCTCACTCCCATTCTGAGGCCCCTGAGCTGCCACTTCCCCACTGCTGTGGTTCACCGTCTTCACTATATTTAGCTTGTAAATAAATATCCACTAGACACATTGACTCAGAGTCAGGAATAGAAACCAGAAGCCCTGACTCCCTCCCTGCCCCACTGCTCTGAGCTCAAGATTCCCCTCCCAGAGCTGGGAATAGAACCAGAACCCAGCCCCTCTGCTCTAAGCACTAGACAAGTTCCTCGTTATAGTAGCTGAGCCAGATTCTGGGTTGCCTGTAAATCCCATGCGGCCCCACTGAGCCAGCACAGAGTCCACCTCCCCGCAGCAGCTTGCTGCCGAGGGACCTGCTCTCACAACCGGGCCAGGACACAGGACTCCATCTGACAGCGCAACGCAGGAGCTGATTTTGGAGCGGCCACCTGTACGGAGCCAGTCTCTCACTGTCCCGAGATTGATGGGCGACTTCTGCCAGTCCCACATGAGCCTCCCATTGGCTGGCGGTGATGTCATGGGGCAGACTGGCTGGCCACGATTTACAGCTCTGAAACAAAAGCTGGGCCAGGAGAAGGAGGGAGAGAATCCTGGCATCTCTCCTGGAGCTGCTGCCTTGCACTGAGGGATTTCCCCAGCCAGGTGCCCACACCCCTCTGCCCATCTCAGCCCCACGGCTTCTTTGTGGGTTGGGGAGAGCAGAGACGCCACCAGCAGAGGAATCCCCCCTTCGGAATTCAAGTAGTAGCAGGAGAGGCTGCTGGAAGAAAAGCCTGTTGAGCCATGAGTCATTCTGCCATTCACAAGCTGCCTGGGAGAAAAAACACCAGAGGGGGAGGGGAAAGAGGAACAAGAAACTCCTGGGTGTGATGGCAAATTCACCACAGCCCAGAGAGTGAATGCCCCTAGGTCCCTGAGCCGCAGTGCTGGGGGCAGAGGCAGGCAAGTCCTGGAGGGTTGGGACTGTGAGATCCAGGAGCAGAGGGAGGAAGGATTGACCAGGGATTTAGTTTGGACTCGAGACATAGGCTCAATTCCCTACTCTGCAGCTGACTCCCTGTGTGATCTTGGTTGTGTCACTTAGCCTCTCTGTACCTCGGGTCCCAGCTGTGCCACGGGACTAACAGCTCTGCCCTCCAGCACAGGGCTGGGTGAGGATCACACATTAACGATGGCGAGGGCTAGGGAAGCTGGCAAGACACTCCGAGCCGTTGGCGTGGCCAGCTGACCTCATGGTTCATGCACCCAGAGCTAAGCTGGGCCCTTCCATCGCCATCCGAATTTCTCATCACGTGACCGTTGGTCCTTCTCCTCCCCAACATGGATTTTGCGGGTTTGTTTCAATCTCCCTTGGGGGAGATCCCAGCAGGCTGCTCTCTCCTTGCCCTGCCAGCCAGGTGGATACCATCCCATGGCCACTCTCCGTCCACACCCTGGAGCCCAGAGCCAGCCACTCAGAGCTCCCACAGCCTCACAGGTTCCATTATTCCCTAGTTATTACTAGGTTATTCCCTAGTGAGGAGGTAGAGTCGCCCTCAGAGCCAGCTGCCCTCCAACAGCCCAGGAGCCTGCAGCCACCCACCCTGACAAAGCTCCTGACCCACCCGTCTCGCTAGGGGCTGCCCGAGGGCACCAGCCCTGGTGGCTGCTGTTCAGAGGAGGTGGAGAGCAGCATCCTGGCAAGCAAAACACGATCAACAGGAAATGAAGTGGGAGCTGGCTCAGCTCAGGCATAATTAAAAGGGATGGATGCAGCCGGCTTTTATCTGCCGTTCAGCCGGCATCAAAGGGGCGCTCGATAGGCAGAAAGAAAGCGACAGGAGGCAGCAAGTTTGCAGAGCCCCGGGAAACACCCAAGGCCGCTCGCATTCCTCAGCATCCTGAGAGTGGCACTGCTCTGAAGCCTCCAACCCTCCTCGCGCTCGTCTGCGCAGCTCCTCCAGCCCCATCTGTTTCCCATTGCTCCGAGGGGTGTGAGAGCAGGCCAGGGAAGCGGGGCGTAGCCTGCAATCCCGGCTGCCATGGTCTCGCTGCAGGGCTAAAATATCACAATGGCAACTTGTTCTGAGTCTGTCCCTCACCCCACCCCTCCCCTCCTGCAGTGGCTGAGACCAGCCTGCTGAGCCGGGCGGGGGATGGCAGAGGCAAGTTCAGCTCAAAGCCTTGGTCAGAGGAAACTGACTTGGGTTTTCCAGCCTCTTTTAATGGAGGTTATTTGGTTTTGGTTTTTAATTGAGAAAGATTTCACCACCTGGGAGAGTGGAGGGTCTGTGCCCCTCAGCCCTGCCCCCCAGCTCTGCCAGTGCCCCTCAGTCCTGACCCCCAGCCCCGTTATCCCAGCCCTGCCCCCCAGCTGAACTCTGCCAACACCCTGCTCCATCCCTGCAGCCTCCTCCCCCCTTGTCACAGCCAGCAGGGCAGCACCATTTCTCAGCCTCCCAGCTCCTCTCTCAGCAGGGCCCAGGTTTCCTCCTGCTGGAACGGCCCAAGTTGTGGCCTGTGGCCGCTGCCCCCCATGTCAAACAGCCACGTGCGCCATGGAGACCACATACCCACAGGCAATGTCCCCCCATTTCCACAGCCAGGCTGCCTCCCTGCCTCCAGTTCATGGTCTGGGGATGCAAAGCTGCTAGTGTGACCCACGGTCTCTTGATCGGCTTGGATCGCAGGCCCCCAAGCCCCCTCCCCGCTCTGTACCCCAGGATACAGGAAGGACGAGTTCCCCAATTCCAGACGCCACAATCTCCTGTTCATTACCTGAGGCCCTTCCTAAAATCAGAGGCTGATCCTGCCACAGCCAGACTGCACCTGTGGTGAGGACTGAAGCCTCAAGACCCCAGGGCCGGGTGTGCACAGCGGCAGGGAGGTACAGTGCAAGGGGGGGTTGCCCTGCCACAGGCCCGCCCGGGCGTTACACGGAGGATGCCAGTTTCCTGGGCTGCCATTCTCGCCCCACGCCCGGCCCTCCGCTAGCAGAAGAACATCCGGCTGCAGGTCCCGCGGGGCAGGAGCACGAGTCATCTGGAGGCAGCGCCATGTGACCCAGTGTGGCTTGTAACAGGATGTCATACTTACCAGGCTGTACCAAACAAGAACCCGGGCCTGTGACAAGCGGCTGTGCCAGGACCAGGCCGTTCTGGTCCTGGGGGCTCGGTGCAGCCCGTGGACGGCGCTGGCTCTTTCCCAGTGGTCCTGTGGTCTCGGCACCTGTGGCCTTTCCAGCCTCGGACCCCAACACCCGGCTTTGCACCGAACCACCAGCTGTTTGCTGTCCAGATCCTGGCCGCTGCTGCCAGCACTGCCAGGATCTGCGGCTCGTCCTGT
Source organism: Emydura macquarii macquarii (assembly GCF_026122565.2). Lineage (NCBI taxonomy): Eukaryota > Metazoa > Chordata > Testudines > Chelidae > Emydura > Emydura macquarii. The sequence goes on from NW_027132429.1 coordinate 2,894,092, forward strand.
AAGCTGACCCCAGGGTGTCCTGACTGGCGTGTGAACTGGGCAGCTCAGAGCCAGCCACTCCCATCCCCACCCAACAGCTGCTTCCACGCTATCCCGGGACCACCACCCCTCAAAACTCTCTCCATGGGTTGACTCAACCGAGGCCTTGCTCAGATTCCAGCTCCTCGAGTCGGGCAGGAGTCGACAGAGAGAGATGGGAGGTGCCGTCGCCTCCATCTGGGACAAGGTCAGCAGCCTCTGGATCATAAGGACCCTGGGCAGCATCTGACCCTCCAGGAGACTGAGCAGCATCGGGCGGAAAGGGAAACATCCCCCCGCACCACAACAGCTTCAGGTGACGGTCTCTGTGGGACACATAGGGACCAGGCCCGTCTTTCTCTGGGACATTCTTCCTTCCTAGATCCCACTGACACAGGGACTCCTCACACACACCCCCTAAGCTGTTGCTGTGCACTGTTAAGCAGCAGCCACTCTCCACCCCAGAAGCAGCTGCATTTTCTTGCAGGCGCAGCAGTTCCTGTGCATCCTGATGGTAGAGCCCTTGGCAAAGCCCTGCATCGTTACAATGGAGCGAGGAAGGTGTTAGGCTGAGGGGTCAGTGGCAGGGCTTGTATTCAGATCGCTTTCTGTCCTTTGCATCTCCCTTCCACCTTCCTCGCTCAGGCGTTTGCACTTGGGTAGGTAAACACAGCCGGGCCGGGCTTCCCAGTTTAAACACAGCAGGATTGGGAGCCAATTGAAACCAAGAGACATGATGCTTTGTGGGCTCCCAGTGCAAAGAACCCAGCGTGTCCCTGGTGGGGTGGGGGAGTGTCTCTGCGACCCGCCCTGTCCTGAATGAGTGGAAGGCAGCCAGTCCACTTCCTCCCAGCATGCCACGCGATGAAACGCTGCCAGCTGGCCAGGCGGGGAATGGGGTGTGGGACCTCTGGCCCCTTGTCAGCAGCCTGGAACCCAGCCCCTCTGGGCAGCGAGTGGAGTGAATTCCCACCGAGCAGCTCATCCCCGGCCAGGTCTGGACTGTGTCTGGGGGTCCATCCCAGGCCCCTGCCCCAGAACGGCCCCTCCCAGGCCACTCCTGTGGCAAATGCAGCCCATCCGCCTCTGTGGTGAGCGATTCCACACCTTCCACCTGCACGGGACTTGCTACCAACCCTGAAACTCCCTTTCTCTCTCTTCCTCTTTTATGGGGGGGTGGGGAGAACACGGCTCCACCCCTCCGTGGAGAGCCCCTAAGGACAGAGGCACATCCCCTGCAAACACCTCTGCCCCCCCCCCGCTGCCCTGTCAGGCGAGTTCACAGCCCTTTCCTCTAAAACAGGGTATTTCTCCCCGTCCTGCAGGGCTGCTGACACCCTGTCCAGTGCTCCCGGTGGGCCGGTGTTGGGAGGATAACGGAGGATCCTCGTCTCGGGAGAGAATAATAATAGCCAGCGAATCCCCTGGGTCAGAGGGTCACGTCGCGTAGTGCCCGACCGGGAGGGGTTCCGATGCCACGGTGACGGGCGCAGGGGAAGCATCGAGTGTAAGAATGAGGGGTTGCCGCTGCTCGGGATGGCGGTAACACCCGCTGCCAGGATCAGGGCCCCGCTGCACCAGATCTCACCTCCCGCGCCCGCCGCCCCTCCTGGGGCCCACACAGCACCCGTGGATGAGTGAGCCCCAGCTCCGGCAGCCCCCGCGCTGCGCAGGACAGACGGGGTTCAGGTAGCCCCCAAGCATAGCCCCTGCCCAGGCCGCACAGCTATTTTAGTGCCCCCCGCAACTGCCCAGATCTACTTTCAGGCTCTGTCTTCGCTGCAGCGTGTGAGTGGATGTGCCCAGCTAAGCAGACCCCCGCTAGCCCCAGGGTGGGAAAAGTCCCCTGGGCCCTGTCTCCAGGGCTGGGTGTGCAGAGCTGGCTCCAGCCGTGGGAGCGACGCGCCGTGTTGTGCAGTGAAGTTAAAGATCTAATGACGCTGCCTCCAGGGACCCCCACCGGAAGAGAAAACCAGAGACCGGCCCTGCTGCCATTCACACCAGCCCTCGGTGAACACGCAGGAGCCAAGACGCCGTCGATTCCTTCGGGCTGGCTCCACGCACGGCTCTTCCTCCGTTAGAGGAGAACAAACCCCCCTGCATACACACACACACACATCCACACACCCACACAAAATGGCCTGAACTGAAACAGCAGCAACATCTCAACGGCTCTGTTGCCATCTGGTCCTCAGACCTGTTGCATCACCAGGGTGGGGAGCTCTGGGGCTCCTGGGGTGGGGGTGGGACAGAGGGAAGAGCCTGTTACAAACCAGGGTGTTTAAGGAAGGCCAGAGCCGGGACCCCCAGCCCTGTTCTGCCCCGTGAGCTGAATCGGGGGAGTCAAAATTCTGTCACAAGGGGTGACGGGGGAGTCCTCTGTCCCGGGGCACTGGGGCGGGGGTTACTTAGACCGTGAGCTCTTTGGGGCAGCGACTGTCTCCCAGGCTACATCTGTACATCACCTTGCACGACGGGGCCTGATCTCGGCCAGGGTCTGGGCAGCGCCTGGCGCATCGGTCCCCTCACCTCAGCCCGGGGTCTGGGCAGTGCCCAGCGTGACGGGGTCCTGATCTCGGCCAGGGTCTCATGGCTCCATCGCCTTTAGGCTGCACCCTCCCCAGGGCAGGACTCAGGGTCTCCTGCCTTTGCACCCAGCTGGGATCTTCGCTCTCGGCGCAGCCCCACAGCGCCCAGGTCCCCGCAGACATCAGCAGCCATCACCTCGCCACCCGGCCATGTAGGGACCAGCTAACGGGCCTGGTTCCCCCCACAGCCCCCGCCTTGCACCATCCGGACTGATCTGCCCACTGATCTCCCTCCTAGCAACACCTGGACCCAAATACCGACCGGGGCGTGGGGGGGGAGGGGGAGCTGAGCCCCTGGGCGTTACAGGGTCCCGGCTATAAATACCAGCCAGCCGCCTCGGGGCTCTACGGGGATAAAGCGTGGGGTGCAGGGGGGCACTACCGGGGGTCCCAGCCCCCACGGCGGAGCCCCAGCAGATCGGCGGGGAGGGCAGCTCCCCTGGGCACTTTCCCGCACAGATGCCCGGCGATGCGGATGCGGGAGGGCCCCGATCCTGGGCAAAGCGCTGCTCGGCGGCGCGGCAGGGACAGAGCTGTCCCCCGGGGCCCCGCCTTACCGTAAGCCTCGTCCGGCTCCTCGCGGCCCGGCTCCTTCTCCATCGCTGGCCCGAGCCCCGCGCTCCTGCGCCGCAGCTCGCCCGGCAGAGCACTGGGGGCGCCCAGGGAGGGGCGCCGGCGGAGGGCGGGGCTTGAGGACACACCCCCGGGGACGCGGTCCCCACCCTCCCCCCACAGTTGGGGCCGCCGAAGTTGTCTGGACCGCTCGCCCCGCCCCCTGTTGCGACAGCCGCCTGCATTGTGGGGGGAATCCTGGGGTCCGGTGGGGCAGGGCCATATAGCCCAATGGCTGCCCCATCCCACCGTCGGTCCATATGGTCCAATATCCGACCTCCTGCTGCGTCGGCCGGGACTGCCAGTCCCTACAGTGCAATAGAGCATCACCGGCCCAGATCATCCAGCGCCCAACAGAACCTCCTGCCATTACAGAGCAGAACTTCAGTCCGTACCGTCCGGTATCTGCCACCTAGATCAGCTTGTCAGTCCATATTTCCTGATATCGGCCTGCCAGCCACCCTAGGTCCAACACTGGACCATGTAGCCCAGCCCCCTCCTTTCTGCCCTGCAAGATCCAGCTGCTGCATGTTCCCCTCCCCCATGTTCCCACCCCTGCTACGCTGGAGCTGATGCCACCGTGAGGCGCACGAGCCAGAACCGAAACCGCCCAGAACAGACGCACGGGTGGGTCCATCCTGCCCATTGGCCTGCTGCATAGGGGACCGTACTGCCCGGCCTCAGAGCTCAGTGGCCACAGCTCTTTCCTAATGGATCTGACTTACAGGTCCATACAGTCCAGCATCCCGTGTCCTGCCATACCGTATGGGTCCACATAGCCTGAGCTCCCAGCTGTATTGGATAAGACCATTAGTCCGTGTGGAGACACCTTGCAGCTTCTCATAACAAATCAGCCCGCAGAGATTGATTGATTTTTTTTAATGAAAACTCCTTGTTAATTTCACCCCCTGCATCATCTCGGGGGCGGGGGCCGCTGAGCCCAGGCACTGAGCCCCTTTGTCTTTCTACCAGCACATTTCCAGCTCGCAGGCCATGAGGGTGATGAGATATTTGCAGAGATCCCTGCACCCCCAGGACCTTCTATGCTGCCCCTGCTCCTTGCGTTGGACCCCACCCTGCTCCTCCTTCGGTGTCACAGCGCCAGCCCCTTCCACCCTATACGGCCCGTGGGCTGCCCGCAGCGCCCAGTGATCTCAGTGCCTATGAGGAGCCGGCCAGTCACATTTCCTGTGCGCTGCTCGGCCTGTGATCCTGGGCTGTTATTACAGCAACTCACAACCACAGCCCCACGTGGCTGCAGCCCTGCGGCTTGGTCACTGCCTGCCTCAGCTCCAGGAACGCTTGTGAAACTCTGCCAGCAAGTCCTGCCAGCTCTTCGCTATGCGGCCCGGCCTTGCTCGCTGCCCACCTCCAATTCCCCTGGGCGTGGGCCCCGCTGCGCCATGGGGCGCTGCCCCCCAGCAGAGTGTGGTTATACCCGCCAAAATAGACACCGCGACGGCAGAGATGCGCTGGGCGCTGCGGGAGATGCAAAGGAGAGCCCGGCCCCAGGGAATGAGCCCGTGGCTTGGCGGTGGATTCTGTGCGCACTGCCCAGCCCAGCGAGCGAGTGCCTGGTGCTGTGTTTTCTTCCTGAGCTTCTTCCATGTCAGCTGCCCCTTCTCATCATATATGTAGCACAGCCGTGCTGAGAGACCACAGCCGAGGTCAGGGCCCTCCTTGTGCCGGGCCCTGCCCAGACCCCAGCCGAGGTCAGGGCCCCCCTTGTGCCAGGCCCTGCCCAGACCCCAGCCGAGGTCAGGGCCCCCCTTGTGCCAGGCCCTGCCCAGACCCCAGCTGAGGTCAGGGCCCCCCTTGTGCCGGGCCCTGCCCAGACCCCAGCCGAGGTCAGGGCCCCCCTTGTGCCAGGCCCTGCCCAGACCCCAGCCGAGGTCAGGGTCCCCCTTGTGAGGCCCTGCCCAGATCCCAGCTGAGATCAGGCCGGGCCCTGCCCAGACCCCAGCTGAGATCAGGGCCCCCCTTGTGCCAGGCCCTGCCCAGACCCCAGCTGAGATCAGGGCCCCCCTTGTGCCGGGCCCTGCCCAGACCCCAGCTGAGATCAGGGCCCCGTCATGCTGGGCCCTGCCCTGACACACAGAGTCAATCCCTATTTCCAACCTAAACAGACACGCCAGACAGAGTGGGGGGAGCAGCAGAGGGGGAACAGAGAGAGATGCAGCAACAGGCCCCAGGTCCCCCTGGAGAGTCTGTGGCAGAGCTGGGAAGTGACCCTAGGTCCGACCCCAGCCCTCCCGGCGTCCTGCTCCTTGCACCTCCCTGCGGCCCCCCGAGGAGGCTGCGAGGCTCTGGCCCGGGAGGGACAAAGCCCTGACATCCCGGGATGCAGGGGCAGCAACCGCTGCCATGGAAACAGGTTCCCTGGTCTCTACAGGGGGGCACCAGCGCCCCCTGCTGCCTCGCTTGGGAAACACGTCAGGAGAGGTGTGTGGGGACAGGGCGGGGCTGGGCCTGGCTCCTTCCTGATTGACTCCCGGCTGACCCGCTTCAGGTCCCTTTGCAAGGGGCGAATCCCCTGCCTAGAGGGGGTGGGAGGCTGCCGGCCCCTGGCGGCTTGGGTGGCACCTTCACTGGGCTCCGAGACCCCCTCAGCCCCCTGGGCAGCTCAGCTGCATGGAACCCGGGGGGCCACTCCCCGTGCTGGGGTGACTCCCTGGGGCTCGCGGCAGGGGACGCCGTGTGGGAGGGCAGCACCAGCGGGGAATGCTGGAGCAGCGGCGGAGCCGGACGCCCGCATGGGCAGGGGACCCTGCCGGGGTTCGGGTGTTTCAATGGAATCGCTCCCTGAGGCCCCGGCTCCCGGGCAGGCAGACGGGAACTCTGCAAGGAGGGGCCGTGCACGTACAGTCGCGCACACTACGTGCCAGTGGCACTGCCCCCCAAGTGCTTTAGACCCCCAGCAGGGCCGGGGACGCAGCCCTCCCTTCCCTTTGCCATGCCATGCCCCCCCCCCCCAGTCTGGAGGGAGCAAGTCTCCTCTCTGCCGAGGTTGGTGGAAAGGGGGGTGAAAACAGGGGATGGTTTGGGGGAGGTGGGCATCTGCCCCACATGGACACGGGCTGAGATCGCGCTCCCCACATGGCCTGCTCGGAACATGCCTCGGACACAGCCGCCGTAGTGGGGAAAGGCCCAGAGAGTCCCGTGCTGCGGCTGGTCCGGGGAAAGGAGGCATCAGAGCCAGCACACGCTGCGGCAGGCCACGCAGACAGAGTGGGCTAGTGGGTGGAGCACTGGGCTGAGACTCAGGACACCTGGGTTCTGTTCCTGGCCCTGCCGCTGCCCTGCTGGGTGACCATGGGCAAGTCACGTCCCTCTCTGGGCTTCTATTTCCCCTCCCAGCCTTTGGCTGTTTAGGGAATCTCTCCCATGCTGTGTCCGGGCAGTGCCCGGCATGACGAGGCCCAGATCTCGGTGGGGTCTGGGCAGCGCTTCTAGATGCTCCTGCGAGAATCTTCTGCCGGAAATGGACTCAAATACATCGGCTCCCCCGGGGCCTCCCCCAGCCGCCGAGCGCATTCCCTGGCGCCGCTGGGAGCTGGCGGCTTGTGCCACGCCGCTGAGTGCGCCCCGGCCCCCACCTCCCTCCGCCGCCTGCTCCACAACAAGCCGCCTTTGATGCCTGCAGCCACGCACCAGCGAGAAGCAGCATAGCTGGGCGCAGAGGAGGCTGGATTCCGGCTGGGACCGGCCCTGCCCTCCCCCCCCAGACAGCCCCCCATTGTCCTGGCCGGCACGGTCACCCCGCTGGAATGCGCCCGCGTGGATGGCTGGGGAATTCCTGGCAGGGCAGGGGCCCAGGGCAGACCAAGGAGCTTGTCTTGCCCCATGTCACAGCATCTCTCCCCTCAGCGCCGCCCCCCCTTTCCTGCCCCCTGTCACTGCCCCGTCCTGCTCCCCCGTCTCTCCACAAGGCTCCCCAGCTCCCTGGCCCCCTTAGTGCCCCCTTTCCCCACCCCCGCACAGCCACACCTCGGCACAGCCTGCCTGCTCACTGGCCCCTAGGCCCCCTCCCGGGCTGACTGCCCCAGGCCGGGGCTCTGCTCCCCCCCACTGGGGAATGACCCCCAGGTGCTGCCAGCTCAGCCCCAGCAGACAGGGAGGGCACAAGCTCTGCCTGTCCCTGGCGCCCATTGCTGCAGGCCCAGGTGTGCCAAGGGCTCCGGGCACCCTGTCCCAGGGCCCCTCATTCTGCGGCTGCCTCTCCACTTCCTGCCTGCCTGTTGGCGGATTTGTGTCACTTCCCCTTTAAGGGGCCAGCTCACCTGCGGGCGCAGCTCCCTCACCTGGCCCAGGTGACTCTGCGGGGAGCCAGGAAGGAGGAAGCAGCAGCAGGGGCAGGACAGGAGCCCCAGTGCGTGCGGGTGGCCAGGCCAGGCCAGGACCATGTCAGCCTCCGCAGTCTTCATCCTGGATCTCAAAGGCAAGGTGAGCCCTGGGCCCTGCTCTGCCCCGGCCGCTGAGCGAGCGTTGGGGGCAGGGGGGAACTTTGCAAATGGTCCCTAGCGGGAGCTGCAGACAGCCCCCCAGGCAGGTGTGTCCCAGCACCCTGTGCCCCGGCCTCAGGGCGTCCGGTGCCCCTCAGCGCCCGCTCTGAACAACTGGGAACTGAGACACTAAGTGGGGGGACGCCCCATGGCCCCAGAGCTCAGAACAGAACCCAGGAGTCCGGGCTCCCAGCCCCGCTGCTGTAACTCAGCTGAGATTCTGGGCCGGGCCGGGGAGTGTCCCACGCCCCCCAGGGCTGTGGCGGCCCTTGGGCAGGGGAACGTGGGACTGGCCAGACCCGAGGCCCGTCCAGCCCAGTCTCCCCTCTCGGTGCCCAGCTCCAGCTCCCCTGGGGCAGATGGGGGGCAACCTGCCCACAAAGGCCTCGGCCCACCCTGATGGATCTCGGGCACTGCTCACCTGGGCCTGGGGGGCAGGGGGGAGCCCGGCAGACCAGCCAGCTAGCTCAGGAGGGGGGTGGCCCCCCCACGCCAGGACTGCCCTGAGGGGGAGTCCACCAGTCCACTCACCTGAATGAATGAACGGCCCCGGGGCCCGCGGTGGGACGGGGCGAAATCTTCGCTGTGGGGAACGGCTAGTGGGGGAGTGGGTCCCCGTGGGGGCCAGGGCTGCAGATGGGGGATCCCTGGGGGGGGCTCCCGTGGGTCTGTGCCCACATGCCCCCAGGCCCAGCCCCTTTGTCCCGCAGCCGCTGATCTCCCGGAACTACAAGGGGGACGTGAGCATGGCGGAGATCGACCACTTCATGCCGCTGCTGATGCGGAAGGAGGAGGAGGGGGCCCTGACCCCGCTGCTGGCCCACGGCAAAGTCCACTTCCTCTGGATCAAGCACACCAACCTCTACCGTATCCTCCCGCGCCGCGCTCCACCAGCCCCTCCGCTCGGCCTGGGGGAGGGAGACGGGCCTGGGTCGGGCCCCTTTGCCCTCCGAGCTCCGGCGTGCATGGTCCACCGGTGCCATGTTCCCAGCCTGCCCGCGCTAAGCGGCAGCCGGGCCAGAGCCACCACCTCCCGGGGCAGGGGTGAGGCGGGCGGGCAGAACGTGGCACCTGCTCCCAGGGGTGGGCTCCCGCGATCCTGTCCCCCCTTTTCCTTAACCCACTCCGCTGCCCCGCAGTGGTGGCCACCACCACGAAGAACGCCAACGCCTCGCTGGTCTATTCCTTCCTCTACAAGGTGGTGGAGGTAAGCGGCCGATTCCCACGGGGTGCTGGCCACCATGGGGCCGGTTCCCATGGGGGCGCATCCTCTGCAACGCCTCTGGGTGGGGGCACGGCCTTGTAACCGTGCCGTGACCCCACTGCGGCTAGCCGGTGTCTGCGTGGGGAGCCGTCAAAGCCCTGGACGTCGGAGCTTAGTGTGATCCCAGGACGGATACACTTGATCCGCCCGCCTGGCCTGGCCTGGCCCAGCTTGGTGTGACCCCAGAACAAACTGGCCTGGCCAGCCCTTAGCTCCCCACTCCCTGGCCCGGTCTCCAGCCGCTGACTGAGCTGGGCCTCGGGTTATTCCCTGGGGGGGAGGAGGATCCTGCCTCGCCCCCAGGAAGAGGCGGGTGACCGAGGGGCGTCTGAGGTCGCTGGTGCTCCTGCCCCGCTCCCAGGTCTTCTCCGAGTACTTTAAGGAGCTGGAGGAGGAGAGCATCCGAGACAACTTCGTTGTCATCTACGAGCTGCTGGACGAGCTGATGGATTTCGGCTTCCCCCAGACGACGGACAGCAAAATCCTGCAGGAGTGAGTGGCCCGGCCCCGGGGCTGGTGGATGCACGCGACTGGGAGCTGGGCCCTGGGAAGGCGGCCAGTGAAAACAAGAGGAATGGAGACGCTCCGGAAACGGAGGCTAATACAGAGAGGTTCCTTTCCTGCCGGGCTCGGGGGTGGAGGTGGGGGGACCTGGGATCTCTCCAGCTGGGGGCAGGATTTGCAGGGCTGTCCCCAGGGGAGGAGAAGGGCTCCTCTAACCGGGCGTCGTCCCCAGGTACATCACCCAGCAAGGCAACAAGCTGGAGACGAGCAAGTCCCATGTGCCCCCCACGGTCACCAACGCCGTCTCCTGGCGCTCGGAGGGCATCAAGTACAAGAAGAACGAGGTTTTCATCGACGTCATCGAGTCCGTGAACCTGCTGGTGAGTAGCGGGGGGGGCGGGCGCAGGGGGGGGCGCGTGGCCGGAGGGGATTGGCCCGAGGGGTCCCGGGGGCTGGAGAGACGCCCCCCGCCAGAGCCGCCTCCAGCCTTGACCTGCGACGTGGGGCTCCCTGCCCTGGCGCTCGCCCCCCAGCTCCCTTCCGTCCTTTGCCCAGCCAGCCCAGAGCCCCCCGCTTGTGCCGGGGCCGCACCTGGCTCCTGGGGGAGGGACGGTGGGCAGACCTGAGCAAGTGCCTGGCCGTGGGCAGAGGGGCTGGGGGAGGAGGGGGCGAGGGCCCCTCCAGTGACCTCGCTCGCTGCCCCCCGCCCAGGTCAACACGAACGGCAGCGTCCTGCTGAGCGAGGTCGTGGGCTCCGTCAAGCTGAAGGTTTTCCTCTCCGGCATGCCCGAGCTGCGCCTGGGCCTCAACGACCGCATGCTCTTCGAGCTGACCGGACGTGAGTACAGGGGGAACCTGCCGCGCCCCCTCCCGCGGGTTAACCCCTTCTGGGCGGGGCAGAGAGCGGTTACAAGGGGGCGCTCCCTGCCTGGAGGGGCAGGGCCATGCTACAGAAGTGGTGCCTGGCGGCTGGTGGCTCATGGAACCTGGATCCCGCTAGCCGACCCCACAGGCCAACCCCTGCCCCGCGGCAGAGCTCCCGTGAGCACCTCGAGTTATTGTAGGTCCTACATAAACTGCGTCTTGGCTTTTAGCTTCTCATCGTAGAGCAGTAGATCTTTAGTGCCTGCGGGGCTCCCCCCCCCCCCCCCCCCCCCCCCGCCCTTCAGCTGCCCCCCAGCAGCTGCCCCCTCTGCTCGGAGTTCCAGGTGGCAAGAACAAGTCGGTGGAGCTGGAAGACGTCAAGTTCCACCAGTGCGTGCGGCTCTCGCGCTTCGACAACGACCGAACCATCTCCTTCATCCCGCCCGACGGAGACTTCGAACTCATGTCCTACCGGCTCAACACGCAGGTGGGCGGGGGGGGCGAAGGGAGGGCACGGCTCCACGCTCAGGCCTGTGTCCCCCCCCGCGCTCCCTGTCTGACACATGATCCTGGAGGGAATACGGCTGGGTGGCTGGGGGAGGCGAGGCTGGGACCCAGGGCTCCTGGGATCCGTTCCTAGCTCTGGCAGGGGAGTGGGGATCCAGTGGGCTGGAGCTGGGGGTCGGGAGCCAGGACTCCTGGGTTCTGTCCCTGGATCTCCCAATGACTCGCTGGGGGACCTTGAGCGACTCCCTTCCCCTTTGCTGAGCTGCCAACCACCCCATCCGCAAAGCGGGGGGTGGATTGTCGTGCCCCGGCCAGGGTCTGACTCTCCCTTCTCTCTCCCGGCGGGAAGGTGAAGCCTCTCATCTGGATCGAGTCGGTCATCGAGAAGTTCTCCCACAGCCGCGTGGAGATCATGGTCAAGGTGGGCCTCAGGGAAACCCCCTCATCCCGAAGGCTGCCCCAGGGGGTGGGAGCGGGTAGGGGTAACCCACCATGGCCTGGCCTGGCACCCCCAGGATTTTCACACTGCTGTGTGGGAACCCCTAGAGTTAACGGGGTGTTTGATCCCCCTTGACCTGCACTGACTCCCCCCACGAGGCCCCCAGCCTGCCAAGGGGAATGAACACCAGGTTATATGCCCCCAATGGGGTAAGAGTCTAGTGAGGAAGGATGGCCTAGTAGGTAGGACTCCCCCGTAGCCTCATGAGACCTGGTTCAATTCCCTGCATGACCCTGAGTGTGTCGCTCACGCTGCCCTGTGCCTCAGTTTCCCCACCTGTAACGTGGGGACAGAGGGCAGGCGGATGGCTTGGACAAGCACCCGGACAGGAGACCTCTCTGCTAGCCTCCCTTTGGCTGCCAGGCCCAGCGTCTTCCACGCCTCCGTGCAGTAACTCTGCTGCCTTCCCGGCTGAGCCGCGGGAGGCTCTGACCTCACACCCCCTCGGCCCCCAGCTGGCGCCGCTCGTGGGGTCGCTGAGCTGTGACAGGGATGCCCTGACACTGCGTTTCCCCCTTGCCCTGGGAAGGCGAAGGGCCAGTTCAAGAAGCAGTCGGTGGCCAACGGGGTGGAGATCTGGGTCCCCGTCCCCAGCGACGCCGACTCCCCCAAGTTCAAGACCAGCGTCGGCAGCGCCAAGTACCTGCCCGAGAAGAACATCGTCGTCTGGAGCATCAAGTCGTTCCCGGTGAGAGCAGCTTCCGGCCCCCTGCACTGGCAAGGGCTTAGGGGCAGGACTCCTGGGTTCTATCCCTGGCTCTGGGAGGGGAGTGGTGTCTAGTGGTTAGAGCAGGTGGACTGGGAGCCAGGACTCCTGGGTTCTGGCCCTGCCACTGACTCGCTAAGTAACCTTGGGCAAGTCACTTTCCTGCTCCCAATCCGGTTGAATGCATCCCCGGGTCGCCTGGCTGTTCATAGAGATGCTGGAAGCGGGGGTGGGGCCTGTGGTAGCCTGCCTCAGTTTCCTTTTGAGGGCTGTCCCGGTCTCCGCAGGGTGGGAAGGAGTTCCTGATGCGGGCCCACTTCGGGCTGCCCAGCGTGGAGACAGAGGATGTGGAGGGGCGGCCGCCCATCTCCGTCCGCTTCGAGATCCCCTACTTCACCGTCTCAGGGATCCAGGTAAGCAGGCGAGGCCCGGGGGGGGGGGGGGGGGCGCTGGGTGTGGGGAGGTGAGAACATGGGGGGCTGGGTGTGGGGAGGGTGACTGGGGAGTCTGGAAGGTGGCTAGGGAAACCTGGCAGGGCAAGGGAACCCCGGGGGGGGGGGCTATACCCTTTCCTATGCCAGTGACCTGGGGGGGGGGCTGACTTGGGGGGCAGCCAGTGCCTCTCTTGGGTGTGGGGAGACCCCCCATCACCCCTCCCCCTGCTCACGGTGCCATCAGAGCTGCCAGCCTCCATGCCATCCCACCCTGGTCTCTCCATGCCATCCTGCCTACGGCCCCCCCCTGCGCCCCAACCTCCTGGCTCTGTACGGGTGGGGGGCTGAGCTGCGGGGGGCTGGCCCAGGGAAGATGCGCTGGTTCCATAATCCAGTCCCACTGGGCCTGCACCACCCCCTCCCCCCCAATGCTCTGCCGTAACCAGCGCTGGCGCACTCCGGTTCCCACGTGACTGCCGGGGGTGTGGTCGCTGTGCTGTGGCGCTAGGAGGGAGCCAGTCCCAGGATGCAGGAGCCCCCCCAGGACCACGGCTCAGTAGCTGGCAATGGGGCGCAATGGGGCTCTGCAGCGGGGAGCAGCCGGTGACCCTAACGCAGAGGCCGGGTTGTCTGCAGGGTGCCCGGGGCGAAGGGAAACCGATGGGTTTGAGACGCAGGGAGGCCGGGCCAGGGCTGTGCTCTGCTCCAGCGCTGGGGGCAGGCCCGTGCTTCGGTTTGCCCCGGTGTAACAAGTGGGGCAGGGCGCTGCCGTTTGCAGCGTGTCTGAGATCTCTGGCTGGCTGAGGCAGGAGAGGGGCCGGAGGGGAAGGTCCCGGTGGCTGGGTAGCTGGGGGCGGGGGGGTACAGCGCTGAGCTGAGAAGAGGCTGGAGCTGCCCCTGGCCGTGCCAGTGCGTGGGGGGGGGGGCATTCCCACCATCTACCTGCCTGCCTTGTGCCTCTCCCCCCCTCAGGTGCGCTACATGAAGATCATTGAGAAGAGCGGATACCAGGCGCTGCCCTGGGTGCGGTACATCACCCAGAGCGGGGGTGAGTCACCCTGGCCTGCCTAGGTGGGGGGTGCTTTGGCCAGTCCCCTGGGCCTCCCCGCTCAGGCCTAGATGGGGGAAGCTCACTCGGTATCAGCCCCCTGGCTGTGGGAGTGGGGGTCTGATGAAGGGGGGCAGATTCTGGCACAGGTGGAGGCACCCTGGCCGGGGAGGGTCACAGGGCTACGGTGCACCTTGCGCTGCCGTGATCCAAAGGTGCAGCCGGGCTTTGATGGTCCCCGCGCCCCCTGGCGCCCCATTTTACGCCCACGTCTCCCTTTCTCATTCCAGACTATCAGCTCCGCACCCACTAGGTGCCAGCTGGGCCCCGAGGGGTCCTGCCGCCCCACGCTGGAAGGAGGCTGGAGCCCCCAGACCCTATCGAGCCCTTTGAATCTAGACAGGCCCCTGCGAGAGTGAATTTTCTTCGTCTGCTTTTTCCCTGGGCTGCCGCTGCTCTGCCCTGCCCTTGGCCGGCTGGAGTCGGGCCGACTCTCAGAACCGACTGCCTCCGGCCTGGTTCTTTCTCCTGACTTGTCTGTCCTTATAAAGAGAAACTGAACTTCGCCCGGCTCTGAGGATGGTTTGAGTCCCGGGTGGGGGTGTCTGATGCGAAGCGGGGAGGGGTTCTCCTGCCCTCTGTGGGCTGGAAGGTGCTGCTGGTACCTGGGCGGGGCCCAGAGAGGGGTGAAGTATGAGGGGAGTGGGCCGCGTTCTGCCCTCCGTTCTGTCCTATTGCAGGCCACAGGGCTGGATGTGGGTCACTGAGCACAGGATTGGGCCCGGCAAGGAACTCAAGGGAGGACGAAATAACCTGAGGGCTGGGCTGGGATCTAAACCCACCTGCTTCAGGGCATGAGCCAACCTCTACCAGGGGTCAGGAGGGAAGCCCGGGGCCAAGGTCTCCCAGCACCGCAGAGGGCCGGGCGCCTTCCCCTGACAGAGTGGCTGGGACGGGAGAGCAGGCTGGGGGGGGCCTGTGCTGCTGCAGGCTGGCAAAGCTCACTTCCATGTCGATCAGCCCCCGCAGCGAGCATCTCTTCTCCAGCAGCCTCCTACCCAGAGCGGCCTGGCGCGGCCAGCCCCGTCCCCTCTGCTGGCAGCTGTGATATGGATCCCCGTGCTGTGGATCAGGACCGGGGGGGGGGCAGAGAGCTGCGGCTGAGTTCTGCCCAGGCCCCGCCTGCTCCACTTCCCCGGGGCCAGGATCTGACCCATTGCTTGTAGGAAAAGGGGGGTGGGCCCAAAGCGGGTCCCCAGCGGGGGCTGCGGCCCAGGGTGCGTGGGCCCGTCAGGCCGGGTGTCGGGGGGCCGCTGCCAGTTCTAACCCAGCGGCTGCTCCCCCGCCAGACGTTTATTAATAGCCCTGCAGGAAAGGCGAGCCCCCCGCAGCTGGGCGCTGGTGCCAGGGGCGTGAGCGGCTGCAGGGGGGCGCTGAGCCGGCTGGCACTGAAAGGAATCGATCCCCCTCCCGGCATGGGGCGGCAAAGGGGGCTGCTGCATGGCAGCTGGCGGTGCCCGGGGGGGGAGGGGTCACTGCCTGCCACCAGCCCCCCGCTCCTGTCCAAACGTTCCCCCCCAGCAGGGCGTGGGGGGGTCCAAGGAAGGGGCACAGCCCGGGCTGGGGTGTTCCGGGCGGCCCCATGGGCTGGGGGGGGGCTCAGCCCCGGGGAACCCCCAGCGGGGGGCAGAGCACGAGCTGGGGGCAGCCCCGGGGGGGCTGTTGTCTGGGGATCCCTAGCACGGAGGGGTCCGGGCCCGGAGGGGGAGGGGCGGCTCAGGTGCTCCCTGTCCCCGGGAGGGGACACGGGGGGGCCCGAGTCACCCCTGCGCCGCCGCCTCCTTCCCGCCCGAACCAGCCGCGTTTGAATCCGGGAGCCCCGCCCTCCGTGCCGCCTCCCAGCGGCCAATCAGAGGGCGAGAGGCTCCGCCAGCTTGCCCGGAGCCGGGCTCCGATTGGCCAGTCCGGGGGAGGGGGCGTGGCCAAGGCGGGGGCCGGCTCGGACACAATGTAGCGAGCCCGGAGCAGGGAGAGAAAAACAAACACGGGGCGGCCACGTGGGCGGAGCCGAGCGCGGGGACCCGCCCAGCCGCTGCCCGGCCCCGCGTCGCCGAGGCTGCCCCCGCCCCGCCCCGCCCCGCGCCAGCCCCGCCTCCGCCCCCCGCCCGGCCCCCGCCCTCCTCGGTCCCCGCAGTGCCGCCGCCGCCGGCTCCGCTGCCGCAGACGCCCCGCGCAGGGTGAGCAGCCGCAGCCGGGCTGGGTGCAGGGGGCTGGGCGCGGGCGGCCCCGGTGCGGAGCGGGGAGCCGCTGGGGGCCGGGCCGGGCCGGGGGGCGCCGGGGGGAGCCGGCCGGCGGGCTGCGGGCTGACACCCCCGTGTCTCTCTCTGCCCCCAGGTCCCGGCCCGGCCATGCTGCTGGGGGACGAGATCGGCGCCGGGGACCGGCTGAGCGGAGCCGCCGCCCGCGGGGACCTGGCCGAGCTGCGCCGCCTCCTGCACCAGGAGCTGCTCCATCCCGACTCGCACAACCGCTTCGGCAAGACGGCGCTGCAGGTGGGGGCGCGGCCCGGGACACCCCCCCGCCGGGGCTGGAGCCCGGGCGTCTTTCCTCCCGCCGGGGGAGCCCCCCGCTTGCCCCACCTGGCACTTGGGGGTCCCCCCAGCTTCCCCGCGGGCGCTGCCTGCGCCACGCCGCATCCCAGGCGCTGGGCGAAGGGCAGCTGGGGGGTGAGGGAGCCCGCAGCTCCTGCGCGCCCCGGCTGTCCGGCCCAGGGTCTCCCGACCCCGAAAGCGCTGGGAGCCGGCAGGTCCCAGCCTCTGTTCCCCAATCGTCTCCTCCAGATAACCCCCCCCTCCGGGGCCCATCCCTCCTGGGCCCTCCTGTGTCCCCCTCAGCACCCGGGTCCCCCTCATGCCTTCCTGCCCCAGGTCCCTGCTCCCCCCCCCCCCCGGCACTAATCGCCCGGGCAGGTGCCTCCCAAACAAGCCAGGGATGTTTATAAACAGCTGGGGGGGTGCAGACCAAACAAGGGCTGGGCCCTGACACAGCTCCGCCCCCCCCAGGCTGCCACTTGGCCTGGCTCCAGTGTCGGGGGGGGCCTTGGTTTGAGCCCAGTCCCTGTCCGCTCCCTGGTTAGAACGGAGTGCGGGCTCTGGGTTCGAATGCCAGTCAGGGGCCGCAGTTCCCAGCTGCCCTGAGTTCGAATCCCCTCCCCCCCTGGGCTGCGTGTCACCTTCTTTCTGCCCACCCAGGTGATGATGTTCGGCAACCCCTTTGTGGCGCAGGAGCTGCTGAAGCAGGGGGCCAGCCCCAACATCCAGGACGAGGCCGGCCGGGCGCCCGCCCACGACGCCGCCCGCACCGGCTTCCTGGACACGCTGTGTGTGCTGGTGGAGCACGGGGCCGATGTCAACGTGCCTGACGGCACAGGGGCGCTGCCCATCCACGTGGCCGTCCGGGAGGGTCACACGGAGGTGGTGCGTTACCTGGCGCCCAAGTCCAACCTGCGGCACCATGACGCCGAGGGGCGCACCCCGCTGGAGCTTGCCCGTCACCTGGGCCTCTCGCACATTGGGGCCATCCTGGAGCAGCATCTCTCTGCCCCGGCGTAACCCCTTCCTGCCCGGGACCCCGAGGGGCAGGAGGAGGTGGCACTGCTCTGGGGTGGGGGTCGCTGGCTCCTCCTTGTACATACCCACTCCCCCCATTGCACCCGCCCCAACGGGACTTGCCTGCCCCCTCCTGTCCTAATTCACGGGCCCCGTAAAGGCAGCTCCCCGCCCCCCACCTACCTCAGAGTTCGTCTTTAACTTTCACTGTTGTTTCTATTTATATTTTTTGTGGGTGCTTTTCTCCCTTCCTGGGATGTTCTCAAGTGGGGGGTTGGGGGGGGCTCTCCCTGCCATGCATGCGCTTCCTGTCCCCTCCCTCCCGGGTTGCTGCCGTGTGGAAGAGGGAAGGGGTGGAGAATGCCTGGTTTGGCTGCCCATGATTCGAACTCCGATCCCTGTGCAGCTTCCTAACCCGGTGCCGGGAGGGGATATCTGCATGCTGGGAAGCCTGTCTGAGGTGGGGAGGGGGCCCGCTGACAGTGACACTGCAGCTGCCAAGCCAGACCTTCCTGGCCCCCCTCCCGCTTCAGTGCACTGCAGATGGGCGGGGGGCTGTGCAGCCCCCCAGGAGAGAACTCTGTGCAGGGTGCTCTCTGGTCTCTCCCCACCCCCACATTGGGAGAGCCCCCTCCCCCTGTACAGGTTACCTTGTGATTGTCCGTTTTGCATTGAACCCAGCCGAGGGGCGTGGGGCTGGCAGGGGCACTGGGAACTGTGGCATGCAAAGGGTTAATGGGGCCCAGCTGATGGGAGTGGGGGGGCAGGAGGTTAGAGCCCAGTGCAGCAGGTGCTGGGCACCCCACCTGGGGCTGGATTTGAGCAGCGGCTATGGGGCTCATACCCCTCGATGTCTAGGGCCTGCCAGTGGTTGAGATTCCCTGTGGCAGCACATGGGGCTGGTGTTAGAGTGTGTTGCACCTCGCCCGTGCGGTTTCCACTCTGAAGCAATGGCACCCCCATTCCGGCTCCGAGATCAGCGCCGTGCTCCCCTCCCCATCTAGGCCTTGGGCCTGGCTGCCCTAGAGACTACATATCCCAGCATGCAATGCAGCTCGCTCTGGTCTCTGCAAGCCACACACTA
Source organism: Emydura macquarii macquarii (assembly GCF_026122565.2). Classification (NCBI taxonomy): domain Eukaryota; kingdom Metazoa; phylum Chordata; order Testudines; family Chelidae; genus Emydura; species Emydura macquarii. Next base: position 2,912,330 of record NW_027132429.1, read on the forward strand.
GCCACGGTTTGGCTACCGTGGCTGGTTATTTCCCTCCCCTGCTAGGCCCTTGGGGACGGGGGAGCAGCGTCCCTTCCCCTGGAGCGCCCGTGTGTTTGAGCTTCATTCTTCTGGGAGCAGCCTGGTCCCTGGATGAATTTGTGGGTCTGTGCTGTGTACATAGTGTTTTTTTAAACAAAGAAAAGATTAAACCAGATTCTATTTATTGTGCTTTGGAGGAAATGTTGTGGGGGATAATTTAATGTTTTTAACCATTAAATTAATATTTGTGGATGACCAGTCCTGGCTCTTCCTTTCGCATCCAGCAGTGAGGCGTGGGCGGCGCTGGGGGCTCCTTGCAAGCAGGGTGTGGGGAGCAATGAGGATCTCGATGCACTTTACAGTCAAACGTCCCTTCCCCGCTCTCATGTGATACAAGAGAAAGGGAGGGGAAGTGATTTTTCTGAAGTGTCACAGATTGCAACAGAGTCCTGGATTCCAGCACCCTCTGCTCTAGCCACTAGACCCCACTCCCTTCCCAGAGCTGGGCAGTAGTTGCAGATACCTTGATACTCCTGTTTTGCTCCCATCACACCCCACACAATTGCGGCAGAACAGTCCTCGCTCCCCTCTGCTGTCGCCCCGGCTCTGGCTCCCCGCATCCCTGGATTGTGATGGGCTGGGCCAGGGGCTCTGCTGTGCCTTGAGCCGCTTGCTGTAAGTGTGCCAAGGGGAAGACACTGTCTGGCACCATCACTCTCTGGGGCGCCACCCTCTCCTTCCCCCCATCTGAGCCCCCTGCTGCCTTCTAGGACTGGAGAAGTTGCAAAGAACCTTCCCGTATCAGCAGGGTTCAGGCAGAGCTCCCCCACTACAACCGAACCATGTCAGGCTGCAGGGCTCACAACCATTCAGCTTCCTCCAGAGCCTTTGCCTCCCCGTCAGGCCCAAGCCATGCTTGGCACCAGGGCTCAGGGAAGCTGTCCGGGTACCTGCCCCTCTTCCGCTGGGCCCGTGGAGGACAGCGGAGCTGGTTGCACAGCTCCTGGCGTGGAGATTCCTGCTGCGAGGGAGGGTGTCTTTCCTGGGCTCAGGTGTTACAGTGACTTGTGCTGTTAGAGGAACTTTCAGGGGGGCAGCAGAGGGGGCACATGGGGTGAGGATCCAAGCGCCCAGGCCTGTCTCTGCTCCCAGGGCCGGCCGGGTCTCCGCAGAGATCCTTTGCACAAGGGGTGATGCTGCGAGGGCTTTATCAGACAGGCTGTCCCTGCGTCCAGGGCCCAGCCTCTGGGTGTGGCGCACCAGTGACACAGCAACGGAAGGAAGGAAGCCAGCGTTTAGCAACGCTAGCTGGCTGCCTGTTGCCAGGCCGGGGTGGGGTGACCTGGCCTCTGAGCTAGGAGAGGAGGCGAACCCAGAGCTGGCTGCTGCCAGGAGCTTTAAAAGAAAAGCAAAAGCCCCAGGCCCAGCTGGGGCCGTTTCACAACCTCCCGACCTGTGCCAAGTGCCTGCCGCTTGCTGGAAGCCGCCAGCTGCGGAGAGAGGAGATTACCAGGGACGGTTCCCCCAGCCCAGGCCTGGCACCTTTGTTCTGTGTTTGCTGCATCCCGGCAACGCAGCCCCAGTGTGAACTCAAAGGGTGCTCCCCGGCCCCCCCAGCAGAGTGTGCTACCGACCCCGAGGTGGCCTGGAGCCAGCCGCTCGGGCCCAGCCCGTCAGAGGTGTTCACGCTCCTGAAGCCCATCCATTTCGATGGAAATGAGGAGCCTCGATACCTTTGTGGGGCTGGGCCTCAGTCTCTGCGCCTCAGTTTCCCCAGTTGTACAATGGGGATAAGAGCCCCGCCTCCTGGAGGGGCTGGGGGGAGACTTGCACTAGGTTGTGGGGCTCAGGTAGGCCAGATGAGTACAGGTGTTTGCTAAGGGGCACCTGGGGCTGGGCCAGCGGGGGTCGGGGGGGGGGCAGAGCTGGGCGGGGCAGAGAGTCCTGCGGGATTCTGGTGGGTGGGACGGGGGGGTCTCCAATGACAGCTCCAGGCTGCGGTCCCTTTAAACGGGGGCGGGGTCAGCGGGAGGCGGGGCGGGATTGGCTGAGGCGACGGCCCTGCGCCCCCGCCCCCTGGGCGTGCTCACGTGCTTTCCCGACCCGGAAGTGCCCGCCGGCGCCCACGTGGTGGCGGAGGAAGATGCCGGAGCCGGAGCTGAAAATCAACGCGGCCTTCGCGGCCCGCTACGGGCGCTACCGGCGGCGGGAGGAGCTGCAGCGGCGTGAGCCGGGGGCGGGGCCTGCCGGAGGGGGCGGGGCCTACGGGGGGGGGTTCCCCTGACCGTAGCCTGGCGGGACCCCCCACCCCAAGGACGCCTTTCCCCTGCAGTGGCTTGTTCCTGCAGCCCCCCCCCCCATTGCACGACGTGCCCCGGTGCCCCCCCCCGGCCGGCGCGGCCCCCCAGATCCGCAAATAGCCCCTTGCCCGGACCCAGAGACACCCCCGCGCTGCTCCCGGGCTGGTCCTGGGGGGGGGGGCGTCTGGGGGGTGCGTTCGGGAGGATGATGCCCACTGAGCGCAGCTCCCTGCTGACCCCCCCGCTTTTGCCCTCCCCCAGTGCAGGATCGCTATGGGGCTGATGGGGAGGCCGGCTCCGAGTCCGAGTCCGAGTCCGGCTCGGAGGAAAGCGGGGACGAAGTGGTGAGCGGGGGATGGAGGTGGGGGGTCAGTGGGCCTGAGAACGAGCAGTGGCTTCAGAAGGGGGCTCCCGGGTTCTGTCCCCGGCTCTGGGTGGGGCGTGGGGTCCAGTGGGTCGGAGCAGGGCTCTGAGAGCCAGGACTCCCCCTGGAATCTGGCCATGGCCTTGACGCTGGCTGGTTCTGTGCCCTTGGTTGAGTGGCTTCCCGGCTCACTGCCTCAGTTTCCCCCTTTGTCCTATGGGGCTAACTCAGAGCTGCCCCTCGGCGCCTTGGGGGTGCGGCCAGCGCTCGGCGCAGAGCCCCAGGGAAGGGGTGAGGGGGTCAGTGTTGACTAACCCGCTTGCCCCGGCAGGCGCTGGACCCCCTGCAGGACCGGGATTTCTATCGCACTCTGGCCCTGTTGAAAACCAAGGACCCCAGGATCTACCAGAAAGACGCCACCTTCCACAGCCAAGGAGGTAACGGCTCCCACCCCTCCCCCTCGGCTCCCTGCCCCCAGCAGAGCCACGGTGCCACCGAGGAAGCGTTGTCCGAGGTGGGGCCTGCTCCCTTCGCCCAGCTCTGCCAGGGGAACTCGGGGCGCTAGTGGCGGGAGGGCTGGTACCCCGGGAACGAGCTAGATGCCTGGGCTTTTCTGACGCACAGTTGTGGCTCCCGGGGGCAACTTGCCACGTTGCCATGGTAACCTAGCAGGGACGCATAGCGTGGGATCCCCTTCCTGCCCGCCCCTTGCTTAATTTCCAGCTGGGACCCCTCCCCTGGCCTTGTGCTGCGTTACTCCATGGCTCATGGCTGGGGCTCCCATGCTGTGAGTGCTGGGCTGGCTCTGGATCCCTGATCTCTGGGGCTGAGGCAGGATTCGGACGCCCCTTTCCAGCCTGCCGGACACCCGAATCCCCAGCCCGCGTGTCCAGCTGCCTGCCCCTGACAGGACCGCCCGGCTCCCTCGCTGATCCGGGGTCTGTGTCTGGCTCTGTCCTCAGATTCCTCTTCAGAAAGCGGGCAGGAGGCAGCGGCCCCGAAGAGGAAGGAGAAACCCATGTACCTGAAGGATTACGAGAGGAAGGTGATCCTGGAGAAGGCAGGGTGAGGAGTGGGGGCCGGGCCGAGCCGGGTGGGGCCGTGGGGATTCTTTGGCCCGGCTCAGAGCACTGATCTGCACTGGCCGGTGTCTCCTCTCCAGCCGGGCCGATCTCTGATGCTTCAGAGGCAGGTGTGGGGGAGAAACCCCCAGAATATACCTGGCCAGTTGTGCAGTGGGGACAAAAATCCCTTCCTGACCCCTGCGGGCGACTGGCTGAAGCCTGACATTGGACTATAGCCGCTGGCTGAGTGCAGAGCGTCCCGTGCCAGCGCGTGTGGAGGACAATGCGGACGAGGCATTGGTTCCCTCTGGAGCCGCCTGGCCGCTGCAAGGGCAGGTGGAGTTTGAGGGTCCTGCTCCGGCTGGCTGGCTGTGCGCAGAGCGGATGTGGCCTGGGTTGGGTGCCTGCTGCCCCACCCACCCCGATGGCGGCTGACGTGCAGGGGCTGCGGAAAGTCTGAAGCGCCAAATAACCAGTTTTCTTCCTCTTCCAGGAAATACGAGGAGGATGAGGAGGATGAGGAAGCAGCAGCCGAAAGGCGGAAGGTGAGGAGGGGCTTGCGAAGGGGCTTCTCCGGCTGGAGGGGAGAGGGGGGCTGTTTCTCCACTCAGGGAGAGTGGGGGAGGAGGTGCCAGGGAAGCCGTCACCCCTGCAGAGCCCGTTCTGCCTCCTTACATCCCATCTGCAGCTTCAGGGGGACGTGGGGTTCTCCATTTTTGCAGTATGTCATTGTTCAATGACTGCAGGGCCCCACCACAGAGGTGGCCGCATCTCAGCGCCGGGCGAGGGGTCCCTCTGCGGGTCTGGTGACCAGTGCCGAGTTTACCCCTCTGTTTTCCTTGCTGTGCAGAGAGCCGCCTCCCAGAGCTACGTCGAGGAGCAGAAGCGAATAAAGGAGAGGTGAGGGGGAGGAAGGGGCGTGGGGCACAGAGGTCTGCCCGGAAGGACTCCGCAGTCGGCGCTCACCTGACACTTCTCCCTGCTGGGTGGGAGCGTTGAGTGCTGGGGTTGGCATTAGCTCAGGTCTCCCAAGGGAGTTAGGCACCCTCAGGCTACTGAAACTCCTTGGTGTTCGTGAGCTTGACTTGGTGGCTTCCCGCTGTGCTAGAGCAGAGACAGGTGGGGCCGTGGCAGCCCACCCCTTGTGCCCAGTCCGCGCTCCAGCCCCCCTCTTGGGGGCGCTGCATCTCCGTGGCCCTGGCGGGACGTGGGCGTCTCCCTGCTGGGACCCACCAGACGCGGGGGCCGCCGGGAGGGATGGGCTGCAAGCTGCCGAAGGGCTAAGTGCGCAGCGGCCCCCCGGAGAGCCCATTGGGGAGGTGCTGGCTCCCCAGATCCCACCAGCCTGGGGAGCAGCTGTGGCTGGTCGAGGGGCCCCTGGGGCTTCGACCCCCGGTGCCTACTGCTCATCCCGAGGCGTCCCCGTCCCGGCAGCTTCCGGCCGTTCGTGGCAGACAGCGATGGGGAGGAGAGTGCGGGGGAAGGCGGCTCGGCCCTGCTGCGCAGACGGACCCAGACCACGCAGGAGAAGGTGGGTGACCGGGGGGGAGGGTTTGCTCTGGGTGGCCGGGATGCACCGGGGCAGGACGGCTCCAGTGCCAGGCTGGGGGTCGGTGGAGTCAGGCTGCTGGGCTCCAAGGACGCGGGTTCGGGGACTGGCTTCCCTAGCTGGGGATCTCGGCGTGGCGCCTCCTGCCGGGCCGCATGGACTGGGGAGCCCGGGGGATGTGGGGTGGGGACCGTGTAGGCGTCCAGGGCTCTGACGGGGTCTCTGCTTCTCTCCGCCCCAGGCGCGCGAGGAGGCGAGCTACGTGAGCTGGCTCAAAGGGCAGGACCTGTCCCCAGACAAGCAGCTCGAGGACCTGGTAAGCGGGTGCCCGTTCTTCCTTGGAGCCCCCGACCCCGGGGCAGGGCTGCGGTGCTGGCCGTCTGTGTGCAGAGCAGCTCCCGGGCCAGTGTCGGGGGCCCTGCCCCTGGCCGGTGCGAGGGGGATGCTGGGAGCCAGGCAGAGACCCCACAAAACTCACTTCCCTGCAGTGCTCCTTTCTGGGGTGAGCAGGGGCTGACAAAACCCATCTCCGTGGCCCATGTAAACCCAAATTGCCCCCGCGCCGGCCAGGCTCAGCGCTTGCCCAGGGTCCCGGTGTTCCAGCTTCTCCCTCTGGAGACCCCAGCCTCTGCCCATGGGCAGGGGGCACCTGCTGGTCCCTGCCAGGCATCGGCCCCTCTCTGTCCCCCTCGGTGCGACCCACCCAGCCGAGCTATATCCGGGACTGCCGTGCCCCACGGCCTTTCGAGGGCCAGCCGACCCGGGACAGGTGCAGTGTGGGTCGGCCCAGCCCTAGATCTGCGTCCTCCCACCCCCATCTCCCGGCAGCCTTGGCTCAGCCCATCTAGCCGGGCATCCTGCCTCCAGCAGGAGGGGCACCAGCTGCTTTAGGGGAAGGAGCAGGAGGCAGAAATGGGATCACCTGCCCCTGCGGGGGGGAGGAGTCCCTTCTGACCCACATGAGTTATAGGTCGGGGGCCTTGCCCTCTCCCCCACTACCCGCACTCTGTCACTCTAACCCCGGCCGCTCCGGCCTCCTGTATCACGTCCTGGCCTCCGGCACCAACTTGTGGCAGTGAGTTCCGCCGTCTCCTCTCCGCCAGGCCCCCCTGAAGGACTATTGGAGCGACCCCAGGCTGGACCCCGGGGAGCGCTTCCTACGTGACTACATCCTGAACAAGGGCTACCAGGAGGAGGAAGAGGAGGAGGAGGAAGAGGAAGAGGGAAGGCAAGTGCAGGGGGCGCGGCTGGGGACCACCTTTCTTGCCCTCTGCTGTTCCCTGCCCCTCAGGGCTGGGGGAAAAGGGCTCTCCCGACCCCAGGAGCCAGATCATGAGTGGCCCACGTTTTGTTGGGTGGGGCGGGGGGGTCTCTAACTTGGGGGGCCTGGCCTGGCCTGGTGCTCGGGGCCAAGTACCCTACAGATGCCAGTGGGGGCTGGGAAGCCGGCCTGATTGGGCACCCACCCCCAGCAGCCACCTGCCTGGAGAAATGGGACCCCCCCACACCCCCCAGATGTGCCCTGGGAACTCCCGGAGACCGGCCTCCCCTCCCACTGGCCAGTCGGGGGCACTTGGTCTTCCTAGGTCCTGGCAAGGTGGAAACGTACCACAAAGGCCTGGGGGGGCCCCCCGAATTACCCCCCCACCTCGATCTCCCATGGTGCCGCTAGCCTTTAACCCTGTGGTCGTGGGTTCGATCACCGCTGCCGAGGACCCGCCCGGGGGTGTCGCCTCACCGGCAGGAAAGGTTCCTGGGGCTGGGTTTTGCTCCTGGAGACACCTCCCTGCCCGGTCCCCCCATGAGCCTGTCACCTCTCCCCAGGGGCCCTGGGGCCGCTTCCCCCCTGCGGCTGGGGCTGGAGGACTCGTCGGACGAGGGGGAAATCTTCCTCAAGAAGCAGGAGGACTTTGAGCGCACGTACAACTTCCGCTTCGAGGAGCCTGACGCGCAGCTGGTGAGGGACCCGCTCCCCTGGGCACTGGGGGGGGCACGATAAGGTCCCGGGGGGTGGTGGGCAACTGGGACACCCTGACAGTTGCAGGCCCCGCCCTGGCTGGGGGCTGCATGTGGTGGGTGGGGGCGGTTGCAGGACACCAGGGTCCCTGGGGGTGTCGCAGAATGGCGCTCGTGCCCTGGAGCTGGGGGTGTGTTTGGGGGCGGGGGGGACTGTCTGTAATGCAGGTGCCGTGTCCCCCCCCCAGGTGAGGACCTATCCCCGGACCATCGGCAGCTCAGTGCGCAGGAAGGACGAGCGACGCAAGGCGAAGCGCGAGGAGATCAGGGAGAGGAAGAGGAAGGTGAGAGGCGGTGGGGGGTGGGATGAAGGGTGCTGGGGACTGGCCGTTCTCCACCCTGAGAGGCTGTGGGGCAGCCCCACGTCCCCCTGGGCAGCCTGAGTCGCAGAGCGGAGTGAGCGAAGACTGTTCAACGGGGAGAAGGAGCAGGGAGCTCGGACGCCTGGGTTCCTCTGTCCCCGGCTCTGGAAGGGGGGTGGGGGTGGGGCCGGCAGCCAGGACGCCTGGGTTCTGTCCCTGCTCTGGGTGCACAGGGCCTCCCGGGGGCTGCGTCTAGCAGAGGCGGAGGCTCTTTGGGGCGAGGAGGCCCCCCCCCCATCTCCATGTTGCACGGGACCCCCAGGCGGGGCCCTCGCCTGCCTGGCCCATCCCATAATAACCCCCGTGTCGTCCCGCCCGCAGGAGAAGGCCCGGAAGCAGCAGGAGCTGAAGCAGCTGAAGAATCTCAAGCGCCAGGAGATCGCGGCCAAGCTGCAGAAGCTGCGGGAGGCGACGGGCAACGCGGCCGTGGGCTTCGGGGAGGAGGAGCTGGAGGGGCCCTTCGACCCGGCTGCCCACGACCGACTCATGCAGGCGAGAAGCCCCCGCACACCTGCCCTCCCCCTGGGGGCCCTGCACCTTCTGGCTGGCTGCAGGGACCCCCCCCGATTCTTCCCACGGGGCCCTGGCGTCTCATGTCTGGGCTCCAAGGGGTTAATGTCGCCAGTCCAGCTGGCCCCATCCTGCCCGGTCCTGGGCCCTGTCCCTGCCAGGGCATCCCCCACCCCGACAGGAGCTGCAGCCCCCTGTGGGGCTGGGACGGGCCCAGGGTGCCCGTGGAGACCTGCCATGGGACAGAGGAGCCCCCCCAGGCTCTGCCCTTTCTGCCCCACTGGCTTGGGGGTGGAGGGGGGGAATTCCTGCCCCACTTACCCCACCTGCTCACTTGGCTCTCTTCTCTTCCCACCCCACAGAAGTTCTTCGGGGCTGACTATTACGGGGAGGGGGAGGAAGCGAAGCCGCAGTTCGAGGAGGAGGAGGGCGTGGATGGTAGGTGGATGGGGGGTGCATATGGGGGGCACTGTCCAGGAGTCACTGAGATGTGACAAATACGTCCCCCCGGCCCGTCTGTATGCCCAGCCCAGCCCCCCGCAGATCACCCCCACTCTGCTAGAGGAAGGTAACCTGATTTGCATATGCAGATGAGGCACACTCTTTGGGAGGGGTGCTGTGGGTTCTGGGGGCGCAGTCGTGGCAGAGTGGACGCTGCTCGGCCCCTGTCTGCGCAGGGGGTGTTCGGGGGCATTGCATCTGAGCCTCCCCCACGTCCCGTCCCAAACCCTCTGGGCGTTGCTGTTAGAAACAGCCGGTGCGCCCCAGGCTGGCGATGGCTGCCTCTCCGTGGTGGGTGGGGTGACCCCTGCCCCGGCTCACAGCGGGGGGAGGAGGGGGCGGCAGGAGCACGACTCAGCTCCAAAGAAACCGTCTCCTTCCCCTTTGGCCCCAGATGGCTGGAACTGGGACAACTGGACCGGGCGGGACGCGGAGGAGGGCGAGTGGCCAGAGGAGGCGGAGGACGAGGGGCGCGAGGAGCCGCACTGCGAGGACCCCGACTTCATTGTACGTCCCCAGGGGCAGAGGGAATTCACCGGCTGGTGCTGAGACCCGCTGAGCTCGTGACGCTGGTGGCAGTGCTGGGTGACTCCAGCAGGGGGCGCAGGGCCTTGGAAACCACCCTGTAGCATCAGGGCAGGGCACGTTTGGGGGCATCTGGCCAAGGGGCCCCACTTGGGGATCGGGGCCCGTTGCACGAGGGCACTGCGGGTGGGAGGGGGCCGTCTCCCCGAGCCAGGTGTGACGGGTGCCCCCGGGGCTGCTCTGTCCCCCCAGATGGATGCGGATTACGACCCCCGCACGCAGCCGGGCCCCCCCCAGAAGCGGCGGAAGGAGGCGCCGACGCTGCTGGGGAAGAGGAAGCGCAAGACGCGGTTCCTGGAGAGCCTGGAGCGGGAGAAGCCCCCCTTCGACCCTGGTACGGGGGGCACCTGGGGCAGAAGGGGGAGGGCTGGGGGGCGGGGGTGGTTCTGCCTGGAGCCTGCTGCTGTGCGGGCGCACTGGGGCTGGGGCGCCATGTGGGGGTGCAGCAACCATCCTGCCCGCCACGCCCCCTCTCCTGCTGCCCCCTGGATGTTACCCCAGCTCCGCCCAGACTGGTGGGCTTCACGCTCGGCGCCCCCTTCTGGCTGAGACAGGGCAGCATTGGATCAGCCCCCCCCAGGGGCGCCTAGCCCCCAGATCCGGCGGGGTCTGCCCCAGAGCCCCCCCCCGCTGGGAGGGGGAGCTGAACTGTGGGTGACTGGGAGAAGGTGCTGTCCTGGGGGTGCTGCCCTGGACTGGGAGGTGGTTGCTGGACAGGGGAGCCCCTGAAGGGTTATTCTGACCCCCCGGCTGTGCTGACCCCCCGACCCCCCCAGGGGCAGGCTCCTTCGAGCAGTACCTGGACGAGTTCTACCGGCTGGACTACGAGGACCTGATCTGCGACCTGCCCTGCCGCTTCAAGTACCGCAGCGTGCTGCCCTGCGACTTCGGCCTCAGCACCCACGAGGTACCCGCGGCGCCCGGCCCGGCCCACCTCCCTGCCGCTGCGCTGGGGGGTGGGAGCCAGGACTCCTGGGTTCTATCCCCGGTTCCAGGAGAGGGGGGTGTCTGCTGCTCAGAGCAGGGGAGCTGGGGTCCGGACTCCTGGGTTCTCTCCTCAGCTCTGCCCCCGACTCTCACCTTAAGGGAACAATCCTGTCCCTGCTTCGTGCCTCAGTTTCCCCCTCTGGGTCCATGGCTGATCCCCAGCTCGGGAGGGGGTGCAATGCTAATCCCTTTTGGGGCCCCCCCCCCCAGGAGTCCTGCCCCTCACAGGTCACACACCCTCCCCCGCTTTGCTCTCGTCCCCTCAGATCCTGGCCGCTGACGACAAGGAGCTGAATCGCTGGTGCTCGCTGCGCAAGACCTGCATGTACCGGTGAGGGGGGGCTGCCCTACCCCACGGCTCTGGGGGAGGGGGCGGGACGGCAGCGGATGGTTCTTGGCCACTGGCCCAGCTGGGGGTGGGGTGTCTTCAAACCAGGACTTTGCTCAGAAACCGCATGCAGGGCGAGATTTCTGCAATCCCGTGCACTTGGACTCCTGGGTCCTATCCTTATCTCTGGGAGGGGGATGGGGTCTATAAGCGGGGAGGGGAGGGGAAGCCAGGACTCCTGGATTCTGTGTTCACCTCTGTCGTGGTGCGTGCCTCAGTTTCCCTCTGGTGCAGTGCTGTAATGTTGCCAAATTATTGTCCACGCCCGCTCCCCAGCCCTCTGACTCAGCCCTTCCCCTCCAACGGGAGGCCTCAGAGGCTGATCCCTGGCTCCCTCTCCCTGGGTCAGCATCTGAATCCCCCCATCTCCCCCACAGGTCGGAGAAGGAGGAGCGTCAGGACAAGGCTGCGTACAGCCGCAAGGCCCAGGACACCTACAAGAAGCAGCAGATCCTCAGGTCCCTCTCGGCTGGGTATGTACCCATGGCACAGCCTGTGGGGCCCAGGGGATTGGATCTGGGGGGCTGGCAGTGGGGCAGGGGAGGGCCCATGGCAGGGATTTGTAGGGCACTAGGGTTTCAGAACCGTGCCTGCTCTGCAGAGGGCATGTCCCCACCTGTCAGGCCATGCCCCCTGCCCTGCTGGAAGTGCGGTGCGCTGTGGAGCAGTGGAACTCCCTGCTCCATGACCTGGGGATATTTGTCTGGACAGTGAGAGTGGCTTTGGGGCAGGAGCCCTGCCCTCGGTCTGGCGGGGGGGGGGTGGACACCCCATCCCTGCTACCTCCTGCAGGGCGTCTTGCACCTCGCGCTGGCCCCTGCTGGAGATGGGACCCCGGGCTGGCACGGCCTGTGCTCTGTGCTCGCAGGGGCTTGGCTGGCTCTGTGGCATGGAAGGGTTGGGGCACCCCTCTCCCCATTTTCACAGGCCTCCCCCCTCCTTGTTCTGCAGGACGGAGGAGGCCGGGGGGGACGAGCCGCGACCCCAGCTGGGGAAGAAGCGCCAGGACAAGGTGAAGCGGCAGCAGCTGGAGGGGCAGCCGGAGCGTCAGGAGGACGAAGGGCCTGCGGTGCCCTCGGCAGGGACTCTCAGCCCCACCCCAGCCCCCCCTGGGCCCCCGCCCCCCACCAAGGCAGGCCCGCGGCCGAAGCGGAGGGGGCGGCTGCTGGGCGCCAAGGTGCGGGTGGGCGGGCAGGAGTTCAGCGGGCAGAGGCTCCAGGCCTACGGACTCAATCCGCGGCGCCTGCGCTACCGCCAGCTCCTGCGCCGCACCCGCAGACGGACAGCGGGGGCCCAGGCGCCTGCACGCCGGGGTCCTGGGGGCAAAGCTGCCCAGACCTGAGCACACAGAGGAGCCAGGGCCTCGCATGGCCCCGGGGGCGGTCTGCCCTCACCTGGCTGCCGGCAGAGAGGGGCCCCGGGGCTGCCCAGGACCTGGCGGGGAGTAACTCCTCACTCCTCCCCCGCAGCTGGGGACAGGGTCCCTCTCCCCTCTTTCCTGCCCCCTGTGGACAGAGGCGGTGCTGGCCGAAGGACTCTGGCTCACTGCCTCGGTTTCCCCTGCTGGAGCCGAGCCCGTTTCTGCTTCAGCCGCGCTGGGGCCTGTCCCGTTTTTACACCGATTCCCAAATAAACCTCGGGCCCAGCAGCTCCCTGCCTGCTTCTCGCTGCCAGCTGGGCATGGCCGCCCTGTGTCCGTGGGACGGAGCATTTGGATACGGCTCCCGCTGCCCCCTCCTGAGCCTGGGGCCACGTTAAAGCTCTGCCACTTCAAAGAAAACCAGCGGCTGCTGTCGAGGTGGGAGAAGGGGCTGAGACCCCCCCTGCCCTGCGGGCAGGGATTCCCGGCCAGGAGGATGCTGGCTGGGCAGAGCTGGCCGCTCCTCGGCCCGTCAGTTGGGGGTGCAAAGGGGCAGGCTGCAGGGCCACGTCCCCCCTTGTACCTTCCAGCCCAGCCTGCAGGCGACCAGCCACCCTGGGCCTGGGCTGCCCCCTCTGTGAGCACCTCTGCTTTAACCTCAGGGACGCAGCCGGTGTCCTGGGAGCTGAGTCGTCTCTCTCCCCCCCCCCCCCCAGGGCAAACCCACCCAAAACCCGCTTCTTCTGGTGCAAACTTGCCTCTGGGGGGAGCAGAAAGGCCCTTGGGGGGGATAACTCCTGCTTTCCTTACCCCAGCTCCCTGCGGGGCCCGGGGAGTCCCTGGCCGTGGGGCATGGACCTCGCTAAGACTGAGCACTCAGCTTGCCCCCCAGGGCTGAGAGAGCCCCTGGCCCTGTCCTGGTGCCATGGGCTCTGGGGCCGTGCCTAGACCCACCATTATTGCTGGGGGCTGGTGTGGGGCGAGGGTGCCCAGGTGCCCCCAGCTGCCTCTGGCCAAGGCTGGAGCAGAGGCTCCTGGCTAAGGGTGGGCCCCCGTGGGCTGAGCCATGGGCCCCGGCCCTCCCCGAGGCTGCTGCTAAGCCTTGAGCCGTCTTAGCAAGGTGATGCGAGGCAGCCCTTGGCTTTCCAAGCGGTTTAACTGGCTCCGGCCGGCGCCTGTGCACCCCCCCTCCCAGTCAGCCCCCACAGGCACCGAGGACCCAGACCGGGCCCCAGAGCAGCTGCTGGGAGATGGCCGTGACCCACCGGTGGCGCTCGGCTGGGCCATGGCGGCGCCGCGCACTGCTGCTGGCAGTCCTCGTGCTGCTCCTCTGGTGGGCAGCCAAGCTGTGAGTATCCGGCAGCTACGGGGAGATTGGGGGGTGGGCAGGGTGGGGGGCACTGCCCCCAAACAGGGCCGGAGGGTGTGAAACATGCAGGGGCTGAATGGCCCTCTGGGTCACGGGGCACGGTTACCCTGCCCTTCAACGCCCCACTGAGCCGAGGGGGGCGGGTGGGTATGAGACCCCCCCCCCCACGTTCTGGTTTGGGGCCTGGTGGCCGCTCAGCGCCCCAGCCATCAAAGCCCAGGGCAGCTGCTTCCCCCGCAGCAGCTCACCAGCCCCAGACGGCCGAGCTGCACGGGAGCAGGGGCACCCGTGCTGGCAGCTGTTACAGGCTTGTGGTAGGGTAGGAGCGAGCCCCCCCACCCTGGGCCAGGCTGCCATTGGGCCCAGCACCGTACGTAATGGGTGTGTCACAGTTGTGCCCCAGTGTGCCAGGTGCTGTACAAACCCAGCACAGGAACAGGCCTGGCCCCAAAGCCCTCTTAGCTGCTGCAGCTTTCACAGGCACCAGCCAAAGGCTGGAGCTCCCCCAGCCCTGCCTGACCACCCGGCTCTCAGTGGCTCCTGCAAAGCAAGGGCTGGGCTGCGGAAAGGACTTGAGCCAGCTGCACCTCTACCCCCCTGGGCCTGGCACCACCACGATGCTGTGCTTGGCACGCAATGCAGGCTGGGGTAGGTGCCAGATGCCCCTCTGGCCTGCGGTGGCTGGCTAGGGGCGTAGCGCACCCAGTGCTGGCATCGCTGGGCTGGGGGATTTACCCCTTCCAGGGGCTCTCCCAGGAGAGCAGCAGCGCCAGTGCCCAGGCCAGCCCTGGGAGTGGGCCCAGCCAGACTACGGCCCTCAGGACACCTGGGTTCTATTCCCAGCCACCGCCCCTGCCCAGCCCGTCCTGCTGCCCCCCTCCAGTGGGTTCAGGCTCTGCTCGGTGGGGCCAGGACTGGCTGGGCAGCCCGGGCCCCTCACCTGCCATCTCTCCTACTGCAGGGAGGTGGGTAGAACCGGCCCCAGCCAGAAGCCACTGAGACTGGGGCGGAAGAGCTCCCCCACCGGGGCAGCCAGCCACCCTCCCTCCCCGCCCCCCAACGTGGTGTTCGTGAAGACCCACAAGACGGCCAGCAGCACCCTGCAGAACATCCTCTTCCGGCTGGCTGAGCAGCACAACCTCACCCTGGCCTTCCCCCGCTACACCTACCAGTTCGCCTACCCCCAACGCTTCGCCGCGGCCTTCGTGGAGGCCCTGCCGCCGGGCGCCGCCCGCTACAACCTGCTGCTCAGCCACCTGCGGCTGGCCGTGGGCGAGGTGCGCCGGGTCATGCCCCCGGACAGCCTCTACCTCACCATCCTCCGCGACCCCGTCCGCACCTTCCTGTCCGTCTTCACCTACTACCGCAGCACCGTGCCCGCCTTCCGGCCCCTCACCAACCACAGCCGGCCCCTGGCCGCCTTCCTGCAGGCCCCGCAGCTCTACTACGACCCGGCCGACCCCGGCAACGGGCTGGCCCGGAACCCCATGGCCTTCGACCTCGGGCTGGAGGCCGGCAGGGAGGAAGGGGACGCCTCGTGGGAGCAGGAGCTGCAGCAGCTCAACCGGACCTTCCATCTGGTGCTGATCGCCGAGCACTTCGACGAGTCCCTGCTGCTGGCGCGGGAGCTGCTGGGGCTGCGGCTGGAGGAGCTGGCCTACGTGCGGCTCAACGCCCGGCGGGGGGCGGAGGACGAGGCCCTGGACCCAGGGCTGGCCCGGCGCATCCAGGCGTGGAACTGGCTGGACGTGCGGCTCTACCGCTACTTCCAGGCCGTGCTGTGGCAGCGGGTCGAGCGCTACGGCTACGCCCGCATGAAGGGGGAGCTGGAAGCGCTGCGCTCCCTGCTGCGGGAGACCCGGGCCGCCTGCCTGGCCGGGGAGGCCGTGGGGCCGGAGGAGATGCCCGACGAGCTGCGGCCCTGGCAGCCCGACAGCGTGGCCATCCTGGGCTACAACCTGCGGCCCAGCCTCAGCCCCGCCCGGTACGCCAGCTGCCTCCGCCTGGTGCTGCCGGAGCTGCAGTATCACGCCCACCTTTACTATCAGCAGCACGGGAGGGAGATGCGCTCCCTCCCGCCCGACTAACCCCACGGGGAGAGGCCAGCAGGCTTTGAGGGCCCCCATGAACCCCCCCACCTGCCATTCCCGCAGGAGCACGTAAGCCGCCCACCTGCTCCCCCCCCCCCCCGGCTCCTCACTGTGTCCTCAGCATGGGCCACTGCCCGTAAATAAACCAGGCCCCTTAAAACCCAGCAGCCGTGGTTGATGGTCTGAAGCAGGTGCAGGTAGAAGCTGAGTAGCCGGCCCCTGCCCTGGGTCAGGTTCCCCTGCCAGCCCAGGCCAGGCAGACTGAGATGCCACCAGGAGGGGGGAGAAATCACTTTCCTACCCCACTACAAAAGGGGGCAGCTGGCTGCTCTGCCGACACCCACACTGCAAGTGGCATGTAGGCAAGGGCCTCCTCCCCCCTCTGTGCGGCCCCCTGGGCCAGGGCTGGATTAGAGCAGGGGAGGGGCTCTTGGTGCCCCCCAGCCAGCCCTGCAGCTCTGCTCCCTGCCCCTGCAGAGGCGGAAGGGCCTAGCTCCACCCATAGGCCAGTAACAGCGCCCCAGCTCTGAGGCCGTCCCTCGGGCGTAAGGGGGCGATGCTCTTGTGGAGAGCTGTGCCAGGGCCCCCCCCCACCAGCAGGTTCAGCACAGCCATGAGCTGCAGTGACAGCCCCCGCTGCGCACCTGGAGCCGGTGCCTCCTGCCAGGGGGTGCTGACCTCAGCGGAGCGGCTGGCCGCATGATTGCAGAGGGGATGACAGGAGAGACCCTGTCGCTTCTGCCTGGGCGAAGGAAGCCAGACCCCCGGCCTCCAGCATGAACAGCGCAGGAAGAGCTACGAGGGAGGCTCTGACCCCCCCAGCAGGGCCACGAGATCCCGGCCGGGGAGGCCCCGCGAAGGAAACGCCTGGCCGAGGTGAGAGCACCGTTCTCCCCTGACTGCCAGGGGTTTATTCCAGTGTAAGTCGCACCCTAAGAAGTACAGCCTGCAGCAGGGGTCACCCGAACGCAGCAGTCCTTCCCTGGCTGCCTTTCCCCAAAGGGGGGCGCCCTTCAGCAGCGTCCCGGCCCCCCTGCTGCACCGCCAGTGCTGTGACGTGGGCGGCGGGGGAGCCAGTTTCCCAGGCCCACGAGGGCAGGGCATGTGCCCCCCCGCCATGTCTCTATAAATAAGCAATAAATAACAGCGCCGGGCCCAGGCTCACAGGAAAACGAACTCGTCCGAGCTGGGCTTCTTGCCCTTGCTGCGCTTGCCCAGCTGGGGGAGCTGCAGGGTCTGCTGGGAGAAATGGGAGCACAGCTGGTCCAGCCCGTACTCCTGTGCGCGGCCCTCTGCCACCGTGAACATGGGGTACTTCTCCTTGGCCGACGAGCAGTTCAGCACCTGGGGGCCGGGAGTCAAGAGGACCAGGTGAGGGAGGCGGAGACATTCTCCCCCCCCCGTACACAAGTGATCTGTTTGCAGAATCCACACAGTGCCCGCCTGCCCCTAACCAGCACCTCAGGCAGCTGCAGGGAAAGGTTAGCTCCCCTGGCCGCCTGCTCCGGGCAGACAGCGCCACCAGCCCCTTTGCTCCAGGGCGTGGCATGGGACGGCGGGTTCCCTGGGTGCTCACCTGCACGGGCAGGCGTGGCGGGAGAACGGGAGCCGCCCTGCGTGGTTCTCACCAGGCAAGATCCAGATACCGAGACGGGCTCAAGTCTCCTTTAGTGGCAGGAGACAGACTCCACCGGGCACCCTGTCCATGCAGCCACCAGCAGGAGGACTGTGGGGCGTGCTGGGGCCCAGGCAGGGTGCACGCCCTAGCCGGTCCCCACTCCAACTAGCACGAGGGCATTGCCCGCTGCAGCCCTTACCCTGGTCAGCTCTGAACACAGCATGTCCAACTCCTGCCCGTCCCGGGCGTAGAAGCCCACGGTGCAGCTAGGGTCCATCTTGCTGAAGGCCATTTTCCGGGGGGAGCTGCAGTGGAACGACTGGAAGAGAGAACATGTGCATGTGGGACGCTGCAGAGCCAGTTCCTGGCAGGAGGTGCCCGGCCCCCGGCTTGTACTAACCTCCAGGGGGAAGCTCTCCTTGGTGGTGTCCACGCAGGGCTGGCAGTAGTGGGGGTCCAGGTACAGCAGGAAGTCGTCTGGAAGGCAAGGAGAGAAGAGCAGCTGCATGAGTTCAGCAGTGCAGCACCCAACCCAGCCCGGAGACATTTCGACTCCAGGGGAGCCATGGTTCGGGTCCCTCCTATTCCCCTCTCTCCTCGATGGGCCAGGCTGCCCATGACGCGCTGTGGCCAGGGACTCCCAGGAGAGGAGACTGGTGCATGATGGTACTAGTCTGCCCAGGGAGCCGGGCCGGAGGCACCCGAACTACCACTCCCAGAAGGCACCGCAGCAGCGTCTCGGAACAGAAAAATGTTCCTGGTGTTTTGCCAAGCAGCAGATTTCCCAAGGGAAGAGCCCGTTTCCCAGCCGGCAGCGCCCGCTCTGCTGCCCCGAGCTCGCCAGGGCCGGGGCCGGGCACGTACCTTGGTAGCCCACGAAGTAGAGCGAGTGTTTGGGCTTCCCACCGATGATCCCGATGCAGAGCTCCAGCTTCAGGAGCTCCTGTGGGGAGACGGAGACACGAGGTGGGGGCTCGGCCACTTCCTGCTGTCCCCCCACCCCCAGTATCTGCCCAGGCACAGAGCAGGGATCCATGGGGCTAAATGGGGGGCTGCTCTCCACTATGGAGCTGGATGGGGGCGCTGACGAGAGGAATTCCAGGGAGACGGGGCTTACCCCAGGGCCGCTGGGTTTGTCCCCCACCCTCGGGAGCTTCCCACACTGCGCTGTGTCCCGAGGCAGCTTGGCATGACGGGCCAGAGCAGCTAGCGGCACGGACTGAGAGGAGTTGCTGGCCTGGGACTTGGGAGACCCAGGTTCAACTCCCAGCTCTGACAGACGCTTTGTGGGACCTTTGCACATCCCTTAGCCACGCTGTGCCTCGGTTTCCCCATCTGTGCAGTGGGGATAATAGCCCTGCCCTGCCCTGCCTTGCAGCGGGCGGTGAGAGTAAATACATCAGAGATTGTGACGGGCTGGATAGTACCCAGGATAGCTAGGGACTGCTGCCGGATATCTCCTGCCCCCCATTCTTGCCCCCTTGGTTATTCAGGCCCTGCCCCCGCCCTACCTTCACACAGTCTACATAGACAGGGTTGAGGGTCTCCCCGCCCAAGCGCATGGGCACCAGGATGATGACAGCTTTCCGCTTGGCGCCGGGTTCCGGCGTGGTCCGGCCATCGCTCCCAGCCACCAGGCTCACCACGTCCCCCTTGTACACTGAGCGGGTCACCAGACAGAGGGGAGGGGAGTTAGTCGCTGGCAGCCTGACGCCACCCCAGACAGCAACGGGGTCTGGCTTCTTCCACAGAGCGGCTCAGACCCCAGCCTCGAGGGTGATATACCTGAGAGTCAGGGCGAGCCATGGAGCACAACGGCTCTCGGCCACAGGCTGCCCCGTCGTTGCTGCTCGGGTCCGAGCACCAGCCTGGAGCCACTCACCTGTGCAGTCCTGAGACACGTAGACAGCCAGGCCGCTGGCTTCCGCCCAGCCTTCGACTGCTTTCCTGAGGGAGACGGAGGGGAAGAGAATGAGTCCCACGGCCTAGCCTCGCCCCAGCCCAGCCCTGCGGTTGGGATCCGGCACCCGCAGCCACGGGAAACGCCCGGTGTCGCGGGGACGCAGCCTTGCACTTCGGGAGAGGCCCCGCAGGTCCCTAGAGCAGGTCGTGCCCGGGCCCGCCCTGGCAGAGCCGGCGTGGCTTGATGCCTGCTGCTGGGGCGGTCTGCCGCTCACCTGACGATGTGGGCAGCGATGGAGGGGCCGTACCAGTCTCCGGCTTTCTTCCCTGAACTCCTCCCCAGCTCCACCAGCCGGTGGATGCCGAAGGGCGCCCGCGGGTGATCTGCAAACCATGAGACGATGGCGCGGTGGCAGCACTCCTTCTCCAGCTCCTGCGGGCTAAGGGTGCGCAGCGGGGCCCAGATGTCCCAGGGGGCCCTGCCTCTGTCCACGGTGAGGGGGGGCAGCTGCTGCAGGGTGGCACTGCCAGGCCGGGAGGGAGAGACGGGCTTCACGGGCTCCATCTCCACCAGGCTGGTGGTGAACAAGGCGTCGGGCCAGGTCCAGTCTAAGAGCAACAGGAGAGGTACAGGCGATGCGTCCCACAGAGGTGCCCGGGAGGCAGCAGGGTCCACCTGTGGCTTCTCCAAGAGCCAAAGCTCAGCATCAAAGTCACCCCCAGAGTCCAGGCCAGAAACACACTGTCCAACTGGGAGGCAGGACTCCTGGGTTCTGTTCCTATCCCTGCGACCTTGGGGAAGTCCCCTCCCTGTGCCTCAGTTTCCCCCAGAAATACCCAGCTACTCTAGGGAGGGCTTAGGCAGGGTGTTATAGATCAGGACAAACGGACACGACCCAGGGTGCTCAGAGCACCGACACCCACTTACTTCTGCCGAGGAAATGCATGAGAAGCCCCTGGGCCAGCAGCATCTGCCCGCTGCGTAGCATGCAGCCCCAGCCGCAGTCCGTGGTCCACATGGTACCCTCCAGCTGCTGGAACTCCCGGCGGTAGGTGAGCCAGATGCGGGAGGCGAAGTCCTTCTGGAACCGCTCGACATCCTCTGCAGGAGAGACCCACCCCGGCCAGATCAGCCACGGAATGGACTCCACCCCGGCCGCACTTACCCCCCCCCCTCCGGTCCAGGGGTCCATCAACCATGGGGCCAGAGCCAGCAGTCGGCTGCACAGAGGGGTCCCCGCTCAGCCACAGGACCTGTCAGGCCAGTATACGGAGGCCTCCCCACCCAATCTGGGAGCAGGGCTGCAACACAGAAAGGAACCCCACTGTCATGGCCCCATTCCAGAGCCTCTCGGCGCTGCTCCGTCATCAGCCAGGGCCCCACACGCTGGGGATCGAAGTGTGCGATGGCGGGGCATGGGGGAGAGCCGAGATCTGTTTTCACAAACGGACGAGTTTTGGTTTGGTTTTGTTTCCATGGACCGTGCGGGTGGGGGGAAGATTGTGCTGTAATTAGCCTGAATTTATACCCAAGGTCACCACGACCCAGCAATCGGGAATGTCGCACGTTGGAGATCCCAAAGCGACCGGTTCCCACAACCCCCAGCGCTCTCCCTCCTCGCCGAGTCGAGACGTTCTCCGGACCCGCCCTTTCGGGAAGGGTTTTGGTTTGAACAAATCAGCATTTCCCAGCTAGGAAAAGGTTGACTGGAAAACCGCACCGAGCTCTGGTTCTGGGCCTTTGGCCAGATGGGCCAGGCAAGATGGAGCCTCGGCTGATCTGTGCACTAACCCAGCTACTCACCCTCCACCTCGAAGCGATAGACGTGGCCGAAGAGGTACATGGCGGACAGCTTGCTGAAGTTGGTTTTGGTCTTGACCGTCCATCCTGGGAGGGGAGAAGCAGAGAGAAGTGAGCGGCGCCCTAGCATGTGTCTCAGGGCTGCGCTCACTTCCATTCCCAGATCCTGAGCACCCCAGAGTGCCCCGCTCACCCCTCCCAGCTCTGCCTCCCATCCCCTGCAGCCGGGTCAATAACGCACGGCATGGATTCAGCCGGCGTACGAAGCTGTGATGCCCCAGCTGGCTGCCCTCGATGTCCCAGCCAGGGGGCATTCCCCCAAGGGCTCCAAAGGCGCCTTGTCCTCAACATCACGTCCCCGACTGCAACAGGGTCAGCGTGTGGCATCACTGCCGGGGTTCACGGAGCCCCTATCCCTGCAGCTGTGCTTGCCGCCCGCCTGGCCGCGTGCCGTTTAAAGGATACAAAATGCCAACAGTCGCACCCTCATGCAAAGAAAGCCAGAGTGGGTCAAGGGGCAGCTAAATCCAGAACACGGAAGTTACTGCCACTGTCTCGCCAGGCAAAAACAAAGCAGTCCTCCGGCTGGCGACGCTCCATTCGCTGGCTGCCAGGAGCGGCCGGCCACGGCGCTCCCACCTATTTACTCTGTTGCTCTAAGCTACTGGCTAAGGCCCTTTGGAGGAAGTGAAACAGGCACCAGTCAAGAGCCCCGCCTTGAAATTCGCTCCCTGGGTGGCTCCGGGAGCTGTGATCAGCATTTGTCTGACGGCAGCATGCAGCAGGTTGTTAGAAGCAGCCATGTTCATTTCAGCACTGATCTAGGCCCGGGGCTGGGACGGGGATGAAAGGGCTGCTTATTTCTCCTCCACTCTCTACGCTGCCTCTCCACACAGCAGGGACTCAAGATCAAGGTCTCAGTCATCAAGTTCAAGGGGTTTGCTCCTTGGCCTGGGACCAATATACCGAAAAGACGGTCCAACGCGCCGGAAGAGCATGGTCGACGCCTCCCCAGCGCTCTGCCCCAAGGGGAAAGCTGGGCCACGCAGGAGGCTGCTCCCCAACTCCCTGGGAACGAAGGGCCACCCCCAACCTCCCACCTTCCGCTCCAAAGGCAGGGGTCATTCTTTGACCTGTTTTTGTCCCAGAGCAACAGGGATATTTAAAAAACCCCAACGTGCTGCCAAAACCCGCCCGGCCCCGCACATGCTGCTCCGCAGGGAGAGAACAGGCAGGTGACAGCCACGCCATCACGCCGCTGAATGCGCCACTGGAAGGAACTCGACTAGCACAGCGGAAGGGCCTAGAGAGCACGTGCACGCCGGCTGGGGCCAGGGACACCAGGCAGCCCGCACTCTGCTCCCGCCCCTCGATGGTCCTGGCTGTGGGGCATCTGCCTCCAACTGGGGAGTCTGTTCCCCAGCCCGATCCCGGCCAGCACAGGCTGCGAGGTAACAGCTGCTGCTGCTGGGGGGATTCTCTGGTGACTCCTTTTGAAACGCTCCTGCCTTACCCCCCAGCCTGGCTGCATCTGGGCCGGGAGTCACAGGGCAGGGCGGGAGAGCCCAGCCCACGGCCTCCAAGCAGGCTGTGGATTCTTTAAGGCAGGTAACCTTTGGCCAGGGACTGTTTTGAGTTGGGATGTGCCCCCAGGACCCCCCTGCTGCCCCACGGTGACCAGAGGAGCACAAGATGCAGACATGCTGATGCAGCTGGAGTGTTGCAAAGATGAAGTGCAAGGTATCAGCCAGACAAAGTGCCTGTCACATGCAGGTATCAGGCACCTGGAGGAGGGGAGGTTTGAGGTCAGCTCTTGATGGCCTGACACAAACAGGCACAGCACTCAGGGGAGGGTGATCTTTCTAGCCACGTCAGCAGCAGCCAGCGAGTTGCAGGGGCCCTTGCTCTGTGAGAACTGACCATGCTACAGGAAGAGAAACCAGCCGTGATGGGGAACACCACCCCCTGCATTCGTGGCGAGGGTTCTTCTACCCTGCTCGGAGCGGGACTTGAACCTGTCCTGGTTAGAAAACGGGCAGCGTGAAGGATGGGCCCAATTTGTAGCCGCTACCCTAGAAGCTCCCCATTTCTTACCGCTCCCCCTAAACCTGGGCAAGACACACTAAGCAGATAGGGCCCGGAGGCACCAAATGATGGATCCTCACCACCCTCCAGTGCTGTGCGTGAGCTGCACGATCACCACAGGGCAGGGGGTCGGACTAGATACCTCCTGAGGTCCCTTCCAGCCCTAATCTTCTATGATTCTACAAGTGACCTGTCCGGGGCCACAGAGGGCAGCAGTTTCAGGGCTGGGATTAGAACAGGAGCAAGTCAACTGACAGACAGCAACACACTAACCTGCCTGCTGCCCACAGACCAACAGCTGCTGCCACCGCAGCCGCCACTCTCCAGTAGAGAGACCTAGACACCGACACCCCTTCACCATCACCAAGCCAGGCCTGGCAGTGGCATGCAACAGGCTCCTGCGCTGGCACAGCTAAACTAATCCAGGCCAAGCGCTCCCCCGGAGACGGGGCAGAGGGGAAGTTGAAGCGCCAGGTGCACAGACCCAGCGGCGAGGCAGAGCAAGACACAGGTCTCCTTCCCCTCTAAGGCCAGCGCAACGAGCGCCGTGTATCCAGCGAGCCGGGCGGTGCCCAGGACGCTCACCATATTTCACGTTGTTCCAAGCCGAGAGAAGCCTGCTCTTCATCTTGTCCACCTCGTCGGGTTCGCTGGGCTGGCCGCTCTGCGCCTCCCCAGGGAACAGCCTACTGCAGCTCCCCTCCTGGCTCCCGGCCCTGGGGTTAAAGAGCTTCCTGCCATCGGAATGGCGCAGCTCGTCCTGGCTCACGTACTGCACCGAAGCAGGCGAGACGGAATTCATTTAGAAGGCGGGACGGGCGCGAATTGCGTTCTCAGGGCAGCGGGGCCGGGGTGCGACTGCACGTGCATTGCCAGGCGAGCAGAGCTGCAGAGCGACCAGAGACAAGGGGTTATTTTCAGAGAGGCAGCGGCACTCGGCTGCTCACCGTTTGCACAGAGGGGTGAACGTCACCCCCCGCCCCGCACCCCGCCGCGTCCCCCAGGCCTGCGCCCCACCCCTCAAAGCTGCTCCAAGAGCTGGGCCGCTCGACACACCCCACAGGTGACACACCCCACAGGTGAGCAAGCGGCCCCGGGAACAAATCCCAGCGCCAGGCCAGTGAGTCAGTGCCAGGTGCCAAGCCAGGGGAGCGCCGTGCGGTTAGTGGGCCAGGCGCAGAGGTAGCCCCCGCCTGCCCCTCTGCCCCTTACAGCCCCCGCCTGCCCCACACATCTCGACAGCAGGGATCCTGCCCCCCCCCCCGGCACCACGTGCCCCCCACCCCACACACCGGCCTTCCTGCCACACCAGCTCACGGGGCTCTCTGCGGACGGCCGGCCCCCGGCGCCTCCCGGGGCAGCTCCGCTGGGGCCATCGCCCCACGGCCCCCCCCCGCAGGGCCCGCCTGCCCCACGGCCAAGGCCCGCCGCCGCCCCTCCCCCCTGCAGACGCCCAGAGCGACCCCTCGTGACCCCGAGTCCCTGCCCCACTCGGGGCGCCCCCAAACCCACCCCGAGCTGTCTGGCCCCGCGCCCCAAAGCGGCTGGCCAGGAACTGCCTGAGAGCCCCCCGCATCCCCGCCCACGGCGCCCCCCCCGCCTGGGCCCCCCCATAACCTCACCGGAGCCCCGCCCCCACCAGCCCGGCCCGCGGCCCCACCTGGACGGGCCCGGGGCCGGGCCGGCTCCGCTGCTCACTCCGTGCCCGGGGGGGCCCTGGCGGCTCCCCCGCCTCCCGCCGCCGCCATCTTAGCTCCGGGCCAGCCCCGCCAGCCGGAAGCGCCTCGCTGCCCGCCCCACACGTCACCGGAAGTGGCTGGCCTTGCCAGGCGACGGGGCGGGGGGGGGGTCGCGGTGGGGGGAGGGGGAGGGATCGGGGTCACCTGCGGGTCATCAGGGTCCGGACGGGCAGGAGGTCAGGGGTCACTGAAAGGATTATGCGAAGAAAGGTCAAAGGTCACTGGCGTCTCGAGAGGTCAGAGGGGCTGAGGGGTCAGAGGTCACCTGACCTGATGGGGCAGGGCGCAGGGGTCGCAGGGGGGCTCTCAGTCGCCCAGGGCAGACCCCGATTTAGCCCAGGCCTCTGCAGCCTCTGGCGGCTCCGTGAGCCGGGTGCTGCCAGCCCCCTGGGTGCCACCGGCTCCCCGAGCCAGCCCCGCGTGGCAGGGCCCGGTGGGAGAGAGGCCCCTTCGACGGCCGCTCAGTGCCGGATCCAGGCCCTGCTTCCCAGGCGTAGGGGGCCCAGCCGGTCCGTGCCTGGCACGAGGCGCACGGCGCGGGGCTGCCCATCATCGCGCCCAAGGGCACCAGCGACGCGGCCCAATCCCCGCGTGGGGAAACACGGGGAGGCCCACCGAGGCTGGCAGCGGCAGCAGCAAACTGGTGTTATTCTCCAGGAGTCAAGGGCACCTGGCTTGGGGGCACAGGGCGGAGCCAGCCCGCGGATGGTGAGTCTGCTGGAGGGAGCTCGGCGGGGAGAAGACGTCGGAGAATTCGAGCAGGTAGGAAGAAGGAGCGGGGTTCAACGTGGAGTGGCTGGGAAGGGTCCCGTGGGCAGGGGAGGACCCCTGGCTGAGCACAGACATCAAGCCTTGCTGCGCGGGAGGAAGTGGAAGTGTGCGGCTTAGTAACACCAAGAAAGGGCCACTGTGTGTCCTGGAGTTTCAGGCCAGAAGAGACCCCAGAGCACGAAGTCTGATCTCCTGTGCACCACAGGCCGGCTGTGCCGGGATGGAGCCCAGTCGCCTGCATTAGGCAAAGCGTTGCAGCCCTCTGGGGACTCCCCTGTAACATGCAGCGGATGCTGGGTGTTGGGCAGGACGGGGACCATCTCTTTGTTCTGTGTCCGTTCGGCACATGCAGCCTGGGCCCTGGCTGGGGTGACAAGGCGCTACTGTAATACACCTACTCAGTAATGTACAGCGCCCAGCACCGTACTACCGTAATATACCTAATACGTAACAGTAATAATATACTCTGCAGTGCTGGTGCTGAGCGGTTGAGTGTTTGCACACTGCAGGGCGGCGGTTGCTGGCTGGCTGCATGCTTTTCACATGGCAGTGTCCGGCGTGCAGGTTCTGTGCTATTCTGCTGGTGGTTTGAGGTTCCACCTGTGTGTGCTTTCAAAGTCAGCTGCCACCTTGTGATTTGCAGCTCTCAGCCTTCCCCCAGCAGTGAGGCTGAGTCAGGATCTCTGGACTGTATTTCTTGCTGTTGCCTGCCAGTGGGGCAGATCTGAACCCGCTCTCTTCTCCTGGGACTGGAGAGGCTCCGGACCTTGTTTGGAGCAGGGCAAAGCAGCTAGGAATGGAGGACCCGGGAGTGGGAACGAGAGAGCGGGCATGTTACCCCAGCTCCCCAGTTCCAGTCCTGCCACTGGTCGGGAGGGGCTGCCTGGCTCAGGGAGATGAGGGGGGATATGGGGATGTTCACCTCCAGGGCCAGCTGTTCTAATCTCGCACGGGCTCAGCGAGACTGGATAAGGACACATGCTGTGACACAGGACCTTTCCCCTCTAGGGGCTGCTGGCTTCAACTCAGCCTCTGTGTGGGGGTGGACTGGCTGGCTCGGGGGGGATGGGACAAGAGGTTTTCCCCTCTGCCGTCTCCAGCCTGGCCCAGGTTAGTTGTTATTCCAGTGGGCAAGCCGGCCTCTCCTAGCCAAAAGCTAGGTGTCAGTGCCAAGAGACGCAGCCTTTAGCAGCCGTGTCGCACCTCCGAAGGGGTGTAATACCCGCTGTGGGCAGCAGGTGTCAAACTGCATCGGGCTACAGCGAGGTGCTCCCATCAGAGCTGGGTCTGCGTCCGTCTACACCACAATCAACAGCCCCGCGAGCCGAGCCAGCTGGCAGGGTCCAGCCGCAGGGTCTAACTGCAGAGTAGACGTACCCTCAGCGGCTCAGCTGCAGCTTCCTTGGGGAACAGCATCCTTGTTAAGTGCTAATTAAATGTCTGAGGATACTGGGTACAGGGATCGAACCCGACCCTGCCCAGGCATGGACCAGCTGTGCACAAGAGACAGTGCGACTCTCTTATTACCCCAGACACCACCCGGATTCTCTGAAATGCAGCCGCCTCTGGGGCAGAGGGCGGCAGGCGGCACACAGCAACAGGGCAGGAATGCAAGGGGAAACGCTTACAAAAACTACCTAGGGGACGTCAGTGTTTGTGCCGGGGGCTCTGGGTTTCAGGTCACACCTCGCCTGGCAGGGCCACTCTCAGTTAAATGCCCCGAGCCCGGTTTGTGCACACTCTGACCGGGGGCAAGCGAAGGGGCCGGGCACTGGTGTGAACGACCGTGACGGCAGGCGGACCCAGGCAGCTCCCCACTCGTCCCCTCACAAAGCAGCAGTGCAAATGCCCACGTGCTGGGTGCGCCCAGCCCCACAGCCAGGCTTGGAGCATGGGGACAGTGGGGGAGTGAGAGCTGGGCCGAGCGGAGCCCAAGGTCAGGTGCAGCGCCAGCTCCAGGGGCAGGGACCGAGGTCAAGCAGGGGCTGCTTTGCAGGTTCCCCTGTGTTTGGGGCAGGGGCATTGCAGGCAGGACAGGGGGACTAATTTGGGGCTGTGCTGAAAGAGCCTCCCCCCACCTCTGCTGGGCCTGCATGTGCGTCCTCTGCTGGTGCCCCCCTGCACCAGCTTGTGGCTCCCAGTCCCATGTGGGCAGGGGCCGGATTCGATGCCCACACGTGGCTGCAGGTTTCCCCCTCGCTGCGTCCCTTGCCCTGGAGCAGTTGAGCTGGCTGGCTTGGGCTCACACCTCCTTGGGAGAGTCCCGGGAGCCCGGACTGCAGCCTCCGACAGACTGCTGGGATCTGGTGTCTGGCCTCTGGGTCTCATGATTGTACCATGCCAGCCCCTCCCCCCACCTGTGGCCCAGAGCCAGGAACTGGGGTTCAGCTACCCCATAGCCCCGCAGAGGCAGCCGCAGACATGCATACCCAGAGCCGGCGGTGGGGCAGCGAGGGGCGGCTGTGCTGCAGCCGTGGCCCTGCTGCCAACCACACCCACGGCCTCACACTCCCCTCCACGCGGCCACGTGCTCCTTGCACTGCTGAGCGGGTGTCCAGAAAACCTTGGGCCCCCTGCCCTGCCTCCCCCTCCCCCTGCTCCCGCTGCCCTGGACTCAATGTCTCTGGTTCTGCTGCTCCTCCCGCAGGGCCGTGTGGCTTCGCTGGCCCAGGCCCTGGGGTCCGTAATGCTCTCCCCCCCATGCTCGGTTTAATACTACCATCCAATTTGAGGTGCTTTAGAAGGGCTGAAATCAGCTTTTTTTTCCAAGCAAAAAACCAAAGCTGCATGGGCCACCCAGTCCCCGTCCCCCGTCTCCCCTCCCAGCGCCTGGCAAGCTGTCCCCCCAGCCTGCGCGGGACGGAGCTGCTTCCCACTCCTGACCCACAGCCCGCCCACTAGCCCAGGCCAGGGTGCCATATCAGGGAGAAGGGCTGCGGGTGGGGATTGAGGGGCACCGGCTGCCTGCATTGGGGCTGGTGAGAACAGCTGGGGGGGTTGCTGGCAGATGCACGCCAGGCCTGGGCAG
Organism: Emydura macquarii macquarii; assembly: GCF_026122565.2. Lineage (NCBI taxonomy): Eukaryota > Metazoa > Chordata > Testudines > Chelidae > Emydura > Emydura macquarii. The sequence continues at coordinate 2,940,740 of NW_027132429.1, forward strand.
CCCCTGGAATTGGCAGCGCTGGAGCTGCTGACACTCGTGGGAACGAGGAGAATGCAGCCCTGTGCCCAGAGAACTAAATCCCCACAGAAACTGCTGGGGGGGAGGGAGGGAATCTCCTGGGCTGTGAAATGCCCACAACTGTGGGCTCCTTGGCACTCTGTTCCTCTTCCCCTCGCAGTCAGGCCCAGGGACGTCCCACATCCATCGGCAGCTCCCACAGCGACAAGGCTGCGTCGCTCCGAGCCCCCAGCCCTCCCTGATCGCCCTGAAACAGGCAGCAGCTCCAAAGACCTGCATAGCCCTGCCAGTAGGAGCCATCAGTATCTGCGCTGCAGCACGCAGTCAGCTGGGGGTGCATGAGAGCATGAGCCAGTCTTTTCCTGTAGGTCCTACAGAAACTATCCCTGCTTTTTTTTTTTTTTTTAATTTGTTTTCTTCCCAGCAGTTGAGTGCTGGGGGCATTTGGGGACTGCAGAGGCAGGAAGCCATGTTTGACAGTGTGTTGGCCAGCCGGGTTATAGCGATAGGAGGAAGTGAATGCTTTACGGAAATCCCCATGGACAGGGGAGAAGAGTCTGGGCTTTACAGGGCTGCACAGCAGCGTGCTGACTCTGCAGGGAGTTTGCACCAACACATGCCGGGTTTTGTCATTTTGCTGCAAAAATGTCAGCCCCGCTGGGGCAGATCAACCCACCCAGGGCAGGGCAGGGCAGGGCAGGTCCACCCCCTCTCCCTCCGGGCGGCTCCACCCCCACTGGGGCAGATCCACCCCCTTCCCCTCTGGGCAGATCTACCTACCCAGAGCAGATCCACCCCACTGGGGCAGATCCCTTCCCGCTCTCCCCCGAGACGGCCGTGACTTGAGCTGGGGACTGACATTTCCTGCTGGGCCAGGGAACGGCAGAGAGTCAAGGGGGAGCCACTGTCTGGAGCCTCCTGTCTCTGCTGGGGGATATCTCCCTGCAGCCTACAGCCCCCCTGCTAGCCCAGCCCTGGGCTCCCGCCTGCAGCTCTGCCTGTGCCCCTCAATCCCGACCCACAGCTCCCTGCTGTCCCAGGCCTGCGCTCCCCGGGCTCCTGTGTCTGCATCTCAGCTGCCCTGGAAGCTATCAGATCCCCTTTGCACCCCCTGGATTTGCCCGCTCAGCTTCCAGGTCCCTGTGGGACGCCACATTCCTTTGGGACCAGCATCATCCCCTGCCTTCCCAGAAACCCGCAAGGCCTTGGAAGGGGGTGGCTGGAAGCTGGTCAGGATGGGGGAGGGGGTCTCTCTCCATCTCTCCAGGAATCTCTTGGAGCTGCCAAGACACAAACCGGGGAAGGCAAACTGCTAGTTATCGCTGGGGCCCCTCACATTGCCGGGCAACCCAGCCACAGCAAACAGACAGGCTCTGCTTCCCCGCGCACGCCACTCAGCCAGGAGACTCTGGGCCCAGCAGCCCGCCTCCCTGCGGAGCTGGGGTTAAAGCCAGGGGACCCCCCTAGAAATGCCAGCTGAGCTCAAGATCCTGCCCTGCCGTCGGGCACCCCCGGCGCTGGACGGTGCACTGACGCACCCTGGCCTGGCAGAGCTCACCCTCTTCCTCCCCGGGGAAGGGTCTTTATCCCCGTCTTACAGGGGCAAATGGGACCCAGAGAGATTCAACCACTTGCCCAGGGTCTCCAAGGCAGAGCTGGGGATTGAACCCAGGTGTCCTAGGCCACTGCTCTCCGCACCAGCCGCCCTTCCTTGCAGGCTGCTTGTTTCACTGGAAAGGGCTAACCAGGCAGGTTGCTACCGCCCGCCGTGGATGGCCCCTGCCCCCCTCAGCCAGTCCAGCGCTGGCAGGCTTTGCGTTGCAGGCGACAGGAGCCGTGGGAGCGCGGCGCTGCTGCCGCTGCAGCTCCAGGATGTGGCAGGACATGCAGAAGCAGGAAGAGGAGCTGGCTCAGGCTGGGCCCTGGGAGTGGCTGGGCCCCAGCTGCTTCTGAGCACTGGGAACAGGTGGGGCTGGGGGCAGAGAGAGGCCAGTAGGCAGAGTTATTGCCCTGTCGTAGACAATCTGGATCTCTGGGGCCTACCATGTCTCCTAGACCCTATACTGCTCAGGGATTCCCCGTCTAGCTCAGCAGCTTGTTTGTGGAGCTCTGTCCCTGCTGGCTGGGAAGCTGCCAGCGTGTGCGCCACGGAAGAGACAGCTGCCATAAGCTGCCAGTGAGCAGCCTGGGCTCTCTCCCTGGCTCAGGGAGGGCAGAGGGGTCTGTGGTTAGAACAGGGGCTCCTGGGTTCTATTCCCCGGCAGAGTCACACGCAAAGCAGGGCTCGCACCAGGCTGACTTGCCCCCCCGACATACCCGGCGGTGCCCATGCTGTGCAGCTCCCCGGGGTGCGTATCCTTAACGTCAGCAGTCCGGCAGCCTCTGGCAAGAGTGATGGGAACCTTTGCAGTAGGACCCTGAGTCTGCTGAGAGCCTGAACCCGTTCTTCAGCTCAGCCGGGGCTGGGCCCAGGTCCCTGCTGGGAAGCGAGTGACAGGGCAGCGCTGCAAAGGCTTTCCCTGCGAGCAAAGCAGCTGGGAAGGAGACGCCAAATGGCTCTGGGTGACACCCTGGGCGGGTGCGGCCTGGGAAAGAAAACCCCGCTGCCACAGAATCTGCCCTGATTGGGCCCTTGGCGTGGGTGGGGTTTGCTGTGGGGGCGGAGCTGCCTACCTGCCCCTTTCTTGCCCCTTTCTCCCAGGAGCCTGCAGGGGCTGAGCTCACTGGGCCAGCGGCCTCCGGGAAAGTCAGAGAGCAGGCACTCCCTCACCCGGGCAAGGCCTGGCTTGGGGGTGGGGGGGTCCCCGCCTGACTTTCCCACCGCCTGACTCATCTGGGTAATCGGCCACATCCCCCGGCCCCCTCTTTCCTCCCCAGCCAGCAAGCTGGAAGCTCCGCCAGAGACAGCCGGCTGCAGGCGCTGATAAATCCTTATCACCAGCCAGCTGCCAGATGTGGGGCCCCTGGTAGAAGAGGAATGACAGCGGCCCTGGAGTTTGCGGGGGCAGCAGCGGGGGAACCCAGCATGCCAGGGTTGGAGCTGGTGCTGGGGAAAACAGGGAGGAGAGATTCCTGGGTGTGGAAGGTGTCGGCTGGGCAGGCCCGGAGCATGACCCTGTGCCCATCCACTGAGCAGGCGGGGCCGGCGGAGCTTCCACCCTGCCCCTGGAGGGGTCCGAAGAGTGCTCAGCCGCTGGGTCCTGGCTCCACGCGGGCTGACAGCGTGCGGGGGGGGGGCATTCACCTCTCTCGGGCTGCGGGGCACCGTGAGGGTGTGGCGGGCTGGCGGTTCGCCGGGTGGTACTGCAGCATCCAGACTGGACTAGCCGCTCTTCTCCCCCTGCCCTGCCCCACCTGTGCAGGGGGCGGGGCGCTGCCGCACCCAAACCCGTGTCACACAGCGGCCATCACACAGTCCTCACGCACCCACGGCTCAGGTCTCCTGGGTGGGCCCCTCAGCCCCCCAGGGGCTTCTCATACCCAGCCCTCTCTCAGGCCCAGCTCCCGCTGCTCCCTGGGTATTTGGGGGATGCAAAGGCCCAGAGATTCTCCCCCCCCCCCCCCCCCATCCTATTCGTGCTCCCAGGAACAGTAGGAGCCAGCCTCTGCCTTGGAGATTCCCTGACAGTGGCAGGGATGGGTCTTGTCTTGGGGGAGTCCCCTGAGTTGCTGGCACTTCCCCTATCTGGGCATGACCTGGACCCAGACTCTAGGGCCTGTTCATCAAAGCTGTGGCCAGCCCAGCTGCATCCTCCGCCAGGAGGAAGTACATTGCGCCGGAGAAGGCTGCCTTAGCTCCTAGAGCCCCTGCACAGCTTCCTGCCAGCCCCCCCACCTCCCCCCCTTGTGGGGGGCAGCAAACCCACACGCTCCTCCTCGCCCAGCCCCGCTGCTCCTAGGACAATAGCCGGACGCGATGCCTGCCCCGGCCTCCTAAAGAGATAACCCGCCGGGCAAAGGGGTCCTGACTCCCAGCCCCCAAGAGCCCCCGCTCCCTCGCCAGAGCCTGGGATGGAACCCAGGAGTCCTGGCTCCCAGGCCTCTCCGTGTTCCAACCCCTGGTGACGAGGCTTTTGGGAGCCCGCCCGTCCGCGCTGACGAAGGGGCTTCCTGTGTTTCTTCCCCCTCTCCTTGGGACCACACGGGGAGCCTGAACTTCTCCTGGGATCCCAGTGTGGGCGGGGCCTGGGATTTCTGCGGGCGGGGGGTAGAGAGGAAAGTGAGGTGGGGGGGCTGGTTGGGAGGGGCTGATGTTTCCTTACCCTTGGGCTGCACTTCCCCAGAAAGCAGCGAGTAAATTCTGCACCCAATCTCGCACCTCGCCCACCCCGCCCACACACACATCCCGTTCACAGCACTCCGACCGGCCACGGCCCCAGCCAGGGGAGGTGAGAGATTGGCTTCCCAGCGCAGCCAGGCGCTGCAGAGGCGGGCTGGCTTACCCTGCTGGTTAACCTCAGGCCCGGCCTGGCTCTGCACCCCAGCAGCAGCTACACGCTGCAGGGCTGAGCGCGGGTGCGTCACGTGCCCGGGGCTTGCAGGGCTCCCAGCACGCTGGGACCCGCTTGCTGCCTCGTGTCCTCACACACCTGGACACGGGGGCTAGTGTCAGCCTCCCTCCCTCCCACCCGGCCTTCTCCTCCCCCCTTTACGTGGCTCCTCTACCTGCCCTTTGCAATAGGACAGCTTGCAAACCCTCCCCCAGCCTGTGCGGCAGGCGGGCTTCCTCGGGGGCCGGGGACCAAGAACCGTCACAGACTTCCCGCTCAAGGCTGGGGCATGGCTCCCTCCTGTCTCCTCTAGCCCGGGCAGCGTGGCCCTTAAAAAAACCCATAAGCCAAACCCTACCAAAAGAACCCACTCAGCTGCACACACTGTCCTGGCCAGGCAGAGGAGGGCGATTATCCCCAGCACCCTTCCTCCAGAGAGAACCAAGCCCTTTGCAAAGGAGAGCGGTATAGTTTTAAAGATGGGGAAACTGAGGCACCAAGCAGGGACAGGACTTGCCCAAGGTCCCCCAGCAGGCCAGTGCCAGAGACGGGAACAGAACCCAGGTGTCCTGAGTCGCAGCGTTGTATCCACGGAGGCCTGAGAGCGCGCGCGCGAAGCACAAGTGACAGATGTCACGCACGTCCCGGATGCCAGGGTGGCGAGGGCGTGGGAAGACGCTGCTTAGAAGGTGGTTGCCCCTTTGCGCTGAGCCGTTAGCCAATCCTGGGGCCTGGCAGGGCTGGCGAGGAGGAGAAAGTGATGGTAGGCGCCAGCTCTGTCTGCGGCGGGATCGGGCTGATTTCCAGAGAACACGTTTCCCCGGGCACAGGGGGCACAAAGAGCTGCAGGCACTTCCCTGGCTCTGAAATCCCCACGCCGGCCCCTCCGGTGGGCTCAGTTCTCAACCAGCTCTGCCTCTCTGCTTGCTCCCCGAGTCACTCTCACAGCTCCTCCTAGTCCTGCCGGCCCCTGGGACTGCAGCCGGGGAAACCTCGCACCCCCAGGGCTCCGCGCTGAGCCGCTGCCTGGGGCTGTCCCTCCTTGGCTGGTGCTGTCTCGGCTGCGCATGATGGGGGCTTCAGTGCAGCTTCCACTGTGTCTGATGGAGGGCGCTGGGCACAGCCGCTGGCTTTGGGTTTGTCTCCACCTGGAGTGGCTCCTCATTACCTGTCCCTGAGAGCCTCCACGCACGGACACTCTTATTCCAGAGCAACAGTGCCACGTTCCCGTCTCGGCTCAGCTAAAGGCAGGCCAGAAGGGACCTCGAGAAACCTCGAGTCCAGCCTGTGGTGCTACACAGGACCATGGACACCTAACCCAGCCCTGACTTAGTTCCGGCACTTGCTGTGCTTTGAATCCCTGCCCGGCTGTGACGCACGGTGACGTTCGAGTGTAGACGAGCCCCAGCTGTGACAGTCTGGATCGAAGCCTCAGCCGCTAGCCCCTTTCCGCACAGCTCGCTGGCTCGTCCTACCAGCTGCCCTGGAGTGCAGCGTGCTGGAGCCTGCCCAGCGCTGGGATAACAGACTGGGACAAACCCGCAATCGGGGCAATTCCCTCGGGCAGATAGGAAGTGCTTTCCCCGAGCTCGCACAGCAGGGTAGCGGCTGAGTTGGAAAGGAGTCCCAAGTGTCCTGGCAGCCGACGGGCTGCCCTGCAGGCCCCGGTTCCTATTATCTCCCCTCGTCACTGGGGGGTCTGAGGACTGGCCTAGGCTGACAGGTTGTGTGAGACGTCTCAGTCGGGGTCTGTGCAGCACCCGGCGCAGTGGGGCCAGGTCTCGGGCAGGGTCTATAGACAAGACTGCAACACAAATCATTCTATCTGTATACTGGTAACCTTCCCCCTGGAGGTGTAATTCACAAGCCCTGCAGCCCCGTTTTGTACATAACGCCCGGATCAGAACCGCTGTTCTTGTGTTGTGTTACTGGGAGGGTGTATTAAAAACCAGTTTCTTTCAGTGTCCACCAGTAGCAATCGATCAGCTCTCCAGCGAAGTTCGCAGCCAGATTTAACTTCGTTTCCCTTCTGTTTCAGCGCTGGCCCTTGTAGCCAGAAGGAAATGTTCTCATTTACAAAAGCAGCAAACCACCCGCTTCCCCAAGCAGGGAAAATGTGTCCAAGGGGAGGAAAAATGCTGAATCTCAACCCACAGCTGCACTAGCGCGCGAGGGGAGCTGCTCACGTTTCATCTCGCTTCGTTTTGTGGTCCGGACAGTTTTGGGAGCGTATCTGGTGGGGAACAAGAGGCCGCAGAATGGAAAGGTTTGATGGGGCACCATTTAATGCCTTGCAAATGTTCCAGCCCTGTGCAGCGACGCATGCATGACACAATCTGCTCTGAGGGCGGCAGCTGTGGGAAGCCACAGCGCGCTGGGCAGGGCTGCGTTTGTGATCGGGGGACAGGTTTTCCAAAGACAAACAGCAGCTCCCCACGGAGACGGTCTTTTATCCTGTGTGTTTGTACAGTGCCTGGCGCAATGGGGCCCCGAGCCTTGGCACTACTGTAATGCACCCAATAATGGACAGCGCCCGCACCGTGAGGTGCTGGTTCATGTCAGGGCGCCTCGGTGCAGAGAACAGTGTCAAAGGCCCCGTTCCTTCACATGCAGAAGGACCTAAAGCCAAAGAGGTGCTAGGGGCGCTGGGCTGCAGGGAGGTAGGTGGCGCGCACGGCAGGGGCGCTCTCCCCTGGGAGTCAGCACTAGCCCCACGGTGCCAGGGGTGCTGTGCTGCAGGGGGGCAGCATCTTTCAGATGAGAGGGCAAAGCAGGGGCCCAAGGAGCACTTACCGGCATGGGCAAGTGTCCTGGCCCGGTCCCGCAGGGGAATGTTGGTCTCTCTCTGCCAGTCCCTCTGCAATTTCCCTTGGGTGCAGGATTCTCCTCAGCTCTCTGGCCTGGGCTTTTTGTGCAGCGCTGCTGCAAGCTGGGAGCCAGCCCCAGAGGTGGCTGCATTTCAGGGGTGAGCTTTGTGCCTCTGTATTCCTCTTCTGCTTCTCAAAATGCTCTGGGGCAGGGCAGGGCTGCATGGTGCCGCATATCACCGCAAAGGGCACCTGTGAGCAGCGGGTAGCCCGTGCTACCCACCCATCCCCTGGTTTCCTGGCTCACCTCGGACGCCCAGAACTATTCCAACGGGCTTTGGATCCGGCCTGAACTCGGGACCGGGAGACCGAGGCCCGGAGAAGGAGGCTCAAGGCGGGATGCGCCAGGGGCAGGGCTGCCGGGAGGAGGGTGGGCAGGAGGGCACAAAGGGCAGGACGCGAGGGGTGGGGGGCGCTGCCCAAGGGGCGCTCGACGCGGGAGGAGTCATTCCCATTTTCCGATAAACCCCGAGCGGTCCCTGTGCCCGCCCCAGCACTGCTTCCCCCCACCAGCAGCCCCGGGAGGGAGGCCAGGAGCAGGGTGACAGGCTGGGAGTCCCAGTGCTCTCTGGCTCGAAGGCTGATCAGGCGCCGGGGAGCTGCCCCACGGCCTATGAACACCCCAAACATGGAGCCTCTCTGGGCCTGGTTCGGAGTCACTGGGTCCGAAATCCCCAGTCCCCCGGCATGGACTGGCAGCAGGGCCGGGCAATCCTTCCTGCAGCCCACACGTGCCCCGGGCTCACGCTGCGCAGAGCTGCCGGCTCAGCAGATCGGCAACGTGCTCCCCTCTCCGCCGGTCGGAGCTGTGACTCAGCGCGGGAGCTCCGCCGCCCGCCACAAACATGATGTCGCCGCTGCCAGCTGAGAACCAGCAAAGCCACACCAGCAGATGGGCTGGCGGGAGGCCCACCAAGCCGGTGGGGTGGGAAGGGAATCGGGCCAGCAGGGATCCTGGCCTTGGAATAGCATCACCTCGCCCCTCCTGTGCCAGAGGATCTCAAAGAACTTTGCAGATGGGCAGGTGGAGCCAGAGCAGTGAACGAGTGAACAGGTTTGCCCTGGAATGTGCATCATTAGGTTTCAGGGTGAACGGCCCTCATTGGCTGGCTGGGGCAGCTTGCCCCTCCCACAGTGCTGCGGGTGCACACTGCCGTGAAGGCGGTGTTGCTCCACTTCCCGCTGCCATGGGCGTGCTGGGCGGGGCTGCTGTGCAGAGAGCCGAGAGCCGCCCCGGGTGCTGTTGGCCAAGTTGTCTCTCCTGACAGGTAAGATGGTGCCTGAACAGCTGCCTGTGCCCCAGGCGGTTCCCACATCCCAGCATGGATGGGCGGGCTTCCGGGCTCCCTCCCCGGCCAGTCGCTCCCATGGGTCGCCACGCTGCATCCCCATGCGCTAGACCCCCCCTGCTCTCTCCGAGCCAAGGAGAGAACGCAGGAGTCCTGGCTCCCAGCCCCCTGCTCTGACCCCTAGACCCTGCTCCCCTCCCAGAACTGGGAAGAGAACCCAGGAGTCCTGACCCGCAGCCCCACCCCAATAAGCCAGAATCACTGCACCCTGCAGGGCAGCTGGGGTGGGAACGGCTGGGTGCTTGCACCCAAAGGAGCGGGTCAGGGCTTGCCTGGCAGGGAGGAGGAGACAGACAGACAGACAGGGCACAGCGACCAGTTATGGGGCTGCGAGAGGAGGAACTGGTTGAATAAAGGGCCGGATGGCAGGCAGCGCAGCAGGGAGCCAATTCTGCAGGGTTAGTGCCCTGGCCATGGGGCTGTGGGTGTGACCCATGGCTCCATACGAGGGCCTGTGGGGGGCAGATCCCCCCAGATGGGCAGGAGGATCTGTACGAGCTGGCCCATCGAGCACCTGAGAGGAAACACGGTGCCCAGCTCTGGGGGCCAGGAAAGAGGGCGCTGCACTGCAGACGCTCCCCCAGAATGGGCATGGTGCTAGACCCCCGAAAGTGGGACCCCGTCCTGGGGGGGGAGGTCATCCCCAGGCCTGGCAAAGGCTTCACTGGCCCCTGGCGCCCCATGGAAGCAGTTGGGGGTCCTTAGGATTAGGGGTCACTAGCTGCTGTACACCAGGGGGCCTGGCATGCCTCATCCGCCGGGGAAAGGGGACATCTCCCCCCATTCGTGCCCATCCTGCCCCGCCCAAAGGTCTTGCCACAGACTTTCCTGTGGGCCCCATGTGCCCCCTTGCCCTGCCTGGAGCCGGTTACCTCCAGCTGGATACACAGCCCCTTAGTTCTCAGTGCAGCCTGACCCCTGGGCCCCTCCAACCTACGGGGCCCCCCATCCAGCCCAGCCCTCGATCCTTGCAGCACCCCCCCATGCCAGTCCCCCTGGGTGCACCCTGCTGGCAGACGGGACTGTGGGCGGCCTGCTTCCACGTGGGTGAATCCTGGCAGCCCACGAGCATCTTCCCACCTGCCCACCCGGGCAGCTCCCAGGGCCCTCGCAGATGTCGATATGTCTGGGCAGGGGCAGGGTGGGCCCAATGCTGAGCTGCACCAGGAGGGCACTGAGGGCATCGGGGGGCGGACAGAGCAGAAGCCAGGGGCATAGGAGGAAGGGGCTGGGGTCAAGGGCTAGAGCGTGGGAGGCAGGCAGGGCCCTGCGGGGAAAGGGGGGTAGATGCACTTGCACTTGTGGGGCAGGGAGGGCGAGATCTAGCCAGGGACCCCTGCCCAGTGCTCAGATGCGGCTGCCTCTGGGGTGGGGCGCGAGGGCTGCATCCCAGCGCCGGGCACGGTGTGTCCTGACCATGTTCTGGCTCCTCTCGCGGCCCCCCCCCCCCGCATGTGCCTTTGGGAACAGCGAGTGGTGGGACCCCCCCCCCCCCCCCATCCCAGAGGGGCTTTGAAACCCTCTGCCCCCAGGCCCCTGCTGGAGCCTCCCCTCCCACCGCAGGCCGCTCGCAGGGGCCCCACGAGCTCGGCCAGGGGGCGAGGGTGGGGCCAGGCTGGGCGAACTTCCAGGGCTCCCGTCCGCCCTGCCCGGTGCCGGGAGCATTCACCCCGCGGGACCCTGCCCATTGTGCCCGCATTAGGCACGGCCACTGCGCCTGCCGCCGCCTGAATCGCGCATTGTTCCTCCGGCCGGGCAATGCCACCCGCGCACACGGGACCGAGCGAGCCCCCCGCCTGGCAGCTGGCGGCGACCCAGGGTGCCCCGAGCTGCCCCAGGCTGGGGCTCGGCCCGCACCCCGGGAGCCGATCCGCGGGCTCGTGGAGGGTTGGGTCCCCCCGGCTGTGCGGAGACGCCGAAAACCCGGGCAGGGCAGGGCGGAGCTGGAGGGGCGCCGGCGGCGCTGGGGGGGGGGGGGGGTGGCCGGGGCAGGGGGCGGCGGGCAGCCTGGAAGGGGGCACGGCCCGGCCCCTCCCCCCAGCGCCGGCTGCTCGGGGACGCGCCCCCCCAGACGGGCCCACGCCGCGCTGCGGGGCTGGGGGCGGCTGGCGCTGGGCCAGGGCCGCAATTAGCATCTCAATGGGGCGCGGGTCCCCGCGCGACGTGCCAGGCCCCGGGCCGCGCAGCTGCTCCGGATTTCGGGTGCGGGGCCGCCGCGGGGCAGAGCTAGCCCGACCCCCGGGCAGGGCCGTCCCCGAGGCCAGGCGGGGGCCCAAGGGACCGGGCTGCCCCCTGCCCCGGAGCGATTCCCGCCCCCACCTCCGGGAGGCCGGGTCCCAGCCTCGGGCTCTTCCCACGGGGAAGGCTTTCCCGGCATGCGGAGCCGGACGCCTGGGTCCTGTCCCTGCGCTGGGAGGGGAGGGAGCTGGGGGCCGGACGCCTGGGTTCCAGTTCTGCCCCTAGTCCTGGCGCTGCCCTCCCCCCACCCCCGCTCCTGGCCCTTTTTGCAGCCCAGACTCGCCCCCCGCCCCCCCGCCGAGAAGGGGGGTGAGAGGGGGGACGAGAGCCTCCCACGTGACCAGGCACCGGGCCAGCACGAGCTCCGGGCGCCGAGCTCGCAGCAGCGGGGCGCGTTAGTCTCCGCAGCCCGGGTCCCGGCCGGACCGTCCCGCCGCCTGCGCGGTAAGTGCCGCCGGGGCAGGGCCGAGCCCCGCAGCCCCCGGCGTGGAGCCGGGCCCGATCCGGGGGTTTTGCTTCTTAGGGGCAACTTCACGAGTGGAATTGGCGGGCTGGGGGCGACGTGGCCCCTTGTGGTGTCCGCGGGCCCCGGGGCGGCTGTCAAGGAGGCAGAGAATCGGGCCCTGGTGCTCGGCCCCTGCCCCTGCGGGCAGCGCACAGCCAGCCTGGCCACGGCCCGCCCCGGGGGTCACGCGGGATTCGCCCCACGCCGGGCCTGACCTGGGCACACGCTTGCGGGGGGGGGGGGGGGGAGACGGGACATCTCTGGGCTGGGCCAGGCCCCCCATGCGCTGCCCGCCTTCCCCGTGGGGGCCACACCCGGCCCTCCCCCATCCCCCGGGAAATGCCCGGGCTGGCCAAGCTCCGAGCTGGGTCCTTCCCGATCCGCCCTGCTGGGCGCACACGCGCCCATATTGACCAGCGCGCGGAGGCAGCCTGGGAACTTTCCCACGCCCAGGAATTCCCGCCCCGCGGACTTGCCCCGGCGCGATGCTGGCCGCTGAGCCGGGCCGGGCTGGGCAGGGCTGGGCTGCAGCCACCCCAGAGGGGCTGGGGCCCGGCTCCCGCCCCCGCCCCGCTGAACTCCCTGGCTTTGTGCTGGCCGACGGGGCTTGGGGATCGGGGCTGCCTGTGAGAAGTTACCGGGCTCAGAGAGGGCAGCGGGAAGCTTGCCTGCGTAGGCCGGAGCTGGCGGGGGGGAGTGTTCGTGTGATGGTAGCGTCAGCCGAGAGCGGGGCCGCGTTGTGCGAGGCGCTGCACAGTCCCCCTCGTCTGAGATCTGGGCCCGGTTGTGCCCGGCGCTGCCCAGACACACGGCAAGAGCCGCTCCCAGTGGGGCGGGGAGGGTCAGCGGCGGGGAGGCCTGTTCGGTTCCTCTCCTTGGAGGATTTACCGGCGCTGGGCAGAGAACAGGGGCCCAGCCCGGCTGGCTCGGCGGGCCCAGGCCCGGCCTGTCCTCTCCCCGAGGGCTGCTCTTATTCTCCAGGCCGGGGTCGGGGCCGGGGCGGTTAGAAGCCAGTTGACCCGTGCAGGTGACGGACGGGACTGGGACAAGCCCCAGTGCGGACCCCCAGCCCCGCGGGCTCGTGCGGTCGGGGTGGGGCGGCTTTTCCGCTCCGTGAGGATGGACTGACGGGCCTGAGGGACCCGGCGCCCGGCCCGGCTGCAAGAGGCACCGGGAAATCCCCGCCCCCGCCGGCTTGGTGCCAGCTCTGCCCTCCCCCACTGCCCCTGCCGGTCCCGGCCCCCTCGCCCGCTTGGTGCCGTGGGGCTGGAGCCCGATGGGGGCAGGCGCTGTGCCGGGCAGGCCTGGCATCTGCCGTCCCAGCTGCGGGGAGCTGCCCCGGGCTGGGTGTTCGCAGGGAGTGGCTGGTATGTAACCACCTGTCCCGGGGCTGAGGCATGGCCCACACTTGCCGCGGGGGGGGGACTTTCCATTGCCTTCCCCGGGCTTTGGGTCAGGCTCTCTCCTCCCCCCCCCCCCCCCGGCGGTGCAGCGACCCCCTGGGGCCCCTCATTTCACACAGCGCAGCCAGGCCCAGCCAATCAGATCGCGCTGCCCAGGGGATTCAGACACCCACGCCCGGCTAGCCTGAGGGGGCAGCAGCTGCTACAAAGCAGCCGGGCCGCGTGAGGCGGGGCACAGGCGAGGAGCGGGCAGTGCCCGGGGCTGGGAATGCTTGGGCCGAGAGCACATGGCTGCGGAGGGAAGGGCCCGAGCAGCACCAGCCGCGGCCCCAGCTGCTCTGCGGGGCCGAGGGGGCGGCGCGGGGCCGAGCCGGGAACCAGCAGTTCTCCCAGCGGCCGGGAGGCCCAGGGGAGTTGGGAGCATCCCGGCAGGAGGCAGCGCCGGGTTCACGAGTCGCGGGGGAGGGTGCATGTGAGGGGGTGTGACATCCAAGTGCAGGCGGGGCGGGGGGCATGCGCAGGGCGTTGGGGGGCGAGGTGGGGGGCAGGAGCTGGGGGTGCGGGGGCTGTGCGCATGGGCGGTTGCAGGAGCTGATGCGGGGCTGAGATACTGACGGCGCGGCGGGGGAGGGGGTTGCAGATGCAGGATCAAAGCTATGGGCGAACTGGGGTTTGGGGCAGCCGGGGGGGGGGGGGATCCAAGGGAGCCCCTGAGTGGAGCTATGCCCCCCCCCCAGCCCCTTGCGTTTTCCATGGCCCCAGCACAGCCTGCGCTGTTCATCACAGCCAGTCCCACGCACCCGGGCTCTGAACCTCCCTGATGTCCTCCTGCCCCTCTTCCCAGGGCTCTCCCGGGGCACTGAAAATGCCCCGCACCCGAGCGTCGCCCAGCTGCTGAGCTGAGCTCTCACAGCAGCAGCCTCCCCCCACTCCGGCGCCCTGCGGCCAGGCGTGACCCTGCAAGCGGGGCCTGCCCCACCCAGCGTCCCCGGCACAGCACCACAAGAGCGCCCCTGCCCCGGCCAGGGCCCCGTCATGTAGCACCCGCGGGAGCCGCCGGCATGGAGCTCATCACCGCAGCGTCCCCGCCGCAGCTGGTCCGGCGCTACCGGGAGTATCACAACAGCGAGCTCATCGCCCTGCACTACAACTACACGGGGAAGCTGCAGACCAGCAAGTACCAGGGCGGCCTGAAGGCCGACGCCATCGCGTTCCTGGCCGTCTGCGCCCTCATCGTGCTGGAGAACCTGGTGGTGCTGCTGGCCATCTGGAGGAACAAGAAGTTCCGCTCGCCCATGTACTACCTCCTGGGCAACCTGACCCTGTCCGACCTGCTGGCCGGCGTGGCCTACATCGCCAACATCGTCATGTCCGGCGCCAACACCCTCCAGCTGACGCCGGTGCTGTGGTTCCTGCGGGAGGCGGGCGTCTTCATCACCTTGGCCGCCTCCGTCCTCAGCCTGCTGGCCATCGCCATCGAGCGGCACATCACCATGATCCGCATGAAGCTCCACCAGGGGGACAAGAAGGGGCGCATGTTCCTGCTGGTGGGGGCCAGCTGGGTGGCGTCGGTGCTGCTGGGGGTGCTGCCCGTCCTGGGCTGGAACTGCATCGACAAGCTGGCCGAGTGCTCCACCGTCCTGCCCCTCTACTCCAAGCATTACGTCCTCTTCTGCATCACCGTCTTCCTGGCCATCCTGGTGTCCATCACGGTGCTCTACGCCCGGGTCTTCCGCATGGTCAAGGGCAACAGCCAGCGGCTGTGCAGCCAGCGCAAGGGCACGCTGAAGCGGTCGCAGAAGTACATGGCCTTGCTCAAGACGGTCACCATCGTGGTGGGCACCTTCGTGGCCTGCTGGCTGCCCCTCTTCCTGCTCCTGCTGCTGGACGTCTGGTGCGAGGTGCAGGCCTGCAGCCTGCTCTACAAGGCGGACTATTTCCTGGGCCTGGCCATGATCAACTCCCTGCTCAACCCCATCATCTACACGCTGACCAGCAAGGACATGCGCCGGGCCATCCTCAAGCTGCTCTGCTGCCTGCTGGTGGGGCCGGCTGAGGACAGCCCGGCCCAGCGCTTCGGGATCCCCATCCTGGAGTGCAGCACCAGCAAGTCCGAGCGCTCGTCCCACCGGCCGGACGGGCCCGACACCAGCCTGTCCACGGGCAACAGGACGCCCACCCCTGTCAAGGCGCTGGTGCCCAGGGCCAAGTACTGAGCCCTCCTCCTCCCACGCCAGGGTGAGGAGCCGGGACGGAGGGGGCCCCTGTGACTCAGCATGCACCCCCCCGCCGGCCTGGTCTGTACAAAGCTCATTGCTGGTCCGGGCAACGTATCCGCACGGCGCGCAGCATTAACGCCTGAATCTGCTCAGACAAGCTGCCTTCCCCCTTCCCACAAAGTGATCCAGTGCAGTCGCCCTGGTCCCCTGGTGCAGAGCTGGTCCCAGGGCCTGTGCCCCACGCAGCATGACCAGCACGGACCAGATTACACCCCCCCCGTGCCCCTTCCCAGCGGCCCAGAACAGCAGCTCCCTTCCCCCCGACCAGCGCAGACTGCCCCCCCACCCCGCACGTAATCAGCTGTTGATAATTTAAGGCCTCTTGGGGCTGCCTTGTTGTTGGTTTTTGTTTTTTTTAACAGGTTTGTAATAAAAAGCCTCTTTCCAGCTCTCCGGCCTGGCCTGCCCCGTAACCCCGTCCCTGCTGGAGCCTGCGCGGCACGGCCTGTGTGGGCAGCGCTGCCACGCCAGGTACCCAGAGTGGTTACTGCTGGGGGGGGGACTATTGGGGAGCACCCAGAGTTGGGGGGGAGGGGCACCCGACTGTGTCTAGCGTGGGATGCGCTCAGCTTGCCAGGGCTTCCCTCGGCAGAGGGGCCTGAGTGGGCCACGGAGCAGCTGGGTGGGGGGAGGGGAGGATTGCCTGGCACTGACTCACTCCAGTGGGGCCCAGGCGGTGACCCTGGCCCTGCCGGCACGGGGGCAGGGGGAACTGAGGCAGGACATGACCCACCTTTGCAGGCAGGCTCCGCTTTTGCAGCGGCAACTTGGTGCTTGTTGCTTTACCCCGACCTTGCCCCAGCTGGGGGCTGCGGGGGGGAAGGGGGGGGGCAGGCCTCTCAGGGGAGACTTGGATGGGGGAGGAAAGACCCCATGCGTGGGGGTGGGGAACCCCACTCCTTCCCACACTTGTCCCCAGCTTTGGCTGCCCCCACCAGTGGTGTCCTTCTACCCCCTGGGGTGTGGCTAGGCCCAGACTCTCTGGACAGGGGTCTCTGCCCCCAGCCCGCCTCTGCCAGGGATCCCAGGGGCTTTGAGCATCGGGGGTCCTGTAAGCCTGGCCCGGCCGCTGCCTGGGACTCGCCCCCGGTGACCACGGCTGGCCCTCGGCCCAGACAGCCAGGACTCCAACACCTCCTGGGGGGCAGAAAGGAGGGGCTGTGGGTCAGGATTGAGGGGCACTGGCAGAGTGGGGTGGAGCCAATGGCTGGGCTCCCCTGGGGGGCAGCAGCAGAGCGGGGGGGTCGGAAGCAGCCGCCTGAGTGAACTCACCCCCCCACCCCGGTCTGGCCCATGGATAAATTGCCCCCCACTCCTGCGCCCCATAGCTCTCCGAGCTCTAGCAGGGCTCTCGGCGCCCTCTCGTGGCCGGCGGGGGAACTGCACCGACGTGGGGCCTGCTCCCCGCCCAGTCTGGGGGGATGGGGTCATTCCGGGCCAGTGGGGCCCGTCTCTCACTTCCCAGCTGCTCCTGGGGGGTCTGACGGAGGCCTCAGCCTGTGCCCCAGCTCGGCCCTGGAGGGCGCTGTGCTGCAGGGGATCAGCAGGGGGCACTCGCCCCGCAGAATCAGACCAGACCCAGCTGCGCTGCCCTTTTGGCTGGAGGACTTTGGGCCAGGCCAATGATAAGGCGTTTTGGGGTCCCCCCACCCCACGTTACCGGCAGGAGAACACGGGCAGCTGGGGCGCCAACCGCTGGGGTGCTCCCGGGAGCCGGCAGGGAGGCAGCATCTGGAACCCCATAATTCAGGGGGTCCCAGCCCGTGGGGAGCAGCTGCTCTGGCGTGAGCCGAGGCTGGGCCGGGTGGTTGCTCCTGGTGCTGCCCTCGTCGTCCCAGAGGATTAGCTGAGGCAGGGCGACCCAAGGCTGGGGGGGGCAGGGGACCTATGGAGCCCCCCCCACTGATTTCTAGCACATAGTCAGAACCCTGCACCGAGGCCCCCGTCAGGGGCACCCAGCGAGAGAGTGTTTAATAGAACCCAGGCGTCCTGGCTCCCAGCCCCGCCCCCGCCTTCTCTAACTCACTGGGCCCCGCTCCCAGGGCAGAGCCCTGGCACTGCTGGAGTCTGTGCTGAGCCCCCCGCAGCTGCTCCGTGCAGTGATGCATCCTCGCACCCGGCGCCCTCCCTTCCGCAGTTGCCTGCCTGGCTGAGCTGGAGACGCTGAAATGACATTGGGGGGCCAGGAACCGCTGCAGCCTCTGTGACCTCCTGCCCCGTGCTCCAAACCTGCCCCCAGCCCTGGGTGCAGCTTGGTAACCTCCAGCCCTTCCAGGCCCTGGAACTGGGGCGTGAATCTTCCTCCCATGGAGACTCCCCCCTGCTCTTGCTTCGCACCTCCTCACGGCGCTCCCCTGGTGGGGATCACGGGATACTGGCTCTGTCCAGACAGGGATACAGCAGGGCGCCTGTTCCTCCTCACGCTTGACCACCGGGCCATTCCCGGATCCCGGAGGGGAGTGGGGTCTAGTGGTCACAGCAGAGGGGGGCTGGGAGCTCTCCCCATGAAGTCCTGGCTCCCGAGTTGCTGCTCCCCCATGTGTGTGGGGCACAAGGCTTGGTAGGAAAACGCAGCCCAGGGCAGCAGCCAAGGACTGGGTCACCAAGGTATCTAGGCAGGGAGCTGGGAAACATCAGACTCCCCCGGACCAATAATCCCCTGCCAGCCCCAGCCAACAGGGGCTGGACACAGCTCCTGCTGCCACTGACCTGGGTCATCCACAGGGCGCTCGCCCTGTCTACACTACAGCCTCTATCGAGAGGCAGCAGCCTCTGGGGTGGAGCATGCGGGCTGGTTATACAGGGATCCCTCGCCCGGGGCTGAGAGGCAGCAGTCAGTCTGTCCTTCTGCCATCGGTGCAGTGAGGGACCCTTTCCATCCCCCTCCAGGCGTGGCCAGCTGGGATTTAATCCCAGCCCTGTCTGTTGGTTCTCAAGAGGGTCAGGCGGGCCCAGCAGAAGGCAGGGAAATGGGTCGCGGCGTGGAATGGGGCAGGCTCCTGTCTGGGGTGATGGGGAAGTTACCCTGGGGGGACAGGACGGAGCTCAAGGCTGGAAGAAGGGCTCCTCTGGGTGGGTCGCTCACTTGAGACCCAAATGGCTTTGAGACCCTCCATGGCAGGGCTGGGGGGCATCCTGGCTGCCCCCCCTTCACTTTTGGAGTCACATGACTGCGAGTGCTCGGGACAGGGCAGGTCCCACCACCTCCGTTCTGCGGGCGTGTTAGAGCTTCCTGCTCTGTGCCAGTGGGGGAGGGGGGCTGTAAAACATCCAGACCCTGCACAGATCAGCCCCCCTGTCCTGACCCCCAGGAAGATCCCCCCTCCCCCATGGGAGCTCAGGACTCATGGCCTATTTGTCCCTCAGTGGAGCAAGATGGTGCTCGTTGTGCTGGAAGTGCTGCGAATGGGACTGAGACCTTGCAAACTCATTTCACACGCGCCTCTGGACAGGAACAAAGGCCTGTCGCTGCTTCCCAGGGCAAGATCTAAACCAGCACCCCAAGGAGAAAGGCCCTATGCCCCACCCCTCTGAGCCAGCTAGTCCTCTGCTCTGGGGCTGGATTGGAGGCGGCACTCCCCAGAGGGGACAGGCCCCCCCCCATTCCCCATTAATTTGAGCCCCTCCAGTCAAATGCCCTGGAGGGGGCCCAGCAGGGTGATCCTGGAAGCGCTTCGCTGCAGGGCCGTGTTCCCTGCCCGGGTACAAAGTCCCCTTCCAAGTGCATCTGGGGCTGCACTTGGGGGAGGCCGAAGGGCAGCGCCACCTGCCCCCAGGATTGGGATTATTTCATAGCAACCAGGAGCGACTGGGGCCTTGCCCCAGAGAGCTCAGAGCCAGCCAGGGGGCCGTAACGGGACAGGAGATGCAGCCCCCCCCAAATCCAAGGGGGGGACCCATATCCCAGCCCTCTACCCCCCAACCCCCTCTCACACCATCCCCCAGCCACCTCCCTCTTCAGTTCAGTCTCCCCACCCCAGCCACTTCCTTCTCAGAACGACCCCCCCCCCCCCGCCTTCTCCAGCCTCCCCCCCTCATCTTCACTACCCCTAGTTCAAAACCCCTGGTCTCCCCCTTCCTCATCCTCCCCCCTCCCCCACGCTCCCAGTCCTCCTCCTGCCCCCCAGCTCCGCCCCCACTTCCCTGTGCTCCTCTGTGCCCCCCCCAGCTCATGCTCAGTGCCCCCCGACCCGCCACCTCCGAGCTCAGCGGCCTCGGAGCGGATGCGCAGCTTCCCTCCGCCGCGTTCTCGAACCCGAACGCCGGTAGCGCCGCATTCCATCCGGCGGGGGGGGGGAGGAACCCGGGGACTCTTATTCTGACAGCGGTCGGGCTCTGCTTAGTCATGGTGACTCCCCCCCCCGCCCCCCCCAGCTCCTGCCTGCGCCATGGAGGAGCCGAGCCGGGCCTGGCCGGGACGCGCGGGCGGACGAGCAGGGCAGCGGCCAGGGCCATGGCTGGGTTAGTGACCCCCCGACGAGAGGGGACCCCCTCCCCCGCCCCCCGGGCTCATGGGGATCCCCCAGCCGGGCTCCAGGGCAGGGACCAGCTGCCCCCCCGGGGGAGAACCCCCCCGACCGCCCCCCCGCCTGGGCTGCCCGCCCGGAGTTGCCAGGGACCCCCCCCCCCGTGACCAGGTCTCCGGGCTGGAAGTGGGGCGGGGCGGGGCGGAGACCCCAGAGCGGGGGCGGGGAGCTGGGCCCGGAGACGAATTATTTTGCGGGGCCCATTGAGCGGGGAGCGGCCGACCCCCCCCGGGAGCCGGTGGCGCTTTGTCTCGGGAGCTTTAACCAGCTGTTTGTCCGGGGGGGCCGTGTGGGGCTCTCACGGGGGGGCGTGAATGAAGGTCCCTAGATGGGGGGGGGCTAATCCCGTGCTATTGCCCCCCCCGCAGCCTTTCTTGTTACCTCGCCGCTGGCCCCCCAAGAGCCGATGGGTTCCTCACGGGGGGGCGAGGGGGGGTCCGGCTGCTTTTGTGGTGGGAGGGGGGATTATTCCTGGATTGAAACTCCGCCCCCCCCGTAGGGGAAGGTGGCCAAGGAAATGCCGACGTGTGAGCCCGGCAGGCTGAGCCGGGCGCGGGGGGGGTCACCGATTCGGTGGCTCGGGGGCAGGAGCGAACCCAGCTGCCGGGGCTCACGTGCACGGACCTTGTTTACGAGCCCAGCTGACTAGTCGGGTCCCGGGGGGGCCCGGCCGGGGGGGGCTGGTTAATCTTTTCCATGTCTGGCTGCCTCCCTGAAATTGCAACACGTTGCCTGGGTGGCTCGGCTCCCCGCATCCGGCCCCCGCCCCGGGCCACACGCTCGCCTCCCCCCCCCCCCCACCTCCCCATGCTTCCTCCCCCAGCATCTCCGCCCGGCCTCGGTGGGTGCAGGCTGGGGTGAGTCAGGATTGCTGGGGTCTAGTGGGTCAGAGTGGGGGAGGGACACTGGCAGCCAGGACTCCTGGGTTCTGTTCCTGGCTCTGCCCCTGACTTGGACAAACTCCTCCCCCTCTCTGTGCCTCAGTTTCCCCACCTATAAAATGGGGGTCGTTAGTGAGAGAGAGGTGGGGAACAGGGCTCCACTCAGCCTGCTGCCCCCTGCTGGATGGCATCAGAACCACTCAGCTGTGTCATAGGCCCCTCACTGCTAACACCTAAGGGAAATTTCCCTTTAGCTGAAGCATGAAAGGCCTGGGCCCCTCTCCCTGCTGCTGCCCAGATGTGCCGAGCACCCGTGGGGCACGTGGGATGGCAACAGCCCGAGGTGGGATGTGGCCAGATGCTCCCCTTGCGGGTGAGCCGCGCCGAGCCCCTAGGATGCAGAGACTCGGGGTGGGCAGGGTTCAGGTTCCCACCAGAACTCTGCTGCGGTTTTTCTGCATCAGTCACTTCCCTCCCCTCAGGAGCCGCACTCAAAGCAGGATCTAAGAGACACCAGGCACTCAGCGTGATCTGGTGGGTCCCTCTGGCTTCCTTCCCCAGCTCTGCCACTGGCTGACTGGGTGATGGCCTGTCTCTGTGCCTCAGTTTACCCTCCCACCCCATATCTAAGACTGAGCTCTTTGGGGCAGGAACTTGAGGCCTGGTCTGTGCAGCGCCCGGCACAGGGGGGGCCCTGATCTCCGCTGGGGTCTCCAGGCGCTACCATAATGCACAGACTAGTGGGAGCTGAGATGGGGAAATCCTGCCCCTGCCTCTGGCCTGGGCTTCAAAGAACAACCCGTGTTTGTTTGTTTAAGTGGAGAAGCCGCGTTGCCAATTAGCCCTGGGCAGCTCTGGCGTTTGGGGGCGGGGGGGAGACGCAGAGACCTTGAGAGCAGAAATCATCCTCCAGCGTCAGTGTGCGGGACGCTCAGTCTGTTTGGAGGTGGGTGTTATTTATTAGCTGCCAGCCCCCCAGCTGTGGCCTAGGGTCGTTTATTAGATATATTACGATAGCTCCCAGGCCCCCCAGCCATGGCCTAGGTGCCAGGAGCTGTACATTGTTTATTAGGTATATTAAGGTAGCTCCCAGGCCCCCCAGCTGTGCTCCTGGCCCCCTGGTGCCAGGTGCTGCACAGACGCAGAACAGCGAGACGATCCCTGCCCCAAAGAGCTTCCGATCTGAGTCTAACACAAATGAGATGGAGGCTGGTGTGCTGGGGGGGTGTCCGCTTGTCTGTCTCTTGTTACCTGGATAGCTGCAGCCTCCCCACCCCCAATCCAGCCCCAAACAGCCCTGCATTCGTGCTCAGGGCAGGTCCCCTCCGGGTATTGACTGTGCCAACGTCCGTCTCTCCTCCGCCGCAGCGGGAGGAAGTCAGTCAGGGACTGGCCTCGGGGTCGGTCGTCCAGGGTTTGTGTGTAGAGCCGGCTAGTGGAGAATGAGCCAGGGTCACTTCCCGCGTCCTGCCCAGAGCTGCACGGGGGCCTGGCCGGGCGCAGTGGGGCTTGGCTGAGGGATCGCTGAGAAAAGTGGGGACTGTCTGGGGAGGGAGCGGGTGGCTGGGGGGCAGTGAATCCCCTGCTGTGCCAGGGCCCGGAGCCCCAGGCTCGCCCTGCGGCTGAGCTGCGTCCTCGTTAGCAGCAATTCCTCCTCGATAATGCTTAAATGCACCACTACCAAACCAGCTGGGGGGCCCCCTCCGGCCTGGACCTCTGGGGCTGCGGCTGGCCATGCGGGGTGTTTTCTAGAGCCGGTAGGGTCAGGGCTGCAGCTGCTGATTCCCCAGTGCAGCGAGAGCCCCCCGGTATGGGCCAGGGTGGGAAGTGGGGCTGGGTCCCCCCCAGCTGCTTCCCACACTGGGGGCCCTGGCTGAGTGGGTGGGGCTGGGTCCCGGCTAAGCCCGTCTCTCTCTCCCCCCTGCAGACGTGGCGTTGCGGTGTCCCAGGGCTCAGTAGTGCCCTCCCTGGCGCTGTAGTCCGATCCCCCCAGCTCCGTTGCCCCCTGCGATGCGCCCGCGCCGGCCTCGGTGATGTACGCGCCCGAGTGCAAGGCGGAGGTGACGCCGTCTCACCACGGGCACCGCTCGTTCAGCTACACCCTGGAGGAGCACACCAAGCAGGCCTTCGGCATCATGAACCAGCTGCGCCTCAGCCAGCAGCTGTGCGACGTCACCTTGCGGGTGCGCTATGAGGACGCCCCCCCGGCCGACTTCCAAGCCCACAAGGTGGTGCTGGCCTCCTCCAGCCCCGTCTTCAAGGCCATGTTCACCACGGGGCTGCGGGAGCAGGCCATGGAGGTGGTGCCCATCGAGGGCATCCACCCGCGCGTGATGGAGCGGCTCATCGAGTTCGCCTACACGGCCTCCATCTCGGTGGGCGAGAAGTGCGTGGTGCACGTCATGAACGGCGCCGTCATGTACCAGATCGACAGCGTGGTCAAGGCCTGCTGCGACTTCCTGGTGCAGCAGCTCGACCCCAGCAACGCCATCGGGATCGCCAACTTCGCCGAGCAGATCGGCTGCGTCGAGCTGCACCAGCGGGCCCGCGAGTACATCTACATGAACTTCGGGGAGGTGAGTGCAGGGGGGCTCGATCCACGGCTCGGGGCTGCGCCCCGGCTTTCCAGCGGTTCCTGAGAGGAGCCCCCAGCATGCCAGAGCCCCTCGGGGACCCACTCGCCTTCACAGCCCCTGAGACTGAGCCTCTGGGTCCCGCCCTCCTGCTGCCCCCGGGAGCTCTGAGCCCGACGCCTGGGCAGAGACCTGGCCCCTCTGCAGGGACCAGCAACCCCCGGCATCTGGCTCCTGACCCCAGGCAGACCCTAGAGCAGCGAAGGTCCAGACCTGGTCCAGCCGGCCAAGCCAGGGCTCCCCGGACCAACCGCTGGGGAATGGCTGAGCTGGGTCCAGTCCCTGGGAGAGCTGCTGAGCCCCTCCCCAGGCCAGCCCCCCTCCCAGCCTCCTGTCACCTCCCGGGCCCTCCTGCAGCGCCTGGCCCGGTTCCCTTCCCGTGTGCTGCCTGCCCACGTTCCCCCCTGGTGGGCATTAGCCGGTCGGTCCCTGGGAGTCCTGTTGTCTGGTGGGAGCCGTGGTGGATCAGGTCAGTTTCACCCCCCGCCCCCGTTCCCTGACCCACACCTCAGGCTCCTTCCTCCCATGAATCACAGCCGGGCCGGGCTGTCAGCAGCATGGCACCGAACACGCCCGCCGGGTCACTGGGGGAGGGGCTGCCCCGGGGCCTGAGACTACAGAGGTGTGAGGCTGCGGGGTGGAGCCTGAGCTAAGGGATGTCCCCAAGCCCCGTGGGGGGGGGGTGAGGGGTGCAGGGAGAGGCTCAGAGTTAAAGGTGTCATGGGAACTGGACTCCTACACATGGGGGGGCTCCCAGGTGGCCACTGCAGGCTGGGTGGAAATAAACCCTGGACTCCTCCCCCCATAGTGGGGCTGCCGCAGGGGAGGAGCAGGGGGGGGGCGTTGGGTGCTGTGTGGATGGGGAGGGGCAGCACCCCTGCTACTGGCTCTGGGGAGACACCGAGGCGGCTCCTGGGGTTTGAGAGGCTTCCTCCCTGGGGAGAGGGACCCTGCCTGGCTCATTCCCCAGGACCGGCGTGGGGCGCTGGGGGGCACCGGACCAGCAGGGGGCACGGAATTTAGCAGAGGACGCTGTGGGGCTCTGCCCCAGAGGCCGGTTGCTCTGCAGTGTCTGCCTGGTGGCTGAGCTCCGGGGCCTGATCCTGCTGCTGGGGGTTAGTGGCAGCGAGTGGGTGATTCCTCCCTCCAGGGTCTGGCCCTAGCTGAGTGGCCCCCTCCCCTGGGGCAAGGGGGCTGCAGTGAGGCCTGCTGGGGCAGGGCTGAGTCACTGGAGGGTGGCTGGCAGGAACCTGGGCACGGGAGTCTTACGTCAGCGGGGAGGCGGCTCCTAAGAGGCCCATGTGGCGCGCGAGCAGGACTCTGGTTAGGGCCTGTTCTGCCCCCCGTGGCGGTTGGATCTGTGGGTCCCGGCTGGGTGAATTCCTGTCGGGGGGGGGGGAGGCCGACCCCCTGCCTGTGCACCAGCTGCCTCCATGAGCACATGGGGGGGGGGGGGAGTCACCTCTGTCTGGTTTATCAGGGGTCCCACCCAAGGGGCGAAGGCACATATTGTAGGGTGACGTAGGTGGGGCTGGGGGTGCAGAGCCCGGGCCTGCTGGTGCAGGTGTAAGATCACTCAATGCTGGATTGTTATTGTAGGGCCCGCCCCCAGGCTCTGCTCCCATGCATGGGACTGCAGCTCCTTCTAGTGGCTGCAGCCTGCAAGTGCATTTAGGGCTCTCATTGCCCCCCCCAGGCTCTCTCCTGCCTCCCCCCACTCACTGTCTCTCCCCCTGCCCAGGTGGTCAAGCAGGAGGAGTTCTTCAACCTCTCGCACTGCCAGCTGGTGACGCTGATCAGCCGGGACGAGCTGAACGTGCGCTGCGAGTCCGAGGTCTTCCACGCCTGCATTAACTGGGTGAAGTACGACTGCGAGAGCCGGCGGCTGTACGTGCAGGCGCTGCTGCAGGCCGTGCGCTGCCACGCGCTCACCCCCCACTTCCTGCAGACCCAGCTGCAGAAGTGCGAGATCCTGCAGTCGGACGCGCGCTGCAAGGACTACCTGGCCCAGATCTTCCAGGAGCTCACCCTGCACAAGCCCACCCCGGGCATGTCCACGCGCGCCCCCAAGGTGGGCCAGCTGATCTACACGGCCGGCGGCTACTACCGCCAGTCGCTCAGCTACCTGGAGGCCTACAACCCCTGCGACGGCTCCTGGATCCGGCTGGCCGACCTGCAGGTGCCCCGCAGCGGGCTGGCCGGCTGCGTGGTGGGGGGGCTCTTCTACGCCGTGGGGGGACGGAACAACTCGCCCGACGGCAACATGGACTCCAACGCCATCGACTGCTACAACCCCATGACCAACCAGTGGTCGCCCTGCGCCCCCATGAGCGTGCCCCGCAACCGCATCGGCGTGGGCGTCATCGACGGCCTGATCTACGCCGTGGGCGGCTCACACGGCTGCGTCCATCACAACAGCGTGGAGAGGTGAGGGGGCCGGCCCTGGGCCTAGCTGAGGCTTGGGACCCAGGAATCCTGAGCGCCACGAGCTGGAGCAGGAGCCAGGAGTCCCGGCTGCCGCGGTGAGAGGGCGGCGGGGGTCCCGGCCTAGCCGAAGGCTGGAAGAGGAACAGAGGGGAAGAGACTTGCCCAGGGTTTCCCCTCGGGCCGTGGCATAGGGTCCCTGATTGCCGCCCCATCCCCCTCCACCTCGCACTTGGGGCACAGGGAGCCTTGCCCCGGGGAGCCCCCCCGCCTGCTGGGTCTAGGCCACTCCTCTGCCCCGCCCTGGTGTCTGATGCTGCCTCTGGCCCCCTGCAGGTATGAGCCGGACCGGGACACGTGGCAGCTGGTGGCGCCTATGCTGACGCGCAGGATCGGTGTGGGGGTGGCCGTGCTGAACCGCCTCCTCTACGCTGTGGGCGGCTTTGATGGCACCGAGCGGCTCCGCTCGGCCGAGTGCTACTACCCGGAGCGGGACGAGTGGCGCCCCATTGCCCCCATGCAGACCATCCGCAGCGGAGCCGGTAAGCGACGGGCAGGTGCCCCGTACAGTAAGGTCCTTGCTGCTGGCTGGGCTGGCTCTGGGCAGCTGTCCCGTCCCGCCCCGGGGGATGAGTCGGGAGCGCGGTGCCCCTGCCCACTCAGTCCTGGCGGCTCTGGGTCGGCTCATGGAGACCCTGGCGCTGCAGGCAGACGGGCACTGACCGGCAGCAGCCGCGGGGGCCTGGCAGCCGTTGGAAGGGTTCCCCCGGGCGTGGCAGCCGTGCTGTGGGGTGGGGTCCCCATTTCCAGGGTGCTCAGGGAGCTGAGCACAGGAAGAGGGGTGTGGGTCCCTGCCCCCCGTGATGGGCTGGGATCAATGCATGCTGCCCCCACACAGGTGTCTGTGCCCTCAACAACTGCGTCTACGCCATGGGGGGCTATGACGGCACAGACCAGCTGAACAGCACCGAGCGCTACGATGTGGAGACGGACAGCTGGGCCGCGGCCGCCCCCATGAGGCACCGGCGCAGCGCGCTGGGCGTCACCGTGCACCAGGGCAAGATCTACGTGCTGGGTGAGTGCCGGGGGACAACTTCCCCTGCCCCTCGCGCCAGCTGTTCCAGCTGCAGGGCTGACCCCTGTGGCTGGCGTGGGGGATGGGGGGGCCCTGCCCTGCCCTGCCCTGCCCTGCCAGGCAGCATGAGACCAGCCACTCTCTCCTCTCGGCTGCAGGCGGCTACGACGGTCACACCTTCCTGGACAGCGTGGAGTGCTACGACCCCGCCACCGACACGTGGACCGAGGTGACGCACATGACGTCCGGCCGCAGCGGGGTGGGCGTGGCCATCACCATGGAGCCGTGCCGCAAGCAGCTCGACCCGCACGCCTGTGACTGCTAGCGCCGCCCTGGCTGGGCGGGGTGGCCGAGTCAGTGTTAACCAGCCGTGCCTGGGAGCCCCCCTTCTGCCAGGGGGCCGGAGCTGGTTTTCCAAGTGCCAAGGGGGCAGGGGAGTCCTGCCTCCATTCCAGCACCGCCTCCCCCTCCCCCCGCAGCACGGCATGACTGGCTCCCAGTCTGCCCTTTCATGCGGAGATGGGAAGGGGTGGGGGGGGTCTTTCCCAGCCTCCTCTTGACTCCCTCAGCCTCGCTCCCCCCAGCAGGACACTGGGGGCCCAGCAGCCGGCCAAGGGGCAGGAGATCCCTACACTGCGGAGCCTCTCCTGTGACCCGCCTAGCCCCATGCCCTGGGTCCCTGCCCTGCCGGGCTCAGGGGGAGGCTCGGACAGTCAGCTCTGGCTGCCACGGCAGTTGTCACAGGCCCCAGTGTCCCCTGGCTAGCAGCCTGGGCTTCCCCTACTGGAAGGGGGAATGCCCCCCCCCAGCGTTCACCTAAGCCAGGGGGTCGGGCTGTGCTGCAGGGCAGGCGGCCGCGGGCTGAACTGGGCAGAGCAGGCCTGGCACGGTGACAGGCTGGAGGATTGGCAGCAGTTCCTGAACAGCCGCGTGCGTTACGGCGCCTGGTGTCTCTGCTTACGACTCACGCTGCCGCCCGGCCGCAGGGAGACTGCTTTTAACGATCTGATTTCAAACGCTGATTTATTGTTACAGGAATAAAAAATCCCTTTGTGATTAGCATCTGGGTCAGTCGCTAGCCAGCTGGTAAAGCCAGCCGTGCCGCGCCCATGGCCAGCTCATCACCAGGCTGGGGGCCGGGGTCACCAGGCCGTGTCCACCAGGCTCCACAGATAGTCGCTGATGAAGCACTTGGAGTGCTGGCTGCCGTCGATGGCGATGGGCTGAGCAATGGCAGGGCCATGATGGACTGGGGAGCCGCGGTTCAGGAAAATGACAGACGTGGCTTCTAGCCAGACAGGCCCCCGCCCCCGCCCGCCTGAAAGGATACTGCCTTTGATCTGCGGCGGCTCACACTCGTAGTCCCAGTCGATCCGGCTGATCTTGTAGTAGAGCTGAGCCACGTACCTGTGGAATGCAGCCTGTCAGTGCCTGGGCTGCCCTTGGGACACCGCTGATTGTTTACACAGGCTGGATCCCGTTTGTGTGGGTCTCAGCCCAGCAACCGGGGGGGAGGAACCAGCCCTATAGCAACATGGCAGGGGAAGCCAAGCCTGCGTGGAGGGACCCCCAAGGCCTGCCCCCCCCAACTCAGCGAGCAGAGTCTGAGCAAGGGGTACCACTTCCCAGCCAGAGGATGGGAGCCCCCGTTAGCCCGTAGCAGTGGCCCCTCCCTCCCCCCCCCGGACTCACGCTGCAGAAGTGATCACGCTACTGTCGTCCTCCACGTCATCCTCCACGCGCCCGATCTCGGCCCTCAGTTCCTCCAGCTCTCTCCTCGCGGCGGTGCGGAAGGGAGTGAAGGAGCCTTGTCTCTAACAGGTTACTCTCCCCGCCCCCAAGCCAGCTGGCGTTCTGTGCGCCAGGCTAATCCCAGTGCCCCAGAGAAACTATCCCAGCCCATGGCCTGCTGCCACCCTGACCTTCTCTGCAGGGTGGGCTGGACCTGCAGCGCGCCGTGTGGCTTAGCTACAGGCAGCAGCTAACCAGGCCAGCGTGCCAGGCTCCCACGCAAGGAAGGATATGTGCTGCCAGCCCTCAGCCTGGTGTCCTCGTCGCTGGCTCTCCGCAGCGCCTCTTCCAGCGCCTGCACCTTCTGGAGGCTTTTCTGCATCTCCTCTTCCCTGTCGAGGAGTTCCTGAGCCACCTTCTCCTCCGTAGCTAGCAGATCTGCAGGGGGGGAGAGGCAGCCTTCACAGCCAACAGCGATGCTACGTGCCCTCCTCTGACCCAGCGGCTGGGCTGATGAGCCCGGGAGACCCTTGCAGAGAGACCCCAGCCAATCAACACTGCTCCCTGCAGCCCTGCGCTGCGCCCTGCCCGGAGGAGCTGCGAGGAGCTGAGCGGCCTTGAGGCATGCAGGACTGGGGCAGCTCAGGAGCAGCCAGCTCTAACCTTACCGGGGGGCTAGCTAGCCTGGCCTGGATGCACCCCCCACTCTGGTGAGAGGGCAGTGTGTGGGGATGGGGGGAGCCTGAGTTAACTCTGCAGCCAGGACAGAGCCTACAAACCACTGGGCTCCCAGGGAACAAGGAGGCAGCCTCTACCTTTAACCAGCTGTGCTGTGGTCAGCTGCGTATCCAGGAGCTTGTCAAACATCTTCTCCTGTTTGTCCAGGCTTCTCTTCAGCAGGTTCCCGGCTCCGCCTGCCGCCAGCACCTTCAGCAGCTCCTTGCTAACCTCCTCCATCTCCTGCATTTGTTCGTTCAGCATGGCTGGCATCGGTCGCTCCCCAGCGTCAGAGGCACTGAGGCAAAAGCGCAGGGGGTGAGAGACACGGTGGCCTCCCTGCCCCTCACACACCACCGAGTCCTTTACGCACAGTGCCCTCTGGCCCCCTCAGGCCTGAGCCACCACCCCACACTCATTTTAAAGGGCTCCTCTTCACACACCCCCGATGAACCACGGGCGGTATCGTTCTCACGTTGGCTAGCAAAGCAGCTCCTGTTAGGCAGAAAAGGCATTCACGGCTTCACTGCTGCAGGGCCACAGCACGCAACCTGGCCGCAGCATCTCCTGCCAAGGGGCTCGCCAGCGCTGTAATGACTCACACGGGGGTCTTCACTGCCAGGGGACCGCGGGTTATCGTGTGAGAACACACTCGGGGTCAGGGCTGCCAGCCAGCCAGCCCAGTGGCCTACCTCTGACAGCGGCTGGTGCTAGATGCTTGAGCAGGAACGAACAGTGCATGGCCGTCAGAGGTTTAGGGCCACCTGAGCACGGGGCTGCCTGCGTCCCTCACCCTGGCTAACAGGAATTTAGCTAATACCTTTTTGAACTCGCTTCTACTTTTGGCCTTCACACCATCCTGTGGCCATGAGTTCCACAGGTCGCCGGGGTGAAGTATTGCCCGGGGCTGGTTTTACAACGGCTGTCTGAGTTTCACTGGGTGACCCCTAGTCCTTGAGGGGTAAATAACAGAGCCGCCGTCTGGCTGCACACCAGCCTGATGTTACAGATCCCCCCCAGCGCCGCTTTGCCAGGCTGAGCAGCCCGGCACGTTGATCGCCCCGCGCACGGAAGCTGCCCCACACCCGCCAGCAGCTCTTGTCCGGCTCGCTGCTTTGCCCAAGCCTTCTTTTTTGAGCGGGTGCTCGGCGCTGCAGGCAGGGTGGCGCTGTGGCTGTGGCCGGGCCCTGCCTCGCACGGCGGCGTCAGGGTGTGTCTGGCTCATCGCGCCTTTGCCTACCGCAGCCGAACCGGCCCCGGCCCCCGCCCGACCCACGGCCCCGCCCCGGGGGAGGGGCACGACCCCCGCGTCGGTTACCGGGGGGGGAGGGGCGGGCCCCGCGCTCACCTGCACCTCGCGCCGCCGCTCAGCTCCGTTGCTGCTGTTCCCCGCCCCCCCCCCTCCCTTCTGCTGAGGAGAGGCGGGACTTAGTCTCCCGCCCCGCCTCCTATCAACTCGCCATTGGCCTCCGCGGCCGCCGCTCGCCACGGATTGGCCGCTCGCTTCGCCCAATCGGAGCCCGCCTGGCCGGCGCGCGCCGCTTTTCAAAAAAAAAAAAAAAAAAAAGCCGGGAAGTTGGCGGCTGCGCGCACGCGCAGTAAGGGGGGACTCCTAGCCTGGCCCCCCTCCGCGCCGGCAGCTTCCTGTTCTACCCCCCCCCCCTCCAACGCCCCGCAGGCGGCTGTTCTCACGCCGCGCTGCCACCAGGTGGCGGCAGAGAACAGGGCGCAGCGCGGGCCCTGCTGCGGGGGGTGGGGCTGTGCAAGAGCCACGTGGCCTAGCCCTGCATGGGGGTGGGAGGGGCCTTCTATGCGGCCACGTGGTGGCCCCGCCCGTACGCCAGGGGCGGGGCACATGGCGGCTGGGGGGGGGGGGCCATCCAGGATGCCCCCAGGGCTGGAGTGAGGTCCTCACAGTGACCCCCCCCAGGCTGCTCCTCCGTCCCCAACATCCCTCGTGGGCTCAGGCCAGGGGGCGGCTGCCCCTTCCCCAGTCCCGGCGTGGGGGGTCCCGGCCCCCTCGGGGGCAGCGTTGCCGGGATCGTGTCCCGAAAAGCCCCAGCTCCGGGAGGCACGGGGAGGGGGGCGAGTCCAGCCCCGACGGCGTGGGGGCGAAAGAAGCCTCAGACGGGCTCCTTGGCCCCCCTCCCCCAAGCAGGCGGCGAATGAAAAGACCCCGCCCGGGCCCAGGCAGCCCCCCCCCCCCACCGGCACAGCCACCCAGGGGCAAACAGCTGCCCCCCCCCGCCCACCCCACAGGGCACGGAGCGGGCACCAGGCACCCGCCAGCACGAGGGGGCCCCTGGGCTTTGTGCCCCCCGGCCAGCTGTGGGTGCAGGGTGGCTGCTGCACAGAACCTGGGGGGGCGGGTCTCGGTAAGAGAGGTGACCCTGCAACCGTGGATGCCTCCCCCCCCGCCCCCCGCGACTGCCCCAGGCCCGGAGCACCCCCACATGTACCTGGGTCACCCCCTGCCCCAAGACGTGGCCGGACCTTTCCAGAACCAGCCCTGGGGGCCCAGGCACCGCCCGCTCGCTCCCCGGCAGATGCCCCGGTGCCTGCCCCCCCCCCCCCCGCCATCCTCGGCTGCTCCCCCCCGAGCCCAGCGCCCCGCGTGCAGGCCAGAGGCAGGGTCGCTTCCTCCTGGTTTTATTGTGAGTTCCGCAGCTGACGCCGGTAAAGGCCGAGAACCACCACACGGACACGGCGAACATGTTACACCGGCGACATAGGCGGGGCAGAGGGGCCGGGGGGGGGGGGCAGAGGGGAGCTCAGACCCTGGGGAGAGGGCTCAGCCCCCCCCCCCGACCCTCTCGCCCACACGGGGGGGGGGGTGTCATTTACAGCCGCTATTCACAGTATATACAGAACAGACCCGACCCGACCGACGCACGGAACCGACCCGCGTACAAAAATAAAGGCTCTGGGGGGGGGGGGGGGGGGGGGCACCGGAGAGGCGGGCACCGCCCCCACTGCACCCGGGCGGGAGGAAACAGAACTCAATTGCTACAGTACAGTGCTCAGACATGGCCCCGTCCCCGGGAGGGGCCAGGGCAGGGTGTGCCCCCCCGCCCCCCCCGCCCCCCAGGCGCTGGCTGGCAGGCGGCCCACGCCCGCCCGAGACCCACTGCCAGTGGCCCGCCAGGTGGGTTGGCCCTGCCCATTTGCTCATCCTGCCCCCCCCCCCCCCCCCGAGGCACCTGGTGACGAGCCCCCCCCCCCCCCCCCGCCCAGGGGGATGAGCCATGGGGGGGAAACGACACCCCCTCAAAGTGCTTTGGTTCGAAAGCTCGAAGCAGTTGGGGGGGGCACCTCGCTCATTATTGCTTCACTCCTAGTGGGGGGGGGGCACAGCTGGGGGCAGCAGGCTGGTACCTGCCAGCCCCAGCTTGCTTCCATCTCCCGCACAGGGGCTGGGGCTTTCTGCCGCTCACCCCCCCCTTGGGGAGGCCTCGTTTGCCACAAAACTGCCCCTTCCCCACCCTATGGGGAGATGCCAGGGTCTCAAAAGCTTGGTTGGCGGGGGGGCGGGGGGGGGGGGTCAGAGTCATTGCACTGGGCATAGTGGCAGGGGGGCAAACTGAGCAGCCCAGCCTGGGAACCCTGCCCCCCAGGGAAGGCAGCAGCTAGCGGGCCCAGATCCCACAGCCATAAGGGTCCATTTGCTGGGGCGGGGGGGGGGGAGGGTGTCCCACGGCTGCACTAGCCCAGCTGGCCCTGGAGAGCTGTGCGGCAACGCTGCCTGCCAGGCTGGCTCTGGGCCCAGCGTGGTTCCCCAGAGCCACTCTGACCCCACCGGCCAGGCCAGAGCACCCACACCATGAAGCCGCTGCCGGCTCCCAGCCCCTTGGGTTTGGTCACCAGCTGGCTCCTGTCGCCTGTGTTCCCGCCAGCGCTGGGAGCCCGCGGCGGGGGTTAAAGCCCTGGGGAGCTGGGCGCTCCGGCCCTGCTCCTGCCTGGCGGCGTTTGCTGCAGAGCTGCCCGCTGGCCTTGTTCCCCTTCGCGACAGGGAAACGGATGCCGCCCGCTTCCCTCTGAAGCTCCCATTGCCCAGGGGTTGAGCGCCTAGCGCCACGCGGGAGCTCCACAGGATGCTCCGGGGCCCAGCTACCCCTGAACAGGGCTTCAGCACCTTTGCTTGTCCCCTGGGCGCCTGCCTACGGTGTCGGTGCCCGAGGCCCCTGGGCTGCCACCTTGTGGGGGGCAAACGTCCAAGCGGAGCGAAGCAGAGCGAAGCGGGGGAGCTCAGGGAGTGGGGTGGGGGGGGGCGAGCAGCTGGCTGGGCCCAGGGATGCGAACGTATTGCCGTATTTGTGCAAAATGAAGAGAGGAAGACGTAGCCGGCTGGACGCTCAGAGCGCGCTTGCTGTGGGGGGGCTTGGATTAGCATCAGCATCGTGTCCTCCCTTTGTAAGTGAACCCCCCCTCCATCCTCCCGGGGGAGTTATGGCGTCAGTGGGGGAGGGGAAAGGGGGGGACGGGAGGGGAACGAGCCCCCCAGTGAAGGGAGAAAAAAAATCCGATTACAGAAAAATAAAACAATTTCTCTCCCCTCCCCCCACAACTCTCCAAAAATAATAATTAATTTACAATAAATTACCAGGTGCTTTAAAAAAACCCAGAACCCACAAACATCCCCTCCCCCCACACAAATAAATTAAAAGAATAATAACCACTGTCATCCTGCGCTCCGCACGGAGCCGCTGGCAGCCCTGGCGCAGACACCTCGGCCAGCCCGGCCTCGCAGTGGGCCGGGGTGCTTGCTCCAGGCCGGTCCGTAGGGTGGGGGGCGCAGGGTCAGACCCCCCTGGCACTCCCCTTCGGCGCTGCGCTCATTCCTGATTGTTTACAAAAATATATCTATAAATGGCTTTGGGTGAGGAAAGATCCGGATGGAAAGCGTAAAGCGACCCACGGCGCCGGCCCCGCCCGTCCGCCCGAAATAAAAAATCCTCCGAACAAATCAGTAAAAAAACCAGCAGCCCCCGAACAAATAGAACAGAAAGTTCCCGGAGTGTTTTGAGCTCCTGCTATGGCGGCGTCTACAGTTGCTGTCTGTGTGCGTGCGGGGTGTGTGCGCATGTAGGGTGTGTGTGCGTGTGGGGTGTGTGTGCACTGTGGGTGTTTTTCCCTTTTTGGTGGTTTGTTTTTGAAAAGTTTTGGTTTTTTTTTCCTTTTTCGTTTTTGTAAAAAATACAATAAAAATCCCCCCAAAGAAACCAAATGAAAATAAAACTCAGTTTTTTTGTTGGCTCCCCTCCTCCCCCCCAAAAAATCCAGGGCGGGGGGTGCGTGTGTGTGGTTTTAGTTTTGTTTTCCGCCGGGCGGCCGAGCAGGAGCCCAGAGTCACGGGGCCCCAGAGGCTGTGTTGTGTGCCAGTCCGTTCTGCCCGCCCTCTTCCTCCTCCGCCAGGCACGGGCAGGGCGGCTGCTCCTCTGCGGTGTAGAAGCTGTTGTCCTCCTGGCCCGGGCTGCTCTGGTCCCGGTCCGACTGATCCGACTCCTCGCCCTCCTCCTCCAGCGTCAGTTCGAACTGGAATTTCTCCAGGCAGGCCTCCTCGTCCTTGTCGGCATCGTCCGGAGGCGGGGAGGGGCTCTGGGGGATCATGCTATGGTACCAGTCCCGGTTGTCCTCTAGGGTGTCCAGGATCTCCTGGGCATCGGGGTGCACCAGGTCAGCCCACGTCTCCCACAGCGGGTGAACGATGTAGTCAATGAACCCCACCTGCAAGGCAGAGCCGGGGAGGAGAGAACTGGAGCAGGTGGGATCTGGGCAGCGCCCGGCACGACCGGGCCCTGATCTCGGCCCCCAGCACAATGGGATGCAGGTTAGAGCCCAGGTGCTACCATCAGGCGGGTAAGAACAGGGCAGAGGGCTGTGGGCCAGAGGACCTGGAGGCCTGGGCTGTGGCAGGGACTCAGACAGCGGCCTACGAGTGAGTGAGTGGAGGGAGGTGGGTGCCCATGGGAATCCCCCCCGCGCTGGCCCCACACACCTGGCCAGGGCCATTCAGGGTCTGGGCGCCGGGACCCCAACAAGCTGAGCAGTTGCTGGAGCAGGTGGGAACGGATCAGGACCAGGTGGGTGGGCAGGGCGGTCCCCTCCCGGGCCCGGCAGCCTAGCTCCCACCCAGCGCT
This sequence comes from Emydura macquarii macquarii, assembly GCF_026122565.2. Taxonomy (NCBI): domain Eukaryota; kingdom Metazoa; phylum Chordata; order Testudines; family Chelidae; genus Emydura; species Emydura macquarii. The sequence continues at coordinate 2,976,013 of NW_027132429.1, forward strand.
AGGCTTGGAGCGGAGCAGCGGCCAGCCCGGCTCTCGGCGCACCTGGGATTTCTCCACGGAGGCCGTGTGCTTGTCGCACATGGGGCTGATCTCCATGCCCCGCTCCCGCTCCTTGTCGCCCTGCCGGAAGAACTCCTCCATGATGCGGTCGGTCCACTGGCGGTACAGCTCCAGCGGCTTGGTGGGGTTGCTGAGGTCGGCGCAGTGCACCATGTTGCGCAGGACCTGGGGGGGGGAGAAGGAATGACGGGGGCTGGGCCAGGCTGGGCGGCTCGTTTGCCTGCTTGGTCTAGGGGGCTGGGGGGCCTCCATCTCCCCACCCCCTGCCTGGGTCCTGTGCACCACTATCCCTCTCCGTCCCCCCCGCCTGGGCCCCGTCTGCCAGGGTCCTGCTCCCCCCCACACCTGGGTCCCCCCACACACACCTGGGTCCTGCTCCCCCCCACACCTGGGTCCCCCCCCACACCTGGGTCCTGCTCCCCCCCACACCTGGGTCCCCCCCCCCACACCTGGGTCCTGCTCCCCCCACACCTGGGTCCCCCCCCACACCTGGGTCCTGCTCCCCCCCCACACCTGGGTCCCTCCCCCCACACCTGGGTCCTGCTCCCCCCCACACCTGGGTCCCCCCCCCACACCTGGGTCCTGTCCCTCCCCCACACCTGGGTCCTGTCCCCCCACACCTGGGTCCCCCCCCCACACCTGGGTCCCTCCCCCCACACCTGGGTCCTGCTCCCCCCCACACCTGGGCCCCCCCCCACACCTGGGTCCCCCCCCCCACACCTGGGTCCTGTCCGTGTAGTTGTCCAGCAGCAGCACCCCGGAGCTTGTCACTTTCTTGGTCTCCACCATGGTCTTGAGATCGGCCAAGAGGCTCATGTGCTTGGACATGTCGGTGGCCAGGACCTGGGGGGCGGGAGCCAGAATGTCACGCGGGGGGTGGGGGGGACACACCCTGAACCCAGGAGTCCGAGGACAATGCCCCTCGCTCCAGGCCTCCCCCACAGCCCCAGAGGGCTGATCCCAGGCCCCTCCCCCTCCGGAGCTGGGGACTGCCCAGACTCTGTCCCCAGCCTGACCCTCCTTCCTGCCTCTCAGCCCCTGCAGCTGGCACAGGTGCAGCCGCCCACTCTGCTCCCCCGGCAGCAGGATTCGATCCCAGCCCTTGCTCCTCGGGCGCCAGCCAGGGCCCTTGGCTGAGCTGCCTGGGGGCAGGGGGCAGCAAGGGCTCGGCTCCCCCCAGCAGGGCCTGGCTCACCATGTCGATGACCATCTTGCGCAGCGTCTGGCGCTGGCGCTTGCTGAGGTTCTGGAAGATGTCGCAATTCTCCTCCTGCAGCAGCTTGAAGCCCACGGCCAGGTGGTGGTTCTCCAGCACCGACTCGTCGTTGTACATCAGGGCCAGCTCCGAGTCTGCGGGACAGCAGGGTGGTCAGGGGGTGCCGGGGATAAGGCCTCCAGCCGCCCCGGTTCCTGCCTCCCTCGTGGCTCCACGGCGCGTGCTCCCGGCCGTGGGGGGTCAGTCTGTGTCAGGGGAGCTGCGAGCCTGAGCTCGGACCAGGCGCGGCGCAGAAGAGCGGGGAGATCCCTGCTCTCGGCCGGGCTGGCGTGCAAGGGAGAGTGCAGGGCTGGGGGGGGCATGCACGCAGGTGTGTGCGTGTCATAGTGCATGGCCGTGTGCGCAGGAGTGCATGTGTGCGGACTGCAGGCGCGTCCGTGTCCCAGTGCACAGCTACGTGTGTGCAAGAGTGCACGCGCATGCGCTGCAGGTGTGTGCATGTCTCAGTGCACACGTGTGCGCGCTGCAGGCGTGCCGTGGTTCATGCATGTGGACTGCAGGCGTGGCTGTGTCCCGGTGCACGACCGTGCGTGTGCTGGAGCAGGTAGAGAACAATCAGATCTTTCCCGCCCCAGTGGCTCCGGGTTGCCGGGCAGAGCGTGCCAAGACCCCCAGGACCTCGCCCTGTGCGTGGCATCGCGGGGCACTCACTGGTGTTGATCAGGAACTGGTTGGAGACACCCGGGTGATCCACGTCATGGATGGCGGCTGCGAACAGGGCGGCCAGGATCTCCAGGTCGGTGAAGACGGCCTGCCAAGGGCACATGCAGGGCGCTGAGGCTGGGCCCAACTCAGCCCCGGCCCGCCTGGCTAACAGACAGGGGCAGGACAGTCAGCGCCCCGCCCACGGGTGGACAGTGCCAGGCAGCGCCAGACGCCAGGAGACCTGGCTGCCAGCCCCAGGCTGGTCCCCTCAGGCCTGCTCCCAGCCACGGCATCGGCCCAGCCGGGAGTTGTGCGGGCCTGGCTCTGAAGGGAAGCTGCAGAGACTTTCCTAGATTGGCCGGGGGGTCAGCTCAGGGGCCCATCACCCAGGTATCCTGCCTCTGAGTGGGACCCATGCCAGCCGCTGCCAAGGACGGTGGCAGAACCCTGTAGCGATGGCAGAAACTGGCCCAGGGCGGGCAGACAGACAGATGACGAGGGCTGCGGGGACAGATGCACAGACAACTTTCCAGCCCCAGCGCCCGCTCATCCAAGTTCATTTCAATCCCGTTTCAGTCCCTCCCCCGGTGATCAGGGGCTGTTTGGATCCCCGGAACGTCCCGTCATTATGGGGGAGCAAGACCTGGCCCCGGGACCCCCCCGCCCCCGCTCAGTGCTCCTGCCTGCCGTGCCATGCGGGGTGCACAGGCTGCGGGACAGCTGTTAGATCCCCCGACTCCAGGGATCCGGGTCCATCGCTCTGTCCCCCCCACTCACATCCAGGGCCGGCGTGGAGAGCAGGACGTGCGTGGACTGCATGACGTCGGCGGCATGCAGGCTGTTGTGGTAGGCCACGTCGGCGTGGTAGTGATCTTCCAGGGTCAGGATGTAGGTGAGCAGCGTGTCCACTGGGATCTTGAAGGTTTTCAGTAGCTCTCTCTCCTGGGGGTAGGAGGGGGGGCATTTCTGGCCAGGCACAGTCACGCCACAGGGCTGGACACACGGCAAATCCCCCCGGACTCAGGGGGGTCACGCCCATCCCCCAGAGCTGGGCCCAGAGCCGGGAAGGGTCTTGCTCTACAGACACTGAAAAATCAGCAGTAGAGCTGGGGATGGACTCTAACCACTAGATACCCCTCCCCTTCCACAGCTCCAGCCGGCCTGCTGCTCTAACCACTAGACCCCACTCCCCTCCCACAGCTGGGCGGAATCCTGGCTCCCAGTCTCGTGCTGAGGATCCCTGGCCAGGCAGGCACCTGGCCTGATTCTGTGTGCGGTACAGTGGGTCGGGTGATGCTGGCCCTCGCAGGCACCCCTGTCCGGCCAGGCTCAGCCCCTACCTGGAATATCGTGTACATGATGCAGCTGAGCGAGCGGCTGTTGGAATATTCGGAGACGTGGAAAATGTTCAGGCCCCACCTGTTGAGATTCTCCAGCTCCTGGAAGGCAGAACAGGGCGTGTGAGAATGGGGGGGACGGGGCCGTGGGGGACGGCTGCGCCGAGGCCTGGCAGAGTGCCCCAGAGCTGGCAATGCCCAGCCGGTCCCACGCTCCCCAGTCAGCCGGACCTGCTGGAGACAGAGGCGCCGAGGCTCAGCAGGGGCTCCCCAGCCAGCCCCAGCCCTGGCAGCTGCCTCCCACTGCCCAGGCGGGTCCTACGGTGCCCTCGCCCCACGGGGGGACCCTTCCCGACGGTCCTGGCCGCAGAGCCACGGCCATTGGGGGACGGGGAGTTCCGGCTCCGCTGACGCTCTGCCCCCGCTGCAAAGGGTTGATTCCAGGAACAACGGAGTCAGGCAGGGGGTGGGCAAAGTGCCTCCCTCACACACAGCTCTGCCGCTGCCCCTCACTCCCGACCCGCAGCCCCTGCCAGCCCGGCCCGGTCCCCCCACACACATTGCTGAGCAGCTCCTCCTGGTCGGTTTTGACCCCGAAGCGGGGGACGCTGGAGTTGGTCAGGCTGGAGCTGTGCATGAGCTTCTTCACGCCGCTGATCTGGCACATGGGCTGCTGCTTCTTCTTCTTCTCCCGCTCCTTCGGGGTGGGGGGTGGGATCTCCACATCGTTCTGCTTGTCTGGGGGGGAGTAGCCAGTCAGCGGGGGGGGGGGGGGGGTCGCGTGTGGGACTGTGCGACCGGGGGGCGTGAACGTGGGGCCATGGGGCTGAGACTGTGCTGTGAGTGTGCAAGAGGCTGCGCGTTGTCAGTGGGAGTGCACCGGTGTGCGTATGGATCTGAGTGTGACTGTGCGTGTGCAAGACAGGCCTGGGGGGATGAGTGTGCAAACCCCACCCACCATCCTCAGGGGGCATTGCTGGGGCACTGGATCGTCCCCTCCCCACACTCCTGTCCTGGCACTAGGACGGAGCCCCCCAGGGCAGGAAGCTGAGGAGGGGGGACCCTGGCTGGGCTCGGCCTGGCAGGCAAACGGGCGCTCACCCCCTTGGGGGTGGCAGTGCAGAGGCCCCAGCCCAGGGCAGCTCACTCCAGGGGCTGGCGAGCCAGGGTCCCCTCTGGGGGGTGGTGCTGAGCAGGGGGCTCCAGGAACCCCCCCAAAGTACCTGCAGAGAAGAGGGTGGGACGAGGAATCAGGCCAGGGGGGACCCCAAGACATGGGCTCCAGGGGTGGGTCTCAGGCAAAGTGGGGGAAGGGCTGCACTGTGACATCACAGGGCACCCAGCCAATCAGCATGCAGAGGATTTCATTGTTTGCATCACATCCTGATGCCACTGATCACAGGGCCCCAGGGGCAACAGCGACCCAGAGCTGGTCTCTCCAGGGGCCTGTATGGGGCTCCCACATCCCCCCCCGAGTCCACCCTGGCACCCCCACAGCAACCTGCCCCAGCCCCCGCTCTAACCACCAGACTGCCCCCTGCCCTGGATAGAACCCAGGAGTCCTGGCTCTTAGCCCCTCCCCCCCCGGGTCTAACCATTAGACCCCACCCCCTGCCCTGGATAGAACCCAGGAGTCCCGGCTCAGTTGCTTAAGGCCGGAGGCTGACGTCCTTTGACGTCAGTGGGGCTCCGGGGACTCGGTCGCCTCCGCGGGAAGCTGCTGAGGATGCAGACCAAGAACGTCCTTCCTGGCGCGGGGCGTTGGCGTGCAGAAGGGCAGAGTGTGTGCACAGGTGTTTGAGGGAGGACGGGGGGGGGGCACAGGGGCCTGTATGGCACCGAGACTCCAGGCACGGGCTCCAGTGTTTGCAGGGAGCTGTCCACAGCACCCCAACCCCAGGAAGTGACGGACCCAGAGTGACACAAGGAGTTGAGACAGAGAACCCAGGAGTCCGGGCTCCCAGCACCCCTTGCTCTAACCCCTGAGTCCCCTGTGGTGCACAGGCAGGCTGGGCTGGGGCCCCTCTCGCCATCCCAGGCCTGAGGCCCTGCAGGGACATTCCCGCCCCCCGGCAGCCCCGGACTCACCTAGGAACGTGCTGGAAATGTACTCGGAGACCTGGTTCCCAGAGCGGCTCATCTCGGAGAGGTGGGTGAGTTCACGGTTGAGCATCCTCTTGAACTGCCAAGAAGAAGAGGACCGGGCTGCATGTGAGCAAGCGTGCATGGGTGTGCCCATCACCGTGCAAGCTGAGCTTCATGCTTCCTAGCACGGGTGGGTGTGCACGCACCACTGCACAAGCAAGCGGGCCAGGCAGCGTACACGCTTCACACACCGTGGCGTGCACACTTTGCTGCATGAGCAAGACTCACGGTTGTGCACACCTCCCCATGCAAGTGAGTGTGAACTGCATTGTGTCCACGCTGCCCCGCTGTGTGTCCGTGCATGTCTGGGGATGCTGCCATTGCACGCACGTCCCTGCGTGGGAGTCCAGCACCTGTTTGCACACCTGCCTCACTATGCTTGTGAACACCTGCGGCTGCCGTGTGTGAGCGCAACCAGGCAAGCGCCTCGCCGGCGAGCAGAGTTCGGGCCGCCAGCGCGGACGCACGTGTGGAGCTGCAGAGCTAAGGAGCAGGCAGTTCAACGCCCAGAGCTTCCTGCTACCGGTGCCCTGAGATCCTAGCCCCACCTCACTCCTGGCCACTCAACACTCACCGCATGGGGGGCGACCAGAAATCCCCCCCCCCCCCCCGAGGTTGCTGTTATTGTTCAAATAAACTCGAGGGAGTTTTGGATCGAGGTTTGAATTTGGGGCATGTGGCAGCGAGAGGAACTCTCATTCTGGCACTTCTGTGCCCAGCTCTGCCGGTGCCCCTCACTCCTGACCCACAGCACCTGGCAAGGCTTGGCCTGTCTGTGACCTCCGGCTGACCCCTTTCTCTGCCTTTTCTCTCTGTGCTTTGGGGGCCCGTCAAGGTGCCCAGTTCATCCCAGCTTCCCCAAGACCCGCATTCTTCCCCGCCCCAGCGCCACGGAGCCTGGTGTTCTGGCTGCTCCCGGGACACCCCCACCGCCTCCTTCAGACTGCGAGGTGTGGGGCTGGCCAGCCCCAGCCACCCGATCGCAGCCCCAGAATGGGACTCAGTAGGGCTGAGAAGAGAGGGGATCCAGGCTCTAATTCACTCAGCCCCGAGCCCCTCCCGGGCCAAGACCCCCTCCAAAGAGGCAGGGTCTTACCTGGCTGGACAGAAAAGGTTTCAGGCGCGGCATGGGGCCAACTCCTCCTGCCCTACGCGGAGCCTGCAGGGTATGGCCGGGGGCCGGGGACTCCCCACGCTGTGGAGCAGGGACCGGTCTCGACCCGGAGAACATCCATGTCTGGCATCCCCTGCCCGGCCCGGTGCCCCGGGATTCCCAGGCAGCCCAGCAAGAAGCCGGCTGCTCCGGAGAGCGAGGCAGCTGCTGGCTCTTGGGCTTCCTGGCAGGGGAGTCAAGGGGAGGGGGGTCACACTACGGGCAGCCCCGCGGAGCCAGCCAGCAGGGAAACGCGCCTGCCCCGCCGTCAACGGGAGTCCGGGAGAGAACCCGGGAGTCCTGGCCAGTCCCCTGCCCCTCCCACACTGCCCACTCTAACCACTAGATCCCACTCCCCTCCCAGAGCCAGGGAGAGAACCCAGGCGTCCTGAGCGGGCTGATGGCGGCGTTAAGGGGGCTCAGAATGAAGCAGGCGGGTCAGGGCCTGGCTCTGCCATTTGTTCCCCCCCACGTTAAAGTCCCCTTTGTCCTTCAGCAGCTCCCGGATGCCGGAGCTGGCGAGCGGCTGGTGACTCATCGGCTGCACTGGGGGGGGAGCTCTCCCCGGCTCGCCCTGCCCCGATCCCCCCATGCCACGCGATGGGGGGAGGGGCTCAGCTCCTGAGCCAGGGGTGCTTTATCGGCGCTGGTGTGCCTAGCGGGATCGGGGCCTGGACTGGGGGGTCCCGTGCCCCAGTGCTGGGAGGTTGGGGGGGGGTTCAGCAGCCACAGAATGGGAACGGGCACAGATCTCCCTGTCACCACGCTGCCCCCACAGCATGGGTGGGGGGATCCCCAGTCCCAGTGATTCTCCCGAGGTTACAGAGGGAGTCTGGGGCAGAGCCAGGGAGGGAGAGAACCCAGGAGTCCTGGCTCCACCCCCACCCCCGCCCCCCACTCTGCGCCCACCGGCTCAGGCCACGTGCATTCGTACCCAGCTCCCCTCCCCCCTCAGCCCCTTCCCCTCCCCCACCACCCCCTCCCCCCCTTCCCACGTCACAGAAAAAACCCACAAATGGGAGGAAAAAAACCAAAGCAGGGCAGTGGGACGTGCGAGCCCCCCCCCAGCCAATCAGGGCGCCTCAGCCCAATCTCCATAGCGACAGGAGTCTCCTTAGCAACTGCCCCATCGCCAGCCTGTGCAAAGGCAGCTGGGTCTCCCCAAGGGGGGGCATTAACCCCTTCCATCCCAGCCTCATGCACCCGGCCCCACCCGGTGCCCCTCACTCCCGACCCGCAGCCCTCGGCTGGCCCAACCCTGGGCTCCCCCCAAGAGCTCTGGGTGACAGGGGGAGACGATGCCGGGGGTGTCAAGGCAACTGGGGACACTAGCTCCAATCCCCCCTCCCCCCGCCACATGCAAGACGAGTTTGCCGGGTCTCAGCCCACTGACCTCCCCATCCCAACAGGCCCCACGGCTGCCCCGGACGGGATGGGCAGGGCCAGGGGCCCAGCAAGGGCAGGCCAAGGCTGGCGCGAAGGTCTCAACCCAAGGTGCCCGAAGCCGGGCTGGTGCCGCAGGTGCTACACGCCGCAAATTAGGTCAGAATTTACAACGGAAAACACCTTCCCTCCCTTGCCGGAGGGTGGGGCTGGAGCACAGCTGGGGGGCACAGCCAGGGGATCAGCAGTCTCTGTCTGTGGGGAGACGTGGCTGGGGGTGCCCCAAGGGCTGGGGGGGGGGGGTTGATTCCCACCACAGCAGGCTGGGGAATGGGGCAGCTCCCCCCACATCTGGGAGAGGATTGGGGGGCTACAGCTCAGATGGGAACACCCACCCCCACCCCATGGCAGGGAGGACAGTGCCAAGGGGCAACCCTGGGACCCAGGGCAGGTGGGAGACAGAGGAGGAAGGACCTGGGGGGGCAGGGCTGGATAATGGGGGTGCTGGGGAGGAAGGGGAGCAGGGCTGGATAACCCAGCAGATGGGGGGGGGGAGTTTTAAGGCCCCAAATATAAACGCAAACTACAGGCCAGACTGCCCGTTCCCCTCCTGCTATGGGGCCTGGCCTGGCAGGAGTCACTGGATCTAGCGGTCAGAGCAGGGGGCTGGGAGCCAGGACTCCTGGGTTCTCTCCCCAGCTCTGGGCAGGTGAGCAGAGCTGGGTTTAAAGGCTGAGGAGAAATAGGCGGGGAAAGGAGGTGGAGGCCCCAGGGGCTTGGATCCCCACCCCCGGTGAGCAGCCCCTGGTGCGCGGCGGGGCCCAGCACTGGCCATGAGCCTGTTCCTGCCCTGTGGGGGGTGCCGTGCCCAGCAGCTGGCACAGGGGCAGCGACCTGCAATCAGGAAGGACCCAGCCCACTGGACGGGAAAGGGGTGGGCTGGGGAGCTCCCAGGGGCCCCTAGCTGTGTGCAGAACCCCCCACCCTCCTGAGGCTCCAGCACCAGCCTCAGGTGCCCAAGGGGGGCAGGGGTGGGGGGAGGGGCTGAGCCCTGTGCCAGGGACCGACCCCCCCCAGCTGGGGCTGCAGGGACAGTGCCAGCGGCAGGGCTGAGGGCAGGGGGCCCAGTGCGAGAGGGGTGGGGTAGAGCCACACAACACAGCAGAACACACACACACAGCTCCACAACATCCCTCTGACCGCCGCCCAGACACAACCACACACGGTGAGGGGGCGGTCAGGACACACACACACAGGTTTCTCACATACACCTCCCCCGTGAGACGGTGTTAAGGACACACACACAGGTTACACACACACACACACACAGACACACACACCGACACACACACAGAGCGAGGGGGCGTTCAGGACAGAGACAGACAGACACAGCGAGGGGGCGTTCAGGACACACACACACCGGTTTCACACTCTCACACACACACACGTGAGATGGTGTTAAGGACACACAAAGAGGTTTCACACACACACTGGGGGCGTTCAGGACAGACAGACAGACACACACACACACAGTGAGGGGCGTTCAGGACAGACAGACACACACAGGCCGGCCGGGGGGCACTCGTGCGCGGAGCAGCGGCTGCGCCAATGTGACATTGTCGATTAGGCAGAAGGGCAAAATCACCCCCACCCCTCCCCCGTCACACGCATCCCAGCGCCCCGCAGGCCCCCCCGGCCGGCTCCCCCCCCCCCGAACTGCCCGTCTGCTCCATGACCGTACAGCACTCCCCCCCCAAACCAGACCCCCCCATGCTAGGCCAGGGGGAGCTGCGGCCGGGGTGGCACAGGAGAGGGGCCCCCAGCCCTGCACCCCCCGTGTCCCCGTTACCTGGTCCCACCAGCCGACCAGCCATGGCTTGGCGCACGTCTCACAGAAAAAATCCACTAAGGGCATCTTCCGTTCTGCCTGGTGGCAGCCGCGTGCGGCTCCCCGGCTCAAGGGGCGCCCCCGCCCGTCCGTCCGTCCGTCCGTCCGCTCGCTCCCTCTCTCTCTCCTCGGGGCCAGGCGCCGCGCCGAGGGGCCGGCAGGGAGGAAGGGGTTAATATCCCGGGGCCTTCTCTGCCCCTGGCATGGCGAGAGGGGGAGAGCGCCTGGGCGAGGGCGCCCCCGGGCTTCCCCTCACATCTCCGCCGGCGCCCCGCCAGGGGTGGGCACGGGGGGCAGACACCCCTGGGCAGGAGCAGGCCGAGGGCCGACTCACGGCACCGCCAGCCGGCGCTGCCCGGACTGCAGAGGAGCTGCCCACAGGCGCCGGGCCCTGGGCCGGGCCCTCCCCGCCAGCCGGGGGGCGGGGGGACGAAGGCCGGGGCTCACTGGGGGAGGAAGAGGAGGAGCGGGATCCACCCGCCGGCAGCAGGCCGGAGCGTGAGCGCACCGGCCATCCCGGGTACCAGGGCACTTCGCTCCGCCTCCTCCCGTCTCCGGGGCAGCGGTCACCGGGGCGACGGCGCCTCCTCCCGCAGCCGCATCCCTGCCTGGCGCGCGGCTGTCACTGCAGCGCATGGCGGGGCTGTGATGTCAGGGGGGAAGGAGAGGAGACGGCGCTGGCGGGGGGGGGGGACAGGAGCAGCTGGGGGCCCCCAGGGGATGGGGGGAGGGGTTTAACCGGCTAACCCACAGCCCTGCTTTGCAGAGAGGGAAACTGAGGCACCAAGGGGTGGGGAAAAGGCACTCTCGCCCCCCTCAGGTTGTGCAACAGGCCAGGGGCAGAGCTGGGAATGGGACCCAGGCATCCTGCTCTAACCACTGGACCCCACTCCCCTCCCTGAGCCAGGGACAGAACCCAGGAGTCCTGATTTTGGACTGCATTTCTCTCCCTGCAAGATGATGGCCTAGTGGTTAGAGCGGGGCTGGGAGCCAGGACTCCTGGGTTCTATCCCCAGCTCTGGGGGGAAGGGCAAGGCCCCTAGCTGGGAAGGGAACCCCGGCGCTCTGAAGACGCAGGCCAATAGTAAAGCAGGCTCCTCCCCCTTTCCCATTTGCCCCTCCTGTGCCCCCCCCAGCCCCCCAGCTGTACCCGGCCTCCTTCACTGCAGCTCCCAGAACCAAGCCAAGCCACGCACCCTCCCCCCGCTGGGTCACCTGCCCTGACTCTGCCCCCCCCGGGGGGCGTGTTGGCATGGAAATGGGGACTCCCCTTCGGAGAGGAGATTGGAGGGCAGCAGCCAGAGGCCGGGACACCACGCGTGTGTCACTGCAGAGGGCATGCCCACCTCCCCCGCACACTCCTCCCTGGACACACACAGGCACGCACACTTGCGCCTCTGCACACCCGGACACAGGGCCGCACAAGCAGGGCACATGCCCGTCCAGACGCCATCTCCCTCCCGCCCAGCCCGACAACCACCGACGACCGCCCCAGAGCTGGGCGCAGTCTGCCGCTCCCTGCCACAGCAGCTCAGTCTATTGCAGCTCCACAGTATCCCACCGCTCACACCAGCTATCACTGCCGAAGCCAAATCTACCCGGAAGACACCAGGTCCTCACTGCACACAAGAGATCTGGGCTCTGGGCCCCCACGCAGCAGGGAGTCCTGCAGCAGGGAGTCCCACAGCTCCCCACAACGGAGCTGGCGCTGAGACAACCACCCCACGCGCTGGGGTCCTGCCAGGCACGGCTCCCGCCCCTCCCTGCACATTTGCATACAGCCTAGTGGGAACCCAGAAGCCACCGCACACGCGACACCAGTTCCTAGCCAGGTAGCCATGGTGAGGGGCATGGGCAGGCAAGGGCGGTACAATGGGGAAGGACTTGGACGGGTGGAGGTGGATGAGATGGGACGGATGGACAAGCAGACGGGTTTGTACTGGGAGGGACGGACGGATAGAAAAGTGGACAGGGTTGTGTGGAGATGGACGGACAGACAGGCAGATGGGGTTGTGCAGGGATGGATGGAGGAATGGACGGAAGGACGGACAAGCAGACGCACTGGTGCAGGGACGGATGGACAGGCAGATGGGTTGTGTGGGGATGGACGGAGAGACGGACGGAGAGACAGACAAGTGGACAGGGTTGTGCGGGGACGGACGGAGGGGGCAGGGCAGCGCAGCGGCAGGCACACGACCCCCCCGGCCCCCGCCCCACCTTGTTGGAGGCCATCTCGCTGACGGAGCGATAGGTCTGGATGGTCTCCAGCTGGTCCAGGCACCAGTCCAGCTCCTCCAGGGTCTCTCGGGCCAGCTGCTGGTAGGTCTCCTCTAGGGCACAACAGCTGCCGTGAGCACCGGGCAGGCCGGGAGCCCCCCAGCTGCGTCCAGCAGAGCCCCCTGCGCCTCCCCCCGACAGGGCGGGGGGCACACTCCCCAGGGACTGGCATCTGGGGGGGGGCAGACACCGCCACGCCCCATTGGAAGCCGTGGAGCCTAGAGCCAGAGCATATGGCTGGGAGCCAGGATGCTTCCCACCACCCCCTTGCCTCAGTTTCCCCACTTAATCAGTCCACTGTCCTCCCCCCACCTCCTAGAGTGAAGGTGAATGACTGGATCCCACAGAAGTGGTGCTGAGCGCCCACAAGCCTCATGGAATCGGGGCTCCCCAGGCCGGGCTGGGGGGGCCGTTACTAACCCTGAAAGCCCCGTCCCCGAGGGGTGACGGTTACCTGACAGCGTCGCCTTGCAGAAGGTCGGCTGGGCACCCACAGGGGACCTCCTGGGGGGCAAGAACAGACACGCTCAGCCACCCCCTCCGCTGCCCCGAGCCCCCGGCCACGCACCCTATGGGCCCTGGGGGCAGGAACAGTGGCAGTGCAGGGCCCCACATCTGCCCCCCTGGCTGGGGCTGGGCACAGAGCAGGTGCAGGGCCATTGCCAGCCACATGCCGTCCTGGGGGGCATCTCCCCAGAGGGGGCTTCTCAGGCCCTTCTGCCCCCTTTCCACGTGACAGGGCCCACAGCAGCTGCTCAGTGGGGCTCATGGGGCCCCTGCGATTCCTGCTGCGGGGCCGGACCCCGACTGGGGCGCTGGGACCGGCCCCCCAAACAGCAGGTGATTTACCCAGGTGGGGGGGTTCCCCGGCAGCTCACCCCAGCCAGGCTCAGGGCCCCCTCATGCCCTGCAGGGAGTGGGGGCAGCGACACAGCTGAGGGCAGCACTTCGCCCCGAGGCTACTGGGGCTTCCGGGCTATTTCTGCTGGAGGGGAAACTAAATCCACAGGGGACGCCCACTGCCCAGCCGGGACGGGAGCAGGAGGTCTGGGGCCCCGGGCGGGGAGCAGGGGGAGCTGGGGGCCCCGGGCGGGTCACTCACTTGCTGGAGGTTGGCGTCGGGACGTTGGCCAAGATGGAGAAGTTGCTCCGCACACTGCGCAGACTGGCCAGAACCTGCAGGGAGAGGAGACGGGTCAGGGCTGAGGTGGGGGGCAGGAGGGGGACAACCCCCACCCCCATGCCAGTGGCCCACGAGCGGCTCCAGCGCCCTGTGACCCATGAGGCCTTCTGGGCTGGAGCCTGCGGCGTTCGGATCAGCACCAGAGCTTGGCCCCCTGGGCCCCTCCTGTCCCCCTCCGGCTGTTCCCTGGGGCTGTCCCACGCACTGACTTGGGTCTTGCCAGAACCAGAGCGGTGCCCGGGGGGGGCATGGTTCCCCCCCACCCCCGCACCCTCCCAGCCTCCTGCAGGAGCAGAGCAGTGCGGAGCGAATGCCCGGGGCTGCGTTCGCACTGGGGACCCAGCCCCCAGGTGGCTGGGGGGGGTCATGGCTGGGCACAGTGGGGCCCCCCTCTGGCATCCCCGGCTGGGCTGGCCTCAGCTCTAGGCTGCTGCCCCTGTGACCCCCCAGGCTTCCTGGCACAGCAGGGGTTAACTGACTGGGGGGGGGCCCTGACCCTGGCTGGGCCGGCACCCACCTGGGCGAAGGGCGTCACGATGAGATCCTCCGTGTGGCTGCGGGGCAGAGAAACAAGACGGGGTGAGCGATGGGACCCCCCAACCCCCTGCCTCTGCTCCGGCCCCGGGGGGCTGCGCTGGGGGTTACACAAGGGCTGTTGCCTCATTCACAAACCACAGGGTGGGGGAAGGGGGCTTCTGACTGCACAGTGATGGGGGAGGAGAAGGGAGGAATGCCCTGCCCCCCCACTCCGCAAGGGGGCTGGAGCACTCATAGGGCGCCAGGTGGGAGGGACAGAGGGGCGCTGGGGGGTGGGGCAGAGGGGCGTGGAGGGGAGGGGCTGGGGTGCACAGGGGCGGGGCTGGGGAGCACAGGGCAGAGGGGTGCAGAGGAGCACGGGGGGCGGGGCACGGGGCGCAGAGGGGCGCGGGGGCGGGGCTGGGGAGCGCGGGGCAGAGGGGCGCAGAGGGGCGCGGGGCTGCGGGGCAGGGCTGCGGGGGGCGGGGGGCACTCACGCCTCGCTGGCGACGGAGGAGTTGCGAGACATGGTTTTGGGCGACAGGTCGTAGTCGCTGTCCGAGCGGTACAGGAAGGACTCGCGCCGCTGGCCCGGCGGGAAGCTGGGGTGCAGGACGAGGCCGGGGCTGGCCTGGGGGTCCAGGGGGCTCCTGGCCGGGGAGGGGCCATTCTCCACATCGAAGCTGCAGGAGGAGACAGAAGCCACGTGAGCAGAGGGGGTCCCAGGCCTGCCCCCCAGCACCGCTGGCCCCCCAACGGAGCAGACAGAGCCCCCCCATAAACACACCCAGTGTTCCCTCCGCTTCCCCCGGCCCTGCCCCCCAACTCCGCCGATGCCCCTCACTCCTGACCCACAGCCCCTGTTCTCCAGCCCTGCCCCACACACTCCGCCGCTGCCCCCGGATCCCAGCTCTATCCCCCTCCCGCACTCTGCTGGTTTCCTTTCCGCGGCCCTGTTTCATGATGGCCCAGATCAGCCCCCTTCCTGCCCCCCAGCCAATCGGGGAGGTGCAGGGGGGGTCTCTTCCCACCAGCAGATCCTCCCACCAATGCAGCCCCAAGTCCCGGGGTCCCTCGCACCCGGCTCTGCCCCACTCACCTGCGGGGGTGCAGAGATCTGCAGGGCAGGGCCATGGCCAGAGCAGCATGGCCCAGGGGGCCGGCCGGCCGGGGGGCTGCCCACGGGGTCCCCGCTCGCCAGGAGCACGGGAGCCTCTGGCTCAGAGCTCCCCACCCTAGAGCCCTGCAGGAGACAGGCCACCCCCACCCCCCACCACAGGGAGGAAGTTGCTGCAATCGGGTTGGGAAAGGCTGGGGGGGGCCGGGGGAGGCCTGGTCCCAGCGGCTCCCCAGATGGGGGCCGACTCACCGCCCTGGGGGCGCCCCGCTGCTCCCGCCAAGTCGCAACAGCTTCCTGCCTCCCCTCGGGAGGAAGAGGTGCCGTCGTGGGGGTGGGCAAGGGCCCCAGGCCCCAAGTGCCAGGCCAGGGGCCCCCCCCCCGGAAGAATCAGTCTCTGGGCTTCTTCCGCCCCCGCCCGCCACCTTTCGCTTTCACTTATCCCAGCAGGAAGGCAGCTGCAGGCCCCCCCCCTGCAGCCTCCCCCTCCACGCCCTGCTCCCCCAGTGCCCCTCCCCAACGCTCCCCCAACTCAGCCCCGGCTCCCCCACGGGCGCTTCACGGCGCCTTGAGCCCAGACCCCTGCCATGCAGCCCCCGCCCCCAGCACAGCCTGGCCCCACCCCCAGCACAGCTCCGCTGGCCCCTCACTCCTGACCCGCAGCCCCTCGCTGGCCTGGGCTCAAAAGCAAATGTGGTCTTTCCGCAGCTCCCCAGAGGAGGCTGCACTGGGGCCATGAGCTGCCATGGCAGAGCGTGCCCAGCAGAGGGCAGTGGTGCACACCCAGACACACCCCCTTGCACACCCATTGGTGCGCACACACGTAGGCTCGCACTCTTCACCTGCTTCCTTCCCCCCTCCGGATTTGTGCGTCCCCAGGGTGGGGCCCGAGCCAGCTCCTGGATCTCAGTTCAGGCCCCCTCACCCGATCCCCTGCCCCCACCACAGCCCTGCCGCTGGCTCCCCCAGGAGCTGTGGGATCAGGCCCCCCAGAGAGGGGCTGGCTGCGCTCATCTAAGCCCAGCCCCCCCACACCCAGGGGCCGCCCTCACCAGTGTGTAGGGCTGGAAGGAGCAGGGGGCCTGGAGCTGGCGCCCGTTGGGCTGGGGGAGCCAGGGCAGAAGGGGAGGGGGCTGTCTGGGACAGCTCCGTGCTGCAGGGGATGGGAGGGGACCAGGGGACCCTGCTGGGGGGCTCAGGGCCGTTGGACCTGTCGGGGAGGGGCCTGACCCGGAGATCTCAGGCCACAGGCATCAATGGGCCAGGCTCCCCCGTGGTGGGGGCCGAGCAGTGGTCTGGGGGTCAGGACACCTGGGTTCTGTCCCCAGCTCTCACTGGCTGGGTGGCCTGGGGCAAGTCCCTGGCCCTCCTGTGGACTCAGACTGGGAGGTGGGGGCGGGGCCGGCCTGACCCTCCCCAGGGAGCCCCAATATCAGCCAGGGGGTCTGGCTGATACCCTCACCAGAGCTCACCCGAATCCTGCTCCGGGGGGGGCGGCTCTCAACCCTGCCACGGGTAGTGAGGGCTGGGCTGGGCTGGCAGGGGGCTGCGGGTCGGAGTGAGGGGCACCCACCCAGCTGGTGTGTATCTGTCACAGCGCTGGGGGGGCGGGAGCGGGGGGGAACTCTGCCAGCGTCCCAGCAACGCTCTTTGCTCGGAGCCCCCCCTGCCCCCACCTGGAGTCAGCCTGGCTGCTGCTTCTGGGAGCCGGGGGGGTGGGGAGAGGCCGGAGGGTCCCCCCCACTTGCTGTCCCCTTTCCACTGCTGGCACAGCCCCTGCCAGGGCACAGGCGTCCCGGGGTGACTCTGCCCCACGGGCGCTGGCCTGGCCCCTGGTGCGGGGGAGGGCGGGGGGGGGGGGGTGATGCCAGCAGCTGCTCCCGGGCTTCAGGTGATAGTGACTCAGCCCCACAGTTTAACCCTTCGGCTGCCGCTGAAGGCGCCCGGCCAGGCCTGCTGCTCCTGGCGAAGGGGGGAAGGCTGGGGGGGCATGAGCAGAGATTCCCTCTCCCCCCACTAGGCCCACCCACTGCCGGGGGAGGGGCAGATTCCACTGCAGCCTCCGCCCCCCCACCAAAGGTGCCTCCACCCGCACGGGCAGCAGCGAGCTCAGCCAGGCCCCGCGGGGGGCGAGCACCACGGAGCACGATGGGGCCCAGCTCAGTGGGGGCATCTGGCTGCTGCCATGCTGGGAGCTCACCCCGAATTCTGCTGCTACTCTCCCCGGCACCCCCGTGGGTGTGCAGCCCCCCCCGCACGCTGCCCGCAGGAGTGCATGGCCTGGGCACGCACCCCGCACACACACACACACACCCACACCCACACCGCATTGCGGGGAGCGGCGCGGGCCGGGGGCCAGGCGGGCAGGTCACCGCAGGAGCTGGTGCTGGCGCAGGCCAGGCGCTGACGTCAGCGGGGGTGCGCAGTAAACGATTAGATAAGGCGGGGCGTTATCAGCCCCTGGACAGGCCGGGAGGAGCAGGGCGCTACTGCCCCCCAGCCACCCTCCAGCCCTGGCCCCAGGAGACCTACTCCTGCTCTGCTACCCCCCTGCCGGGTGCCTCTGAACACGTCTCTGCCCTTTTCCATGCCTCAGTTTCCCCATATGTAAAATGGCTAAATCCCCTGGTGACTGGGGGGTCAGGGGGAGGGGGTGGGTTGGCAGCTGACATGGCTCCAGGGGTGGGTTGGCTGGGAAGCAAAGGGTAGGGGCCTTCCGGGCCAGCCACTCCCCCCCCCCCAGAGCGGAAAGGGGGCATTCCCGCTGCCCCAGCTCTGCAGTTCAGGCTGGGTGGGGTTAGGTTTTTGGAGGGGGGAGGGGCTCTTCTGCTGGAGTTCATGCCAGGTCAGCGCGGGGGGCCAGCCGCAGCTGTGCGGGATAGGGGGTGGTGCTGGGAGCTCATGACAGGCAAAGGAAACAAAATCAAACCCTGCCTGTCCTCACCTGCGGGGGATGGAGGCTGAGGGGCAACTGAGGCACAAGGGGCCAGCCTGGCCCCGGCTGTGCACACACTGCACTGCACCCACACATGCTGCACCCGGTGGGACCCCGGAGGCCCCTCACATAGCCCAGCACAGCTCCCCCCGGCTCTGAGCGGCTGGCCGGGGAGAAGGGGGTGAGATGGGATGAACCGGGGGCCTGGACAGGGCAGCAAAACACGGTGGGAGTTGAAGGAACAGGACGCAGGGAAGCAGCAAAGCGCCCATCTCAGGAACAGACCCACTGGTACCGCTGGTGGTTGGGGGGCGGGGAGCCGGGACGTCGAGCACGTTGATGTTTGCAAAGGGCTTTGGATGAAAGGGGAAGCCAGGATAAACAAGAATTTGGCTCAGAGCCCCCAGGCCTCAGCCCCTCCGTGGGCCCTGGCACTGACCCCCTCCCTGGGGCCCCAGGGGGCCGGATCCGGGTCTGGGCTCAGTCCACGCTCCTGGGCCCTGGCTGCAGGCCGGGCTATAACTCGGACACGGGCAGGGACGGTGCAAGCAAACCCCGCAAGAAGCAGCACAGACGCCTGGCATCTGGGTGGGGGGAAACCGGGCCCAGGTGGCTTCTGCCAGTCAGGAGGGGATTCAGACCTGGCCTCAAAGCTGCAGAGACCCACACAGCGAACTGGGGACCAGGCACCCCCCAGGCACAAGCGGGAACGGAGGGGGCGGGGGGGAGATCCTGGGCTCGGCGTCTCCCACGCTAAAGGACGCTCCACATGCTCTGAGCTTCCAGAGAAGCTGCTGCCAAAACTTTCTCCAGCCCGCAGCTGCGCTTCCAGCCCCCCCATGCCGTCAGAGGCTGATCCGACCCCACAAACCAAGCAGGGGCCCCCGGCAGGGCCAGTGCCGCGGGGCAGAGGGGAGCGGGGTGGGAAACGCAGCCGGGGCTTGCCTGGACCGGGAACCATGTCACGGCACCAGTGCAAAGCGCTCGTACAGACGCTGCACCAGGTGTGCGAGCCGGGACCTGGCAGCCCATCCTGGTGCCTGGCCAGGACACAAGCGCAGGCCCCGTCTCACGCTCTGCTCCTCCCTGCTCCAAAGCGGTCTCTGCCCGCAGCCTGCGGGCTCCGAGGGCACACGGTGCCCAGGCCAAGGTAGCAGGGGCTGGACCCGCGGGCACAGCTGCCCTCACCTCAGTGCCAGGGACAGTAACGCTCCCTGGGGAGGAGAGAGGAGTCCAGCTGTGCCCTCAAACACCAGAGCGCCTCAGCACAGACACAGATCGTATCCCGCAGACCCCGCCCGCGCTCAGGGCTGCGTTGTGCCGGGCGCTGCAGACCCGGAGTGAGAGACAGCCCCAGCGCCAGCCCCAGCGCTCGCCAGCTAAACAGGGAGGTGGGAACTGAGGCACGGAGCGGTGACGGGATGTGCCCGTGGTCAGGGCTGAGCTGGGAACAGGGCCCAGGTATCCCGGCCCCCAGCCCAGCGCCTGCCCCCAGGACCACGCTGCCGCTAACCCTGCAGCCCTGCCGTGAAACCTTCCCCTGCTCTTCGCACGGGGCCCAGGGAGCCCCTGCCTGGGGCCTGTCCTGTCCAGCGCCCGCTGCAGGGCTGCAAAGCGGGGCTCCCACCGCCAGCCACAGCCGGGGGGAGATGGGGGGGGGCACGGCTGTTCCAGGGCATCCTCCAGCAGCTCCCAGCTCCATCACAGCAGCACCAGCCCCCCCAACAGCAACCCCAACAGCAGCACCAGCCCCCCCAACTCAGCCACCCCCGCTGCGCTCTGCCCCCCAGGGGGGGTGCTGGAGACTCTGGGCTCCTGGAAAAGCCCAGGAGTGAACAGGGGCTGGAGCAACCCGAGCCCCGGGTGGGGAAGCTGAGCCAGGAACCGATGTCAGGCTCCAGGTGTAAATCTAGCTCCCGCTCCGCTCTCCTTTCCTGCTTGACACTCCACTGCCGGCGCTCAGGCAGCAGCTGCCTCCCGGCCCGGGCAGGGGGCGAGCAAAGGGGTGCAAAGGCAAGAACCTGCTGGAGGATCCAGCCCCTCGGCCCCCACTCCCCAGCCCCCCGTACTGGGCCATCCCGAGGGGGGAGCGGCTGGGCTGGGCTGGGCTGGGGGGGCCAACAGCAGAACCCCGGGTCACAGGGACGGATCTGGGCAGCGCCGGCCTAAATGCACCACCCAGGGCATCAGCGTGCACACGCGTGTGTGTGTGTGCACCATCACCTTCCCTACTGGCACACACACAGCTACACCCCCCACACCGACTGTGAGTGCACGTGTATACACACACACACACACAGCTACACCCCCCACACCGACTGTGAGTGCACGTGTACACACACACAGCTACACCCCCCACACCGACTGTGAGTGCACGTGTATACACACCCACACACACAGCTACACCCCCCACACCGACTGTGAGGGCACGTGTACACACACACCAAGTGCCAATGCAAACACACTCACTCGCTGCACACCCCCGAAGCGCACACACGCGCGCACACACACGTGTACCCCCCCCCGGGCTGGGCGCCCCGCGCCCCTGACCTGAACGCGGTGTGCAGCCGGTGCTGCCCCACGTCCTCCGCGCGGCCGGGGAAATGCATGTCGGGCGGGGCCGGGACCCGCAGTCCGGGGACGCGCGAGGCGAAGCCCCGGGCCGGCATGCGGGGGCCGGCTGCGGGCCCGGCCCGGCGCGCTCGGGGGGGGACGGGGCGGGGGCGACGGCTCGGAGCCGGACCCGGAGCCGGGCAGGGCCGGGCCGGCGGCAAAGCCCGGCCCGGGACTCCAGTGACCCGGAGCCGGGGACCCCCCGGGAGGAGCCGGCCCCGCGCTGGGCGCTCCGGAAAACCAGGCGCCTGCCGCGTCCCGTCTCCAGGAGCCGCTGCCAGGCGCGGGCCGGGGAGGGGCCGGGGCACCCCGCAGCTGGGTCAGCATCTCCCCCCCTCCCCCGGGACGGAGCCCTGGCCCGCCGCTGAGCCGAGCGGGGGTTTGTTATTGTAGGGTTGCCGAGGAGGGCTGGGGCGTTACAGCAGCGCTGGGCCAGGGGCGCACGGTTTGTTATTGTAGGGTCTCCTGCATGCGGAGCTTGTTTAGATGATCGATGTCTGACGAGCGGGCCCGGAGCGAAGGGGAACGGCTGGATCGAGGGAGCCCGGCGGCCCCCCCCCCCCGGGGGCTCCGGACCCCAACCGGCCGCTCCAGCCTCCGGCTCTTACCAGCGGCCCGGCCCCGCCCCCTTATTTACTGACCGGTGACGACAGAGCCGCTCTGATCGCGGGGGGGGGCTCGTGTCACCGTCACCGATCCTGGGAGGGGAGGTGCCCCGCCCGGCCCCTGGGGGAGAGAACCCAGGAGTCCTGATCCCAGCCCCTCCCCCGCTCTAAGTAACCACTACACACCCCGCGCCCCTCCCCCAGCCGGGACCGGGAGAGAACCCAGGAGTCCTGGTCCCAGCCCCTCCCCCGCTCTAAGTAACCACTACACACCCCGCGCCCCTCCCCCAGCCGGGACCGGGAGAGAACCCAGGAGTCCTGGTCGCAGCCCTGCTCTAACCACTAGCCCTTCTCCTCTCCCAGAGCTGGGGGGGCTCCGCTTTCTATCTGGCGCGGTGCCACTGGCCGGGGTGGATTCAAACCTCCCCAGTGACCCCCAGGAGAAGGGGAACATAGCAGGGGGGGGGGCAGCTCTGCTCCTCCCGGCAGCCGGGGCCAGGTCACACTCAGGTGGGCAGGAGATGGGGCGTCCTCGGGGGGCCGGTCCCAGACTGGGCATGGGGCTGTGCCGGACCCCCCCCGCCCCACCCTCTAGCTCAGATAGGAATGGGGGGTCAAAGGAGAGGCAGGGCCCGGTGCATTTCCTACGCGCACACCCACAGCTACACACACGCAGCTCCACCCCCCCCCCCACAAGACCCCCAGCTCCGCACGCACACCCAGCTACACCCCCCCACACACACACATGCCCCCAGCTCCGCACGCACACCCAGCTCTGCGCGCGCACACACAGCTACACCCCCCCACACACACACATGCCCCCAGCTCCGCACGCACACCCAGCTCTGCGCGCACACACACAGCTACACACACACACACAGCTCCGCGCGCACACACAGCTACACACACACCCACCCAGAGCTCCCCCCACCCCACTATATTATTAACAAAAAAGATCCTGACCAAGCCCCACCCGTGCGGTGAGCCCCTCCCTGGGTGTGTGGCGGGGGCAGCCAGTCCCTGTGATGATGAGCGAGGCGGAAGGTCGGATGCGGGGCACAGAAGACCCCCCCCCCGCAGGGATTTATTACAGCCAGTGCTCAGAGCCCCCTGCGCCTCCGAAAAGCACCAACCCTTCAGCGAGTGGGGACTGAGACACACAAGACTGGGGCGGGGGGGGTTATACACCTCCCACATTCACACAGAGTTGGCAACAGAGGGGAACAGAACCCAGGTGTCCTGGCTCCCAGCCCCCACCCAGAGCTAGGGAAACAACCCAGGACCCTTTGCCCCGCAGCTCCTGCAGAGGAATGAGCCACTCCTGACTAACAGGAGACCCCAGCTGCTGTGGGAGGGGGGTGGCCGTCGCTCTGTTGACAGGACCGGGTGATCTGCCCCGAACCCCCAGCTCAGCCCCCATGTCCCAGGACAGCTGGGAAACCCACTTCTCCCAGCACCGCCTCTGCAGGCAGGGATCAAACCAGAGGGTGGATCCCAGCCCCCAGGGTCAGTGACGTCTTTGCACTGATTGCAAGGGAGTGTGGGTCTGGCCCCACGCCACGTCCTTCCCTCCCACTGGCCTGGCAGTGCCAGCAGCCGCTGGGCTGGGCCTGCTGCTGTCTGCCCCGGCACTGGCTGTCTCAGGCTCTGGAGGGGTGGGGGGCAGCTCCCAGAGCCAGGGACTCTCCAGCCTATCCCCTGGGTGGCCCGAGATGAATCATGGCCCCCACAGTACGGAGGGGGGGGGAGATCCGCCTTCTGGAGCAGGAGGTGTGAGCTGTTGCTAAGGAGAGGGCGTGAAGAGGCGCCCTGGGAGAGCAGGGCTGGGACAGGAGGCTGTGCTGCTCCGATACCGGCTGAGATCAGGGACCCCACGTGCCGGGCGCTGGGCAGACAGAGGCGAGAGCCAGTCCCTGCCCCACAGAGCCGCAATCTAAACAGCCGGCGGAAGGGTCACCCCCACATGCAGCAGGGGAGACAGAAGCCCAGAGACTCGCCCCAGGTCACACGTGGGGTCAGGAACTGAGCCCAGATCTGCCCAGCCCAAATGCCACACCCTGACCGGACCGGCCCGGCCTCCATCTCTCGAGAGGAGCCCCAGGAGCCCATTAACCTCACCCCGAGACGCAGCCACTTCTGGCATGTCCCCAACGGCGCATGGTAACGTTGCACGGCGCTTTAGGACACAATTGAAGGGGAGCCGTGTGCCCGGGACATGGGTCAGAACACGGGTTAATGCTCCAACTCGGCGGGTGAGCAATGGGGCTGGTTACATCTCCCCCCACGGCCGCGCTGCCCCAGTCCCACCTGCCTCTGCTTTGCTTCCTTCCTGGGAAGGGCAGGACGTGCATCCCCAGCTGGCAGCACCAAGAGCCAGCTGGCTACGGCCCGCCCCGGCACGGGACGGCAGCGCAGACACAACACGCTTCCCCCGTGCGTGGCTCCCGGGGCATGTGGCGCCGGAGCCCCCACCCTGGGCTGGAGGAAAGCAGACGGGTGCCCTGTGGGTGACCCCCCTGCCAGCGTATCTAGGCCAGTGTGGTCCCAAAGGCACCAGGGGAGGCTCTGCACAGACGGCAGCAGCATGAGGAAGAAGCGTCTCCCCTCTCCCCGCTGGCTAACCCCCAGGAGCTGTGCAGAGCAGAGGGCTCTGCTGTGGAGCTGGCTGGGATTCACGCCCGCCGTCCCCTCCCTGCGGCGCGACCCCGGGGCCCAGCAGGAGACGCCTGGCACTTGGCCGGATCCAGCCCCCATGGCCTGGACCCCCTGGGCATTGTGCTCCCTCCACCTCGCCCTGAGCTGAGAGCGGAGGGGTGGGCAGCTTGTTCCTGCTGGGGGAGAGACCCGGGCTGCTGTAGCTGGGGAGGAAGGAGCAGGGGAGTCAGCGGGCTCAAGACTTCCCCAGCCGGGGGTGGGGGGGACAGCTGCTGCAGGAGAAGCCCCCTGATAGAAGCAGGGTGCCTGGGGGAACCTTGGCAGCAGCCCCTGGGTGTTGCTTGCAGAGAGTTAGCTGCTGGCCCCTCTGCTTTCTGGGCCCAACCTGCATCTCCCCCTCCCCCTCCCCACACCAGTCGGGGGCAGCGTGCGGCCCAGGGGGGAGACTGTCCAACTGGGTCCCCCGTGGGGGGGCAGCCGCTCCCAGCCCCAGGATCCCCGGGCTCACAGCTGGGAAGCGGCTCAAGGAAAGCCAGGCCACCGGGTGCGGGGTCCAGGGTCCATGGTGGAAAGAGGGTGGAAAACACCCCGCAGGAGCCCTCCCCTCTGCACGGGGCTGCCCTGGTCAGTGGGCAGGATCAGGGCCTCAGAGCTCTGCTGGACACCGGGCAGGAGTTAGAGCAGCCCTGGGGTGGCTCTAGATTATGCCAGGCCCTTGCATGGCGAGCACAAAGGAGGCATTTCCTCCCTCCCCCAGGGATCAGCCCCAGAGGGAGCCGGGGGGCGTGGCTTAGAGACATTGGCACACCAGCATGGGGAGCAGCGAGTGGTGCTGATGCAACGGGAAAGACTCTCTGCCCTGCAGGGGCACATGGGGGCTGTGAGCCTGGGGGGCCAGGTGCATGGGGGGCTGGGCTCTTCAGCGCGCCCAGCCCTGACTGCGCCCATGTGCATCAGGCACCAAGTTCCCGGGACACCTAGCCGCAAGGCAGACGCAGGGCTCAGGCAATGGCCGGGCACAGCCGGCTGGGCAGAGATCGGTGCCCGTCTCACCCCCCACCGGCCCCGCAGGCTGCCGAAGAGTCGGCCAGAAACAGCCCCAGGGCTCTGCCCCCATGCGGACGGCTCGGGCTGGGAAAGGTCTGTACTTACCGGGGAGAGGGAGGAGCCCAGCCACGCACAGGCCACGCGGCCCTCGGGCCCAAAGCCAGAGCGACCGGCCCGTGAACAGCTTGGCCGTGGGAAAGTCCCTGCGCGCCTCTGAAGCATCGGGACTGACTGGGGAGTGGGGTCCAGTGGTTAGAGCGGGGGGGTTGGGAACCAGGACTCCTGGTTCTATCCCAGCTCCACCACTAGCGCCAACACGAGGCTGGCAGTGCCCCGGGACGGCCAATTCCTGCCCCCCGTTCGTTAGAAACAGCCGCCCCTTATTGACCCCGGTCCCTGACTGTATGTGGGGGGGGGTGCTCTGAGACCCCCCCCCGCCGGAATCCAGGCAGGCAGGGTCACGCTGCCCTCTTGTGGGCACAATTCAGCACTGCAGCGTGGCTGGGCGGGGAAGGGGACACGGGGCGGCTGGGATCAGGTGCTGGGTCTACAGCTCCCAGCTCCCCCCGCTTCCCTCTAACCACCCCACCCCACCCAGAGCGGGGGACAGGAGTCCTGGCCCCCAGCCTCTTCTGCACTAACCACTCCATCCCCACAGGCTGGGGACCTGCGGCTGTCTGTCCTTCCGTCCCCTCTGCACAGACTCTTTCACCCCAGCCTGCGTCCTGTCCGTGCGGTGGAAAAAAGGGGGGCTGGACCGACCCCACAGAGCGCCCTGCAAACCCCTTTATCTCCCTCTCCCCCCCAAGCCCCCGACAACCCCGGCCTGAGGTGGTCGCAGCAACTGGAGGGTTATTGCCAAGCTTCTGGGCCGTCCATGCAGCCGCTGCCCAGGCAGGGATCGAAACCCGCAGCCTGGAGCCCAGCAGCAGAGATGTTACCGGGTCGGACCCCACAGGCCTCTCCCCACTCCTCCACTACCTGCGAGCACAGCTGGCGAGCAGCTCAGGGCCCGGCTCAGTCCAGCCGGTGACCCCCCCATGCCTCCCCCCTCCCCCTACATAACCAAGGCCAATCTGCGGACAGTGACGGGGTCCCAGGCTGACCGAGGGTCCAACCTCCCTGCTCCAGCAGCGTAAGCCAGGCTGCACCTACCGGGTCACGTCCGGCTGACCCAATGTCTCGATCCTATAGGGACAGTCCCAAAGTTCAGGCCTTTGTCTTATACGGGCGCCGATCACTCCCCAGCACCCTCCTGATTTTTCACACTTGCTATCTGGTCACGCTACGCCCACGGGGGGCACCGAGAACAGCTCAGAAACCATTCATTGGCAGCTCTGTGGGCGGGGCATTATTATTTGGGGGGGGGGGGATTTGGGAAAACTGGGCAGAAAAACCCCATGTTCTCAAAATTCCCTTGAAAAATGTTTTTGATTGTCAAGAAAAGAGGGCGGGGCAATTCAATGCCCCTCCCCTTTTCCTAGCAGCCAGAATAGAAAAGGAGAAAGAGGGTGGGACTGGGGACCCCGCCCCCCCACACCTGCGCTTAAGCCGGTTTTGGCAAAGCCCCAGTGACGTTGCTCTTCGGGGGAAATGCCGTTTGCTGTTGAAAATGGTTCAGATGGAAAAATTAAACCCAGCTCAGGCTGTCCCCACAACCCGCCCTGTCCGAAACCCGACCGGCGCCCCCAGACAGCACCGGCTGAGCAGAGCCCCCGGCTCCCCCGGCAGCCTCAGGCATGGGTCTCTAGTGGTAGGACCAGGTGGGTTTGCTTCGAACCCTTTCTGGACCCCACTGGAGACCGCAAAGAGGCCACACCAGGGATCCGAGGGCTCCTTCCGACCCTGACAGCTGGCTCTGCAGGGCTGCCCGGCCCGGCCCAGCTTCCCCCTGCTCCTTATCAGCCCCAATCAGCCTGCGCGGCAGTTTCCTGTGTCACCCGCCACAAGTCCAACCCGCAGGCGATAAGCCGGGTGGCTGGGGACACGGCGTCCCCGTGGGGGTGGGGCAATGGCAGCCAGGACCCAAGGCAGTGCCCGGTGAGGGGA
The DNA here is from genome assembly GCF_026122565.2 of Emydura macquarii macquarii. Classification (NCBI taxonomy): domain Eukaryota; kingdom Metazoa; phylum Chordata; order Testudines; family Chelidae; genus Emydura; species Emydura macquarii. Next base: position 3,002,897 of record NW_027132429.1, read on the forward strand.
TGGGCAGCCACTGGGTGCAGGGGGAGCCGGAGCGGAGCTGGTGCCATGACTGCCCCCCTGCCCCCAGCAGCCAAGCATGGGAACGCCGCCCGGGCAGATACAGAGAAACCAGCCCCAGGTGACTCAGCGCAGCAGCCTCCAGCCAGAGAGGGCGTGGCGGGAGGGGCTGCCTGGGCCAGGGCTTGGCACGAGCAGCCCCAGGACAGCCTGGCAGGATGGGGCCCAGCCCCTCTGGAGGAGCCGGTGGCGGTGCCGGGCTCCTGGCGGAAGGAAGCGGGAGTCGCTCTCTGGAGCCCTCACGCCACTTTCAGTTCCCCTGCCCAGCTCTGCGGGCGGGCGCATGGTGGGTGCAGGGAGATATTTATAGAGGGGCCGAGCGCAGACACAACAGGGACTGAGCCCACGGAGCCGCCGTCCTGGGACGCAAAGAGCGGCAGAGCTCGGGGCCTGAACCCTGCTCGCCCTGGTCCGACCACTGGGCCCGTCTGCACCTCTCCACCCCCTCCCCCAAGCGCACCACGGGGCACAGCTGGCCCTGTCCTGCTGGGTGCTGCACAGACCTACAGACAGCCCCTGTTCCGGAAAGCTCAGACTCTAAAGAAGGAGGCGGGGAAACTGAGGCGCAGAGCAGGGAAGGGTATTGTCCAAGGTCAGCCAGCAGGGCAGGAACAGAACTCGGGCGCTGGAGTCGCAGCCCAGCCCCCCCCCCCAGCAAGGGAGCAGCCAGGGGCACGGACGAGCTCTCTCTGCGTGCCCCAGGCTGGGGGCTGCAGCCCCAATCCCAGCTTTTCCCACCCCAGAGCCCTTGTCCCTGGCCCGGCTCTGGGCCTGCCCCACTGGCTGGGGGGAGGGTGCTTAGCCCGGCCCAGGCTCTGATGGAAGGGGGCCAGCCCTCCCCCAGCCACTCCCTTCGGTCTTGTTTACACACCACACAGCAGCTCTCCCCCCAGCCCTTTTATGGCGCGAGACCCATCAGAAGGGCCCACGAGGCACGTTTCCCCCTCCCGCCCCCTGGCCACAGCAGCTGCACATCTGGAGCCGCACGTGCGCTGCTGCCCGGAGCCGGCGGGTCAGCCCGAGAGCGAGGGGGCGCGAGGGGGGCCGCGCTGACGCAGGAGGGACACCTGCGAGGGCAGTGCCAACCACGACAATGCCGGGGCTGCCCAACAAGACAGGGCAGGGGGGCAACTGAGGCACAGAGCGGGGCAGCCCACCAGGCCGTGGTGGAGGGGAGCTCCCACAGCCCTTTCATGTGGCTTCCGGCGGGGGCCTGGATTTTGAACTGACTCTGCGCTGAGGGGAGGAGGGGGACAAAGGGACACGAGCAGCCCCAGGGAGCAGAGCATCAGAGGTGTCCCAGACCGGATACCCTCCCCCGCAGGGCAGGGCCGGGCCGGTCTGCACCCAGAGCCACGGGGCAGGGCTCAGCAGTGCCAGGCCCGTTCTAAGGCGCTGTCTGACGGGGGGATGAATGGAGGCTAGTGGTCAGAGCAGAGGCTGGGAGCCAGGACTCCTGGGGTCTGTCCCAGTCCTACCACTGCTGTGCCTCAGTTTCCCCACAGTCTGTGAATGGGGGATGGTGCCTCTACCCCACTGCCCCAATGGACACAGAGGCTCCATGGAAGTCGGTGACGTGCTGGCAGCCTGCAGGGTGGCTGACGGGACAACAACCCCCTAAAGACCATCCAAGCCGCCCTGCAGTCCCCGGGGTGCTGCCGTCTGCTCCGCCTGACCTCACATGCGCTGTTTAACTTCGCCTTCCACTGATGCCATCACACAGCAGGTCCTCGCCCAGGCCAGGGAGAGAACCCAGGAGCCCTGGACCCAGCCTCCTCGGCTGTAACCACTAGACTCCACTCCCCTCCCAGAGCCAGGGAGAGAACCCAGGAGTCCTGGCTAACAACTAGACCACGGGGGACGCTGCAGTGGCCCAGAGACCACGGCTCGTGGGGGGGTGCGCTGGGGAAGGGGCACTGGGTGCAGAGGGTGCTGGGTGCAGAGGGCGCTGGGTGCGGGTCCATACCCTCGAGCAGGGCGGGGGCTGCGGAGTGTCCGGTCCAGCCCCATCGCTCCCCCGGCCCTAGCGGAGGGGCGCTGGAGACCCGGTCCGAGCGGGCAGGGCCGGGTGCGCCTGGCGGTGCCTGTGTATGTGAGGGGGGGCCCTGCCCTGCCCGCCCCCCCCGCACACCCCGGCCGGCTCTTGAAGCCACAGCGCAGGATGGTGCGGAGCTCCCAGCCCGGCCCGGCGCGCTCCTTACCCGCCCTTGGGCTTGCGGTGCTGCTCCGGGCCGCTCCGGGTCACCCACTGCCGCTTCAGGAAGGTGGGCGAGCCGCTGGGGAAGAAGACGGGCGAGCGGGGGGGCCTGGAGGCCGAGCCCGGCTTGGGCCGGCCGTGGGGGGCGCCGGGCGAGCCGGGCAGAAACGCCTCGTCGTCCTGTCTGCTCAGCTGCTCCAGCTCCGGGATCCGGGGCAAGCCGCTGCCCTTGTTCTCCTGGGCCATGGCCCGACGCCCGCAGCGGATCCGCCGAGCGGCGGCGGCGGCAGGTCCCGGGGCGGCGCAGGAGACACGGTCCCGCCGGGCAGCGCCTCGTGGGGCCGGGCCGGGCCGGGCGCTGCGCTCCGGGGCGCGAACGGCTCCGAGGCTCCCGGCCACTGGCTCCGGGAGCGGCGCTGCAGGAGGGGCCGCCTCGGCTCGGGGCTCGGGCCCCGGACACCCCCGTCACCCGGCCCGCCCAGGCGCCAGCGGGGAGGGGAGGCTGGTGCAGCCCGGGGGGACGCGGGGGTGGTTCCCCAGCCGAGCCGGAGCCGGAGCCGGAACAGGAAAGCCCGGGCGGGCTCCGCCAAGTCCGCAGGGAGCCGGGCGAGCCGGGCCGGGGCTCGGCTCTAGCCGGGAGGGACCCTCCGAGCGCGGCCAGCGAGCGGGGCCGGGCTGGGCCATGCCGGACTTCCCGGCCCGGCCCGGCCCGCCCCGAGCAACCAGCCCCGCGGGGGCGGGCCAGGGCCGGGACTCTGGCATCCCCTGCTGGAGACACCCGGCCCGGCGGCTCGGCTGGGACCGTGAGCCGGGCACTGGGCAGGAGCCGCTTCAGTTCCTAGCTCGCCATGGCGTGAGTCCCTCTGTGACCGGCCTGGGGAGAGCCCCGCCGCTCTCTGCCTCAGTTTCTCCGGGGGGGGGGGGGTAAGAGCCCGCCCGGTGGTTAGCGCCCAGCCTGCTTCCCCTCGACAGGCTCTTCGGCAGGCCCAGGACACCTGGCTTCTAGTCCCCGCTCTGCAGGATGACCTGGGCCGAGCCCCTTTCCCAACTGGTGCCTCAGTTTCCTCTCACCCGTTGTCTGTTTAGCCTGTGTGCGCACTGGGGCGGGGGCTGTCCCTCGCTGCGTCCGGGCTGTGCTCAGGGCGACGTCCGCTCTCCTCTCCGGACCCCTCGCTGTGCTCAGTGACCCCCGGCCCCTCCTCCCACAATACGACCTGCCCACATCTCGCCCTCCCTCTGCCCCACTGGCTTCTCCGCCTCCTGCCCCATCCCCTCCCCCTTGCCCCTCCTAGCCCACTGCACATGCACTGCCACCTGCAGAGCCCTTCTCCAGCCCAGCGTCTGTCCCGGGCACCCCACGGAAACTCTGCCAGCTACAGCTGTGCACCAGCGCGGCCCCCTCGCCCCCCAGCGCCTTCCACGCGGTCAGTCATGCGCTTCTGGAACGCCCAGACCCTGCGCCTCAGCCTCCCCCAACCTCTCCCATTGCATCCTGGGGGTCTCTCCTTGGCCCTCTTCTCTTCTCCCTCTGGGCAATCTCCCCACGAACCCAAATTCAACGGCCTGCAGATAACAGTCATCACAATGTTGGGCTGGGAGGGGCCACGAGGGGTCGTCAAGTCCAGCCCCCTGCACTGAGGCAGGACCAGGTAAAGCGAGACCAGCCTAACAGCGGTTTGCCCATCTGGTCTTAACCCCCCTGGGGACGGCGGGGACCCACAGCTGTCCTGGGAGCCTGTTCTGGAGCGGAACTGCCCGGCCCATTAGAAAGTTCTCTCTAGCATCGAGCCCAAACCTCCCCAGCGCCGAGGAAGCCCGTTGCTTCTTGTTCTGCCTCCAGTGGCCTTGGAGAAGGATCCAGCGCCATCCTCTCTAGAACAGCCCAGCCTAGCTGAAGCCTGTCGCCAGGTTTCTCTAGACTGCCCAGGGTGGGTGACCTGGCCTCCTAGGTCGGGTTTCTGACCCTTTGAGCTTTTCGTTGCTCTCCTCTGGACTCTCCAGTTTGTCCCCATGTTTCCGAAAGCACGGCCCCAGAACTGGACACAGGACTCCAGCTGCGGCCTCCCCAGCGCCGAGCGGGGCAGGGCAGTTACCTCCTGTGTCTGGCATACAACACCCCTGGGAAGACAGCCCAGACGGATATTAACCCTTTGGCAACTGCATGCCATTGTTGACTCATACTCAGCGTGTGACCCGCCATAACCCCCGACTCTTTTCAGCAGAGCTGCCTCCCAGCCAGCGGCCCCCGGTCTGTGGTTCTGCATTTGGATTTTCCTTCCCAAGTGTCTTTACTGAATTTCAGCTTGCTGATCTCACACCAATTCTCCAACTGGTCCAGGCTGTTTTGAATTCTAATCCACAGTGCTTCCAACGCCTCCCCGCTCGGCCCCGGCACGTTTTATTAGCACACTCTCTAGCGCATTAGCCACGTCATTCATGAAAACATTAAATAGTCCAGGACTGACCCCGTGGGCTCTGCTCGAAACACCCCGTCTGACAGCGAACCCTGGATAACGACGCTCTGAGTACGGTCTTACAGCCAGTTCCACACCCACTTCACGGTCATTTCAGCGAGCCCCCCTTTCCCGAGCTCGCTTATGAGAACGTCACGTGGGACTGTGTCAAAAGCCTGCCTACAATCGAGATTTATCACATCTGCTACTTCCCCCTCCAGGGGACCAGCAACCCTGTCAAAGAAGGAAATGAGGTTGGTGTGGTACGGTTTGTTCTTGACAAAGCCCTGCCGATTGTTATAACCTCCGAGGGCTGCAAACCGATTCTTCAGTCATTTGTTCCAGGATCTTTCCAGCTTTTGGAGCTAGGCTGACGGGTCCATGGTTCCCCAGGCCCCTTTGTTTCCATTTGTAAAGAGGTACCACGTTCGCCTGCTCAGGCCTCTGGGACCTCACCTGTCCTCCCGCTCTCGAAGATCATTGCTACCGGCTCCAAGACGGCTTCAGCTGGTTCCTTGCATTCCCGAGGATGGATTTCCTCAGGCCCTGCCAACTCAAACCCAGCGAACTCCTCGAACTGTTCTGGGACTCTTTGGTTCTGTCTCCTCCCGACCTGCCTCCTGCCCACACTCAAATCTCGGCCCGTCTCTCTGACCCCCCCTCACGGTGTCCAGCCGTCAGCCCAAGCTCCACTCGGCTCAAGCTGAGCTCCTCATCTTCTCTCCCCAGATGACCCCGCTAGCTCCCTGCTTCCTCAGTCCCTGGGACCACACAGCATCCTGCCCGCAGCTCAAGCCTGTAAACTGGACGTCACCTTCGACGTGCCCCTCGCTAGGTCCTCACAGCCGGGCTCTGGCTCCGACCCATTCTGTCCTGGTAACAGCTCTCCGACACGGTCTGTCCACACACAACGGGAGAACGGCCACACTGGGTCAGACCACCGTCCATCTAGCCCGCTGTGCTGGCTGACAGTGGCAGTGCCAGAGGCTTCCGAGAGAATGAACCCAGCAGGGCATTTCTGAGCAAGCCAGCCCCTGGCGCGCAGTCCCAGCCTCCGGCACAGAAGGTAAAAGGCTCTGATCCAGTTCTGATCATCACAGTGACAGCAACATCCTTCTCCTGGCCTGGACCAGCCCCGCACGGCCGCAAAGATCCTTCTCCTGGCCCGTTGCTTTGCCCAGCTCTCCCCTTCTCTATCGCATCCAATGGAAGCTGCTTGTCTTTGCTTTCAAGGCCATTTATGCCCTAGCCCCACCGCACTGAGCCTCCCTCCCTCACTACCACAATGTCAGCACCTGTCCATGCCCCCGCCTCCGGCACCCACTGATCGGCCCATGGCCCCCGCCTCTGGCACCCACTGATCGGCCCATGGCCCCGCCTCTGGCACCCACTGATCGGCCCATGGCCCCCGCCTCTGGCACCCACTGATCGGCCCATGGCCCTGCCTCTGGCACCCACTGATCGACCCATGGCCCCCGCCTCTGGCACCCACTGATCGGCCCATGGCCCCTGCCTCTGGCACCCACTGATCGGCCCATGGCCCCTGCCTCTGGCACCCACTGATCGACCCATGGCCCCCGCCTCTGGCACCCACTGATTGGCCCATGGCCCCCGCCTCCGGCACCCACTGGGTATGTTTTCAAACCGGCCCCTTGGCACCTTCTCCCCTGCTGCCCTCACACTTGGGAGGAGCCTCCTGTAAACACCCACCCAGCTCCTCGTCCACCTGCAAATCCCTCCTGAAAATCCTGCTCTGCCGAGAAAAACCTCGACGGGGAGCTGCGACCACGGCCCACCGTGCTGGGCAGTACTGGCTGCTGCCCATCTGTCTGTCTGTACTCAGCTGGGGTCTTGTCTTACACCAGGACTGGAAGCTCTTTGGGGCAGGGCCCATCTTTTTCTATGTCTGTGCAGCGCCCGGCACCATGGGGGCTTGGGCCACGGCTGGGACTTCTTGGCACTACCATAATACACCTAATAAACAACGTACAGCACCTAGCACAATGGGGCTAGGTCCATGGCTGGGGCTCCAGCATTACCATAATACACCTAATAAATAATTCTCTCACCTGGGGAAGTGCTCCCGTAATACACTTAATAGTCCCAACTCACAGGGTTAGAGGGCAAGCTCTTCAAGCAAAGGGGTGGGGGGTGGGGGGAGCCATCTCACCTGGGCTCTCAGCCTACCTGACTCTCTTCATCCCCGGGACGGGGAGATTCCTGCCTGGGACATGGGGCTTTTCTGCCCCAGCTTCTTTCCCCCCCAGTGACATCACAGCCTGTTGCTATGAGAACATGGGTGATGTCAGCAAGCTCACACCAGAAGCTGGGAGCAGCCTGGGAAAGAGGGGCCCGTGGTGAGGCAGGATCCCCGTGCGGGCAGGGGAGCTGCATGGAGCCGTCGCTGACAGCCAGGGGTAAACACACGGGGCCTGGCGGCACGACACGCAGCAGAGGCGCTGGAGCTGGGAGGCAGGCAGGGCTCTGGGTATAGCTGGGGCTGGGCGCCTGGACTCCTGGGTTCTCTGCCTGGCTCTGGATGGGGGCATGCCAGGACTGTCCCTTTTGGGAGGTAACTGTCCTGGGTGAAATGATTCAGACAGCCCAGGTTTGTGTACCTCAGAGGGTGCCGCCCGAATGAGGCTCTCTGGGGGACACCGGCCCTGCTGCCGTACCAGCCCCGGGGCCAGAGGGGGGTGTGAAGGCTGTGCCCCCCCCAAATCCACATACATGGGAGGAGGGAAAAAACCCACGCGTTTCACTGAGCCACTGCTGCCACCTGCTGGCCACTGCCCGGTACTGCGCCGACGGCCAGACGTGCGTGTGTGTGGGTGTGTGTGTGTGAGCGCCTGCGGTCAGAGGCCCGGCCCCCCACTGCTCTGAGGGGGGCTATTGAACTAGAGCGAGTGGGGCTGGGAGTCAGGACTCCTGGGTCCCATCCTTGGCAAATTCTGCCCCACATTCCATCTCCCCCATCTGGCAGAGCGGAGAACTGAACTGGGGTGACTGCACCACCCTGGCTCTGGGTTATAAATTAGGCCCCCACCCCTGTGCCCCAGATCGGCCCCCGAGTGAGCCAGCTGCTCCTCCACCAGCTTCACCTGGTCTGAGGATTGCGCTGCCAAGGGAGCTGTTACCACAAACTCCTAGGTGTGGACCGGGTCCACTGGCCGATGAGCGGCGGGTTGTGGATCTCAGTGGCCTAATCCTGGGATTTAAGCGTCAAGTCCCTTTGTGGCCCTAAGATCGACGGGGGGAACATTTGATGATGGCTCTTCAGACAAGCAGGGAGGGGTCGTACGGGACCCAACGGCTGGGAGACGGAGCTAAACCAGTTCAGCCCAGGCAGAGGTACGTGTTTTTAACAGGCAGGGGAATTAACAACGTACAAAGGTTGCGGAGGATTCCCCACCGCTAGGAATTTTAAATCCAGACCGGGTGCTTTTCTGCAGAGCTGCGCTAGTTCAAACCAGAATGAACTCGGGGAGTTCTCCGGCTGGCCTTACACACCTCAGACCAGAGGATCACCGCAGTCCTGTCTGGCCTTAGACCCTAGGAACCTGTCTGATCACCTCTCTAAGACGCTCCCCTCGGCTCTGTGCTGTGCTGGTCACAGCCTCAGTCATTTATGAACCCTTTATAAACACGACCTCGGATGAAGCGCGATGGAGGGAGCGAAGCCACTAGGACACAACGGAGGTGCTCACGCTGACAAAGGCAGCTCGCGGAAGATGAAGACGCCCGACTCTGGCACGGCTGCATGCACTGCAGCACGCACTAGGTAATCCGGCCTAGGAAAACAGAAAATCAATGTCCAACTGCCTGGGCGTCACTTGACTCATCTGTGACTAATCTGGGCTGGTTCCCATTGTCTCTCTGAGTTACTGGGGGTGAACAAAACAACTATCCAGCGGGTAACAGGACCTAAGGAAGCAGTGCGGAGATGAGAGAGAAGAGACTGCAGTTAGCAATTGCTCAAGGGCCATCTTTGCAAAAGGGTTTGTGCAGTGGGTGTGCACCTGCACACGCAGCTAGTGAAAACGCAGGCACCATTAGCGGGGGTGCGTGCTCGGATATCTAAGGGAGCGTCACATGGGCGCTCGCTCTCCCCGGGAGCTGCCGAGGGCTAGGAGCTGAGGGGACGACCAGCCAGGAGCAGCCATTGGCAAGGCACAGTCTGCTCCGGATTCCTGGGCACCGGATCTGTTAACGAACTAGTGGCCCAGACAGACTCGGAGCGCGGGTACCCCAGCAAGCCGTGCTCCAAACCAGCTGCTGCCCAGCGCCCTACCTGGGAGCTGAGCTCTCTGCACAGTCCCAGGAGGATGCTGATGCCCTGGGGGGGGTCAGAGAGCCGGCCCTAGGGCCATAGACTCCAGGAGCATGAGCCCTTTCGGGCGACTCAATGAGTGGCTATAAATGGGAACAGAAATCTGAGACCGGCAGCTCCCAGTGCCAAGGAAGAAGCTAGACCAGCTGTGACTGGGGCTAAGGCAGGTTTTGGGATGGGGGGTCAGTCATGGGCCTTGGCTGTGTTTCAGACGGACCGAGAACACAGCTGGTAGAGAAGCAGCCAAAGAGGAAGACTGCAGGGAGCCCGAAGCCAGCAGCGGTGCCGGCACTAGTCCCCAGGCGGCTGCAGCCCAGACCAGCTCTTTAAGCGCAGCAGCAAGCAGGTCAGCCCTGACCCCAGCCCCTGCTCTGCACTCTCCCAGCTGCAGCTGCTTCTTGGCTGGAGGCAGAGGCAGTACTGGGGCTGTTTCGGGGAAACGAGCCATTGTCTCCCCGCTGGGAGGGGAAGCAGTTCTGGGTCGCACGGCGAAGCAATGGCCAATTTCACTGCCAAGGCTGCAATGTGCCGTGCTTGGCAATTAACGCAACAGTCTCTAATTACTGTCGCTCTGGCTGCTTGTGGGGAACAGGTGCTGCCTTTGTTCCCCCTCAGTCAGCCTGTCTGGGCAGCGATTCAGGAGCAGAGCTGGACTGGAGCTAAAAATGGTGCCTCCCCCAGGACCGTAGCCCCCAGTGTGCGAGGCTTCGAACGGCACCAGCCCTCCCTCCCGGGAGTTCAACGCATGCCCCAAGAACATCGTCATCATCTCCTGCCACGGGAAACTGAGGTGCAGGGAGAGGTTCAGTGATCCACCCTGGTCAGAGCCGGGAAGAGAACCCAGGAGTCCTGGCTCCTAGCCCCTCCCGTCTGAGAATGGCTCTTCAGCCAAGCAGGGAGGGGTCGTACGGGACCCAACGGCTGGGAGACGGAGCTAGACCAGTTCAGCCCAGGCAGAGGTGCCTGTTTTTAACAGGCAGGGGAATTAACAACGTACAAAGGTTGTGGAGGATTCCCCACCGCTAGCAATCTTGAAATCCAGACCGGGTGCTTTTCTGCAGAGCTGCGCTAGTTCAAACCAGAATGAACTCGGGGAGTTCTCCGGCCGGCCTTACACACCTCAGACCAGAGGATCACCGTGGTCCGGTCTGGCCTTAGACCTTAGGAACCAGTCTGATGACCTCTCTAAGACGTGCAGCTCACAAGACCCCAGCGAAGTGCTCCTCGGCCCTCCCGCTTGGGACCTGTCCCTCCAGCCCCTTTGCCAAACGAGCCGCTTGGCTCGGCCGGGAAAAGCACACGCGTTTGTGCTGCCGGCTCAGCAGGGGACGCTGCTGCTTCTTAATCCAGCACCAGCCGCCCGCGCTGCCTTTCTGACGAGGCTTAAAACCAAGCTCTAGATTGTTCCCTCCCAGCCAGCTCCCTGGGGCCTTTCTGCTCGGGATGGGATGGGAGCCCCTGAAACCCCCTTCTCAGCTCCGGTCGGTGCACAGCCCTGCCTCCCACCTCGCCACCTTTCCAGGGCCCAGCCAGCTCGCTGCGCTGACGCCTGCTGGGACGGGAAGCGACTGACCCTGGGCTCTGCCTCGGCCTCTTTTCCGCTGCAGGTTTCGTGAAGTCTGCTGGCGACAAAGGGATGGGGCCGTTCCCGTGCGAGCTGCAGCAGGAAGCAGTGGAAAGGGTTAACGCACCTGCCCTATTGGACGGTTCTTCCCAGTCCCTGGCAGGGCTAAATCCCCCCCCCCTCCACCGTCCCCCCCCAGCCAGGCTGCTCCCCATCGCTGGACGTGGAGACGCAGTCGAGCTTCTAGCCGCGCGTGGCTTGTGGCATGGATCTGAGCATCCAACCCCCAGGCGAATAACCTGCCAAAGGCCCCAGTGGAGCTCAGCCCCACTGTGGAGGGCACTGGCCGGAGTGTGAGCAGGATCAGGGTCCCGTCGAGCCAGGCGCTGCGCAGCCCCCAGTGAGAGCATGCCGCAGACCCGGCATAGCGGCCAGGCTCTGCACTGAAGAGCTGTCTGCCTAGACAAACCCCAGCTCACTGTCCCCCCGCACAGATGGGGACCGTAGGGCCCGGACGCTCAGTGATCCACTCAGGGTGACCCAGGGCGTGAGTGACGGAGCTGGGACCGGACCAATCCTGAGTCCCAGTCCCGTCCTTTCTGCCCTCCACACCTGACGCCCTCCCCTGGCCAGCCCGCGTGCTGCGGGTTAATGCAGTGAGGCTGGCAGCTTTGCATCTCGCCCGGCCCGCTCGCTGGGCGCCCGCCGGGAGCCCGCCCGCCCTGCGCTAGCAATCTGCTGCTCGCGGGGCTGGGGTCCTTAGCTGCCATTTCCCGTCATTACACTATTGATGAGTTGATCTCGTTAGCTTCCCTCCTCTGCCCCAGCTCAGAGCAGCACAAGCGGCTGCCATGGCCAGGTGCCGGGAGGCAGAAATCCTCTCGGCTTGGCAGGGCGGAACAACTCTCAGCTGCCTGAGCGGGTCCTTCCCAGAAAAGCCCTACAGACTGGGGCAGAGGGCGTCTGACTAATGGAGAGAGGCCCAGATGGGCTCAGGGGCCCGGGGCTCCAGGCCCCACTCCGCCAGGGGCTTCTCGGGGTGTCTGCTTCCGCTTTATTTAGCCCGAGCAGCACGGGGCAGGGACTGTCTCTCCCGGTGGGGCTCATAGCTGCAACGGGCCTGTGCAGCGCCCGGCCCAAGGGGCGCCCGGACTCCACACGGGCTCCTGTAACACGTCATCACAAGCCCGTCGATGCGAGAAACTGAGCGTGAAGGTGATTCAAGGGGAAGCAGAAGCCAGCTGCCAGCCCCACGACATGCTTCACCAGCTGCCAGCCTGGCGCCCCTGGCTCCGGCTCCCCCATGGGGCATGCACACAGCACTGCCCCGCTCTGCAGCCCTAGGGGGCTTGACCCACGTTGCTGAGACTCTGCCCCCCACCCAGGGGTTGAACCAGCCCCTGCCCCTGCCCCCGTGTTTGCTGGCTCAGGGAGGCGGATTCCCTGACAGGAGGGCAGCTGATACGCTGGGCAAAACCCAAAAGCGCAGCAGTGCCCAAACTGATCGGGAAGGGTGGCAGGCGAGGGACTGAACTGGGGCTTCCTCTCCCGCTGCCGACTGCATGGCAAGGGGAACCGAGGCACGGAGGGCAGGGCCTCCGGCAAGCCGACGCAGGGGATCAGCTGCACCATGCCCGCCCCTCCCCGTCAGCTCCCCCTGGACACACACCGTGTGCGGGGATCCGGCAGAGCTTTGCAGCGGCGGTGCAGGCGTGTAAATAATGGCCAGGAAGTGCAGGGCAAAGGGGGATCCAGGCCCTTGGGTGACACCTGTGCAAAGGGAGAGTGCGACCACGGCCCCACGGCGTTCTCGCACCCTGCGCTGGCAGCAAGCGCCGGAGGGAAGGGGAAAGAGGCGTGAGGCGCTCCCCATCCCTGCCTCTGCTGCCCACTCAGGGCTGCCTGGACGTGCCAGCGGGAGCAGCAGCACAGAGCAGGGTCAGGGCCGCGCAGCTCCCCGCACTGGGCATAGACGGGTCGCAAGCAACGTCCATCCCTGTGCTGGCTGTGGGCCCAGAGCTCACCAGCTGCCGGCTCACCCCCTTTGGCGCCCGCAAGCTGGCTGGGGGCTCAGAGGAGGTGGGAACGGGACGTGCTGCTGCCTGGTTTCAAATGGAGGCTTGGGGTGGCAGGCGCTGGTTTGCCGATGGGCGCCGGGCAGCGCGTGCTGGGTTACTGCAGGGCTCGCATGGGGTGTGGGGGTCTGCGTTAGCAGTACGTCAGCCTTCTGCCCGGCCGGGGTGGATTTCACCCTGGGATGAACCGGCCCCTACCCTAACTCCAGAAGGGTCTTGGAGAGCTCCCGGGGCGCAGCTCCCAGCGGGTCGGGAGGAAGCTGAGCAGGACAGGACAGCGGGGCTGGTCAGTAGTGCCAGGCACTCCCTGGAGTCAGCGTGGACCAGCCGGTAGGGCACCGGGCTGTGATCCAGGGGCTGCCTTCACCCCCCTCTCCACGCTGAGCCCCGCGGCTGGGCCTGGCTAAGCCTGGTGCACCCCCGGCGAGGTCGCTCCCATTGCCCAGGCAGTGGAGCTGCTCCCAACGGTCTGTGCTTCGCTGGCAGGCCCGGCTGCGTCCCGGGCTAGTTTCGCTGCAGTTGTTTTGAGCCAGGAGCTCTTGAGTCCCAGCTCAAAGCTTTGCAGAGGTGATTGGGCAGCGCCCGGGACAATCGCTCCAGGCGCTGGTTTGCCCCAGGCCGTGTCCGCACTGCACAGGCGGGCGTTTGCACCCGAGCGCCGTGTAAACCCCAAGAGAAGACAAAGCGCTTCCCTGGAGCTAGCCAGGGTCTGCCCCAGTCTGGCGCTTGCCTGGGCTGCCAGGAGCTCCAGGAAGGTGCAGACCACAGCGCCTCGGTGCATCTCACCCAGCTCTGGGCACTGAAGACAGCCCTGCCCGGGCGCTGCCGTTAACACCAGCTGGGGCGCAGCTTCCTGACGACTCTTGGCTGAGCTGGTCACATACACCAGGAGCTCGTGAACCTCCATCCCCCCCGCTCCCTCCCTCTTGCCAGGGGTTCTGGGAGCCCCCCATTCTTCCCTCCCCTGGTTTTTCCAATCTCCCCCCAGATCACTGGTGCCTAGATCCCTCCCTGAAATTTGGGCCTGGTGGGGATGCAGCGCGCGAGGCCTTGGACAGGTCGGCTCCTAGCTGGGGGGAAGCTGGGGCAGGCCAGGGCTGGCAGGGGTCTGACCCAGGCTGGGAGAACACGGGTAAGGGCCAGCCCTTCCCTGGACGATTAGATCCATTTCCCAGCCTCCCCTCATATGCACACACCAGTTCAGCCCCTTTGCTAGCTGGCGAGACGGCTCGGAGCGCGGTTGCAACAAACACCTGGGCGATCACCCCCCGGCGGGGACGGGGGGCACAGGACTCTGTGACCAGCCCCCCCTTTCCGTCCCACCCTCCCTTGCAGGATGAAAAGCCCATTCCTTGTGGCGGAACAAACGGGCACTAAAGCAGCGGGAGATACGCAACGGGTCTGGCTGGCGCAGCTCGTTTGCCCGGCGAGGGCGTCTCTCCCGGCCCATTCCCAAGCCGAGGGGCACGAGTGGAAGACGGAGGGCAAGGGGGAGCTGCGGCGATTTGGGGACAGAGGATTAACGCCTCGGCCCTGGGTCAGCCCTGCCGGGTGCAGCCGCTCACCCCACTCGTGCGTCAAGGCACCTGGCCTTCGCTCGTGGCTGGAATCACACCCCGAGGCTGGGCCCCAGGCCGGCAGGGAGAAAAGCAGCTAGTGACCGGTCGCATAGCCCAGGCCAGGGGCCCTGCCCGGGATGCTGCCGCCAGCCCCGATGCTCAGTCTGGACTGCAGGGCTCCCAGTGACAGAGCACCCACCACACCCTGGGGCCATCTCCCCCCACCCCAGCCCCGCTACAAGTGCCTGGTTTCCAGTCTGGGTGTGTCTCCCTGCAGCGCCCAGCCCCGGGCCTCGCTCTGTCTTTCCGAGGGCCATGCTGGAGCAGTGGGGCCAGCACTGACTCCAGGGGGAGAGCCCCCCCACTGAGCCCCTGCCCCGCTCCCTGCATCCCGCTGCGTTCCCCAACCAAAGACTAGCCAGGCCAGGCCTTGCTGAAGGAAATCTCATTGCACTGTCTGGCCACAGCCGGGGCATCCGCGTGGGATGCGCTGACGCTGCCTGCCCCATGCCTGACCTCCCCAAAGCACCCTCCGAGTATCAGCTAGCTAGCCCCGCACCCCCGGCCCGTGGTGGGCAAACATCACCCAAGCCACCCAGATCCTGAGCAGCCCCCAGGAGAGCCACCAAAGCCCTTCACCAGCAGCAGCCCCTCTAACCAAAACCGCACCGGGGCGACTGCCTGGAGCACTAGCTTCCTGGCGCTCTAAGGGTGGGGTCCTGAAAGCGGGGTCAGAACGACAAGCTGGCCCTTTCAATCCTGCTGGCAGGCAGGGGTGCTGAGGGAAGCCTGTGCTCTGGGTCCTGGGCAGAGCAGCCTGTTTTCTCTCTCTCGGTTTTGGGTTCTTCCGCGCTAAGATTCTGGCTCTTAAGAAATAAAATTGCAGCCTTCCTGAAAGAGCATTGGATGTTTGTATCTAATTGCTGTGTGTGCATGCCACGACCAGCCGGTGGGGACACACACACCAGAGGCAGGCAGTTCTGCAGCAGAAAGCCTGCCGAAAGCAATGCAAGGCCAGGGGGCAGGAAGAGCAATCAGTCACGGGCCTGACTTCGGCGAGCAGGCCCAGCTGCGCACCTCGCTATAAGCAGCAGTTTAGCTGCATTGGGGGTGGAAATTGTCCCTTCCTGGAAACTGCCAATTAGCAAAATACTTTATTGCGGCATCTTTCCCAGGCAGGCTGGTTTTATGGGCCTGTAAAACGCGCAGCTCCTGAAGGCTGGGGCAGAGAGAACCCAAAGGGCCCTGCAGCTATTAAGGGGTTTGCCTATAAAATGTCATCCCCGAAAAAACCACTCTCTAAATAACAGCGGTGCAGAAACATTCCCGACACCCAGGGACCGATCTTCCTGGCTTTGCAAAATACCATCTCGTTAGCGCCAGCATTATGGAACAGCTAATTATTATTAATGACAGGAGCCCCAAGAGAGCCCCGGCGAGACATGACTGTGCTAAGTGCTGTACAGACACAGAGGAAGACACAGACCCTGCTCCCAGGGCTTGAAATCTATATAGGCCGGGGGAACCTGAGGCACAGAAGGGAAAAGCCAAATCTCATGGTCAGGCTTTGCCATGGCTCGGAAAATGCCTTTCAGCTGCTCGTGCTCTTGGGTATTTGCCTTTTCCACTAAGATATCAAAGACCTCTTCCAAAAGCCCTGGTTCCTAAAGCTGTCCGTGAGCCTCGACGGCCTGCGTGTATTTCACGGCACCACCAGGCGGGCGCCTGGCTTGCGAGAAGCGGGAAACGCAGCGAGGGCTGAGGGACAAGACGTCTCCAGGCCGAGCTCCGCAGAGAACCCGGGGCGATTTTTGAGTGTTTCCCTCCTGACCCGTTCCCTGTTTGAAATCCGGGCCCAGCGATGGTTACTGAACCAGGCGCCCGCACCAGATGAGCTCCTGGCGGCACATGATGTCAACCTGGCCTCACCTGGGGAGCCCAAACCACAGGCACCTACCCCGGTTTCATGCCCAGTTCAGTCCCAGCCAGGCTACAATAATGGGACTCTTCTGCTCCATGGGGTCCCTGCAGGCACAGTGCCCGCTACGAAGATCTAGCTCCTGCCCTCTGCGGCCCATGCACCCAGCTGTGGCTCATCCACCTTCACCCCTGGGGAACCTGGCCCTCATCCAGTGGGTCAGTCACTGGCCCTCGCTCCTTACCCTGAGCAGGGCCCTTATCAGGTGCTGCCGACCGGGGCCAACCAGACCCGAGGCTTGCATGGGCGAGGCAGGCCAAACCCTGCAGTCCAGCAGCTGGCACTGCCACTGCCCGGGGCCGGTACACGGGGGCCCTGATCCTGGCTAGGGTCTGTGCCACAGCAGGGCCCTGATTTCAGTCGGGGAGTCCCTGTGCTACTATAACGCACCTAATGAACTGGCAGACCTCTGTGGGGTGCAGCTCAGCCCCGTGGAGAGGGGCCGGCACAAGCCCCAGGCAGCCCTTATGGGGCAGAGCCCCCGGGAGCCAGGGGAGCTGCTGGCCTTTCACAATCCAGGATTTAAGCAGAGCCTGGACCTCACACTCTGTGCAGGGGTGAGGCACCCCAAATTCTGCCCCTCTGCAAAGCACTCTGGGATCCACAAAGCCCTGTTGGCAGGCCGGGCACCGGTCCTTCTCCCAGCCGGTTTTACCCCTTGCTGTTTGGAGAAAGCCCAGAAGCTCCGGCAGGAGCAGACGTGAACTCCTGAACCCTGCGTCTGCTGGCATTTGGGAGGCGTTTTTCATGCAGCATTTATAGCGCTGTCAGGGGCGGCTCAGCCAGCGGGCAGGAGAATCGCAAGCGTCATATGGCTGAGAAAATGCAACACACGCTCAGAGAGAAACCTCTGACGTCTCAGCCGCCACCGCCCAGCCTGGGACACGCCTGCAGCTAATGCCCCAGCTGAGATTAGCACAGAAATGGAGTGAGAGAATTGCTGGAGCGTCTTTGCACAGCTGATGGCTCAGGCAAAAGGGGGGGTTCTCCAGGCTGGGAACAGGGGGTGGGGAATTCTGCCCCCCCATTCTCAAAGTGCTGGGGTCCCGGGTTAGACCCAGAACTCTCTCCTTTCTTGTACAACTTCTGGGGGATGCCACGCTTCCATTTAGGGCACCTAAATCAGGGCTGGATTTTTTCCACTGGGGATGGAACCCAGGAGTCCTGGCTCCCAGTCCCCTGCTCTACCACTACCCCCCTCCCCTCACTTCGGTTGGACTGGGATGTTTCTAGGGGTTTTCCACGAGTAGAACAGACGGGCGCTCTCTCGCCGCACTGGAAGGCTGAGGGAACCTTTTCCGGCACCCCACTGAGCCCTGCTCATGACCCTGCCCCAGTCCACATGCTGCAGGAACGGCCCTGCAAGGCAGCGAGTCGTCTCGCTTGGCTGCATTTCTCCTTCCCATGCTGTGGAGCCGAGGATGGGGACAGACAGACAGCCACGGCGCCAAACTCCTGAGCCCCGAGCCAACGCGATGTGCCGGCCGGCTGAGAGACGAGCACAGCTCCCGCAGGCAACGGCAGCGGGCACCCAATTCCTTCCCGTGGCAAAGCGCTGGCAGCAGCTGCTCTCCCGCCGACGAAGCGGGTGATTTACAAGTATCACGATCACGCCGCGCCGTAACCTCAGGCATCCAGGGGCTGATCTGCCGTATCGCGGCCACGCTAGCACCCGCACAGCAACAGCAGCTGCCCAGACACAGGCCTGGGGCAAAGCCAGGGGAGAGGGAACACAGGGCTCAGGAGATCTGGATCCAAATCCCAGCTCAGCCGCTGGCTCCCCGTGTGACCTCGGGCACATCACTGCATCCCTCTGTGCCTCGGTGTGCCCGGCTGTGAAATGGGCGTGGGTCTGTCGCGCGCAAGGCCCGTGTCCAGCCCGCAGCGGGTAGGGTGCCCAGTGCCACTGTAATGCCATCAATCATGATCGTCAGTGCCCTCTCCCCAGGGGTGCTGGCCAGCACCGTGCCAGAGCCCACCCCCCGCTCACCTCTCCAACTACGGGACGGGACTCAAAGAGGGCTTCTCCTGGGACAGGAGCTGCCAAATTCGATGGGTTTCCTTCCACTTGAGAAGATGGCAGACGTGGTCCTCTCTCCCCTTACCCAGGGGGCCCGTGACTCAGCTCTGCGCCCGGGGCAAGAGAAGGGCAGACAGAGAAGCCAAACAGCTCCGTGATCTGGGCAGGGGAGGCTGTTCTGGAAGCAGGCTGGCCTGGCTGACGGGGGGCGCGGGGGCGCTCGAAGGCAGAAGCTGACCCCTACCCCAGAAGTGCGGGTACGAAGCCTGGCCTGTGCTTTGGATGCAGCAGCAGATTCACTGTGGATTCAGAAGCTTGGGCTGCAAAAGACTGGGCTCATGGTTAAAGGAGGGGCTGGGAGCCTGAACGCCTGGGTTCTCTTCCCAGCCAGGCTGACCTAGAGCAAGGGAGGGGCTGAGAACCAGGACTCCTGGGTTCCATTCCTAGTGCTGGGAGCCAGGGCGCCCGGCTTCTCAGAACAGCTACCGAGGTGTGCGCCTGCCTGAGTCAGCTGCACACACATTGGTCCCCCGCTGCACCCCGATTCCCGCGTGGATGGAGTTGGAGGGTGGCTGAGCTCACTCCTCTTGTCTGCGTGAGCATGGCTGGGCTCTGGGCAAGGCCTGGCACGGTGAGTCCCTGGCCTGGGTCGTGGCCGGACGGCGTTACAGTACAAAATAATAACAACTGGATGAGATTCCTGCAGCCAGAGTTTCGCCCAAGCAGCCTGGGAGGAGGGACAGGTTCTGGAGGCCGCGGCTGTGTCAGAGGAATCGGGAGGGTGACTCACCAGCCTTTAAATTTAGAAGCAAGAAATCTCAGTATGGTTTTTATTTCAGGTTTTGGAGAAGCAGCCTCGCCGTTCTCTGCACCACAGAAACCCTCCAGCAGCTCGGAGTGAGATCTGGCCAGAGACTCAGGAAGGGCGGTACCCTCCCCACACCTGTATCGCCGCACCGTGGGCTCCCTGCTCCGGCACCGGCTCCCAGGGCAATGCTTTACACCCGGGGGTGCCAGGCAGCGCCGTTCCGGGAGGGGAGCATTGCCATGCACTGAGCACAAAGTGGGCCGGTGGGGGGCAGGCCCTAGGCAGGACTCCGGACTCCTGGCTCTGGCACTACGCTGCTGGGGGACCTTGGGCGAGTCCCCCACCCCTCTGGATGCCTCCATTTCCCTCCCACCCTTCCCCGCAGGCCTTGCCAAGCTGAGGATTTGGAGCATGGAGCTAGCGGGTGTTAAACCTGTCTACACTCGGCTGGGTTAATAGGTGTTAAAGGCACCTGCACGGCCTTGTCCACACCACAGCTCTGGGAGGGGAATGTGGTCTGGAGTTAGGGCAGGGAGTCACCCTGACGCCTGGATTCTAGTCCCAGCTCTGGGACAGGGTCAGGTCGAGCAAACAGAGCCGGGCGGGGAATCCGATGACGTTTGTGATGAGCTCTGCAGATAACAACGCTCTCAGTTATCAAGCCCCCCAGTCACGCCCCTGGCGACGTCACGACGGCCCCGTGGAGCGCGTCTGCTGCCCCAGTGAGCGTGGTGCTATTAAAGCCGTCAGTCCCGCCCACCCACTGGCTCCGGTAATAATGGCTGGGGAGCAGGAAGGGCTTGTCTGGCTTCTGGGGCACAGCGGCACAGACACATAAATACCTGCCACTCCCTGCACCCACAGAGGGGAAGTGAAATTCCGGCACCCCACGCACTTCGACGGCTTCGAATCTACACCTGAATTTACAGGGCTTGTTCCTCTGCCTGCAGGCCCAGACAAGGACAGAAAGCAGCGGGGTCAGAGACGCGGCACGGTAACAAAGCGTAGCACGGCCTGGCCTCGCACCAGCACCGCCACCCCTGCAGGGGCCCGGAGCACCACCCCCCAGGGACATCCAGGGCACCTTCACCCCTGATTAAGTACATTACAGTAGCCCATAAAGACTCCAACCAAGGTGTGAGCCCCGATGTGCCAGGTGCTGCACAGACAGAGGGGAAGCAAGTCTCTGCCCCATAGCCCACAGGTTAGACAGACAAAGGGTGGGAGGGAAAAGAGGAGCAAGGAGGGAAAGGGACTTGCCCAAGGTCACCCAGAAGGACAGTGGCAGAGCCAGGAACAGAACCCAGGAGTCTAGCTCCCAGCCCCCTGGCTCTAACCCCTTGACCCCACTCCCTACCCAGAGCCGGGGATGGAACCCAGGAGTCCTGCTCTAACCAGGTCAGCAAACACCATCTACTCTGAAGTCTCTGTATTACAGAGACGGATGCTGGAGCCTGGTGCTGCCTGTGGAACTTGGACAAAAGCCCAGCAGCTCCCGTTCCCGTCCCGGACTGCCCACGAGCGACCAAAGGCAATCCACCGAGGACAGCCAGCCGTCGAAGGAAGGTCCCCCAGCCAGCATGGCTCCAGCATCGCTCCATAAACACTGAGCGGCAGGAGGGAATCAGTGATCCGACCCCCCAGCTGGCTGGCCGCTAAGCGAGGGGCTGTGAGCAGCTCTGCACAGGAGCAGACGTAGTCGCCCACACTCCGGCCTCCGCCGAGCACCAACGGGAGCGAGAACAAAACTGCATCCACATGGGCGCTGGTGTGCTCTCTGGCCGATCAATGCCTCTGCTGTGACAGGCAATGGTTTGATAAAGTCGCAGCAGAAAAGCTGGAAAATAAATGCGCTAATGAGCAGCCCCAGAGACAACGGCGCCAACTGGGGTAAAGCAGGGCTGGACGCCAAGTGCACCTGCGGGTGAAATGCACCCCGGGCAGAGGGCCTGAGAGGGACTTAAATGGGGCCTAGTCCTGCATTACTGTGTGTAGTACGGTATTGCCGGGAGCCCCAGCCACGGCCCCCACTGCGCTAGGCGCTGCACGCTCCTGATTAGGTGTATTATGGTAGTACCTGGGAGCCCCAGCCACGGCCACGGCCCCCATCGTGCTAGGCGCTGGGACAAACCGAAGCAGACCCTGCACACCCACTGCAGTCACCCAGCGAGAACGGACTTGGGCGCCTTTGCGCTCAGTTAGCACCAACTGCTGATGGTCTAGTGACTAGGGTGCTCACCCAGGAGACCTGGCGTCAAGGCCCTGCTCTGCCACAGACTCCCTGTGTGACCTTGGGCCAGTCACTTAGCCACTTTGCCTCAGTTTCCCCATCTGCTCAATGGGGATATTTGCCCTGCCTCCTGGGCGGTTGTGAGGGTAAATACATTTGAGATTGTGAGGCTCAGATACTATGGTGACGGGGGCTGGATAAAGACTCTCGCCAGCCCGCCAAGCAGGGGACTCAGCGTCTCTTTTATCATCACATGATTTCCTGTCCAAAAACATCCAGGACTCCCAGCTGAGCTCCCCAGTCTCCTGACCAGCCCACAGCCAATCAGCCAGCCCCCGCACTTCAGAGCTGACATTAGTCTCAATCAGCTGCACGTCACCTGACAGCCTAAAAGCTTTCCCCTTCTAAGGGGGTGGGGGGCTTGGAAACAGCTCCTCGTTAGCAGGCTGGCTAACGGACCAGAGAACCGCCTCCAAGACAGCTGAGGTCCACCACAGCAGCATGGCACAGCGCGGTGCATCCCCCCCGCCCCTGAATCCGGGCAGCCTGGCAGTGGGTTTGCAGAGCCCTGCTCGTTTGCGTAGATGAGAACAGGGAGGTGTTTGTTCTTCGGGAGAAAGGAGGAGACAAAGGAAGCCTCAGACCAACTTTGCAAGGGGAGGAAGGAAACGCAGCAGGCAGGGAGGCCGGAGAACTGGGTTCTAGTCCCAGCATTTCACTTATCTGTGCCTCAGTTTCCCTCCTGCCCTTTGTCTATTTAGACTAGAAGGTCTGTGCAGTCCCTGGCACAAGGGGGCTCCCGTCTGGGTTGGCTCGCCCCTAAGACATCCCAGAGACACCTGTGCCCTGCAGATCAGGGTCCCTGCCCAGGCACAGACTGAGCCAGTCCCTGCCCAAAGAGCTCACGATCTAGACAGAGGCAGGATCAGTCTCCTCATGTTAGAGAGGGGGAAACCGAGGCACAGAGCAGTGCAATGACGTGCCCACGGTCACACTGGGAGTCCATGGCAGAGCTGGGAATCGGACCCAGCTCTCCTGTGGGTCAGCTCGCTCTCCCTGCTCAAGCCCTGCGCGTCCGTCAGTATTTCAACGGCGTTTGTGTGCGTGACTCCTCACGGTGGCGTTTGCTGGTGCAGTGCCAACGTTCCTGGCAACGGCGCTGGCAGCGTTGCTGGGATGAGTCAGAGCCAGCGGGACAGAGAGCCAAGAGCGATGCAGGGAGGAGAAATCCTGCACCTCGGCGGAACCACGGCTGGCTCCGAAGCGGTGGGAAAACACGTTGAGGGTGATGCGGGGAGATCGTCCCAGGCTGGGTAATCGCGTCCTGGTGGGGCCCCATGGCTGGAGAGGGAGAAGGGATGGGGTCGTTTAACAGAGGGCTCTAGGGACTCGATTGTAGGGAGCAACCCTGTCCTTCTGGATCGGATCCACAAAGCTCTTGCCATGTGGCTGTGAAAGCCGCGGGGCCAGCGCATCGGATCGCGACCAGCACCCAGCCAGACCCACACGGGCTCCTGAGCTCAAGGCTCCACGCAGCAGTGCAGATTCAGCCTGAGACCAGCCTTCCCACAGGGAGAAGCTGGATCCTGCTGGGGTCTGGTCCAGACCTTTTTTAACCCCCAACTCCACAACATCGACTGAAACGCAGCCGAGCGACTCCCCCAGACACAGCCGGGACCCCCAGGCTCCCCAGCACAGCCCCAAGTGCAAACAGGCCCGTGCTCACGGCCATGCCCCACATTCAGCATGTGTGAGCTGGCTGGTGACCAGCCCAGCTCGGGAGGGAGGCAAGGAGACAGGAGAAGGACAGCAGTCTGCTTTGCCAGCCAGCGCTGGCATCCAGATGCCAACACCTCGGCCTGGCAGCTGCCAGTCGGGGCTGGAGGCTCCGGCCAGTCACCATCACAGCCGCTGCCCTGAATAATTCCATCGCTAGGGCCAGAATCTGCCAGCGCTCACCCCAGAGGAGCCGCTTCCCCTGCCTCTTCAGAGACAGACCCACACAGCCACTCTGCCCAGGCAACCCCCCCACCGCAGCCCCGCAGCGCAGACGGAAACCTGAGCGTTCGCCTTCAGCAGGAGTCTAGTTACTACAAGAAAGGGAGGCAGCTGCTGCAGTGGAGGAGACACAGGGGGGCTGGGGGCCAGGACTCCTGGGTTCTGGCCCTGGCTTGGGGAGAGGAGTGGGATCTACTGGTTAGAGCAGGGGCTGGGAGCCAGGACTCCTGGGTTCTAGCCCCAGTTCCGCCACTGACCTCAGGCAAGTCACTTTCCTTTGAATGCCTCAGTTCCCCAGTGTAAAATGTGTTCCTTTGTGTTGCACTTTGAGATCGACAGCCCCCTTCATCTCCGAGCCTCGGGGGTGGCTCCCACCCCCCCTCAGATCCAGGCGTCTCCAACAGGGACAGGTTGCGCAGCAGACTGCGTCCTTGTTTATTTGTTTACTTCTGCATCTATTTATCCTGAGCCTGCAAAAGCAGCAGATTGAGAACAGAAATGATGAAGCACCTAACAAAACAGTGCAAAACCCTCCGAACCCAACCCCCTGCATGTGCGCACAGAGGCGCACGCGGGGAAATTAGCCATTCCACTTCAGCGTCTCGGCTGATTGCGGAGCCGGATTCCAAATTGCCTGGTAATCGCTGGTTCCAGACTCCTTCCACCCAGCTGCTCTGAGCGATGCCAAGCAAATCCCACATGCTCGCACGCACAGGGCCCAGGCAGGCAGGTGCACGCGTGCACATGCATGCAACACACACCGTACCCCCCCCCACACTCACACACGCTCCACGCTTCTGACTGATGTCAGTCGAGTCTGTGCAGCGCCCAGCACCTCGGGACGCTGATCTTGGTTGGGTCTGCGCTGTGCCTGGCTCAAGGGGGCCCTGATCTCAGCAGAAAGGAGCACGCCCTGTGGAGGCCCATCACCAAATCCTGTATAACCCTGGGAGCCTTTTTCACTCACGTCACTGCTTCCTGTGGAACTCACTGCCACACGATGTCAGCAAAGCCAAGAACTAAGCTTGAGCCCAGGAGGGGCCGAGCCTTCGTGTGGCTAGCAAGACTATCCGGAAGTCAACACCTAACACCGTTTATGGCAGGGCCACAAAACATCCTGCTTCAGGGTCTAAATCAATTTCATTATCCCGGGTCAGAATAACCCAGGGAGCAAATTACCCCACATCTGCTCCTGTGGGACTCTAACACCTTCCTCTGAAGCAGCTGGTGCTGACTTGCGGGAGCCCGTGGTCGGAGCTCGTCTGGCCGTTCTTATGTTCTCTGGAGCTCACAGTCCAAGATAACAGGCGGAACCACCCCCCCAGCCCAGGGAAACCACGGTTATTAAGCAAACCGTTGCTTTACAAAAAAACCACCCACGGACATAATAGCCTCTTATCAGACACATCTTACACTGATGCTACACTGAGCAGCACACCCCGCGCGGCTCTGGCAGCCCGTCACCCTAACCGTTCTGTAGGACGGCGCACAAAAGGCAACTGCCAATCACCAAGCGTCTGCCCCTTGGAAATGGCACACATTTGAACGCGGAGCCATTAGCGCACCGTGCAGCAGACTGAGCCGCCCATGGAGTCTCCTGACCTTTATTACAGCAAGGAGCCCTGGCTTTGTTTCTGCACCAGCAACTCTTGGAAACTCACTCCTTTCTTCCCAGAAGCATAATTGGAATCTTTCCCCTCCCATGGCATCTCCAGGCAGCCCCATGAGTCACTGCAGAAGGCACAAAGGAGGAGAAGGGAAAAGAAAGAGGATCCAGTAATGCAAACCTTCATGCTTCAGGACGCGAAGTGACTGCTAAGTCATGGGGGTCAGGAAGAAACTTTGGCAAGTGTGACATTCAGAAGCCAGGGGAAGATCCAGCAGGCTGGCGTCTCCATCGCCCTGCACAGCTATTAACACCAGTGCAAAGTAGCGGGTCACAGTCACTTTTTTGCACTGGTGGAAAAGATGGCAGGATCAGACAGGATCAGTCCAGTGGGTCCATCTAGCCCGGTATCCTGTCTCCAACAGGGGCAGGCCACTCCCTGCGGTAGGCAGGAATTTGGTAACCTGCCCCATGGGACGGTTCCTTCCCGACCTGCATTAGTTGGGTCGGTTTATGCCCTGAAGCAGGGCGCGCCCACGCCGGCGGACTGGACAGGAGGGGAAGCAGGGTTCCCTAGCCCAAGTCGGCCACTGTCACCAGTGCAAAGTCTGCTGCACGAGCTCTGCGCTGGTGCAAGGCACTGGAGAGCAGCCCCAGATGGTTTTAAACGGCGATGAGAGACGGCAGCTGCTTCCTATGCACAGAGCCCACGCGCTGAGCAGGGAGCTGCGGATGCACCCGGCTCCGGCGCGAAGCCCAGCTGCTCACAATCACTTCCTCTCCCAGTCATGACTAGGAAAGGTCACCTGGCAATGGGAGCCGGAAACTGAGGGAGGTGGGAAAGAACCTTTTTTTCTCCATCTCTAAGCGGCAATTAAAAGCAGCCCTGAAAGGGGATTTCCTTCCCCCACCCCCAGAAAGGAGCCTTCCCCAGGCTGGCGGTGGCAGGTTTTGTGTCTAACTCCAGATGATCCAGTCTAAGCTGCCCCTGGGGGGTCGTTGCAGTGGAGCTCATGAGCTCCCCCAGGTCTTGTCTACACAGGAAAACGGCTCCACTTAACCTCCACCTCTTTACAGCCCTGTGCAGATGCTCTTCCTTGGCTTTAGGAGGAGCTTGTTCAGCTCTGCCGGCTGAGCCCTCGAGTGTAGACGCAGCTTGTGCTGACACGAGGCGGAGTAACAGCACCCTCTCGCACGCTGTGTCAGCACAGCACTGCCGGATGGAGCCATGGCTTCACACACCGTCAACGTCGCTGTCACCACGACTTTGGTGTGAAGACCCAGCCTTAGCTTGGATGGTGCCGTCGCTTGGGGGCTAGTTGGGAACTCAAGACACCGGGGTCCCTGCTCCGTCCCAGACTCCCTCAGAGACCTGGCACGTCACTCAGGGTCTCCGGGCCTCAGTTCCCAGTCTGTACAATGGGGATAAGACATGTCTGGACCGTGAGCTCTGACAGGCCTCGGGGGTTGTGTGTGCAGGCATTGCTCTAAACAGTGCTCGGCCTCCTGGGCTGGGATGCTGCTCTACTGAGAGAGGGGAACTTCCCAAAGCGTTTCACGTCCCCTTGAGATAAAGTCCGCCTGCCCCCTTTACACATTTCAGGCAAGGAGGTGAATTTCTTGAGGACCCCTCCCTAGCAGCGGCTACATGACACCACAGGCGGGAACCAGCCCAGAGATCCAGCCCCGTCCCCTTCCTCTTTATTGCTGACCCATCCCCAGTCCTCTGGGAGTTTATCTATTTCCAGGGACGCTGCTCTCTGTGCAAACCCGTCTCATTCCCAGCAGACAGGGGTGACCGGCAGCTCGAGGGACCAGAACCACAACCGGAACTGGACCAGGGAACTGGTGCAACAATTACATTCAAGAGGCTTTGAAGAACCAGGGTTCTGGGTTTGTCCAGCGCCTTACACAATGGGTCTGGCCATCATCCCCTCACACCCCCTCCATCCTGGAGACAGGAGCTGCTCCAAAAGCAAGGGGGCATTTGACTAACGACACAAAGTCTCACTGATGCAAACATAGCTGGGAGCAGGGTTCATTTCCACAGGACCCATCCCTGGTTTCAGCCCAGGACAAGTCTGGCGAGGGAGAGGAACTGGTTTAAAATAAGGGCACATTAACGCGGTGGGTATGAGATAGTTTAGCTCACGGCAAAGGCCACCCGCCTGGAGCTCAGAGAACTGGATTCACTCCAAGCTTGGCCACAGAGCCTGGAGTTGGCCACAACCTCTGGCTGAGTTACTGACGTCCTCAGAGCTTGATTTAAAGAGTTCCAGTTACAGAGGATCTAGTTCAAAGCAGCAAGGGACCCATCGGAGGACACAGCACCAGGGAGGGAGAGGAGTTACCTACGATAAGGGCCAACATTGCGCAAGAACAAATGAACATAAACTGGCCATCAACACATTTAGGTTTGAAATCAGACAAAGGTTTCAAAGCACTACTGGAGAGAAGTTCTGGACCAGCCTCTGAAGGGAGCAGTGAGGGCAACTCACCAAACAGAACTGGACGTGTTGAGGGAGGGGACGGTGTGATGAGGTTGCCTACAATCAGCTGGGTCTGTGCAGCGCCTGGCACGAGGGGGGCCCGATCTCGGGCTGGGTCTGTGCAGCACCTGGCACGAGGGGGGCCCGATCTCGGGCTGGGTCTGTGCAGCACCTGGCACGAGGGGGGCCCGATCTCGGGCTGGGTCTGTGCAGCACCTGGCACGAGCGGGGCCCGATCTCGGGCTGGGTCTCTGGTGCTATTGTAATGCAGAAGGACAGAGGAGCTGAGGACAAAACCCAGGAGTCCTGACTCCTCCTGAAAGAAAGGAGACTCTGTTTAGCTTCCATTTCCAGCTCACATCCACCGGCGACGCAGACCCACACCCCTGCTACCCTTGCCATCTGCACGAAGCCCTCATCAGCCACCGCAGAGAAGGGCTGAGTCACGGCCCCGTGTTTAAGTAGCACCTTGCTGCGCTTGAGCCGGATCATCCAGGAGAAGATGCAATTTCATGTTAAGCTGGTGAAGTTCTTTGATCTCTCAAGCCCTCCCAGAGGACGGCCCCTGCCGAGCGCCCCACGCCCACATCCGGCACCCTGGCCGGCTGGTGCCTAGAAACCCAGCCAAATCTAGCTGCCTGCACCAAAAGCCAGCAGCATCAAAGGCAAACCGGTGGCAGAAGAAGAGGCAGGACTTCGTGCCCCCTCGCCAAGCTGGCACTGGGAGCACACCATGTTCTGTCTCTGCCAGTGACCCTGAGCGCGTGGCGCGCACGTCTCTGCTGCCACAATAAGGATCCTGGTGTGCAGCCGTTTTGCTAAGCACCCTGGTACACTGACCCCGGCCTGCCTTCAGCCCCGGCATCTCCCCGGCTCCCACTTCTGCTCTATGCAGCTTTGGAAGCCAAAGCACTGGGCTGCTGCAAGCTCTCTCTTGAAAGGAAGGGGCGAGGAAACTGCGCCTACGTCTCAGCATTTAAAGAGAAACGCGGATGTAATTCACCCTTGGCGGGAAGGGTGGCCAGGAAGATAAGGCACCTAGCTGGGACCCCGGAGGGCTAGGTACAATTCCCGGCTCTGCCACACACGCCCTGTTTGACCTTCAGCAAGTCCCGGCATCTCTAGGGACCGGCTGTAAAAGGGAGAAAATAACTTTTCCTTTGTCTGGCCTCACCAGACCCTGAGCTGCCTAGGGCACTGGCTTTCTGTCCATGCGGTGCCTGGCACCACTGGGCCCTGATCTCGGTGCTATCGTAAGGCACAGAGGAATAAATCCTCAAGCGAAGGTGTCGTTTGATCAGAAGGGGGGCACAACAGCAGACGAATGACCTGCCTGCAGACACTGAGTAAGTGCACACCCTGCTCAGTGGCAAAACTCCCACTGAGTCCAGGCGGGCCAGATTCCCCCCACTGCCTCAATGGAGCCAGGGCTGACTATATTTAAGGCTGGGATCTGCAAAGGATCTAATGGAGCCAGGTGCCTAATTCCCACTGGAACTCCATGGGCTCTGTGCACCTAAATCCCCCAGGCTGCTGTGAAAATCCCAGCCTCGGTGCTGAACTGGAGGCTCTGGGGCTGGGAAAGGCTGCCCCCCTTCTCCCGTCCCGCAAGGCCCTTTGTAAAGGAACGGAGGGAGAGGAGGAGAACCGCCACGCTTGGCTGCGCTGTTTTTAACTCGTCCTTTTGTTAGCAGTACCGCCAGGAAGTTTATAAAGCGCCAGGGCTGGTGTTATCAGACACGGAGGAAATATGCAAATGGAACCCATTAACTGAGCCACCACGGCTGACAGACGGCTCGGAAATCGCTGCACACGTCTTGTCTTAGCACTTTACATGAGAATGGGCCCGGCTGGGATGGGTTCCGGCAGCCCACTAGCAGAGATAAGGGCTGGAGAAGAGGCTGTTTTGAAATAACCTTCTGATGCTACTTAGCTAACCATCAAAACCAGACGAGATGCCGGCTCCCCACTTTGTTTCGTGCTGTGAGTCACGCTGCCGTGCACCGCCTCGCTGGTTCGGGTTTGTCAGGTTGTATTCCTCTGACAACTCTTTTTTTAGCAGCTGCTAAGGGTACCTCTTGATCCACTTCAAAATATGCATCCGTGTTGGATGCCGTGAGCTGCGTCCTCATTTGTGTACACTTCATCCACGGCTTTGGTACCGGGGAAGGGGCGGGTGGGCACAGCCGGCCGGTGGACATGGCTCTGCAGACACTACGCCCTGCCAGGCCGGCCTGGAAGCAGACAAGAACGCCAAGAAACAGAAGTTGGGGAAAGAGGCACATTTTGTCCAAGCTGCTCTTATTTCTCCTTGGTACAGAACCACCCTTGTGACACCAGTCCAGTTCCTGTAATAAGGCCTGTTCCCAGCAGGGTTAGACTGGAATGAGAATGCAGCGAGACCTGCTGGCGGGGGGGAGTGGAACCAGGATGAATCTCACGGTGTCAATCAACACTCGAGAACCCCCTCTGGAGGGATTCACTTATTTTGCTGGGCAGTTCATTTTTTAGGGAGGGAAGTCTGAGTATAAGCCAGTCCAGCTGTTCTGAGAACCAAGTGAGCAGGGAATAGAAACAAACTCAGGATTATTGGAATTACAACATGCTTTTGCTCCAGCTCCAGCTTCTTAGCAGGAACTGAGTGTGATGGGATGTGATGCGCGGGACTCTTGTGACAGTTTAGGACAGGAAATGAAAAGCAACACCACACGACAGATAGCTGGGGACAGATAAGGGCATCCCAGCCTCAGTCAAGATCAAGCCCCCATTGTGCCGGGCATTGCACAGACAGAATGAGACCGAGCCCTGAGAGAGCTCAGAGTCTAAAGACAAAAGGTGACAGGGGAAACTGAGGCACAGAGCAGGGACAGGACATGCCCAATGTCACCCAATAGGGCAGCAGCAGAGCTGGGAACAGAACCCAGGTGTCTGCAGGCCAGACCAGTGCCCTCCCCACCAGACCACTCGCAAAATGTGTTTTGTATCTTCTGCTAGTGGCTGGTCGATGGAGAGGATAACAACCTACTACCTTGATAAGCTAAGGGAGTTTTTCCTTTAGCCAGGCAACAGAGGCAAGTGCTTTGGTGCTGACCATCTGGGGTCTGAGTTGGGCTATCCCTGTGCTGCTGCACTGCGGGCTGGAGAACGTGTCTCTCCTGTGACGCTGTCTGGATCAGGGGGATCATGTCTGATATTATTTAACATCAATAACTCATGAGAGACAGGCCATGTCAGGCAAAGGTTATCATTTGCGAAGCAGGAAGACGTGTTTATGTGCATGTGTCAGGGTATTGTTTATGTGCAGGTTACCATGGATTTAGTAAGTTATGGAGGCGTCAGATAGAGCTGTATTTCAACTTGTGCTGGGTGTCTGGGCGTCACCCAGACAGGATGGCAGCAGCAATAAGCTGCTTAATGGCCCATTAAGGGAAACTCACAGGAACAAGGAGCCCAGGGAGAGAAGCCAGGGCAACACCTCTATGAACCACCAGGACTTGCCCAGGTGACCCTGTTTCTGTAAACTCCCCAAGCAGCAGGGCAAAGGCACAGCCACGGTAGCTGCACCGCAGGCAACTTCAGTCATTTCATTCCTATCCTGCTTCCTACCCCTGGATCAACTCATCGGCAAGTGATGCTGTGAAACGAAGGCCTGAGACCAGCCAGGGAGCGGATGTAACCAGAGGGACTGGACAAGCTGCAAACGCCACCGTTCTGCTGACAATCCGATACAGACCAGCGTTCCAGTCACTTGTCTGCGCCTGGCTGCTTCGACCAGTTCAGATTTCTCTTCTTTTTGTTTCTTTCCTTTTATAATAAACCTTTAGTTTAGGCACGAAAGGACTGGCTGGCAGTGCGGGATCTGGGGTGAGATCCAAACTTCTATTGCTCTGGCAATGTGGCTGACCCTTCGGGGTCCGGAGAACATTTTGGTGAAGGGAAGAGAGTTTTAATAACGTCTCTCTTTACTGGACCTAGTGGCCGAGTGGGAGCCGGAGACTGAAACACAATAAAGGGGACTGTGTATTTCTTGATTTCAGCTTCTTGATGCCCAGCGTGGGGATCAGTAGCACGGTTCGTGACCGGTTGGTGAAGCTAACTGCAGCCTCACCCACCAGTGCTGGGAGAATCTGCTCTCCTCTTGCAGCCTGCCCTGACCTGGGCATTTTCGGGTGGCTGCCCTAGGCACGGACGGGTCGCACACCCCCCTTCAGAAAAAGGGAGGCCTTGCAAACAGCTCCCAAGCCCTTGGCAGAGGGACCTCCGTGTTTCCCTCTGCCCTGGGCCATGCCAGTCCAGCTTCTCTGAGACGGCCAGGTCTGCATTTGAACGGCAAGACGCGTCTCCCCTCGCCCACTCCCCGTCCCACGCAACCGTTCTGAGCCTGGCCAGCATCTTCCAGGGCTTTGAGCCACCCCAGCGCAGTGCAGTGCTCGCTGCTGGGAAAAGGCAGCTGAGACGCTGCCGGGTAAGTGGTCAGACGCTCTCGGGGCGGGGAGCAGCAGCCCTGTGCTGGGAAAGGAGAGGATGGGGACAGGACCACGGCGCCTGACGAGACCTGGAGGAGAGAGCGCCCCCCACTGGCCCCCCAACTCACTCTCTGCAGTGCCCCCTACTGACCGCCCCTCGCACCATGCTGGGCACGGGGGTCAGCATCTCCTGCTGTGCCCCCACCTGCTCTCTGCAGAACCGGGGGTTTTCCCTAGGGCGCAGGGACTCTCCCATGCAAGCCCTGACCCAGCCATGCTTAGCAGGGCAGCTGCTGCTCTGGAGGGGCTCCCCTCCCCCAAGCCGGTCTGGCCCAGTTCACTGCCAGTCCCCGAGGAGCCGGCAGGCTGTGCGTGGGCAGGAGCTGTTCCTCCGGCTGGGGCCAAAGGTCCCTTTTAGCCCGCGTTTCCGTTCCTCAGGCAGCATGGCGGAGCCCCGAGCCAATCGCGCCCCGTGGGAGCTGGTGGGAGCTTGGCTGCCCCGGCACCGCCCCCCCAGTTACACTCCCGTAGGTCCTGCCCCAAGGAAAGCCAAGGCAGCGCAGCCCAGTGGGCAGTGGGACTCAGGACACCTCTGCCAATGCGGGTGACCTTGGACATGTCCCTTTTCCTCTCTGGGCCTCAGTTTCCCCTCCCACCCTTTGTCTAGCTGTCCTGTGGGCTCTCTGAGGTGGAGCCGGTCTCTCACTGCGTCTCCGTGCAGCGTCTCCTGCCCCCTCCTCGCTGGCCTCCACCCACGGAGCCTCCCTGCACCTACTTCCCTTCCAGCAGCGGCACACGGCCAGGCCAGGCTGCTGGCCATTCGGCCTCTGTGCACACTAGCCCAGGCCGTGGCTGGGGGGTAAGCCATCCATCCATCCCAAGGCGCCTAACCATGCGGCTGTTCATTATCTCCAGCAGCCGGGCAGGGAACAGACGGGGCCGTTGGTTAAGCTTCGGGTAACTTTCATTAAAATCGCTGAAGGAACAATAAGCTGCAAACTGAAATATTAATGTCAGCGCCAAGAGCTGCGGAGCGGCCAGCAGGGCTGCAGCTGCCGGTCCGTGCCCAGCGCTCGGATCCTGGGGCCTGCTTGGCAGCCCAGGGACTGGAAGGTTCTAGACACTGGGGAGAGACAGGTTCTAATCTCAGCCGCTCCCAGCGCTGGGAGGGAAGTGGGGTCTAGTGGTTAGAGTGGGGGGTTCCCTCTATTCCCAGCTCCCATGAGCGTGAGTGCTGTGTCTGCTCTCTGGGGTGTTCACACATCGCCACGGTGAGCAGGACTGGTCCCCCCACCCCCGCAGCTCTGACGGGCTGGGGGCCAGGAGGGCTGCCGGGAGCAGGTGGTGACGGAGCAAGCAGGACAATCTGGGATCGGAGCAGTTCACCTGCTGCTCCTTGGTGCCTCAAGGGGTGGCTGCACCAACACACCTCCAGAGCCGGGATTCGGGGGAGCCGGGTCTCTCTGACAGGCTGCAGCTGGGCGGGTTGGGAGTCTCCCAGCGCGAGGCCAGCCCTTGGGGGAAAAGCCCCGCCAGCCCTCCCAAAGGAAAATGATCCCAGCCACTTACGCCCTGCTATGCCCCACTGAGCGCCTGCACTGATGTCCCTGGAGTGGCCCCTCAGCCCCCGTCCGAGAGGCAAGGAGAGCCCACGACACTGGGACCCCTGGGCTGCACTCCTGGCTCCTCCTTGGATTAGTCCCAGCCCAACTCAGTGCCTCAGTTTCCCCTCCCCTCCTTTGTCTAGTTAGACCGTGAGCTTGTGGGGGCAGAGAGCGGGTCCGAGCAGCACCTGGCACAACGGGGCCCTGCCGCCATGCTGCCCATCATGAACCAGAGCCAGAAATCACTTGAAAGCCAAGGGGGAACTGCAGGGGCCGAGGTGGTAGGTTAGCACCACGGCGGCAGGCTAATACGTCTCAGCCTGTCTCCGGCAGAGCCTCCAGGGCTGAGAGCGCACTATAAAGAGCCAGCCAGGCACGGCGCGGGGCAGAGTCCGCGGGCAGGAGGGCGCAGCACGCTATTAACCTCTCCAGCCCTGCCCAGGTGACGGCACGGATGACAGCTGGGTGGCAGCCTCTCCTCCCCGGCTCCCACCATGCACTGTCTGCCAGCCCAGGCTCCGTCCCACGCGGGGGATGGGGGGAAAGGCGGAAGCAGCCGTTTCCCAGGCTGGCTCTTCCCTGTTTGCAAGATAAATGGTTGTGCCAAAGGGACTTCACACGCTCGTCTGCCCACACGTGACTCACTTCCAGGGCCTGTTTCGCACAGGCGTTGCACTGCTGTAAATGGCTCATGCGAAAGCGCCAGGGAGCCGTGCCCTCGGCTCTTTGTACGACAGCCACCTGAGGAGACTCTGTGGGCCCGAAAAGCCGTGTTTAGCGAACCCGCGCCACGGTGCCAGGCCTAGACCAGGGAGAGCGACAGCAGCCGGAGCGGAACTCCAACACAGCCAGAAGACGGGCAGTGCCGCGGGATGCTGGCCTCTACCACAGCCTACCCACGGCAGTGG
Source organism: Emydura macquarii macquarii (assembly GCF_026122565.2). Classification (NCBI taxonomy): domain Eukaryota; kingdom Metazoa; phylum Chordata; order Testudines; family Chelidae; genus Emydura; species Emydura macquarii. The sequence continues at coordinate 3,037,239 of NW_027132429.1, forward strand.
AGAAGCAAAGCCCAAGGGGCCAGGCTGCGGGGAAGGCCCTGGGAATGGCCGTATCCGGGGAGGGGTGGAGTCACCCCAGGGCAGACGGCTGTGGCCGCGCCGCTACAAGGTGGCGCACGAATAAGCGCAAGGTCACCGGGCAAGCAGCAGGACTCTGGCGCGAGGCAGGGATTGGGCTGCCCGGGCACCAGCCCTTCTCTGGGGCCCCGGGGACGCAGGCAGCAGCGGGATAGAAACCAGAGCCGGGGGCACCTTCAGCAGAGAACCTGGCCAGGACTCCCCGCCCAGCCGGAGAGGTGCTGCATAGCACCAGCGACGACACACCTCACAAATCACTGGTCAGAGGGGACGCGGCAGCTGGGCCACCCAGGGCTTCTGCAAGGGCCTCCTGCACGGAGCTTTCAGCAACGACCGCGTCTGCAGTGGGAGAGACGTCCCTCCACTCGGCGCACGATCCCCCCACGCGCCCGGGCCCAACACTCTGCAGCGCCAACCACGGTCAGGGTGGCATCACTGGCGGGGGACGTGGAGGGAGCCTGGCATAGGGTGGCTGCCTCCAGCACAAGGGAAGGACAAGCCAGGCTTCGCTGGCAAACCCCGTGTAGTACCTGCCTCTGCTGAGCAACTGTGCTTTGTGCTTTCCATTTCCGGACAGATACCCACCTCGGGTACCTGCCCAGGTGCCACCCACACCCCTGGCCCCCAGCACCGGACTGCCCCGCTACCCCTGCATGAGAATTAGCATCAGATGGAGAAACCGAGGCACAGCGAGTTGTAGGCCAGCTTTTCCCGAGAGCTACTCTGGGCACATCCAGTTTTGGAGAGTTACCAGAGGGCAGATGCCTCCGACATCACTAGTCTTGGCTGTAGTCTGGCTCACGCAGGGAGTCTGGGGCAGATCTGAGAAATGAACACAGGCGTCCTGCGTCCCAGCAAGCTCAGCCACCCTAAATCCAGAGTAACTCCACTGATTTCAATGGGCATCACTCTGGATTCACTCCAGATCCAGCCACTCCTCACCATGGCATCTGGCCCTAAAGACGCCAGTTAGGAAAAGCGGGAGATTTTTCTTCTCATTATGAAATTAGAGCCCCCAGACTAGAGGCTCTGCCTGCACCAGACACCAGCTGCAGCAGCGCCCACTCTGGTGTCAGGCACCAGCAGATCAGATCCCAGGAATGCAGGAGCAGCGCTGCCATGTTTGCAGAGCCGGGGGTGCCGTACACCCTCCGGGAATCGCCCTTCCTCCCTGGTGTCCTGAGGCCAGCCTGGCTCGCAAGGAGGCTCCAGAACTGCCAGTGTCCCCTCCCCCCCCCCACCTGCCAATGGACAGACAGACAGACAGAAGTTGCTGGGAGCTCCCAGGGATGCGGATTGACGAGGAAAGGCACCAGTTAGTAGCTTTTGCTCCCTAATCAGGGTGCCGCTAACTGTGCAGGTCAGTCAAGCCACAAATGAGTCAATTAATCTAATTAACAGGAGTTCAGGCTAATTCCTCCTTGCTACAGGATCGCAAGCTGCTTTGAGAACCGCACGCTCCTCTGGCTATCTACGCCCGTTCCCAGGCAACCTATTAGTCCATGTGCTCCTGTGGTGGAAGCAGAGCTGGGGCTCCGTTGTGCTGGGCACTGCGCAGCCAGTCTCAGCCTAACGAGACGAGAGATGGGAGGGGAAACTGAGGCACGTGCAGCGGGTCGGTGGTAGAGCTTGGACGATAACCCAAGTCTCTTGAGGCTGTGACCAGGATCCCACCCACTAGACCACGCTGGCCTTTGTCTACACACCCAGACACAGGTTTCATCTACAATCCAGATTTTTGGTATTGCTGTGACTCAAGTCAACTGATTGCCAATTAACTCCAGTTAACGAGATTGGCAAGTGTTATTTGGAATCCGGAGCTGAGGATTTGGATGAAGCAGCTGGGGAGAGAAACAACCTCTGTCTTTTCTCTCCCTGTTTCATCTCCTCCTTCCCCAGCTCCTTTCTAATTTCCTCCTGTCCCAGAAGCTCCCCAGGGGGGCCATGAAACCAGTGCGTTTCTCCCTCCTCCATCCCAACAGCCTGCTCCAAAGCCGTGATTTTTCACACTCCCATTCCCCAACCTTTCCTTATGAAGGGGGGCACTTGTGCTCCACTGCAGAGTTAACACGAGTCCGTCCACACACAAAACCCTGCCTTCAGAAGCCTGCAATGGGCAGGAGGGGAAACCGAGGCAGAGAGAGATGACTGGCCCAAGGTCGGTGGCAGAGATGGGTCTAGAACACAAGTCTCCTGCATCTCCACACCGCTACCACCATGTAACAGACTCTAATTTATGGAATACAATTGTCTCCCTGCTACGTTGTGCTGTTGTGTCAACCTCCTGTCTCGAGTCTCATACCGTCTTTCGACTAGGGGCCTGTGCTGTGTGTTTGTACAGCGCCTAGCACACCCGGGCTGGGGCCTCTACATGCTACTGCATTATAAAGGCTAAACAAGAATAATACCTTGAATACCAAGTCTCACCCTGAACCAAGAAGATTCCAGCTTTCCTGACGTTTCGCGCTGGGGGGTGTCTGCTCTTAGCCAGAACCACTGGCTTGCATTAGAGCCTAAAACGTCACCACATATCTTGTGCCCATCCAGTGCTTGTCGTCAGCAGATCTCAAAGCACTGTGCAAAGCAATTCACACCGTGTCAGTGGCCCTGTAATACAGATGAGGAAACTGGGGCACAGAGAGGGGCTGGGGCCAGGAGCTGAAGTGCCTGCAACTAAAACACTGATTTCGCTCTGGCCGATCACCCTGACAACCCATTTCAGCACACGCGGCAACTTCCTGAAGGAAACTTTGCAGAACTCCCACCGTACATGGGAGCATCCGGCGCTGTTAACACGCAGCAGGGAGCCGTGGGGGTGAGAGGGGAAATATCAGTGCGCGCCTTCCTCCTCGGCTGCTATTTATGGAAGGCAGCGAGTGTGCGTTATGCCTGCAGGCGTGGGATTTTCTAGTAAACTGAATATTACCCGGGAGCTTCAGACAAATGGGAATCGCTTTTAATGGACGCAGGTGACTCATCTGGGCTTGAGGAAGATGAAGGCAATGTGCTAAATGCCGAGGGGTTTTATCTAGTCCGTCTCCAGCGGGAGCTTGGTCCATGACAGACTCTCATTCAGCTGGGCCAGATGCAAAAATTAAAAAAAAAGGAAACGAATGAAACGGGAGAAACCAATTATTGTCCCAGGTACTTGACTGTGCCGCTGTCAGCACAGCCATTAGCTGGGGATCAGAGCAGGCAGGGGAAAGCTATGGAGGGCTTGTATTAAAACACATCATCTAGCCACAATGACCTGGCGTTGGCACAATCCCAGCACCAGTTTAGCGCGCACCAAAGTGCTACCAAGCGATTTCGCGACAAAGAAAAGGAACCTACACACACAAAGTAGTTAGGGCTCCTAAATTCTAATCCCAGCTCTGGGGGGCGAGTGGGGTCTAGTGGTTAGAACGGGGCGAGCTGGGAGCCAGGACTCCTGGGTTCTATCCTGGCTCTGGGAGGGGAGTGGGGTCTAGTGGTTGGGGCAAGGATGGACGGGGAGCCAGGATTCCTGGTTTCATTCCTGGCTCTGCCACTGACTGCCTGTGTAACCCTGGGCAAGGCCCAAATTCCCGCCCTGTTCCCAGCTCAGCCCTGCACTGTTCCAGCTGCTCCTTGGCATGACCCAGTCCCTGAGGAGTCCCCGGTGTCCGTTTCCCCCCCGGTCCTGCAGTGCAGTCCAGCTCTGGAACATTCCCCGCCTCCCAGCGCAGCCACGGCCAGGCCTGCCTTGCTTTCCTTGCCCGCCTTTCAGCCTGGCTCCCGACTCAACCACGCCCCTGCCAGAGAGGCTGGGGACCCCCCCGCAGCCCCTGACTCCCGGGGACCCTCCGAGGAGGGGGATGTGACAGAAGCAGGGATGGGCAGCTGGCAGCAAAAAGGCGGCGTCCCTGGCAAGCTGGCACGTGGCCGCAAGCGCACGGAAATGGCACCAGCAGAACTTATTAGCAGCTGCAAAGTGCTGCCGAAACAGAAAATTAGCTCTTAGGAAACCCAGCAAATCTAATTAGGTTTGTGTCTGCGCAGGTAATTTATCGACGTTGGCGCCCGAGGGCTGGGGGGCTGGGCCAGGCCGGGCCGGTGTCTCCTTCGCATGCGCAGGGATCGCTCACCCAGCTCCCTTCCCACCGGCTGCAGGACGGGCCCGGCTATAGGATGTGAGTGGCGAGCTGTTCCGGGCAGGACGGTCTCTGCTTCGGTGTTTGTGCCGCACCTGGCACAAAGGGCCCTGAGCAAGCAGGGGAAACAAAGCAGCTAGTTTGTAGCTAAGCAAGGGAGGGCCTGAGGCACGGTTAAGGCCAGGGACTGGGATCCAGGGGATCCAAATTCAATTCGTGGCTCTCCCCTGTGGGACCCCAGCCAAGTCCCTGCGTCTCTCTGTGCTGCAGTGCCCAGCCTGTAAAAGGTGGATAAAAATCCTTCTGCTGTCTGGTCTGCCTCTGTCTCTGGGAGCGCCCCGATCTCGGTGGGGGTCCATAGGTCCTGCTGTTCTGTGCATACTAACAAGGTCGCAGAGCTGGGAATGGGCCCAGGAGTCCTGGGTCTCAGCCACAAACCCAGCTCTGCAGAAAGCCTGCGTCGGACTGAGGGAGGCCCCAGTGAGGAGGGCATCGTTGGGCTGCCCTGGATTCAGGCTGGTCCCAGCCAGGCCCTTCCGGCAACGGAGTTCAGTAAATGACACGTCCGTGTGTCTCAGCGGAGAGCTCGTCACGTCAGTGCAGGTGTCTTGCTCCGGCCTCAGAGGCTGCTATAAAAGCCAGCGGGGCTTTCCATGGGCCGCGCCCCTCGTGGCGAGCCCGGGGATCGGTTCTGCACAGGCCCGAGGCCCATGCTCCACCCCCCAGAACGGCTACACCTCCCGCCACATCCCACAAGCCTTTGCGCCACCAAGGGGTGGCAGGACGATTCCCCGGCCGTTCTGTGGGGCGAAGCCTAGGAGAGACCGGCCTGCGGCAGCATCTTGGATCTCTGGTGAACCAACTCCAGCTCTGCACAGCTATACTGTACTCATGGCACGACTTAATTAGTGCAAACGAGCTCATTTTAATTACCAGCCGCGCCGGCTGAAGATAAGCTCAATGAAACAAACTGGCAGTTCAGGGGGGAAGGGCATGACACCTTTCCTGAGAAAGGCAAGGCAGAAGAATTCCTTACACCGAATAGCTACAAGGCAGAGCAGGGTCTGTTATTAGAGTTTCCCCCAGAGCACACATCGTTGTAGCGGAAAGCAAAGTACAGTCTGGCACCTCTTATCAACAGCCGCAGAAGCCACCTTGGGTGTAAACAGAGCCCATTCTTTGCCAGGTACCCGCTATTCAATAAGAACAGCACACCCCATTGTTCTGCCCGATTTAACTAATTGCTACAAATAAATAATATCTGTAAACGGTTCCCCTCCCCCGCCACGGCGCGAACCCAGCACGGCGCGCTCCAAACCACAGAGCTCGGGGCAGCAACGAGCCAGAACCGACTCATAGTTAGGCCCCAGTTCTCTGAACGAACTGGCTGCAGGGCCGACGCCGTTTTGTCCAGCCACCTATACCCGCGTTCCGGCCCCGTTTAACCACCGTCTCTTCCGGTGTGCAGGCCCCGTCCTGTTCCCATCGCAAAACTCAAGATGCCAAGGCCAGGCATAGCACAGGCAAAGCCGATCACCTCGCAGCCTAGGAGCGGCGAAGAGCTTGTGTCTTTTAGACAACGATGCCCAATCCAGAGTGAGACGGGGCAGCACCCCACTGCACCGCTCTGTGCCAGGAGTTCCATGTTGCTGGGACCTAACCTCAGTCCTTCCATCTTTCCCTAGAGAATTTACTGCCAGCGGTTTAGGAAAGTTCAAGGTCGCTCCAGACACAGCCGAACAGACGGGATGCCAGCGGCACACTGGACCAGGACCCAGCTTGGTCCTCCTGGCAGCTTGGACAAGTCACTTCGATTTCAAAAAGTGCTTTGGGGGGTGGGGATTCTGCATCATCTCCACAGAAGTTGCTGAACCCTGCCCTGTCGCTCTGTGCCTCAGTTTCCCACCATTAAAATGGGAATAATAATCCTGCCTTTCCCCCCAGCCGTCGATCTGTCTTGGTTATTCAGACTAGGAGCTCTTCAGGGCAGGGCCTGTGTCTGCGGGTCTGCGGAGTGCCCAGTACAGCAGGGGCCCCGATCTCGGGTGGGGTCAGCGCCTGGCACAGCGGGGGCCCCCATCTTGGGCGGGATCAGCGCCCGGCACACGGGGGGCCCCCACTGTGCCGGGCGCTGACCCCGCCTGAGATCAGGGCACAAGTAACATACCAGAGATCAGGAGGCAGGAAGGGACCGTAGGATTCTGTGGTGGATTCTCCATCACCTGGTGTCTTTAGGTCAAGGCTTGATGGATCTTCCCAGGAGACAGCATCTGGCTCAACCCCAAGCTACGGGCTGGATGCAAGAATGACTGGGCAGATCTTCGGCTTGTGTCCCAGATTCTTAGATTCTAAGGCCCTGGGACCGCCCTGACTCACAAACAGGCGCCCAGAATGATCCCATCTGACCTGATCCATGAAGCCAGGAGAATGGAAAAGCCCAGAGACATTTTATTGCACTGATCAGGAAATGGGTGGTGGGACAGACCCGTTCTGTAGCCTAGCCTGCTCCCTGCCCCGTCTGTAGCCATGCTGCAGGGGCTGGGGCTGTTCCAGACAAGGGGAAGGCAGCTTTGAAATGCAGCAGTGCTGCATTTTGCACAGCAGCGCAGGGGCCTACGGCTATTAAAGCGCTTTCCACCTTCCGTTATTGAGGGACAAAACTTCACACTCCTGTAGCACTTTCCAGCATCCAAGCGCTTCGCAAATATTCACTAAGGAAACCTCGCAGGCCAGGTGTAAGGGAGGTGTTAGCCCTGGTTCACTTCACCAGAATGGCACCGCACTTAACAAACAGCCACTAATTACTCACTGTTTGCACAGCGCTTTGCGGATGCGAAAGGCGGGTCAATGAGAAGTGATTATTAATTAATCCCGGCAAGGAGGAGATGCAGCAGGCAGGAGTTAAGGGTCCCTTTTCGAGAAGGGGTGAGCGATGATGTGTCTGCCCTGGAGCTGCACCTGCACCCGAATTAGCAATGGGCAGTGGGAGGGGGGTGAGCTGCCCAAAAGGTATCTCAGGTTTCAGACGGGGGCTTGTACCCTGGCGCTGCTCCCACCTCTGCCCAGCTACAGTGACTGTTCGCAGGCCAGCTTGGTCGGCCCTAGTGCTGGAGATGGAAGAACACTTCCAGCGCCAGCAGAGACCAAGACCGAGACCGAAACCTGCCCCCAGGTCCCACACAGAGCTCAGGCTAGCATCCGGCAGCCCCAACTCCCAGGCCCCTGCTCTGCCACCTCCCTCAGACAGCTGGGACTGGGATCCTGCCGCTAACCCACTGCTCTAACCACTAGCCCTCACTCCTCACCCAGAGCCAAGGATAGACCCCAGGAGGCCTAGCCCCTAGCTCCCCGCTCCAACCACTAGCCCCCACGCCCCTCCCAGTATGCCTTTGCCATTCCTCCGCTTCCTTTCCTGGCAGGCCACGGTGAAGCATCAGCAAAGGCCGGCCTGCTCGAAATGCCATGGCAGGGTGAATGCGATGGTCCTGCCCGTGCCCAGGACCCGCGGCCCTGCCTCTGTCAGGCTCTGAGCTCGGCGACGTTTAGGTTTGGTTTTAGAGTCCCAACGCTGCAGCTAGAATTTTTAAGGCCAGCAGCCGAGCCTTAGGAGCGAGCGACTCTCGGTTTGCAGGTGTGAGGTGGGATGCTGCCGAGAATCCCACCAGCGCTTCAATCCAAGGCAGGGGAGAGCCACGCTGGAGGGGTCGGGACAGCACATAGGGCCACTGGCTGCTTCACAGGGCAGAGGGTGGCAAAGAAGAATTCAGTCTCCCTGTTCCCATTTGAAAATTAAACAGAATCCTGCCTCCAGATCCCGGGGGCAGTTTTGAAATGTCTGCACCTGCCTGGGGGACGCAGGACACCTGAGTTCTATCCCCGGCTCTGCCACCGCCCCGCTGGATGACCCTGGGCAAGTACCTTCCCTGTCCTGGGCCACTCTCCCCTCCCACTCCGCCTATTCAGACTGCACGCTCTTCGAGGCAGGAGCTGTATCTCATCATGTGTGTGCAGACAGGGCCCCGCTCTGGGATACACTTCAAGCAAATGAGGCCCCAACAATGCGCAGCTGCAAAGCATCCCATGCAAAGGGCAGGTGAGAAGAGAAGTAAGAGGCTCCATTCAGAGCTCTGTGATCAGGTCCCATCCTAGAAAACCTGGAGACAAAGTCGTGTTGATCAGGAGGAGTAAAAAGAACAGCACAAGTGTGTAGGGACAAAATCAGAATGGCGGCGGCACAAACTGAGTTGCTCCTGGCAAGGGACATAAAAGGCAACACGAAGAGGTTCTCTAAAGACATCAGGCACAAGAGAAAGGTGAAGGGATGCACAGGTCCTCTTCTGAGCGGGGAAGCAGAGCAAATAACTGATGGCATCAAGAAAGCTGAGGTGCTTCAGGCCTATTTGGCTTCAGTCTCCACTAACAAGGTTAACGATGAGCATACACTCAGCACAATTAATAGTGACAATCAGAGGGAAGAAAGGGAAGCTAAAAGAGGGACGGATTGGATTAAAGAATATTTCGATCAGCTCGATGTGTTCAAGGCAGCAGGGCCTGATGCACTTCAGTCTCGGGTATGAAGGAGCTAGCTCAGGCCCTTAGCCGTTGTCTGCAGGAACTCCTGGAGGAGGGTGCGGTGCCAGAGGGCTGCAGAAGGGCAAACATAGCAACTAGCTTTGAAAAGGGGAACAAAGGGGACCTGGGGAACGACTGACCCATCAGCCTAGCTCCAAAAGCTGGAAAGATCCTGGAGCAGGGGTGCGCTCCCCTCACAGCCACTGCTGGCCCCAGTGTAGCACTGGGGTGCTCTCCCCTTGGACTCAACGCCCAACCCTGACCAGCACTGCATAGTCTGGGGACACAGAACAAGTGAAAGAGGAGTCACATGTCCCCGTCTCAGTTTCCCCATCCATAAAATGGGCCTAGCAGCAAAGTTTGGACCCTACAATCCCTACAAGCAATAGCACTAATTAAAGTGACTAATAACAAGCAGCCAGGCTAACGAACACAGACAGGGAACAGTTGGAAGAAGGGAAACCTATTTTTGGATCAACCCCCTTTCTTTCCTCCCCACAAGCTCCCTAGCGAGGCAGTTCACATTGAAGCAGAGGACTCCGCTAGTCAGCCAGCAGCACAAACGCTGTTTAGCTCCCCCCGACCCCAATCAAAGAAAGGCTGCAGACTGGAAGCTGTGTTCTGTGAGAGGCACAGGCTAATCCCTGGGATTCATAACACGCGCCTTCCATCAAACCCCTCAATTAGCCAGTAATCTGGAATTAACATGGCACTAGCTGCTCAGAGAGACACCGAGCTCCCACACGGGGATATGAAATCACAGGCTGAATTAATGCCTCCAACCTTCACCTTTCCTGCAAACAACAAATGTCTCGGGAGGGAAGCAGAGCTCGGGCCCCGTCGGGGGAAGAGCATTCGGAGTGCCATGTGCGGTCAGAGAAGGAGCTCCCGAAAAGAAAGGGCTGCCTGTCAGCGATGCAGCCCCGGCGCAGTGAAGCCCTCAGACGCCAGAACCATAGTGCAATGTACTTCTTGGCTCTACGTTCACAATAGCCGTCAGAAGCTCAGACACTGCATCTCTAGCAACTAGACCCCCCTCCCCTCCCCTCCCAGAGCTGGGGAGAAAAACCCAGGAATCTTGCCTCCCCAGCCCCCTCAACCCACTAAACCCCCCTCTCCTCCCCTCCCAGAGCTGGGGCGGGGACCCAGGAGTCCTGAATACCCAGTCAACTCATTGGAAAGTGACAATTTAAAGCCAAACGGAACCGCTGTCCTCGTGGGCTCTCTCTCACACACAAGCTATTTCAGTCAATGCAAACCTTCATTTAACCAGATCCCCCCGCGCGCATTCTCCTTGCTAACATGGCCACGATGACTCACCCACTCTGCAGCAGATCATCGTTAATAGGCAGAGGCGATGCGGGCGCTGGTGATTTACCTGCGTGCACACAGCACTCACGTCCAGGATCCCATTTTGCCTTTTAAGAAAGATTAGCTCATTTGTGTACAGGGCAGCACTCAGGTTCCCCCGGCACCATCAAAAAATATAAATATTAAATTACAGAAACAAGAAATAATTGCACCTTTCATCACAGCCCTGAAAACCTCCTGACAAACACTCATCTACCTTGGCAGGTAGGCGGTCATGCCAGCACCTCTGAAATGCAGCTGTCTCAGGGGTAGAACCTGGCAGCAGGGCACAACAGCGCAATTAGCACAGGGAGCAAAGAACATGGAGCTGACGCTGCTGAGTGTAATGACCCATGCTGGAATATGGCCTCTCTGGCTTTGCTATTTCACTGGCACCTGTTACCATGACCGCTGAGCACCTCACAGCCCCTAGCGTATTTATCCTCACAGCCCCAGGAGGCAGGGCAGGGCCTGATGCACAGAAAGGCTAAGTGACTTGCCCAAGGTCACTTGGAGTGTGTGATGGAGCTGGGCCCGGCTCCCCTGAGTCATAAGCTCACACCCCAGCCAGGGGGCAACCGTCCTTTCCAGGTGCTGACGTTAAGTCCGCGACTCTTACCAGACGCTCCCTCCCCGCATCAAATGCAAGTGTTTCTATCATCTACTTGGGTCCACGCCCCCATTTTTAAACAGGGAAGCAAACTCTGGGAACATCCTCCCAGGAGCCAGGCCCCAAGTCAGCAAAACAGGGGCTTCGTCTGCGGCCTCTGTCCTGCAAACGCTCACTTCACCACCACTTAATTCAATGGAATTCCTGGCCCATGCCTGAATGCTCTGCTGAATCAGGCCCATAATCAAATGGAGATAATAAGCCTGCCTTTCTCCCCGCCTCCGTCTGTACTGTCTGTCCAGGCTGAGCCCTTTGGAGCAGGCACGGCGTGTCTGGGCAGCTGCTGTTACAACGGGCCCCGGAGCTCGGCTGGAGTCTGGGCAGCGCCCGGCATGACAGGGGACACGGATCTTGGTTGGGGAACTGGGTGCTAAGATGAAAGACGCTAATTATTCAGACTGCGGCATGTCTGACTGTCCAAGCTGCTGGTTTGTAGCCGGAGTGTCCAGGGCCCCCGCCCCAGGCTGGTGTTAATCAGCAGAGCTTCAGCAGTGCCGCCCCCATTGGCACCAGCAGAGGACGTGGCCCATGTGCCATGCTTAGCCACGCAAGTTGCTAATGCCCAGGCAGCACCTCTGGGCCTTCCCCTGGGGCTCTCAGCACGTTTGGCAGGCTGCCTTCCAGGCTGGGAACGGTGCCATGCCGCTGCTCCCACGTGCACGGCCGCTAATGGGCTGGCCATGGAACCACAGCAGGGCTGCCGGATTCCCTGCCTGCCTTCCGCAGCATCAGCTGCCACTGACCTTCCACGCTGCCTGGGTGCCACTGTGACAGCTGCTGCCAGAGGAGTGTCCAGGCTGCGCTAAGCGACCCCCCCGCAGCACAGGGTCCAGCACGGCTAATTCCTGCCTCCCCTCTCCCCACATTGCAATAATAATGCAGCGGCACCAGGCGCTGCGCAGAACCCCATCGAGCTTGGGGCCCCCACAGCGCCGGGCGCTGCATAGACCAAGACCAAGACCCCAGCGCACCAGGTGCTGCTCAGCTACAGAGCTCAGTCTAAACAGACACAGACAGGATTAGTCGCCTCGTTGGACAGCTAGAGAGATGCAGGGACGTAGCCGGGTCAATGACAGGGCCAGGAATTGAACCCAGATCCCCCAGAACGCAGCCCAGCACCTTGACCACAAACTGATTCCTCCTCTCTGAGGACTGGCTGAGCTGGCCCAGTGGCCGCTGCTGATCTCTGAGCTCTGGGAGAGGGGCAGGGGTGTGAGGGGTCCCGTTCCCCAGCCGGGTTTGCTCTGCCCTGCGCTCTCCGGAGCGAGTCAGTTTCACAGCTGCCAGCACCACCCTGAGATCGGCAGCGAAACACGGCAGCTAGGAAGCGAGAGCAGCGTGGGGACGTGGAAAAGTCCGGGCAGGCTGCCGACAGCAGCTGATCCCGGCACGCCTGGCAAAGGGCACCAACGAAACACGGCCACAGTGCAGGGCACTGCTCCCTGCTCACTAGTTAATTCACAACTGCCCCAGGGGTTGGTGAGAATCATCCCCCCCATTTTACAGGATTAGGACCCAGCAGTCCCGGCTCCCAGTGGCTTGCTTTCACTGCCAGACTCAGCTGCCCCCAGAGCTGGGACTAGAACTCAGGAACCTGGCTCCCGTTCCCCTGGTCTAACCCCTAGACCCTAAATTGTCTCCCGTCATCAGGAATAGAATCCAGGAGACCTGACTCAGGCCCCCTGCTCTAAGCGCTAGACACCACTCTTCTCCCAGAGCCGAGAAGAGAACCCAGGAGTCCTGGGTGAGCTCCCAGTGCCTGCCTGGCACTGCTAGACCATACCCTGAACTAGGAATGGAACCCAGGAGCTCTGATTTCTCTCCTGTTCTAACCAGAGGAGTTGTGTCTGAGTGCCTTGCTCTCACCACCAGATCACACTGCCCCAGTAGAGTCCCTGCACACCAGCTGCAGGCTGGCTGGTGAATTTCACGAGGCAACACCCCTCCCCGCGCACGTCCTGGCTGGAAGGGGAGGTTTTATCGGTGGAAGAACGGTGGCGTCTCCGGCACACGAAAGCTGAAGATCAGATTCTTCCCATGGTAGCACACTGGGGGAAAACAGTCCCCTCTATCCAGCCAAGGATCGCATTAGCCCTTTCCACCACAGTGTGGCATTGGGAGCTGATGCTCAGGCGCTCGTCTGCTATGACCCCTAGATCCTTTTCAAGGTCATGGCTTTGCAGGACACAGTTCCCCATTCTGCAGGGAAGGCCTGCGTTCCTTGTTCCTAGATGCACAACTCTGCTTGTGGCTGTCTGAAAACGCACTGTGCTTGAACGGGCCCAACCTCCCAGGAGATCCAGACCACTCTGTACTGCCGTCATCCGCAAATGTCGTCAGAATGAGCTGCGAGGTGTCCAGCCCGTGTGCTAATCCTCTGCATGGGGGTGAGTCTCAACAGCAACGGCAGAAGCAGTCCCTAATTCTGGATTATTTTTGTTAGCTATACACACGTCCAGCCCTTTCTGGCGAGCTCTGCGCTGATATCTTGTGGCGATGAGTCCCAGAGGCGAACGGCCGCTTGCGTGGGGAAGAGGTATTCCCTCAGTTCTGATTTAAACTTCCTCCATTAGCTGGCCCCTTGTTCTTGCCTCATAGACAGTGAATGGACGCTCGGGATCGACCTTCTCTCTCCTATTCATTAGCGTGTGTCCTGCGTGTGCCAGGGTCCCACTGCACTGCTGTCCCAAGGAGCCCACAAAAGGGGGAGGAGAAACAAGCTCAAAGGGAGGAAGGGACCTGCCCAAGGTCACCCAGGGGGGTCAGTGGCAGAGCTGGGACTTGGAGCCCAGGTCTCCTGCTCCCCAGGCCAGCACTCTAGCCGCGTGACCACACTTCCTCCCCCCAGCACCCCGACGTGTCTCCTTTCTAAAGCAAACATCCCTGATCCCTCTTCAAAGCATCCCCCCAGCTGCAGCTGAAGTCTGTTCCTCCAGGTCCCACGCGCAGGAGAATGAACAACTAGAACAAAGCAGCCCCATCTTCCTGAGAAGCGCCCTCCGAGCGCCTTCACGTCTCATTACCCCGAGAGAGAGACGCCCTGGACAAAACGTGAATGTCCTTATTACCGAGGAGTCAGGCCCCCTGGGTATCCCGGCAGGAGAGCCCTGCCTTGCTATGCCTTGGAAACCAAGGTGGAATGCCCCGGAACGTACATCTGCACTAACGAACGGGTGGGCCTGGGGAAGGCAGCTCGGTCCCGCACCAGGGAGCCAGTCTCTGAAATGCCTGGCATCAAATTAAAGGCAGCTTTGGAACCCCACAAAGCATCGGTGCGGCCTGGAAACAGGGGGGCTGCTGCTTTTATTTTTAATTAGGCTGCGATTGATGGACCTTAAATGAAATTACAGGTTACATCACATAAATCACTTTGCAGTTAACTGCGGTGGTGACAGCCAGGAAAGAGCGTCACGGCCACACACGGCAGCTTTGCATCCTGCGTCTGTACGGCGCCGGGCACAGCACAGCCTGGTCTGCCTCAGGGGCTGCTGGGGGCTGCCACAATACTCCAGTTTCATCGTCATAATTATCGGAATGATCGGCTTCCTTTTTACATCCAGGGGCAGGAACCTGCTGGGCAGCTTTCCTTCACCCAGGGCAGCACCGAGCAGAATCGGGGGGGTGTGGGTGAAGAGGCTGGCACGAGAGAGGTTCTGAACCCCGCGGAGCCATGTCTGCCCTGAACCCAACTCTCACTTTTCACCTTGCTCCCTGCACCAGAGGGTGCGTGTGGACACGTGTGCGTGCGCATGGGGATCCGAGGCTTTCTCATGCTCCAGAGACACCTTCGCACTCACTCCCAGAACTCGATTTGCAAGGAGACGAGGCCTCGCTGGCTGGGGGAAGGGGGGGAGCTGACTGCCGGAAGTGAGGCTTGGTAAACAGGGAAGACGAGGAGTGAGTCAGAATCATTGTCCCCTGCCTTTGGCTGCAAGACCGTTGTAGGGGGTGGGGAAGGATGGGGGTGGGGGTCTAGGAGCAGGGTTTGGGGCAGGCTGCAAGGCTGGTGTAAATCAGTGTCACTCCAGGTGTCCGATTCTCAGCCTGCCTGGTCTCTGGGAGCGCCGGCAGCTTCAACTGCTGCCTCTGTTCTGGGACCCCACCCAGCCCCCAGCGAGACCAGCCTCAGGTTGCTCTCAGTCACCCGCTGCAGGGAAGAGCATTTCACTCCAGCCCTGCCTCAATCCACCAGCTATGGGCTCAGGGGGGCAGGGAATAGCCGCAGCCATGCTCAGATCCACCCCCGCCAGCCAGGCATGGAAGCAAGGGCCTTCTGCCAGCGCTGTACCAGCCAGGGGAATCCCAGGGGCCCTTTCCAACCCCACCAGAGCAGCCCAGAGGGTCCTGATCCTCACTGGGAATCGGGCCCTTTGTGTTGGGGGGCAGGATGGGGTTTGCATCCCAGACCAGCTGGGTGGGATTCTAGAAATCTTCCCTCGCTTGGAGGGTGCCCCCCCCCACTTCCCCCACAAGCACAGAAGGAAGCTGCCAAGGATTAATTTGTCACAGTTCAGCCTCATCCGTTTCTCCAGCTGTTCTTGATTTTTCCCTGGGCTCCGGCTCAGTGGCCTCAGTGGAATACTAGGGAGTGAGGCCTTGGCATCGGGGAGGGCAGGCAGCGTGTGGCGAGATAGCAGGAGCAACAGCAGAGGACTGGCAGAGTTACCGTGGAAGGACCAGAGTGGCGTGGCTTGGACGAGGCCTATATACCGCTTCTCTTTGGATGTGGATTAAAATAACATGAATTAAGGCCACTTTCATTCGGAACAAGAGCATCCACACAGGGATTTAATATGGTTTAGCTAATCCACTTGGAAAATTAATCTGGATTAATTTTCCTGAGCATCCCGGTGTAGACAAGCCCTTAGCCTCATGTGACCCCTCCTCTCTCCCTCCGGTGGATGCTCTGATTTTGGTTCCAAAGAGGTTTTATTCTGGTTTAATTTAAACCTGTTCCCAATCGACATAAAAAGGACTAAGGCCTTGTCTACACCCAGCAGTTTGAGTTAGATCAGTTTAGTTACATTGATGTAACGCTCGTGTGTGGACTCTCTTGGGTGGGTTGAACCAGGGACTTGCAAATAGGGAGGTCCTATTCCCTCTATATATGGCATGGCTGTGACCCCGACCTGCCCTACGCACTAGCCCCCCTCTTCAAATGAAACAAGCCTTTTACTCCAGGATAGCTGGAAAGTCAGACCCAGGAGTGTAAGGAGAGTGGAGGAGTTCTCTTGAGCCGCGCCTGCGATGCAAGCCGAGCTGATCTGAGTGAGTGTGAAACCCCTAACGCACTGGCTAAATCGGTTTAGGATTTTAAATCAGTCCAGTTAAACTGGTGCCCTTTCCTAGTTCCAAGGAGCCTCTGGACGCCTGATTCTCTGCAGCTTGTGCAGCCATCGAAACCTGCGCGTGATGCTCCCAGCACAGGGGCAAGCAGCAGCACACGGCCCGGGATGAAGGGCATGCCAGGGCCTAGTTCCTGGAACTAGGGAGGTTTGTGCAAGAAGTGGGACTGGCCTGGCGGTGAGCGAAGACTGATGGGCAGGTCACCGCGAGGTGCTCTGGAAATGTAAAGTGCTTTATCAATGCTAAGGAGCAGGCGTGTTCTCGCCGAGCAAACTGAACGGCCGTGTCGGGGGGGGGGCGCGCATATAATCAGGGACAGGCCAAACAGCCATTTGCAGGAACGGAATGGAAATAGAATCACAGCAGGGAAAAAACAAACACAGGCACATAAGAACTGCCAGCCTGGATCAGCCCAGGTCCCCATCTGCCGCAGCGTTCTGTCTCCAACAGCGCCAGCCCTAGCTGCTGCAGAGAAAGGTGCGATGGGATAACCTGCCCCAGGGCAGCTCTCCGACCCCTTGTTTATTGTCAGTAGTGGCTATTCTGACTCTGGACACACCTGCTGCCTGTACAAAATATTGGTTCTTTTTGGCAGTCTGCTAAGCGCTCAGCCCCGCTCCGGTCCAGCAGCAGGGAGTTCCACAGGCTAACAGTGCCTCGTGAGAAGGAACGGTTCCTTTTAGCAGTTTGGAAATCGCTGCCCCTTCCCATCAGGGCTTGAAGGATCGGCAGGACCATTGTGACCATCCAGGGGAACCTCCTGTTCTAACACAGGCCAGAACACTGCATCTAGGAGAGAACCCAGGAGTCCTGACTCCCAGCCCCTCGCTAACCAAAGACCCCATTCTCCTTCCAGAGGGGCAGACAGAAGCCAGGAATCCCCTGCCCTGGTCCACTCAAAGTAACGGCTCTCTCCCACTGAGACACTAGAACTTCTCCCTACCAAGCCTCTCCCCACTGCTAAAATAAATCAATAGCCAGAGAAGCATCAAAGGAAGCTCCAGAGCAAACGAAAGACACAAGAGGAGCCTTTTCTGCTCTGGAGTGTGTCCGGCCTCCTGCTGCCAGCCTATCTCCAAGCACACAGGCGTGCGGAGGGCGGAGAGGGTCAGGATCCAGCACAGGCAGATGGCATTCCCTCACGCACAGCTGGGCTCTCGTCTCTCTCCTCGCTGTCGTGCAATCGCTTTGATGGTAGCTGCAACTCTGGTACCACCAGCCCGTGGTGGACGCTTGTTAAAATTACTGAGCCAGGCTGCAGATCGCAGCTGGGCTTTGGGGGGGGAGCAGGGGGGGAGGAAGGGGACATAGAGAAACCATCTGCTGCCACTCAAGCCCCTGATGTTGTTAAATACAACTGGCAAAGGCAGTGGAGGGGAAGATCTTGGGAAGAACACTGAGGTGGATGGCATTAAGTAGCAGTAACTGGGCGATCGGTAGCCATTTAAACAGCCAACTCTCCACGCCGGGCAGGCTCCCTGCACACATGCAAGCCACCGTGGGTCTGCCCTCCGACCGCCTGGGGGAAGCCAGCAGGCTCTGGGAGGGACCAAAGGAATTCTTGTTCTCTGGCTGCAGTGGGGTTGCAGACACAGGCACCAGCTCGAAAGAACTGGGATCAGCACAATTTCTCCTGAAGATGCATCAGATCTTGGCGAGTCAGTGTTCTTGTTTAATGAAGAGAAAGTCTAGTGGCTTAGAGCCAGGACTCCTGGGTTCCACCCCAGGCTGTGGGAGGGGAGTGGGGGCTAGTGCTAGAGTAAATGAGGTCTTGTAGTCAGGGCTCCCATGTTCTCTTCCTCCTTCTTCCAGTGACTGTGGGACACTGGGGCAAGTTACTTCCTCTCTCTGCATCTGTTCTCCCAGCCATGACACAAGAGGGGGTGAGAACACTTCTCTGGTTAATTAACTGGCTGTAAAGCATTATCCCCTGGACCGAAGCCACTGGAGAAACACAAGAGATTAGTACAGATAAGCCTGGGCAGAACCTGTGATGGAGCTGGAGCTGTGAAAGCGGCAGGCTGGCCTGGTGCTCGGGATATTCGCTGTACGAATATATCGGTTCCCTTTAATAGGGGCTGTCAGGAAAAAGCAGCAGGAAAGAAGAAGAACAGCTGGAGATCAGGCAGGTCTCAGCAAACTCTGGAGAGCTGATTCCAGGTGGGGGTGGGGCGGGGCAGGAAGGAAACTGGGAGAGCCAAAGACCTGGGGCAGGTTTAACTAGGGGGGAGGGGGTGTGGTTTGGGGGAACCAGCCTGACGCGTGGGACCTGCTGGGGGGTCTGGAGAAGCTAGGCCGGCCCAGGCTGCCATTGGGGATGGGGAGCCATGTGGGAAGAGGCTGGTGGTTTTAAAATCCCTCCTGTCTCCGTGCTCTGCTCCTACTGCTAAATAAACAGCGCTTCGGCTTTGAGCAGGCCGTTTGATCCCTCCATTGCGGAGCCACAGCAGGGCGCCAGGCCCAGTGGGACCCACTGGTTACGCGGGGGTTGGGGGGGAGCCGCAGGACTCCAACCCGGGAGGGGCAAAGGAGGGACTATGCTCAGAGAGAGCAGAAAGGGGACGGGGCAGTGACACTGCAGTCCTGAGTGGACCCCCCCCCCATGGCAGGGGGCTGCTGGCAGATCTGCACTGAGCTCCTAGCTCCACCCGCCAGTGCCGGCAGCACCCTGGGGCACCCCTCCCCTTACCGCTAGCTTGCACGGGGAGTCTCCAAACTTTCTTCTTGTGAATTATTTGCATTATGGCAGCATCTTGGAGCCCATCCTGCCCAGGAGGCCCTTGTGCAAGGTGCTGTACAGACCCAGAGCAGAAAGCAAGTCTCTGCCCCCAACAGGCTTGTGATCGGGGGAGAGTGGGGGGCTCAGAGGCCCTGATTCGGTGCCTTGCTCTAACCCCAGCATCAGCATGCTAGCTTTAACAACAATGGCAGACGGGTTGGCGTGACTGTTGCATCCCACTCGACGGTCCAGCCTACCCCTGCACGAGACCTGGCGGAATCCCTCACGGACAAGCCCTTCTCCGGCTAGTTCAGGCACTGAGCTGGGCAGCTCCCACCTGTCGGGGCAGAAACGGGGGAGGGCCAGAGCCAGGGCAGAGCACGGAACAGAACCCAGGCGTCCTGGCTGAGCACAGCCACTAGGAACAGTCGGGCTGCTGGGAGACAGGGCCAAGCTCTCCCTAATTCACTAGGGTCTGGACCGAAGAGGCGTCTGTGGCCCTGCCCCGTGCACCCTGGGGGAGGCAGCCAGGCACGAGGGAGGCAGCCACGGTTCCACCCACCCACCCGGCATGTTTCGCTCCATTCAATCTGCCTCCGCTCAGACGGGAACTGCCCTCAGCATAACCCGATCCGCTGCCCGCATGTCTCCAGCAATGCCGACGGCGCTCGGTGGCATGCTCTTCGCAGCGGCAGCGGCGCCTGCAAAGCCGCCCGCGTCCCAGGAGTGACGCATGGCTTCTGGCGCCTATTAATCCCTGCGAGGCTTCGTGGCCACTTAGCACCAGCGAGCGAGGCGCTGAGCGGCAGCACGGCGTTACCGCTAGAGCTGTGGATGGGAGGCAGTTAATCACCCAGTCGCAACGCCTGCTCCACAGGGAGGTGGGGGATTAGGTTAGATTAAACACCTTTGCCTGCCCCCACCACAGCCAGCTGATGAACAGTCAGGCCTCGGTTCAGATGGACCAGCTGTTTGGCTCCCCGCACCTCCCCACCTGCAGCTCTTGGGAAGACATCCCTTGCCCCATGGACCTTGGAAAGACAGCCCCCGTCCCCCGACGCAGAGCAGGGCGCAGTGATGCTGCTTCACGTTAGCCTCGGCACACTTCAATCCACGCGCGGGAGGGCTGCTGGAGCGAGCGCTGTACGAGCCACTGACGCGGCTCCAACAAAAACATCCTCCCCAGCGCCCGAGGCCAAGGGAGGGGTTTGTGGGGAAGGGGTGGGAAATCCTCTCTGCAGCTAACCCAGCCCACCTGGCTTATCCAATGAGTCCAGCCTTCGGAAGGCACCTAACATCTGCTCTTATTACGGAGGTGTATCACACTCACGCGTAGCCACCCCAGGCCCCGCACAGATCAGGGCCCTGGACCCTCGGTCCTTGCCCTAAAGGGCTCACAAGCCAACTGCACAAGGGCTGGCCGGGGAAATGACCAGTCTACCATCACAAAGCAGGGCACTGGCAGAGCTGGGACTGGAACCACGGTGCCCCGAGTCCTAAGCCGTGCCCCTAGTCACCACACCACATGGGCATCAAGAGATCGGGAAAGCATTGGCCTTCCCGTTTTGCAGCTGAGGGAAACTAGAGCCCCAAGAAGTGACGTGATCTGCCCAAGGCCCCACCTGCAGCAGAGCTGAGATTTGAACCAGGCGACCTGAGTTCCACCCCAGGGGTTTTAAGGCCAGAAAACACCATTAGCTGCTCCAGTGTCTGACCTTCCATGCAAGAAGCGGGCGGGCCTTCGAGTTTCATGCACAGGGAAAGGAAAACGCAGTCAAAGACCCATAAATAGAGACGAAGAGGCAGCCGCCAGTCAGTGAGGAATTAATCACAGGGAGAGTGTTAATAATGGCCCTGGGAGGTAACGTGCTAATACCCACGTACGATTTCCACCCCGCTGTGATTTGCTGCTGAAATGCTGGATGAACTTTACTGAAAGGTAGGACTTGAAAAGAAACTTAGAGGCCTTTTAATTTTCTTTTGGTCTCAGGAATCGACACATTCGCAATGCACTGGTATTCTATCCAGTGACTCTCCGTGGGTAGTGCATTTCCCAGATTAGTTAGCCCAGGGCAGGAGATTTCAAAGGTTTCTTTTTTAAACACCAACCGCTGCTCTAGGTGACAAGAAAGAGCCCTCGGCCCTTGGGAGAAATGAAGAGACAGAAATACAGCAAAGGACTAAACAACTGGCTGGAAAATCAAAGCCAGAGTCCCGGCCAGCAAGCCTGACGGCCTTCAAAGGCCAGCCAGTGACCGCAGCAGCACAACCCCTTTCAGGAAAGTCAGAGCCAGAAGCCTCCGGCCAGCCCCAGCCTGATGGTGCATCCATTTTGGAGAGCGTAAGTCACTCCAAGACTTGCAGATCTGAAGGACTGGCTGGCTGCGGACAGGTGACAGGGCACTGGGACAAGCGGCCTCTTCCCCCAAGGGGACACAAGAGCTGACCTGGCCCCAGGGCAGGGGAATTTGCTGGCTCAAGGGGGCCGCAAATGGCACATGGGGCCTCTCACTTCTAGGGGGCAATGGCTCTGATCCAACCCCAGGGTGGGGGGACTGGCTGGCTCAGGAGTGGGGAATGGGATAAGCGTCCTTTCCTGTGGGAGGAGGGGCTCTGATCTGACCCCAAGGTGTGTGGGGGGGAAAGGGCGCCTGTCTGGTTTGGGGGGGCGGGGAGGAATGGGACATAAGCCCTTTCCTCCTTCAGAGGGGGACAGCTCCACTCCAGCCCTACAGCTGGAGGACTGGCTGGATGAGGGGGATGGGAATGAGATACGGGGCCTTTCTGTGTGAAATGCCAAGACAGGTGCCCCAATGGAACACAACAAGCACAGCTGGTACTGCCCACCCTGCGAGACTGCCCAGAGCTGGCTGGGCCACGATCTTTGGATGTGCCGCGCAGACGCAGCCCTATGCGAGCCGCACTACACCGCACGGTTACACCAGGCTGAACTGAAGTGAAACCAGTTTTCAAACTGACTCAAGGAAACCAACAAGACCCCTGCGCAGATGCTCTGATTTAACAGCAGCTTATTTCAGTTTAGTTTACACCGACGCCAAATCAATTTAAATGAAGCTGAAATAAGCCACTCAACTCAAAACAGCAGCATCCTGCCAGGGCTTTGCAACTACATCACACCTTAGTTCAGCGACTCCAACGCTCTCCCGCAGACACGGCCTGAGCAAAGGAGAGTCTCCCCGAGTTAGCAAAGTCACAGTACAACCAGGACAAGGCGCCAAAATCCCAGGTGCCAGCAATAGCCCTGGTGACACCCCTTTGCACTCTGCAATCCCCCCAGCAAGCTCCGGTTCACTGAAACACGATAGCAGATTGGGGACTCAGTCGTACCCATGTCTGGGAGGAAACACTTCAAAACAACAAACCCACAGATGACTTATTGCCTCTTGCAAGATGGGTTTCAATTTTCTGACGGCGTCTCCCTCTCCCAGCCTATTACAAAGGGTGATGGGATTTCCCAGCTCCTTGCTGGTCACTCCCAAACTCTGCAGCACTTTCTTCGGGAATAGCAGCGGGCTTCACTTTCTTCAAACATGACGAAAGGGACAAAACCAACCAGATCTGAGCGTCCATTTCACCCCCAAACCTTCCACAGGAACACAGACCCACAGGAGCAGCCGGCAGGGCTTAAAAACAGGAGGGGGAGGCCATGCGAAGGGTCACAGAGGCAGCCAGAACCAGCTTGCTGTTTGTCTTGTTTTTCAATTGAGCCAGCCCATTGGGGGCACACTTCACACACCCACAGACCAAAGGCGCTGCTCCCAGATTTCAGACCCCCCCACACACACTTTTTTCAGACCCCTTCAAGCACTGCCTACAATGCTGGCTTTAGCAAAAGGGGCGGATTCGCACAAACACACAATAATTGTGTGGCAAGATGGCAAGGCATTGTTCAGCACATGAATTCTGGGCTCTCTCCCGTCAGGTCCCCAGGACTACCCTAGAGATCCTGCCATTCCCAGGACTCGGCATTTTGTTTTTCAGTCACAACATTTAGCCTGCATCTGCCCTCACCGTGGTGTAAATCCTCTGAGCAGGGCAGGGCGACGCTGGATTTACTGCACTGGAAAGCGAGAGCCGGACCAGACCCTCTATAATTTCACTTCTCCTTGCCCTGCCTATCCTGAAGATTAAAGGCACCCAACAACCCGCCGCCTTTGGGACCATTTTGCAAGTCTCAGAGTCCCTCCCGCTTTGTGTCTGGCGGCTCGGGATTAGTTCGCAAGAAAGTAGCTCTGGCAGAGACGGTAGGTCCGCCGGCAGCAGCAGCAGCAGCAGGGGGTGGCTGTGAGCCACCATCCATCAGGCGCTGCCACTGGAGCCTGGTGTCCCACCACACACGCCCCGAGCTTTGCTGGCAGGACACGGAGGGAGATGCTGGCACTGGGCCCTGCTGGGATGCACGAAGCCCCCCAGACTGTCACACCACCGCAAGGAGCGAGGGCTAGAAACACCCCGGGGAGGATCAGAGATGTTCCCAGCAATGCTCCGCAAGCCTGGCTCTCACTCCGGGGGGCTCTGCTCCAAACACCAACCCGGGCCGACGCGACCCCCCCACGCACACACTTCCCTGGCCCCACAGTGCTCTGCTCTGCTCCCCACCCAGGTGCCTGGGGGCAGGTGCCCGGGTCCCTGGCACCTACCGTTTGCCGCCGCTGCCGCCGTGGCTGGGGGTCCCGTGGAAGGAGGAGGGCCAGGACATGCGGGACTTCTTCAGCCCCGGCCGGTCACTGGTGTCCATGGCGTCCGCCCTCTCGATCTGCCGGTGCGGGTGCCGGTCCGTGTCCGAGTAGCCCCGGTGCTTGATCTTGATGTGGGTCCGGGGCTGCCGCCACAGGTGCTGGGGAGGCTTGAGGGTGGCCTGGCCCTCCCGGGGCACGGGCAAGGAGAGCGACAGGCTCTTCTTGGAGCCAGGCGGCGGCGGCTCCATCGCGGCGCGGAGAGGGCTCGGCGGCGGAGCCGCTCCGGGCGAGGCGAGGCGGGGCGGGGCGCTGGGGTTCGGGGCGCCCTAGCCCCGGCGTGTCCGGCTGCGGGGAGCTCGGGGCGCCGGGGCTGCGGAGAGCGGAGCCCGGCGCGCCCCGGGGCCGGGCTGTGGGCGCGGCGGCGGCGGCAGGGATCCCCGTGACAAGCGGCAACCGGGGCGGGAGCCAACGCGAGTCACAAGCTCCCCCCCCCGGGCTGGGTCAAAGGCGAGCTCGCCCCCAAGCCCCCAGCTCGCCGGCTCCGGGCGCCCTCTCCATGGCCGGGCTGCCGGGGGCTGGGACGGCTCCGCTCCGCTCCGCGGGCAGCTGCTGGGCGGCCGGCCGCCGGGATGGCTCTGGCTGGGGGCGGCGGCTGCTCGGAGCCGGGTCTCGCCGCCGCCGCATGTCACGGGGCGGCGCAGAGAGGCGCGGGGGGCCGGGAGCCCCCCCCCGGGACGGCTCTGCCCAGCGCCGGGCTCCGCATGGCGGGCGCCGCTCGGCTCGGCTCGGCCCGGCCCCCCCCGGCTGCGGACGCTGGGCCCCGGGAGCAGCTGGGGGGAGCGAGGCGGCTCCGATGGCGGACCCCGGCCCCGGCTCCCCCCTTTCACCCCACTCCGCGCCGAGCCCGGCTCCCCCTTCCTCCCCCCTCCCCGCATAGCGAGCCCCGGCTCCCCTCTTCCCCCCCCGAGCAGAGCGAGCCCCGGCTCCCCCCGCGCAGAGCGAGCCCTGCATCACCCGCTCCAGAGGAGGGGCTCCCCCTGCCCCCCATCGCCTGGGCCCTTGGCCTGGCCCCAGGAGGCGCGTCCTGCCCGCCGCAGCCACTAGCGGGCGACAGGCAGGCTGGCAGTGGCGAGCCCCGCCGCACTGGGCGAGCCCGGCCCCATCGCCCCGGCTGCCATCCCGGCCTGGGCCCGCCCGGCCTGGGCCCAGCTGCTGCGCAGGGCAGGGGCCGGCCTGCGACGCCGCTCACGGGCCTGCACGATGGCCTGGGGGGGCCCAGACATGGCTACGGCCAGGCCAGCCCCGGACCCGGTCCCGGCCTTCCTGGTAGCCAGCCCCACGCAGAGGCTGGGGCTAGAGCAGGGGCAGGCACCTGGGAGAGGCCGGACCGGCCGGGCAGCGGGCACGGACCCGGACCCGGACCCTGGTGCGTTCCTGGTGCATTGACACCCGGAGCCTGCGCGGAGCCCGGCCCTGCCTGGTGGGCGCGGACCCGCAGCTCGTGGGGCAGCGGCCGGCACTGCGAAGCCTCCAGCGGCGGGCGGGGCAGTGCCGAACTCCGCCCGCCATGGCAGGCCCTGGCTGCAGGCCTCGCCGCAGGCGGGGGTCGGACCGGCCCGGCTGAGCCCCCCGCGGTCCTGTCCGCTCTAACCTGCCCCGCCTGGCCCTGCAGCACAGCTGGGGGGGGGTCCGGCGGCACAGGAGGGAGCTTTCTGCCACCTTCCCCGAAGGCTGGCGGCGGAGTAAACAAGTCAAAAGCCTCGTGGCTCCCACCAGCCTCGCAGGAGCCTAATTTGGGTTCCTCCGTGAGTCACCGGCTGCCAATGCCTCGCGCAGCACCGGGTCCTTGGTAGGAGCCGGGCCCCGGGCTGCGAACCTCCGCGCAGCTCCGCGGGGCTGGAATGCAGGGCCAGGCTGGTGCGCCGGCCCTTGGCCTGGGGTCAGGAGGCTGCCACCGTGTTCTCGCCGCCAAGGGCCCCGGGCCCGCCCGTGTGCCAGACACGGCTCGTCTCTGCCTGGCAGGAGACAGATTGCACACGGAGGTTTCTTCTCAGTGAAGAAAACCCAGGTCCCCTCCTCTGTGACGGTCAGCTTTCCAAGGAGCTCCAGTCCACGGGGCGGGCAACCCATGTAGTTACACACAGGCCTCCACCCTTCCTCCGCCGCAGTGCTTATCTGCTGTCGCCAGGGCAGGCGCCCAGAGGTGAAGGAGAAATTAAAACAAAGCGCGGGGGAGCCCAACACCACTTTCTGGCTGGGACTCTAGGGCCTGGCAAGTTTTGCACATGCAGTGCTGGGGCAGGAGGGCGGGAGAGATGGCTGAGCTCTGCCCAGAGTAACAGGTGCACATTTCAGCAGGCCTGGCTCCCAGCAGAGCACCCCCCCCCAGAGCAAGCCGCAATTCGCAGGGGAAACCTGCAATCTCAGCTGCCTTGTAACAGTGCCAGGGGAGCAAGCTGGGCCGTGCCCTCTGCGCCCCGCCCGGGAGCTGCCCTACCCCTCCCCTAACTCCAGCTCTCGGCTCGTTCCGGGGGGAATGCGCTTAACAATGGTTTAAACACTCCCGCTAGGAAGCTCTGCGACTGGGTGCCATGGAGCTGCTCGGGTGCTGAGGGCTGGATTAGGGCTTCAGACCCAGCCCGGCGCAAGGGGGTTACTGTGACTCAGAGACACCCTTCCCTGGCATGGTGGAGAAGAGCAATTTGCTACAATTACCACAACTCCTGCCCATGCTCTGTCCAGCAAGGAAGAGGGGCAGACCCAAAACACCACTCGCTCCCCACCCCTGCCCTGCTCTGTGCCAGGGTACCCACTTATCCCTCCACACCCCGTCATCTGCAGGGGGAGACGAAGGGGGATCCAGTCATAAGCTGGCCTGTAGCAATGCTCCCCCCTCCCCACACACACACAGCCGGTGAACGTTAGCTCCATTTTGCAGGGGGGCAGAGAGTCAAGAACAGCCGCCTAGGGAGTGAGGTGTGGGCCTGAGAGCTGGTGAGCTGAGTTCTGTGCCCCAGCAGCTCTAACCCCGGGCAAGACACCCTGCCCTTGACGCCCCTCTGTAAAATAGGGATGGTTCTTCCCTGCCTGCTGGAGGAGCACCAGTCCCACGGAGAGTCAGGCAGCGTCAAAGGTCAGGCCAGAACCCAGGAGTCCTGACCCCAGCCGCCCCCAGCCTGCGTTAAGCCCTGGAGCCCACGCCCCACCCAAGCTGGCAGCGGAACCCAGGAGTCCTGGCCCCAGCCTGCTGTTAGGCCACGAAACAGGGCTCGCTTCTAAGAGCTTGTTTTGTTATTTTTTAAAGCAAAACTCTTTATTCACATCGGGTTTCACTCCTTTTCTCCCCCTGACAGCGTCACTGGAGCGACGCCCACCCAAGAGCCAACCGCGCCGCTCAAGACAGCGTCGGCTGCAGAAGAGGCAGCGTGTGTCTGTCTCCCCTCCCAGCCCCTGCAGTCTCCCACACCTGCTCTGCCATCCGGGATGCACTCGGAAGGCAGGGGATTAAATGCACAAGCCCTGGCGCCTCAGCATGGGGGGAGGCACCTGGCGAGGCTGGGCTGATGATTCATTGTGCACTGGCCCGGGCTCCGGGGGCAGCCTGGTACGGCCCAGTCCATGTGGCCTTTTGGCTCTATGAACCTGGCTCTCCGGAGGCTGGATTCTGAAATTGTCTCCTATGGAGGGACAACCGCAGGGACGTGGCGCTCGCCTCAGGCTGCCTGGCTCAGGACGGGAAGAAGGAGACGGAAGGAGATCAGTGACCGCCAAGACACGTTTCAAACAACACATACACCAGGCTAGTGCTTCCCTGCAGCTTCCCCTAAGGCAGGGCACTGCATTAGGATACCGGGCCTCTATTCCTGGCTTGGCCTGTGACCTGGCTCCATCCTCCTCCTCTCTGGGCTGCTGTTTCCTCTCCCACCCTTTGTCCGTGGGGCTCAGAAGCTGTGGCTGTGAGTCACCCCATCTCTGCTCAGCAAAGCGCCGCCCACTCACAGTGGGCCCCGAGCTTCGCCTTCGCTGAATCAAGCCCCGAAATCTGTCTGTGCCTCAGTCTCCCCACGTGTAAAACGAAGATGATAATCTGTGCAACCCACAAGGGAGTGC
This sequence comes from Emydura macquarii macquarii, assembly GCF_026122565.2. Taxonomy (NCBI): domain Eukaryota; kingdom Metazoa; phylum Chordata; order Testudines; family Chelidae; genus Emydura; species Emydura macquarii. The sequence goes on from NW_027132429.1 coordinate 3,064,896, forward strand.
GTGTGCGATGTGTCCCTCTCTGCGCCCTATCCAGAAAGGCAGGGGTCTGTGACAGCCCCAGCTGCAGAGCTTGGCTCTTTAGCTCAGCCATTGTGACTCATGCTTTTAGCTCTGTCAGTCGCCAAGTTCACCCCGGCTGTGTTGGCCAGTTCTGGCGGTTGTTCCAGCAATATAGCTCCTGGCTGGCCCAAGGGGCCCTGGTCTCCATCAGGGTCTGTGAGCGCCTGGCACAACGGAGCCCCCCTCTCCGTCGGGGTCTGTGCAGCACCTGGCACAATCAGACAGGCCATTCATCGTTTTAACCCGGACACTCCTGCTTTTCTAACGTGTGTCCTCCATCTGGAACTGAGACAAAACCAGGCATGTGGGACGGGTGGCGCCATAACACACTGGGCGTGCAAGGTCACGCCAGCGGGGGCGGGATGGCAAACTTTCAAAGTGGCAGCCCGTGCGAAGTCACACCAAGTGGGAGGGGTCGTGCCACGCCCCGGAAGGACTGGCCTGGCCGGTGTGCCAAGCATTGTGAGTGGCCAGCCTAGGCACCTCGGGGTCCTGATCTCGGGGCACCGCCACGTGCTACTGTCACATAACCAACAGCAAGGAGTCATCCCCCCGTCGCTCCAGAGATCTCCAAACCTTCCCTCCTTCCGCCTACCCAGCCCGAGCCCCAGCTGCTCCAGCTTCACAGCGTGCAGCCCGGACAGAGAGAAAACAAGGAATCGCCCACAAACCCCAACCTGGATCAGCATCTGCTTAGCACAAACACTTCCCCCGAGCCAGGCCCTGGGCCGCTGGGCCTCCTAGAGCCTCTTTGCTTTGCACGCACCACCTGTGACCGAGGGCTCGTCAGTGGAACAAATGAAACGGATTCCCGCTCGGTAACGGATTTAGGAGGACACAAGGGGCGAAAGCCATGTCATGGAAAAGCCCTACCTGCCCCGGTCCTATCAAGGTGCTAAGAAGCAGGCAGTACCCCCGGGGTCCATGACAGTCTCCATCTGACCTCCTGGGTATTGCCAGCTGTCCACTTTCGCTCAGTTGCCCTATGCCGTGCCCAGTCGCTTGTATTCAGACAGGGAAAGTGAGGCCCAGGGAGATGCAGGGATGTGCCCAAGGTCACCCAGAGTGTATGTGGCAGCCTGGCCCAGGCTGCACCCCCATGGGTATGTGTGTGGGAGGGGCCCGTGTTACAAGTTTGTACTGGGCCTGAAAAAATTATGCTTGGGCCCTGCCTGCCTGCCCCAGGGCACACTGCGAGGGCACCCTCTGAATCGCTGGTGCCAGCCACTGTCACAGGCTGGGCTGGATGGGCCACGTTCTGATCCGGTCGGGCCATTCCAAGGTACACAGAAGGGAGTCCGCACCACAGACCGGTCCTCAGCTCTCCCCGCTAGGTCTCTGTCCCCCCACCCCTCCTGAAACCACTCATTGTTACTCATGGTTACTTAAGATTTTCCTACTATCTAACCAGAATCTCCCCTCCTACAGATGAAGCCATTGCTTCTTGTCCTGTCTCCCCTGGCCATGGAGAACAACTGAGCACCGTCCCCTCCAGAACAGCCCTTCGCACAGGTGAGACTTTCTCAGCTCCCTCCTCAGCCTTCTTTCCTCAAGACTAAACTTGCCCAGGGTTTGCAACCTTCCCTCCTAGCTCGGGTTTCTGACCCTTTCAGCATTTGGCTGCTTTCCTCTGGACTCTCCAGTTTATCCACCTCTTCTCTAGGGGCGGTGCTCAGAACGGGCCCCAGGACTCCAGCCGAGGGCTCCCGAGCGCTGAGTAGAGCAGGACAGGTACCTCCCGCCTCTGTCTCACCAGCCTCCTGTTCACACCCGTCCCCGGACTGACAACAGTCTATTCCGCAACCGAACTGACTCACATCGTTGGCTCATTTTCAGTTTGTGACCCGCTATCACCCCGGCTCCTTTCAGCCAGTTATTCCCCAGCCCACTTTGGAATCGCCATTTGATTTTTCCTTCCTAAGTGAAGCCCTTTGCACTTGTCTTTGTTGAATTTCATCTTCTTGGTCTCAGACCAATTCTCCAACTGGTCACGGTCGTTCTGTCATCCGCACTGCTTCCAGCCTGTCCCGGCACACGTTATCAGCACATTCTCCGCTGCATTATCCAAGCCATTCCTGAAAATCCTGACTAGTAGCGGGCCCAGGACTGACCGCAGCAGGACCCCCTAGATACGCCCTCCCAGTTTGACAGCGAACCCTGGAAAGCTATGCATTGAATGCGCTCTTCCAACCAGCTGGGCACCCACCTTACAGTAAGTTCCTCTAGCCCCATTTCCCTAGCTGGCTCCTGAGAACGTCACGTGGGACTGTGTCAAAAGCCTGCCTGAAGCCCAGACACATCATGGCTACCCACGAGGCCAGTAACCCTGCCAAAGGAGGAAATGAGGTTGGTTTGGCCTGATTTGTTCTTGACAAAGCCGTGCTGGCTATTCCTTCTCACCCTATTATCCTCTAGGTGCTCACACACTGATTGGTTAATCATTTGTTCCAGTACCTTTCCAGATATCAAAATTAGCCTGACTGTCTACAGTTCTCCAGGTCCTCTGTGCTCCCCCCTGTAAAGACAGTGACTATGTTTGCCTTTCTCCAGGCCTCTGGGAACTCACCTGCCCTCAGGAGTTCTCAAAGATAATTGCTAACGGTTCCAAGATTGCTTCAGCCAGTTGTACCCAAGGATGAATTTCCACGTGCCCTGCTGACGTTAACACAGCTAAGCATCTCACCTGTCTGTAACCTGATCTTCTCCTATTTTGGCTTCACTTTCTTGCCCCCCCAATTGTGAACCTTTGAAACCTTTTGCAAAATGGAATTATTGTTTCGCAGCCAACCCTGACGGGGAGATCGTTGCGTGCCAGGTTTCTGCTGCTGTCTCAAAGCCAAATGCCGCCTCTGCTGCTAGTGACAGGACCAATCTCACACCCTGTGCAGATGCCCCACTTTAATCTGAAGTGAACCGCTTTCCAGCGCTGGAGCACTACACAGAGGGGCAAACGGCGGTGCACAGAGGGAGCCCAGATCTGCACACCACAGAACTAGGACTAGAACCTGCATCTCCAGGCTTGTGCTTGGCTCACTCAGCTACACCACCCCTGCCTCCTTAGGAAGCATAGCTAGCTACTCTCCAAGCCTTCTAACCTCCACACGCAAAACAGAGCCTGTCTTAGCTGGGCTGAACCAGCACAGCCTCTGGGAAAGCTGCCAGGTTACCAGCACCTCTTTCTTTTTTACAAGATATACTTGGGATCGTTCCACTAAGTAGATTATGAAGTGTTCTCATTGATAATTAAAACTCCAGTGTAACTGGCAGGCTAAATGGGCAGGGGCACAATGAGAGATGCACTGGCTGTGCTGTTTGGGTGTCCTTATCCTGGCCGGACTGCGCACCGTCTGCAAGGAGGCACCGCTCGGTGCGGGACTGGGCCCTACTGGTTCATTCGCAGGACTCAGGAAATTGCAAAACATCTCCCATCCTTAGCGGACTGGCTGCACCCGAGGGAACTTGAGAGGTCGGGTTACGTGGGAGCAAGGCGAAGTTATTAGGCTAAATGGACAAAGGAAATAAAAAGGGCCTGGAACAAACCCAGTAACGAAACAGCAGCTGGCAAGCGGGAGGCAGCCTGGGCCACGTGAATTCGTAGCTGTGGACTCTGCCTCCCAGCCCGCCTCGGGCTGCAGAGAGAGATTCAGCCTCAGCTCTTGTTTCAAATCCCTAATAGCGGCAAAGAAACCCCCACCAGAGGCCTGAGTGTAACCAAAGCTGCGGGCCTGCAGTCTGCAGCCAGCTGTATTGCTAACGATCTGAGCCCGGCCCTGCAAAGAGCTACACTCCTGCTTGGCTCTCTGCACACGTGAGCAGCTGCCTCGACTCCAGTGGGACAGGAGGGCATCAGCAGGGCTAGACGGGCCCTGGGCTTGTGCGGGGGGGGGGGGCTGGATATGTCTCAGTCTGATCCAGGCTGGCAGTGGCTACATTCATTGTTGTAAATGGGGCATGGAAGCCAATGGGAGTCAGTGACAGGTCTGGGCCCTGCCTGTCCCACTCCTCTTTTGCAGATGGCATAGAGGTCTGTGTGGCATCCGGTGGTCCAGGACAGCCCAGTGCCCCGGGGCCCTCTGCCCACGCAGAGCCATGGCTCTGTACAGTGCTGAGTGGGCGGCTGGGGGGAAAGGGCACAATAATTACAGCAAATTATCTCCGGGACAAGCCGTGGAATGAAACTGACACCAGAGGCGGCAACCTCCACAACTCCTTCCTCTGATCGCTTGCCAAGCCCTCCTAGAACGGCTCCGGGCAGAACTGCTGCGGCCGAGAGGCAGGCACGGCTGCGTGGAGCCACAGATGGCGGCTGTTACAGGAGCAGCTAACGAGTGCGAGCGCTGCCCAGAGAAGTCAGAGTCTCCAGAGTCAGGCAGGATCGCGAGCTCTGCGGTACGGGGAGGAAGGAAGAGAAAGATGCAGGGACTCACCACCCGTCACAGAGGCAGGATTTGAACCCAGAGCTCCTGCATCCCTGCCTCAACCGACTACACCAGCTAGTTCCACTGCCCCAGGCAGCCCTTCCCTGGCAGCAGGAGACCCAGCACAGAACCTCTGTGCACGCAGGCGGCTCTCCCTCCCTCCTCCTCCCCGCTTCCCTTGCCACAAGCGGACTCCGAAAGGTCACTGCGTCCTCCTGCAGCCCCGCTGCTCGCGCTTCTGCTCCAGTCACTTCACCACCCAGGGGGCCAATCCTCGTAGCAATCAAAAGCTGCTTCCCTGTGATCCCTCGCAACTGGGCAAGGGATTCCCCCCTTTCCACCTAGCCAGAAGATATGCCAACCAGTTACTCCCCGGAGGACTCAGAAAAGAAAAGGAAAGCTCTGGGCTTCGCGCAGCAGGCTGTGTTCCCTGGGGACTGCCGAGACTTGGAGGTTACACAGGGGACAGAGGGTCTAAGCCAAGGGTTCAGGAGCTTTGTAACTGAGCAGTGTGAAAGCACGCGCACACACACGCGCACCAACACACAGGCGCACCCCTGCCACGCCTACACCCTACGATCGTGTGAAACTCACTCAGTTTGAGGTCACCAACCCTGGCCCCACAGGTGCAAAGTCCTGACTTTTTCAAGGGGATCTAGGGTGGGTGGGTGGTTTTGCACTGAAAACAAAACTGCTGGGGTCTCCCACAGCTTTAACGATGCCGGTTTGCTCCTAGCCCTGTCATTATGGCAGCACCTAGAGGTTCTGACCAGGGTCCTGTTGGGCCGGGCGCTGTCCGGACACAGAGGGAGAGACAGTCCTTGCCGCAAAGAAATCCTGTCCTAAATAGACAATTATTATTGGTGTGTGTTATGGTAGGTCCTAGAGGTCCCAGCACAGAGCAGGGCCCCTTGTGCTGGGCACTGCACAGCTATACACATAACACGAGATGAACCCTGCCCTGCCCAGCTCACAGTTTAAATGGACAGGACAAAGGGTGGGAGGGGAAACTGAGGCACAGAGCAGAGATGTGACTGGCTCATGGTCTCCCAGCAGGTCAGTGACAGAACCAGGAATAGAACCCAGCTCTCCTGGAGCCCAGTCCGGTCCACTGCCCACTAGATCTCAGCTTCCAGCTCCAGCTCATTTCTTGCTTGCCGAGACCTTCTCCCAGCAAACCTGACCCTGAGCCTTTGCAAAGCAGGATTTGCCCAGCCCACACTTCCCGTTGCAGTGCCCTGTCTGTAGGACACACACACACACACACACACACACAAACACTGCAGCAGTGAGTGAAAGTACAGCTTCAACTTCCCAGCCAGCCCCAGCCCCAGAGTGACAGGGAGGACCTATGCCCGGGCTCTGATTAATAACCAGGAACCCGCAGCTCTCGCTCTGCGAAGCTCTCAGCTGGGATTCTGCCAGAGGTGCCCATTTATCACATGCCAGTCGCTTTGCCGAGTTTATTGCAAGGAAGAAGGAAACGGCCCTGCTTGGGCCTGGCTCTGCTTCGCACTGTCCGTCTCCAGGGGCTGTCATTTATAGGACAGCAGCAGGTGTTTCTCAGACCATATGAGCCCCACTGGGCCAGGCACTGCCTGGAGCGAGAGCCAGCTCCTGCCTTGCAGAGCGTTTGGTTGACACAAAGAAAGGGCAGGAGGGGAAACTGAGGCAGAGAGCGAGGCAGGGTCACACAGCAGCTCAGGGCTGGACTAGAAGCCGGGGTCCTGACAAGAAGGTTGGCCCTTGGCCACTAGCGCACCCCAGTGAGACGGGTTTTAGCTCACTGTCCAGATGGGGAATTGCAGCACGGCGCCACCCAGAGGTCGCCGAAAAGGCTTTCAGGAGCAAGGACTTGCGCCCAGCTCACTCAAGTGCCAGGCAGCTCGTGCCCATATTCACTAGCCCATCCTCCCTCCCCGCTGCCCTCTCTTCTCCGGGACAGTGATGGCTGTGCCACGCCATGCCAGACAGTCTAATTTCCCCTGCCAGCCGGCAAGCCAGGGCTCCCAGCGACGTCAGCAAGCGCTAGCCGTCTTAGTATGAATCCGCCCAACCTCCGGGGCCTGGCCTTGGACAGCTGGCCCTTGTGCCGCAGCCAGCCTCTCCTCTGAAGCGAGCTAGCACGTGTCTGTCAGCCCGGGCCAGGAGGCAGCTCCCAGCTGCAGCGTCAACGGGCCAGGTGGGTGTATGCGTGGCAAGGCAGCCTGGCAGACATGCCAGACACAGGCAGGGTTGTTATCTCCGCCGCAGAGGAGGGGAAAATGAGCCTCAGAGAGATTAGCTGCCTCATTTTCAAAAGAGCACCAAGCCCATTTGGACTCCAGAATTAGCCGCCAGCTTCCAGAAGAGCCCAGCAGGTGGCAAGCTGGCCTGGAAATCCGTCCGCAAGCGTCAGCACAGGAGCTGCCCTGCAGCCTCTGGAAATCCAGTCCCTGCTGTGGATACTAAACCCTTGAGACCTGGACCCTAAGTCCTGGCCCAAGGTCACAGTGAGAATCTGCAGCAGAGACAGGAATTAAACCCATGCCTCCTGCGGCCCGGCCTGGCCCGGCCCCTTAGTCCCAGGCCCAATCTTCCACTGGGCTCTTCCCTGGGGGTGCAGCGCAGGGCTGCTGCCCTTGGGGAGGCTGGGGTTACACGCCATCAAGTCAAAACAGGCTGTCGTGCAGAACTAACAGCGTTGAGAAATGGCTGCTCTAATGACTCGTTCCGGTGACATTTTGCTTCTGAGATCTTGCCTATAATTCCTGAGCAGCACCGTGGGTCCAATTACTGCACGCACGCTCAGCACAATGTTAACTTGGCTTAATTAGCTGAGACTCGACTTTGAAAATGAATGGTGGTACGGTTCGAATGGTCACCTCTTGGCCGGACAGCTCCCCTTCTAGCACAGATCCATCCAGCCCCAAGGCAGTCAATTATATCAGTGCTGGCAGTTCTCATGAGCCTCTAGACACCGGGTGCTTTTCTTAAAGCCCCAGCTCCTGGAGTCACGTGAATAGCTGAAAATCTCAGCTTGCCCTGAAAAATGCTAAGTTGGTTTTTGGCCCTTTTGGCTGCAGAGAAAAGCCCGGGAACACAGCCCCTAATCAAAGCAGGCGAATATCACATTTTCTGGTTCGCTAGCAATTCTGAAAACTTCTGTCAAAATTGCGTTTCAGGGTGAACCGAAAAAGACATTTTTCAAAATTTTCAGCGAATCAAAAAGTTGAAAAACAATTGTTTCGGGTTGAACTAAACATTTGGTTTCCATTTTGACCCTTTTTAAACGTTTGTGATTCTTTTTAAGTAACATGAAAGAAAATGCTGAAGCAAAGTGTCCTTTCAACCCAAACTTCCCATTTTTTCTGCTTTTTTTCATTTCTTTTGTCGTTTTCTTTTCAACTGAAACAAGGAGGTGAAACACACGCAAATCGGTGAAATGCTTCACTGCCGCCCAATTTGCATTTTTCACTAAAAAAAAGTTTCATATGGAAAATTTCACCCAGTTCTGCCCCTGACAGTTGCAGAAGGCAAATCCAAAAGTCCTCTTCTTTAGCATCCTTTTCAAGCCGGTCTCCAGATTGCTGAGGCCGGGGCGACGCTGTGCAGCCAGGGACCAGAGATGCAGGGAGAGGAAACCCAGAGCATTTTTGCAGGAGATGAGAGTCCGATGGTTAGACGAGACCTGGCCAGGAGCATCCCAACAGGGGCTGGGCTCTTGGGGAAATCCAGCTCCGAGTTTGGGGGAGGAGACCTTGGAAGACGTGGCCAAGGTGGCACTAGCAGTCGGGGTGGAGCTGGGAACTGATCGTGGCACTCACAGTCCAGGGCCTTCGCCCCCACGGCACCAAACGCTGGAACTAGACCCAAACTCCCTTCTTCAGAAAGCTCCTGCCTTTGGCACCGTCCCCCCATCTCCTCCCTCCAGCGCCCACCTCCCCTCACTGCCAGAGGCTGGTTAAAAGGGCCGTAAACCAAGAGTTACTCTTTCTTTGGCTTTCTTTAGCCGAATCGGAGCCGAACCAGGCCTGGGGCCCAGGGCTCGGAGGGGAGGCAGGAGATTCAACTGGCCTGTCTGAGCTAGTGACAAAAGCCCAGAGCTAAGAAGCATGAAGTGCACCTCGCTGCGGCGTGGGAATGCCGCTGACTGGTTGCTGGCCCTGCTCCCGGGGAGGTGAAATGACGTCTGAATAAAGAGGGAATCGTGCAGGAACAGGGATCTTACTTCTCTGGTGTCAAAAGACAAGTCCCAGGTGATGAACGAGGAGTTCAGCCCAATCCCCCTGGGAGCCGAAAGCTAGCAGGGGTTCACGGGGCTGAGCCAGCGATCTCGGGGGCCCCCACCCTGCTAAAACCAGGCATGCGTGGAGCGCCGCCCTCCGGCCTGCACGGGGAAGCCACAATCACCACACCTGCGGCCGTCGCTAACTGCGCGGCAGAATCCCGGTCCCAGACCTGCTGGGGGGAGCAGGTTCGCCTAGCCCCGGGGGAGGAGGCACAAAAGAGGAAGCGGGAGGAACCAGACCCTGCCGGCTTCAGTGCGTCCCCCCCTCAGGCGTGAGGGGATTGGGAGCCCCCCCTCTCCCCCCCCGCTGCACTCCTCTGAGTGGGGTGCGATGGGGGTTACCTCTGAGGCCTTAGAGGTAGCCTCTACGGCCCAGCAGGTGCCCATCTCACCCCCGTCACAGCCCTGGGAGAGGCTGTGGCTCGTGCTGGGGTTACACGCGGGTGGGGGGCGCGAAGATGATGGTTTGAGGGAGGTTTCCACCGTGTCTAAAGAATCGCGAGTTGAGTCGAATAAACCACTGAGTGCAGATGTTCTCCAGACCCAGATTTCATCACAACCCCCTGATTAGTGCCCTGAGAGACCCCCCACCTGTGCCTTCACACAGCCAGGATACTTCACCAGTGGGCAGAGCACAGGCTGCCCCCTCTGGACACGCAGTCCTGGGCACGACAATCAGCCCCCCGGTGTTTGCACACCCACAGCATGAAATCCAGCTTTCCCCCGAGTGTGTGCACATTCATGGCACGATAACCAGCCCCCCCAGTGTATGCACGCTCATTTCATGATAACCAATCCCCTTGGATATTTGCACACTCAGGGCACGACAACCAGCCCCCCCGAGTGTTTGCATGCTCAGGGCACAATCAGCTTCCCCCCCCGAGTTTGCACGCTCAGGGCACAACAACCAGTTCTCCTCTTGAGTGTTTGCACACACACTGCATAATAACCAGCCTCCCACTCAGTGTATGCATGCTCACAGCACGACAACCAGCCCCCCCAGGTGTTTGCATGCTCAGGTCATGACAACCAGCCCCCCCAGGTGTTTGCACGCTCAGGTCATGACAACCAGCCCCCCCGAGTGTTTGCACGCTCAGGTCATGACAACGAGCCTCCCCCAGTGTTTGCACGCTAAGGCTCAGGGCATGACAATCAGCTTCCCCCTCCCCTCGTGTTTGCACACCCAGGGCACGATAAGCAGCCCCTCTGCTGGTGTATCTGTGCACACGCTATGATGCCCAACCCCTCCCCCACAGCCCCAGCTGCCCTCCCCAGGGTGCCAGCCCAGGCGCGCGATGCTGGCTCTCCAGCCCTACCTGTCCGGCTCTGCCTGGGTGATGGCGATGCGGGGCGGGATGCGCAGGGGCAAGGTGGTTGGTCTCTGGACGCTGTCGGGCTCCGGTGAGCGCGCTCGATCCAGGGGTTTCCACGGCGGCACCTGCAGGCTGGAGGAGAGCCGGCGCCGGCTGCGCCGCAGGTCCGTGCCCAGCATGCTGCCCGCGGTGTAGGAGCAGCTGCAGCGCCCGGGGTCTAGCGAGTCCTTGGGATTCTGCTAATGAGAGAGGGGAGGGTGAGCCTCAGGCCAAGGGGCCAGAGCAATGCCAGCCTGGGGGGACAGTGACTTATGGCTTTTCCCCTCCCTCCATCCCCTACAGGGGACAGGCCTCTGCCCCATTCCCTGCCCCCCTGCACCAGCCAGTCCCTGCCCTGGGGCTGGATGGCAGCTGGCACCCCCCAGAGGGGACAGCCCCTGTGCCCCATTCCCTGCCCGTAGAGCCCACACAGGAGGGGGGGGAAAGGGTACACTTTACCGGGGCCTGGAGGCCCTGGGGGACCCAGCCCAGGTTGCAACCCCCATGGGTATGTGTGTGGGAGGGACCCGTGTCGCAAGTTTGTACAGGGCCCAAAAAAATTATGCTTGGGCCCTGCCTGCCCCCGGAGCCAGCCAGTCCCTGCACTGGGCCGGATGGGAGCTGGTACCCCCCAGAGGGAGCCCCAACCTTTTGTGCTGTTGTTTACCAGCTGGTTGGAGGCGGGTGGCTGAAGTGGATGGTTACTCTCAGCACGGTCAGGCTGCGCTAATCAGCCCCCCGCCCCTCTTAGCTCCGGCTGTGGCGGAAGCTGCAGGGGGAGAGCTAAGGACAGAATCTGGTTCTCAGCTGATGCTGCTCACAGCCGCTGGAGGGATCGGCCTTCGCTTGGTGCCGGAGAGGGACACGGCAACTCGGCTTCTGTGCTGAGCAACCTGGGCCTCCGAGCCAGTGTCAAGAGGAGAATGGGCTGGCTCAGGGGGCAGGAATGGGACGTAGGGCCTGTCCCCCTGGGGGCGCTGGCTCTGATCCGGTCCCAGGGCAGGGATGGGGCTGGCTCAGGGGGCGGGAATGGGACGTAGGGCCTGTCCCCTCTGGAAGGCAGAACTTGCTCCTCCGGTTGGGAGGGGGGCTGTGCTGGGTCGTGGGAAATGGGGTCGGTTTCAGCCCACGGGTGACCCCAGAACAGAACCTGGCATCCCGGCCAGTCAGTGACCCTGGCCTCTCCCTCAGCAGCAGCAGGCTCAGTGCAGAGGCCGAGGGCGGAGCTGGGCTCCTGGCATTCCTGGGATGGGGAACAGGCAGGCTGGGGTACGAGGAGGGAGGGAGCCTCCCAAGGGGAGCCGCTCTGGACAGGGTCCTCCCAGCACTGGCTGGTCCTCGTGGGGCTGCCAGAACCGACCCAGCCGCAGCTCCCTCTCGCCCCCTCTTTCCTAGCGGCAGAGCCAGCCGGGCCTGTCCCTCATTCCCTCTGGCCCAGCACAGCTGACAGCGCCGGGAGCCACCAAGATGAATTGCTGGGCAGGAGACTGGGACCCACATCAGAGTATGTCGCCCAGGGCTGCTCCGGCTTGTTCCGGCACCGGGCTCGGAGCCAGGAGAGTTGGGTCTGGTCCTGCCTCTGCCACTGACCCACCGTAGGCCCTTGGTGAGGCACTTAGGGCCCAGATTTTTGACATGCTCCTCTCCCGTGGGGGCCCGTCTCCATGTCCCGCAGGGAGGGGGTTGCTGGTTGGGGCTGAGGGCGCTGTCTGCTCAGTTCAACATCTCGCTCGATGGAGGGAAAGACACAGCAAATCAAGCTGGTTTGTTCATCGGGAGGGGACGGTGACATCTGAGGTTTCAGTGTTCCAGCTGTAACGATGGGGAAGCGCCAGACGAAGGCCGTGGTTGTGCCTGGATGGTAACGCCCTGCTCGATGTCAAGCAACGAATACGAAAAGCAGCAAACAACGTCCACAGACTTGAAAGGCTTTGGAGAAGTCGCGTGATCAGCACCGACCCAGCCCAGCCCAGCCTGCAACGGAGCGCGGAAGCTGGTGGACAGGCTAAGCACCCCAGGGCACGAGAGGGTGAAGAAGAAAGAGCGCAGAGGGGAGCAAGGCACCAGCCTCTGACGCGCCAAAGCCAAGTTCGACTTCAACAAGTGAGTCTTATCGATCGAGCTCAGCTCCATCCTCGGAGGGGTTTCGTCGGCCTCGTTGCTGACTGCCCAGCAGCACGTCTGCCAGCAGTTCTGGGTGTGTGGGGGAGGGCGGGAGAGCCCAGGGCTGGGATCGAGGGGCTGGGATCGCAGGGGGCGGCGGATCCCTCCTTCCTCTCTGACCATGCTCATGGGTCCCTCCTGCCCCCCTCTCCAGGCCAATCAGCTCTAGTGGGAACCTGGGATTCCTTGCCCCAGAGACAGCAGTGAGAAGTGCCCCCGGCTGGTGTCATTGTTATTCCAGGCATCAGCTGAGGGGCCGTGCGCGCCTGACCAGCTGCTGTTATGTGCTGGGGCTCAGCTCCAGGTCCGCTGTTCCCGGCTCTCTGGAAATAGACGGCTTTGTTGAGGAAGCAGCTTGCTCTCGCTTAGCGGCCTTGACGCGCTAAAGAGGGCGGCTCTCGGGCCGTCTCTTCAGAGAGGTCTGGCATGGGGAAGGTTTCCAAAAAGCCAGCTCAGAGCAACAGGAAGCAGCTGGCTCTTAGTGGCTTCCAGAGGGGAAAGGCCCCGTGACCCTTTCTCAGCTGTGTTTAACAGGCAACTGAGGGGTTAACCAGCTCCTAAAACGCCTGCTCCTGGGGCTAAGCTGGAGTTCCCGTTGAGCCACTGCACGGCTCTTGGCCTGCAGCAAGAGCACGTTGTTGCAACCCGTGTTCCATCCGGCACCTGCGATGGAGCACAGAGCAGGAGCTGCCATGGGCTTGGATCCCGCCATCAGTGATGGAGTTAACCGTCACGAAGAGAGTCCAAATGGGCGTGAAATTCCCCGTTGGGGGTGCGGCTGGCATCTCCAGGGCAACGGTTTGGCGACCGTCCTGGCTGCTGTACTCTGACCTTGAGAGGGCCTGATTCCCCTCCCCGCCGAGATACACCAGACCTGCCCCAGCAGGGCGGCTTATGCCCCCCCAGCCCAGGCTCCCAGCTGCAGGGGGCTCTGTGGAGAGGGGCATGTTGCCTCTGAGCAAGTCTCTAAGCACAGAGCCTCCCCTTAGCCCCCCAGGCCCAGGCAGCTCTCGGACTCTGCCAGGCCCAGTTGCAGGGCAGAGCTGCCCCCTTCGAGAGGGTCTCTGCAGGTGCTGCCCCACAGCAAGCTGAGACTAGGCAGCACCAGAGAATTCCAAAGCCCTCGGCAGGTAGCCCTGGTGCCAGCCAGCCCCAGGCAGCCCCTCTGGGGGGACGTGCTACTTATGGGGCAGTGGATGAGGGCAGAAGGGCCGGCAGGTGAGGGGAAGGGCCGGAGGTGTCCAGGAAGCTGTTTCCCCGTTGGCCTGGATTCTCAGCCAGACTCTGGTGCAAATAAAAAGCGTAGCCGGGGCTCTTCAGTGCCTGGAAGGGGCCCTTGGGTGGCAGCGCGCCCCTGGCTCCCACAGAGCCAACATCAGCTCAGCGAGCGGAGGGCTCCCTACGGACCCATAAACCTTTGGGTGGCCATTGCCCAGGGAGGCCACCCGCGGAGTTGTGTCCCCAGACCAGGGAAGATCTGTTGGCGCCCTGCCAGAGCGGGGCCAGGCAAGGAGGGGAAATCCCAGGCCTGGGGGCCCAGCCCTCACTGCCCCACACATAGCGAGCATACAGGCTGCGTCGGGCACAGACCCAACAGCCTCGTGCAATGTTGGGCCATGGGCAGCCGCACCCTGGGGGACCTATTTGCTGAGCAGGGCTGGCCAGAGTGGGGGAGACACTGGCTCCTTTCCCCGCTGGCTACGCATGTAGCAACAGGGCTGTCGCCGCATGCTCCCAAGCAGCCAGCTGCCTCCCCCTCTGTCTGGGGTGCTGGCTCCCCTCGCCACCCCACAGGGCTCTTGGGATGATGCAGACAAGAGCCCCGACAGGCAGCTGGGAGCTCCCAGGGTGTGGCGGAGGCGAGGGAGGCACGGAGCAAGGTGACTGGGCTTCTTCACCAGGCGCTCGGGGTATGGGGGCACCAGCAGCGCTGCCGGATATTCTGGTCCCAGTTCTGGGAGGGGCGCGGGGTCCAGTGGTCGGGGGGTCAGGACTCCTGGGTTCTCTCCTTGGTTCTGGGAGGGGCGCAGGGTCCAGTGGGTTAGCGCGGGGGGAGCCAGGACGCCTGGGTTCCACTGCTGGCCCTCGTGGGGGACACGGGCTGGCTGCGGCCCCTCTGCTGGGCACTGAGGCAGGTTATTGTCGCTCCCTCCGAGCGCTCCCCGTCCCGCCCTGTTTGAACGCTTCGTTTTAATTGGAAAGTGAAATTAAGCGGCAGAGACCGGGGGGGGGGGGGGGAGGAAGATGATCAATGGGCAGAACGGACAGGCAGCGCTGCCCTCTGGTGGGCTGAATGGGAATCGCGGCTCTCCAGTGTCGCCAGTCCCTCATATCTCTACAGCTGGGAACAGCTGTGTGTCCTAGTCCTCCCACTGCCAGCAAGGATTCTCCAGCAGCTCAGGCTGGGACATCGATGACTTCACCAGATACCAAGGCCACAAACCAGCTGAGCTCCAGGACAGACCCACGGAGCACGAATCCGCAGCCAGAGGCACACAAATACTCCAAGGACAGAAACTTGGACATCTACCAGCAAAGGGGGCAGCTCCCCGGCTCCCACAGAAGGGCGAGCAGCCAAAAACCATCTCCTCGCATGGTCAGTATTACAACAGCTCTTCAACGCCCCGACCGAGACCAGGCCCCGTCGTGTCGGGCGCTGCCCACGTCTCTGCCTCACAAATCATCCTCCCGGCAGCTCCTGCCCTGTGCAGAGAGCACCCCGAGGAGCTGGGAATGCCAGTCCTTGGGCACAGCCAACAGAGCAGCCTGGACTCGATGACTGACGTCCTGTCCAGCCCCACATGTCTGTGATTCTATGGCTGGGACTGGAACCCAGGAGTCCTGGCGTCCCATGGCGCAGCACGGGCCATGGCAATGCAGAGCAGCCTGCCCGCACCCTCGTCGGGCAAACATTCCTGGGGGTCGTTACAGCACGATCAGCGCAGGCTGGGTTCCCATGCCTGGCGGAGCTCAGCGTGCCCAGGCTTGGCATTGAGCTGTGAGCAACCATCCGTCCACGCGCCCCAACAGCCGGCGACGACGCAGCCCCGAATTCTCCACCCGCCCTGCCCCCCGCTGCAGGTATCCCCAAGAAGCTGGCCTGGGCTGGACTGACAGGTGCAGCAGCCACTGGTGTCCTGCTCTGTGGGCGGCAGAGGGCGCCCCTGCACCACCTTTCCCAGGGCTGCGCCCTCCCTGCTGTCCCGGAGGCCAGGGCCAGCCCAGGGAACACACCAATCCACACGGGTGTGCCAATGTGCAAGGCTGTGCGCGCATCCCAGCACCAGTGCAAGGCCCGTGCGCGTGGCCCGGTGCTAGTGCAAGCTCACAGCTGAACACCTGCATCTAAGCAGAGGCCTAGCCAGGCCCCTAAGGCCGACCCCCTCTCCCTCAAATAGTGGGGACAGCTCACCCCCCCGGTGCCGCTCTCACCTCATCCGCTGTCACAGCCAGGACGCTCTGGCTCTTTTTCATGTCCCCGTCCAGCCTGGCAGCGCCGGGTCCCCTCCGCTCTCGGCCGCTCACACGGGGCAAGGGCAGGAGTTAAACGGCTGCTCTCTCCTGGCTGCGTGCCGCTGGCTCCCCTGGAGCCTGAAACACAGTGATGGAGACGGGGACGCCATTAGATCCCAGCTGCTCCATCCCCCCCACATAATTCCCCAGCACCAGGCCCCCCTGGAGACCAGTCCCTTAGGACAGGGTCCCTGCCACACCCTCTCCCATTTTCCCAGCCTCACCCATCCCCCCTCAGGAAGCTCTGCCTCCGTGTCACCTCTTCTGAGCATGTTGCACACTGCTCCCCAGCCTGTGCCCGCCTCGCCCGATCGCTCCTCCTGCAGGGAGCTGCCCCGGCAGCACAACACCTAGTGCAGCATCCAGCTCTATCCCAGGTCTGGCACAAAAGCCAGGCTGGGCAGAGCTCCCAGGAACACAGCCACACACATCCCCCGCTCCGGCATCGCTCCTGACCCCCCGTGGCTCCCGATCCAGAACCAAGGCTCCCCCACGGTTCACACTCCCTCCTCGGTTCAATGTTTCTTTGATTAAAGGGGCCGTTTTCAACCCTGGCCGGGGAGTCCTAGGGCTTTGTGAACAGTGAGCAGCGAGGGCAGGCCCTGCATGAACGTCCTAGGTGTAGCTCTGCCGGTGCCCCTCACTCCTGACCCGCAGGCCCCTAGCCCAGCCCAGGAACGTTCCCAGGCTCCGTGGGGCCAGCACCCCGGCAGTGGCTGTCGTTACACGGGGACAGCAATCTTCCCCTGGGGCTGAGAGCAGCCCACCCCCCGCTGCTCCAGGCAGCAACTCCTCCTCTGGACCACGCTCCTAACGGGGCTGCACAGCCGGTGCCTGGAAAAGAGCTTCTACCCCCCCCCATTATTAATGGGAATGTCCCGCAGGTGCCAAGGCCTTTCATCAGGTGCCTGGGGCCACAGCCCTGCTGGAATTAACCCTCGGCTCCAGCAGGGAGGAGATGGGGGCATTTCTCAGAGAAGGGCAGCAACAGGCCTAAACTCAAACATCAAGTCAGCTGGGAAAAGAACCCAGGCATCCTGACCCCCAGCACTACCCCCCCCCCCACACACACACACACTCTAACCACTAGACCACACTCCCCTCCCAGAGCTGGGGGTAGACCCCTGAAGGCCTGGCTCCCAGCCCCCAGCTCTGAGGGGAGCCGGGCCAGACCCAGGAGGGGCAGGAGCTGCTCACATCACAGGAACCCTCTGTCTGGTGTGTGCTGAATTCAGACCAACCCCCAGCGTCCCTCTCTACTCCATGCCTAGCCTCCCAAACAGGCGATCTGATGAGCTAATGACCCGGGCTTGTGCGAGGGGGCAGGAGAGTCCGGGCCTTACCCAGCACCGGGGAGTTTATGAGTCACATGGTAAAATACCCTTGTGCAAAAAGGGGAGGCACATTCACAACAGCCAGGGAGCGAAAGGGTTAATTAACCCCTACACTGCCCCAGAGGATCTGTGGGAAGGGCCAGCAGGATAGGTGTGCTGTGCAGTCCACATGTTCCTCTGTAACGTGTACACACCATACAACCCCCGTGTACACGCACACACCGTGCACACACCCGGTGGGTAACTGAACTACCTGAAGGCACACACATTTGCACACCCGCACTGTGCACAGCGTGTATCCCTGAAGTTCACACCCACTCCAGCAGTCCTGAGGACTGACACACTTGCTGCAGCAGTGCCCAGAGTCTGGTGCCCCGCAAGACCCCGGCTTCCTCCCTGCACCAGGCGAGCATCCCTGGGAAATCCACCCTCTCCTCTCCCCGCCGCTCGCACGCCCAGCGAGGATGGGCTAATTGGATCCGAGAGGGGGCAGCGCGAGCAGAAAGGGAGCCCCGGGCAGCTGCTTTGGGGATTGTGGAGCATAGCCGCGCTGCACGGAGTGCGCTCACGTGCCTGGGGCTGGCTCAGCACAGGTCGTGCTGTCAACGCAGGCAGGCTACGATGCGCTCACGGCCCCCCCAGCTCCTGGGAAACTGGCGCTCGCTTTCCTGAGCAGTCAGGACAGAATGGCCACAAGATCCATAGCTAGGCACAAGGCAAAGAGCTGGGGGCGGCCCGGCACTGTGTACCGAAAGGGGCCCCATCTCAGGCGGGGTCAGGGCAGCGCCCGGCACAGTGGGACCCTGATCTCAGGCGGGGTCAGGGCAGCGCCCGGCCCAGTGGGACCCTGATCTCAGGCGGGGTCAGGGCAGCGCTACCATCATAGAAATAGTTAAGAACATCACCTGGCTCCCGAGAAGGAAGGAGTCACTGGGATTTTGGAGGATTCTTGTCCCACCCCCAATCGGGGATCAGCTGGGCTTTGGGGTGGAGGAAGGCAAGAAAAGTATCTGTGTACGGCCGAGATGTCACCCTCAGCATCACGCCCAGCCAGCAGTGGCCGTGCCAAGCTGCTCAATCTTTACAGTCCTTCCCGCTTTCCTGGGGTTGTGTTTAACCAGCAGGTCGCTGCCAGCGCTGGAGAAGTGTCTATCTCGGAATCCCTGCGCGAAGCGCTCGGACCGCGCCCTGCAGCGCGGCGCGCAGGGGGACAGGTGGCACGCCCTGCCTGGGTACGTGGGCAGTGGAGTGCGAGTGCGTCCAGGGAGCTGCGGCCTGTGGCAGTGGAATTGGCTCCAGCCAGGGGAAAGCCAGCACAAGCAGCAGCGGGTGGGGCCAGCCGGCAGCCTCTGAGCTGCCCTTCCAAGATGGGTGCAGCATCCAGGGTCCCCCCAAACCCTCCCCTAGAGCCTACAGCGTGCCAGGGGCCATTGCAACCAAGACCCACCCTCAGCTGGCACCCTCACCTTTGGAGGCCAGGGCATCCCACGTGGCCACCCCTAGAGACGGGGGACACCAAGGCAGGGCCTGGGACCAGTGCAGGATGGACCTTAGGAGAACATCAGCGCCGCCCCCCTTCCAGCAGCTCCCACGCCTGTTTCTAACCCCCGGCAGCACAGGCCAGGCCGGCAAAGGGGCCCCGCAGGCCTGGGGCTAACAGGGGAAGCCCAGCAGGGAGCCGCCTAGGCCCTGCTGCTGAGCCAAAGGAGTGGGGGAGGGACCACATCAGCGTGGGCTGCGGGGAGTCCTGCAGCTGGTCGGCCGGGGTCAGGTTCTGCGGCAGGCCAGGCAGCTGTCAGCCAGAGAGCAAGGGGGGCAAAGGAGGAGGGGCCCAGGCTGTAGCCGCTTCTCTGGCCTCACTCCAGCAGGGTGTCCTGAAAATCAGCAGATCTGGCTCGGTCAGACCAAATGGCCCTGGGGCTCCCTGCCCCTGCCCCGGGAGTTCAGGGGACAGAGGGGGGCAAATTCGCTGTTAGTGACATCACAGTAGCAACTAGATCGGGCTGGGCTGGGTTAGCCCCTTGCTCCCTGCTGGCCACAAGAGCAAATTCCTCCCCTGAGAGCCCAGGGCTCCCAGCTCCTGCCCAGGGGCTGTTCTGTGGTGCCAGGGAAGCCGGCAGCCCAGAGAACAAACTTTCACCCCGCAGCAGCAACCACGCCGCTCCCCGCTCTCCTTTATTACGCTATAAATATTTCAGCAGCGCAGCTCTCAGCTTCAATTATAGAGCCAGGAAAACGAGCCCTGCCCCGAGCCCACAGGTAGCTCCTAGCTGGGGCGGAGCAGGCCAGGAGCCTTCCTGCGGGAATCAAGGCCCTGCATGAAGCAGTAGATTGAGGAGTTATCTGCTGAATAATGAATTGTTTAACCAGACTGCATGCATGGGGGGGGGGAGGAGGAGGGAACAGCAGCGGGCACGTTTTGGTGGCGCTCCTCGGCAGAACGGGTCCCTCTTTCAAAGGACGGACAGACGGAGCAGCTCTTGGGGGGCAAGGAAGCCCTGTCTGGCTCTGAGTCTGCAAAGACCCCACTCCGAGGGACCTTCTGAGCACGGCCCAGACCTCTACCCTTAGAGCTGAGGGGTAACTCGGCTGGCAGCAAGAGCAGGACTGCTGCAGCCCACACACCCCCATCCAGGACCACCTGCGCCAAAGCACAGACACTTCCCTTTGAGTCACTCCCTCCAGGGCAGACAGGAGCCGAGCTGTTATCCTGTGAGACGCTTTAGGAGAGCACTGGTGGCGGCGCTGCCTTCCCAGCTGAGCGGTGGGTGTGCATGTGTGTGGTGTAGAGGAGTACGGGCACAAAGAAGGGGGCACGGTCCCAGAAATTTGAGAACCACTGCTGAAGGTGACATCACCCCCCTCCCACAACTGACACGGGAGAGCACAGAGCATCCTCCGAGCACAGCCAGGCCAGGCCAGGCAGCCCAGCCGATAGCCGGGCGGAGCTTCTGAAACGCAGGCTCTACCGGCCAGGCAGCCTTCATCCGGCTCCCACTAAGGCCATTTTCCTACTTCCTGCACTGCTCTGCTCCCCAGGGCTGCAGCCCCCTGCCGGCTCGGAGCCGGCATCCCCTAGAGGGGACCGGGTCCCGTTCTCTGCTCCCCGAGTCAGCCAATCCCCTGCCTTGGGGCTGGATCGGAGATGGCACCCCCTAGAAGGGACCGGCCCCTTGTCCCGTTCTCCATTAAACCTGTGGCCCATCACTCTTGGGAGTCTGCTGAGTTTCCCTGCCAGGGACCCATTCGTGCCATGCTGAGTTTGAGGCTGTCACCCTCACCCCATGGGAACCGGGCTGAGACCAGGTGAATTCACTGCATGTGGGGGTCCCCAAATGGCAGTCGGCTGGGATGGGCTCCCGTAGCTCCTGACTCAGGCTACATTCACAGCAGCTCACTGGGGGGGCCCATCTCCAACCCCTGCCCTGAGCCTGCCGCACCCCTCCAGCCGAGTGCCCCACCTGCTCTGGCTCTACCCACCCCCCGCCAGGCTGGGGCAACTGGAGCCCCCCAGCAGGGAGCCAGGCTGGGGGGAGGGACAGAGCCAGGGGCCTCTGAGACCCAGGCTGCAGGGCTCCTTCCCTGGCTGGAGGCTTGGCTACGTCTCGGCCCCCTCCTGCCCAGGCAGGGTCTCCAGGCCCAGTTGTGAGATCCAAAAGCACCTGCTCCACAGGCCGCTTGCTGCCAGTCCGAGCTGCCATGGTGCCTGGGCCCCTGAGAGACCTAGGGCTGGTTGGCCAAGGGTCCACCAGCCCCCCGCTCTCCCCATTATCCCTGCCCCCCCATCTCTGCACACCCATCCCCCACCCCTACAGCACGGGTCTGCTTCCCTCCATCCCCCCACGTCTGTCTTCCCCGGGTCCATCCCCGCCCATGGAGGTAATGGACAGCGTGACAGTGATTCATTCCCTCCGGCCAGGCCTGGGCCACCTGGAACCGAGCTGGGGATCGCCACTTCCCAGCCTGCCCCGACCTCCTAGAGGGCCCCGCGTTCATGCGGGGAGCGTCCTGCCAGGAGGGCACCGGAGGGGTGTCGAAACGGGAAGGGGCTGGAGCGGCAGGCAGAGTTGGGGGCCCTCCCGTTTCCTACAATCGAGACAGCGCCCTGCACAGCCACCGGCCTGATCCGCAGCTGGTGTGAAGACAGGAATCGCCAGGTGGGATCAGGACCAAGGCGCAGCCAGCCCAGCATCCTGGCAGTGACCGGCCCCGGCTGCTTCAGAGGACAGACAGCCCAAGAAACCCGCAACGGGCAGAGATGGGATAATCTCCCCACACTTTTGGTCTTATCCTGACGTCTGAGAGAGGCTGAAGCCTGCACAGGAGTTTTTACGTCGCTGACAGCACGTGTGAACATTAGCGACTCTCCTTCCTGCGAGTCCCGCTCTGCTTCTAAACATCCAGCCCCGCTTGGAAACCTGCCAAGCTTTCGGCCTCCACTGCATCTGGTGGCAGTGAGTTCCATCGGCACGAGGCAGGGAGACCATAGCGCCTGCGCTCCCGTCTCTGGCCCATGCATTACATCAGGGCAGCTCCATGGAGTCCAGCGCCCACCTATACCAGGCTTGGAACCCCCAGAAATCCACTCACCACCCCTGCCGCACCCGCGGTATGAATCAGCCCCTGCGCACCCTGGGCCGGGCAAGCTGCTGGGGCCGGCAGGCCTCATTTCTACACTAGTGACAGGAAGTTTCACAGTGTTAGAAGCCACATTTGGCAAGAAGGCAAGGTGCTGAGGAAACCACAGAGAACGGGCACCCTGCTAGCTTTGTACCATAGTATGATTCCATGGGAGACACGTACTCAGGGCAGCTAGCTACTGCTCCTCTTAGTGTCCTGGCTGGATCACAGGCTGGGTGGCTATGTCCCCTCGAGTTGGGAATTACAGTGTAGACAGAGCCTGATGTTCTCTGGGCCAGGTTCTCAAAGGTATTTAGGTGCCTCACTTCCATTGAAATCCATGGAAGCGAGAAGCCTAAGTACCTCTGAGGATCTATGCCTCAGTTTCCCCATCTCTATTATGGGGATAACAACACTGCCTGGCCTCCCGGGGCATTGGGAGGCTCAGTGCATTAGAGAGGTGCCCCGATACTACGGGGTGCCAGCTAAGTACCTAGGGCTTGCCTACACAGGGATACTAAGGAAAATGAATCTAAATTAACTAAAAGGTTTGTTAAATGTTAAATTCCTGTGTGGACGCTCATTCAGAATGAATGTGGCCTTAATTTGTTTTAGCTTCCAAAGTGAATTACGCTAAACCAAATTCAGGCCACTTTAATTTTGAATGAGAACGTCCACCCAGGGATTTAATGCAGTTTAACTAATCCACTTTAAAAATTAATTTGGATTAATTTGCCTGTCTCTGTGTAGACAAACCCTAGAATAGAGAGGCGAGACAAGTGAGGGATACAGCATTATCTAACATCAAAAGTTTCAATCTCACCTCTCCCAGTTTCGCTGCCCCTGTCATTTACAATTCCTGCACAATACTGGGGGACGGGACAGATGCGGTGGGGGGACCTGCACTGATGGGCTAGCGGGTTTCTATGCTGCAAAGTGATTGAGATGGAAAGTAATCAACAAACGCTCCTGGCCGCTGGCATTAGTTATGCATGGCTGGCATTATTAGGGAAACACGGCTGATCATTTTACGTAGCACTGGTTTATTCCCCCCTCCCCCACTGCGAACACGAGGGGGGGAACAATAATTGCCATATAAAGACCTTTTCAGCTTCTCCCGGGCTGTTTGCACAGAGCTGGCTGGCTGCAGGAATGCTGTTTCTGGGGACTTTTTTCTTGGCTCCAGTGCCTGGTGTGCCAACAGGAAACGTGGCCCAATTGTGCCCGCGTGGGTGGCAGAGGAGTTGAAAGCTGGGGGCGACTGGCTGAGGGCTTTGCTGCTCTCTAGACAACCCGGCCAGGGCAGTACTGTTGATAGGAAATACACTCTTGCCCCCGCTGCAGAGACAGGCTCTGCAACAGCATGGCTCTGAAATTCAGCCTGCTGCAGAGGAAGCTGCCCAAGACCTAGGCACCCCTGAAGTCTTGCTTAAAGGGGGGGAGCAAGACTTCAGGGTGCCTAGGACTTGTGAGGTGAATTTAACCCTTATATGCACAGAATAAATTGCAATAAAGCAACTGAACTTTTCCAAGTGTGCATCCGAGGCAGGGAGAATCTGGACTTGCCTGCACTGGCAATCTACAAACAAAGATACTTCCAGAGACTGAGCTGAGACCTGGAAAACCTGCCTCGCCATGAGAGACCTAAGAAGCCCCATCTCTTTAGCTCCAAGAGGAGACAGAAGAGTGACATGATTATAGTCTATAAGTGCCTACGTGGGGCCAGGGAGGTGGAGATTTCTTATAACAGAGGCTCTTTAATCTAGCAGATGATAAGCAGACCGAGATCCAGTGGCTAGACACCGAAGCGAGACAAATTTGGACTGGAACGAAGAGGTGCATTTTTAATGGTATGAACACAGGAACTGCCATGCTGGATCAGACCAGAGGTCCAGCTAAGGCCTGATCTCCACTACAATGGTAGGCTGATGTAAGTTGACTTGCATCGACCTATTTCTGCGAAACTCTACACTCAAATTTAGCCCTGGTCAATGTAAGCACACCGTTACAGCACCCAGTAACACCACCTCTCCGAGTGATGTGGAGCCAAGGTTGACCTACTGAGGTCGACACCATGTGAGTATAAACACTACATGACCTCTGCTGACCCCAAGAGTCCTCCAACAGCTGTCCCACAATGCCCTGTTTCCTGCGACAGTGGCTGCTCTGGTCACAATTTGAAAAACTCCCCTGGCCAGCCGTCCATGCTCTAAATATGCCCCTGTCAGGAGCAGACAGGACGTGTTGGATCTCCTGGGCCTGTGGGGAGAAGATGCTGGGCAGGCACAGCTATGGACCAGCCGTAGAAACGTGGGCCCCTACAAGTAGATTTCCCGGGGGCTGCAGGCAACGG
This sequence comes from Emydura macquarii macquarii, assembly GCF_026122565.2. NCBI lineage: Eukaryota > Metazoa > Chordata > Testudines > Chelidae > Emydura > Emydura macquarii. Next base: position 3,088,979 of record NW_027132429.1, read on the forward strand.
CACACCAGCGATCAGCAGCACCGCCATGGGAAAGCCAAGGAACTCCGCCTGGCACACCAAAAGGCCAGGGTAGACAACAACAGATCTAGTGCGGCTTGCCATGCTCGGTAGAGACCCCACCATCAGCCCGCAGAACACCGTGGAGGAGCCTGAGACGCAGACCTCTGTCGTGAAGAGCAAGGAGGCAGCGGGATCCAGCTATGTCGTGAGCCCTCAGGACCTGTTGGAGACTCCAGCCCAGTCTGGCCAGTCCCGCCAGGCGAGCACGGATGAGCCCAGTGTAGGAGAAGGAAGCTCAGGGAAGTGTGTCCATGCATTTTCCTTAGAATGATTCCTTCTGAAGAGGGCACCCAGCCCATCCCCACATTAACAAGACTTGCCAGTGTTCGACTCAGATGAGCAGAGGCCGAGGTACAACAAACAGAGGGAGAGTTGCCATCTGCTTTTCATTCCCTGGTAGGGCTTGCGGGGTGGCCACGCAGAGCACTTTGGTTACGTATTTAGGGAGGTCCCTTTTCATCTCCACTGCAGTTCAGAAACCCCATTGCTGCAAATCCATCCACAGTGTCCTGCGCGTGGCCGAGAGGCACCGTCCTGCACCAGGAGATGATAAATGGCCCCATGCTCTTGCATGACAACCACCCCCACTTTGGCACTGGCCAGTGTGACCACTGCTGGAATACCGCGTCCAGTTCTGGTGTCCACAATTCAAGAAGGATGTCGATAAATTGGAAGGGGGCAGAGAAGAGCCAAGAGAATGATTCAAGGATTGGAAACCCTACCTGCCAGTGAGAGACTTCGGGAGTTCAATTTATTGAGCTTCTCGAAGAGAAGGTTAAGGGATGACTTGACCACAGACTGTGAGTACCTACGTGGGGAACAGCTGTGCAATAATAGAGTGGTCTTCACTGTAATAGACAACGGTATAAAATGATCCCCTGACTGGAAGCTGAAACTACACAAATTCAGAGAGGAAATAAGATGCAGGTGTTTAACAATGCAGGCAATTAACCATTAGGACAACTTAACAAGGAGAGGGGGGTTCTCCATCACTGGGCATTTTTAATCAAGAGTGGATGTTTTTCCTAAAAGATGTTCTCTAGTTCCAGCAAAAATGAATCCAGGAAGTCTATGGCCTGTGTCATGCAGGAGGTCAGACTACATGGTGACAATGGTCCCTCGTGGCAATCTTCCACAGGCTAATGGTGTGTTGTCTAAAAAAACCTTTTCATCTGTTTTCAATGTATCGTTTTGCAATTTCACTGAATGTTTCTCTACTCTTGTAAATGGAGATTCCCAGTCGCCTTCTCTACCTCATTCGATTTTCTGTGTCTCTTTATCACGTCCCCTCACATTCACCAGTCTCTTCAGCCTCTTTGTATCAGGGTTTTTCCAGGCTTTAATCACGTACAGTTTTGGTCACCCATGTTCAGGAAAGATTAATTCAAACTGGACCAGATGCAGAGAAGAGCTGCTAGGATTATCAGGGGAATGGAGGGCTGATTTTACCGGAGGAGATTGAAAGAGCTTGGCTTGTGAGGACTGGGGGAGCTGACTGCTCTCTATAAATACAATGGTGGGGGTTGGGAGTGTAAATACCAGGGAGGGAGATGAGCTACTGAAGCTAATGGACAACATTAGCACAAGAACAAATGGGTATGAAGTGGCCATGTAAAAATTTAAGCTGGAAACCAGAAGATTTCTAACCCTCTCTCCAGAGTGACGTTCTGAAACAACTTCCCAGTAGGAGCACTGGGGGCAAAGAACCTGTCTAGTGTGAAGATGGAGCGTGATAAGTTTATGCAAGGGATGCTATGAAGAGGTGGCCTGTGATACCAGGGGATGGGACTCCATGACCCAGGAGCTGCCTTCCAACCCTGTATCACTATCAACACAAACAGGACCAGACTTAAGAGAGAGGAAAGGGACCAAAACACGCTTTTTAAGCAATAAACAACAACATTTACTCCAGTGCTTTGGGGCCCGATAGCGCTTTAATCCATCCGACAAGCTGAAGCTAGACAAATGCAGCCTAGAAATAAGGAGCAGATTTTTAACTGGAAGGGAGTTAGCCACTGGAGCAGCCTCCAAAGGGATGTGGTGGATTCGCCATTGCCTGGAGTCTTTAGATCAAGACTGGACGCCTTTCAGAATGACTGACTGAAGGAATGCTAGCTGAACCATCAGATATGGGCTGGATGCGCATTTGCTGTGGGAAGCTGTCTAGCCTGTATTATCCAGGAGCCCAGATTGGACTATCCCTTCTGAGCTTGCTGGCCACAGATCTTTAGATTCTTGGTTGCTCTGCACTTTGGGCAGTTGTGAGGTACAAGACACAGCAACTCGGGCTCCCTTTGCACAGATGACCTTCTGAGATGCCAAGCAACCGAGAATTGGGCTTTTTATTTTCAAAAGCAGTGAAACAAAAGCTAATTAAACTTCAGGAAATCCTACAAAGTGGTGCATCTCCATTGCACAGAGGTGAGAGGGAAACTGAGGCATGGAGCTAGAGAAGCATCTTGATATGGGGAATAAACAGCACAGCTGCAGAGAAGCCAGGACTTCCCTGACAGAATAAGTGCAGCTCAGAATCTGGCAGGAAAGTCAGTTGCACAAACATCTGTTTAGACGTGGTTGGTTTCAGTGGCTAGGATGAAATCACTACACAGCCCTATTCGTGCACTGCTCTAATCCGGCCAGTACATTTCCCCTGCAGTGAGCTGAATTCTAAACCTAGGCATTAACCCCTGCCTGCCGGGAGGAAGGGAATTTGCGCTGAATGGAGAGGAGAGCAAAATGCGCTCAGTGCGGTGAGCTGGTGCTGGCTTTGGGCCAGAATCCCAGAGACCCCTAGGCCGGCCCCCAACCCAAACAGGGCGTGTAAAGAGGGACCCGAATCCACCAGGACAGAGGGCGAGATGCTGGTGTGCACCTGGACCCTTCGGCAGAATGACTCCAGATTTGTGCCACTGTAAACGAGACCAGGGCTCCTGCTCCCTTGCGCCCTGGCATGGCAGATTTGGGTCATGTCTGCTCTGCAGCGCACACGGCTCGGCTCGCACATGGGGAGGCAGGGCGCCCTGCCTTGCAGGGGGGAACTCCATCGCACCGCAACACGCTGCCCTGCGGCTGGAGGAAGCGGAGGGCTTTCCCCACAGGGCGCCAAGGCGGCCCAGCTGCGGGGCGGGTGGGGAGCAGCGCGGCCTGGATCCCGGGGGAATGCCTGAGGCTAATGAAGACTGACACCCGCGGGTGACGGATGGGAGTTCATCGGCACAGCAGCGGGGGGGGGGGGGGAATGCACCGTGAGTGCCGAGTAAAAAAACAACCCCCCCTCCCCCGCACACGCAGGGATACGGCGCCCCTTGAAACGGAGCGAACCACAGCCCTGGCGAAAACAACCCGGGCACACCCAGCCCTAGGGCGGGGGGCAGAGGCAGGGTCGGGCCCCCCTGCAGCCCCGGGGGCTGTGTGTGCAGCCGCGGAGCAGTGCGCAGGGGACAGGGATGTCCCCAGGGCGGCTCCCCCCAGCTGAGCTGAGTGTGCCCATGGCTGGCAGCCGCTCACACACACACCAGCTCACACTCACACTCACACTCACACACACTCACACTCGCTATGGGTCGCCGCCGGGCTCTCACACTCACACGCTCCGCGGACTGGGGCCGAGCGCTGCCCGCCCCCAGTCCCGGCCCCGCCAGCCGCGCCCCGGAGGCTGCAGCAGCAGCAGCCCGAGAAGCGGGGGGACCCCGGGGGACCCCGCCCCGGCGGGCGGGCGGGCGGCATCCCGCGGCGAGCTTACCTTTCTGGGCGGGCGGCCCCGTGCCCGCAGCCCGGCCCCGTGCGCGTCCCCCGCCCGGCGGAGCCGCCGCTCGCCCTTTGTTTACGGCCGGGCGCGCAGCCCGGTCCGGCCCGGCCCGCGGAGCCGGCGAGGCAGCAGCGGGGCATTTCCCGCCTCCCCCCCCAGCGCGGCGCATGAATGGAGCCGGGCGCGCTGATTCCGGCGCGGGGGGGCGCGGCGGGCACGGGCGGCGGCCCCCCAGCTGCAGGGCAGGGCGAAAGGGGCCCGGGGCTGGCGGGGCAGCGCGCTGCGGGGCAGGGGGACCAAAACCCGGCCCCTCGCTCACTCACACCCGTCACCCACCCTGCTTTCGCGGTGGTGCAAGCGCCGAGCCCCCGGCTTCTCCCGCTGCCCCAGCCACAGCCCCAGCGCTCCCTCACTAGCCCGGCGGTACAGTCAGCACCACCGCCCTCATTTTACAGCTGGGGAAACTGAGGCAGGAGAGAGAAGTGACTCGGCGACTGGCCAACTGAGCGAGCTTGGGCGAGTCAGGACGAGGAGCCAGGTCTGCCGAGTCACAGGTCGCCAGCTGCTCTCTGCAGCTTTCCCCTGGCCTCAGCTAGCCTCACCTAGACACAGATGGGACAGGCACACATTTAAGGCCACCTCAGTGACAAAATTAGGGGGTGAGGATCTACTGGCGCCTGCCCCGTTTTCCCCAGAGGAGGAAGGGGATATTAGGTTTCCAGAGGTCCTCAGTGCTAAGCCCGTTAGCCTCACCTCCCAAAACAAAACAGCTCCTAAACACTTAATGGCTCCCTGCCTCAGTTTCCCCACTGGAAAAGAGGGGATTATAATCCTTCCTCTGCTTTGTCTACTTAAATTGTAAGCCCTTTGGTCTCTTGTTGCATGTGGAAAACACCTGGCACAAGGATAACCCTGAGCTAGGACAGGACAGCTAGACGATGCCATAATACAGACAGAGGTTACTGGGGGACGTGAGAGATCTACAAAATCACGAATGGTGTGGAGAAAGTGAATTATTATTTACCAAAATCCAGGGTTCACCTGCTTCAGTTAAATAAAACACAAGTTCAATACAAACAAGAGGAAATACTTTTTCACACAATGCACAATTAACCTCTGGAACTCACTGCCATAGGATGTTGTGATGGCCAAAAGCATAACTGGGTTAAAAAAAGAGCTAGATAAGTCCATGAAGGATAGATCCCTCAATGGCGGTTAGCCATGCTGGTCAGGGATGTAACCCCATGCTTGGAGTGACCCTAAACTTCTGACTGCCAGAAGCTGGGAAGACAGGGGTGGATCTCTCCAAAATGTCCCTGTTCTGTAGGATACAGGATACTGGTTGAAAGGAGCCCCCGCAGACACCACTCGCTGCCAGCCACGGCCAGGGACACACTGGCAGGGGTGGGGTGGGGTGGGGTGGGGGGGGGGGAATTCTCCCTGCACAGCCCAGCTGCCTCTGCTCTGGGCTCAGGCAGAAGAGTCAGTCTCCAGGGGCACAGCCCAACCTGCCCCCAGCTTGGTTTGGCAGCAGAGGGGCCTTGGCAGGGTGTGGCTGGGTGCTGAGGGGAGCTGCGACGGCGTGGGAGTTACGGTGACTAGCAGTGGCAGAGGGAATTCCCCACAACCGGCCCCGCCATTGATCAGCTAGACTCTGCAGCTGGGGAATTAATTAGCAAGCAAGGAAAAGGAATACGCAGAATCCTACCAGGCCCAGCACGGAGGCCAGGGAGCCGGGGATGACACACGCTAATGCCACGCTGGCAGAGACGATGCTAGCCCATTGGGGCTCCCCCCAGTACTAAAACAGGCAAGTTCTTATAATCAAAAGCGAATGGGGGGTCCCTTGAGCTGCTCAGAGCCCTAAGCAATCAGTCAGCTTATGCCTAGCGCCGGCTCTGAAAGTTGCCCACCGGGGTGGGTGAGTAACTGGACTGTGCCCTTCTGATGTGGGCTTAGATTCAGAGCAGGGACTGTCTCCGCAGGGCACAACGGGGCCACATGCTCAGTGGGGTCCCTCTCTCTCAGCTGCTGACTTGTAACTAAGCACACCATAATCTCTAGCACATTTATCCTCCCAGCCCCGTGTGAGGCCAGGCAGGGCTAGGATCTCCAGTGTACAGTGGGGGAAACTGAGGCACAGAGCTGCAGCGAGTCTATGGCGGAGCAGAGACATTCCCCCCATGTGCCTGGCTAGTGCCTAACCACTGGGCTGTCCTTCCTCACAGCTGCTGCCCTCACAGCTGCAAATAATAGAGTGCCTGGGTGAGTGCCCTGGCTTGGGTGAGTGGAGGTTGATGGCACCTTGTATTTCCCTGCAATATTCCACTTCAGATTCTCTCAATACTGCTCTGGCTCAGCCAGAGGCATTCCCCATCCGGCAATCCTCAGCCCCAGCTGCCCCATATGGATGGCTCCCAGGGCCAGGGGAGACGCTGTTCGTTTGGGGTCTCCTTGCTTGCACAACACTCTGGTTCCCACTTGCCCCTTGGAACAGAATTGATTGAACCAGCAGTAACTTCAGCTCATACGCGAGGAGGGAGGTCAAAGCAACGTGGGAGTCGCTAACCAGCCAAGGAAAGAGCAAAGGAGCCCAAGGAAATGAAAAAGGTCACGGAGTTCACGCCTCCCAGAGCTGGGGGAAGCAGCGGAGCCAGGCGCTGTGGCTTTGGTGGCTGAGCCAGAGGCCAGCCCCGCTGCCGACCCCTGCTCCAGCTCACATGGGGGCTTGAACGACTCCATGGCACAAATGTCCCTAACAGCAAGGGCATTCAGCAGGCTGGGCTGGGGATTTGGGGACTAGCTCAGGACCCAGGAGAGCTGGATTCAATTCCTGGCTCTGCCATTGACTCCCTTGTGTGACTCTGGGCAAGTCACTTGGTCTCTCTGTGCCACAGTCCCCACCCGCACAGCTGCAGCCAGGACTGCCTATGCTACGCACCGATCGAGGACAGAGCGAGGCGGGGGCGTGCAACTGATGAGGAGGCAAGCCAAGACAATCAAGTCTCGTTTCACTGGCAGAGAGTCTTTCTGACAAACAGCTTCAGGCCTAACCTGGGATCAATAATGCAATTAAACTGTTACTGCGCAGCTCTGTGGAGGCCTTGGGAAAAGGAGCACGTCTTTGGCCCCTACCTCTTTACGCAAGCGGCCACGTGTACAATTTACAGAGACAAAGGGTGCTGGATATTCTGTGGGTTATGGTAACGCCTAGAGGCCTCAAGCAAGATGAAACCCTGCCCTGCACCAGGTGCCGCACGGACCCCGACCGAGCCCCATCCTGGGCCAGACACTGGACAGACCCCTCCTGGGTCCTCACTTTACTGGGCACTGCACAGACCCCTACCAAGACTGGCGTCCCCCACTGCGCTGGGTGCTGCACAGACAATGCACAAGACAGTATTAGTCTGAAGGGCTTTTGTGACAGCTATCAAGTAGGTCAGCACTGGGGATTGGACCAGGGTCCTCCAGGTATCTCTACAGCTTGAGCTGGAGGCTATTGCAGACTCACAGCTCAGTGCGGATTGTATCTGGCTGATATGGGTTACACTTCCAGGCTAAAAAGGGGCACCGAGAGCGGGAGGGACTTACCCAAGGTCACCCAGCCAGGCAGTGGCAGAGGAGGGCCTAGAACCAACTCCTTCTTCCTGGGCCAGTGACCTACCCACTAACCATGCTGCCTCCATTGCTCCCTGGCCCACTCAGGGGGCTATGCTAGCTTCCCTCATTTCCCCTTCCTTATAAGTGTCGGCTGCATGCAGAAAAATTTCACGGGAGATCCAGACTTCTGGTCCACTAATCAAACTCCTCAGCAGCTTGCAGTACAGCCTTCACCCCAGCCACCTCCTTATTCCCCCCCAGGGGCGAGGCCAGACATGCTCAACTTGTGTCAAATCTGTAACCCGCAGATCTTTGCCTGGCTTGAAACGATGCCTTTCCTCTTTGCTGGTACTATGAGCTGGTACTCCTCACTTGGCTGGCTGACATTTACAGAGGCTTAGGTGAACCCTCAAGGAAAAAGCGCGGAGCTGCTACCCACGCAGCAAGCCCCCTGCAAACGGCAATGTGACAGGAGAGCCAGGGGGGTCACTGGGAGGCGAGGACAGAGTATGAATCCTGTGGCAGATGCATTGCTCAGCGTGCTCAGTGAAGGTTTTCAGAGACGGAGAATCGCTCAATGCACTAAAGGAACCCAGGGAAAAATGAAGAAGCAAAATAGCCCGACTTGTTGGATCTCTTGTTAACAGTGACATGGAATCTGCCCCCTGTCAATGGGCCATTAACTCAGCACAATGGACTGGGCACAATCCCCACCCAAGCACAGCAAGGGACTGCTGGGGGCGGATCGGGGCAGGCCTGGATTAACTGGTGCTTCATGGAGTCTGGTCTGAGCCACTACCCATAGGTGGGCCAGATGGGCACCCGTCTGCTCTGTCTTTCTGCCCCACAGCAGCCCAGAATCCAGGGTTGGCAGTGACATTCCCGTGTGAGTCGAGGATGATCTTACACAGGTGTTTATTTTATGAGTCCTTTGGTGACCGAGGAGTCTGATCCTTGAGCCGCAGACTCCTTGGCAGACATTGCAGATGGCTGGGAGGCAGGGTTGGGCCCTGATTGCTGCATGACAGTTGTCTGCCCTTTCTTTTCTGGCATTTTTCTGCAACCAGGGCAAGGTGATTTTCCTCAACAGTGACTGTTCCTTCTCTGACAAACCCTCACCAGTTAGCCCTGTCTTGAGTTGCTGTCTCCCAGCATGTGATGTCAATGCCACATCTCGATGTTTGTCTTGAGAGTGTCTTTAAAGCACTTCTTTTGGCCTCCCTGTTTCCTTTCTCCTTTGGTGAGTTGGGTGTACAAGGATTATTTTGGTAGGTGTGCATCAGGTATGCGCACACAGTGCCCACTCCACCTCAGCTGGTGCTGGTTAATCAGGGCCTCAACATTGAAGATACTGGCCTCCGTGAGGACATGATGTTAGTGTGGCGATCCACAGTAAAGAGGTTGTAAAGCCAGTCTTGTCCTCTCCAGCTCTGCATGGATGTAAACCCCTAAGTGTGGGACTGCAGGCTTTGTGATGGTGGACGTGTCCTCTGATCACTGAGCTTCCTGCTTCCTAGCGGGTCTGCAGACACACCTGGAGCATGATTCTAAGCTGCTCTGTGCTTACACCAGGACAGCCTGGGTGGGAAACGCTGTCAGATCAGAACAGGAGCATCTTGCTCTGGTGTAAATGCCAGCACACGATGAAGGGCTTAACACAGACTCGGAGCCCTGGACTCTCCCAGCCACCCACCATCTAAGTAGCAGTACAGATGTGCCAAAAAGGAGAGCAGTGCAGCAGGAGTTTTGTAATCACACTTGTCTACATACAGAGCTGAGCCAGTTCAGTTAAACTGGTGCAAACAGCCAGGTAGACGCTCTTAATTCAGTTTACGAGTGGCTCTTTGTGGTTTAGCTAGAGTTAATTGGGGATGAAAGCTAAACAAAAATAAGTCGCTCTTACATTGAACTAAGAGCGACCTCACAGCCCCTCTGCGGCAGCTTAGCTAAAACCAGTTGAAGTTAAACTTGTGCAACTTTCCCAAGGCCTTAACCACAATAAAAAGGTGCCCTCACAAGTGCTTCCAGCCATTTAACTCAACTGGTTTAATACCTAGCACTTTTCTTCTGTAGATCTCAAAGGAGAAACAGCGTTACCCCCATTTTACAGATGGGCGAAACTGAGGCACAGGTCAGGAACATGACTTGCCTGAGATTATCCAGCAAAAAACCCCCAAACAAGCAAACAACACAACTTAGCAATGGTTGGCTGCTGGTGTGCAGAGGCCACTACCCGTCATGCTGACCAATGTTCTCTCATTGCCTCCTTGTACTCCCCCATCTGTATCCATCTGTTGTCTCTTGTCTTGTACTTAGATTGGAAGCTCTTTGGGGCAGGGACTGTCTTTTTGTTCTGTGTCTGTACAGCGCCTAGCACAAGGGACTCCTAGGCCATGGCTGGGGCTCCTAGGCACTACCGTAATACACCTCATGAATAATGTACAGCACCTAGCACAATAGGGTCCTGATTCTACCATCATTCTACTAACTATAAGCATCAGAGGCAGGAATAGAACTCAGGTGTCCCAAGTCTCAGCACTCTATCATCTAGGCCACACTGCCCCTTATCCCATCAATAATTAACCCCGTGCAAGGATGTGCAGAGTTCTAGGAAGCTTGTTAAGGAGCAAACCCAGGCTCACACCGTAAGCTCCAGTCTCCCAGAGCGTAGCTGTTTGTTTGAGCTGCTGATCCCGAGGGTTTAACTTGATCATTTCTAACTAGAAAATAGATGTGAAAGCTCCTTGTCATTTCTGGCATGGTGGGTATTACTCACCTCCTCAGCCCTGGCATGCGTTTCGCCTCATCAAAAAATGACAGACTATTTGCAGAGAACCAGAGCACAAAACTTTTTCCCTGTCCTCCCAGAGACCATTTCTAAAGGCATCTCAGCTGCAAGATGAAGTTTCCTTTCTTTATCACAGAGCTGCTTTCTCTCAGGGCACGTTGCTCCCTGCAGGAAGGAAAGAATTAAAAGCCAGGTGAGAGATTGAGCCCAGGAACCAACTGCAGTCATTACTTTAAAGATTGGCAGCTGACAGTTTACATGCAAGGCTTGTTCTTTTGCTCTGGGAAATGGGAGCATAGCCCTGCTGCATGTGTGACCTCACAGCTTGTCACCATGGAGACAATGATGATGTCACACACCTGGGCACAATCTTGGAAAGACTTAGGCATGTGTTTGACTTGGGACTGATGGGATTGCTGCTGCGCGGTCAAACCTCACTTCTACTCTGGCTCCAACAGGCCACTTGGGCAGCATACAGGGGCCTTAAAGTGGGTGGAAACACATCCCCCTGAGTATCTGTCCCCACAAAGAGGCCTCCTCCACTGGTACAGAGCTGGCATAAAGGCCCTGCACCCTCCCTGCTCCCAGAATAAGGGCAGATCAGAGGTGCAAGCGGCATGTACTGCGCTACGGAGGAGAGTGCTAGAGCAGCCCTGCAGCTGTTCTTACACAGAAGCCAGGGAGGTCCAGGAGCACAAAGGGGTACTTAAAGCCATCTCCCCTGCCCCACCATGCCTGCCCCAGATGCAGAGTACCTCAGAATCAGGCCCATTGAGCTCAAAAGGGCTACTCACCTGCTTCTACTGTAACATGCACAATTGTGGGCCAGAGCCTTGGATTGCGAAGGCACCTCTCCAGGGCAATGAGACGTATCAGGAGAGTGGAGAAGATCTGGGGATGGGCCCCTGATAGGAAAGGAGGGAGGCGTCATCACGGAGACAGGGCTCAGTTTTTGAAGCAGAGAGTGCCAGTGATTTTTAAGGGTAAAGTTAAAAACCCCAAACAAAGCAACGTCAACAGGATAACACAAGCCTGAGCTGCCCTAGCAGCTTTGAGCTGAGACACCCAAAGCATTAGTTACCCATCAGTCTGGGATGTCATAATACCTTACTCTTACATAGCTCCCAAAATGCATTACCAAGCAGGTCACTATCATTATCCCCAGTTGACTGATGGGGAAACTGAGGCACAGAGGGGGGAAGTGACTTGCCTCAGGTCACCCAGCAGGGCACTACCAGAGCCAGAAACAGAACCCAGATCTACTGTGCCCCAGTCCAGCACTCTGCCTGCTAGACCACACAAGGATCACTTTACCCCACTCAAAGGCAACTACCTCTGGGACAGGATACAGCATCTGTTTATCAGCCACATGGTTTTGTGACCAGAGGATTGCCCATCCCTCCTGTCTGACTTCCTATATTCTCAAAACTCCTAAGAACCAGTAAATTCCACCCCTCTCCCCTGCACCCTTTTTCCTAATTGCAATTAGACCAGCTAAGCCTAGACACAATCCATCTCCCCCCAATCTCTGCAAGAAGTATGGGCACCTGGGAGGCAGATTCTCTGCTCAGGAAAAGATCTCCCTGCCAAGCACAGAGCAAAGTCTCGACACCCAGTGTAGGGCTAGAATACCAAGCAGCGGCTCCTTCCATACAGAGCTACCGACATAGCTGATGAGGTTGTGACAGCTCCACTGCTGACAGCTCTTCACAGGTTGCTTAGTCAAGGCTGTCTGCGTTCAATGCTGTGTTTGATTGGCATTGTTGTTACCGGGGGTGTTGAGAGAGCAAGAGAGTGGATAGGAAAGGAGACAGGCTGTTTGATGCTGAGACTCTGGGACCAAAGCCTGCACTGAAAATGATAGGCATTTTTGCCTGGGTAAGGACAGCGATGTTTGGATCCAGACGCTCATGAAGAAAATATTCTCCTCTGGTTTTATTCCAGGGTTATCAGTCCGGATGTGCTGCCGAGGCAGCATGCCAGGGTCTCCATTTCCCTGCACCTTGTGCGGTCATTTGCACTCATGCAAAGTGAGTATAAAAATCCTGCACCATTCTCATTGGGCAGCAACTGGCAGTGGCGGAAATAACCACATGACATGCCAGGGAGACTGGGAACTAAGCCCATGATATAGGCTTTACAATTCACTGCAGAGCTGGGCAGAGGCTCTCTCTTCACTCCAGTGACTTCATTGGCAGGACAAGCTGTACAAAGTGCTGCCAAAGTGTAAGGAAAAGCCAGATCCCTTGGGTCTTTGTCAAAAGTGGGAGATTCACACTGTATTTGGGGTTTGCTCCCCCATGTCCATTGGTCATTGCTGTCCATTCCTGACTTAGAGGCAAGCTGCTATATGGAAGGATGCTGTCGCTAGGGGTCAGGCACACCTTTTCCTCTTTGCTTTCCGATGCGATGTCTCTTATGTGATTGTATGGGTGTGAATGGGGAAGCCTCTTTTGCCTCTTGAGAGTAAAGGAGTCAATTCTAGCACTTCCCAGCTCTGGAGAAGGCCAGGAAGGATTACCCTGCGGGCCACCTCTGAACCTTGTGGCCTCTAGGGTTGGGGAGGAATCTGACAGCCATTCTGCCAAGGAGAAAATTTGCACTCATATTTCTGTGGCAGAGAGACTCCCAGTGGCTACAGGGTTACGTGTAGTTCTCTGTGCATACTGCAGCATGCTATAGGGCAGTAGAGAGGTCTGATCCAGCTCCTGGTTGGAGTCCGTTCCAATTCCGGCTCCATTTCCCAAGGGAGATGACAAACCTTAACTCCTCTTGGGATTGTGTGCAGCTGCCAGCTTTCATGCCGATGACCAGATTCTCAGCTAACATCAATGGGTTTATCCTCCATTAAAACAATGGGGCTTTGCCTGTTTGTACCATTTGGCCCCAAGCAACAGATTAAGCCTCAAAGGGAAACTTGGCTCAGCGGCACCATGTGTCAGAAGAGTGCAAGCCAAGCAGTCCAGAAGGAGCTTCAGTACGAACGCGGTGTTGATCGCACGGCAGCCAAGTTTATGGCCTTGCTGCCCCTCAGGGAACCCGTTGCCCAAGTGGGCTGAGCTTGGGGTGTTAACAGAAGACAACAGCAGGGGTTCAGACATGGCTTGCTGAGCTGAGGGAGTCGTGTTGCCAGCTGCGGGGGGCTGGCGTTGCTGCAGCCCCCGCCCGGGGCTGGCTGGTTTCTCTCTCTGGAGCGTAAGGGCGTCGGGCCCGTCTCCCGGCCTGGGCCTGTGTAGCGCCCGGCAGAACGGGGTGCCCGCAGCGCAGCGGGGGCCTGGCAGGGTGACTGTAATGCCCACGAGAGCGCACAGCAGAGCGGGGGGGAGCTGGTGCCTCCTCTGAGGGGCGCCCGGCTGGGCCAGCTGAGGGACAATGGGGACCCAGGCCCCCTGTGGGTGCCGCTTTGCTCCCCCTGCGTATAACAGCGGGGGTGCCCTCCCCCACTCTGCCATCTTGAGAGGCTACTCCTCGCGCTCCCCATCCCCCTCTGTACGTATCGCGGGGGGGGGCTGTCACCCCCTTACCCCTCACGTTATGTTGCTGTGTGTGGCCCTTTAAGGCCTACGCCATTTTGGGCGTGGAGCGGAGGGGGTGGAGGGGGGAAACAAAACACAACGCATGCGCACTGGGCGAACGCGGGATCAGAACTCGCGCTCCCAATGCCTCTGTCGGCCTCCTACTCATGCGCAGTAGAAGCAGCGCAGAGCCGCCGGCCACTGATGCGCATGCGTATCGGCCGCTGCTCAAGAGTTGGCGCCCAGGGCCTAGGCCTGTGCGCACGCGCAGTTTCGCGGACGAAGCCCCCCCTGTCGGGCACCGGAAGTGAGTCAGGATGAGGGCGGAAGTGGGTGTGTGCGTGCGGAGTGGACGGAGGCGCCGCGGCGGCTGCTGGAGGGTTCCAGAAGAGCCCAGCGGGAGCGGCCGTGGCCGGCGCGGCCCGGGCGGCACCATGGTGGATTACAGCGTCTGGGACCACATCGAGGTGTCGGACGATGAGGACGAGACGCACCCCAACATCGACACGCCCAGCCTCTTCCGGTGGCGGCACCAGGTGCGGAGACCCCCTCCGTTCCCATGGAGACCGGGCCCCGGGAGCCCAGCCCCACCCCCACCCCCGGGGTGGCCCGTCTCTGAGGGGACCCTGTCGCTATGGAGACCCGGCCTTGGGAGCCCCCCCCCTCCCCCCGGGATGCCAGGCCAAGGGGGTGTCTGACCTTGGGAGCTCTCCCCGGCCCTGCGGAGATCTGAGGGGAGCCACCAAGGGGTTGTGGGGTTCAGTCCTAAGGAGACCCCCCACCCTGAGCGGCCCCCCACCCTGAGCAGCCCCCTCCTCCTAGATGGACCGAGCAGTAGGCAGGCCCCTGCCTTAGAAGATCTTCCCCGGTATGGAGGCCTCGCGCCTGCCCCGGTAACATGCTCCCAACCCAGAGTCTTCGGGATCTTCACCGTGGGGAGCCCGCACTGGTTGGGACATGACCCCGAGGGAGCGTCCCCGTCAGTCAGGATCCCTGCAGCCACACGGGGCAGACAGACCAGCCTGCCCCACGGCATTATTGAGAGAGGAGCCCGCTGACATGTTTCCCCACCCAACTTCGTGTATCGCTGGGATACCTCTTGGATTCCTCTTCTCCCCCCAGCGAGACTCTGCCTCCAGCTGGGGGCTTCTCCCTCTGGTCTCCCTGAACTGGTTCTGTGATCCCTCCCCAGGTCTCTACCAAATGGCTCTCACAAGTGGGGCTCCTGAGGCCCCAAGGACACATCCCATTTCAGCCAGATCAACCCAACTCTTAGTGGTGTCTCCCTCCTGTCCCTGGCAGGAGGAAGCCAGCTGGCCAGGGACAGGCAGTTCGGGGCTCCCTTGGAGCCCTCACCTAACTTCAAGATGGATCTTCCTTGAGAAGAGAGGCTCCTTCAAAAAATGAGGGAATTCTCTAGAGGGAGATTGCTTCCTTCCAAGGTGAGATTTCCCCTGGAAACCCATCTCCTCTCTGAGGTTTTTCTTCACCTTAACCAGGCATCATCTATAGCAATAATGAGCACATATCGGGTACTTCAATATGGTGACTTCAGTATCTGGGAAGATATTGGAACCAATTATTATACAATCAGTGTATAAGCACCTAGAAGATATCAGGGTTAGAAGGAACAGCCAGCATGGATTTGTCAAGAATAAATCATGCCAAACTAGCCTCCTTTTCTTTTTTTGATAGTTACTCTCCTAGTGAATAGGGGGAAGCAGTAAATGTGATATAGTCGACTTTTTGTCAGGCTTTTGGCACAGTCCCATGTAATGTTCTCATAAGCAAAGTTAGGAAATATGATCTAGATGAAATTACCATATGATAGTACACAACTGGTTGGAAAACTGCCCTCAAAGAGTAGTTAATGGTTTGCTCTCAAAATGGGGGTTTTAGTGTTGTTCGATATTTTCATTAATGACTTGGATAATGGAGTGGAGAGTGTGCTTACAAAGTTTGCGGAGAACAGCAATCGGGGAGGGATTGCAAGCACTTGAGAGGACCGAATTAGAATTCAAAACAACCTTGATGCTTTAGAGAACTGATCTGTAATCAAGAAGATGAAATTAAATAAAGACCAGCACAAAGTACTGCATTAGGAAGGAAAAATCTAATGCACAACTATAAAATAGGGAGTAACTGGCTAGGTGGTAGTAGCTGAAAAAGTGTCTGGGAGTTATAGTGGGTCACAAATTGAATATGGGCCAAAAATATGATGCAGTTTCCAAAAAGGCTAATATTGTTCTGGGTGTATTAACAGGAGTGGTGTATATAAGACACAGGAGGTAATTGTCCTGCTCTTATCCGCTCTGGTGAGGCCTCAGCGCAGTACTGTGTCCAGTTCTGGGTGCTACACTTTAGGAAAGTTGTAGATAAATTGGAGAGAGTCCAGAGGTGGAGGTTTAGAAAACCTGACTTCTGAGGAAAGGTTATAAATCCTGAGCATGTTTAGTTTTGAGAAAAGAAGACTGAGGGAGACCTGTTAAGTTTTCAAATATGTTAAGGGCTGTTATAAAGAGGACAGTGATTAAATGTTCTCCATGCCTGTTGAAGGTAGGCCAAGAAGTAATGGACTTAATCTGTAGCCAGGGAGATTTAGTATAAATATAGGGGAAATTTAGTTGGGGTTGGTCTTGCTTTGAGCAGGGGGTTGGACTAGATGACCTCCTAAGGTCCCTTCCAGCCCTAATCCTCTAGGATTCTAAAACCTTTTTAAGGCTAGTTAAACTCTGGAATAGGCTTCCAAGGGAGTTTGTGGACTCCTCATCATTGGGATGTTTTAAGAACAGATGGACAAACACCTGTCAGGGATGGTCTTCGTTTTACTTAGTCCTGCCTCAGGATCTGTCACCATTTAATGGGGCTGGGAACACACTTTGCTGGCTCAGGGAGTTCTGATCTTGTTTATGAGTGTCAAACTATTGGGAAAATCCAGTTTTATTCTGGATAAGCTGGGGGTTTTTCACCTCAACTGCAGAGGTGGTATAGATACCAAGACCAGTCTCTAAGATTCTTGAATGTAGGCAGGGCACTTTGCCTATTGTCCTTTCCTTGGGTGTTCCAGGGATCTGAGTAGGGAGTGCCATGTTGAGGTCCAATAATGATTCTGCCACTCTCTTATGCTGAGAAAGTAATTTCACTTCTCTGCCTCAGTTTACCTATCTGAAAAGTGTGGATAATACCTCCTAGGGGGAGCTGCGATTGGGGGCTGAAGTCTTGGGAGCCAACTGTGGAGTGTTTTGGAATTCTGAAGTGCTACATAAGTACTAAGTACTGGGAGATAATGGAGAAATTAACTGTGATCTTCTTAAAAACCTCTTTCCCTGAGTGACATGCATCCTTGTTTTGAGAGTGCATGTGCAGTGTGAGTAACTATCTCAGCCAGGGTGTTCTCCCTCCAAACTAGCATGTCATGCACAGGAAGGAAGGATCTCTGCTCCATGTAGAGAAATACGTTTTTCTCCACAGGGAGAAGAAAATGGGAATTCATCTCTTGTTTTCCAGGCTCAGAGGAGGAAGAAATTGTTTTCCAACAGCCCAACAAAAGCCATGTGCAGTCTATAGCAAACAAAACCCTAAGGATCTTAGAACTCTCTTGAAAACATTAGCCTGTAAGGGAAACACAGCAAGCGTGTGTTCAGTAGTTGACTGTGGGGGCTTTGGAAGGAAGACGTTGGGCTGGCTATAGCTAGGGGACACAGACTGAAACAGAACAGAGGGAAATTTGAATTGAATATCAAGGGAATCTCCAACACTGTGATCCTAAGGGATGTGGTAGAAATCTCATTGCTTGAGGCAGTTGCACCTAGATTAGACAGAGGCCTAGAGATTTTATGGTAGAGAACAAGTCTGCCCTGGCCTGTCAGGGCAGATGTCACGGGGATCAGTAGGACTCTTCCACCGCTTAATTTTCAGCTTCTACAAATTGCTATTGCAGAGGAGAGGAACAGTCATTTCCATTCTGTGTCCCTGCTGTGGCTTCTGGGTTACTACTGATTTCTCGCACCACATGCTTTGTCGAGTGTAACTGGAGTCTATGCAGGTGTGCCAAGCCCTCTGGAAACCCTAACTAGTAACTCTCATTTAGCAGCACAGGCTAGCTTTGTGTGTGTGTGAATGTCAGTATAGGATAGGAGACACACAGCTAAAAAGTCTGTTTAAACCATATACAAGCAGCTAAATGAGTGAGTGGTTGAGAGTTCAGCTCTCTACAGAGGCAGGAAACTGGCCAAACACTTGGTGATATTGGGAGTAAGCAAAAAGTCCCAGCCGATGAGATGGGCCCTCCAAAAAAGTGAATGGGAACCAACCCTTCTCTGGTATAGAAGATACTGCCCTGGTGGTATGACTTTTGGATACATACAGCTGGGTATGTGTAGTACTGTTCTGTTAGATCCTATCAGGCTTAGACTCATCCCAATGATCGTCTCTTGTGTGTGGTACATGTGGCGAGGAGAGGGGCTTCCGGTGTTACTCAAACAGTCTGCACTCTCCTCTTTGTCAGTAAATTAGTTGTTTCTTCTATTCCAAGAGTAAGTGATGAAGAGTATTTTTAAAAAGCTGTAAATTGATGTTTGCAGGCCCGAGTGGAGAGGATGGAACAGTTTCACAAGGAGAGAGAAGAACTCGATAAGGGGTGCAGGGAATGCAAACGGAAACTAGCCGAGTGCCAGAAGAAAATAAAAGATCTGCAGGTGACAGATGCGGAGAGCGGGAAAGGGGAGCTGCAGAGACTTCAGACCGAAGTGCAGCAGCTGAAAAAAGAAGAGAAGAGCTGGGAAAAGAAGATAGAGGAGCTGAGGAAGAAGGAGAAGAACATGCCCTGGAATGTGGACACCCTGAGCAAAGATGGCTTCAGCAAGGTAGGTCTGAACTGTGCCTGGGAGAGGGAAGGAGCAGGGTGGGTTTCTGGCCGAGGAAGCTGCCTTGCAAACATGGCATCAGAGCTGTAGTGCTGGAGCTATAGCGGGCAATGCAGCAGCTCCATGAACCAGCCTCCTTTGCTCTCTTGCAGAGTGTTTTCAACGTCAAACCTGAAGAGGAGGAAGAATCAGAGGAGCAAAAAGAGAAGAAACACAAGACGTTTGTGGAGAAGTATGAGAAGCAGATCAAACACTTTGGTGAGTTAGCCAGCTGCAAGGGCAGGGCTCTCGGGCAATGGGAATGAAAGCTTCAAAAGTCCCTTTTGACTTAGAAAAGGGCCCTGGGTTAGCGGGGTTGTGTGAGACTCTCCCAGCAAAGTGTGTGATGTGATCACAGCGTAGTTGGCTTCCCTGGAATCTGTTTCCCCCTGCAGTAGACTTAGAAAGGAAAGAATGTGCAGCTGGGGGGCCTATCTGTGGAACTCCTTTCAGATGCATGTGTAAAAGGCCTGTGGTCTCCTAACACAGCCCACTCACCATTTCCTTCCTCCTGGGACTGGCTTTTCTCCTTAACTTCACTTGCAAAGCCCTAAGGCAGGACTCTGTGAACCATCATCAAACTATAGCATGTAGGCTCGCTCCTGAACTGGCTCTTTTTTTGAGTTCCACCCCTGACTTTGCTAGACCTTCTATGCCTCCTAACTCTTCACTATCTTAATAGTCCTGAATTAGAGCTTTTCTAAGATGCCCTTCACCAGAACTCTTGAGCTGCTCTGAGGTAGGGAAGCATTACCGCCATTTTGCAGATTTGGAGCTGAAGTACAAAGGATGAGGTGACTTATCCAGGGTCACATGCAGAGTCTGGCAGAGCCAAGAAATGAACCCAGATTTCTTGAGTTCCAGTCCAGTGCCTTAGCCACTGACCCATCTTGTTTTATGAGCCCCTCTTGCTCTTATTGGCCAGGTGAGTCAGCAGATTAGCTCTGTCTTGCCACATCATTGAGTCCTGTCCTGGATTCTTCCTTCATGCTCCTGATGCTTGGATACCAAAGTAATAGGCCTCTAATAAATACACTTGGTAAATTCAGCTGGGCGTTCTTCAGCTAAATACTGCAACCTTCCTGTCACAGTCACTTGTTTCCCTCCCAACCGCCCCACCTGATGACAGCGCAACCTGCCTTGAGTAGGGCCCATTGCCGTGAAATGCAGCCATGAGAAGAAGTTAATCCAAAACACTGTTGTGCATTTTATCTGTCTTAGGTACTTATTTGGCCCCTTGACCTTGGAGATGGGGAGGTGCTCAGACACCGACACATTCATCTTGGCCCAGCTGCACAGATAGGGCAGTGAGGCACAAAGGCCCAGACCCTCAAAGGTATTTATCCAAATACCTAAGACTCAGTGACTTGGCCAAGGTCACACCCACAACCTGCCACAGAAGAGGGAATTGAACCCAGGTCTCCCAAGTCACCGGCTAGTGCCCTGACCACTGCCCCCATCTTTCCCCTCGATCAGGTGTAACCCTGCCTCTTAAAGTACCACTGATCTCTCTAGCCTTGGCCAGACTCGGTTTGAAACTGTGAAGCACCAGCTTTGTGGGTGGGCTCTTCTCTCTGCCCATGTGGCAATGGGGCTGTCTGCTGCTAACTGTGGCTCTCCTGCTTTGAAGGGATGCTACGGCGCTGGGACGACAGCCAGAAGTATCTGTCTGATAACCCGCATCTTGTATGTGAAGAGACCGCCAATTACCTGGTCATCTGGTGCATTGATCTGGAAGTGGAAGAGGTGAGGCTGCTGTGTTTCCACAGGAGCTGTGAGTGCACCCTGAAATCCTGAGAGCCGGGAGGGATAAATCCGGTGTGCCCTGCTGAGTTCTGCCTCATTCAAATTTGTGGTGGGTCAAGCTTTCACATTAGAGGCCCTTTCCTAATGGAGACATTGCAGTGTGGCAACAGGGCCGTGAAAGCGTGCACCCACGTGGCTGCATGCCATTCCAGTGCATTCGTTTCCCCCATTGATGCTGTTGTTCCCGCTGCCGGTTATCTGATCCATTCTCTTACTGAGTCAGTGTAGGTTGTCTCGCAGCCAGCTGCCCTCCTGGGAGCCAGCGTCTCTTTAACCAATGGCCTCCTCCATTTGCTTAAAGATGGCACTGACAGTTGAGGAATCCTAGCAGCTGAGTCCGGAAGGGAATGGGCCAAGCACTCAGGCTGTAATGGCCCTCTGCCAGCCGGTGTCCTCTTCCCACTGCCTCCCTGAGCAATGAGGGGCAAGGCTGCAGTTGGTGGCGTCTCGGGGCCTGTTGGAATATGCACACGCTCTCCTGGCATGCGCCGCACAACTGAATGCTATCCAGGGGCTCCACCGTCCTTGAAGCCACACGTGCCTTTCCCCTTTCCCCTCTAGAAACATGCCCTGATGGAGCAGGTTGCCCATCAGACCATCGTGATGCAGTTCATCCTAGAGCTGGCCAAGAGCCTGAAGGTGGATCCCAGAGCTTGTTTCAGGCAGTTCTTCACCAAAATCAAGGTGAGTTCAAAGTCTTCCTCACCTGTGCCATTTTCTTTCCCTTTCCTCCTGTCACGGGTGGGGGAGAGGGCTGGGTGGTTCCTTGCCTGAAGTCAATATAAAAGCAGCCGACAGTGTGGAACTCATTGCCACAGGATGTTGGTTAGGTCAGGGATTTAGCAGGATTCCAAGAGGGGTTGGACCCATGGATTACAGGAATATCCCAGTTGTAACAGTTACGGGTGTAAACCTGCGTCAGGGTTTGACAAATTCTGTTAGCTGTTAAGAAGACATCTTCATGGGGCAGATCACCCCACGTCTGCTTCCTGTGGCGTTTCTTGTGCTGTCCTCTGCGGCTTCTGATGCTGGCTCTGGCCAGAGAAAGAATCCTGGGCAGGTGGAGCTACAGGCTGAGCCAGTCTGGCAGTTCCTATACAACGCGGTGACATCCTTCTTCTTTCTCACTCTGACCTCTCTGGAGAGAGATGGCCCAAGGCCCACGGAGGAGTCGGGTTTCAACGCAGTCGGAGGCTCTCCCAGCTGCCCATGAGCAGCGCTCTTGCTCAGTAGTGGGAGTCTGGGCTGGGTCACCGCTGTGGCTAACAGCTAAAACTGAAGATCCTTCTCCTTTGTCGCTGGGCTTTCTGGAAGACACTTGGGGAGCTGCCTCCTCTGAGGCCTGTGCCTGGAGGGCCCCTGAGCGCAGAGAACGTGCCAGACTTTAAGCTTTATCACTCCTGCTCACTCTACTTTTTTGTGCCCCTGGCTGCGTGTGCTCAGCCATCCCCTGCCTGCGTATGTGGGGCTGTGCTCGCTGTCGTGGCATTGGGCTGTGCTGAAGCGGCGGAGCAGAGAATGCCTTCCTGCTGCAGCAGGTGGCTTTTAATGAAGGGAGCACTTCAGCCCCTCCCAGCATGGCAATTAGCCTGACTGAATGGGGGGTGTGTGGGGGAGCTACCCTGGCTCACTCTAGCCGGGGCAGAGGGGTGCGTAATCCAGGGTCAGCCACGTCTGACGTGCCCGGCTGGGTCCTGTGCCCTCTTGGCTCCTTTGTTAATGTTCTGGCCTCTAACTCCCCCGCACTGCTCCTCCCTGCTCGCTGCAGACGGCTGACCAGCAGTACATGGAGGGCTTCACTGACGAGCTGGAGGCCTTCAAGGAGCGGGTGAAAGGCCGCGCCAAGGTGCGCATAGAGAAAGCCATGAAGGAGTATGAAGAGGAGGAGCGGCAGAAACGGCTGGGCCCCGGTGGGCTGGACCCCGTGGAGGTGTACGAATCCCTCCCTGCTGTAAGTAGCCTGATCGCTGAGCAGCAGCTCGAAGCGAGAGCAGCTGGTGTTGGTCTCACATCTTGGCCGCTACGGAAGGGGGTTTCCTGCCCACTCCCTGTCCCATGTAGGGCACTTATCTGCCCCATTTTTTGGGCAGCTTGCATGCTTTGATGGGTTTATCCTCCCACCCCCTAAGGTAGGAAAGCCTTATCCCCATTTTACAGGCGGGGGCGGAGGGGCACTGAGGCACAGGGAGACTGACTTGACCGAGTTTGGCAGAGCAGGGAAACAAACCCAGGTGTCTGGGCCAAGTGCACAGTCTGTGCTGCATTCCCAGACCTTGGCTCCTAGCTGAGTGGGAGCACAAGGTGTGGGGCTATGGAAGGGGCCCTGTCCCAGACCAGCTCAGCATGCTCCCCTCTTCTCCCCCCAGGAGCTACAAAAGTGTTTTGATGTGAAAGATGTTCAGATGCTGCAGGATGCAATCAGCAAAATGGAACCTGCTGTGAGTATCCCTCTGGGGGATGGGATGTGGGGCCCAAGCTGCAGGCCCAGAGTGCCCCATGGCTGAGGCACAGGAGGGGATGAGTCTGCTTTCTGCTGCTGTGACTTGGGGTCCGTTCCCAGGCACATTAACACGTCTTCCTGTGCAGCTGTTGGCTTCTTCCCAAGTCACTAATCGCCAACCAGCCAAGTGGTAATGGGCCCTTGGCTAGAAGGCTGCAGTGCAGTGGATGGAGGCGGGTTCTGGGAGGAAGCGGAGACCACTGGGGTGTGAGGGCTGTGCTAACCTCCCTTAGCAGCCATGCACTGTCTGCGTTCCAGGAAGCTAAATACCACATGCAGCGCTGCATCGATTCGGGGCTCTGGGTGCCGAATGCCAAGACGGCGGAGGGAGCGGAGAAGGGAGGCGAGGAGGCGGAGGCTGTCTACGAGGAGGTCAAGAAGGAGAGCAGCGAGGAGGAGAAAGGAAACCTTTGAACTACTAGCTGGAAATGCGTAAAGCAGACTGGCCCCTCACATCTCCCCCAGCGCCACCATTCTGCCCCCTCCCTCCTCCTCCTGCCAGATTATCCCTCAGGATGACACATGCTTTACACATGCAGACACTGTGTGGATGTGTGAGCTGCTTGCTGGCTGGCTCTGTGTCCAACGCCAAGCCCTGTGCTGCTTTTGGGGAGCAGCCAGAAGCCCCTGTGTTACCACCGGCGAAGTCCATCGAGACAGGAGCTGAAAGGGACTTGGCATGGCAGTTTAGGTTCTAGGTCTCGCTCTGGTGATGCCAGCCAGTCAATGTAATAGTTACAAATGTGCCGTTGTATCTTTGCTGTTGGTAACCAGTAAGGCTATTACATTAATAAAGAGCGTGGAGTGGACCTGCTGGCACAGAGGGTTGTAAGCTGCCGTGCTTTAGTTGTGGCTTCTGAAAAGAGAAATCGACTCAAAAAGTCTTCCTCTCCCCAGGAGCCCAGTGCTGGGAGTCTTGCTGCTGGCTTGCCTTTGAACAAATTGGCCTTCTATAGGCTACAGAAGTCCTTGGTGTCCAAAACAAACTCTGCGGTCTGCCAGGGCGCCGTGGAGGGCCTGCAGGCAAACGTGTCAGCCACCCTGCATCTGGGGGTAGCTCCTATGCCACCTCGGACCTCTGCCAGTGTGTGCTTTGGTGCCTGCAGGAGTGGCTGTGCCGTGGATGTGCGTGGGGCTTAGGCCCAGCTCTGCTGACCAGCACTGTGGGCAAGCAGTCTCTTGCTTACCATACCGGCCAACGGAGCCAGTAGCGCTTCCCTGTCTCTGCCCTGCACTGTCCGAGGCCATGGCTGACTGATTCACCGGTAGGCCTGGGTAGTGCACAGGGCATGGAGCCTATGCCAAGCTGCAGGACGACAGTGTATTGCCACCCTCCAGGGATGCATGTGCTCAGCTGTGTCCCTCCCATCTGTCTGCTCCCTGGGTAGCCATGAGAGCAGAGCTTGTCTGGGTTGGCCACGCTGTGCCTGAGGGCTCTGTTATGTCTGGTGCTGCCGTGAGCTTTTCCAGTGCCACGCTCTGATTCTTCCGCAGGTGGCTCCATGCTCCTGCGATCAGGACTGTGGGTAACCAGCTTCCTTTGCCCCAGTTAGAGGTGGGGGCAGCCCTACAAGGTGCCCTGTTAGAATGGCACAAGGCAAAACCCACCTGCCTTTTTAACAGGTAAATACCATGTGTGGGTGTGGCAAAGCAGTGCCTAGGCGGTAGAGTATAAATGGGCTTGGAGAGGCCAGTTTGGCACTGGTCCAGCAGGGCTCATGCTGTGCTGACTCCACACACAGATTTCATTATGTGATTCCTTTGCCTTGAGCCGGGCACTAAGGCGTGGGCATTAGGCCCAGGTTCTGCTAGTTCCGGCCAGTGCTTGTTGACTGGGATCCAGGCACAGAAAGGCTCCACGCAGCAGCAAAGACCTGTTGGAAGCCTCTGTTCCCCCCACACAGCCGGCATCAAGGGCGGTGAGACCAAAATGCCGAGAAAGGGGGGCAGGCACAATCTCATCTGCAAAAGCTGGAGAGAGAAGAGGTGGCACGATTGTCTGTCTGTCAGAGCATCCTTCCCACGCTGCTGCCAAGCAGGTGTTGAGCCACGCTCAGACCATGGACACGGGGAAGCTTTGAACCATGTCGGGTTAACAAGCTGGCATAGTGGTAGATGGGAGTCTAAAATCAGCATACACACCAGTGGGCCTCAGCATGTACTGGATGGAGATCTGCTGTGTTCGTTTTGCTGGTGGGCTGCAGATGAGATGCGGACACTGAGTCTCTAGCTGGGATGCTTCACTTCCTGCATTTTCAGAAGCTGCTGGGGAGTGAGAGGACTCTGCTGACCCAATAAAGCCTTTTCTTGTCCCATTCCCTAGCTTCCTACCACGAAATACACTAGCTGTTGTGTAGGCAGAGCTAGTGCAGGGGGATGGGAGAGGGAGGAAGGTTGAGGGGGAAATACACACACAGGATTGTGGTGCACAAACAAATAGAAATTTCTGAGCAAAGTGCTGGAAAACTGAGCAGCTTGTTAAGTGGTGTGTCCCATTGCTTGTGTGGGGCAGAGAGGTACCAGTGATACCTGAGGAGGAACACATCCCTGGACACGTCTTTTCCCTTCTCTGGTCTTCCATTTCCCCATCTGTAAAATGGAGATAAAATATTCTCTCCCTTCACCTTAACTTCTGGGCATGAAGCCCCCGTGCAACGTGTGACGTTGCAGTATGAGGCTGAAAGCCACGCGGTGCTAAAAATCAACATGTCGCAAGATCTGTGCCCAGAGGACTAACGCCTGCTTTTAAAGTTCTCTGGTCCTTGGAGCAAGAGGTTCTGCTTGGTGGTGGCATGTCAGCCAGCTCTAGGAGAGGGGATCCAAACCTACCTTCACACACCCCTGCCGGGAGGATTTTCACCATGGGTGGCAGTGGTGAGCAAGCAGAACAGTGGCCCAGCCAGCCAGTGTAACAGAAAGAGTGCTTGCCCTCATGCCTGCAAAACCTGGGCAGTCTCACCCCACTGACAAGCAGGGGACTTTTGCATAGGAGAGGGAAGCTCTCTGTTACCAATTGGGCTGAAACTCCAGCCACCAGAGGGGGTTGTGAAACAAGTGACTGGCCAGTGAAGCAGCAGGGGAGAGCTTCCGCCCAGAAAAGGGGCAGGTGTGAATGTCATGCCTCTAAGCTGTGTATTTAACTGCACTGCGTGCCATTCAGGCATGTGCCATTGTGCTGGGCGCTGTACAGTATTCTATGCCCATCACCTTTGTCTCTGCGCGCCTTCAGTGCAATGTAGAGTAGCACTAGGCAAGTCCAGAGCGGGTTTCATGGCGTCGGGCTGAGTTTATAGAAAGCTCTTCACGGAGTTTTGGATGGGGGCTGCTGGTGGTGCTGTGTCCCCAGCAGGAGGAGCAGATTCTGGATGGGTCCCTTGATGATTCCCTGTTCTGTTCATTCCCTCTGAAGCTCCTGGCACTGGCCATGGTGGGCGGCCAGGATACAGGCTAGATGGACCATTGGTCTGACCCAGTCTGTCCGTTCTTATCTAATCCCTCTGGAAGTTGGTTCCACAGCTGGACCCACTCGGCTTGAGTCCTGTGTCCTGTGTTCTCATACTCTTTGTTCTGGGCATTATCATCCCAGCAGAGGGCAGCTGTCCTGGCAGCTCTCATCTGGGGATGTGGTCTCTGGTGGAACTGGAGCCACTCTCCGCCTTAGTTTCTCCATTTATGCGCTAAGGAAGACAGCTTGCCTACTCGTCAAGGCCTCGTGTGATTTTTCCATGAGGTTTGCTGGGAGCTGGGGCTGAGACCTCGTTCTGTGGGAGCTCCAGACGGTGAGCTGATGATGTTTCTCTGCAGAAGGCTGCATTGTTATCTTGTGAGCTCCTAGCTGGCTGCAGAGAATCAAAATCACTTCAGCCCCCTGCTCTTCAGGTTCACAACTGCTTCGCTTGCATCACAAGTGCCTCCCCTTTCAACTTTTCCCTTCATTCTATTCCTAGTGTTTTCATAACCCCTCCTACGCGAATGTTCCCTGCGTGCCCCCTGCCTCTCTCTAGATGTGAAAGGAAAGGCATTCCTTGCCAGCCGTGTGGGCGATGAGTGGATGACTATGAAAGCCCTTAGCCCTGTTTCGAATGATTCATGGCCTAATTCCAAAGTTGGTTTCTAGGAGCTGTGGGAAGAATAACTCAGCTGGCAAGGGGACGAACCCGCACATAGGCTCTTTCAGAGACCAAGGCCATTCTTTCACCTGCTGGGGCTAGCGTTTAGCTAAGCAGCTGATCCTCTGATCCAGCCTTCGGCATGAGCGTTTCTGCTAGCCTAGCCCCTCTGCTGGAGCTGTCTTGTCTTGGGAACTTGATTTTGAATGAATGTAGGACCCTGCATCAACGTGCTGGAGACTTTAAAATAGACCTGCCTGGCTTATTAGTCTTTTTATTTCTAGTGCTCTGGGATCTAGGAGCCCTGCCCATGGATCGGCACAAACACAGAACAAAACAGGGCCCTTTCCCCCCAAAGCTGACACTATAAATGGAGCCAACAGGTGAAGCCAGGGGCGCACAAGGAAACACTCAGCCTCTGCTGCTCAGCATGATTGACACTGATTTCAACAAACCCGCACAATTTATTTATTTTTTTGGGTAGGCCTGAGACCAAAAGCAAATTCTTACGGAGGCTGTGAAGGAACTGAGCTTGCTGTGAGGTGGTTCGTACACAGGCCATGATGGGCAAGGGGGTGGGTGGGGTCTAAATCCCAGTTACGCTGGTATCCATCACTTAAAATGAAGCACCCTTTCAGTGCACAAAGGGAAGAACCACCCTGTTTTCTGTTGCTACCTCATGGAAGGGGGGTAGAAAAGGAGGAACATTGCTATCCGAGACAATGCAGGTGGTTCTAACATCCTGCCTCTGCTGAGATGTGTCCTGGCCTTTTTAACGGGCCAGTGGCGGTTGCTGTCTGAATGTCAAGCTGCACATGGAGCTGCTGACAGCCAAGACCTGAGGGATGAGAATCTGCTAATAGATAATGTCCTTAATTCAGAGCTCGCTGGGGATTCTAAGGGCTGTGACTATCACACTTCTCGTGCTTCTGCTGAACTTTCCTGCCACTGCGATGCAGCGTAATGGGTGGATTCACATCTAAGCAGAGCTTGCAGTGTGAGCAAATGAATAAATTCCACCACAGCTTGATGATAATGGAACTATTAACCCCGTGCATGACCCTCTCCCGGTGTCTGCTATCGACTCTTCACTTCTCTACTTGTGTTTTGAAGAGCAGGGCTCCCTGGAACCATTTGCCTTCTTCCTTTCCTCAGTGATTCACTAAGTGCTCCCGCCCATCCACCCTGACCCCCGAAATAGTAGCTGCACCTTAACAGCTGATCACTCCTTGCTCTGACTCACTAATTCAGAGCAAAGTGTCGTCCCGGGGTTGGTGGGTTCCAGGGGTGGTTTGCACTGCTGTAGTCTCCAGTGCCAGACTGGGGCATGTTTGGCATAAATTCCTGACATTTCTGCAGGCCTCAGCGTTCCGGTCTGTAAAAGGGGTACACTGACTGCCCGGGGTTGGATGTGAATGTTTGTAAAATGCTTTGCGAGCCTTTCCTAAGGGATTGTGCCTAATTCATCTTGTACCGTTGCCATGTGTAAGGATGTATAATATAACCGCTGGCCCGGGTGTTTATTGAAACTGACACAGGCAGACCGCGAGCTGGCTGGGTACCAGGACTAACGTGTCCGTGTGTGTGTGTGTCCGTCCGTGTGTCTGTGTCCCCAGAGCCGGGGGGGGGGGGCAGCCCCGACCCATGAGAACATCTCCAGCCGGGGGGGCCCAGCCGCTGTCTACAGCCGCCCCCCCCGCCCCAGGTGGGGCAGCAGCCGGCGCTGGGCGCGCTCAGGCGCCTCCCGAGGGGCACAAGCCAGCGGTGGCCCGGCTGAAATCCAGATGTGGAGGGGCAGCGCAGGCGCAGCTAGTCCAGCTGTGGCCAGGCCGGCTGCGGGGGGAGGGGGGAGGCCAGATGTGTGGCCCTGCCAGTGTGCCCGCCCACAGCCAGCGATGACCGCGGGGCGGGGCCTGTGGCAGCCAATGGGTATCGGCCCTTCTCTCTGGGCGGGGCGCCCCCGTCTCCACCCTATCCGGGCCTGGCAACTCGGGGCGCCGCGGCCAACGGGGAGGCAGGACCTGCGAACGGCCAATGGGAGCGCGCGTCTCATGGGCCCAATGGGAGGCGGCCTCTCGGCTGAGCGCAGGGAGGCGGGGCCGGGACTCGGGAGCTGTGGCTGGAGCTGGAGCGGCTGGGCCCGGGGCCGCCTGCGCGGGGGGAGCGACCCCGACCTGGGTAGGTGCAGGGGGGGAGCACAGGCTGGGGGGAGGGGTGCAGGCTGCGGGGGGAGGGGTGTCGGGGTGCAGGCTGGGGGGAGGGGTGTCGGAGGGGTACAGGCTGGGGGGGGGTGTCGGGGGGAGGGGTGCAGGCTGGGGGGAGGGGTGTCGGGGGGAGGGGTGCAGGCTGGGGGGAGGGGTGTCGGGGCGGCGGGTGCAGGCTGGGGGGAGGGGTGTCGGGGAGGGGTGCAGGCTGGGGGGAGGGGTGTCGGGGCGGCGGGAGCAGGCGTCTGTGGATCTGCTGCTGGAAAGAGCAGGGGATCGCGGAGAGGGAAAAGCCCCATGCCCCCTCCCCAGCCCGTCTCCTTCTCCATCAGGCCGTCCTGGCTGTCAGCGGTCATGGGATGGGCGAGGGGACCGGGACCGGGGCGGGGGTGTCAGGCTGGCTGCGGTAGAACTGGGGTGTCTGCGGGGCAGGGGGAAGATGCCAACTCCCCTCCTGTGCGCTGGGAGCGGGACAGGGAGCGTGGCCCCTCTGCTGCTGACCGCTTGTTGAATGCAAAACCGCTGCGGCCCCCAGGGGCCCAGGCGCTGCCAGGTTTGGCCTCTGACGCCCCCTTTCCCGTTGACGTCTTTGCGTTGTGGGGCTCTCCGTCTGGCCAAGGGTCCCCCTCTCTGTCAGTGCCCTGCGCCTGCTCTACCCTTCCGCAGGCGCACGGTGCTCTTGGCATCACTTGTGTTTGTCTTCCCCTTATCTTGTCCCGGGTGGAGCTGTTGGCTCGTGGGAACACTTGACTCATCTTGGCTCTGTTTTTAATTCTCAGCACAGCAGGATGCACAAGCCGCACTTTCAAACAGCCTTTTGCCTTCAAGCCCCTTGTGGTCTGAACCTTTCTGGGGCTCCTTTAATTTCCAAAGCAGGGACAGGATGGAAGGCTGATTCTCTAGTCCTTGTAACACCACCCGTGTGCAGACAACACGTGGTCCTGGCCTCCAGGAGCTTATCATCTGAAGGGTAGGCTGAGGTCAGACTAGATGATCTCAGTGGCCCCTTCTGGCCTTCGCATCTATTGAGCTTACTTGACAGGTGAGAGCGAAATGGGACGGATCTGTTGCTTCGAAGGCCAGAGGGGAGTGTTTTCCGTCTCTAGTCTGACCCCCGTATGACACAGGCCATAGGACGTCCCCAAACTGATTCCCGTGTCAGCTAGAGCAAAAATCCAAATCTGATTTTAAAATAGGCAGAGAATCCACTGCAGCCCTCGGGAAGTGGTTCCAGTGGCCAGTTACCGCCACTGGTCACAATTGGCATCTTATTTCCTGTTTGAATCTGTCTAGCTTCAGCTTCCAGCCATTGGATCTTGTTCCCTGCACCAGAAAGGGACGAGGGGGGTTTGCTTGTAGAGCGATAAGATCGTGAGTGTTCAGTGTAGGCAATTGTGCATCCAGGAGTTTGAGTGTATAAATGTGGTGATTCAGGTGTACGTGCTGCGTGTGTAACCCTGGCTGGGTGTCACTGAAGACGGGTGAGGCTTTGGGCCTCTTTGGCAAGGTAGTGTTGCAGAGATGAGCCTCTCAGGGGCAGTTAGGTTGAAGCCGGCGTGAAGCTTGGAGCACAGAGGCTTGCCCACCTGCCCCAACTGCACTCATTTGACTTAAACTGGTTTTAATTGATTTGATTAAATTGGTGCAAAAAGCTGTGTGGACACTGTTAGTTTAAGATGGGCTCATTTTGGTGTAGCTTAAGTCAATTACGAGTCAGTTAAACTCAAGCCCAAATGAGCCACTCTTAAAGCAAATTAAGAGTGTCCACACTGGTAGGTACTGGCTTAACTAAATCAGTTTAAAAGCCCATTTAGGTGAAACCAGTGCAATTTCTGCATGTAGATAAAACCTAGGTTTTGGAAGGGATGCTCCCATGAAGAAGGGAAATCCCTCCCCTTCGGCTTTGGTGGTCTGCTCTTTAGCTTGCATCCAGTTCCTCTCCCCATGAACCTTGAGTTTATGGTTGCTTAGGATTTGTTTGCACTGGAGGTGTGTCCCAGTTGTGGCCATGGTGTAGCTGTACCACTGCAGATCTCTAGCATTGATGGGAAAGCCGCGATAAGCCATAATTTGCAGCCTCACAGCTGTTCCCCAGTTTCGGTGACTCTACTATTGCAGTGTGTGGCATGCAGCATTTTTGCCTGGCTGCCCTAAGGGCGTGCTCTGGTGGCTGAGGTCTCTGGGTCTTTGTGTGGGTGAAAATAAACTGCAAACACGGAGGATGTGTGCTTCCTGCAGTCCTGCCAGCTTCATTCTTGCCCTCAGGTCTAGGGGCCAAAATCAACAAGCTTCCTGCTCTCCAGAGCAGCAAACATTTCGAAGCACTTATCCCTGTTACAAGGGGCAGGAGAAATGCCACAGGTGAAAATGGGGAACCAAAGGAAAACGTTTAGGGCAGCGGCTGTCAACTTCTTCCATTCTGAGACCCCTCCATGCTTCTGTTTAGCAATATGGGAACGGCGGGGTCGTCACAACCCTTGGGCACCTTCAGGATCCTTAAATCAAGAACCCACAACTTATGGAAACCCAAGCTGGTCTGCAAACTGCGTCCAGCTCTTCTGTTCTGTAATGTTAAGGAACTTAATGAATACAAACCAAATCCCAGGCTCCTGCAATTCTCAAAGCTTTTCCTGTACTTTGCTTTGTCAGATTATTGTCATTGCAACTTGAAAGCTGGAGAAACCCTCCAAGCTCTTCCCTCTAATGATGGACTTCTGAAAACCACCATCTCAGCTGGGCCAGCAGATGCCTGCATATGTCGGTTGCTGAAAGCTCTGGTTTTCAGAGGTGCGGTGTGCATGGGAGCGTGGGGTGTTGGTGCCGAGTGCCTGCAGCTCCTTAGAGTTAGAGGCGCTGAGCCATCCTGCAGATGGAGAGCAGGGGCACAGCCAAGGTGGGGGAAGCAAATCTTCACATTGCTTGATTTATAGAAATGAGGAAGCAAGGCATTTTCAGCTGTTTGTTTCGGATTCCCTTCTGATCATGGGGTTTGGGGAGAACGTGCCAAGGTTTAGCTTCAGGATCTGTCTGTGTTTGAGGCGGGACGTTGGGGGGATCCTGTTACACATTTAGGTTTGAGAGGATCTGGAGAGGCTTTTTCCTCCGAGCGGCAGGATGGAAGCCAAAGGAACCCGTCTTTCCTCCACTAGATCTCTCTCGTCTCTGGCCATGCACAGATGAGGAATCCCTAGAAAGCTGCTTTTCACGGACATTTTACCCTCTTCTGTTCTCCCCCCGTTCCCCTCCCCATGCAAGAGTAAATAAAACCAGACTGCCCCTCTCCAGAAATAGTCACAGGGGTCTGTCTGCACCGTGCAGTGTACCGCTGCTGAGTCAATAGCAGGAACGTGGCCTGGCAATAGCTTCCCCTCTGGTGCCTTTTCCTTTAACCTTCCTGCTCCCTGAGGAAGCAGCCCGGCAGTAGCTGGTGTGCCATGTGCGTGGACATCGATGAGCTCCCTCATTGAGTTAGGGGCACTCTGGAGGTTGCCTGCTCAGTCAAAGGCAATATACGCCCCACCCTCCACCCCCATCTAGTTCCTGTGGCAAGCCAGTCAGAGGTACCGAGCGCTCCCAGGGAGCAGAGAGACATGTCGCAATCAATGTCTCTGATGTATTTGCTTAAAAACCTAAACAGCTGTGTTTTCTTAGGCTGCTTTACTGATAGCTGCCTCCGCCCCCAAACAGAGCCACCAGCCAGACTATCCTGGGAGCCAGAACGCGGGGTTTGTGTGGTGTTTTGGAGCGGTTTAATCCACTCTGGAATGTAGAGTCACGTGTTGCTCTGTCTGCTCCCATCTCCAGCGCAGGGTGCGTGCGCACGAGCCTGTCGAATTTCTGCATATCCAGGCCCGATTATGGATCCACGGCCACATGTCCCGTGTTCTCTGTTGTCACTGGGACTGGCCTGTTTTTCTGAGCACCTGCGTAGCGTCAGCTATGAAAGCTGAGCCTTGCACTCGTGTCCTGATCTGCGGGTGCACATGCTGTTAATACTAATTGGAGTCACGCTGGAGATGCCAAACTCTGGACCCAAGGGGTCCGTCTCTCTCCCCCTCCTGAGTTGCTCTGGAGACGAGCCCCATAAATCTGGCAGCAAGCTGCTGTTGCAGGGGGGGCGTCTGTGCGCCCCAAGCGTGGCTCAGCCCTTCCATCCCCGCGGAGCAGTACAGCGCTCAGGAGGCTCTCCAGCTCTGCCGCGCTTCGGGCTGCTGTTGGCTGCATGGCGGGCAGGACTCCTCTGCCCCTCCTGTCCTGCGGGGTTTGCTTTGGTGGTGAATTTGTGCAGCTCAGTGCTGTGGAAGGCAGGGTACTGCCCGCCCTGTGTGGGAGTTCCCTGCTGAATAATGTGTTTAGAGCTGGCAGAGAAGCCAATGGATGTGTGCTGAGAACTGTCTTCAGTCAGCAAAAGGCGCTTGGCTGCACGTTTGACTGAGAACAGAGGCCAAGTCCTGCTTATTCTGCAGACACAGCTCCCACTGGCTTCTCTAAGGAGAAGCACCCTTGTAACTGTGAGCAAAAGTGGGCCCTGGCTTAAACACGTGGGAGGGGAGTGTCGTCTTGTGGTTAGAACAGGAGGGAAGGGAGTCAGGACTCCTGGGTTCTTGCCAGTTCTGGGAAGGGAGTGGGGTCTAGTGGGTTAGAGCAGGGGGCTGGGAGCCAGGATTCCTAGGTTCTGTTCCCATTTCTGTCACAAACTCGCTGCGCGTTCTTAGACAAGTCACTTCCTCTCTCGGCTCAGTTGGGGAAGTGTCTTCGGTCTGTACCTACCGTGTACCACGTGGCGTGTTCCCTGTGCAAAGTGCTGTTAGACTTGGACCAAGCTGGGTTTTGTCTGTGGGGCAGGGGCCCTACCCACGAGGCTGACGGATCCCTCGTTGTGTGAGCAGCGGTGGAGCCATGGCCCGCTGTCTTATTTGGGAAATTTCACCCATGAGAGAGAGCCCCCCCAGAGAGTGAGGATTGGGGCAGGCACGGGGGGGGGGGGGCAGTTTTGCTTTCCAGCCTCCTTGCGCTGACCCCTTGCTTCCCCAAGTTGTTTGAGCGGGGAGCAGCGAGCACGGCTATTGCAGAGTAATGGGCTTGTGGAGTGAGGGCCAGCGCTTGCCCCTGTTGTTGTTAGTGGGAGGTGACTGGGTTTTGGGGGGCTGGTGTTTCTCCGCCCTGGAGGGGCATGCCACAGGGACCCGGTCACTCAAATGTTGGCCACCGGCTCAGGGCATTCGTGCTGTGGAGGACCTTCACTCCTCTCTGGCCTGCTAGTTCCTCTTTCTTCTCCTGCCATCTGTCTGGGGCCCTCCTGGGACCCTGCTCAACTGAACGCAGCCATGGCAGGGCCTTTCCAGCGGCCTGACGGGTCCCCTGGCTGCTCCGACTAGGCCCAGAAGGAATCTCGGACACAGGCGCCCGCAGCCACGCATCTCACTGGGCGGCCGAGGCAGCAATGTTCCTTTGATGCTGTAGGAGCCAGAGCCCCCTGCATCCTGGCCCCGAGTCCGACCGGAGACCAGCCCACCCTTCCCTCACAAACGCTTCCCTCCCCCTCTCTCCCTTCAGGCAGGAGCCACAGGCACCGGCGAGATGTCTCTGTGCCAGTGCGCGGTGAAGCACAGTGAGTCGGACATGGAGGGCTGCTGCTTCTTGGCGGGCGGGGGCCTGAAGGTCTATCTCCACTGGAGCGGCGAGGCGGAGCGGTGCCAGGCCTACACCCAGGGGGTGCTGAGCGCAGAGGAGATCTGCATTGACATTGCCCAGAAAATCGGTGAGCACTGACAGCCTGCGGGGCCTGGCGTGTCCCTGGGCGACTGACGGGCTCCAGCTGTGCCCGGGAGGGTGCCCGCCCAGCGCTGCCTCAGGGATGGGGGCAGGGGGCCTGAGCTGGGGCTTGGCGCCACAGTCTCTCACTTCAGACCCAAAGCGGCAGAATCCCTCTGCTTCCGGTGGCGTTGGCAGCCTGCGTGGACGTTCCAGGAGCGCCCGTCGTAGCTTCCTGGGGATTGTTGGAACCCTTTTCTCTGCCTGCCCCGCCCCGCCCCGCCCCGTCTGCTGCCGCCGGGTGGGGTGCGATCCGAAGCCTGTTCTTCCCTGCCGCCCCCGTGATACCAAGAGCAATGAGCTCGTGTGACCCCGGGCTGCTAGCTGTAGCCTGCTCTGCTGGCCGTCCTCTGCCCTGTGTGAAGAGAGCCGCACGGCCGGCCGGCCAGGGAGCCCTGGCATGTTCCCTGGAAACGCTGTGTGTTGCTGGGTACAACTGCTTGCTCCCCCGGCCATGCGGGCGGCAGCAGCTCTCTAAGTGCACAGTCAGTGCTGGGGCCCGCTCCTCACGGCAGGGGCATTGTACTTAAATACACCCGTGCTGCCTTCTAAAGCGCCTGCTTCTCCCCGGACAGCCACTCTACTTGCAAGGAGCTGTATTCTGGCCCCTCTCCGTTCCTCGCAGCCCCCAAACTGTCAGTTCGGCTCTGGGGAAAAGGGCTGGATTGCCAGCCCTGCACTCTCACTCTGCCCCTCAGGGTGGGTGCGCCTTGGGCAGCGGGTGAGGGGGAGAACAGCCTCCACCACGGCCCTTGGCTTCTCTGGTAATGGGCGCTGGTTGGTGCTGTCTGTGACGACAGAACTTCGTGCCCTGGGGATTGGACCGGGTCCTGCAGAATGTGGATGAATCACATGGGCTGGTGCCGTGGAGCTGGAGGCCACATATCCAGTTCCCTGGTCCAGCCACTTCCCCTGCCTGGGGCCCTAGAGGTGAAAGGGCCCTGATCACCTCCCTGCTCTGAGCCAGCCAGTCCCTGGCCAGGAGCTGGTACCTAGAGGCCAAACACGCTAAGATCCTGACCCGCCCAGGCCGCCCTGCCCCCCTTGCTGCGTGTTGTTTAGAGTTCACCTCCCCTGAGCAGCTGTGTCTCCTTTAGCGCTGTAGCTCTGAACAGTCAGGGCTGTTGGCTCTATCTCCTGCGTGTCTGGCCTTCCTGGGGTGAGGATGAGCGTCGCGTCCCCGATGCTCGGCTGTCGGCTGGTTACTGGAAGGCTGATTTAGTGGAGATGACTAGCTAGAGCCGTGACATGGCCTCTGACTCATTGGCATTGTCACCGAATAAACCCTCTGCCTCTCTCCAGGGACTTTCCCTGGTGAGCTACTGACTCTGGGGATGTCGCTGGAGGCCTGGTTCAGTCGAGCAGAGTCTGTGCGAGGCCATGTCACACTCCACAGGGGAAGGGGAGCAGGTGATGTGCTTTTTAACCCCGGGTTTGCTGGAAACACCCTTTATTCCTGTATGCGGTAAACTGACCAATCAGGCTGGATTAGTATTTCCCATCGTGGGGGCTTCTGCTTAATGCAGTTAAACCCTCCCCCCACCACCCCTTACGCTGCTTTAATTGGGTTTTATTCCTGGCTCTGCCACTGGCCTGCTGGATGATGGTGGGCAAGTCACTGCCCCTCCCTGTGCCTCAGTTTCCCCATCTATAAAACACGGCCAATGATACTGGCCTGCTCGGTAAAGCCCTTTGAGATCTGCTGTTTAAACGCTAGGTATGAGGATTATTTTTAAAAGCAGGTTAGTTTTAACAAGTCCCTTTAAATGCATGAGTCGTAGCCTGGTATCTCTGTGGCTCATAGACAGCTAATTCCATTCCTGCATTGTGGAAATTGGACCTAGATCTTCGGTCCCGCAGCATCAGGCACTAATCCTGCTGCTGGCACTCAGTGAACATCGGTGTTACCAGTAAAATCCTGTAACAGGGAGGAGAGAACTGGGAAACAGCGTCCAGGCAAGGCAGTGAAAGGAGCCGCTTTTCAGCACTTATAGCCCATGCGATTTAGAGCAGGGGCAGTGGGGAAATGCACCCCTACCATTGCACAGGAATTCTCTTGTCTCCCACAGGGATCACGCCACTCTGCTACAGCCTCTTCGCTCTCTATGACATGCAAACCAGGATCTGGTTCCCTCCCAACCATGTGTTTGAAATCAGCAAAGACACCAACCTGAATCTGCTCTTGCGCATGAGGTGAGAATCGCTGCCTTGGGTCACGGATGGCTCCCCGCTTCTGCCGGCTGCAGGGCCCCATGGCCAGCAGCTGAGTGGTGGTGTGGGCTAACATGCCGGGAGTTTTCATGGGAACACTCATGCTGGGGAGTGAGGCATTGCTTGCTGGTTTGTCTGGTTACCGGGTGAGGGAGGCGAGCAGAAGCAATGAAGAAACCTGGGTAAAGGTTGGCGTCAGGTCAGATAGCGACTGGGCAGCAGCTCTGGGAAAGTGAGAGGCTGTCAGTCAGTCTCGCTGCCTGACTGTAGTGCCAAGAGCTGTGCGGGGTGGAAGTGCAGTGGAATCTCCCATTCACAGGACCCCGTGTGCCCCTCAATCCTGACCCACATCCCCTGCTGTTCCGGTCTGTGCTTCCCACACTCAGCTCTGCTCCGGCTAGTCCGGACTCAGGCTTGTCCTGAGCAGAATCCACCAGTCCCGTCATTACATAGTGCTGGTGACGTGGACAAAGGTCCGCAGGGAAATGAGCTGAGGGCCACCTGCCTTCTACCTGTGACACGGGGCAGCATGTTGATCTAGGTCTCTGGGTATGAAAAGACCCGTCTGTGACTTGCAGCCATTCGCCAGCTTTGCTTAGTCATATTGCCTCTGTGAGGCTCTGAAATCCCCTGGCAATGAGCAAAGGAAGAGACGGATGTCCATGCTGGCAGCGTGCTGCAGTTAATGGCTTCAGTGCTGCTTGTCACAGCCTCTGAGTCAGAGTAAAGGCAAACGTGAGGGGCGATCACCAACCTGTTTGCTTTGGGATTTTATTAGGTCATGTGAGCCTCCTCTTTGGTGACTTGTGCTTCTAATTAGAAAGTGGAATGTTTGGCTGTAGACATCTCGTATGGAGCGCTGCGGCCAGGGGGTCACCTGTCGGGTGAGCCGAGCGCTGCGGCCAGGGGGTCACCTGTCGGGTGAGCCGAGCGCTGCGGCCAAGGGGTCACCTGTCGGGTGAGCCGAGCGCTGCGGCCGGTGCTGCCTAGAAATAGACTGACTAGTTGAAGTCCCTCTGTCTGACTGCCTGTAAATCGGCAGTGGCCAAAGCGTCTGTCTGTCTGTGCAGGGCTTTGGCCGCACGCATCACCCTGGCACTGGCATGTGGACCCTGGGCTTCTAAAAGGCAGCATGTTGTCAACCTCCTCTTCAGCGCAGAGGCAATGCCTGCAAAGACTACATGTCCCAGTGTGCTTAGCTCCGCTCGAGATGGGGCAAAGCATGCTGGGATAGGTAGTCTTGTGTTGCTGTAAGCAGCACCCCGTAGTCGCTATAGGCCCAATCTCTACCAAAGGTGAGGATGGGTGCGGTCTGGTGCAGATAGAGCATAGGTCTCTGGCAGCTGAGCCCCTGGGCTGGGCCAAGCATGGCCACCTGGACACTGGCTCTGAGAGCACATTACAATGGACAGCCTGATCCAAGGGCCGGTAAAGTAGATGGAAAGGGTCCCGTTGGCCCTTAGGTTACCAATGGCTCGTGTTGGAAGGCTCGCGTCCCCGCAGCAGCAGCACTCTGTTTCCTTCCCCTCCGAGACACAGCTAGGTGCAGCTCTGTCACGCTCTTCGCTCCGTCAGGGGGGGTGGCTAAGCCAAACGCTGCTGAATGCGGCTGCAGGAAAT
The DNA here is from genome assembly GCF_026122565.2 of Emydura macquarii macquarii. NCBI lineage: Eukaryota > Metazoa > Chordata > Testudines > Chelidae > Emydura > Emydura macquarii. Next base: position 3,127,858 of record NW_027132429.1, read on the forward strand.
CCCGCGTGTCTGCGAGCACCAAAATAGCTCTGCGCTCGTTGCTGCAGACAGAGCTGTGGCTTTGAGGGTTCCGGGGAGGACCAGGCAGTGGAGACAGAAACTCGCTTTGGCCAGCGTTTGTCTCTGAACTGTTTCCATACTGACTCTCTCCAATATGGGTGTGTGGGCTCAGCACCGTGGGCTCCTCGTCCTGGGTGCAATACGAAATGTTCTTTCCATAGCGTGAGCACTGTGCAGGGGAGACCGGACACCTCTCTAGCCACGAGCGTGCGTGAGAGAGTTGGTGAGCTAACAGCGCTCTGACCACATTGTGCGTGCAGCCAGTCTTGGCACAGTGTGCTTTGACTGTGGTTGCCTCCCTCCAGCCCGGCTGCTGCATCTTTCCTTTGAGACAGTGAGCTGTCTGGGGCAGAGACTGGCCCTGTGCATCTGTTCACCACCAGCACGAGCAGGCTTCTGGGTGCAAACCACTATGCCACAGGCTTCCTTCCCCTAACGCACCCGTCTTGGATCAGAGCCTCACTGTGCTGGGTGCTGGACAATACAAGTGAGATGGCGCCTCTGTGCTGCCAGGAGCCTGGCTCCTGCAAACACCTGTGTGCAGAGACGTCTGTGCAGAGGTGTTTGGCGGGGGTAAGGCTGTGACGGTAGCTTGCTGCGCTGGCAGCTGCTTGATTCCGTTGCTGTTTAACGGCTCAGGAGTCCTGGCGTCCATGCTGAACTGCTCTTGGCACAGCATCCCTGTACTGATTTCTGCTTGCCTGGCTCCGGGACAACTTGCGCTGAATGCCAGCGATGCCTCCCCGAGTGACTGCCTGTGCGAGCAAGCGTGCTGCACGGTGATAACTTGCCCTGGTGGAGATCAGTGTTCTCGACACTTTATAGGCAGGGAAACAGAGGCACAGGAGCGGTGCAGCCTGCCCCAAGGTGCTTGAGTCAGTACAACCCAGGAGTCCTCAGCTCCCAGAGGCGTATCTGCTCTGGCTGGGACCTCTGATTCCAATAGCATGTGCAAACATCAGCTGATGTAAACCATCTCCTTTCTGTGCTCCCCCAGGGCAGTGTGAGCGTGGTAGATGTGACGCTGGGCACTGGGGCTAGAGGGAGGGAGGTGCTCTCAGCAAAGTGAGTGCAAGGCCAGTGAAGGGCATTCCCTTGCAGGAGGCCAGCTGCACCTGAGGGGTCAGTGTAGTCCGGCAAGTTCCTCTGGACATAAAACACGCCCCTGGAAACCTCCAGCCTCTCAAACAGCCTGGAAATCTGCGTGGGAGGTGCCCAGGATTGGGGGCATTTGGCGGAGGATGCAGGCTTGTTCTCCCTCCGAGGCTCTGGTTGGAGTCGGGTCCGTGACACCTGAGAGCCGCTCCCATTCAGTGGTTTGGGCAGGGTCTTGTTCCTCATGGCCGGCTGGCGCAGCTTTGCCCCCCTTGCTTGTCTCTGCTGAATGGGCCAGGAAGTCTGAACTCCGCCTCCAGGCCAGGGCGGGCCTTGCTGGCAGAAGGGGGGAAATGGACCGGAAGGCTTGCCCTGCTGCTGTCCCGGCTGTGTCTCTGCTGCAGTAGGGGCACTCCCAGCCCAGCCCAGCCCACTGCATTGGCATGGACACTGCGGGAGAAAAACCACCTGCACCTTGGAGGGACGCAGCTCATACGCTTCCCAGCTGGGACGTGGGCAGGCATTCCTGTGACCGTGCCCCAGGCCACGGCAGTCCCCAAGGGAGCGGCCTGTAGTCTGCCCCCGCACAGACAGCAGCAGCTGTAGGATACCAGCAGCAGGGGCCAAGGCCTCAGCGCTGTTCAGGCAGACACTTGCCTGGCCATGCTACGCCACGCTGCACCTGGAGGGCCCGCATTCCTTGCTGCGCTCCCCTGCTGCACTGGTGAGGCTGCAGGGGCAGGTCCTTGCTGGTGTCAATCTCTGAAGCTTTGCTGCTTTGCGCCAGCGCTTAACTCTAGCGGGCACCTGTCAGCTTGGCTCTGTTGCCAGTCCCTGACCTTCGCAAACCGGGAGGTGTTCAATGGTTGGTTTCTTTTTCTTTGATGTGGAAAGAGCCTTAGCAGAGGGGTGGCAGTGTGATCTCGTGGATAGCGCATTGGACTGGGACTCAGGAGACCTGAGTTCTATTCCCAGGCCTGCCACTGGCCTGCTGGCTGACTTTGCACAAGTCACTTCGCCACCCTTTGCCTCAGTTTCCCCATCTGTAAATGGTGGTAATGATACTGGCCTCCCCCGTGAAGCACTTTGAGATGCACTAGTGAAATGCTGGCTGCTGCTATGGAGTGACCATCAGAGCTGAGCCCTGCAGCTGTGCGACGTACGGGGAAAAAGCTTGCCAGTGACTCCTGCCTACCACTCGGGGCAGCTTGGTGGGGACTCACTCAGACAGGAGCACCAGAATGTGAAGCAGAAGCAGGAGGATTTTGTAGCCATCGGTCTGGCAGCTGCTGAAACCGCTGGGGCCACTGGCTCCATGTTACTTCCAGAAGGTGCCCACTGGGCTCGCTGTGGCCATTTCCACCTCCCACAGGCTGTCTGTGACTGTCTCCTGCAGGTACTACTTCCGGAACTGGCACGGGATGAGTGACAAGGAGCCGGCCGTTTACCGAAACGTTCCCCGGCAGAGCGACTCCCCTGAGGACAAGCTGCAGGGCGGCGCGCTGCTGGACAGGTCGTCCTTCGAGTATCTCTTTGAGCAGGTGGGGTGCAGGCCTGCGTGAGCAGGCCTGGAATGGTGCTATGATTGGGATGTTTGCCACTAAGGAGGGCTGGCTTCCCAATGGTTAGATGTCCTCACGGCAAGCTGTTAACCCTGGGTGGGTCCAGTGCTTTAACAGACTGGGAAACAGAGGGACAGGTCTCCAAATAGGCCCTTGTCTCCCCAGGGATGAGCGCAGCTGTCATCAGTGCTTATCACTGGACCCCATGATACTCGGCTACAGCAGTGACAAGCGCAGGATGGGAACCTGTGTAGAACAGAACGGACAAGGGACACAGTGGGACTCAGGGCTGGCTTCCCGGCGCAGTGGCAGGAGGCTTTCTCGCTTCCCCATACCCCGAGCTGGCACTCGCCTGACATCATTCAGTGGCAGGAGGACGCCTTGCCGCCACGCTGTGGGCTTGGGAAAGGTTTAAACAATGATGTGGAAATTGCCAGATGGGCCCAGCGCAGGGCTCCCCTCCCCTCTAGCCGCAGGGAAATGTCCTGAGAGTTGGAGGTCAGGGCTCGTGCCCAGAAGCAGGAGGGTCTGCAGCCTTTCCGAGACCGAAGAAAATCTTTAAGGTTTTGCCTCATTTAATTTAAAGTTACTCTGCATACACTACAGCCGTAGGAGCCGACAGAAGGGCTCTCTCTTTAAGCCTCATGAGGAAGACAGTGAAATCTGCACGTGTGATTTGAGTCCCCTTTTCTCTTTGGAAAACCCTCTTTTTGTTGTCCCCTTTGCAGGGGAAATTTGAGTTCATTAATGACGTTGCATCTCTGAAAGACCTTCAAACCGAGCAGGAGATCCACCGATTTAAGAACGAGAGCTTAGGCATGGCCGTCCTTCACCTCTCTCACATAGCCATCAAACGGGGAGTCTCTCTCGAGGAAGTAGCCAAAAAAACCAGGTGATTGCTGGGTGGACGGGCTTCAGGGCTGCGCTTTCCACCTCCTTTCCAGGCAGTGCAGTGCAGTTCAGCTCGTGTGGAGGCTGAATTGCAGCCCCTTCTGGGGCAGACCTTGCCTCACACAGCTCTTAAAATAAGATGTTTCTTGGAGCTCGTTTCTGGGGGGTGGGAGCTGAGCCCAGCGTGGCACTTGTCCATTCAGGAGGTGTCTGCCTGGAATTGAACCCAGAGGTGAAAGGAGAGCGCACGTTCACATTGCACTGCTTCCCCTCGAACACAGCTAGATATACAGTGCACAGGCTGCGCTCTCCTCCAGCGAGCCCCCGGCACCCAGGGTGGGGGTAGGGCCTCAGACGCACCGTGCTGCGAAGGATACTGGACTCCGTGGTGGGACGGCATTGCATGAATCCCTCCTGCATGCTCTACTTGGCTGTTTGCTCCACCTTCTGTGTAAACAGGAGTGCTAACCTTCCTGGGGGCTGTTCCTTCCCCTGGGTCTCTTGCAGCTTCAAGGGCTGCATCCCACGCTCCTTCTGCCGGCAGATCCAGCAGAACAACTACCTGACCAAGTTCCGCATGAGGAACGTCTTCAAGAAGTTCGTGCAGCGCTTCCAGCGGCACACGGTCAGTGCCGGGAAGCTGACGGAGCAGGACGTCATGTACAAGTACCTGGCCACCCTGGAGAACCTGGCGCCCCGCTTTGGGAGCGAGCTCTTCCCGGTCCTGTCCTTGGAGACTGCCTCCGAGGGGGAGAAGGTGCTGCTCTACGTCAACGGAGGGCACACGCAGCTGGAGGAGCCCTGCACCTTGGCTCCCAGGGACAGGCCCCCCACCCACGAGGTCATGGTCACCGGCACAGACGGGATTCAGTGGCGGCCCGTCCCCATCGAGGTAGGCTTGTGCCCGGCTCCCCTGCCATCGGGGGCCTCTGGCTCCTACAAGAACCTACCTGGCACTATGCAGATGGGTGTGTGGGGGGATCCCCATTCTGGCTAGGCCTGAGCTGCCTCTCACTCAGAGGCACTGTGGCCTAGTGGATAGAGCACAGGGCTGGGACTCAGGAGACCTGGGTTCTGTTCCTGGTGCTGCCACTGGCCTGCTGCGTGACCTAGGGTGAGTCATGTCCCTGCTCTGTGCCTCAGTTTCCCCATCGGTAAAATGAGGGTAAAGGGACTGACATCCTATGAGAGCTACTGGTAGGCAAGAGGCAGGGCGTGATTGTCAACGGTAGGCGCCTGGGAAACCCGTCTCCAAAGGCACAGGAGTAGCCCAGCCTTGCAGGCAGGGCAGAGAGGGCATGAATGAAGGGGGCATTGGTCCAGTGTCTGAGGCTTGCTGTGTTCAGGGCCACGCAAGCCCGAGGACGCTGTAAGAGCCAAGACCATCAGGGGGCTCAGGGAAGAGCTGGATACGTTCCAGAGGACAGGCCCAGCGAGGGCAGGATAGGCTCTTTGCCAGAGGCTGGGAATGGCCGATGCGCTGGGTCACTCAGTTGCCTGTTCTGTTCATTCCCTGAAGTACCTGGCCCTGGGCCACTGTCGGAGGACAGGATGCCGGGCTGGATGGACCATGGGTCTGACCCAGTCGGGCCGTTGTTCTGTTCCTAAGCGCTGCTAACCCCAGGGACTTTCTCAGCTCACACAGCATGTTGCTAGCCCTGGGAAGTGGTGTGAGTTTGCCCTGAAAATGGCACGCTCTGAGTGTCTTGCCTCAGCTCGGGCAGGATGCTGGTGGCGGCTGGAGCTGACGGTGCTGCCCCTGGATGAAGATGGGAGCCCCAGTTTTCCAGGGGCGTGCAGCATCAGAAATCTGCTAAGGCTGAGTCGGAGCTGAAGTGGGTAGAAAGCCAGGTGGGGAGCTGAGCATGTTGTGGTGTGTGAAGGGCTCGCTGCTCGCGGGCAGGAGCTGACGACTGAGCCTGGAACCGCCGTCAGAGAGGAGGAACTCTCACCTGTGCTAGTGCCATGGCTGGAAGTCGGCGGGAGAATGCAGGACAGGCCTGGCCACCTCTCCGCCTGCCCTAAAGACCAGGCAGTGCTGCCCGGCTGCGTGGAGGGCCGGAGCTGTGACCCTACTTTGCTTTGCTTCCGCAGAGTGCAGGAAGCCACACGCACAGGGGTTATTTTGGGAGGAAGACCAGGACCAAAGAGCTGGAGCCCAAAGGGCTGTGTCAGCCGGTGGAGAGGAGCGAGCCCAGCTGGGTGTGTTTCTGTGACTTCCAGGAGATCACACACATTGTCATCAAGGACTGCAAAGTCAGCATCAACCGCCAAGACAACAAGTGCCTGGTGAGCAGGGTCTCGAGCAGGAGCTGTGCTCCTCTGGCTGTGTGAGAAGGAAGTGGGTCTAGTGGGGGCCTGGGATCTAGGACATCTGGTTCTGTCCCTGGCTCTGAGTGGGGTCTAGTGGTTAGAGCAGGGAACTAGGTTTCATCCCCAGCTCCGCCTTGTGTGGGCTTAGCCAAGCCCATCCTGCAGCATCTATTCCCTGGTAACGGGAGGGCTGTGAGGGTTTAATCCCTGAATGTCTGTCAAGCGCTTTGAGATCCGAGATGGTGTGAGTGAGTGGGAGTATTTCTCCTTCCATCGCCCTGCCCCTTCGCAGCACAGTCAGCCCCGGGGAGATGGCAGACTAAGGAACAGCTACTAGCTCCAGCCATCTCCAGGATGTTCTGCCCTATAGACGGGGGGGCGCCGGGGTGGGGACCTAAGGAAGCCGTGGGTCATGTGCCGAGCGGACAGTCAGTACCAGAATCTCAGGGCTTTCTCACTAGCGCAGTCCCAGTTCCCGCTAACTCACGTGCGCTGCTGTTAGCGATGTGCCCGGCCGCTGGCGGTTCCAGGGCCGTGTGTTGAGCTCTCTGGGGTTGATCCTTGAACCGTTGGCTGGTTCAAGAATCTGAGCTGGGCGGGTGAAGGGGGGACGAGACCGAGGCAACCTCTCGGCCATCCTGTAGTGACGTGTCCTGGCTCTTTTCCCCCAGGAGCTGGTTCTCCCGTCGAACGAAACCGCCCTGTCCCTGGTGTCACTGGTGGACGGGTACTATAGGCTCACGGCTGACTCCAGCCACTACCTGTGCCACGCGGTGGCCCCGCCGCGGCTGGTGATGAGTGTCCTGAACAGCATCCATGGGCCAATGCAGTAAGTAGCGCCTGCTGCCACGTGGGGAGCTGGGGGCTCCAAGAGACCTGGGCCCACCTGACCCCTTTCCCTCCTCCAGGGAGGAGTTTGTCTTCGCCAAGCTGAAGCGGGAGGAGCAGGACGGGTTGTACATCATCCGCTGGAGCGTCATCGACTTCAACAGGATGATCCTGTCGGTGGTGAAGAGGGACCGAAGCCAGGTGAGGCCGGTGTTGGGGGTGCAACAGCGTCCGAGAGGGGAGCCAGGCTTGCGTGTTGTAGCTCTGCCACTGTGGGGTGGAGTGTATGGAGCCGGCAGAGAATGTGGCTTTGAAGCTGCTCGGCCTAGTGGTGGTGCTGGCTCGCAGCAGACCCGCTCTCTGGCTCTCTCTGTTTCTGATCCATGCAGCTCCAGACACACCACGAAGCCCAACCCATCTCCCCCTCCATGCACATGTGGCTCTGCTGATGTGCAGCCACCTCTGGGGTGGAGAGTGGTAACTGACAGGCACAGAACACAACAGTGGGGCAAAGGGAGACGTAGAGCAGACACGAGGGTGAGCCCAGAGATTTTCCAAGGACCCTGAGGGACCCAAGGCCAATTGGAGTCCAGCTCCTTTTGCCTTGCTGCCCAGGCAGCATCTCCGTTCCTTAGGTCTTGGCTGAAAATCTCATTAATCCCAGGCTCACTCAAGAACACACATGTCCCAGCAAGCAGCTGCCATGAAGGCAGGGCCAGCTGGGAACTCCCCTGCTGGTTGGGACAGGCCTTTCCGCAGAAACACTCCGTTTCCCTTGAACCTCCAAACCTGATGTGGCACCACCCTCTGTGCAGGCGTTTTAGGAACGCAGGCCAAGTGCCAGGAGCCCCGGGAGGAAGGCTGCAGCTGGTACAGAGCCTCAGCCTGCCTTGTAACCTGCAGGGCATGTTCAGGCTGCCCTTCTGTCCCTCTGCTGCTGTGGGGGAGAGCTCTCTTCTGAGCTGACGCTGACCTAGGTATGGAGCAAAGCGCCGGAGCCGGGCTGCCACTTCCTTCCCTTTCTCGGCTGCGCTTGAACGACTGGCGCAGGGCAGTCGCGGCAGAGACTCGCACACTTGCTGTCTGAAATCCCAGCGCCCTGCTGAGTGGGGCAGTTCCCACGCCAGGCAGGTGAGCCTGGGATTTGACCAGCTCAGCTGTGAGAGGTGAGCTGGGGGAAGTGCAACCCTCCCCACGTGCGATGAAATCTAGGCAGCCAGCGGTCTGGCCTGCGTGCGGTGGGGAGACGCTGGGTAGCCATGGGGGCATGACCACCCCTGCCTGGAGCACGGTGCAGCACGCGACTAGGAAGGGAGAAGCTGCAGGTCACTGGCGGTTCTTAGGCAGGGTCTGTGCGTGTGGTATGTGTGCGCTGAGCGGGGCTGGGGTTCCCAGAGCCCTGGACAGCGGGCTGCCCACTCACATCGGAGTGTCTCTGTCCCTCCCTCCGCCGCAGGGTCCCGGGATGCAGGCTGCCCCCAAGTACAGGCAGTTCCGGATCCAGAAACGAGGTGACTCCTTCATGCTGGAGGGCTGGGAGAGGGAGTTCCCCACCGTGCGGGAGCTGATGGATGGTCTCAAAGGCTGCACGCTCAGGTCTGGAGACGAGACCTTCACCGTGAGGAGATGCTGTCCTCCGAAGCCAGGAGGTATGAGCTGCGCGGCCCTAGCCCACCACTGGTTTGGGGCATGGCACTCTGGCAGCAGCCCAGAATGCCCACGTGCAGAGTCAGTGACCTAAATCCAGAGCAGAGTCTCCAAAACGGTTTGTTTCAAGGCTGGTGGTGTGTCTGACCTCTTCCCATGGCCTCTCTCCCCAGAGCTTTCAGACCTGATCATCACCCGGAAGGTGAAGGACAGCACCAGGCAGATCCTCAGCCTGACCCAGCTCAGCTTCCACCAGATCCGGAAAAATGAGATGACCCAGGTTGGCCTCCCTGACGGGTGCCTGGGGGGAGGCTGGAGCGAGCCCAGAGAGCGCGGGCGTTTGCGGGGCAGGGCGGTGTCCTGGAGGAGAAGCTGAAAGCCAGGGCAATGGGGGCACCTGGGAGCGTTTCTGGGCCTGGTCCAGCGACCCTGTCAGGAGAGGGGCTCAGGCCCCGTGCTCCCCCCAGGGGAGCTTCCACCTGTGGCACGACCTCCCATTGGGGGGCAGGAGCTGGGCTCTCCCTGTGGCGCCGAGTGACCCCTCCCTGCCGCCTCCCCTTGCAGAGAGCTCACCTGGGCCAGGGCACGCGCACCAACATCTACGAGGGCGTGCTGCACGTGTGTGGGGGCGCCAGCGGGGATGACGAGGCCGAGTACTTCTCCACCGAGCAGAACAACAACAGCCGCGAAATGCACGTGGTGCTCAAGGTCCTGGACCCCAGCCATAGGGACATCGCCCTGGTGAGCCGAGCCCTTGGGATGGGAGGGGCGTGGGGGGAGCAGTTGGGCACCAGCTGCCTCCAGGCTGACCCCAGCTTGCCGGAGCTTGGTCACCTCCAGCGGCTCAGGGCCGGGCTATGGACGGAGCTCTGCAGCGATGTTGTGCGGACGGAGAGACCGGAGCCCTGCCTGGGCGCCTCGAGCTAGTGCCAGAGCCAGGGGACGGTTTGGGGTGAGGAGGGGCTGGAAAGGGGGTACTCAGCCTATGAGCCTTGGGACCCCGGGAGGAAGAGGGGATCTGAATGTGGGGAGCCAGCCCTGGGTGTGGATCGGAGGCTGGGTGCGGAGGGGCGAAATGGCCATGTGCCAGCCCTGCCAGCGAAAGCGCCACCCCAAACCAGCTCGCAGCAGCTTGTGAGCTGCCCCCCACGCTTTGCTTCGCTGGTCTGAGGCGGCTGGTGTCCTGGGGCCTGTGTTCCCGTGACTTCCCCGCTTCTCTCCGCAGGCATTCTTCGAGACGGCCAGCCTCATGAGCCAGGTCTCGCACCTCCACCTGGCCTTTGTGCACGGCGTCTGTGTGCGGGGCTCCGAGAGTGAGTAATGGCGCCCCAGCGCGTGTCCTCACCTCACTCCCCAATTGCCTGTCCAGTCCCTCAGGGAAGCGCTGAGAGGGCAGCAGTCACCCTGAATGCCTCCCCGTCCTGCCCCTGCAGGGGCCTCCTCTCAGCACCAGCTGATCCGGCTGCGACTTGCCAGCATGTCTCAATCCTGAGCATCCTCTAAGCTGTGCCCCTAGCCTGTGGCGGTGTCTCGCCCTCCAGTGCCAACGAGCCAGGCTGTAAGGAACGTCCTCTTCTGCCCTCTCAGATATCATGGTGGAGGAGTTCGTCGAGCACGGCCCTCTGGATGTCTTGCTGCGGAAGGAGAAAGGCCGGGTGACGGTCAGCTGGAAGATCACTGTGGCCAAGCAGCTGGCCAGTGCCCTGAGCTACTTGGTGAGAAGCTGTGGTTGGGAACTGGGCTCGCGCTGTCGCTGGAATGTGCCCCTGGCGTGGGTGCGCCACAGGAAGTGTTCGTCTGAGGCTGCTCCAGAGAAGTGTGGGCATGTTTAGGCCCCTTTCGCCCCAGCCCCCCGGGGAGTGCCATCTCCCAGCATGCGACTGGGTGCCAGCTTCAGCTTGATCTGTGTAGGGTCTCAAATCCTCTCCCTCACTGCCAGCACCTCTCCGCACAGAGCTGGCAAGTGACTCCCCCCAGGTAATGCAGCAGGACCGTGGCAGGGCTAGGGATTGAACCCAGGCTCTTGAGGCCCGGCCCAGCCCCTTCCCCAATGTGCACAGCTGGGCTTGAAACATTGTGAGGCGTTCTCGGGCAGCACCTGACCCGCAGTCCCTGATCTAGGAAAGCCGCCCGCCGCTCACGAGCTCCACAGATGCTCACAGAGGCTGTGGGTGGCAAGACTCGGCGAGCGGAGAGCTGCGCCACGGCTAGTTCAGCCTTCTGCTCCCGTCTGTTTCACAGCAGGGGATGGGCACGGAAGTGGGAGCTGTGACGAGGACCCAGGAGTCCTAATATCCTCTTCCCATGCATGCTCTTGAGACGCTGCAGAGTTCGTGGGAGTATCTGGAAGCGCCAGGGCTCCTCACATCTCCTTTTGGTTTTATAGGAGGACAAAAACCTGGTGCATGGCAACGTGTGTGCTAAGAACATCCTGCTGGCCCGGAAGGGGCTGGAGGACGGGTCGCTGCCCTTCGTGAAGCTGAGCGACCCTGGGGTCAGCTTCACGGTGCTCTCCCGAGAAGGTACCTGGCCTAGCTCACAGCGCCCTCCCTTGAGATGTCCGGCTTGTCCCCATGAAGGGGGAGAGCCCAGCGCGCCTCGTCTCCCGGAGGCAGGTGTTGCTTTCGTGCCGTGCTCTGCAGCATGGCGCAGGTGACTAGTGTGAATTGCGCACCAGCTGTGCTGAGTGAGTGGCCGCGTTTCGCCAGGCTTGCCTTGTGCGCTCCCTGAGCGGAGCTGCGTGAGTCAGCCGCTCTGGCATGGATCCCCTAAACAAACGGAAGGCGATGCCCTTCTGCAGCCCCTTCCCGCCCAAGGGTCCTCGAGCGCTTTGCAGACTTCGCCGAACACCCCAGCTGCTCAGTGAGTTGCTGTGTCTGCTGCTGAGCTGCAACACTCCACACCAGCTGAGGGCAGGACGCGGAGGAATAGTTTTTCTGTGGAAACGGTTGGGAGAACTGGATGCAGAATGTGACCATCCATGCTAGGGTTTGGCCAGGTCGCTGGGGCCAAAAGAGCCTCGGGATCAGCTGTGGCCAGGATGTTTTAGTCAGAGTCCTGAGCACCGGGCTGGGGCACTGAGATCAGCGCCAACACCCAGGGCAGAGCCACCGACTCCACTGCTTGTAGCATAGCACCCTGGCCACTGGCGGGGCACTGGGGATGGCACTGACTCCGCCCCTGCTGGCACAGCACCCCCTAGTGTTGCACCGTGGCACTGGGGTCTGCACTGATGCAAAGGGGAGGGCCAGCCTGCAGCTCGGCTGTTCTGTGCTCGTGAGATGTGGCAGGGTCTGAGCACAGAGTGGTGAGGGCGACGCCCATGGGTGACTCTGGCTATCAGGCCCTGCTCGTGGGGCTTCTTCTCTTTGGTCGGTGTTGGCTTTGTCCTCTCCCAGGAACGGCGAGTTGCCTAACCAGGAGCCTCACCTGCCAACCCACTCCCCCGAGCAGGGCTGGGCACTGGAGCTCGTCATGCCAGAGCTGCACGTGTGACTTTGTCTGAACTCCTATTGAGCGTGTATCCTGGCCTCCACGTACAGCAGGAGTGGGCTGCCTGACTCCTTGGTGCTCATCCCTTCCCTGAGCTCCAACGCTGCCTACGCAGCGGGTTTTCCCACTCACCTCCCTAAGCCAGAGCTCCTAGAATGAGCTGCTGGTGGCATGTGCGGTCACCTCCTGCTGGGACATGCCCTGCTCAGGCAGCGTCCCCGCATCAGCCCCAACTGATCCCTCCCTCTTCCCCAAAGAGCGAGTGGACCGGATCCCCTGGATCGCTCCCGAGTGTGTCCAGGATGTCGGCAGTCTCAGCACCGCAGCCGACAAGTGGAGCTTTGGCACCACCCTACTGGAGATCTGCTTCGACGCGGATGTCCCGCTGAAGGAGCGCACCCCCTCTGAGGTAACACCAGCACCTGGGTGCCTGGCGCTCCCCCTCCCCAAGTAATGATCCAGCTATGCCCGCAAGCTGCCATCCGGCAGGGCAGAACAATAGCCGGCGTGGCAGGAGACGCTCTAGCTTTCCTGCTGAGGCCGGCATGACAGTGGGAATGGGATGTGCCTAGCGGTCTGAATATCCATGGTCCTGAACCTCTTTGGGAAGAGGCCAGTCTGTTCTGTGGCAGCCCAGTGCTCCTCTGGGAGCCGGGGGGCTGCAGCAAAAACCGTCTGCTGAGGCCCGGGAGTGCGCTGAAAGCACCCCACGTCCTTCCAGCAGACCGGAGGGCTATGTGTTCTGGAGGGGGCAGGCCCACTGCTTGGTGGGGCTGCAGGTTGTTGTGTGGCTGTGTACGGCTCATCGCAGCCAGGGTGCGGCTTGCTCAGCCTGGGAGAGCTAAATGGGATCTTCCCTGCAGAAAGAGCGTTTCTATGAGAAGAAGCATCGCCTGCCTGAGCCGTCCTGCAAGGAGCTAGCCGCCCTGATCAGCCAGTGCCTGAAGTACTCCCCCAGCGAGCGGCCCTCTTTCCGGACCATCCTGCGGGACCTCACCCAGCTACAGCCGCACAGTAAGGCCTCTTCCCCCCCACCAGCTGGCAGTGAGTACCCGCTGCTGCTTTAAGTGGGGGCTGGAAACAGACAGAGGGAGACTTCCTGGCTCTGGGTGGCTTTTCCGCTCTGTCAGGGCACCCCTGGAATTGCAGCCATGCTGGCATCTGCTCTCTTCTCCTTCCTGGCATTTGGTGGGCGGGGCGACCCAGGCAAAACAAACCTGCCTCCCCGTGGGGCCCAGCCAGCCAGGTGCAGTTACCCTGGGCTGAGGCCACGCGTGTGGGTGTCTCTCTGAATCCCAGAAGCTGCCTTGCACCCGGTGCCCCGCATTCTTCTGGCCACGACGCAGCTCCCTTTGCTGCTCCTCAGCTGGCTGGAAGAGGTGGCTCCTGAGCGAAGCGTCACCTTGGCGCATGGCTTGTGCCAGTCCCGTCAGCCACACAGCTCTTCTCCTTGCATTCCAGACCTCACTGATGTCACCTCGGTGAGTCCCGACTTCCTGGTGTCTGACCCCACCGTCTTTCAGAAACGCTACCTGAAGAAGATCCGAGAACTTGGGGAGGTAAATTGCATCCATAGCAACCTGCGCCCCTGGTTTCAAGACCCCGTGACAAGGCATTGACAAAGGGAGGTAGAAGTGGCCACATCCCCCGAGCGCTGCAGTGGCTTAGAGAGCTGGGCAAAGGATCAGAGGTTTTACATGGAGGCTGAGGACAGACTATGTGGAAGGCAGGTGTAAATCCTCCTGCTTGAGAGAGAGCGCTGCTGGCTAAGGTCCCGGGCGGGGAAAACGCTTCCCCTGCAGCCAGGTTAGGGCGGGATTGCTGTCTGGGAGGTTTCTTGCACCACAGCTGGTGAGACAGGCCACGGGTCTGCTCCGGCCTGATTCATCGTGGAGTTTTAGGCCCGCTCTGTGCTGACCTGTCACTGGGAAGCTGGGATTCCCTGGCTGTTCCTGTTCATTTCCAGCCCAGCATGGGGCTTACGCCCACCTCTGGCTAGCTGCGCTCGCTGGGCACTGCTGTGGACGTGATGCTAGCAGTGCTTGGGCACAGTCTGGATCCCAGGCTCGGTTCTGGCAGAGGACATTTCACCTAGCATGCTTTCTGTCTAGCAGCTAGTGTGTCCCCCCAGAGGCCACTCCCTGCTCCGGGGCAGGATCTCAGAGCCCTGTTCCCATCTCTCCCAGGGGCACTTTGGCAAAGTGAGCCTGTGCTGTTACGACCCCACCAACGACGGCACCGGCGAGATGGTGGCCGTGAAGTCGCTGAAGTCAGGCTGCAGCCAGCAGCTTCTCACCAACTGGAAGAGGGAGATCGAGATCCTCAAGACCTTGTACCACGAAAACGTCGTCAAGTACAAGGGTTGCTGCAGCGAGCAAGGTACAGCCCGGCTGCCCCTGGGGGGCGCCACTTGGGGGAGGATTGCAAGAGAGCATTGTCTTCCCCATCTCCGCCTGGCTGAGAGCAGCTGTACGGGCTCCCTCCCCAGCCGGGTAGAGCTCAAACAATCCAGGGATGTGCGCTACGGGCACCCCGCCCTCTGCAGACTGACCCACCTGTGCTGCAGGCGTTAAGCATCACGGGCGAATACCCAGGTCAGAGCAGCACTCTTGCAGCTGGCAGCCAGCCGGCAGCTGTGCCCAAGCACTCCTGACAAAGGCCGCAGCATGGCCTGGGCACAGCTGCACGCGGGTGGCGTCAGGGCTGCAGCTGTCGCTCTGCCGGAGCGTGGGACGTCAGGCGTGACGTCGCAGCCTCGCGGGGGGCGCTCAGCCTCTGGTAGGACTGAGGCGGGGAGTCAGAAGGTGGCCGGGTTCCCCTCGGCCGTGCCTCTCTGCTCTACCGCCTGCAGCAGCTCCTCCAGCTGAGTGCATTGCTCATGTCCGGCTCCTCTTCCAGGGGAGAAGATCGTGCAGCTCATCATGGAGTACGTGCCCCTGGGCAGCCTGCGGGATTACCTACCCAAGCACAACGTCGGCCTGGCTCACGTCCTCCTCTTTGCCCAGCAAATCTGTGAGGTAACCACACGGGGCAAGCAAGGCAGTGCCTGGGGGACCGGTGCTGACGCTGTCACTGCCCTGGGGAGAAGGGGCTACACCATGTCTTTGCTACTCCGGAGTTGTGGTGGGGGTGCCGGGGAAACGAATGTGCAGTGTTAAGAGGAAGAAGTGGGGTCTAGTGGTTACAGCAGGGGGAGCCTGGGAGCTGGGACTCCTGGCTTCTACCCCCAGTTCTGTCAGACTTTCCATGTGACTTGGGCCAGTCCCCATCTCTCCATACGCTTCATGTTCCTGGCTGCAGAATGGGGATAACCACGTTTGTTCTCCGCAGGGCATGGCTTACCTGCACTCCCTGCACTACATCCACAGGGACCTGGCCGCCAGGAATGTGCTGCTGGAGAACGAGAATGTGGTGAAGATCGGTGACTTCGGACTGGCCAAAGCCATCCCCGAAGGGCACGAATATTACCGGGTCTGTGAGGACGGAGACAGCCCTGTCTTCTGGTAAGTGGGCAAACAGGAATGCTTTGGGGGCTCCCCATGCTTTCTCTTGGAGGGCAGCGCCGGTAGCTTGCTAGCCACCCCGGTGCATTGTGCAGAGCGGACTAGCCAGCCGCCTCTTGTTGATGGAGAGGGTTGGCCGGATTAAACTACCGGTCCCAGCATGGCTCGAGTTGGACCATTGCACGCTGGGACCTGTAATCTTTGTGAGCCACCCACAGGTGAGTGGCCTCAGGCTACGTTGTACAATCGCACATGGCATGTGAGAGCCGTGGTGAAAAAGCAAATTCAGTAACACCTGGAGGCTGTGGGCGCTGAGGGGATCCCCTGGCCAGCAAGTCTGTCTGAAGCATGGCCATGGATAACCAGCATCTGTGCCGCCACCTCCCTCGGCGACTTCCAGAGCAAGTCTGCTCAGACATTGCCGCCGAATGTGCGTGAGAGGGTCCCACTCCCAGCTTCCTTCTCTGCCACTCCAAGGGCGTGGCTGGGAGGCCCCGAGGAAGGGGATCCTGTCCTCCGGCCTGCAGGGTCTGGCCTGTGGCTCAGAGACATCGTGCGGTGCCATGGTGCGGAGTCTCCGTTGTGAGCCCCTCTGCGCTCGAGTGCCATTTGGAGGGATTCTTGTCATGTCCTGGCTGTGGGTCCCTTGTTGCTGATGCCCTGTGGTGGCGGCTGTAGCTTGATGTGCCCGTGTCCCCCGCCCGGCCCCGCAGGTACGCCATGGAATGCCTGAAGGAGTGCAAGTTCTACTACGCCTCCGACGTCTGGTCCTTCGGGGTCACTCTCTACGAGCTCCTGACGCGCTGTGACTCCAGCCAGAGCCCACCCGTGGTGAGTTCCACGCTGGGGAGGGGAGAGGACTGACCTGGGGGGGGCCCTCTCCTGCCCCAGGTAGCTCCTTGTGTTCAAGTTTGCTGAACAAGTAACAGGCGTGACCCTCCCCCCAACCGGCTTTGGTCTCCTTCCCTCTCTCAGAAATTCCTCGAGATGATCGGCGCCACTCAGGGGCAGATGACGGTGCTGAGGCTGATCGAGCTGCTGGACCGGGGGAGGAGGCTCCCGAGCCCCAAGGACTGTCCTTGCGAGGTGAGCTGGCGCCCTTGTACTCCGCTCAGAGTGGTGCCCGTTAATAATCGCTCGCTGTGCTATACCTGTTCAGCCCAGCGGGACCCCAAGTGCTTCACAGACTAGACAGGGATTGCCTCTTCCGCGCCTGGAACGCATCCACCTCTCGTGTGGGACGTGACAGCTGCTGAGCATCTCAGGACAGGAAGTGCAGCATCCACTGGAGCTGCAGGAGCGCAGGGAGGCAGAACTGACTCCATGTCCCCCACGATGCCAGGGAGAGCGCCACAACTGTAAAGTGCTGGGCCTGGGCAGGTCCTCGATGCTCAGAACTGTGCAAGTCAGGGCCTGACCTCGTGAGGCAGTCTCTCTGCCTACCTAACGGGGACTTCACAGCCAGAGATCCTGGCTAGGTGCTGACTGCCTTCACTCTGACCATGGACGGAAGCAACAGCCTGACCTTTCCCCTACACCCAGTGCCCGGCTGAAGTCCGTGAGAGCTCTGTCCCAGACTGCTGGGGCTGGGATTCCACTCAGACTCCGCAAGCTTGATGTCTCACCAGCATGTTGCCCTGCCGTGTGCAGGGGCGATATCCTCCAACGCCCGTGGCCATCGGCAGAGAGAACCCTTAGCTAGCAGATGAGCCAGGCTGGTTCCTGCTACCTGGGATGATTTTGATAGGCTTCAGCGCAGCGGATGGTGCGTGTCAGTAAGAGCGTGGTTCCGCTGCTGCCTGCCAACTTGTGTCTTCCTGGCTGCCTTCTGGCTCAGGGCAGGGGACAGCTGCTTGGAGACCTGGGTTTGGTTTGTGCCCAGCCTGCCTTTAATTGTTCTTTCCCCCTGCAGATCTACCGCTTAATGAAAACCTGCTGGGAAGCCGAAGCTTCCTTCCGCCCAGCATTCAAGAACCTCGTCCCTGTCCTGAAGACCTTCCACGAGAAATACAAGGCTCAGGCTCCCTCGGTCTTCAGCGTGTGTTGAATGGGACGCTGGGGAACGTGCTCGGGGAAGGACCACGGCCTTGTTCAGCTCCACGCCTTGATGGTGGAGCAGCCAGACTTGGTAGCTGGAAACCCTCTGACAGAGAGATCTGCTGTGAGATGCTGGGGCAGTTGGGACTTTGCTGCCTGCTGCCTCTGTGCCTGCTGCTGCGTGGAACCTCCAGCAGACCTCCAGCGCCATAAGCCCCATGTAAGTCGAGGTGGATGACGAAGCTTCTGTTGCCACATCTGAAATCTGGACCTGCTGCTTTGGCTGGATTCGGAGTCTCTCCAGCCAAGTGGATTTCGGCACAAGGAAGGCTTTCCTTCTGGACAGTGCAGTCTGAAGAAGCTGCGGGGCTACCTACCAAGCAGGGCAAACTGCCTTCCTAGCACATCTCATTGACCCTCTGGACCTTGGCATCGGAGGCACGTGTCAAAGCAGTGCAGCCAGAGCACGGTGTGCAGTGAAGGGGCGGATGTTGTATCTTGGAGCCTAATGTGCCGCATCCCGGGTCACCATCGGGAACTCCGAAAGCCTTTGCAGGGAGCTGGAGCTGGGCAAGGGGAGGAGGAGGGCGCATTGTTAAGACAGCAGCTGAGCGAGAGCTTGAAGCATCATTAAAAAGGATACACTGGGCTCGCTCCTGCTCTCGCCTCCAGCCAGACAGGCGCGCTCAGCATGCTGCGCTCCGTGTTGCTTTTGCAGCTCAGGGGAACGTGCCTGTCTTGGGCCTGTCCCACACCTTTTGTCTCTGAACTGGGGAGAGCTCTGGCCCATCCTCCAGCTTCTCCGGCTCCTGCCCGGTTTGTACCATAAAGCACCACAGTGCCTGCTTCCGCTGGCCACCCCTGAGCATGGGCAGAGGTGCTGTGCCCCCGGGACAGTGGCTGGCTTCCTTTATAACCCCCCGTGTGGCTGCTTATGCCCCCCTCTGCTCCCATCTCTTCTCGAGAGGAGAGACGCTTCCCATCGAAAGGCACTGCTGCTTGCAGCCTGGCGGCAGGTGCAGGCAGGCTGGGTGCTGCCCTCTTACAATCCTAGAAGATTAGGGATGGAAGGGACCTCAGGAGGTCATCTAGTGCAGCCCCCTGCTCAGAGCAGGACCAACCCCAACTAAACCATCCCAGCCAGGGCTTTGTCAAGCCGGGCCTTAAAAACCCCCAAGGATGGAGATTCCACCTCTTGGCTCTGTCTGCTGGGCCTGGCTTTCTCAGCACAGCCCCCCTCTCGCTCCACAGCATCTGCCCATGGGCTTTGGAGACTCTTCGCTCAAAGGCCTTTCATTTGTTCCGGAGTAGCCTTCGAGCCACTCCTGCAGCCTCGGCTGTCACCCCACAAAGTGAGTGGGTAACAAGGGGAGCTCCTTGCCCTCTCCCCCACTGTCAGGGCAGCTTGGGGCCCAGAAGGAGCATGTGTTGGCTACTGCCCCAGTTCCCTGGCAACCACCCTGCACAGGCAGCTCCTATATCCCCTTGCGTCTCTCGGATGCCGTGGTGCCCCCGTGGCTGTGTGCTGCAAAGGGACGGACCAATGCCACTCACGCTGCTGCCCCCGGCCACACGCCAACCAAAGGCTTCTCCCGCCTCTCCTCTCCCAGGGGCCAACACTGTGAATTAGATCATGTGGTCAGGGGGCGTGGAGTCTGCGGGCCTTAAACCACCTCTGGATCGCAAGTCAAGAAATGCCTTTATCTGCTCACCAAATCCCAGCCTTCACCCTTGTCCTCTGGTAACTACAGCTCACCGAGCAGCTGCCAGCGCTAGCCAGGCTTGTCCTGAAAAAACCCGTGAGCTCTTCAGCCCTGGTGGTGGGGCCGTGCCTAGAGAAGCAGCGCAAACAGCATCCATTCGAATGCCCCCTTCATAAACAGGGACTGACTGCTCCATAAACTTGGTGTGCACACGTGCGCGCTCGTCTTGGTTGTCTCAGATTCATTCTCCATGCGCTGCAGAGACGTCTGCATCGCCCCCTTTGGCGGCGTTTCAAAACCGAGTGGAGGGCTGGCTCAAGCCTTGACTGAATGAAGACTTGGATCTGTGCGCTGCAAACATCCACTCTACCAGCATGCCTTTAGCCCTCACTGTTAGTGGCCTGGAGTGCGTGTTCCTAAGGAAAAGGCTGTGGGCTGTACCCAGCCCCCCGACTCTGCAGAACATTCGGGGTCTGTTGGTCATCTCATCTCACCAGGAAAGATGGCTTTGAGCAAGCAAATATTTGTGGCACTTAATTACTAAAGAAATGTTCGTAGTTGGGTGTCTCCACTGCTTCTTCTCTCAGATGCGATTCTGGGAGTCCCCTAAGCCTCAAGCTCCTGTCTCGTAGCCACAGGCTAGACAGCAGGTGATAGTACCTGGGGCCCAGCTTCAGAGCTGAACAGATTTCAACAAGGTCAAGGAGCCAAAGTCGATACAGTGCCTGCACCTAGGGAAATAGTCATGCCAGCTCCGATCCTGCTCACCTGAGGTGCTCGCAGCCTCGGAAGGATGCAGGCATTGGAGCAGCCAGAGCTGCTCTTGATTCCTTCCCTCCCAGCAGAGCTGCTGCGTGGCTGCAGCAGGGAAGGGATGTCAGCAGCTCCAAGGATGCCTGGCTTACATCAGACCTGCTGCTGGGGAGGTAGCTCCCCCTGTGGTCTCCCATAGTAACGGGCCAGCGCTTCAGTCTAAAAATCACTGGACACAGCCAGAGAATGCACTTCCAATTCAGGATCAAAGATCCATTTTCATAACGCAGTGGCCCTTGAGGGCTACAGATTGGACATCGCCGGCCTGCTACCACATTGGACAGCTGCGGTCACCTGACCTCTGCTTTTCTAGGAAGCTGCTATGTGAGGAAATCTTCCTTTAGTATTTGTAACATACCTCGTCTTGCCCTTGTATCTTGCCACTGTGTTTCCACATACACACCTCTTCCCTGACCCATTCACTGGACAATTGGTGAGGAATCTTGTCATCTGACCAGTTTGTTGGCTTGGTTCGAAGTAAATAAAAGGGTTGAGAGGAGAACTGTGTGTTTAGAAAAAGTGCAATGTTTTTGTAAAGGAAAGAGGATAATTTTGCCTGACTCAGCAAAAGTCACTCTAAAGAAGGAGGCCTTGTATTTACTGTTCTAAAATGATGCTGTTAACCTGTAAGAGTTGATTTCCCCACCCTTTATTTATTGTTGTCTGCTATGTAAATGTCGGTGAAATAATCT
The DNA here is from genome assembly GCF_026122565.2 of Emydura macquarii macquarii. Taxonomy (NCBI): domain Eukaryota; kingdom Metazoa; phylum Chordata; order Testudines; family Chelidae; genus Emydura; species Emydura macquarii. The sequence goes on from NW_027132429.1 coordinate 3,148,494, forward strand.
CCACAGTGAGCCACGCTGCCTGTCGCATTGAGCCATCCTTCGCCATGGTCTGTGTGTAGACCTTCAAAGCAAAAATGGACTTCAGCAACGTGCCTTGCATCTTGCAGTTGTGCCGGAGCTGTGACTCCCTCTCTCTCACCTCGGAAGCATGGGTGATTTAACAAGCTGCAGCTTCCTTGCTTCTGTCCAAAGCTGCTGTGTGTACATAGACTTTTTTCTATTGGACAGCTAGAGATGTTTATCTCATGTGAACATCACTGGTCTCTGTGCTAATCTAGCAATGCTAGTATAAAAAAAACTGTAGCTGGTACCATACCTGAAATTTTCTTCAAATAAATTACTCTGTAAAGTACTGAGTCTCTTTAAAAATGCTGCTGCTCTGCATGCACAGGCTTGTAAGATAGATCAGCTTCCATAACAGATGGTTGAAGAAGGGCAGGCTCTTGGTGGAGTGATTTAATACTTGTATTATGTTGGCACTTAGAGGCCCTAACTATGGATCCAGCCCCATTGTGCTAGGTGCTGTACATGAACATAATGAAGGGACTGTCTTTAGTGGGGGATTTTATTTGTACAAATCTAGGGCTGCTGGTTTGCTGCATTCGCTGTGTCCTGTATTGTACCTTTGGGGCTGAGAGACTTGTGTTTTGCAAGGGTCTTTAACCCCACAAAATCTGTCCAGTGCTGGAAGAAATGGGATTGAGAGGAAATTCATAAATTCCAAAGCTGCACTGCCCGTAGACCTTCCCCCAAATAATTCTTAGAGCAGATCTCTTAAAATAACTTCAATCTTGATTTTAAAATGGTCACTGATGGATGATCCACCATGACGCCTGGTAAAGTGTTCCAATGGTTAATTACTCTCACTGTAAAATTTTTAAACTTTAATTCCAATCTGAATTTGTCTAGCTTTAACTTCCAGACATTGGATTGTTATACCTTTCTCTGGAAGAATGAAGAGCCCATTCTTAAATATTTGTTCCCCATGTAGATACTTACAGACTGTAATCAAGTCACCTCTTAACCTTCTCTTTGTTAAGATGAATAGGTTTGACTTAAGGAGCTAAACCTATCACTATAAGGCATGTTTTCTAACCCTCTAATTATTCTCACGGCTCTTCTCTGAACCCACTCAAATTTATCAACATCCTTCTTGAATTGTGGGCACCAGAACTGGACACAGTGTTCCAGCAGCAGTTGTACCAGTGCCAAATACAAAGGTAAAATAGTTTCTGTACTCCTACTCCACATTCCCATTTATGCAGCCAAGAGTGCATGAGCTCTTTTGGCCAGAGAGTGACACTGGGAGCTGACTTTCTTCACCATGCTTCCCAAATCTCATTGAGTCTATTGCTTCTCAGGATAGTCCCCCATCCTGTAAGTAGGGCCTACATTTTTTGTTTGTTCCTAGCTGTATACATTTACATTTAGCTTTCTTAGTACATGTTGTTCGCTTAACCATTTTCCCAAGCAATCTACATTGCTTTGAACCAGTGACCCAGTCCTCTTCGTTATTTACCACTCCCCCCAATTTTTCTGTCAGCTGCAAACTTTATCAGTGGTTTTATGTTTTCTTCCAGGTCATTGATAAAAATGTTAGCATAGGGCCAAGCACCGATCCCTGTGTGACCTCACTGGAAACATCTGCTTGCTGATGATTCCCATTTAGTTACATTGTACGACCTATCAGCTAACCAGCTTTTAATGCACTTAATGTGAGACATGTTCATTTTATATTGTTCTAGTTTCTTAATCAAAATGTTGTGTGGTACCAAGTCTAGAGCAATCTAAGTATATTACATCAATACTGTTACCTTTATCAACCAACCTTGTCATCTCATCAAGAAAAAGATATCAAGGTAATCTGGCAGGATCTGTTTTCCACAAACCTACGTTGAGTGATGTTAAGTCTACTGCCCTCCTTTTAGTTCTATATTAATTGAGTCCTATAGCAGCTGCTCCATTATCTTGCTTGGAATTGACAGTGGGCTGCTAGGCATGTAATTACCCAGCTCACCCCATTCACCCTTTTTGGAAGTGGTGCAACGCTTGTTTTCTTCCAGTGTTTTGGAACTTCTCCAGTGCGCCAAGACTTATTGGAAATCAACATTAATGGTCCAGTGAACTCAGCCACCACCATGGGTGACAGAGCTGCCCGGAGCTCTAAGCCACGGGCCCCACGGTGCGGTGGGTGGCTCCCAGACTCAGAGCTCCCAGCCCTGGCACCCAGCTCCCTGCCTCTGCAGGCAGTGGGGGGCGGGGGGACCCTGCCCTGCCCTGCCGCTCTCCTCACCCCCACTTTCCCCCTCAGCCCCCCGTGCCAGGGTTGTTTCTAGGGGCGGTCAGGGAAGGGCACAGCCGTGATGGCGGTGTAGGGCCCTGCCTTTACTCAAAATAACTATGACCTAAACTGACCGGGGCAGGGCCCATCCGCCAAGCGCCGCTCCCTGCGTGCCGCGCACACCGATCCTCCCGTGCAGCGGGGCGGGGCCGGGGCCGGGGCTCGGTGCTGCTCGGCCGCGGCCTGCCTGGCCCGTGTTCTTACCTGGCCGTGCGCCGGCCTGGCGGGCAGCCTCGCTCGGCCTCCCCTCTGCCGCGGCCAATGGGCGGCCGGCGCCTCTGCCGGGGGCGGGGAAGAGGCGGTGTTTGTACCGCCGGCCGGGCGCGGCTCGGTCACGGGGCGGGGGGCGAGCCGCCTGCAGCGGACACAGCCTGGCCGAGGGGCGGGGCTCCGCCGGGAGAAGGGGGCAGCTGCCCCCGCCCCGCCCCCCTCCCCCCCGAGCAGTGGGGCTCAGTTCTTCTGCTCGGGGGTTGAGGGGACTGCGTGAGGGGGGGTCACGGACGGGTCACTGGGGCGGGGCCGGCCAGGCCAGGCAGCGCCTCAAGGCTGACCCTCGTAGTATCCTGGCCAATCAATCAGCGCGATGCTAGTGTTGGTGGGCTCTTATCGACCAATGGGATGTGTGGATGCTGGTGGGAGGGGGCAATGGGCTAACGGGATAGTCTCCCTCCGGCCAGTGGGCGTGAGGGATGCTGGTGGATGGGCGGGGTTACAATGGCCCAATAGCGAGGCGGTAGATTGGTGCCGCTCTTTCCCCGGTCCGCCTCCTCTCTATGGTCTCAGGAGGCGGATGGTTCCCAAGATGGCGGCGGCGTCTGTATCAGGCGCCGCGTCGGTTCCCAGCCCGGAGCCCCCCGGGCCGGAGCCGGAGTCTGAGGCTGGCCTAGGCCGAGCCCCCGAGGAGGAGCTGCCCTCGCTGGACCCGGCCGAGGTGCGGAGCCGCCTGGAGCGGAGCTCGCGCCAGTTCCGCAACCGCCGCAAGGTCCTGATCCGGGGGCTGCCCGGGGACGTGACCAACCAGGTACGGGGGGGCCGCGGGGGAGACGGGGCTGCCCGGCGGGGTGACCAACCAGCTACGGGGGCCGGGAGGGGCGCGACCCACCGCGGGCGGGGCCGGGGAGCGCGAACGTCGCCAGCGCGGCCCCTGGAGGAGGCTGTGGGGCCGGGCCGGGCCGCGGGCCTGGTGTTCGGCTGGGCTGGGCCGTGACCGTGACCAAGCGGGGGAGGGGTGACGCGACTGCCCGTTAGTTGGGGTGGGGAGAGCAGGCTAGGCTGGGGTTGGTGGTTCCCAGGGATGTGGGGGCTGGGCTGCAGGTAGGGCCAGCCAGGTGCCAGGCACGGGGCTCACTGAACATTAGGCGGGGGCGAGGCTGCTTGTGGCTGTGATCGTGCGGCTGTGGGAGGGAGATGTTGGATTCAAGGAGGGGGCTGGGGTCTAACAGCCAGAAATGGGTGACGCTTTATCTTATCCAGAACTGGCCCAACAGCTCCTCAGCTGTAACGGCGGGTCAGGGACTTTCTGAAGTTGTCGGGAGTTTGAAGGCTGTGACAAGTGTCTCCTTTCCCCAGTGCCCAGCTCTGATCCCTGACTCCTAACCAGGGTCATCTGCATGTTCAGGTGGCTGTTACCTACTTCCTTGTTGGTTTAATCTGTGCAACTTCAGTTGCTGTCTCATGCAGCGATTAGAATCTTGCCTTTAAACAACTCCTGGATGACACAACATTAGAAGGGGCTGTTTATGCTGTTTGCTGATCCTGCCCTGGTTGGCTTGTCTCTCATCTTTGGTTCTTGGCTGAGACGTGAGTTTGACCTCTTGGCTCCCTCCACACCCACAAAAGTTGGACTTTGCGGCTTCAAAACACTTTATAAACACGCTAACCCTCTCGACCCCCAGCTCCACTCCAGGAGGTAGTAAGTGCTGTTCCCCTGTTTTACAGGTGGGGTGCAGACAGGTGAAGTGACTTGCCCAGTGCTTGTGGGGAAGTTAGCCAGCATTCAAACTCTGGGTCATTAAAGGTATCATAGTGGCTAAAGGGTTACAATTGTTGCTAAAGTTAAATAGTCCACAGGGACTCTGTTTGGGACTCAGTAGCAATGGGTTTTTATACTGTGTCTCCAAGTCTGTTTGCTTCTGATCTGGTGGTAGGCTGCCTTTCTGCAGTCCACTCATGTCTCCCGAGTTATACTCGCCTTTTCTTTCTCACTTTATAGACAAGAAATTAGATCTATAGTGCAGGCTATGCCTGTGTGGCATAGAATATTTCTTTGTAGACAAGTGTGTTTCTCGTAACTTAGTTGCTGCTTAGTTTCGATTTATTCAGCTGTGACTGATTCCCAAGGACTGTGAAGGAGGTGCAGTTCTCACCTAATCAGATTGCCCTTTCCCAATCCTGTTGAGGGGATAGGGAATCTGACTTTGCTTCTCAGAGGCTTGTGCAAACAGTTGGATTTCATGGGGTCATGACCTGCCTAGCTGCTTCAAGTGAATCGTCAAATACCAAGAGAAACTTGGTTAAAAGCGCCTCGTTTCATGGCAAAACTGGAGATGTTGCATTACTTCGATGCAAAACAGTGAACTGTTCCACAGTCATAGGTCTTCCATGGAAATTGGTCTGAATTTCAAGTTGGTGCAAAACCCCCAGAACTCAGCGAATGCTCCAAAATCTCACACAACTTTAGCCTTTCGTTCTCTGTAGCCTGTCTCCTGCATAAGAAGCAACCCAGGGCCCTCTGCCATAAAAGCACCTCGCTTGCTTGTCCTCTTTTCAGCACGGCTAACGTTCCTATTCCCAGGATGAGGTGACCTGGCTGTTAGGAAGGACAATGGGACTGTGCAGGAAATCCTTGTGAACACAGTTCTATTGTCATTCCACAGAATCAGCTCATCAGGTAATGGTTTGATCCCATGACCTGCTCTCATTGTTCCGCTGGATCACTTGACTTCCTAATGCTGTCCATTGCCTTCAAAGTGGTGTGGCCTGGCTTTCCAGAAGCACTTGTAAAAGGTATCACAAAAGACTGAGCAAGCAGCAGTCCCTCCTGCAGATCGGTAGGCTTGCATTGGAAGGGCAGCATCCATTGCTGTTTCTGGAATGTCTCTGGCAGCTTAGGTCTCTTTTGCGAAAGGTAGCACTGCAAACAGGCTCACACTCACCCACTTCTGCATGTGGGTTTCATTTGAGGGAGCCCCACTCCTGACAGGGACAGGGAGCCAGTGTCAGGATTTCTGGGTTCTGTTTCTAGCTCTACCATGGACTTGCCATGTCACCTAGGGCCACTTACGTCATCTCTTTATTGTACAGCTGGAGAAAGGGAAGCATAAAGAGAACCACCTGCTGGCGGGGACTGAGCGGCTCAAGGTTTATAAGTCACTTGCGATGCTTAGATGAGAGCTGCTAGAGAAGGGCAAAGTCTTGCCTAAAGTGTGCCTGTGGCAGCTGTAATAACTCACTGGTTTGAAGATGCTTATCTGAAAGGAGAAGTGTGCGTAACTTCAGGACAGTGCTCCAGCAAAACACCCAACATTCTTGTTGGGAAATAGGCTGCCTGGTGCTTGTGTTGATGAGATTGTGCCCCTCAGAGAGTACAAATGCTGCATCATAGGCATGGGATGTTCCTCCGGGGCGCAGACAACAGCCACAGTGAGTGCTCGGTGCACGTCGGCTGCAGGGCTTTGCGGGTGTATGTTCAGGCCTACCAGCTCCGCTGCTGCTTTCTTTTCCAGTACTTAGGGGCCTGAGAAACAAACTTGCTCATCGGGAGGTCTTGGAATGTGTCGTCTGAGGCTGTCTTTTGCCTAGAAGTCAGTTTTAGAAGCTGCAGTTAGTGTGTGTATTTAACAAGCTGCTGCTCGCATGCCAGTTTGTTCTCTTAAACGGATTGGCATCAGTAGCAGGATTTCCCACAGTTTGTGCATCATCTTTTCATTTGATGGGTTGGATCGGTTTTTGTGCCTCCCAGTGACTCGGATCCACTCGCTGTACAGATGACATGTCAACTAATGCCAACCGCTCCTTCCACAACAAAACCCAGCTCCCAGGGCTGCTCCCCAACCAGCCCTGGCTTTCACAGGACTTAAGTAGCAGCAGCAAGGACTTGCCTTGGCCTCAGTCTTCCCATGAAACCAGAGGGAGCTGTTTGAAACCGGTTCTGTGGAAAGCTGGCTGGCTTGGAGCCATTTGAGACATGCTCCATTGGGCCTTGTTTACTCAGGGCTGTAACCCATCCCTGCCCAAGTGTTTCAGAGGCAGGAAATGCCAAGTCTTTTAGCTCTGTTGAAATGTGGGAATGATCCTGTTATGTAGGGGTTTTAATCTTTGTTTTTGTGATCAGCCCTGCCACTGAGATGGACTCTGTTCTCCCTGGCTCTGCTGTGTGTGTGGGGCAGGGGGGTGGACCCCACTGCTTTTTCCCACTAGCTAATTATGGTCCTTGGGCAATCCTGACTGGCTCCAAATACTCTGTTCCTTCGTTTTCTGTTGGAGCACCACTTGCAAGCCAGATTTCAACCCGTTCTGAATTGAGCAATGAGGTTTACCTGGTTAGTGATACACGTCCTGACAGTACTACATGCCTAATACCTTATCTCTCTGTCTCATGGCAGATTGTCTGCTCCCAGACGGGACCTGGGGAATGGAGGGAAAGTGATGCTTTGCTTTTGGGCTGTTTAAATGCAAGAAGTAACATGCCTTCTCTCCACGGAAGCTGATTTCTCTTTGACTTTGTTTATGCAGGAGGTTCATGATCTGCTGAGCGACTATGAACTTAAATACTGTTTTGTGGACAAATACAAAGGGACTGGTGAGTAAAGCTTCTCTTGTAGAGAGCTAGTCTCTTACGAAGGGGATGTTTTGTTTGAATGTTGAATCTTCTCAGACTGAGACTAATCTAACAAACGTATGCCAGTAATCAGCTCTGGCTCAGCTCCTGGGTGAGTGAATGTGTCCTTTTCCCAACCCCAGGACCTTAGGGCAGCTTCTCTGTTGCTTGGTGTTCTGGAGGGGGACGTGGTAAAATGTGGGTTTGCTTTGTCTGAGGGCTAATCTACCTCCGTGTAAACACAGCTTGCCAGGCTTGTTCTCTGGCAGTGCTGTGAACACTCTGTCTTTGTGTAGGGTCTTTCTTCAGTTGCACACATTGGGTCTATTAGTGAGATGGCTGGTGGTTGAAAGCCCCAGGCCTCATGGGTTGCGTTGCTTTATGGAACCCACAGGAATGCTTCCTCTATGTAGTGCTGAACTAGGGGCGTCTCAATCCAGTGAGCTCCTGACTCGCCTTGAAGAGTCTGCAAGGCAGGGCTTTTCAGCTACTCTGTCTCTCTGGCACTCTCACAGCCTGTATAGCTAAAGGTTCTCATGGATGGAAAAAGCTTGTGGAGTTGCATGAGGTGGCTGTTATGCTGGGCCATTCACCCCTCCATCTGAGTGTCCGGGTGGAGGTTGGAACAAATAGTTTGAGCCCCTCACTGCCATTCCGTATTGGGCATCGCTAGCAATCACTGGAGAGATGGTCCCAGTCTCCACCCTCTTGGGCCGTTAGCCACGAGAGTTAGGAGCATGGAATGCTAGCGTCTGGGACCGTGTGACCCCCTGCATGAGCCTCTACCTTCCTGCTGGGAAAAGTCTTAGAATTCTCTGATGTAATTATCTTCTGTTAATGTTGTTTACAATGTTCCAGTGCTTTGACCAAGACTTCTGTCTTGTCCTAAAAGCTGATAGAAAGCAGAGTGCATGATCCATCTTCTGAGCAAAATGTCTGCTGTGCCAGTACACTCTGTGAGCCAGCTGTCTGTCTGGGCCTTAATTGACTGCCTCATGGGGAAGTGAGCCCTTCTCAATAACCTAGATGCTCTAACAGTGTGCAGTCTATCCCTCTCCTCTCAGTGGTTTAGTGACTTTAGATGTCTGGGTACAAGACAACGTTGTGTGGTTCTGGAGCTGGTGTGTGAATGGCATGGAAGGTGTGATGCACTAGCTGGGTGCTTGCTGCCGGCTTGCAGGGTTTCTTGCCATAACTCTCCGATTTGGGTGACTCCTTGCTTGCAGCATTCGTCACCTTGCTGAATGGGGAGCAGGCTGAGTCGGCCATCAACAAATTCCACCTGAGCAAGCTCCGGGACAAGGAGATCTCTGTGCAGCTGCAGCCCACAGATGCCCTTCTGTGCATCGCCAACCTCCCCCAGCTGTACACACAGCAGCAGTTTGAGGAGCTGGTTCGGCCCTTTGGAAACCTGGAGCGCTGCTTCTTGGTGTACAGTGAGAAGACAGGCCACTCCAAAGGCTATGGCTTTGTCGAGTACATGAAAAAGGATTCAGCTGCCAGAGCAAAATCTGACCTGCTGGGCAAGCAGCTGGGGACCCGGACTCTGTACGTTCACTGGACCGATGCCAGCCAGCTGACTCTAGACCTCATTCATTCCAAGTGCTTGTGTGTGGACAAATTACCCCACAACTACAATGAGCTGGAGGAGCTGAGGCAGGTCTTCTCGACTTTTTGTGCCCCCACCTTCTGCCAGGTGAGTGAGCTCCACACCGGGGGTTTCCTGTGTGTACATGATGCCGTATCCATACAGTGTTGTGGAGACCTGGCACCGTACAGCAGGCAGGGCAGGATGAGGCCTAGAAAAGCCTTGCCAGAGCGGTTATTCTAGCAAAGCCTCTTGGGAGAGACCCAGTGTAGGCTGGCGAGAGAGCGTTTGCCAGTCTCACTTACACCGCTTCTCCCAGTGAAAGAAGCGATACTGGCAACAGCCCTTTTTCTGGTATGACTGCGTGTGCGCCAGGGCTTTTGCTAGAATAAAAATGTCCAAAAATCCCTCCCAGTGGACATTAGTGTACCAGCAAAAGATCTCCAGTGCAGACCTGGCGTTAGATGGAAGACACGGTCTGTACCCCAGCACCTTAGCGCTGCCTTTGCAAGGCTTCCTCCAGGTTGCTGGGACCAGCCTCAGTGGGCTAGGTTGCATCTTGAACTGGGGTGGCCACTATCTGGGTAAACTAGCCAAGATTAATGAAGGCTCCCTCCTACCTAGGTCTTTCAGTGATAGAAAGATTCAGGCATTTGCCTTTCACTAGGAAGACGACACGTGTCAATGTGTCTGGGTAGGTCCTGAAAGTGCCCCGTAGGGTGTCCCACTAGAAAATGCCTTGTGGCTCCCTGAGACCAGTGTAGAAATGACTTGTCCTTGTGCCATCAGTCTCGTGTCTGCTTCCACATGTTGTTGGGAAAGTGCCATTCTGCTCCGCCTCCAGCTCTCTTCCCTTCCCTGTCATGGAAGGAATGATCTGAGACTCCCTGAGTTAAGGAACCGAAAAGATTGTGAAGCGAAGAACTTTGCAGTTTAAACTGCAGAGCCTGGCTCTGTGAGGCAGGAATGGGATTTAAAAGCTGGGATTTTCAAAGCAGCTTAAGGCAGTTAGGTACTCGAGTCCCTTTGAAAATCCCACCCTGAACCCCTGAGGTGCCTGGGTTACATGGTGTCTCCTGCTGCCTGCAGAAGGGGGTGACATGCTGGCAGGCTCCCGTTCGCAACCCAGGGCTCTGAGCTCCATTCGAGCCCGTCGTAAGCTCTGTGTCCAGGCCTGAGCTCCGGCCACGGTCAGTTTCCAACTGGAGTCGTGTGAATGTGGATTGGAAAAATTCACAGCCTGAAGGATCTGAAAGCCCAGTCCGCCTAGACCAGCACATAGCACCTCTCTGCCTCTGTGGCTTTATGTGCTAGCAGCCAGTGTCCTCTCTCCCTATTGTGCTAAGCCTCCTTTTCATGGCTTTGTTTTGTGTAGCTGGCGTATGGTCAGGACAGCCAGCTGAAAGGCTTTGCAGTCCTGGAGTATGAGTCAGCAGAGATGGCAGAAATGGTCCAGCAGGCCACGGATGGCCTGCCACTTGCTGGGAACCACGTCCGCGTCTCCTTCTGTGCCCCAGGGCCTCCTGGCCGCAGCATGCTGGCTGCACTGATAGCAGCACAGGCGACGGTAAGGTTCACAATGCAGCCCTGCTTAGGCAAACCTCATTGTCCTGCAGTCTGTTCACATCTCCGTCCAGAGCCCCTGAGGCGGCTCCTTGCACCTTTCCAAGACCAGCTCTCTAGCCTAGAACAGGCTGTTCCGGTTCAGATCCCTGGCACAGGGCCCTGTTCCAACAACTCTGATTGCTCACAGAGCTTCCTTCTGTAGCCTGCAGCTACTGTTTGTGGGCATCTAGTGTTGGTTACAAGGGTTAGCTTGTGTGTGAAGCCCATGTAGATACTGCTAGCGTTCAGCTGGGCTGAAGGGAACAGGACATGAATCAACTTACTGCTCACGTGGGAGTTGCTGTTTACAGCAGCAAAATCTAATGTGGCAGTTTTGTCGCTACAGAAACCAACAGGCTGTTCAGCATGAAGAGGCTTGATACTCACATTCCACCCATGTAGGGGACGGGACGGGACGTCTGCTCCATCTCTCTGCACTTAATCCATGAACTATAAAATGGCCTGAGCGCTGCAATTTCAGTTCCTCTCTAGCAAGCAGAATGTCCCACTTTCCCTCTGGTCCAGCGTCCTGCAACTTCCGTGTTACAAATACTCCATGTCCTGTGCCATTTCAGATACTAAGAGACACGTGCCTCTTGGCAGAGAGGGGAGGTTGGGTAGTGACAGCTGTGACTGCCATGGTTGCTGCTCCATACAGGAGGGTTCCTGTCTGCACTAGGAATTAGTGGCTGGGGTTTAACTATCCTCACCAGAACACGGGGGAAGTACTGCTGAGTGGGATGCTTGAGCTCCCAGGTGATCAATCGCTGGTGGCTCTGGGATGTGAGGCTGGTGTCCGTGCTGGAGTTGTACAGAAAATGGGCGCTGGTCTTCTTGAGAGCTGGATCCAGGGTCAGGTTCATAAAGACAGTGGGCTAGTAACTGGGTCGCTGGGGCAACAGAGTATCTGATTTTGGGATGTGCCGTCTCTGTTCAGAGCATAGTGGCATTCGGTCCCAGATCCCAGTCACCACCAGATATCCGTTTCATTGTGGAGTGCGACTGTAATTCAGATTCCTTCGCCTCGGCTGACGTTTTCAGGACTTTAAAGCTCCTTCAAATCACTTTTCAGAACAAATTTCTGGTCCCCTGGAGCCAGGCTGACAAAGGTATTGGGCCGCCTGCAGATGCCGATAGGGCCTGTGGGGTTTACCAGGCAAGGAACCTGATTTCCAGTTGAAAATCAATGGGATCAGGTGCATAACTCACTTGGGCGTATTTGTAAATCCCACTAGGCACGTATCTGCATCTTCAGGTGCCTAAACCCCTTTGTCAGTCTGGCATTGTGTTTACAGCCCTGCTTGGGGTCTCTAAGCACTGCCATAATGAAATAATGAGAGAGATTCAGACTCTGACGTGGAAAACTTTTTTTAAGGCACTTAACCGTGGGAAAGGGCTTCTTCCAGAGCCAAACTTCCTTCAGATTCTTAACAGCCTGGGGAACCCTGCTTCGATCCAGCTTCTACTCAACCCCCTGCTTCACGGAGCTGCTGGTGGAAAACAGGGTAAGAATGAGTAACTGGCTTTCTTAGGAGGTGCAACGGGCCTGATGTAGCTGTTGTAGTTAGTTGGAGCTCTGCAGGTCCTGTGCCTGTCAGTTACTATGAGGGACGCCCAAAGCTCCCCAGGCAGTTAGATATGAGTCAGACTAACCGTGGGAGCAGGTTGTTTTGTACCAATGGTCACAGTCGCTCTATAGCTGTATAACTACGCTGCTCCTTTGTAAGGAAATGACCGACCGTGGTTGGGAGCAGAGCGCTGGATTGAGGCCCAGCCTCTTCAACTGGTCAATAGCAAGTCCAGGCTTGTGATCTGCTCCAGAGAGGCTGGTCAGCATCCAGCCACACCGCACCACGTCCTCATATGGAGCTGCAGGAGCCCAGCCGCGCCCAGACCTGTTCAGGTTTTATCGGTGTCTCAGTTAGCCCCAGTGTGGGTCCACTCCGATTATCAGCTCTGCTGCTGAAGCAGCAGACAGATGACTTCCTGTTTGTATTTGCACAGTGCTTTACAAACAACCAGCCAAGGGCCTGGCTGTGCGGAGGCGGCAGAGTCACACGCAGAGCAAGGCAGAGGTCTGAGTGCAGACAGGCACAGGAGCTGAGTGAGGGGGCAGAGTCTGGTAATAAGATACTGTCCCCCAGTGTGGACAGTGGCTAGTTGCCTGCAGCCAGACCCCCTCCATGCAAGGCTCTGCTCGGCCAGTGCAAGCTGTGCTCTCAGAATGGTCTCTTCCTCTTTCTTTCCAGGAATCCTTGGTGCCCCCCCATCCATGCCGCTCATGACCAACCCAGCCCTCTCCGCAGCCCTTCTTCAGCTAGCTCTGCAGAACCAAACCCAAGCACAGCAGGTACTCAGGCAGGACACTCACGGAACTGCGGGGAAGCTACTCTGCGTCGGACTTAATAACTTCCTTTGCTTGCGTCTATGTATTTGTAAAGCTCCAGTCACTAGCACAATTGAGCACCTGGAAGACACTAGCAAGTCTGTCTTTACAGCCCCTCTAGGAGGGGGGAAGTATTGTAGACTGGGCGCTAAGGCGCCAATTGGCTTGTTTAAGAATGCACCTGCAGCCTGCTGCAGTCAGGAGTAGCGCCGAGCAGTGCTTTAACCACAAGGTTATCCTTCCTCTTCCAGCTACATCCAGCTGCAGGTAGAAACTGGGGAGAAACCTGCCCCCCTTCCCCACCATTTTAAAGATGCCTTCTGTGGGGAACCAAGCTGAGTACCAGGCATGCTTTCAGAAATGGCCACTCATGTCCGTGTGCTGTGGTTCTCGTGTGCCCAGCTATTCCCAGGGCCTGACTCCGCTGTCTCTGGTTGGGGACAAGCACTCAGTGACCTCCTCTTCAAATGCTGGACTTAACTGAACCGAAGTCTTTGCCGTCTCAGTCAGTGGAGCTGTGTATTGCACCTGCTGCACTTCTTACTGTCCCTGTTTGTCTTGCTCTCTCTTAACCCTGATGTAACCGGCTTTGCCTCTGAACGGCGTTCTCCACCTCCCCAGAGTGGCTGGTATAAATCTGAGCAGTTGGAGGCTGGTTAAATGTTGACTCTAGATGTTCGCTAACGTCTGCTCCTTTCACCTCCCGGGTCTATTCAGTGATCTGTCTTTCTGCTCTTTCTTGCTTTGCTTTCTGCCCCAGAAGGCATTGCTTGGGAACTCCCTGTTACTGCAGAACCAAGTCTGGACACAGCTGCTGCAGAACAAGGAAAACCAAGCCATATTCCATGTGAGTGGTAGGGGGCGTCCTGTGTGTGTGTGTGTGTGTGTGTGTGTGTGGTGTGAAACCGCAGTGCCAGGTGCATCCTTGGTCCTTGTCTGGTGTCATTTAGGGCTCGATTGTGACATGCAGAGCAAGGAACAGTGTGTCTGCTGCACCACCCTAGGAGGCAGATGCTCCCGTGTCACAATTTCTCCTATCTTCTTGTTCCTGGGAGATGGTTACTGCTGGTCCATGGGTTTCTGCAGGAGCAGGAGCCAGGCCTAGAACAGCAGGACATTGCTTCAGCTCTCCCCATGATTTAGGGGGTAGTGAGGTCTCCAGCCATTCCCCTCCCTCCCACATGTTTTGGGGAAAGAATAAGCAGGGCTGTGGCCCTCTTCACTCTATGCACCTGGATTCAAGTACCCCGTGTAGGGCTGTAAGGAGGTTCTGGAGTGGGCATGTAACGGGTCACAACCCAGCCCCATATAATCTGAGCATCTCCATTGGGCTTGATAGAACCCTCCAGAGTGTTCTAGATACCTCCCTACCTTGAGCTAAGGCTTAGCAAATGGCGTGTGCTGGTCCCTACGCTGGGCTTCTGCCAGTGGCAGAGGGTGTGGGGACCAGGCCCACGCTGCATTCAGCTTAAGCACAGTGAGTTCCGGGATGTGGAATAAGTGGCACAGGTGTGTCCTGTGGCTGGCGCGTTTGGGCCGTGCAGCGCCAGTTCTGTTGGACTAAGTTAACATCTCCCTTTGTTAGTAACTCGGCTCCAGCGCAGGACTCACCCCTCATTCTAGCAGTGAAGTGAGTGGTCTGCACTTGCGTGGGAATAGCTGGTTTTCTATTTTCCGTGGTTTGTCTGTGTAAAGATCCACGCAATTGCTGCAGCCCCAGTCTCCCTGTCAGCCCCTCCAGGGCGAGCTTTGGAATGCAGATAGCGCTCTGGAAAGAGCAGCAGCGGCTGTGGTGTATTCCTCTCTGTGCTTTTGCCACATTGCACTGAGCTGAAACTAACAAGCTGTGTTGTGAATCCTCCATGTGCATGTGCCGCGTTTAGACCACTCGAGTGCGAGCTGAGCTTTCAAACCCAGTTTCCTCGGTCCCTGAGCATGCAAAGATTGCCAGATCTTCGGTCTTCTCTTCCTTTCCTGGGGGAAGCTCCCAAGCTCACCATCTGAAAATGTTCAAAGCTCTGCCCTAATGTGTCTGAACCCACCTTCTCTACACCCCTGTATCTGGGAGGGGTGCGCTTGTACCGCAATAGCAGGACTTCCTTAGCATGAGGGCACCCAGGTGCAATCAGCATTGGGGCGTGACCCAGCCTCCCCCCCCTGCTGCTCTTCAGAAATGTCCCTCTCCCCTGGGGAGGGCGACGGGCTGATTCACCCTGCCCACCTGACTGGTGATGTCGTGGACGCAGATTGTTTCCGTGCACATGAAGGGGCCTTTCTAGATGCACGGTCAGTGGGCGGCAAGCTGGGGTGTAGCTCCGCAGTGCACAGACCATACACGTGGACTCTGCCACGGTGCGCTTGGATCGACTGTTTTGGGACTGGTGCATGTCAGAGGGCTCTAGGAACTCGTGCGCAGTGCCAGGTTGGCATCCTGCAGATTATGCGCCCGCTTGCTGTGCATTAACTGCTCGTCCAGACGTGCGAAGAGCTGAGCGCACTGTAGGCACCCATTGGCTTGGCTTCGCTTCTTGCAATGCTCTCACCGCTTGGCTGCGCCACTGGCCTTTGATACTAACGGCCTTTCCTGCTGTGTCTTCCGCCTGGGCCTGAACCTGCCTCTTGTTTGCAGAAGCCTGGGATCTTGGGGGACTGTCCTCTCAGCTCGCTACAGCACAGTGCCTTGGGGTTGGCGACCCCGCCGGCTCAGCCTGGAAACTCGCTGCTGGGAGAACTCTCCTCAGGTAACGCTGTGGGTTTGTGGCGCGAGACAATTGATCAGGAGTCGTGATTCCTGCAGCACGTGCTGTGCGCTGGGCAGAGCTACAGCGACTCACGCGAGGACAGCTTCTGTTCTCTGCACAGTGCCCCATCCCAGACACGGAGGTTTGCAGTTCCACCACAGGTGGCAGAACAGGTGTCTGCCTGCCCCCTGGGCGCTGCTGGTTCACCAGGCCACCTGTCCCATGGAGAAATAGTTGCTGTGCGTGTCACTGCAGATTGCTCAGCTGGCACTGGCTTCAGGGACATGGGAGAAGTTGGGGTCTAAATCCCAGGCATGTTGGCGGCTCTGCCTGTGTGGCAGTGATAAGGGAAGCTGGTCCCAGCTAATCCTGGCGGAGGGCAGAGCCCTTTAGGAAAGCATGGTGTGTGAAGATTTATCGGGTGTTTGTATTCACACCCTCTGGAGTAGGAGCCATCCGTATGAGCCTGCGGAGGAGACTTATCCACGCCCAGCAGCAGGTGTGTGGGCATGGACAGAGCTGTTCTCCAGCTCAGAGGCAGGCCCATGTGGGCGAAGGGGAGGGTGAGAGCTCCGGCACGTGGCTGGGTGGCTGTCTGTAAAGCGGTGCCATCTCCTCTCCGCAGGTGGGTCTCTGCCTGCTGACATGACACAGGGGCATGTGAAGTCACCAATCTTGCCTTCCGCGAGCGTTCCCCTGGCATCCTTCTTGGGACCAGTGGGAGCAGATAGAGAGAACTCGGCGATGGGGACACAGGTGCCCCAGCTGGCCTCATCTCCTGGGACCCCACCAACCCTGCCAGGCCTCAGTACCTCCATCCTGGGATCTGCAGCCAGCGGACTTCAGAAACCGAAGCAGATGGAGAACGGGCCTCCTTTATCTGGGGTAAGCAGAGCAGCAGTGTCTAGAGCCTGCTGGCTTGGCCCCACCGAGCACAAGCACATCTCCCTCATCTGGTCAGTGCGTCCTTAAGTGTGCAGCACTTCCAGCCTCTTCTGCCCTGGCAAAGCAACCGGCTTGTGCTTCTTCCCATCCTCCTGACTCACCTCTGGGCAGCCTGCCTTGGGGCACGCAGTCAGGCAGGCGTAATCCCTGGGACTCCTTCTCTCCTAGGTCTCGCTGCTGGGAGAGCCACCCAAAGACTTCAAGATTCCTCTCAACCCTTATTTAAACCTGCACAGTCTTCTTCCTGCAAATAGCCTTGGAGGTGAGCCGGGGTGGGAGCTGCCCCTTAAATTGCCGGTAGGGACAGCGTGGATGTCAGCATAGCCCTTCAGCTAAGCGTGCCCTGAAAACAGGCTGGAGCTGGGCAGGGGTCTGTGTGTGCTGGGACCAGACGGTGTCTAGCACAGGAAGAGCCCTGGCTGCAAACCTGGGGGAGGGAGGCTAGACTCCTACTGCAGCTCAGCCCCTTCTTTGCACAAGAGGAGGGGGGATTGTCAGCAGGAGCCTCCAGTGCAGTTACCAGGCCAGCCTGGCACCTACCGCTTGCGTCTTCAGGCAGAGGCCAGCTTCCCGAGACTCCCTTTGAATGGGGCGGGGGGGAGCCAGGCTTTGCTTACTGGCTGGTTTGCGTGTCCTATCTGCTGACCTGGGGTCAGGGATCCCCTCTTCAGACGTGAAGTCACTGGCCTAGGGCACCGGGGCGGGCGGCGTCAGAGCCGGGACTCTCCGTGCTGCACTGCCTCAGGGGTATGTTGGAGATCCAGCCGTGTCCCCGCCACAGCGGGGACTCTTGAGCTTCGGGATTAAACTCAGCGGATGGCAGGATGGAGGGACAAACGACTTTGGTTTTGCCTTGTGTAGCTCAC
Source organism: Emydura macquarii macquarii (assembly GCF_026122565.2). Taxonomy (NCBI): domain Eukaryota; kingdom Metazoa; phylum Chordata; order Testudines; family Chelidae; genus Emydura; species Emydura macquarii. Next base: position 3,165,785 of record NW_027132429.1, read on the forward strand.
TAAAGCGAAGCCAGGCTCTGTGCCCAGGGCACTGCAAGCGCCCCACAGGCCTAGCTCCCTTCTCCGAAGCTGGGGTGACGGTACTCTCCAGGACTGTCCCTGGGCAGGCATGGGGCATCCTGGGGAAGGGAATCCCTAGGGCTGAGAGTTTCCAAGGAGAGCTGCCCCTCCCTGGGGGCGAAGGGCTGGGCAGAACGGTGCTGTTGGGTAATGAGACAGCCAGTGCAGCCCAGCCCTGCCCTTGGCTAGCTGCCCTGGTGTTAATGAGTAATGCTCTATCTGCAGGTGGTGCCAATAAAGCGTTTAATCTGAAGACGGGAGTGCTTGGGAACGTTTCCAATCCCAGAATTCCACAGCCTGACCCGTCACTGCCCTCCCCCGGGCTGGCAGGGGACAACTATGCTTTTGACTATCAGCCGGTAAGTACCTTGGACAGGAAAGAGCCACCAGCCCAGGCTTCCACAGGGACAAGCTGAGTCCTCTGGGTATTAAAGCAGCAGAGCAGGGAACAGAACCCAGGTGCCCTGCCTCCTGTTTGTCTGCTTTAGACAATAACCCCTCCCTGCCTGTCAACGCGGTCGGGTGGGCCGTGCGTTACATCGCTCATGGAAGTGGCTGTGTAAGAGCCGTGCGCTCTCTTTCCTTTCTCTTGGAAGGACTTGGGATCCCGAATGTATCCCCAGTCGAGGGACCACGCTGGGCCCATCCTGGGCGGATTTGTACACAGCAGGCACAAGGTAATCACTGCTGGTGTTCAGCGGCTCTAACCGGCTTGGAAGGGGCTGAGCCGTGGAGCTGTTCTGACTGTGACCGGCTGGATTCCCTGTGTCTAGGTTACCGGGCACTGGCCTGCACTGGCAGCTCTCGCATACTCGGCTCTGTGTGCAGGGTTCACCCAGGTCCCATCTGCTCTTTCAGTCTCTGCCTTCCCACTTCTCCCGCTCTTCACCCTTCTGGCTTGCTGCTCATTTCCTCTCTGGGGGTGTGGCCTGGTCCAAAGGGGCTCCATGGATTGGCTGGTTGTGGGGTATGGGAGGAGCATTCCATCCTAAGCTCCTCCCACCAGTCACTGGCAATGTGTGCTTTGGGGCATGAGTCCTGCAGCTCTGCATAGCTTTGTTTCTCCTCCCAGCACCTTTACACGGCTGATCTTTATCCCCTCTGCCTCAAAGGCACCAGGCAGTTGCCTGTCCCACGAGTCCATGGCTGCTCATAGCTCCAGTGGCTGAGAGGGATCAGTAACAAGGGCCTTCTTTGTGGATCTCCTCAGTGGGTGCAAGCTGCTAAATGGAGAAACAATTCCTAGGGCTGGCCGGGAAAGCTGAGACACACGTCTGCTCCCTGCTTAGAGAATAACTTCTCGCCGTGTCCCACTAGGGTGTTAACGGGGCGGCGGCAGGTCGCGTTGGCCAGTGCTTCCAGCAAATGTGCTGAAAAGTCCAGGGTGGATGGGACAGGCTGGAATGTAACTGACAGTCTAGTTACAGCCGGCCAGGGGGAAGGGGTGTTCACTTCACCAGCTTAGGGGTTCCAGTACCCCCTGCCTTAGACTTCCAGTATGTTAGACCAGCACCTAGCCTCATGCCTGCATGTGCTGACCTAGATGAGGCCTTTGCGGACCATGTTCTAGCTTTTCCATGAATCCTGTGGGCCTGTTTCAAGGAGGATCTTCAGGATCCCTCCCAGTAGCCCCCATTCCCTGGGCAAGAGGGGGTTTCATGGCCTTTGTACCAAAGAGAATTTGCTCTCAGTGGGCACGTACCACTGCAGTAAAGAACCCCGAGGGGCCGAGTCCAACTCAGTTGACTCAGGCTGCGGGGCTGAAAATTGCAGTGAGCTGCGGCTGGAGCCCAGGCTCTGAGACCCTCCCCCATCACGGGGTTTCCGGGCCCAGCCCAAATGCCTGCACTGCAGTTTTCAGTCCCACAGCCCAAGTCAGCTGACCTGGGCCTGCCGTGGGTCTCTGATTGCAATGTGGACACATACCCGTTGATCGGTTTCCATGCTCCAGAGCGCGGAGGCTCTGCCTCCAGGGGGCTGACCCGAGCCTCAGTCCAGCTTGTGACGTGGAGCCACTTGTCTTCCAGATGTCGTCCTCTCCCGGATTTGAGCGGAGCAGCTTGAGGCCCCCCCTGCCGCCCTTCTACTCAGGGTCCCCAACCTCCTACTTCACCAGTGGCCTTCAAGCCGGGCTTAAACAAAGCCACCTGAGCAAAGTGAGGCATCACTTCAGTGGGGGGGCGGGTGGCTGTGCTTCTGGTTTCCAGGGGAGCAAAGCAACGGGCAGCAGCTCGCTCGGGCTTCCACTGAGTCAGAGTGGCTCAAAGATCCACACAGGCAGGTTTGGTGATTCCTGGTGGGGAACGTGAGCTGAGATCCCAGCTGTGGTGGCTTCTCGCACAACCTGGGTTTTACAATGGACGTGTGCTGGTGTCTTAGTTTAAAATAGAAAAGGCCAGGCCTTAGCTTCCCCTAACCCTGTGAGGAAATGGGGCGAGCCAGCCAGAGGCTGAGACATGCTTGCTTGGGGACGGCAGAGCTAGAGCACTAAGTGCATTTAGGTAAGGTCCCAGGTTGGGGGTCACTGGGGTGACGTTTCAGCCAGTGATGATTAGAAATGGCCAGGTATTTGAAGCCCAGCCCTTCCGGAGAGACTCACTGGTCCAGCTCCCAAAGGTGGAGAATGGGCTCATTCCTTCGATTCATGGCACTGAATGCAGCAATCTAGCCCTAGAGTCTCATGCCAGGAGAAGCAGCTGCAGCCTTGTTCCCTTCCGGGGGGAGATGGGAAGAGCTGTGTGAGGTAGGAACTGGTGTTTGATGGGGCCCTTCCGTGAATGGCAGGCGGCTGTGTTGAGACCCAGCGGAACTGCAGGGCCTTGCAGGCCACGCACGCTGCTGTTACACGGCATCAGCGGCGACTCCTCTCTCTTCCAGGCAGTTGGGATGCCACCTCTGGGCATCGGGGACGGTATCCTGGGCTTAGGACCAAACAGCCACTCCCATGGCTCCCACTCAAAGGTGAGTAGCTCTGAGCACAAGGCAGAGCTTTGGTGCCGACCTGCTGCCAGCCCTTTGGGTGCTCTGCCAGTCCCTGATGCTCTCCTCCCCCGTCTTTTCCAGACTCCAATCGGTGGCCAGAAACGGGCCTTCTCCCACCTGCTGCCATCCCCTGAGCCCAGCCCGGAGGGCGGCTACGTGGGACAGCATTCTCAGGGCCTGGGGGGGCACTATGCAGACTCCTACCTGAAGCGGAAGAGGATATTTTAACCCCCTCCCTGCTGAAGCACTATCATTCCCCTCTGCGTGTAAATCTTGTACAAACTTTTTTTAATGTTAGTCTTGATTTTGAGGTTTTTAAGTGTTTGTGAAAGACTTTGAGCAGGGTGGAACACGGGGCGGGAAGCACCACGGGCTTCCTGTCAGAGGATGGGCTCTTCCAATTACCACCCGTTCCAGAACCAGCCCCTCTCTGCATCGCGAGCAGCATAAGTGCTGGAGCAGAGGCAAGTGCTTGGAAAACATGCCTTTGCGGGTGAGAACACAGCTGACCCTGGGTCCCTGTCTCTGCTGCTCTCAGTACCTCCCTGCATTTCGGGGCCCATGGGGAGGAGTCTGCTGGAGTCATGCTGTATTCTGATTGCAGGAACTGGGAATCATGTTTCCTACCTACAAATAGTCCTGAGTAAGGACAGCAAATCCTAAGGAGATGCATGTTCCCTGCCTTAAACCACTGCTTCAGAGAGGAATGTAACTGGATGCCAGCAGGTGCCCTCTTGTCCCTGTAACATTAACTGGAGGTGCAGAGGTGATGAGCTGGGGGAATAGCGATTTGGACGCACATAGAGTTCTGGTTATGCTGTGGGACACAGAGGGATCTGCCTGGATCCGGTCTCATCCTGCTCAAAGCCTTCAGAGCTGCGTCTGGGATGCAGTGTTACCGGGAGGCTCACACTGAGCTTGGGGGCTTGACTCCTGCCTGTTTTTTTAAACACTTCAGATGCTGACATTTTACACTTTTTTTGGTTTTGAGGAGATTTGTAAGTTGCCTTTTTAATTCATGCTTTGGTTTTTATTTCCTTTTTTAACTAGCTAGGAGCAGGAATCTTGGTCCATTGTAAAGTCGCTGAGCCTGGTCATTCCTTGTTTTTTTTTTTTGTTTTGTTTTTTTTTTTCCTCCTTCCTGGGCATGAACTTTTGTTCTAGAAGTTTCTTTTGAGGGGCAAGGAGGGGTCAGATATTTCCCTTGATTTCTATTTTACTGAGTCTTGCGACGGGAGCCAGCAAACAGACCTGCTTCCCCGGCAGCCAGGCAAGTTCTGGACACTGCTTCCCAGGAAGCATATCTGCCTCTCCTCCGCTGTGGACCAAGCGTGGGCTTGGATTATGGTGTATATATAGAGATGTTCAGTACGAGGCCACACTTGGGTTTTGTGTGGAACTAGACATCCAGCTGTTCGCACCCTCTCTCCAGCTGCATTTTTAATCCAGCCTGACATGCAGCTGAGCTGATGGAAGCCAGCTGCTTTGGGTGTCAAGCCCTTAGCTCCGTGTGCTGCTGAGAACAGAATGCTTTACATGTAGCTAGTGAGCTGCTAACCTGCCAAGATTGTCAAGCAGGCTGCAGATTTGCAAAGCAAGCCAGTGTCCAGTGATTGGGAATGGTGCTGTGCTGGCCTTCAGCGAGGGGTGGATGATAAGCTGCTTTCCCTAGGGAGGATTTGCAGGTCTGTTTGTATAGAGACGCTCCTCCTTCTCTTGATTTGGAGTTTATAAAGTTGCTACCATGTTTCTACTGTAGATGCTGTCTGGCTTGCTGTATTTGTGGGACTTCCAAGCCCTCGAGAGCTGGACGTTGCCTTCCCAAAGTAAAGCTATATTTCTATCATGCCTGGGCCCCTTTTTATACTTGCCGTAAAAAAGTGTTGTTCTCTGAATGCTTCTGCAATGAGCCACTTTCCACTTTGAGCTGCAGGAGCCGTTGACCAAGCCCACTAAAAGAGGGTGGGCTGTGAGCCAGGCAGGCTGGATTGAATCGTGTCTCTCTTGGCCCTGGGCAAAGCACAGTGACACCAGCATCTCATCACACAGGCACCGTGTGTCCAGCCAGCTAAGAGTTAGACCTGTAAACTTTGTGTCCATATAGGCTTCACTGATCTACCAGTCCTGCTGATTCACAAACCCCATCACTCCAATGCTGCACCCTACAACCTCAGAGCAGCACAGGCCCACTGCCACCCCCTTTGCTACACTGATAGCGATCCCCTCTTAATACTACAGGCCGCCTTGTGTAAAGCCATAGATCATGTCCACCGGGGTGTGTTGGTTTTCTGTCAAACCCAGTTCCCTTCCGCCCCTCAGCTTGTGATTTCTTTTTTCCCCCCCATTTCATTGGCTGGGCATTTTTTCTCCTTTTTACTTCATCCTTGCCTTGAGTCTCTTTCCCCACCTCTGCCCCCTTGCTTGTTGCTGGGAGAGGTGTGAACATGGCATAGGACATGGGTAGCAGGTCGTGGGCTCCGGCCTGAATCACGGTTCAGCTGGGACCACGGCTCCATGTGAGTGTTTTGTTTGCTGAAGTGACTTTTTTTAAGTAAAGAGAGAAATGGTAACGACCTCCCTGAGCCTGAGTTCATCCTTAGTAATGTTCAGTGGTGGGGGGGTCTAGGCCCCACCAAGAACTGGCCCCCGTGGGCTGAAAGCTACTGCATAGAAAGTGTGAGCTTGCACTCTACATAGATAACCCGGGGGGAGGCAAGGATAAACCAACACACATTGCAACCACATGGCTGGGGCAGACCCCAGAGTGGTTGTGGGGGTGCATTTCATTAGAAAGGGAGCGGCTGCCTGAAAAGACAAGGTGGGGGTGGCAGACAGCAGTGGAAACTAAAGAGGGGAGCTTGCCCCCTGGAAGTGGGGGGGGGGTGTCTCAGTGGATTCATGCAGCTGCCCCTGCCCTGTGCGTTCTTTGGGGAAACCAGAGCCAGGATGTGAGGGAAGTCTGGCCCTCCTGCCTGCCGCCTGCAGTTGGCATGGACAGACCCCCTGGAACAGCTGGGGGGGAAGTAGCAGCACAAGCCTTCTCCCACTAACTGCTACATGCCAATGGGGCCTGCTGATGCTTGTGCCTGCGGCCAGCTCGTGGAGACAGCTGCTGGAGCCTCCCCGCGGCTGCTGGAGCCTCCCCGCGGCTGGTTACCTGGCTGCCTCCTGCCCAGGTGCAGCTGTGCGGGTCTCCAGGTGGCTCCACCCAGCTGGCCCAGGGCAGCCCCCTCATGGACCTAAACCATGGGGCCAGCTTCCCAGGGCGGGACAGCAACGAGGTCAGCCCCGTGAACCTGTGCGAACTGCAGCACGGGGGGGGCAGGGCCCGCTAGTGGTTAGAGCCCTGCCCCCCATCTCCCCATGCCCAGCCCTGCTCCCCCTCTGTGGGCCCAGTTCCCAGCTGTGAACAGGCGGGGTGAGGCTGAGCTCTCCGGTGCTGATCTCCGCGGGCCTCACATGGGAGCTTGTGCCTCAGCTTCCACCCTGGAAGGGGGGGCAGGTGTGCCCAGGGCCAGGCAGCCCCAGCTCTGTGCGGCGCCAGGGTCTCCGCGCACGGGGGCCGGGCTCCTGTGGGGCTGGGAGCCAGGGGCCGGCCGGGGCCGGGTGCAAGCCAGCGCGGCCGGCTCAGACCGACACGGACCAAGCCGGGGCCCTGCACGCCCAGCCTGGGGGCTGCCCCCCCCCCCGCGGGCACGGGCTGCAGGGGCTGGGCAGGGGGCCGGGGCTCAGCGCGCCAGGGGTTGGGCTGTAATGAGCACGCGGCCCCCGGCCATGGCGCACCGACCCAGCGCCCCCCCCCCGCACTAATCCCCCCCCGTCTGCACCCCGCCCCCCCACACCGACCCAGCCCCCCCGTCTGCACCCCGGCCCCCCCCACACCGACCCAGCCCCCCCGTCTGCACCCCGCCCCCCCGCACCGACCGTGACGCCCCCGTCTGCACCCCGCCCCCGCCCACTCCCAACGTCTCCCCCCCCGCCTCCCTCCCATCCGCTCCTCCTGGCGCCGCCCCCCGGTGACCTCTGACCCGGCCACGTCACGTGACGCCTGTCATGGCGGCCTCCGTGGCCGCCGGTGGCACGAACGTGATGCGGCGGCTGCTGCTGGGGGCGGCCGGGGGGCTGCGGCTCCGCCCGGCGCGGGGCTTCCGCACGGCAGGTGGGCGGGCCGGGGAACCCCCGGGGGGAGCAAACCCTTGGAGGGGGCTGGGGCGGTAGAGGAGGGGTCCCGGCACCCCCGCGCCGGGGGGGGGGTGGAAGAGGGATCCCCGCCCCCCCAGAGCCCGTGGCCCCCGGCCCCGGCGAGAAGCCGGCTCAGTCTCTGGCCTGGGCCGAGCTGCCGTGGGGCGGGGGGCAGCGAGAGCCACGGAGCTGGGGGCTGGCTTGGACCCTGCGAACTGGGCTGAGACCCGCCGGACTCCTGGCACCGGGGGGGGTACGACAGGAAACCCGGTTCTTAACTGCCGTGGATTTCAGCCCTGCAGCCCGGCCTGCTCCGCCGCTGTGCACGTCGCACCGTCCTGGTGTGAACGGGGCGCGCTGGGGGACGCAGGGAGGGTGAGAACAATCCCTGATCCCAGCCCTTCTCCCCACCTTCTGGGGTGCGAAGCTGGCCATCCCAGCGCGCGGCGATGGCCCCGTGTGCGTGCCAGCCCCTGGCCCGCGCAGGCTGGGCTGCAAGGCTGGGGCTGCGTGACACGCGCTGAGCTGCAACACGTTTTCCCCAGTGTCGTTCCAGGCAGAAGACGAGGGCAGCGCGGCAGAGCCGACGGGCGACGTGTGAGTACCTGGAACTGAACTCGGCTTCTCTTCGCAGCCGCCACGCTGCAGGATTCAGGCTGCCTTTTCAGCCAAGACAGTCTCTGTTTTCGGAGTCTGCCGGACACGGCCCAGAAGGATGTGCAGCCTGGGGTGGTAGTGGGCTGAGCACAGCCCTGGGGTGCAGGATACCTGGGTTCTTGTCCCCGAGCTGACACCGAGTCCCTGTGTGTCTGGCGAGTCACTTCCTCTCTTTGTGCTGTGTCAGTAAAATGAGCATCAGACCTGCCGGGGATGCGAGCCCAGGTGTATCCAAATAATTCTTCTAGATGCTGCTCCTGTCCCTCTGTGGGGGGGCTCAGAGAATGGGGTCTGGGGGGGCTCTATAGCCCTACAAGAGGCAGCATGGCAAGTGGGTAGGGCACTGGACTGAGATTCAGGAGACCTGGGCTTTGTTCCTGGCTTGGCCACTGACCTTGGGCGAGTCTCTGGCTTTGTGCCTCAGTTTCCCCATCTGTCACATGACCAGGGTGATACTGACTGGCCTTCCTCTGCACAGCACTGTACCACCCGTGGCTGGCAGGTGCTGTGCGGGGCATGGAGCTAATGACTGTCGATCCCCTGGTGGAAGGGGCTGCAGCGGGAGGGAGAAGCAGTAGGATAACCGTGTGCCCGGAGACTTGGAGTTCTGCTGCACCTGCCACCCGCCCTGCTCCCCGTCCGGCTGAGCCCTAGCCACCCTCTGCGGCTTCCAGGTGGTCGCTGTGTCTGACTGTGTTTCCCAACCCCCTTCCCTCCTCCAGGGTGAACGTGGTTTTCGTTGACCGTTCGGGGCGCCGGGTCCCCGTGCAGGGCCGCGTGGGGGAGGACGTGCTGCGCCTGGCCCAGAGGCATGGCATCGAACTGGAAGGTCTGTGCCGCTCTGCGGGCTGGTGGTACACAATTGGGGCTGCAGACAGCGCCATGGGCTGGTGTGAGCCAGAGAGGCCCGGGGCCTTGGCTGCTTCCAGCGTCTGATCTGGCCGTGGGAACACTTGTAAATGCTTCATTGCTCCCTCCCCCCCTTTTCCATCTCCCCTTTTCTCCTCGCCGTGTTTCAGGGGGTTTGCTGAGTCCCCAGAGGAATTGCCAGGGTTTGGGGTGGTGCGGTGCCAGGAAGGCTTCTGGCCTCTCCAGGCCAGAGCAGGGCTGGGTCAAAGCTCCAGGATGTGCTTTTATCTCCCCTTCCCTGGAGCTCCAGCGCCTCTTCCGTCTCAGAGCCAACAGGAGCTGAGACCGAGGATGAGAGGGAGGCACGAGAAGCTAGAGTGGGTCCGTTTGGAGAGGTGGGGCTGAGCGGGGCATCTGAGGCCATCAGGCTGCTGGGGGGTGTCCCCGAGCTGGGCAGGGGGGAGGAGCAGTTAGCGGGAGGCATTAAAGGTGATGGACACATGCAGGATCCTGTTTCTTCCCTGGGGAAAACTGCCCTCAATTTACAGGCCCAAAGCTGGGCTCCCCCCTTTCCCTGGGGGCCCTGCAGGGGCCACCTGCACCCTGACCCTCCCCTCTGTTGTGTTCCCAGGTGCCTGCGAAGCCTCCCTGGCGTGCTCCACCTGCCACGTCTACGTGAGCCAGGAGTTTGTGGACAAGCTCCCCGTGCCTGACGAAAGGTAACAGCCTCTGGGCACCTCAGCCCTGCTGCCCCCACCCCCCTCGGGAGGCCAGGATTCTGCAAGAGCCCAACGCTATGTGTGTGTGCTGCACAAACCCTGACCGAGGTTCCCCCCACTCCGGGCCTTCCTCCAGGTCACAGCGGGAATTACCAAAGTTGGGACTCGAACCCAGGGGTACTGGGGCCTATCCCAGTGTTTTAGCCCAAGCCCCTTCTTGCTCTTTGCAATGCCATGTAGCACAGCTGGGCGGCTGCTGCCCTCCTCCCCAGCAGTGGCTACATTTCAGTGAAACACTCTCCTGCACTCAGCCTGGCAATTGCAGTGAGCCAGCTAAGTCTGTGGTTGTCCCCCTGGACTCTTGTTTTCTCCTAGGGAGGAAGACATGCTGGACATGGCCCCGCAGCTGCAGGAGAACTCCCGGCTCGGCTGCCAGATCCTCCTCACCCCAGAGCTGGAGGGGGCAGAGTTCACCCTGCCCAAAGTCACCAGGAACTTCTACGTGGACGGCCACGTTCCCAAGCCCCACTGAAGGCCGGAGGAGCCTCTGGGACGCCCCTAGCTCTGGGGCTGGGCCTTACAGAGCCCAAAGCAGGGGGACTGGGCCATGAAGGCTCCCCCTGAGGGCCTGCTGCACTGCTGATGGCAGAGAGAGGTTGCAGGGGGTGGGGGGCAGAAGGGGTGTCAATCATTATAGTCCTTAGGGGTGAAGGAGTTTCCTACAGCAGCTGGTCTCACCATAGCCCCCCGCCTGAGAGGGGAGATGAGGAATGGCAGCAACACAGATGCTAGACCACCACCCCCATCCACCCCAGCTGTGCCTCTCCCAGCCCCAGAGACAGCGGGGAACAGAGGAGGGTGCAGGGCGAGGGCAGCACTTGTTCTGTTCATGGAGCCTGTGTTTGGTGGTGAACAAACTCGGCAGCCGGGCCAGGAGTGGAAGGAGGGCAGGCTGTGGGGGGCACTCTGCCTTCTCCCTGCCTGGAGGGGACGGTTTCTCCTCACGTGCTTTAACACACCGGGGGCCTTGGCGTCTTCTCTCTGCCCTGTGACAGCAGGGAGCAAGGCAGCACCTTTGACGTGTCGTGCTGTAACTAGAGGATGGGGGACACTGGTCCCTCCCCAGCCTCATTTCATTATTAAAGCTGCCATTTGTATAATGGGGGCCTGCGACCTGTGCCTGTCCACAGCGGGGCAAGAGGGAGCAGGGGGCCCCTGCGGGCTTGCTGGCAGGTCACTGGCAAGAGATTCACCCTGTGGGTACCAGCACTGCAGGCTGAGGGGCTGCGGCTCTTCCAGGCCAGGCAGCTTCAGCACCTGGACCCCTCTGCAGCCCTGGCTGGTACCGTGGCGGGGGCTGAATGTGTCAGCCAGGGAAGATGAGGGTTGCCCGCTGATGCAGCACATCTTGCCACACCCAGCCTCCCGGGACCCCCTTGGCCGTGCAGGAGCTGCCAGGCTGGCACTGGGGAGAGCCACACGACAAGTGGCTGCCGCACTCCTCCTCTCACAGCGGTGCTAGACTCAGCGATTTAGCAGGGTGCTGCCGGGAACCTGTGCTACCAGGCACCCCAGCTCCAGGGGGTCAGAGCTCGTTGGAAAGCAGCTTTGCCAGCCACACCCCGTCCAGCACTTCACACTTACCTCCCTGCACAGAGGACACTGCCTCCCCCCCCCCCCGCTGAACGATTGCTGTCTGGCTGACAAACAGCTGCTATGTCCCACCCCAGAGGTGGCTCCATTGGAGTGGTGCAGGGCCCTGCCCATTGATTTATTAAAGCACAACCCAGGGCCCCCCCAGTAGAGGTGTGTAGCTGGTCTAAGTGGGTTCTTCTCTGCCACCATCGGAAGGGCTGGAAAGCCGGGGGGGGGAGGGGGGGCAGCTGGAGGGTTCTAGGCAGCTGTGAAGAGTCCCCCGTGGGGGGGTGGGGTGGGGGGGCGGCATGGGAGGTCAGACCTGAAGCCTTTTACCTTGTTGGCATTTTCACAGCGTCACTTTTTCCTTGTGTGTGGGCAGAGTGGGACTGTTCCAGCCCCCGTAGCTGTGTGGCAGCTGGGCCAGCATCCCGGCTGTTCTGCGTAGAGACGTGGCCTGTGGGGGGAACACCCTGGTACCTGGAATGAAAGGTAGCGTGGCACAGTGGGACAGCTGAGAGGAGCCAGTTGAGACCCGACCTGCTCGCTCCATGGAGTGTGATTCCTGAGCCGAAGGCGGGTCACCCAGCAGGAGCTAGCCTAGGCCCCAGGACCACTCGCTGGAGCTGCTCAGCCCCCAAGGCTCCCCAGCACAGGATGGGAACAGGTGCTAGAGGCCAGTCCCTGGGATTCCCCTTGACCAGCCCCCCCATGCACACCCTAGAGCCTGCAGAGAAACCAAAACCCAGCCACAGCAGCTGCTCCCCGGGCTTGGTCAGTCCATTATGGCAAGGCCCATGGACCACACACAAAGCCAGGGCCCCATCCTGCTGGGCACAGCCCAGATCTCGTCCCTAGACAGGAGGGGAATGGGGGCCTGGTGACACAGGGACTGGCCCAGCGCCCCACTGGCAGAGCCCCCACCCCCTCGCTTTCCACTTGGTCACCTCCCCCTCCTCAGAGCCCTGCCATGACCCTCTTCCCTGGGCAGCACCTTGCACCCGGGGGGGCTCCCAGGCTTCGCTGGCCCAGCCAGGCCTGCTCCCAGTAGCTGAGCTGTATCAAACCCCCCTCCTGGGCGGGGCTGCTCCCCCCCCCCCAGCAGCTTTGGGAAGGGGAGGCAAAGCTGAGCGAGTTAACTTTTTGTAGAACCACAGCAGGACGCAGGAAAGGGAGTCCTCAGTCCACCCCCCACCCAGCCCCACTGTGGGGCACACATGATGCATTCACTCACCTGTCAGGTTATGTGTGGGGCTGCCCCACTCAAGGGAAAGGGAAGGGTGGAGGGGCAGGGACAGAATCACCCAGAGGCAGCTCTCACTGCAGGCTCCATCCGCAGCAGGGCATGGGGTGGCCATATCTTCCCCACCCAGCCTGGGCAGCAGGGAGGGCTCCCCAGCCCTTCACTACAAGGGGAGCAGCTTTGGGGTCATCACCCCGCAGAGCCGTCCTGGGGGGTCTCAGGAGGTTCAGGGCAAGGGCCCCTGCTCCAATGTAAGGGGCAGACGGACAAACCCCCTGCAGAGTGGGGCAGCCCCCCAACTACCAGGGCAGATAGACATTAACTCCCCACCCCCAGGTGCCAGCGCAACTAGACATACCTCCTCCTGCCCCACCCAGGCCAGGCCCATCACCCCCCTGAGAGAGGGGAGGGCAAACAGCCCCCCGACCCGGGCACGCTCCGTCCCTCCTGCTGCAGGAGCCCTGGGTGGCCCCTGCCCTCCAGCCTGTTATAGGGCGAGGCCCTGGCTGCCCAGGTGTGTCCGGTTAAGGCCCCCCCCGGGACATCAGCCCCTCCCCCCGGCGGGGCTGCGTCCTTGCCCCGCAGCGAGGCCCGGCCCGGCCCGGCCATGGAGGGGGAGCTGTTCCTGGACGGGCACCCCCCGGACTTCTCCCTCCTGCAGCAGCTGCTCTTCCCGCCCTGCCTGGAGCCGGAGCCCGGCAGCTCAGCCCCGGCCAGCCCGGGAGGGGGAGCCAGGTCAGCCCCAGGAATGCGGGGATCCGGATCAGCCGCATGGACAGTGAACTCCGGATCAGCGCCGTGCACTGTCCGCCGGGCTGCGGGCAGCGGGATCCGCCGCATGCGGCCGCCCCCGAAGGGAGGAGAGACGCGGAGCCGCCCCGCGCACCTGCCCGCGAGCCGGGCGCGAGCTCGGGGCTGTTTTGGGCGGGCAGCTCGCGAGCCGCAGCCTCCAGCTGTCATTGGCCGGGGGCAGCGGGCGGGATCCCGAGGCCGCGGCACGGGCCGGGGGGGGGGTTGCCCCGGGCCGGGGAGCTGAGCCTAGGGGCGGGGAGGAGGAGGTCAGTGGGGGGCTGAGGGGGAGCTGCCCCCTGGGAATGGGCAGGGCGGGGGGGGTGAGTCACAGCTGGGGGGAGGGGCGCTGCCCCGAGGTTGAGGGGGGATCTGCGCCCGAGGGGGGAGGGGAGCTGCCCATAACTGCTCGTGCTCTCCTCCCCGCAGGCCCGCGGGGCGCCCCCGGCCGGAGCCCCCGCCCAGCATGGCCTGCTGCCTGCAGGGGCCCGACAGCAGCGCCCTGAGCTTCCTGCAGGAGTCCGCCCAGCGCCTGCCCCGGGCGCCGGGGGGCCGCGAGGAGCCGATCCGTGCGCCCAGGGCGCAGCAGCAGCAGCCGCCGGGGCCCGCCGTGCGCCTAGGGCGCAGCGCCCCGCAGCCCCTGCCCGGCGCCAGCTCGCTCGCCTCGCTGGGCACCTGTAGCCCCATGGACGCCCTGAGTCTCATCAGCCTGCACTGCTCGCATCTGGTGGCCGGGGCGGCGGCCCCCGCCGAGCCTAGGGCAGGTTCCCCCTGCGCCCTCCCCGCGCACTTCGCTGGCGACCTCTCCAGGCAGGCGGGAGCAGCCGGGCAGGAGGGGCGCGGCTGGGAGCTGGGGGCGCCTGAGCCGGGCTGCAGGAGGAGAAATCCCCGCAAGCAGCCGGCTCCCAGCCGGGGCGCTGAGCCCCGGGACCCAGCTTTCCAGGGGGTGACCCTCCGCATGCGCCTGTGTCTTTGCCAAGGCGGCTCGGGTGGGCACCAGCTTCTCATCAGCCACCGCTACAGCAGGTATGGGCTCCTCTGACAGCGTGGGCAGCTAGCGCTCGGTCTGTCTATCGGTCTGTCTGTCTAAACTAACCCCAGACGCACCCATTATACCATTAAACTAGCCCTACACACCCAGGATCTAGCTAGTTATCCCGGGCTCACCGCTTGTTTAGCTAGTTACTAGCTAGCTATCCTCATAACCTAGCTGGCTATCCCCATACACATCGATATAGCTATCCCCATGCACACCAGTTACCCTCCCTCCCTGGATACACACCTTATTTAGCCATCCACCCCTGCACACCCTAGATCTCCCTAGGGAGCGCTCTCTCATCACCTCTGTTGTGGTGCACAATCACTCTCCTAGAGTGGTGAACGCAAGAGGAAGGCGTGAGTCACACCAAAGGGGGCAGGGGTCCGTGGTTTATGACTGTTGCATGTTTCTCACATGTGAGTCTGTGTCTTCTCCAAACCTTAGATAAACCACAGCCCCAGTTCCTGCCATCTCCCCTCAGCTTCCTCCCCAGCCTTTGAATGCTGGGGAATTGGATGATCACAATGGTCCCTTCTGGCTTTATCATCTATGAATCTGTTGTGCTGTAGGCAGACCGTGGGTCAGATCCATTATTGCAGCTCCTCTGTCCTGCACCTTGTACTGTCATTCACACCAGTGTAACGTGGCTGTAAAACACTACATGTTGATCTGGGAGCAGGGACGTGCGTGCATGTCCCCCTCCCCCCCAAAATAATCAGCAGGGGCACAGAACTCCTCCGACCACAAGGCCACAATGGTCGGGACAAGCTCCTCTGGCTCCGGGGCCACAGAGGGGGGCACAGAATGTGTCACTCCAAAAGGGGTCTGGTTTTTTCCTGTGCACATCCCTGTCTGGGAGCATTTTGTGCCCACTTTGCTAGGAATCCATGATTGCCCAACAAGCAGAAGGTTGGAAACTTGGTAACTCATTTTTGTTTGGAAGGAAGAAAGATTTTTAAATGATGTTCCACTGGTTTTTGCTCTTTGGTTTGTTTGTTTGTTTATTTTTATCTGAAAGTCGTGTGAAACCTGGTAAGATTTGTCTCATCTAATCTGTCTACAGAGCGATGTATGGGAAAAGAAGCCGTAAACCAAATCCAAGTCACAGCTCTTTAACAAGAGCGTTTTGCAGAGCCAGCAGTTCTGAGGAGGATCAAGACTCCCGCTCTGTCCAGAGTAGGTTGCTTTTCAGAAACAAAAACTTGAACTATCAAATGGTAACATTCTGAAACGATTGGGCCAGCTTTGCATACAGATATTGGCCTGCTTCTCCTCTTGGTAGGAGAAATTCAGTCCCATGCAGAGTCCAGCAGAAGATCTACACTCCACTTGAATTCCTCTCTAGCCAGATCCTAGCTGGTAGAAATCAGTCATAGCTACTAGGGGCAGCCATAGAATCATAGAGTTAGAAGGGACTGCAAGGGTCATCTTAGTCCAGTGTTTCTCAACGACCAGTCCGTGAACCAGCACCGGTCCCTGAGATCTCCCTGGCACAGTATAGGAAGCCAGCCCCTGGTATCAAAATGGTTGAGAAACACTGATCTAGTCTAACCCCCGGCCAAGATGCAGGATTTGGTGTGTCTAAACCATCCAAGACCGATGGCTGTCCAGCCCTCTTTTGAAAACGTCCAGCGAGGGAGTTTCCACAATCTCCTTAGGCAGTCTGCTGCTGATTTATGCCAGCTGAGGATCTGGGCTTTTATCATTTACGGGCTTCCTCTCACATATACTTACTACTAGGTGTAGTGCTTACTACTGTGAACAGTTCCCTTCATTTCCCTTCATTTCAACAGCAAATGCTCATGGTTGTAAGCATAATAAGTACTTGTAGGATGGAACACTAGTTTTGTATTCATGTTATTTAATTCTATGATTAGTTTTGGAGATACAGTTGATATGAAAAGCTATGACAAAATAAAGTTGCAACAGTACAGTATCTATTGTGACCTTTTCTTTTCTTTTCTTTTCTTCAACTACACCACAGACTAAAAACATATTTCTCCACCAGAAAGAAAATAGATATCAAAGCCCTTCCCTTGGTTTAGAATACCTGGGAATTGTGTTTTTAATACACCCCAGTGCTGTTTGTCCTGTTGTGACATAACGCACACTAGAAATTAGGCATGAATTTTTAACAAGGAGGGTGATTAAGCACTGGAACAAGCGACCAGGGGAAGTGGTAGATTCTCCACTTCTTGAGGTCTTTGTATGCAGGCTGGAGGCCTTTCTGGAAGATGTTTTAGCCAAACACAAGTTATTGGGCCCAATGCAGGGGTAAATGGGTAAAATGTAATGGCCTGTGCCAGATAGGAGGTCAGATAGAAGTGTAGGACTGGAAGGGATGTCAACAGGTCATCTAGTCCAGTCCCCTGCACTCAAGGCATGATCCCTTCTGGCCTTAAACTCCATGACACTATGAAATAAAACCACCACACAGCCCTTGTCTGATGCTTTGTCTTTTCTTTAGGTAGTAAGTGTTGTGCTTCCTGCCAGACAAAGAAAACCCCCCTGTGGAGGATTGCTGAGGATGGGACCCCACTCTGCAATGCTTGTGGCATCAGGTACCTGTGACGTAGTACCGCTAGCTGCTTTCTGAAACTGTGCACAAAGGGCCAGGCCAAGGTCTGTGCAAAATTAAATACGTGGGTAAGTCTTGCAGGATCGAGGCTTAAATTCATATTCAGGCACCTAAATGAGCGGCTTGTTTTCAAGTTCTGAGCATGCAGCAATTCCCACCACGGCAGCAATTTTGAAAATGAAGCCACATTTGGGTGATAACCAAGTAAGTGCCTGGGGTAAGATGGCAGGGAAGCCAAGCTCTTATTTAGGTATCTGAATCAATAGGGCCGGCTCTTGTGATCTTATCGGGAACCTTGTGATATTGGGTGTTTTCTGGAAGCTCCAGCTCCCAGCGTCATGTGATTACACAAAACTTTTAGTTTTTGAAAAATGGTTCAGAAAAAAGCTTGAAACTTTAAAAAATGGTCACAGAGAAAAGCTTGAAAGTGTGACCCTTGTCCCTCATAAAGGCTTTGAAGCTGGAAAGCAATTAAAAAGAAATCAACATTTTATTCTTTTTCTCTGTGATTTTAAGCTAACGCTTCAATTTTTTTGGTGGGTCTGACTCATGGTTTTGAGCACGTGGGGCTGGCAATGCCACTAACATTAGGCACCCAGACCCGGATTCTCCAAGGTTCCTAACTCCTCTTGATTTCAAGGCACCTAAATACCTTTCAGAATCTGGGCCCTATTTCCAAAAATCTTGGCCCAAGGCATTTTCCTAAATAAATTCCCCTCTAAATATCCATCTTCTAAGCAAACATTTCAAAAGACTGGGGGGAAGGAGGGAAGGATGATTCCACTTTTTGCTAAAAATATAATTAACTAAACCAACTGATTTCCTCTCCGCCCCAGGTACAAAAAGTACAGGATACGATGCTTCAGCTGCTGGAATATCCCAAAGAAAAGTGGGAAATCATATTCCCGTTGCCCTAACTGTGGAGACAAACTGCGCATGGCCATGGCCCAGCAGAAAACTGTAAAAAGGTCATTTTTACGTTATTAATTTGTTTAAAAAAAGGAACAGCTTTGTCTGAAACTCAACATCCTATTTGAAAATTAACCTCTCCCCACCCCTTCCAGAGTCTTTGATCATGCAAACTGTGCAGCAGAGCCACAGATCTGATCCAGTGTAATTCTCTGTAGTGAAGTGGAGTGGAAGTTGTGAATTGTTTGTGTGCGTCACTGCAGGCAGCTTTTGGTTACAGCGACGCTTGTGCGTAGAGGGTGAAATTTACCCTTTTGCAGGGTGCGTGTGCATGTGTCCGGCCCTGCTGAAGGAGATGAACCCTGCCCTGTGTGTGTATGTGTGTTGTGAGGCAGGAAGGAATTGCTTTCAAGTAAAAACTGAACGCACACCTGCTACAGCTGGACATGTCTGCAGCCAGGTATTTGAACATGTGACCGGCGTCCGTTTTTTGTCACTCGTTTCTCACTGGCTTTTCTCTCTTCTGCCTTTGTTTCCTGCTGCAGCGTTAGCCTGTGTTAGGTTAGCAAAGGTACAGAGTTGACAGGGAGCAGGACAGGGGGCTCAAACTAGCAAGAGGGAAGTGGTTGATTGTAGTCAAGCGTGTCAAGCTCCCCCAGTAGCACCGGTTCTAGGGTGAATCCCTCCCCACTCCGCCCTGATCTCAAATAGTTTGGAGGTTGAACACTGAAGCTTATCCATCCTGCAGCTCTGACTCTCTCTGCACTCTCAATGCGTCTTTAACAAGAGCCGGCTGGGCGCTGCGTGGTCCAGTAGATAGAGTACTGGCTGGCGAGTCAGGAGCTCTGCGTTCTGGGTGGCCTTGGGTGAGTTGCCTCTCTGGGCCTCTGTTTCCTGCCCGGTGCATAGTTAGACTCTGAGCTCTTTGGGACAGGGAGTGAGTGCCTCTTGCCCTACGTTTTACCGGCACGACCGCAGCAGTCTCCCCTTGGGTCTCCACATGCTGCTATAACACATGTACTTTGTAATAACAACGAATACCTCCTACCCAGCACTTCTCATCCACAGAGCTCAAAGGGGGAAACCGTAACTGTAGGTTTAAAGGACATCATTTAATTAGGCTCTTTTTGTTTTGTTTTCTAGGAAATATGATGACTTCCTTAAATCTCCAGCAAGGACTTTTTGCTGTTAACCGGACAGCATCTGCTTGGGTGGGCAGGAGGACAATGCTACACTGGAGTCTGAGTGGAGGTACAAAAGAAGCATTGGCTCAGTCCAGTTGTTGCCTTTTCCCTTCCTCTAGCACTGTTGTGTTCTGTAAAATGACAGCGCGATCCCGCCTTTGGTTTGTGCGAGCAACTCGGGAAGAGAAAATGAACCCCTTGTTTTTGAAGAGGTGAAGTTTGTGGCAAAGCTGGAATGAGGGGCGGGAAAATAAGAGTTTGAATGTTAAGCTTGCTCCTGGCTGCCCCAGGCTAGCAGCGTGTGTGACTGAGGGGGGCTGCTTGTTCGGACCCCAGGGTATCCTGGCCAACAGCGATCTGCTCTGGTCTAATCTGGGTTGACGGTTGAGGAGATGACTACAATGTGGCTCTTTTTAGTGCCTTTTTATGGGGCAAATGCAGAATCCAGAAACACTTGACATAACTCCAGATGTTAAAGAACAAATAAAAGATGTTAAGGAGAATAAAATACTAGCTTTATTCAGATATTAACTTGCACCTGTGGCCGCAGCAATCCTTGCTACAGACAAGAGCTGGACATGCAGATTCTGCCAATGCTTTAAAAAAAAAAAAAAAAAAGCAGCTCAAAATGAAACAAAGAATTTTTCAGGGTTTAAGAATATTTTTAGATCAATATTCATCAATGTAACCTCATTTTTTTATTGCACTAAAGGTTTGCAGTTTTTGAGTAGAGACGTTCTCTCCTTCATTCGCTTGTTATGTATTTCAGAAAATTGTCAATTCTCAATTAATTTGTCACTTAAAATAGTACCTATGGGGTTTTCTTGTACAAATTTATTATCTAGATATATTTATATGTGTAAATAATATATTTATTTTTGCAGTGTGGCGCTGTTTCCTCACACACACAAATTAAAACTTTATGTGCCAGGTTGTGACTTTTGATGAAAACTGCAATGTTTTTTCCTTTCTGGAAACACTTAAATGTGGTGATAATGCAGGGAAGAGATCTGGGTTAAGACGATGAGGTGGTGGTGTGCTTTCGGTTTTCTTTCTTGAGTGAGTATAATGGTTGCACTTTAGAATAAAACTGCCTTACTGTAGTTGTGTGTGGAAAGACTCTACGTTGTGCGTCCCTTTCTAGTTTTGATGTGACGTGTTGGTTTCTATCAGGAGATATGAAGCCAGGCCTCCCTTATTCACCGCTAGTTCAATCCATTCCTGTGCAGAGAGCTAGTGCTGCTTCAGTGGCTTACAAGTGGCAAAAAGAGTCTTGAAATCAAAGGGTGTGAAGTGTCTAAATACCTTAGAGGAGCTAGGACAAAGTGACTTAGGAGCTTAGCTGCTTTTGAGAACATCACCCATGAGCAATCACATCCCTATTCAACACAGTACTTAAGCATGCGCTGAAATTCTGTTGACTTCACTTAAGCGTATGCTTAAAGTCACGTACTTTTCCGTATCAGGACCCTAACGGGAAGCCAAGAAGCAGTGAATTCAGGTGTTCCTTGACTGGGTGCTCTAGTGATTACTGGAGAAGCTCATGTTAGGGGCATTATTGGCCTGTCTCTGGGCAGTGACTGTGGGCTCGGTTTATTCTGCCGATGGGCTTCTCAAACCAGTGAAAACCCTGAGGAAAGGCTGGTCCATGCTTTTGCCTGGAAAACCCCCCTCTGAAAAGAGTGAAAAGCTGAGAATCATTGACCTTGGAAAGGAGATCAGTAAGAGGGGATGTGATAAAGGGGATGTGATAAAATAATGAATGGGGTAGAGAGGGGAGATTGGGAGCTTTGGTTCTCCCATGTCTTGTCATGGAAGGGCAAGGGGATATTAGCAAGATTCGAAGGGGAATTGGAAGTGTGAAAGTATAGGAAGAGTATCCAGAGTTCTCCTATGTAACTATACAGATCTTGGGGGGGATTTTGAACCTTGGGCTTCAGGGTTTCAGCCAATCTCATTCTTAGAGACCCAGGGTGAGACCTAATGTGTGTGTGGGGGGAGCAGGTTACCCCCATCTGCTATTGGGGGGGTTCTTCTCCCTTCCTGTGCAGCAGCTGGCCCTGCCCACTGCAGGATAAGGAACACTGGTCTGGATGGACGTTGGGTGCGACCCAGACTGGCCAGTCCTGTTTGTTCTGTTTCTTATTGAAGCCACTTGGTGCCGCTGCTGCTCCTGCTAACTGTTAAGGCTCCCATTCCGCAAAGCATTTGGATTTGTGGCTAATTTTAATCAGGTGCTTAACTCCGTCCAAATCAAAGTTCAAGCGCAATGCATGCGTCAGGGCAGTGCTGCATGGATTGAGAAGCTTCTGATGTGCAGTGTGCGGAGCCCAGGGGTTTCCGGACTTATGACGGGATGGATTTAGTATGTTTAACTGTAGTGTAACTCACTGGGGAGTGTGTGTCACAGGTCGCCCTCTCTGCCAAGCCCCAGGGGCTCTGAGCACCGGAGCCCTGGTTCTTTAGGGCAAGCTCCCGTGGCGCCTGCTTAGTGCTGGAGGTGCCTGGTTCAGTGCCCGTGTGTCAGCTGCTCCATTAGCATATTGCAGAGCTCCCTTGCCATGGCCTGGTAATGCATAGTTAACAGGGACCCTGCTCTGATTGCCGAGGATCGGTGTAAATGTGAACCTCACCAGTCTTTACCTTCTTCTAATCTCCAGGATTCTCTTAGCAAAGAGCTCGTTGGCATCTGTTCTGTAACCCTTTTGCATTGGAGCCGGACCTGTGTGGGCCTGTGCACTTACAGACAGAGGTGGCTTTTTCCGTGTTTCTCCTCCATTAGTCTGTGCGTGCGGACCAAAGTTTGCAGCGCTCAGGACCAGGCTGGCAAGGGCCCAGCACCCGTCATCAGGGCAGAATTTTCAAGAAAACTCTGCTCCCGTTTAGGCACCAAAACAGTGGCGAGGTTTCCAAAAGCACTCAGCACATGGGGAGTGGAACTCTTTGGAAAATGTGGCCACAGATGGACTTGGAAATCAGGCTCTGAGCTCTACAGAAAATTTACTCCAATCTGTCTACTTTGTACATTTCCCAACAAGTCCTCCGCCCACTCTCCATCACACACAGGTTCTAGTAATGCTTTTTTGCTAGGGGAGGGAAGGATAAGCAGTACTAGCTAAACCCGACTGGATCAAAGCCAGAGCTCTGCTAGGGTCAAGAGAGAGATTTCCAGAGTGGTGCAGTCCTGGGTGTTCTTACAAGAAATGTTGCAAAGTGGAAGGAAGTGAGAGGATGGCAAAGACAGGCTCCTTTGAGGATTATAAAATTAAAGAAACTCTATATCTGCTGTGGAGTACAGAGGTCTTGGTGCCAGAGGGGGAAGTCCCTAGGCACTTTTATAGGAGACAACTTAGAAAAGAATGTGGCGCTTTTAACATTGAAGGGTCAGATACTGAACTGTGTAAACTGGGGTTGCACTGTTGATTTTGATGGAGCGACATCTGTTTACCCTGGCTCAGAATCCAGCTGTCCCTCCTGCTGCGGCTGATTTAGCAATGGTGACTCTTGTCCACTGGCCACTGTCTTGAGGCTAGCGTGGGCTGGGAGATGATTTCTCCCTCCCTCCGCACTCGGTTTGTTCTTTCTGTGGCCACAATTTTAGCTCGTTGGACCTGACCCCAGAGTTCTGCGCGTTTTGGGCTAAATGCACCCCTGTGCATAGGGGCAGTCGATGGCTTTGCTCTTCTACAATCATCTCGGAAGTGGCACTGAGTGGAGCCCAAGCCAGGCACTGATTTCTCTGCGCCAGGGAGGAATTAGACGAATTAAAATGCAAACTGCAGAAAGAATGTATAGTGAGGGAAATGCATTCGCTGGCGGGGAAGCTGTTTCCATTTAGATGTCAGCTGGTGTCACGCCGTTGATTTTGATGGAGGGACCTCTACGTACCCCAGCTGAGAATCTGGCCCTGAGAGCCCAGGGACTGGCAGTTCAGAAAGAGGAGATTACTTCGGCTCACGTCTTTAAAGGATGAACACACGTGGCCTGATTAGTGGTGGAATCCAGCCCCCTGGGGCCGTGGTTGGGGTGAGACCTAGAACTCGGCTTAGTTCCCTGTTGTGCCGCGGATTCCCTCTGCAACCTTGGCCACGTCAGAGAGACCCGGCGGGGCAGATAATAGCTGTTGTGAGACCAACTTCTGCTGGTGAGAGAGACCGGCCTGGGCGCTGACGCCAAGTGCTGCTGCTCGGCCAGGGCCGGGGTTATACTTCACAGAGGCATTGGGGGGATAAACACGGTGAAGGCTGCAGGGCATGCGGCTCCTGTGGGTGGGGGAGGTGTACTGGAGTCAGGGGATTCCAGCTCCAGGACTCTTCCCTCATCTCCACTTCCTGCCCCTTCGGAAGCCGAGCTGTCGGGAAGTGATTCCGCTCGTGTTGCAGGCTGCTCCTGGGCCAGAGCCAGTGTTCTTTAAAACGGAACGATCATTTCTTCATCTGGCTCTCAGCCAGGGCCAGTTACAAATGGCCACAAAATCCCACTACACAAACCGCAGGAACGGCTTTCCAGGAAAACAGGAAAAAGGATCAGATCGTCTCAGCGGCAGGACACGGCGAGCGCTGCCTGGACTGGACTGCGGGGCAGGAGGGGGCGAGATTTGGGGTGAGCTGAAAGCAAAGGTGTTTTTTTTTTTTTTTTCAGTGATTTACTCCCGCTCAGAAACCACCTGGGCATTAGGGTGTCAAAGTCCTGAACAATCAATAAACAAAGGCAACCTCAACCCAATCCTTTCATTCCATGAACTGTGGGAATACTGGGGGGTGGATCTATGTTTCCACCCCCCAGTATTTTCATGACCCCCCCCCAGTATCCTGCAGAGGCAAGACCGCAACCCAGCTCTGTCCCACCCCGCACTCATGCGCCTGGGCGGGGGACGTTGTGGAGGTGAGAGGGGGATGCAGCGGACAGGCTGCAGCAGGCACTGGGCGAGCAGGTGAGACTCCCTGGGCCCCAGCCACAGGGGAAGTGGCTGTAGGAACAACTGGAAAGCCCCTTCCCGGCCTGGAGCTGGTTCCCAGAAGCTGGGAGTGGGCAACGGGCTGGGTCACTCGACTGCCTGTTCTGTTCATTCCCTCTGAAGCACCTGGCACTGGCCACTGTCGGAGGACAGGACGCTGGGCTGGATGGACCATGGCTCTGACCCAGTCTGGCCGTTCTTATGCCTCCCTCCCAGTCTCAGTAGCTCCCCTTCCTGTCCCTCTGCCCCGATTCACAGGGAGCGTCCAGTCCCTCACCCCCTGGGCACACAAGGAGGCTCATGGAGGCCACCCGTGGCTTTGGTTCAGCAAAGCACTATTAATGCCACCACCCCCTCTCCTCTAGCACTTCTCACCCTCCCAGAGCTCCACACAGGAGGGCAGCTGCATTATCCCCATTTTACAGGTGGGGAAGCTGAGGCACAGCAAGGGCACCCTGCAGGCCAGTGGCAGAGCCCAGGAACCCTGGCTCCCAGTTCTGTGCTCCACCCATTAGGCAATGCTGCCTTCCTCATGTACGCAAGTCCCTTTGACGTCCGGCTGATTTAAATATGTACTTAAAGTTCAGCATGTGCTTTGTGGGTCATTCCCCTGGACTAGCTGGATTCAGGGACCAGGCATAATTGTCTCAGGCCCAGTACAAACTTGTAATATGGACCCCCTCCCACACACGTCCCATAGGGGTTCCAGCCTGGGCCAGGCCCCCCAGGGCCTCAGGGCCCTGGTAAAGTGTACCCTTTTCCTCCCTCCCTCCCCCATGTGGGGGCCCTGGCTGGATTCCCTACAGGGCCCTAGGAGCACAAGCCGAAGTGCAGGTCAGTGAGATGTGTACGGTCGCTGCGCTGCAGGCTCCCGAACAGCAGAACTAGGTCAGGTGGGGTGTGTGATTTTTTACCAGCATGGTTCTATCAGCACAGTCCTCAGCATGGAGCTCGCTGTCCCCGTGTAAAGGGGCCGGGTACCATTAGGGCTTAGTCTCCATCCGCTGTAGAGCGCTGCTGTGAGAAGCACCTTTACACTCTGCTGCATGGGCTACGCCTGCTGTAGGCAGGTGCAGTTAAAGTGCGACAGCGGCTGGGTGCAGTCCAGCCCTCAGTCACTGCGGTCTGCTCGACACACACTTAGAGCGACCTAGCTGCAGCACTCGGGGCTGTGAACCTGTGCGCGGCCTCGTTAGGCTGACCAAAGCCCCACTGGAAATGCAGTGGGGTCGAAGGAAGAATTGTTCCATTAATGCAGCTACTGCCTCGGCGCGAGGTGGATCGACCACACCGATGGAAAAACCTCCTCCCGCGCGGCAGGAAATGTCTACGCTACGGTGCCACGGCGCAAGAGCTGGAGTGTAGACATGCCCCTAGCTACACTGCTGAGCAAGGCAGCGGTGCCAACCTTACCTCGGTGCAGACAGAGCGAGGCTGGTGGACGAACGTGTCCGTCGGCCTGCCTACTACAGCTTGGGGAGGGCATGTTCCTACGCCTGGGGACAAACCCCTTTTGTTGGCGTAGGCGGCATCAAGCCGCCGGGTTTGTGGCAGCCCAGCTATGCCGGGATAGCCCCCAGCGTGAGACACAGCCTTAGACACTTGGGGAAAATCTCAGACTCCAATGTTTCACGCTTTACCTAGCTGCTGATTCTTCAGAGGCAGGACAAATTGCTGCACGCAATAAAAAACTGACACCAGCAGGATTGCTAAGGCCAGGGGGTGAGGTGATTGATGTGTTCAATCTACTAGGTAACTGGAACAGAGACAAAACTCACTCGAGAGAGAGTGCGGTACCAGCACTGCTACAAAACCGCACTCCCCTCTGCATAATAAGTCTAGTGGAGACAATGGCTAGTGAACATACAATCTTTTAAACAGAAGCTGCAATCTCTCACAATCAGTGTGACTCCAGCAGGTCTCCTGCTTCCTGCTTTTTTAGTAAGTAAAGTGAAACGTGTTGCACCCTTGCAGAGCAGAGCAAAGAGCTGATCACTTCGATATTTACATGGGAGCAAAGATTATAGAATCCCTGGGTATAAAAGCCACCCCTGGTGTCAGGAAGGCGATTTCACTGTGGCTGTTGGTACGTATTGTGCGAGTGCATCATGAATAATTTTGCAGCAAATGGGCACAGCTGGGAGCGAGGGGGCGGCGGCACTTTAGAAATAGGATCAGAGGTTTTTTTGCATTTTTTTTTTGACCCAACTTTACCAACTTGCCCTTTCTTACTCCTCTGGGAAGTGTGTTTTAAAAACCATCCCCAGGTGGAGAGGACAGCATGGCCCTGAGCGCTCAGCGCTCTGTGGTGATGTGTGGGGAAGGATTACTTCCTTACATAGCGTACATTGTTCCCTCCACCCCCAAAGTCTTTACTGAAAATAATTATAGTGCAGCGATACCCAGGGCTTGCAATGACGCAAGCCCGTTCCTGCCACCCACGCCGGGGGGGAGATCTACAACAGCAGTTAGAAACTCGACTTGAAAATAGCCCCTTTTCCCAGCGGTGCCGGCTGTGCAAAGCGCCGGCTCTTCACCAACGCAAGGAGCCCATTGAAAAGCACACAGCTGGTTCAGCTGCGATCAGAAAAGGGCTTATAGCCATGACCACAACCCGGCCCCGAATGAACCCAGGAATTATTTACATCCCAGCTGTGGCAGGCAGGCGGCTGAGCAGTGCTCTTTGAGCCCGTGTAAACCCTCTGCAATGTGTCACAGGGGGGAGGGGGGAGCTCAGATGACGCACAGCCTGATTCTCTGTGAGCCTCTGGCCGCCACACAAAGGGACCTTAAAGTGGGTGGAAAGAGCCCTTTGGCAACCCCCCGGCAGGGGCAGAGTGGGCCTAAAGGCTCCACCCCCAGCCTGCCCCTGCTGGCAGGGACGGATGGCACGCTGCTCCTCAGCACATCTCAGCGTCCAAGAGCCCGTAGGGGGGCACGGGAACCAAAGTGTAACTTACTTGGCTTAGTCGGGGTTGGTCCTGCTTTGAGCAGCGGGTGGCCCAGATACCGCCTGAGGCCCCTTCCACCCCCCATCGTCTGTGATTCTCTGACTCACCCTGGGCCCTGGAAAACAGGGCGTGCAAAGGTGGCCTAACGCCACCTTCATTCTCCTCCCTCTTGCTGCTGCGAGCGCGTGGAAGGAGTGAAGTGGAAATCAGGCTCTCAGCGTGTGGGTCAGAGCCGGACGTTCTGGTGTGCCTCCGGCCAGCTGCTGCTGCAGATCTCACTGGACGAGGCTTCCTCACACGTGCTCGGGTTAGCTCCAGCTCAGGTCAGCAACCACAAGGGCAGAATCCTTAGCGTGGGAGCCCAGCTGGTGAAGAGAACGACCTCATGGTCTGCAGCTCTGGAACCAGGCGTTGGGGGGAGACGCCCTTACGAATGCCAGAGGCTTCCCGTTTCCGACAACGCTAGTGGGGATGTCCTCGCTGCAGAAGCTGGAGACAACTTTGGTCGAACCTGTTCCTAAATCTTCCAGCAGCTCCATGGCAAGAGCCAGCTTCTAACCCAGGGCAGGCGGGAGATCATTCCCCTGTAGCAAAACATCCCATCTCTGGCTTCTGTCAGCGACCCTGCACCTTCCCCAGAAGCAGCTGGAATGGGCAGGACAGACCCCCCCAGCCTGATCTGCTCCGACAAGTCCAAAAAAACCCAAACGTTCTGCTTGTTTAACAGCATGGGAAATGAGCCCCATGGCTCTATGAACAGCTATCAACCATTCAGAGACAGTGGAAGAGACTCACCAGCATTAGCAGGGCCGACAGTCTGGTTGTGTTCATGTCATGGGCCAGATCCTCAGCGGGCCCTGAAGCAGCACGGCTCTCTGGGTCACCTTGGAGGGCCTATGTCTGCACAGCACTCAGTGCAGAGTGTCCCAGGCCATGAGTGGTGATACTGTAGTACACCTAATGAATAATGTACAGCGCCTTGCACAATCCGCTCTATGGTCATGACTGGGGATTCCACAATAACTCATTCGTTACACTGAGTTGCACTGGCAGCAGGTCTGTCCTATTAGCAATAACACCCCCTGCCTTGGCTGAGCGCGCAGTCCCACAACCCCTGAGGCTCGCCGCACGTCACCTTGCCACATGCTACGCTAGAAGCTGCTTTCTCCACCTGCTTGGAGTCTTTCATGCCAGGCGTGTGCCACGGAGGAGTTGTTTTTCTCTGCAGCTCAGCCATAAGGCTGTCACCCATGTGCTAAATTTGTCAGCTGCTAGAGAACAAAGTCTGTGGTGGTAATTAACGCTGCCTGGAGAGAAGCACAACAAGAAAGACATCCACAGCTGCTGTTCTGGTACAAGCCTGCACAAACCCTGCCGGTGGAGACAATGTTTTTTTTCTGGGCTTTGCAGGTTTCTTATGGCCTTCTGCCTGTGGAAGTGGGAGACGGAGGGAGTAGGGGGACTGCTGTTTTAATTCTGCCCCCCCAGCACTCATACAAAACTGGCTGTCGTGTTCGTTTGCCTTTAAAGGGCGGGTTCGCAGGCCCCAAACATTGCGGTTACACTCAGCGCGAAGCTGCAGACTAGACGCGTGCTGGAGTCAGAGCCTCCACGTGTGGGACCTGATGAGGGTTCATGGAGCACTGCTGACCCCCCCCCCCCCCCTTGGCTCCCGTGGCGCTATGGCTGATTTCCACCATCGGAGGGCCTGGCCTATAAACAGCCAAGTGCTCAAATGCACTAGCTGCTGCGAGCCGGGCGAAACGCGGGGGTAAATGTCCGTTTCGGAGACAGGAAGTGAAGTTTAACAGGATGCGGCTGTTGTTACACCAGCGCAGGAGGGGCCTGGGTGAGCTGCACCCAGCCGCTCGCTGGCTGACAGGGAGCTCCGACCATAAACTTAGTGGCCCGTAATTAAATGAGTTTGCTGGGTCTCAGCGCAGTTCCTACCAGGGCATGCAAACCATGCTGGTCCCCAGCTCTTCCGTCTGCAGCAGGAGGCGGAGGACAGGCTGGCCTTTTCCTGCTGGCATGGGGACCGAGGCGTGTGCCTTTCCCCACCGGCTCCTGATTGGCCCAAACATGGGGATGGGGTTTGGTGGCTCCTGCCTCCCCCTGGGTTGGAAGCAGAGACCTGGACATTCCGATCCCAGCAGGCCACGTACCCTTTCTCCCCTCCACCTGCCAGTCTAGGTGCTGTGTTAGGGATCCCCCCGCCTCGTCCTCTCTAGCACAGTCATTGCCTCGTCGGGGCCAGCTCACGTTGCCCCATTTCCCAGCACCGGGAAATGGCTATTTAAGGCAAGACACCAGCTTTCTGGACAGGAGGAAACCAGGAAGTCACCCCAGGATGGGGATGGGGAAGAGAAAAAACGGGCAGAGCTGAACCGAGGCCAGAAAGCATCCGGGCACACGAGCTGTACACAGGGGCTCTCGCATGGAGACAGGTCTGGGCCGGACAGAGAACAGCAGCTCGGCGAGTTTCCAGTGTCGTGGGGACGGAGCAGCGCAGTCTCCGCTGTGCAGCGACAAAGAAAGAAAGAAAGAAGCCAACCCCAGGGCAGCCCACACCAGCGCGGTCAGGGGCCTTCGCCTTCTCCAAGCCGGGAGGGGGCCGCAAGGATGCATGGACGGGTCCCTCTCCAGAAGTGCCTGCGTGGCTGGCTCCAGCTGCCGGCCGGCTCAGGTCTGGGTGAGCTGTATCCCGTAGATGTCCCCGTCCCTGGGCATCTCGCGGCTGAGGCAGGTGGCTTTGGAGGAATTCTCGGCGTCCTGCACGTTGTACTCGCCCTTCTTGCAGGCAGTGGATTTGAGGTAGTAGATGAGCCCAGCTGTCCCACCCAGGAGCAGCACAGCAACCACCGCAATCCCGGTGACAACAACGCGGAGTCCGTTACCTGGCGGGGGGGACACAGGTTAGGTTCCAGGATGAAAGACAGTCCCTGCCCCAAAGAGCTTCCAGGCTAGAGAGGCAAGACAGCAGCACCGAGAGGGGAAGGGACATGCCCAAGGTCACACAGCGGGGCAGAGGTGGGGAAGGGAAACTGAGTCACAGCGTGGGGCTGCCGCTCCAGCCCCTTTCACCAGCCCAGAAAGCTGAGGAACCCCAGAAGGCGTTTGTGGGAGGTGGGTCTGTCCCTCCCCCCACGCGCTTTGCCTTTCCTGCTGCCAGCGTCTTCACACGCTGTCCTGTACCTGTCACCTGGATCTGGACCTGGCCCAGGTGCTGTCCATGGGCGTTGGCGGCCAGGCACTCGTACACGCCACTGTTGTGCCAGCCAGCGCCGGCCACTGTCACCGTGCTGTTATCAGCTGAGTAGTTGACGTTGGGGGCGGGGGGCACGGTCCAGTGGTAGGCAGGTGCCGGGGAGCCCTCAGCAGAGCAGCTGATGCTGAAGCTGGCTCCGGGTGCGACGGTGGCGGAAGGGCTGACGGCCAGGAGCAAGATGATGGGCCTGTCTGCAGAGCAAAGGTTGCACATTTAGCAGCCCCCCCATGACCCCCACTAGCCCAGTTCTGACCGTATTTACTGCCCACCTCCCTGTGCAGTGGGGGAGAACCCCCCGTTGTACAGAGGGGAACTGAGAGATGCCCCAGGCCGTGCAGGGATGGCACCCAGGGCTCTCCTGAGTCCCAGGTTAGTGCTAGCCTGCCTCTCCTTGCCAGCTGTCTCTCACTGGTCCCATTTGCTTGTCCAGCGCCTGACACTCCCACACGCCGCAATTCCTCCATCCTGTAGCTACACAGCTATTTACACGGTGCTAGCGCGACCATTTATCATCTAGCTCCCCCCAGCGCTTGCCTCCCTGGCCCCGTCAGTTCTCTCTCTTGCAGAGTTTGCTTTTCTGCCTCTCGTTTTAAAGCGTTTTTGGGTACAGCTCATGTGACAGAGGCTGGACGAGCGGAAGGGGAGGCAGAGCCGCGCCCAGTCTTTGGAGCGCCCCCGTGGCTTTGGCCCTCCCGTATCGCACCGTGCAGCCACGGATCTCAAAGCGCTTTGCAGCCATTTATTTAACACGGCGACACTCCTGGCTGGCATGCGCGAGCCAGACCTGGGCAGGGGCGTGGGCTGGCAAACAATGCCCGTGGCAGCAAGGACATGAGATTGGGAACATCTTTTCGCAGTCAGTAACCCGGGGCAGGGCGCGGAGGCTGGGTCTGTGTGAGGATGTTCAGATCTGAGCAGGTGCACTTGACATGCGCTGGGCCGGCGTCTCAGCTGTGCTGTTCCTGCATTTCTGGCAGGGACTGACAGAGACTGCGAGCTGTCTGGGGAAGGGACCATGACCCGTTCTGTTTCTATACAGCACCTAGCACCGTGGGTCAGGGCCATGACAGGAGCCCCTGGGTGCTACTGTAATACACCTAATAAATAACCTGCAGTTCCCAGCACGCTGGGGTCCTGGCCCATGGCTGGAGCCGCTAGGCACTACCACAATGGCAGTAGCAATAGGAGAGGCGGCTTTAAGCCACTTGTGTTGCCTGTATCTTGGGTCACGCAGGGACCTCGCCCAGCCCACAGTAGGAATCAGAGCAGCCTCTGGGCTGCTCTAACTCACACTCTGCATCCTGTGGCCCCTGGGGAGCAGCCGATACGGCCCTGCCGTGTGCTCCCGCCATGGGCTAGATTCACGGACTCTAAGGCCAGAAGGGACCATTGTGATCACCTAGGCTGACCCCCTGCGTCAGACCTGCCCCAATTTCTGTGCTGGGAGCAGGGGCCTTTATGCCAGCTCGGCGCCAGTCAGGGAGGGGGATTCTCAGGTGGCCGTTCCCACCCCCTTCCTGTCACCAGTGCAGCCTGAGCGTCACACGCAGGGCGAGCCAGGCCCAGGCAGTCGAGCACAACGCGGCTTCCCGTGGGGCGGGGACGCGCGCCCAGGACTCACATTCCACCCGCACGGCGACTGCCTTCCTCGTGGAGCCATGGCGATTGCTGGCCGTGCACCAGTAGGTGCCGGCATCGCTCCTGCTCACGTTCCGCTGGCCGCCAGACTCGAGAACCGCTCCGTCCTTGCTGCACGGGATGCGGGGGGCAGGGATCCCGTCAGCCTCGCAGGCCAGGGTGTGCAGGGTCCCCTCCAGCCACGTCTGCGTGCTGGGGCAGCTGGACTCATCCATCGTAGGCTTATCTGGAACGTATGGAAGAAGGGCCGGCTAGTCACTACGGCGACGAAATCCCGTGGCTCCCCCGACCTGTGGCTTCTACGGCTGCTGGGTGGACCCAGCTGAGAGCTCCTGCCGGGTGACCTGCTCCAGTCCTAGTCCAGGCAGAAGCAAAACCTGGGAGTGGCTGTACCGCAGCCGAAAGAGACACGCCAGGCTTCCCCGCAGCGCCTCGAACAGGACCCTGGGCTTCTCCCCATCTTGGTGCCACGGATGAGCACACGCTGGACAATCACACATCCTGTCCCAGCGGCTGGAACTGCCGGGGGGGTCGGGGCAGAGCTGGCTTTGTTGTGTGTGCGATGAGCTGCTGGGAAACACCCAGCAAACCGGCAGGGAGCCTGCCGGCACGGCCCGCATAAAGGTAACAGAGACCGGCTGGGGAGGGGGCCAACCCGGAGACTAACCCACCCCTGGTGGAGGGGGGGAACAACGAGGGGGATTGGCCCAGGGAACGGGGGCTGCTGCGGAGACCAGCCTGGCTCAGGAGAGCAGTTCTGCCTGCCGGTCTGCCCACTCACATTCGAGGAGCACAGTGACCGTCTTGCTAGCCGAGCCGTGTGGATTCGTGGCATTGCACTGGTAGGTGCCCGTGGGGTCTGCGATGCCCGGTCCCTGGCCCAGACGGTACAAGACCCCGTCCTTCATGCACACGACCTCTGGAGCTGGGACACCATCGGCGCCACAGGAGAACGTCTGCAGCGTCCCCTTGACCCAGGTCCAGGTACTCGGGCAGCTGGACTCGTCCATTGACGGCTTATCTGGGGTGCAGACAGGCAGGCGTTAGCGACTGGCTCAGTCTCTGCAGTAACTACGGAGAAACTGCAAATCCCCAGGCTTCCCTGGCCTGTCTCCCTCCCTCCGCAGGGCAGCGTGTGCAGGAGTCCAGAACGGCAGGGACGTCGCCACATCTGCAGGAACCGACCCTTGCTGCCCTTGGCAAACACAAGGGGCTGATTTCAGCGCTGCCTGGGTCTGCCTGCACTTCCCCTTCCTAGCATGGCCCCGAAGGACTAGGGGAGTCTGGGTCACGAGCGAGCTACAGGCCTTAGAAAAGTCTGGTTCATCGCTCAACAGAGCAGAGGAACTGCCAGACAGGCGCAGTCCAGGGCCCACCTAACCTGGTGTCCCGTCTCCCATGGGGCCCAGCACCAGCCGGTTTAAAGGAAGGTGCAAGACACCCTGCAGGAGCCAGTGAAGGGATAACCTGCCCCGAGGGACAGTTATCTCCTGACCCCATCAGAAGACGGTAGCTAGGCCCTGCTCTCAGCTGGAGTCTGAGCAGCACCTGGCACAAGGGGGGCCCCGATCTCAGCCAGGACCTGGGCAGCGCCTGGCACAACGGGGTCCGCCATCTTAGCTGGGGCTTCCAAGTGCTCCAGTTACCCAGATAACCAACCACGGGATGTGAGACCAGCTGAGCCGCGTTGTCCGTTTAACACCAAACACAGCCGACTCCTGCCCACAGCAGGACTGGATCGGGGATTTAGGACCAGGGCTGGGGGTCTAGGGCACGTGACACAGCACGTGTGCTGACTTACACTCCACCTGGACGATCACCTCCCGGCTGGCCGAGCCCTGGGTGTTGACGGCGTCGCAGTGGTAGGTCCCGGCGTGCTCTCTTGCCACCCGCTGCTGCACTCCTATGCCATAGGGTGGTGCCCCATCCCTTGTGCACACCACGGCTGGCTTGGGGTTTCCCTGTGCTATGCAGGCCAAGGTTTGCTCCGTCTCCTCCACCCAAATCTGGGTCCTGGCACAGCCGGCATCGTCCATTTCGGGCCCATCTGGAAGATACGGAACCAGAACTCGTTTTTAAAGGGGAAGCTACAGCACGAGGGCAGGGCTGGTTCCCCTGCCACATGCCTCGGCCCCACCCTGGAAGGGGGACTCATGCACGGCGCAATGCTTGCAGTCAATACAGGGAAACTGAGGCACAGAGCAGGGAAGTGACTTGCCTAAGGCCACAGAGAGTCTCTGGGGCAGAGCTGGGAACATAGGCCAGGAGTCCTGATCCCAGCCTCCCTGCTGTAACTCACCAGCCCCCAATCCATTCCTGGAGCTAGGCAGAGAACCCAGGAGTCCTGATCCCAGCTCCACCCCCACGTTCAAACCAATACACTGCCCTCCGTCACGGGATGACTGGCTGGGTCTCCACCCCATGCTGTGTAACCGGAGCCTGTACAGCCTCTTCCTCCTCCAGCCCGCTGAGAACATGCCAGTGGGTTTGTCACGTCCGTTAATCTCTGGAAGGAGGGCTGCTAACGAGGCCCATTACACGACAGTGACAGGCTCTGCTGCATTTCACAGCGATTTGCTGGGTCCCAACGGCTCCGGCTCTGCTGAGGCGAACGCTGCTGGGGCCGGGAGTCAGGCAGAGCAGAGACGGCTAAACAGCCAGGAGGCTGGATGGCCCAATGGTTAGGGGCTGACTTGGGAGTCCCAGGTTGTAGGCCCTCCTCTACCAGGCTTCCTGTGCCTCAGTTTCCCCAACTATACAATAGGGTTTATAGCCTGGCCCTGCCTCATAAGGGTGAACAAGGCTAGCGGCATTGAAGGTTTCAGGATGCGCCAGTGCTGCCATACCGGGGGCTCTCAGAGGCGAGTATTTAAGATGCCCCCCGCTAGGGCTTTCCCTGCTGTACATAGCTGCATGCCCTGCAAGGGCAGGAAAGCGGGGATTCGAGCCTTTGTCGTGAAGCAGACAAAGGGCCTGTGTGCAGACAGGCCACGCTCCCAACTCACAGAGGACGGCAAGCTGGGCAGATGTGTTCTTTACGATGGAGTGGCTGCCAAGGGGGAGGCTGCCTTCACACGTGAATTGCCTCCCGTTGTCTTCCTTGCGGGCCGTCAGTGTGAGCTGCAGCTGGGGCTGGGGCCCGGATGCCAGGGATTGCTGGGAGTCTCGGAGCTGCAGCGTGACGCCGGGGGGCCGGGTGGCCGGGGAACGGCATGTAAGGGTCACACTGCTGTTGACGAGGAGCTGTGGCTGGTCGATCTCGAGGACGGGCTGAGGGAAACCTGTCGGAGACCAAGGCCCAGCTGCTGTGACATGATCACCTGATTTTTTCAAACGTGACGGACGGCACGGCCACAATAAATCACGAGCAACCCATTCCCACCAGGCTTGCGGAGCCCCAGGCTGAGCGGGGGCCGGAAACCCGGACGCCTGGGTTCTGTCCCCAGCTCCAGGAGAGGGAGTGGGGTCCAGCAGGCTGGAGCAGTGGAGCTGGGAACCGGGACCATCGGACTTATTCAGCTGCTGGAGGCAGGGCTGGGCCTTTGCCTCTCACCCCCGGGTCCTCATGGAAGGGAGTGAGCGTGAGTACCCAAGTCCGAACGCCCAGGCCAGGAGGATCCCCTAGCAGCCCTCAAGCCTGCACTATCCTGGGCCCTTTATGTGGGTTGGAGCTTTTCTGGCTTTATTCTGGGTCTAGTACAAGTCCCCCAAGTCTGCGTTGCCCTCAGCGGGAGCACCTGTGCCAAACACGCCGAGGGGCCTTACAGGACACTGGCCCCGCTGCTTTTAGTTCTGCGTAGCCTGATTCTGGGAGGAGAACCCGTTACCCCAGCTGGTCAGTCAGGGATCAGCTGGCAATCGAGACAATTGGTATTAACCTTACAAGGCTCAGGCAACACGCCCTGGGAAAAGTCCCGGGCACGGGGCACAAGGAGAGCGATTCCTCCCCTCTACAGAGCAGAGCCCCCGGCTTGGCTCAGCTCGGCCGCGCTTCCTCCTTGGAGCTGGACAAGGGGGCTGACTTCACAGCTCTCCTGGAGAGAGGGGCAGAGGCGGGCCAGGGCTGCATGACACACCTGCCCCGACAGCAGATGGACGCTTTGCAGGCTCGGCGCCGGTGCTGGCAGCGCCCCGGGGGGGTCACTCACTGTAAACGAGGATGCTCGTCCCTGCGGATCTGGACACGGGCCCCACGGACACGGTGCAGTTCAGCTCGCGCCGTCCCGGGGCCTGGGACTCAACCTCGGCCTGGGCGGTGGCCGCGTCTCCCGACGTGGTGACGGTGAAGTTCACGTGCTCTCCCCCAAAGGACAGGTCGAACTGGGCCGCTCCCGCAGGGAACACCCCGGCCACTCCACAGCGGACGGTCGCCTTGGTGCCCACCTCTAGATAGTTGGAAGTTTGGAGCTGGGGCGGGGCTGGGAAAGCTGCAGCGGGTAGAAAAACCGTCCTGGGGCATTAGGGAAGCATTCAGAGGCAGTGTGACCTAGTAGACAGAGCAGCCGCCTGGGACCCAAGACACCTGGGTTCTATCCCCAGCTTGGCCACTGGCCTTGGGCAACTCCTTCCCCTTTCTCTGCCTCAGTTTCCCCTCCCACCCTCTGTCTAGTTAGACGTGAAATCCTTGGGGTAGGGGCTGTCCAGGTCAGTGCAGCGCCTGCTGCCAAGGGGGGCCTGATCTCGGATGGGGTTCCCAGGCACTATTGTAATACACTACTAGTAAGGTCTGCTTATACCAGGGCTGATACTTGTTTAGCGTGGGCTGCTCCACGCGGCCGCTGTCCATCCTGGGAGCTGCTTACATCTCCCCAGCCCACAGTTCTGAATCCGGACACACCGACACCTGGCCTCGCTGCGTTTTACAAACCTGAATTCATTCTCACACCTCCCCTGCCCCAGGACGCAGCAAGTCTTCCTACGCCGAGCCCAGCTCCTAGGCAGGGAATCTAGAGGTACAGAGAAGGGAAGCGACGCACCCCAGGTGTGAAATGCAGAGCAAGAAACTGAACACAGGAGTCCTGATTCCCAGTTCCTGCCCTGCCTTACCCACTAGACTCCACTCACCTCCCAGAGAGAACCCAGGAGTCCTGGCTCCCAGCCCCCGGCTCCGTTCTCACCTGCTGCCTCACTTCCACATGTTAAGGTCAAGCTTTTCAAGCGCCACTAGTGATTTTAGCTGCCCAACTTGGGAGGCCACCCAGAGGCCTGACAGTTACAGAGCAGCTGAGGGTCTGGCCCTCAGCTCTGTAGTGGGGTCAGGACCTGGGCCTGGGAGCTTCCAATTCCAGCGTCATCCCGTCAAGAAAACCTGATCCCTCCTCTAGAGCCGGCTGTCTTGAGTGCTTCCAGCCCATCACAGAACACACGAACCAGGGGTTACCCAACGGAATGAACAGGCAGCAGGTTTAAAATGTTTCTTCACACAGTGCACAGATAACTTGTGGAACTCCTTGCCAGGGGATGTTGGGAAGACCAAAAGAATACATGGATTCAATAAAGAACAAGATAAGTTCCTGGAGGATAGGCCCATCAATGGCTATTGGCCAAGATGATCAGGGACGCAACCCCACGCTCTGGGTGTCCCTAGCCTGTGACTGCCAGAAGCTGGGACTAATAATTGCTTGTGCTGTTCATTTCCTCTGAAGCATCTGGCACCGCCCCTGGTCGGACGACAGGACACTGGGCGGGATGGACCATTGCGCTGACCCAGTGTGACTGTTCTTGTTAGCGCTGTAGCCTTGCGCAGGGCAGAGGGTGAGTAAAGACCCCCCTCTCCTCCCGTGGACTAGCCCATGGACTATCAGTGGTGCCTCCTGCAAGCATCTCCTCTCTTTAGCCCACTGAGCAGAGGATTAGTAGCAGATTGGGCTCAGCCTCGCTCGCCCCGGCAGCAGAAGAAAGGAGTGAGTCAAGCAGCCGTCAGAGCCCGAGCTGAAAGGCAGAAGCCGGCAGGGGGATTCGTCACAGAGTTATTAATAGACGCCTGCTAATGGGATTGCAATTCCCGCCGACCCGGCAGCAGAGGAATGGGCTGCGGGAGTGGGACTGCGGGGCTTGGCAGAGACACAGGCTGGGGGCCTGATTCTTGTTACCCTGCGGTTTGGGCCCCACCCCTGATCAGAGCCTTGGCGCTGGGCACCCACTCTGCACCAGCGGAAGGGAGCGAGCGACTGGGGCGACAGTGACTGGCACTCACCAAAAACCCTGAGCTCCGCCGCGGGGGAGCTGTGTTCGAAGAGGGGCCCGTGCGGTCTCAGGTCCAGGGCTGTGTGGCAGGTGACCTCCTGCCCGTGGTCCCGTCGCTGAGGGGTTACTGCGTGGGTCACCGTGATGTTGTCGGCTGTGGTACTGTTGTGGTTCTGGAACGTCTCCGTGTGCAGCGTCTGTCCCCCCTGGCGGAGGGTCACATTGAGGTGCCTGACGGGAGCCACGTTGAGAACCTGGCACATCAGGTTATAGGCCCGGCCCAGCTCCAGCTCGGGGAGTGGCTCCAGCACCACCTGCTCCGGCGCCCCTGGAATGACAGACATGGAGCCACAGGCAGCTTTTCACCAGGGAGCTGCAAGCGGGGAGAGAATCTAACATGGTGTGTGCGGTGGGATCCGCTGGGGTCTGCACTGTTAACGAGCCAGCACCCTGCAGCTGCCCTCTGCCCCCTGCCCTGCTGGGCACCCGTGACCACACCACACGCCAGCTGATGGACACAGGACCTTTGTGCCAGCTCCATGGGTCCCTCCAGTAGCAGGGGAAGGCAGGCTCGTGTGGGTTCCCAATCAAACGGATGCCCACGTTGCAAAACACCCTCAAGCCAGGCTCGAAGCAGGCCTCTTACAGGCACCTCTGCAGCGAGGCGGAGGGCAGCATGAGCCTGCCTTTCCCTGTATGGGGTGGGGCAGGGCAAGCCCCA
Source organism: Emydura macquarii macquarii (assembly GCF_026122565.2). NCBI lineage: Eukaryota > Metazoa > Chordata > Testudines > Chelidae > Emydura > Emydura macquarii. Next base: position 3,204,332 of record NW_027132429.1, read on the forward strand.
CGGACAGGGTGGTGTATGTGGGCCCTGGGGAAGCTCATGCTGCTGTCAGGGTAAACTGAGTCCTGAGTCTCTGGTGAAGCCAATCCAGTTCTTTCCCCCAGAAGTGCACAATGATCTCTCTCTGAAAAGGATCCACCCACCTCCGAGAGCAGCGGGGGTCTCTGATGGCTCATCTCCCACCTCCCCTGGAAAGAGTCTGGGATTCCCCACGCAAGAGTCGCTCACCCCGCACGGAGTCTCCAGTAACCCGCCCCGCTCCCAGCAGCCTTCTGTGAGTCACTTACGGTAAGTGGTGATATGTGCCTGTGCCCCCATTGTGTCTGTGTAGCAGTGGAAATAGCACTGAGGAGCTGACACCCACTCCCGGATATTGACGAGCTCTCTGGCCTTCCAGCCAGGCCCTGCTTCTTCTCGGGCTTTAGCGAGCGAGGTCTCCAGGCCGCCCGTGGCGTTAGGATCCCGGCACGTGGTGCTGCAGTTTAACCAGAGGGACCCTCCATACTCCACCACGGAGACTTCCGGCCAGACGCTCACCTTAAAGGATGGCTGGGCAGCCCCTGAAATGGCAAACGCACCCCCCCTCGCGCTGAACCTGGGGGGAAGGGACTCCTTGGGGCTGGAAGACACCAGGGTCAGGGCAGCCTCTCCAGGTATTCGCGGTCCGGGCCCAGGCCCGTGGCTCAGCCCCGGAGCTCTCAGCCCTGTGACAGCCATGGAGATCCCAAAGTACTTTGCAAACGTGATTGTTCCCATTTCACAGGCAGGGAAACTGAGTCACAGAGAAGAGACTTGCCTGATGTTCTAGGGCAGCTCAGAAAACAGAGCTGGGAAGAGGGTGCAGGAGTCCTGGCTCCCTGTGACCCCAACACTAGCCGCCCCCCCCGGCCTCCCAGAGCTGGGGCTGGAACCCAGGAGTCCTGGCTCCCCCCCCCCGGGCCACGGGACCGCGCACACGCTCTGTCGGGAGAAGCGCCCCGCACCGAATCAGCGCAGCCCCCTTCGCGGCCGCTGGCTCCATCGCAGCTTGTCCCTCCACCCCGCGCGGGCCGGGCAGGGGCCGGGGACAGAGGCGGGGCAGGGGCTGCGGTGCCCGGGGGGCCCGGCGCTGGCCGGCCCGGCTGGTCGGAGCGCGCGGCAGTGGGGGGCGGGGCACCCCACAGATTTCCCCGGCGGCCCCGATCGGGGGCTCGGCACGTACCTGGGAGCGCCAGGAGCAGCAGCAGGGGCAGGCAGCGGCCGGGAGGGGGGGACCCGAGCTGCAGGCGCCGCATGGCTGAGCCGAGCCGAGCCGAGCCGCGCAGAGGGAGCGCAGCGCAGCGCACGGGCGGGCGCTCGGTATCTAAGGCGGGGGAGGGACCCGGCGCCGGAGCCAGGGCGGGCAGGACGCGGCCCCCTCCCCGGAGTCCCGATTTCCTCCGCCCCCTTGGGCAGGTCTCGCTTCCCTCCACCTGCGCCTCCTCCGGCGCCGCTCCCCGGCCCCCTGCATCGCCGCGGTGCCGTGCAGCAACGGCTGGACCGAGCCCGCGTGCCGGGCGCTGCACGGAACCGGCCCGAGATCCGGGCCCGCCGCTGCCTTTCACACGGTCCTGTCCTGGGCAGCCCCGGCCCGGCCCCGCCTCGGCGGCTCCGTGACTCGTGCAGTCGCGCGCAGACGTGCCCGGTTCCCTCTGCCCCGAGCCCGGGGCCCGGAGGCTGCATCGCCCCAGGAGGCTCCCTCCGTGTAGGCCCCGGGGAGCAGCCCCGGCGGGCGCCGACAGCCCGGCCCAGCTCAGCATCCCCTGCCCGGGCTGAGCCCGTGGGACCGGGCCGGGCGGGGCCGGAGATCGCCTCGCCTGAGCCCAGCACGGAGGCGTCGTTCCGCGGGGCAGCCGGGGGGGGCCTCCGACTCCAGCAGAGCGCGAGCCACGCGGGGCCGTCCCAGGGACCCCCCCCCCGGCGCCCCCGCCCCTCCAGCCTCCCCCCGCCCAGGCAGTGGAAGCCGCCCAGCCCCCCCCCCCTTCTCTGGGGGCTCAGCGCGGCTCCAGCACCTTGTCATCAGCGCTCCTGGGTCCCCGAGTTCCCTGCGCCCCCTTCCACTGGGCCTGGCCCGGCGCCAGGGAGGCAAAGCTCGGGCCAGGCTCTGCCACACCCTGCCGGCTGGCGGGGGGGGCAGAAGGGGGTCGAGCGGGGGGGGGTGTTTCTGTGGGTGATTGAAGTCAGCAGAGCAGAAGGGGGCGGGAGGGGGGGGGTGTGGGTCTGCAGGCTCAAATCTAAAATAACCTGTCAGTCTTTATACAGCCTGGCCACCCCCTCCGTCCATCCGTCCGTCCGTCCATCCACCCCTCTGTCTGTCCATCCATCCCCCTATACACCTTCGTCCACCCATCTCCATAGGGCACCCCGGTTTCTGTCCATCCATCCCCCTACACTCCCTCCATCCCTCCATCTGTCTGTCTATCCACCCCCCCATTCACCCCTCTGTCTGTCCATCCATCCCTCTACACCCCCTCCGTCCATCGGTCCATCTCCGTACAGCACTCCGGTTTCTGTCCATCCATCCCCCTACACCCCAGCTCTGTCTGTCCATCCATCCCCCATCCACCCAGCTGTGTATTTTCATGATTTACACTGCACACATCACCAGGGCATCTGAGCGCGTCACCACAGCCCTTTGGGGCGCATGACGGGGTGGTCTGGGGGGATGAGGTTAGTCGCTATGGAGCGAGGGGTAGGTAAGGGGAGCGAGCGTCCCAGTCGGGGGTGGGGGGATCTGTGCGATCACTTGCTGTGTGTAGGCCCCAGAGGTCACATCCAGGTGTTCAATGGGGACATGGTACACAAACGGGCGTTTCCGCACCTATTAACACCACTTTGGGACCTAGCCTCCAAACAAACCCAGGCCCCGCTGCACAGACCCCGATGGAGACGCCCCTTGTGCTGGGCACTGAATGGCGCCTGAGTGAGTTCGGTCCCCTCGTGCCAGGCGCTGCACAGACAGAGTGAGAGAGGGGCCTTGCCCAGAGAGCTCAGTGTAGCTGCAGAGCGGGTGAGTGCGGAGGAGCAGGGCGACCATCCATGCTGGATCCCGTGGTGCTGGCAGCGGTGACCGGCAGAGCGATGGGGCAGGGGACGCCCACGCTGCTGAAACGTTTTCGTTTCTTTGAATAACTCAGATCTGTTTCTGGAGGCACAGAGAGCACAGCTGGTTCGAGGGCTGCCCCAGGCTGCCGTCATGGGGAGGAAATGTGGGGTGTGTGTGGGGGTGTGTTGAGCATGTGTTTGGGGGGGGTGTGTGGGTGTGTGTAAGTGTGCATGAGGTGTGGATGTGGGGGGTGCATGCGTGGGTGTGTGGGGGGAGTGAGCATGTGTGTGTATGTGGGAGGGTTGCATGTATGGGGGGTGCATGTCTGTGGGGGGAGTTGAGCATGTGTTTGGGGGTGTGTGTATGCGTGAGTGTGTGTGGGTGTGTGTGGGTGAGTGTGTGTGGGTGTGTGGGTGGCTGAGTGTGGGGGGGGGGGCGTGTGCATCCCCAGAAGCCTGTGTGCACACACGTCTCTCCCTCGGCATCTCCGCGGTGCGCGACGGCCTCTCTGGGGCTGGGCCCGTCTCCCTGCCAAGCGCGGCTCGCCCCGTGCGAGCATATGCCTGAGCTGGCCCCGCTCCCTCACCGCATGCACTCGCTGGGTCCCTGCAGCCTGGTGCCCGGCCCGGCACTCCCAGAGCTGCAGCTCTCTCTGCTGGAGCTGCGCCGCCCCTACCCGGGGGGCTGCCCTGAGCCCAGGGCAGGGAGACAAGCGGGGGCCGGGGGGGCTCATGCACGCTGACTGGAAAGCACATCCTGTATCTTAGCACTGAACAACCGCAGCCAGGCAGTGCGACGAGCACCCACGCTGCCCCCCAGGACGGGCACACGGCCCCTCAGTGTGCACAGTGGGGAATCCCACCTGGGCCGGCGCGTGGCCAGGGGGATGCTGTGGAGACCCGGCTGTCCGGGGCGTGGCGGCCTCGTGCGCCCAGCTGCGTCTCTGTTGGCCTGGGCTGGTGGCATGCCAGGGAGTGAGGCAGATGGTGCCAGCAGGCGCCAGGCAGGAAGCAGGCACTGGGCAGAACTCCCTGTCCCCGCCCCTGCTTTGCATCTCCACGCGGGGTCCTTCCTCACGCCCAGATTGCGGCAGCCAGGCTGCAGACGGCTAAGCGGAGCTGAGAGCCAGGATTCCTGCACCCCTTTTTCTGCCACCCTGAGGTACAGCCCATTGGCTCCAGGAGCCTGAGCGCTGCCCTGGGGGCCCCGCCTCTCGTGAGGGGTCATTACCAGCCCTGGGCCACGCTGGGTTTGCCAACCCCGAGTGCAGACCTGCAACACGGCTGTGAAAAGTGACTCGCGCTGGGGGCTGCACCGCCACGGCCCTGTGCACCGGCACAAAGCGGCGTGAAGCCAAGCAGAGGGGCGGCGTTCTGCACTGGTGTGAACAAGAGCAGGAGGTGCAAGAGAGCAGAGAAAGAGGGGGAGACACTTCCAAGCTCTCAGCAGCCCCACGTGAGGTTGGCGCCTCCGGGGCCAGGCTTTCACCAGCTACCAGTGGCTGATGGGGGTTTCCAAAGCTCTGAGCCCCACCACGCCCAAGGCTCCTCTGCAGATCTGCCCCTTTGTCTCAGGGCCTACCTGGGAGCTGGGCTCCGTGGAAAACCCAGCGAGAGAGACACTCACCCAGAACAGCCCCCATAGCCCAGGGCACTCCCTGGGCTGGAGGAGACCCAGCTTCAAGTCCCTTCTCTGTCTGACTCAGATCTGCGGGGCCTTGAACCCGGAGTCCTGTGCACCGGCTGACGGGCGTGTGGCGGTGCAGGTTCCGTGGGCTCCTGTTTATGCCCATGCAGCCGAAAGCACAATTTGGAAATCTTGACCTTGTTCGGGGCAGGGAATTCTCGTTTTCCAGCCAGCCCCAGCACCCAGCCCTTGGGAATCGCTCCCTGAGCGGCCGAAGCTGGGACGTGCCCAGTCTCACCAGTGGAACGGCTGCCTGGCTGCCCAGATCCCATTGGTGCACGGCCAGGAGCGTTGTACCACGCGCCAGCCGGGCCAAGGCTCCTGGAGCTTCCAGCTGAGCATGTTCCTTCCGACTGGCAGTTTGGAGCCAGCGTGGCCTGCCTCGCCACCGCTCCTCACCCCAGAGGCTCATCCTCAGCATGCTCCCCCCGCCCCCAAGCAGCCGGCCTGAGCCCTGAGCTTCTAATCAGCCAGGGGAAGGGCCGGGCTCCGCTCTGGCTGGCTCTGGCTCTGCTGGGTTGCAGTTCGGGAGGATGGAGAGGCGAGGGAGGAAGGTCACTGGGCGGATCAGCTGGGAAGGCAGCCAAGGGGCATGGAAAAGCGCCTGGCTCGGCAGTAAATCCTGCCAGCCCTGCCCAGTGCTGTCCTAGGGCCCTCAACGGTAGCAACTGTGGCCAGGGCCCCCCGTCATGCTGGGGGCTGCACCTATACAGAGCAAGAGCCAGCACCTGCTCCAAAGAGCTCCTGGGCTCCACAGCCCACGGGTGGGAGGGAAAGCCACGGGCCGGAGCTCCTCCGGGGGCCAGGGGCCAAGTCAGGTCTAGGACGCAGCTCCCCTGAGTCCCCACCCACCGCCACAGCCACGGGGCCACGCTGCCTCCCATGGGCGCCCCGGGTATTGCAGCAGCATGGAACGAGCCGAGTTCCCTCCTGCCCGCACAACCTTCCCCCCGGGGCTGCCGCCCCCTGCCCACAGCTGTCCCAGGGGAAGAGCAGGTGCCCCCAGGGCTGGTGGCAGGGTTGTTGCGTTGCCTGCTCCGGCACCTGCCAGCCTTTCTCCTCCACGAAGGGTGACAGGCTGCCGCGGCCCCCGGGAGGTTCCTCGCCACGTGCCCTGGCCAGAGGAAGCAGCCGTTCGGTTCGGCAGGCGCCATCTTCTGCCACAGCTCGTGTAGTGCGGCCGGAGCCACTGCACGAGGAATTCACCCGGACCAACCCCACAGCCCAGCGCAGCGTATCCCGCAGAGCCGGGCGCGGGTCCTAGCCCCATGGATTGCCCTTTGAGGCTGGGACAGAGCCGCGCGAGCTCCCTGCTGAGCGTGCGCGCGTGGGGCTTTTCAGAGGGTCGCACCCAGGCCGTCGTGGGTGGTTTGTCACAGCCACAGCCCAAGGCACCTCCCTGACCCCAGAGCGACTCCCGCCCCCGGGCCCATCTGGGAAGCTCGCAGGCGCGGGTGCTGCTCCAGTAAATGGCTGAAAGAAGCGTTTTTAGCACAGGTAAAACAATGTATTTCAGCCTCGTCTCGCCTGAAAACACGTCTCCTGAAACTTTCAACAGCAGTGTCAGGCCGGGGCAGAGCTGGCCGGGGTTAGAGCCTGGCAAAGGCAGAAGCACCTGAAAACGGAGGGTCTGGAAACGTTAACCACGAGCTGCATTGCTTAGCACACGGCTGCCACGGCCACCAGCTCTGCACAGCTCCAAGGCAGGCGTCTCAAAGCAGCCACCGCCGCACGGCTAGGCACGGCTGGGCACGGCACCACTCCCCTCGCCTGGCGGAGCTCTGCCGGCTGCGCTATTGGGCAGCGTCCGCGGGCTGATCCAGGCTGTCTCCAGTGGCAGGGCCGTGTTCCGCGCTGGCCGGTGGCATCTCGACCTCCAACCAGGGGTGCGGCGCTTCGCCGGGCTCGGGCCTTGTTTCCCGCCGGGTTCTGTGCTGCTGAACCAGCCCGCAGGCGAGGATCCCCAGCAGCATGGCCGCCAGCGTGGCCACGGCCGCGATCGCGACGAGTTTAGTCGTGGGGCTCACTGGGAAAGGAGACAGCAGCGGGGTGAATGCAGCGGGGTGCTAACGGCTCTGGCACAGGCTTTGGGTAAAGCCCCAAGGCAAACATGACTGCGGCACCCAGCCAGGCACAAGCGCCTCCGGGCTCCAGAACCAGTCACTGAGCGCTGCTGACGCAGCCTGGTGCTGGAGGAGCCGGGCTGAGAGGGATGAGCCTGGCCCATGCCACAGGCATGTGGAGTCTGTCCCCATCTAGTGGCCAAGCCACAGTCCAGGCCCCAGCCTGCCTAGCCTTAAACGGAGGTTACAGGTATTTAGGTGCCCAAAGCTGCAGCTGGGCACTTAGTAGGAGTTTCAAAGTGCCTAACCTCCATGGGTCCCTGACTCCCATCGAAACCAATGGGAGTTAGGAGCCTACCTGGTTTGGTCCTTTTCAAACTCCCACTAGGCACCTGTCCGTATCTTTAGGTGCTTAAATGCCTTTACAAATCTGGCCCTGGTGCCTTTCATGCAGGTGGCTTGTGCCCGTGCAGCACCCGGCCTGATGGGGGCGCTGCTCTCGGCCGGCGCTGTCCAGTGCATCCCCAGCGCCTGGCCTGTACATGGACTGAAGAGCCGGCACAGGGGAGGCTGGGCCTGGGACACGGGCAGCCGAAAACCTCTCGCACAAACGGAGCCGCTTTCCACTTGCGGGTTTTAAAATACGTACTTTGACGAAAACCAAAACCAAAATAACCCTGACATTTTCCCAACATTTCTTGTGACAAACACCTGGATTTTCCAACCAGCTGCCGCCCACCAGTAAACCTCTGTATGTGCTGCTCCCGCTAGCCGGGGGCCACAGCCGCACAGCGTTAGCCGGGGCTATGCAGCCACCTCCCAGAGCCCAGCGTGCTGGGCCGGGGGACCAGGGGCCCCCGGTTGGGTTCCATCTCGCTGGCAGGATTCCCCGCCTGGCTCCCTCCATCAGTTCAGTGGTTCGGGGCTGGGGAGCAACTGACCCATGGCCCTTTCAATGTGCTGCTTTAGCTGCCAGCGCCTGGGTCTGTCCCCATGGCCCAGCGTGAGGCTGGACTCACCAGACTCCTGGATCTCCTGCGCGGGGGAGCCGCGTTGGAAGAGGGTCCCGTGCGGTCTCAGGTCCAGATCTGCGTGGCAGGTGACCTCCTGCCCGTGGTGCCATAGCCGAGGGGTTACCGTGTGGGTCACCGTGATGTCGTCGGCTTCGATCTTGGTGTGGTTCTGGAACGTCTCCGTGTGCAGCGTCTGTCCCCCCCGGCGGAGGGTCACAGTGAGGAGCCTGACGGGAGCCACGCTGAGAACTCGGCACGTCAGGTTATAGGCCCGGCCCAGCTCCAGCTCGGGGAGCGGCTCCAGCACCACCTGCTCCGGCGCCCCTGGAGCCAGAGGAGGAGGAACGGCCGGTTGGTGAATTGGATCCGTTAAGACCGGGCTGCTGCTGAGAACCTGGAGGTGAATCCCCCGCGCCCCAGCCAGGCAGAGCCGCAGGGCCAGCTCCCGCTCTCCCCTCCATCTCGCTGACCGGCCAGCAGGAGTTCCTAGTGGGCAGGGGGTTAGGGTGTGGATGCCAGTGTTCCTGGGGGGGAAGGGCCCGGTGTCTCATTCCCTGCCCCCCCGCCCCCAAGCCACTCAGTCCCTGCCCCAGGGCCAGACCCACTGGCACCACCCAGAGGAGCAAGGCCCCGTGTCCCAGCCCCAGCCCCGACCCAGCCAGTCCCCCGCCCTGGGCCCAGATCGCAGCTTTGTGCCCTATTTTCTGCACACGAGTTCTCCCGTTCTCTAGCCCTGCACTGCGCCCAGGAAGGCTCCGTGGCACAAAAGCCACCCCAGGCCCAGCCCCACTGCAGCCAGGGGCCGGAGGCACTTACGGTAAAGGGAGATGTGTGCAGTCACCGACTGGGTATCACTACCATTGATGAAGTAACACTGAGGGGTGGACGCCCACTCAGTGATATCGACGAAGTAGACGGCCACCCACCCCGATCCACTTTCACTTTGGGCTTTCCTGAGCGAAGTCTCCAGGCCGCCCCTGCAGCTGACATCCCGGCACGTGGAGCTGCAGTTTATCCAGACGGACCCTCCGTGCTCCACCATGGGGGCTTCCGGCCAAATGCTCACCTCGAACGAGCCCTGCATGGCCCCTGAAACAGCAAATGCACACACCTGTCACGCGGCACCGCCGGCGTGATCCAGCTCAATGGCACTGAGAAAACAGAATGTCAAACCCCCCAGCAGGGGAGAGAACCCAGGAGTCCTGGCTCCCAGCCCTCCCCCACTCTAACCACTAGCCCCCACTACCCTCCCAGTGATTCTATAAGAAGGCGCCTTCGTTAACAATGAGGGAAACAAATTAATGTAGCCACCTCACTGTCGGGCCGGACACGCACCCCCAGGGCAGCCAGGTCCCGCTGGCGTTTCACGGGAGACACGCAGGGCTCTGCTGCTCAGCACCTGAGCCGTGGGGTGCAGCTGGGGGCACTTACCTGGGAGCAGCAGCAGCAGCAGCGCCAGGACGTCCCAGGCTGAGCGATGCTGGGGCCGCCGGGGTCTCATGGCTGCAGAGAGAGAGCAGAGATGGGGGGAGCTGGGCTTGCGTTTCCCGTTGGTAACGTGGGGCCTGAGCCCAGCCCACTGCAGTCAGTGGGCGTCTTGCTCCCCGCGCTGGCTCAGGCCCGCGGGCTGTAAGGAAGAGACGGGCTGGTGGGGGCTGAGTCGCACTCACTGGACGAGCAGTGACGGCGCACAGGGACTGGCGGGGCGGCTCAGCCAGGGCCCCTCTCGCTGGTGTCTCGTCTGCAACGGAGCCTGGGCCCAGCTGAGCCAGTGAGAGAACCCAGGAGTCCTGGCTCCCAGCTCCCCCCTGCCCCCTGCGCTCTAACCACTAGACCCCACTGCCCTCCCAGAGCCTGGAAAAGAACCCAGGCGTCCTACCTGCAGTGACAGTGGTGCTGGGTGGAATGAAGACACGAGCAAAGGGTTCCCTGGCGGGGCAGCGACACCACCGCGCCGAGGAACAGGCTCTGAGTGGTCTCAGGGCGGGGTTTGGGGGGGCTGGATATCTGCCTTTACAGCACTAGAACAGTGCCAAGCACGGGCGGCGCAGTTAGGTGGGACGGGTGCCTGGCCATCTGCTGGGCGAGATAAGGAACCGGCTCGGGGAGCCCTGCGCTGGGGCCTGCCCGGGGCGGGGTGGGGCGCTCCTCACAGACGCCGCTATCCACCCTGCCCTGGGGGGTGGGGGAGGTGCACCCACAGGACATGGAGACCGACCCCAGCCAGCGCGTGCGGCAGCCCCGGGGTGAGGCCGTGGCACACAGGCCGGCCTGCCCGTGCCCTGGGCAGTTACTGGGGCGGTGACGGGCGTGAGATTAACGCCAGCTCCGGGCAGGCTGCATGCATTGCAGGGCAGCGCCGGCTGCAGCAGGACGGGCAGAGCGGTGCTGATCTGAACAGTGCCCTGGTGAATCCACCCGCGGCTGCTGCGGCCCCGGGGGGCGAGCGGCTGGGGCATGGCCTGGATCCCCTGGGGCAGCGTGTCCCCCCCAGCGCCTGGGAGAGTCGCCGTTGCTCCAAGCGTCGTTGTGGAAGGGTTGCTTTGCCGAGCTGTTGGCTGCTGGGGTCAGGCTGAGGAACGGCCCTCGCAATGCGATGGCTCAGGGCAGGGGCGGCCCACGGGCGCTAAAGGGCCATCGGAGCCTTTTGTCCTGGGCTAGCCCCCGGCTGATTATTTGATGCCCGGCGGGGAGGTGCCGCTCCCTGCGTAACCGTGGCGTTTGTGCACACACCGGTGCCTAGCCCCGGCACCACGCCTGGCTGCACAGCTCAGCAGCACCCACCGGGCAGAACAGCCCCGGCTTTCCTGCCAGCCCCGACGCATTCTGCACGCAGCTGGCTCCCTGGGGGATTTAAACCCGCTGCGCCCCTGTGGGAGGCCTGGCCCCTAATTGTCACCTCCCGCCCCCCCCAGGCTGATTCTGGCGTATTGAGCATCACCTCTGCCCCCTCGTTCCTGGCTAGGGCGCCAGCTGCTTTGCCCTGCAGCACCCCACTGTGGTCAATGCCGTTTGCAACACCCACCCTGGCCCCACTGACAGGGCCCCTTCCCCAGCCTGCACAGCTCCCGCGCCCCGACATCACGTCAGACCCGCTGGGCTGTGCCTGCCTTGGCACAGGGACATGTGACCCTGAGGCCTGGCAGTGCCAGCTGGGGAGTCCCCCGGTAATAGCCCCCCCCCCGGCAGGCCCGTTAATCACGCCAGCGTGTCTGTGTTGTCACGTACAGCGCCCCTTTCTGGGGTCAGCGTTTAGCATCACGATGCCCCTGGCCGACAGGGCCGTGCTGTTATCCCACCGCAGTGGATGGGGAGACTGAGGCAAAGAGAGAGCGAGAGACTAAGTGACGGGGCCCAGGTCACACAGGAAGCTGTGGCAGAGAAGGGACCGGAACCTGGCCTGAAGTGCAAGCTAGTGCTCTAACCACTAGACCACCCATCCACTCTGCTAGCCAGCCCTTCCTGGGTGGTGTGCCGTCCACCACCACTGACATGCAGCCAGCTCTGGGCTGGAACGTGGCAGCTGTTTCCCAGCTGCACAGAGACACTGCTCCGTGGCGCAGCGCCGGCCCGACTCCATGGAAACACCCCCCTTCTCCCCCCCCCCCCCCCCGGGCACGCCGCGAGCCCTCCAGCTGGCCAGCGCCGGCTTGCTGCGCTAGTCACTCGGGGCCCGGCAGACTCCCAGGCCAGGTGCCATCCCAGCCTGGCGAAAGGGGCAGCGCAGCTGGAGTGGGGCTGGGGGCAGCTGTGGCGTGAGACACGGGGTCTGTGCACTCAGCCCAGCGGGGTGGCAGGGCTCTGTAGACGCCGAGCAGGCCCCGGGGAGGGCGTGACCCACACACAGAGGCACCATCGCAGTGTGGCAGGGGTGCAGCTCCCCATCCCACCATGAGGGGACGGTGCTGGTGCGCTCAAAGCTGCCTGGCAGCGAACAGACAGGCTCATACACCTGAGCCTCCCCAGCCTGGGGTCAGGACACCTGGGTTCTATTCCTGGCTCTGCTGGGACGTGCGACGCTCCGTGCCTCGGTTTCCCCTCCCGCCCTTCCTCTGGTTAGAAGGTGAGCCCTTTGGAGCGGGGCCTGTACCGCACTGTCTCTGTAGCGCCCGGTCTTGGTTGGGCTCAGTGCAGCGCCGGGCACGACAGGGCCTCGATATCGCTGGGGGCTGGGCAGCGCCGGGCACGACGGGGCCCTGATCTCAGGTGTGGCCTCTGTGTAATGCCAGCGCTCCCGGCGAACGGTGCCCGCTTGCACCCGTGGGGCAGGTGACGTGGCAGCGACGTGCCACCCCCGCCCCAGGAACCAGCTGGGGATCTGGCGGGTTCCGCTGAAAATATTTACACCCTTTATTTGCAGAATAAACAACACTGCAGTCAGCCCCTCCCCCGCCCCCGAATATTTACACCCTGCTTCTCTCGAGCCGAGCTGTGCTCGGGTCCCCGTGATTTTCGCTCACGGCTAAATGCGGGTGGAAAATCTCCCCATGTGGTAAAACGCCCCTTGCCACAGGCCTTGGCGCTGGCTAGGATTCGTAGTGCAGCGCCCGCCAGGCGTCCCGGTCCTGGGCCAGGGCAGCGTAGAGCTGGGGTCTCTGCCTTGCAGCCGGTGCCATTTATACCCCAGCGCAACAGGAGCCTTCGGAGCCGGGACGCTGGCCGGGCTGGGCCAGTGCTGGGAGCTGCGCCTTAGGCCGGGCGCCCGGCTGCTGTGTCTGACTCGCCGGCTGTCGCATTGTGCTAGGGAGGCAGTTTTCCCCCAGGTCGGAGGGGCAGGGACCTTGGGGGTTTTCCCAGCTTCCTCTGCAGTGGGGGGAATCCCCTGCCGCGGCCTTGGGCTCTCCGGTTCTCTGCCCCTGGGCTCCTGAGGACTGGCCTGCTTTGGGTTAATGAACCTCTGGGGGCTCAGCACAGGGGGGCAGGAGGCCAGACGGGGGGACCTGGGGGGGGCCTCTGGCCTTGAACGCTAGGATCGGCCACATCAGTGACTCTGGAGAGGAGACGAATCAGAGGCGATGGGACCAAAGGGGCTCAAAGAACACATGGGCTGGAGCAGGGTCAGCGGCGGAGCGCTGATCTCGGGGTCAGTCTGGAGGGACGCTGGGCTCTCTGTGGTGGACGTGACGGAGCCAGGGCCTCCCTTCGCACACCTCACACCCCCTTTGCACGCGTGCAGATGGCAACACACGGGCAGGCAGCAGAGGCCTGAGGCCTGGGAAGGCAGGGCTGGGCTGCCCAAGAGGCGGAGGGCCAGCTCTCCAGGGGCCCAGCACCCGCCGTCAGGGGTTGATTCCCAGAGCCAGCTCCCAGCAGCACCTCCAGAGCAGCCAGGGTTGCCAGCCAGCCCCTTCGCGCTGCCCCTGCACCAGCTGATCTGGAAATCCTGCTCCCGAGACGTGCTCTGCAAAAGCCGACATCCCCGCGTCCCCGTGACGGCGCCGGGGCCGGCTATTTCCCAGCCCCTTCAAAGCCACAAACAAGCCGCGTGGTCAGAGAAGCCCCAGGGGAAATTTACCAGCACGTTGGAACCTGTAACACCCGAATCGGTCGGTTCCCCCTGCAGCAGGGGCTCTCCCGTGCTCAGGTCTCCCACGTGGGCGCCACGTGGCAGCGATGGGGGATTGCCGCTTCCAAAACCAGGAACTCCGGTAACAGCCTCTCTCCACGGCCGGCCGGGGACTGCGGAGGGCGGTTCCCGCCATGCCAGGCCGGTCTCAGCCGCGGCAGGAGATGGAGACCTGGCGTCCCCGAGTCCGCGCCATGGCTGGAATGAGGCCGAAGCAGGTGGCGAGTGGCCGCAGGGGCTTGCGATTCCGCGCGCTCCACGACCCCTCTCAGCTGCCCGGGTCTGACGATCCCAAAGTTCCTCTCGTTAGTGTCGAACCGTTTTCACACTGACCCCGGGGGGGTCCCTCTGTCACTTCCCAGGGCGGCAGCCCCCCCAGCGGGCGCAGAGCTTGGCTGCGGCTCACAGGCGCCGTGCCCAGCGAGAGGAGGAGACGTGGTTCCAGGAGGCCGTTCAAGCCGGTCCTTCCCCGCGCACGGCTCAGATGTAGTGTCAGAGGCGTTTCCTGCTGAGACCGGGGTCTCCCAGCCACCTGCTTCCCAGTGGGGCAGCTCTCAGCTGCACCCAGACGTTCCTTGAGCCAAGCACATGGGAGATCCCAGCCCCCTGCACGTCCTTGGGGTGCCAGCCCCCCTCCAGTCACCCCCTCTCGCTCTCCAGAGAGCAGCTGCTGTGTGCAAAGGGGGGCCCAGCGCCCCGACATAGCGTCCAAAGAACCGCCAGGCTCTTGGTATCGCCCGGATTCACAGCAGGGCAGTGTGCAGCATCCCAGGGGTTAACGGGGGCCTCTCCCTGGCCCCCCTGCAGCGTGGGGAAGGGGCAGAGCAGCAGCTGGGAGCTCCGGGGCTCCGGGTCCCTGCAGTCCAGGCCTAGACGCTTTGCTCAGCTTCAGGCGCCTTCTGTGCGTCCCCGTTCTGGCACAGCTGCGCCTGGTCGTCTGGCTTGCCCTGCGCCTTCTGTTTCAGCCGGTATATCCGGATTCTCCGCGAGCGGTAGTACAGCCACCCGGACACCCCAGCTATAATCCCGACAATGACCAAAGCCACCGGGAGCAGGATCGGCAGCAGGAGGTCGGGATCCGTGTCTGTTAAAGGAGGAGGAGGAGGAGGAGGAAGAGGAGATCAGCCTATTGGGTAGGGCAGGGGGCCAGGACTCAGGACACCTGGGTTCTACTCCCCTCAGCCCCTGGCCTCGGGCAAGTCACTCACCTGCTCAGTGCCTCAGTTTCCCCTTCCACCCTTTGTCTGTTTAGCCAGTGAACTCTCTGGGGCAGGGACTGTGCAGTGCCTGGTGCAACGGGGCCCCGATCTCGGGTGGGGTTTGGGCAGCGCCCGGCATGACGGGGCCCTGATCTCAGTCTGTGTTCCCCCATAGCACACATCATTAATAGGAGAAGGAGCTGGGACAGCGATGAACCCAAATACCGCCAGGCTGCTGGACCCGTCCCCGCTCGCTCCGGGGCAGGACGGACACTAGGACGCACCCCCTGGCCCAGCCTGCAGAGCACAAGAGCCGGGGCTGGAAAGGCCAGAAAGGATCACTGGGGCAGAACGTCAGGCCAGACGACAGCTGCCAGATGCCCTGTACTGAGCCCCTCCCCTGTGGCTTTGGGGGGACATGGGGTTCCTAAACCCCATTGGAAGTTAGTGGGATTTAACCTAAGAGACCTAATCACTTGTGCTCCTAAATCCCTTTGGTGCTTTTGCAAGCCCACCCTCCGTGTCACCTGCTGGGTTCCTAACAAGGAGAATCCACCGAGGGCCACTTACATTCCACCCGGACGATCACCTCCCGCGCGACCCAGCCATGCACGTTGGAGGCCCTGCAGTGGTAGGTCCCGGCGTTCTCTCTCCTGACCCGCCACGGCACCCCGATGTCAGAGCGCACCCCGTCCTTCATGCACACCACGTCCGGCACTGGGTTGCCCCGCGCCCTGCAGGAGAAGTTTTGCTGCGTCCCCTCCTCCCAGGTCCGGTTACTGGGGCAGCTGGAGTTGTCCATCCTGGGCCCATCTGGAAGCGAGGGAGGAGGGGAGGAGGTTGGTTAAGCTGCCCAGTGCTGCATAGCGCCAGCTCCTGCCCACCCCTGGGTGCTGCAGAGGACGGCAGCTTTCCCTGGCCACAGCCGCTGCCTGGCTGGGCTCTCCTCACTGGCACCCAGAGCCGGGCAGGAGGCCCTGTGTGCCAGGCAGCAGCCTCTGCCACGGCTGCCCCGTGTGACCCGGGCCTGAGCCAAAGCCCGTTAAAGTCGCTAGAAGGAGCTCGAGGCCTCAGGTTCCCCATCTGTAAAATGGGGCAAGAGATTCTTCCTGCGGCTGCCTTGTCTAGTTAGCCTGAGAGCACGCTGCAGGGCCAGGACGTGTCTGTGCAGCGCCTGGCACAATGGGGGCCCAGGCTCGGTCGGGGTCTGTGCAGCGCCCGACGCAGTGGGGGGCCCAGACTCAGTCGGGGTCTGTGCAGTGCGGGGCCCAGGCTCGGTCGGGGTCTGTGCAGTGGGGGGCCCAGGCTCGGTCGGGGTCTGTGCAGTGGGGGGCCCAGGCTCGGTCGGGGTCTGTGCAGTGCGGGGCCCAGGCTCGGTCGGGGTTACCCTAATGCTAATGACAGTCGGTCCCAGCCCACGTCTCTGCTCTGCACAGGGGCAGCCCCCCAGGTTGCGGCGCAAGGCGAGTCGCTGTCCGAGCTGATGGGCAGCCAGCGCGCTGGGAGCGGGCGGCCGGCCGGGCCGAGCGCCAGGGTCAAGTCCTTGGCGGAGGCACTGAGCCTGTGGGGGGCTCAGCTCCCACCTGTGGGAAGGGGTGAGGAGGTGGGGGGCTGCTGGGACAAATGCGTTGGAGCGTGGCTGGCTCGGTACTGCGGTGACTGGGGCCGGAGGGGCACCTGGTCCGGACAGACCTCGGCCTGGCGCTACTCACAGTGGACGCTGAGCCGTGTCCGCGTGCGTTTCATGAATGAATGAAGCTTTGTTTCACACGTGAATTCCCGTCCGTCGTCTTCCTCGCGAGCCATCAGCTGGAACTGCACCTGGGGCCAGGCGCTGGAGGCCAGGACCTGCTCGGTGTCGCTGAGCTGGAGACGCCCGCCAGCGGGCTCCGTGTCCGAGGAACGGCACGTGACGGTCACGTTGTTATTAACGAGGGTCTGGGCCTCATTTACCTCCAGGACGGGCTCCGGGAGACCTGCAGGGACCGAGACAGAGCTGCGTTCGAGCCAGGCTGCGCCAAGGCCCCACTCCGAGGGCCACTCGCTGCCTCCCGGCAGGACGGTCACTCGAGATCAGGAGGGTGAGCGGGTCGAAGCCAGCTCTGGGCCAACACCCAGATCCCATGGGAGTTAGGCCCAGATCCCATGGGAGTCAGGCGCCTAAATGCCTTTGAGGACCTGGGCCCAAATACCTCCTTCAAGTTGCTCCGTGCATGGACTGGTATCTAAATCCCTGTGGCTCCACCCGCCCTTCCCCACCAGCGCCGGCAGGCGAGGTCTCGGTTCGCCAGCAGCTCCTTGGGACACCAGAAAGGTGCGGAGGCTCATGGGGCAGGGTACGATCCTGCCTCTACCTAGCGGGGGCAGGCCTGAACCCAGGCTCAGCGCGGTGGAGGGGGTGAGGGGACTCGGGGGCCTCGCGCTCCCTTCTCTGGGGTGGCCGGGTGCAGGAGTTGCGGGAGGAATCCCCTGGCCTGGCTACGCAGCCGCTCAGACCAGATGTTCAAAACAACCCCCCCAGCCGGGGTATCTGGGTCTCCATCTCCTGGGGGGAGGGGGGAAGGCGTCTTTCTTGGGGTTTCCTCTGCAGCCGTGGGTGCTGGCCCGTCCGCAGCAGGAGGCCGGGCTAGATGGGCCGCTGGGCCGCTGCGCTCCATCCCTAGGAAGGAGGTGACGGTTGTCGGGGTGACGCTGGCTCAGTGGTGGGAAGGGGAGCTCGGTCGCAGACCCACGCAGGTGACGCCATTCCCCAGGGGGCAGGGAGGGTTACGGTGCTGCTGGGACCGTGGGCAATCGGGCCGGGGGGGCTGAGCCCTAAAGATTCAGCCTGAGAATTCAGACAGCAAGTTCAGAGGAAGGAAACTGACGTGAACCGAGATCGGGCCAGCCTCTGCGCCAGCCCGGCCACCGGGCAGGCATCACTCGCCGAGCTGCCCCACGCAGCCGGAATCTCTGCAGGCCCCGCCTGGGCACAGCCGGGCGACCCCCGACACTCACTGTAAACGAGGACGCTCGTCCCTGCGGATCTGGACACGGGCCCCACGGACACGGTGCAGTTCAGCTCACGCCGTCCCAGTGCCTGGGACTCCACCTCGGCCTGGGCGGTGGCCGCGTCTCCCGACGTGGTGACGGTGAAGTTCACGTGCTCTCCCCCAAAGGACAGGTCGAAGTGGGCTGCTCCCGCGGGGAACACCCCGGCCACTCCACAGCGGACGGTCGCCTTGGTGCCCACCTCTAGATAACTGGAAGTTTGGAGCTGGGGCGGGGCTGGGAAAGCTGCAGCGGGTAGAAAAACCGTCCTGGGGCCTTAGGGAACCAGCAAGTGCAGCCACTTGGGAGCCAGCCCAGGAAATGCAGAGACATGGCGACTTCGGGGGCTGGGATGCAGTTGGCTCCGGCTCTGACTAGCAGCCTGTTTATCTAGCCCCACGCTGTTCCCCCCGTCTAGTCCTCTAGCCCCATAGCGTGTCTCTCTATCCCCCACTTCCCCTGTCGCTATCTTTCCACACCCACACCCCTACGTTCCTGGCCCCGTTTCACACCCTGTTATCAGCAATGCCCCTTTAGCAACCCCGGGAGCACCCCATCTTCCTCTGCTCCGGCCAGGCCAGGCCGGGACCCGAACTGGAAGAGGCGCGGGGAGGGGAAGATTGAAAAAGGGGGAGAAAACGTCACCCCGAAGGGGAAGCAGGGGCCTGGCGCCGTGAGAAGCCCAGTCCCACAGCCCCAGCACTGGGAAACCGTCACCTCCGGCTGGGTGCTGCGGGGAAATCTGTGCTGCGGGATGAGACAGTCCACCCCTAGGGACTCTCCCTCAGGTGGGCGGGTGGACAGCAGGGTGTCCCACCCCGGGGTCAGACACTGCCCTCGGTCTTTGGCCCCCATCCCCAGCGCTTTGGCATGTCCCCTTCTAGGTAGGGCATAGGCGTGGGGTGGAATCTCTTTAAATAGCTGTGAGCTGTCCTGGCGCTCACTGTGTTCAGGGCATCAGAACCAGCCACAGCTGCCGTGTGTAACTAGCAAACAGGGACCGGCCGTGGCTCTCCTCACTCTGTTGTTGTGTAAAGAGCAGGAGCCGCATCAGTCTGCCTTAGGGGAGCTCACAAGGGGTTATCCCTGGAAATCTCGGCTGCCGGGGAGAAGAGATCCCAGCCCCCAACCTGGGACTCACGACAACGGGCCCAGGACAACAGGGAATCCATCCTGACCGGGGAGCATTCGATGCCCTCTTTGTGGGGGGGACGTCGGCAGGAGGTGCAGGGAGCTGGGCAATCAGGCAAAGCCGGTGGGAGCCTGGCGCTTTGGCGACGCATGCAACGGTCGTGTCTCCCCAGAGCTGCCAGCGCACGGAGCAGTATATCTGTCGCACGGACCAGTGTCTCTGCGCACGGAGCAGTGTCCCTGTCGCACGGAGCATATGATGCGGGAACTCACCATAGACGCTGAGCTCCTGCGCGGTGGAGCTGCGTTGGAAGAGGGACCCATGCGGTCTCAGATCCAGGGCTGCGTGGCAGGTGACCTCCTGCCCGTGGTCCTGTTGCCGAGGGATTATCTGGTAGGTCACCGTGATGTTGTCGGCTTCGCTCTTGGTGTGGTTCTGGAACATCTCCGTGTACAGCGTCTGTCCCCCCCGGCGGAGGGTCACGGTGAGGTGCCTGACAGGAGCCACGCTGAGAACCCGGCATGTCAGGTTATAGGCCCGGCCCAGCTCCAGCTTGGGGAGCGGCTCCAGCACCACCTGCTCCGGCGCCCCTGGAGCCAGAGGAGGAGGAACGGCCGGTTGGTGAATTGGATCCGTTAAGACCGGGCTGCTGCTGAGAACCTGGAGGTGAATCCCCCGCGCCCCAGCCAGGCAGAGCCGCAGGGCCAGCTCCCCCCTCCCCTCCGTCTCGCTGACCGGCCAGCAGGAGTTCCTAGTGGGCAGGGGGTTAGGGTGTGGATGCCAGTGTTCCTGGGGGGGGAAGGGCCCGGTGTGTCATTCCCTGCCCCCCCCGAGTCACTCAGTCCCTGCCCCGGGGCCAGACCTGCCGGCACCACCCAGAGGAGCAAGGCCCCGTGTCCCAGCCCCAGCCCCCGACCCAGCCAGTCCCCCGCCCTGGGCCCAGATCGCAGCTTTGTGCCCTATTTTCTGCACACGAGTTCTCCCGTTCTCTAGCCCTGCACTGCGCCCAGGAAGGCTCCTGTGGCACAAAAGCCACCCCAGGCCCAGCCCCACTGCAGCCGGGGGCCGGAGGCACTTACGGTAAACGGAAATGTTTGCAGTCACCGACTGGATTTCACTACCATTGATGAAGTAACACTGAGGGGTCGACGCCCACTCAGTGATATTGACGAGGTAGACGGCCACCCACCCCGATCCACTTTCACTCCGGGCTTTCCTGAGCGAGGTCTCCAGGCCGCCCGTGCAGCTGACATCCCGGCACGTGGAGCTGCAGTTTATCCAGACGGACCCTCCGTGCTCCACCATGGGGGCTTCCGGCCAAACGCTCACCTCGAACGAGCCCTGCACGGCCCCTGAAACGGCAAACGCACACACCTGTCACGCAGCACCGCCGGGGCTCACAGCCGGCAAAGCAGCAAGCAAGACGCACAGCACAAGCGGGTGAGCTCAGAAAACCAAACCAGGCCCCTGGAGCCCCCATTTCCCTGCCAGGCAGCGCTGGTGGCCGAAGTGCAGGGTGTTCTGGCCGGACACGACGGGGACGAGAGCAGCGACTGCCACGTGCGTCCATCGCCCCTCGGTACATCCCTGTGCAGCTCTGTCCCTGGCGCTCGCTCAGCGGGGCTGGCTGCTGGTGGCTCAGCTCCTGCCGTCCCTGCACCCGCCTGGGCGGTGGCTTCCATCCATGAACGGGGTAACGAAGCTTCCTCCCTGTGTCCCTGTGTCGTAGCTTGTGTGCACAGCTCCCAGCCCAGGGCTGCAATGGAAATAACCTCCCGGCAGGGCCTCTCCTCATAAGTCCTGTGCTCCAGCCCCTAATCATTTTTGTTGCCCTTCGCTGGACTCTCTCCAACTTGTCCACATCCCAGGGCTGGCCTGCAGCTCAATGCCGCTGCCTTTGTATGCTGCAATGCCCCTCCTAATGCAGCCCAATATGCCATTGGCCTTCTTGCACACTGCTGACTCATAAGTGTCCCTTGGGCAGCTCCGAGCCGCTGTTACTCGCCGGGTGCTGGGCGACCTAAGGCCACAGTGTCCCCATCCTCAGATCATTAATAAAGATGTTTGGTAAGTCCCAGGTTCTGTTTGTCCTTTCATCCAACCCATACTTCTTTAACTTGCTGATAAGAATACTGTGAGAAACTGTATCAAAAGCTTTGCTAAAGTCAAGGTATATCACGTCCACCGCCTTCCCTACATCCACAGAGCCAGTCACCTCATCATAGAAAGCAATCAGGTTGGGAGGCTGTTCCTGATCACCTTCCTCTCTTCCAAGTGCCTTAAAATGGATTCCTTAAGGGTGCAGGGATTGAGGTGAGGCTGACCGGTCTGGATCCTCTTTCCTCCCTTTTTGAAGATGGGCACTATATTTGCTTTTTTCCAGTCCTCAGGGACCTCCCCTGTTGCCATGAGCTTTCAAAGATAATAGCCAATGGCTCTGAAATCACCTCAGCCAACTCCTCAGCACCCTCGGGGAAGAGCCAACTCCCTCAGCTGGGGAGCACTTTGAACCTGCAGCTTCCAGAGAACCATTTCGAACAAGGGACTTTTGCCAGCCTTGGTGCTAACGAGGCCACAATCCTGCCCGTGGCGCCCCTTTACCGGGGCGGGAGGGGCACCACAGTGTCGTACGCTGGTGCGTTGGGGTGGCGATATTTCCACAGGAGAGCCAGGAGAACACCCCCAGCCTCCAAGCCAATTATCCCCCTGCTTTCTGTGCAGGTCACAGTGAAATTGGCCTCATGCTCCACACCCTCGTGTCTGCAGCTCCTGGCGCGGGGGGGGGAGGAGGGGGGGGGAAGGGAGCCTGTCCCTTGCGTCAGGGGGTTTAGAGCGAGGTCTGCAGGCTGCTTTGGGTTCAGGCTGCTCTGCCACAGGCATCCCACCAACCTGCCATTTCCTGTGACTCAGCCGTTTGCTCTTACAGACAAGGGGTGGTTGAGGAGGGGGGACTGCCTGGCCTCTGGGGTAGCCCCACGGGCTGGGGACGGGAATTCCACAGAGCAGGGAGCCTCCGCTGCAGACTCTGCCCTCGCTTGCACAACATTTCTCACACAACACCTCCTCTCAGCGGCTCCCCGGCCCCCGCCCCTGCTGCAGAGAAGTCAGGGTCAGAGCCTCAGCTAGTGGGAATCAACCCTAACCCTCCACTTCAGTGGCGTCATGCTGATTTACACCACCGGGGATCTAGCCCATAACCTGAAATTTGCAATGACACAGAATCAACAGAACGGGCCCAGAGCGTCCCTGGTGCAACCCTCCCGCGGAGCACGGTGCTGCGCAGAGGCTGGGTTTGACAATCACGAACAGGCTGAGTTCTGCGTCCTGAGCCTCGCAAAACCAGCTGCTGATTCCAGCCGGGGCTGAAGGGTTCCTGGTGTGCTGGGCGATGGGGAGCCAACGCCACTTCATCAGCCTAACGCACGGGGGGCAGACGCCAATCTCAGCGCGACCCGGAGTAACGCTCGAGGAGGGCGGGGCAGACCCAGATTCGCAGCAGGGTGGGTGCACACGAGCAGAATCTGACTCATGGAGTCTGGAAACTTTTACACACACACACTGGATACACACTGGGGACTCTCACACACACACACACACACACACACACACACACACTGGGGACTCACACACGCACTGTATACACACTGACTCTCTCACACACACACACACACACACACACACACACACTGGGGACTCACGCACTGTATACACATACACATATGGGCCTCACACCCACACCGACACACTGGGGATTCTTGTGCACACACATTGTATACACACACATACATACACACATTGGGGACTCACACACTGACTCACACACCCACGCACACACTGGGGACTCTCGCACACACACTCTGTATACACACTGACTCTCTCTCTCTCTCACACACACACACAGACTGGGGACTCACACCCACACCGACACGCTGGGGACTCTTGCACATACACATTGTATACACACACTCTCTCACACACACACACACACACACACACACACACACACACACACACACACACACACACACACACACACACACACACTGGGGACCCACCCCCACACACTCTTCTGCTCCACGAGGCACCCAGCCAGCCCCCCTCTCTTGGGTATCGACCCCCAGGTCCCGCCTGCTCCAGCTCGGGGAGCCCGGGATGGGGCGTCTGGGCTCTGGGCAGGTGCCAGGCGCTGAGGGCTGCAGGAGAGGTGACGGGCCAGGCTGCTTACCTGCCAGAGCTGCCAGGGCGCCCAGGAGGCAGAGGAGGACAGGCTGAGCCATGGTGCTGAAGATAAACCCTTCCTTGGGGCACAGGCGGTGGCTAGGTGGATGCTCCCTGCTAGCAGCGCTGCTTGCCCTGCACTGAGTGACTGAGCCAGAGACAGCTGCTTTATTGACCCTGCTTGCAGTTCCCGGAAGCCCTGCGCTGGGTGGGGATTTCCAGCCTTGCTCTGGCTCAGGGACTTTTGATTTTCTAACCCTTTCCAAGGCGGGCTTTCCCAGGGAGCAGCTCCAGCCCCCAGACACGGCGTCCCCCGGGGAGCAGGGGCTGGCCTGGCTGGGACTGAGCCCTCACAACTGATTATCTGGCAGCAGAGACAATACCTGGCGCGTGTCTTGCCCGCACTCCAAGGGGTCCCAAGCCAGCCATGTCCCGCTCCCTGCCCACACGCTGCGCCAGGGCCTCATTTGCTATGGGACCAAGGGAGCAGTGCCCCCCCCCCCCCCCCACCAGGCCTTGGTTCCCCCCGGTCTGACTTTCCATAGGTCTGTCTGTTCCACTCTCTGTCCCCCCGCCCGCCCTGCCCGGTCCCCCTGCCCCGTCACAGGGATTGTTCGATTCTGACACAAATCTCCTCACCCCCGAAAATGCCGCCCAGCCCTCGCTGCCCCAGAAATGCGGGGGAGGGCAGCAGCCTGCTCAGCAAAGGCCGGATCAAACCCCACCGCGGGGGCTGGCGCCTGCGTGTGATTTTTGGAGCCCGGCTTGAGACTCTTTAAAGGGGCTGCTTGCCAGAGGCCTGGGCTTGGCGCTGGCCAGGGACTTTCTGGAGCGTCTGGGTGGGCACCCAGAATCAATCAGCCAAGCACCCAGGCTGGCTGCCTGCAGGTCTGGGGTGCTCTTGGCTCAGACAGCTGCTGTGGCTGTGGTTATTTATTTCTTAGAACAGCACCAGCGGCTCTGCAGACCGAGGGGCCATTCTTCCGCAGGCTGAACAAACAAAAAAGAGAAGCTAATCCTGCCACAAAGGGCCTGTGTGTGCACGCGCGTGCGAGTGCGAGTGCGCAGGCGTGCACGCCAAGGAAGGCAGGCAGCTAACCTTTTCCCACTGCGGGTCACCTTTAAGCCAGCCCCCTTCACACTGTTTGCGGCCCTGCAGCTGCTACATCCCCTGCCTGCTTTGCTCTGCACCGGGCGCTCGTGCTGCAAACCCGGGGCAGGGCGGAGGGCGACTGGGAAGAGAGGTGGCGTCGCCACGGTCTGCTAGGGATGGCGCCGTGTTTGAGGGGTTGCTCAAGGGACAAACGAGTATTTATAGCAGCACGTGCAACACTTTCAACTCTTCTCTGCGGCCAGAGGGGCAGGAAGAGCGAGCGGGCGGCCTTGTGTGACGGAGCCACTGGGATCACGCTCTGGACACCTCTCGACACAGCCAGGCAGGACCTAGCGCTTCAGAGGGGGTCTGCCCCTCGGGTCTCCCCACCCCCGCAGTCATCTCCTCCATCTGCACTCGGACACCAGGAACTCCCCCTGTGGGACCTCCCTCCTTGGAAGGGTCCCGGGGAGCCCCTCCATGCCCCCAAAGGGCCGGGCACTCCCTTGCAGCCAGAGGCGATTCCCAGCCCACAGGGGAGTCGGGGGGCTGTTAGTTCTCGGGGTCACAGCGCAGAGACTTTGCCAGCAGCATAACTGGGGTTACAGCAGCAACCCCCTGGGGAGCCCCATTCTCAAGGCTCCCTCCCTGCCAGCCCACCCCAGCCCCGTCCCCCAGCCACTCGCCTGACCTTTGCCTGCTTCCCGGGCGAGGTGGCCTCTCCTCGTGGTCACAAGCTGCTGCGGCTGGTTGGACCAAGGCAGGGGGTCCCGGCCAGGTCTGCGGACGTGTGGCTGGGGGGGTGGGGGGAGGCTTCTGCCCTCCAGTGGCCTCTGCAACGATCACACACCGGGTCCCGTCACCGAAATACATGAATAACACATGGGGGGAAACTGAGGCACGCAAACAGCGCTCAGAGAAAACCCCCAAGAATAGCCCCACTTCGTCACACCTTGTGGTCAGGCTGCTAGGCTGGGGCTCAGGGAGCCAGGAATCAAGGCAGCCCCCGAGGCCCAGAGCAGAGCCTGACGCCGGGCTTAGTTTGTAAGGAAAGAGGAGCCTGGGCACAAGCACTTTTTTTACCTTCAGAACTGAGGTGGCAAACACAGAGGTGCCGGGGCTCAGGCCTGGCACAAATTAAGCACTGCCTGACCCCCTTCCCTTCCTCCCTCAGCCTCTGCTGCCCATCACCCTGCGTCCTCAGCCAGGTCCTCTCCGCCGCCTACACCAGGCGCTGGGAGCGAAGCAAGCACAGGACCTTTGTTTCAGGCCACCCGGCCCGGGACTTTTCAGGGGCCCTGCTCCTCCTTCAAAGCAGCCACCTGCCACCCAGCTGCCCCCTCCATTCTCACCAGCCTCTGCCTGGCATTTCTTCCATTTATGGAGAAGGGTCACGTCAGGGGATGCCTGGCCCAGGCGCTGACACACGCAGGGTTTCACTTCCTTTCTCCAGGGGGAACTCGCTGGCATCCTCAGAGTCGTTCCCTCGGAGAAGGAACAAACCCAGCCTGAAGGGGACCGGGGGGCGGGGGAGGGCGGGGGTCAGAAACCCTGCACCTCAAAACCAGTACTTATTAGGATTTAAAACCAAGCTCCTGACCATTGTGATCATCCACCCCCACCCCCCTCTCAAGACTGTTCTCCTACTTCCCACGCTGCTCGCTAGCTGAACTCCCCTGGTGCATGCTCAGCTCTTCCCTTCCTGGTGTGCTGCTGTGCCGGGACAGTCCAGCTGCTGCGCTCCACCCCAGAGGTGACTGCATTTCTGTTGAGGACAGGTTTTCCAGAGAGCTCAGTGCCCATCTAGGCACCAAAACAAGAAGCGTTTTCAGAGGTGCTCATTGGGTGCTGGGTTCTTGCCGAGATCTGGTCATTAGCATCCAAACATCCGGCTGCTTCTTTAGCTGGTGAACTGCAACAGAGCCAAATTCAGCCCTGGCCGCGGGTGCTGAGCCCCTGGGAATCTGGCTGTGAGCTGCTCTGAAATGTGGTAATTAATGAGCCCAATTCTTCTCTGCTACAGCAATGCAAATCCAGAGTGACTCCACTAGTGTCAATGGAGTCAGGCTGGATTTGCAGCGGTGTCGCTGAAGGCAGGATTCTGCTTGCCCAGGGCTTTGGGATTCCCCAGGTTGAAAGCTGCTAGGGAAACGGAGTGTGTTATTGCTGTGCTATACGCCTGGGCTGCTGAGACCCTGAGCCGCTATGGGGCAGAGCCAGCATGGGGTCCCCGAACATCCACCCTCAAATTCCAGCCGTCACCCGCCTGGGCCGCGTGGCTTTCCCTCCCCCGGCGGTTCCCCAGCACCAATGGCTCTGTCCCTTGGCCGGGTTCCCAGATCCGGCCCTGAGGCCAAAGCATGGGATGTGCCAGAGCCTCCGAGTCCTCCGGGGTCGAGGCGGGAGGTGGGGTTGTGGCCACGCTTGCAACGTGTCCTGTAATGTCCTGATGCACCAAGGCTGCTGCGTGGCCTTGTGGGAGCTGTATGGCCCCAGCACTCCCCACTCAATCCCGGAGATCGGCCGCCCCCACCCCCGCCTGCTGGGAGTGTGCACGTGACGCTGGAGCCTGAGACGTGGATTTAAACTTCCTTTGCCTCCCCTGCATTCTGGGCCCTGCTCGGTCCCTCGTGTCCACAGGGCAGCCTCAGGGCTGCTCTAATCACCAGCCGCTCCCCACGCATCCTGGGAAGCGCCATAGCGCAGCGTGCTTCCGCACTACTCCGACCTGCCCTAAAGCAGGGGCTGGGACCAAGGGGATTCGCGGGGGGCCATTTCCCCCTTGCTTCGACGCCCCTTTACTCTGGCAAAGTATCTAGCACCCTTCTAGAGCCTAGGCTGGCTTTCCATCCCTCCATCTACCCGTCCTCAGATCCTCCTGTGCGGTGTCACCCATTCATCCACCCCCCTCCAGCCGGCCAGCCCCAGACACTGCTCCCTCGAGCCGTTTACACCACCCCATCATCCGAGGCGCTGGCTGTGTCTCAGGCCCTGCAGGAGGCTGATCGTGGCTCCAGCTCCCGCCGGCTGTCGTCCCTGGAGGCTCACAGCGCTCGGGGGCAGAGCATGTCCTTGGAGCCAGTGGTGGGTGCAGGCTGGAGGCTGCCTTGCTCTAGGCCTCCTGAACCACTTCCTAACCTGCCCTTCCCAGCAGCCCGGCTGCGGGGCACGCTGGGCCCAGCTCAGCCCTGCTACGAGAGCAGCATCCTCTGTGCTACAGCGGGCTGGCGTCCGGCACCCCTGACCTTCACCCCGCTGGGCTGGTGCCAGGAATCCTTATCTGGCGGCTCACCGTGGCGTCCTCTCTCCGCTTCCTCACACCTTGACTCGCGCCACTCGCCAGGATTTCATGGGGAGCAGCAGAAGTTCCGGGCACACAGTGTGTGTTTCCTGTTTGCAGTGCTGGGCAGATCTCGCTGGCGGTCACTGGGGCTGCCCTGTGCCATAAAGGGGACAGGGTCGGTGCAGCTGGGTCCCCTGGCCCCGCTGCTAGTCTGCTGGAGCGGTTGGCCCCACTTTCCACCCCACAGCTCCAGGTGATTTTTAGAGGAGCAGGCAGACACCCGTTTGCTGCAGCCGCCTAGACGCACGCTCGGTCACAACGAGCCCCTGACCTTTGTCCAGCACGTTACAACCTCGCAGCGCGCTGCGCTGCACACACACAGCCAGGATGTTTGAAAATCACGAGTCGGGCCCCACAAACCAGGAGGTTTTGAAAACACACGCGATGAAAGTTGGGGGCTTGTCCTGCGCCGCCTGGGCTCAGCCTTCAGGGCCGCACACCGTCACAAGCTTTTTTCCACAACCACACGACTTCGCTGTGACAAATGACGGCTGAGACTCTCATGTAACCACCTGACTCCAGGAGCAGGGGCTTTAAATTAGACACCGAGAGCTGGTGACGCTGCGCTGGTGAATTTATCCTCACACCTGCGAAGCATCGTCCCGAATCTGCCGATTGAGGCAGACAGGTGAAGCGACTGGCCTAAGGTCACACACGGGGTGTCTGTGGCGGAGGCAGGAACTGCACCCAGATTTCCTGATTCCCAAACTTAACAGGACCATTCTGCATTGCGTCTGAGACAGAGCTGCAGGGTTGTTCTCCCCAGGTCAGCCGACCCTCCATGGCCGGTAACGGGGCTCCCTCACGGCTGGAGTGTCTCGGCGTGGCTGCGCCTGGGAATTAGCTCTGCCCTGTCTGACGCTCCCTTCCTGCCTTTGCTCCCTCGCCTCTCTTGGAGCCCTCTGGCCAGCTCACTCTGCAGTTCTGAGGTGACAAAGTCTCACCGGACCAGCTGCCCAGGTGCCATTCCAGGCAATCTTCCAATGCAAGACTGGGCCACTTTCCCAGCAGCTGGTAAGAGAACCTGGGCCCGCCTGCTACTCTGGGTTCCAGCCCAAGGACCCTCCGACCAGCCGAGCTCTGCACCATCTCAGCCCTTGCTGCCATTTCTCTGGGCCTCTTCCTACACCGCCTTCTGCAAGCTTCCTACTCCACACCCCTGGGAATCCCTGCCTGCAGCAGGGCCAGGATCAGAGAATCACAGAAGATGAGGGGTGGCAGGGAGCTCAGGAGGTATCTAGTCCAACCCCTGCTCAAAGCAGGACCAACCCCAATCCCTGGGCTTCTGTGGCTCCCCTCACGAGGTGCAGACAGTGACTGCAGACTTCCACGCTGCAGCCTGGCTTTATACCAGCCCCGCCTATGGGCTCCATCCCCAATTAGTGCTTCTCAGGCAAGCCTAGGGCTCCCCCAGGTGCAGCCCGCCCAGTTAATTAGCCCCTTCTGAGCCCCCGTAACCGCTTCAGATGGACACCCCATCACACAGCCAGATGAATTATCCCCCCTTTACATAAACCCGCCGCGCCAGTGAGCTCTGTGGGCCTGCAGCTGCTCTCCCGTCTGCAGAAGTGGAGGAACCTGCGTGGTTACAGGCTGCATCTCTGCAGAGCTGCTGGGCCTGATAAATGCTTGCCCTGGCTGCGTAGGGGGAAGGCTGATTTCCCCTGCGGGTGGAGAGACATTGGCTGCCCAACGGTCGCAAACCGTCACCAGCTTGGCATGAAGATTACAAATAACCAGGCAAAGCGGATCCTGGCTCAGATAACTGGGGTCATCATTGGTTGTATTATAGCAGCACCACGGCCGAGACCCCGTCGTGCCGGGCGCTGCGCAGACCCGGCGTAAGAGGCCGTCCCTGCGCTGAAGAGCTTTGAGTCTAAACAGAGGCACGGAAAGGGACAAGAACATGCCCAGCCCAGGGGCAGAGTTGGGAATAGTGCCCAGCGCGCCTGCCTCCTACTCCGCTGCCCTCCCCACTGTGCCGTGCCGTGCCACCCCCCCATGCCACCTCTCTGCAGAGAACCAGCATAAGTCGCACTCGGGCCCGTAGCTTTGCGCTGGTCCGTTTGCATGGAGGCGAGTTGCATCCTTGGGTTGCAAACACGTGGTGACTCCCCAGCCCCATGTGTCTTTCCAGCGCCACGTCAGCAATGAATCAGCAGCAGCTGGCAGAGCTGCTGGCAGAGTCATGCCCCGTCGACCTTCCGCCCGGTCAAGCAGCAGGCCTGGTATTTTAGGGAAATTCTCATGTGATCAGAGTTATTTTGGTTTTGCTTTGCAGTTTAGCTGACTCTGATGTCAGCCAGCGAGCGTCACGTGGGAGAGCAGCACCTCTGCTTCCCACGCCCCTGCCCCTCGCTGACAAGGGTAGAGCCGAGGATGGAGTGAGTTTTTAGCAGTGGCCATGGAGGGGGAGCTCTATGCTGTGGTGCCGCCATGTGAGGCGGGAAAGTCCGAGTGGGAGGTGAAAGCAAGTGGTTTCTGCTGTGGCGACGACTGTTTAAAACAGGAACCATTGACAGAAAGGAGAAAACAAGCCTATGAGAGAACAACTCCCCTTTGCATTTGCTGCACAGTCCCAGTGAAGACATGTCCCTCGCCCGACTCTCCAGAGAGAAACTGGTGACTCCCACTCCCTGTTGTGGGGAATGGGCCAGTTTCACCAGGAAAACCATCTTCACAGCCACACCCCTGCTGCCCACCCATTGCTGAGAATCTCCCAGCAATGGCAGGAGTAGAACCCTGGTCCTCATGAACACCTGAGCATCCCCGCCAGCGGCCCAGGCTCTACCACACCCAAGTGAAGGGCTCCGATTCTCAGACACACCCGCCAGCCCACGGCAGCCGTCTCTTGCACATGCTGCCTTTCGAGGGGCTGCCCTGGGCCCAGCCCTGCCGGCCAGGTCTGGTGTTAGCATGGGGAGCAGGGACACAAGGAAAAGAGTGTCCCCCGCGGCCGTTCCCAGAGCTCAGTCTTCCTGGCCCAGACCCTGGGAATGGTGCACCACCCTCCTCAAGGAGCCGTTCTCTCTACAAACACTCGGATAAGACTTGGCAGCTCGTGAGAAGTTTGCATTGGCACAAACCCTCTGAGCTGGCGCCTGGCTGGTGTCGGAGTGCGAACGCATGTGTCTGTGAGTGGGATGCACCCGTGCTTGTGCGTGCATTCGTATGCACGTGTGTTGGTGCAAATGTGTCCGTTAGTAAGCAAAACTAGGTGCGTTTGTGAGGTGCAGAGGGAGGGGGTTTGCTTTTGCAACTCCTACGTTGGCTTGGCAGTGAAGAAAACAGACAAACATTCCCAGCGAGGGAAGCCAGCAGCTCAGGCTGATTGCAAGACGCAGCAGCTTTGTTTCTCCCCACAGGGTCCTCTGCAAAGACTTCTGGGAGTTTGGCTTGGGCTGACGCCCTGCATTCCAGCTCCTTCGCACAGCCCCTTTCGCTGTCTCTGGGCTCTGCTCCTTGCTGCAGATTTTCCCAGCTGTTGCTGCCTCAGGAATCTCTGGAATGGCAGCAAGGACCCTGCCGTGGGGGGTTATTCCAGGCTCCCCTGTGCCGGAGAACAGCCAGGGAGTGTGTAAACATGGCCGGGCCGGGGGAGCTCTGCTCACAGCTGTGTCTGCTCATGGCGCTTTGCTCCCTGCACCTTTTGCTCCCTCTCTCCCACCAGGGCTTCCTGCTTCTCTGCAGCTTTCACGTGCCCTGCCCCGCACCCGCACAAAGTCTGCTTCCCCTGGACCCCGCGGTCCCACCCGCCACCCAAGAAAGCCACTTCTTGGACTCCCACAAGGTCAATTGCCTCAGAGTCGCAGCCCCCCCACCCCAGCCCCCGCAGAGCGCCCCCTGCTACTCCCATTGCTTTCGGGTGTGGGGGAGGGGACTCCCCGCGGGCCACAGCCCACCCCAGCCACTTTCTCTGGGGTGGCTGGTGCTGGGAAAGTCCGTGGCCGCTATGCAAAGGCAGCCAGGGAGGAAGTCAGCGGCTGTGGGGGTTTCTGGTGGTGGACGCCGCCGGGTGAGGGAAAGCAGCCTTGCTGCAGGTGCGCTGGGGCAGGGCAGGGACAAAGCCCCTGCGGCAGGGGTGCGTGGAGGTGCCAGCCCCAGCTCAGACTGCCAGAGAGCAGCTGTGGCTATGCATCCTCCGCCACGCCCCGGCTCATCAGCAGTCCCCGGGAGGAACCCCTCCGCGTGCCAGATCCTCCCCCCACCCCCGCGGGGAGCCACTCTTCCCGCAGGGCTGGCCACGCGGCCTCACCGCCGCCCAGGTGAGCCTCTGGGCTCCCGCCTCCTGCTGCCGCTGAGCCGGACGCCCGGGCAGAGACCGGTGCCCTCTGCAGGGACCAGCGACCCCGGCTGCGTTTCCGAAGCAGAGCAGGGCTCGTTAGCACCTAGCTCCTGGCCCCAGGCAGGAGGTTGCCCTAGGTTGGCGCAGAGCAGCGAAGGTCCAGACCTGGTCCAGTCGGCCGAGCCAGGGCTCCCCGGACCAACCGCTGGGGAATGGCTGAGCTGGGTCCAGTCCCTGGGAGAGCTGCTGAGCCCCTCCCCAGGCCAGGCCCCCCCCCCAGCCTTCTGTCACCTCCCAGGCCCTCCTGCCCTCCTGCAGAGCCTGGCCCGGTTCCCTTCCCGTGGGCTGCCTGCCCAGCCAACGACCCAGCCAGTTACGGGATGCCCACCCCTCGCGTCTCCCGCTGGGCACCAGGAGCAGCTTTGTAACCTTCCTACGCCCACGGGGGCCGAGCTCGAGCCCAGGGGCTCATAGCCAGGCATGAAAATGTTACAGAACATTCCCACTTGGTTCTGGGAGCGCAGGGGTTACCGCAGTGGGGGCTGGGAGCCAGGACTCCTGGGTTCTAGCCCAGCTCTGCCTCTGCCGGTCACTGCAGCTCAGCTGTCTCTTAGGGGTGGGACAAATGAGCCCGACCGGGGCAAGTCGTGAGCCTGAATCATTGTGAAGACCTTGGGCCGCTCGTCCTATTCCCCAGCTAATCTCAGCAGCGCCAGGCAGGGCGTGTAACCCGGCGGGGGCTTGCTTCCTGCCCCCTGCTGGGATTGATGGGGGGGGGGAAAGGGGGGCTCAGGGAGTTATGGAAAGTAGCAGCTCCCATGTCCCAAGAGCCTGGTCCTGGAATTGCCAGCTGCACTTGCTGACCAAAGGAGCTAAGTCCCCAGCTGACGGACCTCGCCCCGCTGGAGTGGGAGCAGCACGGACAATTCCTGTTACCAGCCCAGCCAGACATGCCTGGGCTTCCTCCCCCGCCCGGGGTTTTAAAATGCAAAATAACCCCATGAAAGACACTGCTCTAACCACTAGACCCCACTCCCCTCCCCC
Source organism: Emydura macquarii macquarii (assembly GCF_026122565.2). Lineage (NCBI taxonomy): Eukaryota > Metazoa > Chordata > Testudines > Chelidae > Emydura > Emydura macquarii. The sequence continues at coordinate 3,237,065 of NW_027132429.1, forward strand.
GAGCTGGGAGTAGAACCCAGGCGTCCTGCTCCCACCCCGCTTCCTCAGGCTGTTTATCCTGGCGGGGGCGGGAAGGACTCGGTTCTGCAGAAGAGGAAGCTGCGCGTGCTTCCTCCATGCAGCCACCCCCTGCATCAAAGCAGAGCCCAGCATTTCCCAGGAGCTCAGCAGCCCCAGCCCCAGCCCAGTGACCGGAAATGACTCAGGCCAAGCGGCTGTCGCCCTCCAACGCAGCCCCCGCCAGCGCTGGTAAAGCTGAAAGACCACGGCCGGGGGCTGCTCTGCACCCCACACTGGGATGGGGGGGGGGGGGCCGTGCGAAGGCCCCGTGTGGACAGGGCTAGGCTGAGGGCCGAGGTCCCCGCCCCGGAGCGCTGGGTTTAGCACGGCCACGGAAGAACCGTTGGTCTGTGCCAGGCCAGCCTTTCACGGCCGAGGCCCGCTGGAGAACACAGGCCTCAGGCACTCAGACGCTCACAGGCCTCTCCACAGCCGGCAGGTGCAGCCGCCCCCCTCCACACGCGACAGGATGAGCTACGGTAGCCCAAGGCCTCGGCCGCCCACAGCTCTGAGCTGAGCCGTGCGGGCTGCAGGCTTTCCCCTGGGCCGAGCCATCGACTGCAGCCAACGCGCGGCGCGGCAGCTGTGGGGATGTCGGGGCCGGGGGCGACCGGCTGCTCTCTGTTCCCACCGGCTGCGCGCGCCTCGTCAACAGACAGTGCCACGGCCAGCCCCGGCTGGTAGCACCAGTGTCTCCTCCCAGGGGAAAGCGCCTGCGAAGGCTCCAGGGCTGCGGAAGCAGAAAACATCCTGTCCGGAGCCAGGCGGTGCCTGCCCTGGGGGAGAAGAGGCTAGCCCGGGGAAACGGCTGTGGAAGACAAGGGGTTGCCACCCCAGACACACTGAGAACCAGGACACCTAGGAGCATCCGGAGCCCCCAACACGGCCCGTGGGCTGAGCACCCGGGCACATTTCCACCGGCCTCAGCAAAGGACTGGCCCTGGGGAAAGCGGGCCAGGCGACAGCCCTGCTTGTGGCCCCTAGGTCCCCCCTTGCCCTGCACCAGCCCCCAGCCCAGCGGTGAATTTCCTGGGGAGAGTGACGCAGGGGGTCTCAGACAGCCACGCCTCGCCCACGCCACACTTTGCTCAGAGCCGTGCGGGGCGCTGGTTTTGCTCCCCACAGGGTCGCTCTGGGACGAGATGTGGAGCTTCCTTTCCCCCCAGGTGCCCTGAGTCCTGCGCGCGCCACCCACGACCGGCTGGCAGCAGGAAGAAGCGGTGCCGGACTGTGTCCCCACGGGGCACTGGCACGAAGAACTCGCCACTCTAACAGCCTTTGTCCAAACTGGCACGATTCCAACACGTCGCTAAGCAAAGCCCACGACGCGACGCAGGATTTCTGCTCCCCCCCGGGCCAGCCTGAGCAAGAGCTGTCTGCGCCCCCTCTCCCGCCCTCGACAACAGCCCCCCATTTACAATCTTCTCCGCAGTCCACACATACAACCAGCGATGGGGCGGGCAGCGGAGAGTGCCCAGGAGGCGTCAGTGTGTGGGGTGAGGTGACAGCCGGGGGGCTGGGCAAGGTCGGCTCAGACTGGGACCAGAGTCAACCACTTGCTCTGCCACAGACTCCCTGTGTGACCTTAGGTGAGTCACTGAAACTCTCCGCTCCTTAGGTTCCCAGCAGTTAAAAACGCATCCAGGCGGGAGGGAAGGCTCAAGGGTGCGGACTGAGCGACCGTGAGGCTCTAACGCTCCAGGGACGGGGGCCCGCTAAGTAGCTAGGATTGCTGGGGCCAAGGCAGCATGAGGGGGGAAGGTGAAGTGCGAAGGGACGTGTCACCCCATTTTGGGGGCGTCGCCAGCCGTTTGCAGATGCCTCAGCGCCACGCTGCCGTGTCGAGGGGCTGAGCCAACAGCAGGGAGAGGCCCCCGTGTGTCTGGCCCCCCCAGAGCTCCTGACCCGCTGGGTTGACAAACAAGCACGCCCAGCAATCGGCTTCTACTGCCGGGTCAGCGCTCAGCCCCCGTCCCAAGCTGCCTTGGACGTCTGCAGTCCTTTCAGCTAGTCCCCCCGGCCCGAGGGCAGGGTGACTTGTGGGCTCTACGGGCGGGATCTTAGGAAGATGCCCAAGTGATTTAGGCACCCTGTTCATCTCATGGGTTTTGCTAGGCAAATGCAGTAGCTGTCCAGAATAGATCGAGTCTGACCCCTGCGTAACACGGGCCAGTGGCTTTCCCTGGTCCCCCGGCACTGAGCCCAGTCACCGGGTTTGGCTCCAGCAGGTCGCCCAGAAAGGCCTCCGGGCTGGATGCGAAGCCTTCAGTAGACGGAGAATCCACCCCGCCCCTTGGAGTTCGTCCATCACCTCGTCCCGCCTGGGGTGGAGGGGACTGGTGCCTTGTTTCTAACTGGATGTGTCTGGCTGTACGTTTTGCCAGTGATTCCTGCTCTGCCTTGCTCGACGCGCCCAGAGAGCCCGTTCGTACCTCCTGGGAAGGGACCGCACCCGCCGGGATCCGCTCACCCCGCACTCATCTTTCCGAGCCCTAAACACATCCGGCTCTGTCCGTCTCCACTGTCAGGCATTTCCTCCGGCCCTCACATGACTGGTCTCGGCTCGGCTCCCTCCCTGCTCCAACGCCCCCGGGACTAGCAGCTTCCTAAATTGTGCTTCTAGGTGGTCACGAGGCTCCCGTCTGCCTTGAAAACTCTGCGCTCAATTCCTGGGCGCCCGGCACCCTACAGGCATTTCCACCCGTGCAAACACCCTGTCAGGATTGTGCTTTGCACACGCTTTGCGCTGGTGCAAATGACCGCACAAAGGGCCGGGCCCGGGGACTCGATGGCGGATCTGAGCATGGGCCATTGCATGGCCCTCAGCTGGAAGAAGAGGACCTAGCCTGGGTATGATGGGTGGGGATGGGGCCACATTATTATTCTAGTGCCTAGGGGACCCAGTCACTGACCAGGCCCTCATGGTGCAAGGTGCTGTACAAACATAGAACAAAGACAGTCCCTGCCCCAAGGAGGTCCCAGTCAGTACGGCTCGTCCAGGCCCAATCCCCCGAGAGCCCCTGCAGTCCCAGCGCCTGGGCTCTCGGCGAGCCGCAGAACCCATTGGCAAAGCCTCCTTCCTGCTCGGGGCATCGCTCTAGCTCTTTGCGAACCTTTCTGCGAAGCAATGGGCCGAAGGTCCCGCCGTGGGTACGGCCAGCGGCTGGCGGTGTCAGGCGGTGTCGCTGTGGCCGGCCAAGGGCCCCGGGGTCGGGCGGGCGTCATTCTAAAGCTAGAAGTGGCTCCCATGGGTTGGCACAGAAAGGTTTTTATTCTGGGGGCTGGATCAAAGGCTGTAAGATCCCTCCCCCGCGCCCTGCAATTCTCCCTCCCTCCCGCCCCGCAGGACATGCTGCCCTGGCTCCAAAGATGCTGAGAATTCCCTGGCCCCGAGCCCTGATCCCCATCTGGCCGAGCTCGTGTGGCAGGGACTGTGCTAGGCAGCCAGGCTCCCCGGGAGCGCAGCGACTCCCTGCTGGCGTTTAAATCCCGCCTGCCTGTGCAATCAGAGGCAGGCTGCAGGGGCTAGTGGTTAGAGCAGAGGGCTGGCACTCAGGACTCCTGGGTTCTATTGCACTCACCCTCTGTGCCTTAGTTTCCCCCTCTACAAAACAGGGATAATCATATCGCTCCACGCTGTCATGGGCTTGCTCTCCCACGGCACCCCTTGGCCCTGTCCTCACCCACCTCCAGTCCCCAGCGCCCAGGCAGCTGTCAGCGCACATCCGGGTGCGGGAGGCTCAGCCCGTGGCCAGGTCCGTGGGCATCCACCCCAGGTCAGGAGGCAGCAGGCTGGGGCTCGGGGCACCCAATTTTCCAGCCAGGGGCCCCAAACCACCCCAGCCCCAGCCCTACCAGGCTCCCTCTGGGACTTACCTGCTGCCTGGGGTTGGAGGGAGCCTGGCTGGGCCTGGCGCTGCAGCCACGCACACGCCGTCGCCGAGGGGGGCACAAATTAGTGCTGGGGGGAGGCGCTGCAGGCAGGGTGGCCCCAGCCCCCAGGTGAGCAGCGGAGGCTGGGGGGCGCTGTGTGCTAGTGCCCAGCACAGCGACCAGCCCAGCCCTAACCCCTTACACTGCTTTTTGTTCCTGTGTTTCTAACGAAGCCGGGCGCTGGTGCCCTGCTGTTTGTTCACTCCCCGACGGAGCCATTTCACTTACCTGCGCCCAGCCACCGGCTTGGCAGGCCGGGCCAGGCAGAACCATTCCCCCCCCCCCGCACACACGCTCACCGAGCCCCAGGCATGTCCTAACCCTAACCCTAACGCTGCTCCCGAGCTGACCCCTGCGAGGGAGTGGAGAATTGGGCCCCTCGGCGGGACTGGGAATGCAACAGGCTCCAAATACCGCACGGTCCTCACCAGGCCTGGCTAGCGCCCGCCAGGGCCACACCTTAGGACGACTGAAATAAAGGGCCCCGGTCCAATTGGCTGGACACTTTCTACTGCGATGCCCGGCACAGAGTGGGCGTGAAATGGCGCATGGGAGGGGGGACCCTCGGACAGACGGTGCTGGCTGCGCATGGAAACAGAGATTATCACACGTTCCCCAATCCCTTTCCCGCGCCCTGCGGGTGGGTGCGAGGGGGTTTCTGGCCACGGCCGGGCCGGGCCGTGCAGCCACGCGCGCTGGGTGCTCCTGCGCAGGGCGGCTCCCAGCTCCCGCTGCCGTCCAGCCCTTCTCCTCTCCTGCGCGCTTGGCCACAGCCCTTCCCAGAAATGCCCCTGCGCTGGGTCAGGCCCGGCCCTTCCCACACATTGTCCTAGGGAGCCTCCGATAACAGCCCGACTGGAGAAAACAGGAACCGGGCAGTGCCAGGCACAAGACGGGGCGGGGGGAGGAGGGGGGGGGACAGTCTCCATCGCAGCGTGTTAGTCCGTCATTGTGGATGGGGCAGCCCGCAGAGCCCGGGGACAAATCTGGAGACGCTCCCCCCCAGTCCAGCCCTCTGACCCCATCGCTATAAGATTCAGGCCTGGTCCTGCCACCCCAGCCCAGCCCCCCAAATCCTCCCCTCCCGGGCCTGCCACCCTCCCCTGGCCCGTGTATTTGCCGACTTCGGGAGCGTTTGCGTAGCCCCCCCCCCATTATCATTGTTACTGATAACGCTGGGCCAGGCTCCCCTCCGTGCAGGAGGATTCCCTGCTGCTCTGCGCAGCTCCCAGCGCTGGTAGGGGCTTCCCTTGCAATACAGGACCGTCAGCAGCCCCCCTCCTGGCCCAGGCCCACGCGCCACCCCACGGCCCGGCTCTCCCCCTGCCCCCACCGGTCGGCCCCCAGCCCCGCTTTGTACTGCAGGCTCTTCGAACACACGGGTTCTGTCCAGCAGGCAGGGGGTTAAGTCCTCCTGTGTGTCTGGCTGGAAGGATTGCAGTCATGCTGCAAAGGCTCCTGGGCTCACCCCACATACAGCCTGGTTGCGGGGAGGGTGTCAGGCTGGGCATCGGGGAGGGAGTGGGGTCTAGTGGTTAGAGCAGGGGGCTGGGAGCCAGGACTCCATGGTTTGGTCCCAGCTCTGTGACTGGCTAGTCTAATGCAGCTGGAGCGCCGGCCGGTTTGCGTTTCTGGTTCAATTTCCAGGCAGTTTAGCTCCAGTGCCCGCGGGCAGGGAAGCTGCGCGGCTGATGGGCGTTCGCTGCCGACTCGCAGCCTCATCCTCTTACTGTCTGCACCCTGCGCCGCCGCCCCATGGCGGAGACACAGCTCGCCACAGAGCAGCTTTTCCCTCACCCTCGGCGCTCCACCTCCCTGCGACAGACGCATTCGTCGGGCAACCTGGCCGCGTCTGCTCTGGGGCGTGGGTTGGCACAGCTCCGGCGATGGGGGAGCTGAGCACCACAGCTAGTCACCCTCCAGGGTCAGTGTAGACCGGGCGTGTCGGGGGCGCCGTGCAGGGGGACGGGCAGTTGATCACAGCAGCAGTAGCTGGCTTTAGAAAAATGACCCTCGACGGGTGTGAAAGGAGCAATTGGCCTGAGCCGCTGGACCAGACAAGCCGGCAGTGGCCAGCTGGGGTCGATCCAGCCTTCAGCGTGGAGAACAGAGCGAGAGCCGAACTTCCCTGCTCGCATCAGGAGAACACGTTGCCCCTCGTAGGCTGCACCTGCTGGGGGCCCTGGCTTGGGGCACGGCGGGGAGACAGGCTGGCTGGGTGTCTCAGGGCGACCTAAGGGGAAAGTCAGATGGGGCATGACTTGCCCCAAAGCCACATGGGAAATCGGTAGCGGAGATGGGAACAGAACCCAGGAGTCCTGGCTCCCAAGCCCCTGCTCAGACCATTTCGTCTCTGAATGACATCTAGCCCCGAGTTTCTCAGCTGGCGGGAGTTAGAATTTTATTACAATGCTAAAAGCAAAGAGAGTAAAACTTCCATACATTTCCGATCCCGCGCTCGGATCCTGGGACCGACAACGAATGTCTGCACCCTGGGAAGGTACCGGCTGCCGAGGTCAATAGAAGTGGAGCAGCCGTAGGATGAATGGCGGGACAGTTTTTACTCTTACAGTAACTGTAGGGGGACAGGAGGGGCCTGACCGTTTTTTACCTCAAATAAGGGGCCAGTAGAGCTGGGCAAAAGTTTTTCAACCAAACCCTTTTCTTGGTGGGAGAAGCGGGTTAGGCGACACGGAAACATTTTGCAAATTCCTGTTGCTTTTGCTGCATTGTTTGGAAACACAAAACAAACCAAAGCCCTGAGAAACGTGAACGTTTCGGTTTGAAAATGACAGTCCAGTTTGAAATTTCCTTTCCTTTCATTTAAAAGCAATGCTCGCAGTCGCTCAGAATCAAAATGTTTCCTTCACCCCAGAGCGAAACCTTTCCCCGACTGCTGCCTTCATGGAGCAGTCGGAATCTTTTCGCTCTCGGGCGGGGCTATTCCACAGAATGTCCCATCTGGACCCATCGACCTCCCGGGGGCAAGGTGAGTCATTTCTGTTCCTTCCAGCAAACGAAAAGGTCAGAGCCTCCTCTTCTAGGAATTCCCTGTGCCCCAGGAATGTCTGCAAAGAGCTCAGGACCAACCGGATACCTGCTTTGGGACACTCCTGGGAAATTCCCCTGCCGAGTTCCTGTCAGGGCTGCAGGATGAGTCACAGCGTTTGCTTTCCATCATTTGTCACAGGCTCCGCGCTGGCCCCTGACCTGCCCCCTCCCCAGCCCTGCGTCCACACGCGCCAGCCTTGCCCTCAGCTAGAGGGGACCGGCTCCCCCTGCACAGGGGTTTGCTGTACGGGGCTGTAGGTTGCCCCTGGAGAGGAAGGTCAGACGAGGGCTGGGGGCAGGGGACTGGGACACAAGGGCCTCTCCCCCTGGGGGGCCGGGCTCCAGTGCCCGAGGACAGGGGCCTGGGTCTCGGGGGTGGGAATGGGACACAGGGCCTTTCCCATCCAGTCCATTGGTTGCAGTCACGCTCCGGTTAGTGCGGAGCGGAACTCAGGCTCTGTTGGGAGGCCTGTGTGAAACCAGCCAAGGGCCCCAGGAGGCTGGGGGGGCAGGGGGGGCAGGGGTTTCCAGTCAGATCAGTGGGGGCAGATGGTGCCCTCGCCTCAGAACCGCAGTGTGAGCGGCCCCTCCACTGCTCCACGTCACCAGCGCCCGCCCCTCTGGCTGGCCCATCAGTAGCACAACGGGACCTCGCTGCTTGGCTTGACTGTCGCCTGCGGCCCCCCCGTGGGCACGGAGCCCCTTGCCCAGCCTGGGAATGGCCACCTCCTGGGGGCGGGGAAGGGGTCTGGCTCACGGCCCATCAAAGCCCCTAGGGGCAGAGGCCAAGATTCGCCTCTCACACCCCACTGCACCCGCTCACTGGCTGGTGTTAGCGGCTGGTGGGGTGCAGGGAAATCCTCGCGGCAGGCTGCTCTGATTCGCCGGAGGCATCCCGGGCTGTGTCCTAGTCCCAGTCCCAGCTCTGCCACTGGTCTGATCTGGGGTGAGGCGCCCCTCTGTGCCTCAGTTTACCCATCCGTACAATGGGATAACAACAATACAGTTTTAACGGGGAGGGTAATTAAGCCCTGGGACAACGTCCCGTGTCGGCGTGGATTCTCCCTCACGGACAGATTTTAAACCAAGACTGGATGTTTTTCGCAAGGCTCTGCTCGAGTGCAAGCAGGAGTTACAGTGCGGCAGGTCCCGGCCCCAGACTGGAGGATCACAGGGGTCCTTCTGGCCCCGGGAGCTCTGAGCCTGCGCTGGCCTCCCCTTGAGAGCTCCTGGGAGCCGTTCTGAGCAGGGGACGGGACTAGATACCTCCTGAGGTCCCTGCCAACCCTCATCGTCTAGGATTTGCCCCGTGTTTTCCATTCAACGCATTGCATAGAAATTGCGGGGGACCGCCCGTCCTCTTCTCCTGCACCCCAGCGCCCAAGCAGCACCTCCTAGTGGCCACTGCTGGAACAACCTCTCCTTAGGGGGACGTGTTTGCTGACCCCGCTCAAGCAACGCTTGGCCTCTGTGCGCCTGACAGAGAAGAAGGGACGGTGACGTTAGGTGTGTGGTCCCCACGGGGCCCCTGGTGGCACTGCAGCCGTGCCCTGGTGGAATTTCCCTCGCGGGCAGATCTGGGCAAGGAGAAGCCAAAATAAACTAACAAAACAGCACGTCTCTCCCCATAAGGTCTCAGGGCAGGTGCTGTTGCAACATCCAGTTCGTCAGGGCCTCCCGCCAGGAGCCAGGCTCCGAGCTCCCACAACAAATGGTTTGTGCTAGCCCTGGGGAGCTGGGGAGGGGATCACCACCCCAGCAGTCTGGGCGCCTTGCTTTGTCTTGCCCTGCGCGCCCCGCCAAGTTGGATTTTCTGTGCTGATTCACGCCCTGGGCCCTTATCAGACGTGGGGTTGGCATGATTTCCAGTAAAGGCTAGCCAGGAGTATGTTACTGATTAGAAATTCCATCGCCAACCCCACGACTTGCCAGCGGTCGCTCCTGATCACTTGAAATACGCGTCAGACGCAGTAAGTGCAGATTTGCAGCATGTATTTAAACGCCCATGGGAATCAGTCACGCCTAAAGCCAGCGCAGGGGAGTTCAAGCTCCGAGCCTGTCACTAAGCGGCCGGCCTGCCCGGGTAAGTGGGACGCTGCCGTTCCTGGCAGGCTGCAAGGCATCGCCAGAAACACAGTTTCGAAGCCCAGCTAGGAAGAAAGGTCGGCAGAGCCTGTTTTCACTTGTTGATGTCCCACTTCTGGCAAAGTTCTCACTGCTGGAATTCAATCAAACCCCCAGAAAACAGGGTAAGGCCTCGGATTTATTGCCATGGTAGCAGCACCGGCTTCCTGGCTGGGCAGAGGTAATTGGTAATTGCCAGGACACAAGCTGAATTCTTGCTGGGATCCTGGGCGTGAGGCCAGGGCTGGGGGGGGGGGCCCTCCTAGGAGCTACCGTAATACACCTAATACATTACCGGGATCCTGTGCAAGGTTTGGGGCCAGGGCCAGGGCTGGGGCCCCTACGCGCTACCGTAATACACCGAAGACATTATGGACTGAAGGGCTGGCTTTGCTGCCGTGTAGATTTCTGTCCTCAGTAATCTGGGGACTGGTGCGTGAGAGGAAGTGGCGCCCTGGCAGCTGGGGCTCTCCTGCCGTGGCGACTGGCCTTCTGACCCAAAGCCCGGCAAACTCAAGGGGCGTCTCTCCACTGACGTCCAGCGGGCGCTGGCTCAGCCCTGTCCCACTTTCGTGCCCCGAGGCAGTGTCTCTGGGGTGCTGACGGGAGCGATGTCGCTGAAGGACCAGCCCAGCGAGGAGATCTGGTCTGTATCCAGCCAAGGAAGGTCTGACACGCTCCGATGGCTGGGAGTTGAAGCTAGACAAACTCAGACTGGAAATAAGGCAGACATATTTAACAGCGAGCGTAATTAACCGCTGGATCAATTTCCCCAGGGTCCTGATGGATTCTCCAGCAGTGACAATTTTTAAATCCAGATTGGATGTTTGTCTGAAAGATCCTGCTCTGGGAATTATTTTGGGGTAGTTCTCGGGCCCATGTCATGCAGGGGGTCAGACGAGATGATCACAATGGTCCCTTCTGACCTTGGAATTGATGATCCTCCATCTGTCCATCCATCTGTCCATCCATGATCTCAGGTCCTAGCATAGCTATCTGTCCAGCCACCCATCCCCATCACTGGTGCTAATCTATCTATGTATCCCCAGCATTAGATCTTAGTTCCGCTCCCTATCTGCCGACCTTTCTCCACCCTGAGATCCTGGTGTCTCTGTCGATCTACCCATCTTCTTACTGCTCCCTTTCTAACGCTGCCATAACCACAGGCTCTGCATTCCCAGGCCCAGTGGATTTAATCTCCTACAATCCAGCCAGTGGATTATTTGTCTAATCCAGCCCCAAATATTTTCACCCCAGCCTCCATTCCCGTCAAGTTCCCCGCTTCTTTCGGGGTTGGAGCGACCCGACGGAGACGGAACGCCTTGGAGGTTTATCGGATGAAACAGAACTGCACAGATGTCAAACCAGGCCAGGGCCAGTTGATTTTACCTTAGACGAGGATATCGACCTGCCCCAAGCTGGCCCCGTGTCTGTTCTGTGCCGGGCACCAGTAGGTCCCGTTGTGGCCGTGCTGGGCCAAGGACACAGTCACTGTCCTGCCTCTACCCAAAGCAGAAGAGACAGCGGCGGCTGCTCAGAGGCGCAGGGCCTTAGTCTGGATGTGGGTTTGTTTTTAACCGGACTGTTAATGATTCAAGGATGCCAATGTGAGGAACGTCCTGCCCTGCTCAGAGCTGAGCTGGGATCCCTGCTCCCCCAGCTCCTTTCATGCCGGGGGCACAAACATTTTTGCTCCGTCATGAGCTGGGGCTGGATTCCAACCAGCAACTCCAAGGGAAAGGCCCCGTGTCCCATTGCGGGGCCCTAGGATCCCTGCGAGCAGCACTGAGCATTGTTAATGGCAGCGAATAATGCAAAGAGCTAATCCAGGAGCAGTGCTCCAGCTACCAATGGCCAGCACCTCCGGCGGCGCCCTGGGAAACCGGGCGGCAGGATTCCCGGGGAACGCAGCGCTGCTCATGGGCATGATCTACACACACAACAGGACGTGGCAGGTGGACAGTGTATTTGGGACCAGCAAACCAAGCAGAGCAAAGACAGAACAAAGGGAAGCCTCCAGCAGGGAGGCAGAGGGGGAGCCTGGTCGTACCCGGGTGCCTTCACTGGACGCACTGGACATGTCACAGTCCCAGGGCCAAGGAAAAAGGTTTGTACCCGGAACTGGGGAGAGTGAAAAAGCTGCACCCAAAAGCACTGACATTTCCAGGTGCCTCTGCTGCAGGTTCCAAGGGGAACAATTTCACACTAACCCCCAGCTCTTCGCAATGGGCAAGATTCTGAAATTCTCACACCGCCCATTGTGCCAGACACAGCGCACGCAGGCGTGCGCACACACAGGGCGTGGCTCATTGCCTCCAGCCGGGGGCAGCAGGGACAGGCAGACGGGTTCTCCCTGCACCCGGGCACTGCATCCACCACAGGCTGCAGCTAGGACGTCCAGAAGCGTTTTTTCACAAGCAGCCAGGCTCCCGCTGCACTGAGAATCACAATCACCCCCACAACCACCACGGCGACGATGAGGCCCCAACCCTTTGGCGGATCTGTAGGCAGGAGAAACAGGCATCAGGGGGGAGCCCCAGCTTGCTTGCCCCCCACAGGGCCCAGGCACCCCTTAGCCCCCCACCCGCTAGGTCTGGGTGTGAAGCAGGACTGCTGTGGCCCCAGGTTTGCTGATGAGGTCTGTGCTGTTCGGGACACCCGGCCAGACGACCGGTAGGATCCCTTCTGGCCTTGAAAGCCGTGGAACTCTTGATGATCCTCATTTTACAGGGGGGAACTGAGTCAGGGAGCGAGCCGGGGCCAGGATTTTGCAGCCTGCTTGGCTCCCGTGCAGGCCCCCGAGCCGGCAGCTGGGGTCTCAGAGGAGGCCATGTCTGTTGGGTGCTGAGGCCTTTGACCCCCGGCCCTGCATAGGCGTGCTGGGAAATCCTGGCCAGAAGAGCATCCAGGGCGTCAGAGCAGGAGCAGATCCCCAGACGCGCCCTCAGCACAGGGCCCTGCACCCCCGTCTCTTCTCAAAGCTCAGCACAAGTTTCTCACCTCTGCCCGGCAGCCAACGGGCCTCAGCGGCCTGCCCAGGGGCACTGCAGGAGACGGGGGCCCCCAATCTGCCCTGACAAGAAGTGGGGCAGACCAAGCTGGCAGGGCTGGGGCTGGGGACCCTGCCCTAGACAGAGACCCCCCCCGGCCCCTGAACAGCCACTGCCTGGACCCTGGAGACACCGAGACTTGCCACAGTCCGGAGGGATCCAGTGACGGAGGCGTGGAGCCCATGGCTCCGGGTCCCAGGCCATGACACCACTGCTAGCCTTCGGGCCCCGCTCCGGGGGGTGGCACGGAGCCAGCGTGGCGCTTATGAGACGGAAGGCGCCCTGGGATCTGGGGCAGATTCCACGCACCCTGCTCAGCCTGTCACACGGCCGGGAAGGAGGAAGGGGCCACCGAAAAGCCGAGAGGAAGCTGCTGCCCTCACCTTTGACGAGGACGTCGACCTGCCCCGAGCTGGCCCCGTATCTGTTCTGTGCCAGGCACCGGTAGGTCCCGCTGTGGGTGCGCTGGGCCGAGGACACGGTCACCGTCCTGCCACGGTCAGACAGCTCCACGCTGACGTTGGAGGGCAGCTCCCAGCGCAGCTCGGGTGGGGGGTTCCCCTGGGCGCTGCACCTCACGGTGATGTTAGCGCCGGACGGGAACGCCGGCTGAGCCACCGAGACGGTCACGTTGTGGGGCGGGGCTGGAAGGGGGGGAAGGAGAGGGTCAGCACTGCAGGGAGGGCTCTGCTCCGTCAGGCCATGTGGGGGCATGGACGCTGGCTGGCAGCAAAGGGTAAGGCAGAGCAGCGCTGAGGCTGCTGTAACTGACACGGCCTCCGGGCAGAAGAGGGAGGGTTGGAAGCTTTGGCTGGGTTCTGGTGCAAGTCCCGTTTGCACCCTGGCTCTGTCTGCCCGCTCTAAACCCTAGGTGCCACCCGCCCCCCAGAGCCAGGGAGAGAACCCAGGAGTCCGGGCTCCTCCCCCTCCCAACTCTGACCACTAGACCCTACTCCCCATCCAGAATTGGGGACAGAACCCAGGTGTCCTGACCCCCAGCCCCGTCCCTGCTAGCTACATCAGCCTCAGGGCGCCCAGACTCACCCCAGACCTGCAGGGTGGCCCTGGCACTGTCCCGCAGCACCCGCTGGCCCACCCGGAGCCTGGCTCGGCAGACGACCTCCTCCCCGTGCTGCGAGGGCCGAGCCACGAAGCTGTACACTACGGCCGGGCTGCTCAGGCTTTGGTGAAGCATGCAACAGTCGTGTCTCCCCAGAGCTGCCAGCGCACGGAGCAGTATATCTGTCGCACGGACCAGCGTCCCGGTCGCACGGAGCATATGATGCGGGAACTCACCATAGACGCTGAGCTCCTGCGCGGGGGAGCTGCGTTGGAAGAGGGGCCCGTGCGGTCTCAGGTCCAGGGCTGCGTGGCAGGTGACCTCCTGCCCGTGGTCCCGTTGCCGAGGGGTTATCTGGTAGGTCACTGTGATGTTGTCGGCTTCGATCTTGGTGTGGTTCTGGAACGTCTCCGTGTGCAGCGTCTGTCCCCCCCGGCGGAGGGTCACGGTGAGGAGCCTGACGGGAGCCACGCTGAGAACCCGGCACGTCAGGGTATAGGCCCGGCCCAGCTCCAGCTCGGGGAGCGGCTCCAGCACCACCTGCTCCGGCGCCCCTGGAGCCAGAGGAGGAGGAACGGCCGGTTGGTGAATTGGATCCGTTAAGACCGGGCTGCTGCTGAGAACCTGGAGGTGAATCCCCCGCGCCCCAGCCAGGCAGAGCCGCAGGGCCAGCTCCCCCTCCCCTCCGTCTCGCTGACCGGCCAGCAGGAGTTCCTAGTGGGCAGGGGGTTAGGGTGTGGATGCCAGTGTTCCTGGGGGGGGAAGGGCCCGGTGTGTCATTCCCACCCCCCCCCAAGCCACTCAGTCCCTGCCCCGGGGCCAGACCCGCCGGCGCCACCCAGAGGAGCAAGGCCCCATGTCCCAGCCCCAGCCCCCAACCCAGCCAGTCCCCCGCCCTGGGCCCAGATCGCAGCTTTGTGCCCTATTTTCTGCACACGAGTTCTCCCGTTCTCTAGCCCTGCACTGCGCGCAGGAAGGCTCCGTGGCACAAAAGCCACCCCAGGCCCAGCCCCACTGCAGCCGGGGGCCGGAGGCACTTACGGTAAAGGGAGATGTGTGCAGTCACCGACTGGATTTCACTACCATTGCGGAAGTAACACAGAAGGGTCGATTCCCACTCAGTGATATTGACGAGGTAGACAGCCACCCACCCCGATCCATTTTCACTCCGGTTTTTCCTGAGCGAGGTTTCCAGGCCGCCCCTGCAGCTGACATCCCGGCATGTGGAGCTGCAATTTATCCAGACGGACCCTCCGTGCTCCACCATGGGGGCTTCCGGCCAAACGCTCACCTTGAGTGAGCCCTGCACGGCCCCTGAAACGGCAAACGCACACACCTGTCACGCGGCACCGCCGGCGCGCTCCAGCTCAATGGCACTGAGAAAACAGAATGTCAAACCCCCCAGCAGGGGAGAGAACCCAGGAGTCCTGGCTCCCAGCCCTCCCCCACTCTAACCACTAGTCCCCACTCCCCTCCCAGAGCCAGGGAGAGAATCCAGGAGTCCTGGCTCCCCGACAGCCCTGCTTTAACCATTAGACCCCAGTCCCCTCCCCGTGAGTCTATAAGAATGAGCCTTCGTTAACACTGTCAAATGAACGTAGCCACCTCACTGCCGGGCCGGACACGCACCCCCAGGGCAACCAGGTCCCACTGGTGTTTCACGGGAGACACGCAGGGCTCTGCTGCTCGGCGCTTGAGCCGTGGGGTGCAGCTGGGGGCACTTACCTGGGAGCAGAAGCAGCAGCAGCTGCAGCGCCAGGACGTCCCAGGTTGAGCGATGCTGGGGCCGCCGGGGTCTCATGGCTGCAGAGAGAGAGCAGAGATGGGGGGAGCTGGGCTTGCGTTTCCCACGATCTCCGCTCCCAGGTGGCTCTCGGGGGGCGAGAATCCTGGGCAGGGGGTGAGTCACGCTGGCAGCAGGCAGGACTCGGAGCCTGGGAAGTCAGGACGATCCTCAAGCTGCATGGGCCGGGGTGCACTGGGGAGGGCGGCCAGACATGAGGGAAACGAAGGCAGAGAAGGGGATGTCAGGACCCCAGCAGGGCTCTGGGGATATGCCAGGCCGTCTCCCTCACACCGTCCTCAGGGTCTCCAAGACAACGGACCACGGCCCAGCGAGAGCAACGTGTGGGGATGCAGAGGGGGAACTGCTGCTGCTGCGGGATCAGGGCTCAGATGACCCTCGCTGACCCTGGGCCAGAGTCCGAGCGGCTGTGAGCTGGTCTAGTTCTGCTGGCTTCAGTGGGTTTCCGCCAGCTACACCATCAGCATTCCTGCCCTTCCTCCAGCCAGAGTAATGTGACCCTGAACAGCCACGCCCTCTGCCCTACGTGAGATCACTTCCTGTCCCAAACCCCCCCACATGCAGCTGGTCCTCACCTACTGGCCACAGTTCCAGGCTGCTGAGCGTTCCCCAGGCACCTGTTACAGAGCTGCCACGGCCCACCCCAGAAATGGAGGCATTTCAGCTCTGGGCGAGTGATCCCTGAGCCGCACTGCTGCATGGCTGTTAAACACCTCCTGTGCCCCACACCAGAAGCGCATGCATCTCTGCAAAGTGGGAATGAACCATGCTGCGGCACGGGGGGTGCTCTGATTGGCAGCTCTCTCTTGGAAAAGAACCAAGCTGGTGCATTTCTGCAAGCGCTGGCGAGGCTGGCTCCTTCCAAGCCGGGCTTCTGTCCCCGGAACCCGCTGCTCCGAGTTAGCTGACCTCAAGGCTTCCCCTCCAGGATGTGGGTATAACTGCCATGGACGTGACAGCCAGAGGGAGTGCTGGGGAAAGTCAGAAATCCAACTTTCACTTTCTCCTCAGCCTGAGACATTTGCAGCACCCTGAACCTCCCCGGGCCTGACGCGGAGATTCCCCACACCTGAGGAAAATCTTGGCACACGGAAGAGTTGGACATGCTTGCTCTAAATTGCTTCCTGTGCCCTCCTGCCACGCAGACGCCCTGCGTAACACCCCCGCTTGTGTCACACTTGCTGCCATGCGCAGAGCAGGGCCGCCTTTAAAGCAGCTTTTCCCGCTGCGTTTGCAGCTGCAGGCCTTTGGGTTGGCTTCCTTCTGCTGGCGCTGACTACAGAGGCTGGCAGCTTGGACCAACACTGTATCCTCCATGCCCGGGACGGCTTCCTACCCGTCAGTGTCTGCATTGAACAGACTGTGCGTGGATACCACGGTGCCTGGAAACGCGAGGGGTAGGCCTGGGCCTGGGGAGGGGTGGCCACAGGCTGTCCCGGCTGGTCACTAACCATGGAATCTAGGGCTCTGCGTCGAGGCAGGACCAAGTAAACCTGGTTACTCTGGTCATATCAGTACAATCGTTTGCCCCGTGCTTTGAGATCCACGTGTGACACGCTGTACCCGGCGTACACCCTAACCGTGGGCTCTGTGCATCGTCCATGTTCACCCTTGCAGTGGAAGTGTGTATTGTCCAATGCAAAGTGTGCCGGGTCAGGTGTTGGTGACATACTGAACATCACGGTTGTGGTAGCAGGTTTCCTGCAGTGTCACACGTATACAGAGAAGAAATTGTGCTGTGGCATATCCCAGACGTGTGTCTCACACGGATTGAACAGATGCAGACGAACACAGGCTGTGTTTCACACCCAGCAGAGGCCTGCACACAGAGACGATGGGCCGGTCTAAGCATCTTTGAGCACTTTGGCACAAGAGGGAAGAATCATGCCCATGGCCAGACATGGACGATCACCTGACCCCAGGGGGTGTTGAGGAAACTTGTTAAAAAGAAAGAGGCGTCTTTGTCTCGGAGTCTCCCCTGGAATCCAGCTTCTAAGCAACACCAAAGACTGAGAATCTACCACAGGGAGGGAGGGCTGGTTCCCAGAGGCATCGCACCCAGCCCGTGTGCTGAGCTGAATGCAGACTGAAATACTCATCTCAGTGTAGGAGGCGAGTTATCTGTCAGTTGATTGTGACTAACTCCTTGACGCATTATTAATCTGATGTAGATTCACTTCAAATCTTGCTGCAGTCAATAAACGTGTGTGTTTGTTCCATCTAAAGCAGTGCATGCGACTGAGTGTGTGCAGAGACTTCACTTGCGGTGACAGAGCTGGTGCACATCAATTTCTTTGCTACATTGACAGATGAGTGTAAATGAGCTTGCAGGGTGCAGTGTATAGCAGGGAACCCTGCAAGACAGCAGCTCCCGGGGTTGTATCTGGGACTGGAGGTGTTCGCTGGGGGTCTATCCCATGAGTGGCTGGCCAGAAGCGCTCCTTCACTTGACCAAGGACCGATTACCCGCAGGAGGCTGGGCGTGGGCTGACCCAGGAGGGGGTGGTTCACACAGCAAAGCGGGGTAAGTCGGAGCTCAGGAGTGAGGAATTGGCTGACACAGCTACAGACCAGACCAGATTGCAGGGCGGGGAGGACGTCACACTGGACACCGCTGCTCCCAGGGAGTTGTAGTTTGTGAGTCAGTGTCTGTGTGTTAGTGGGATCTGACCCCAGCTGCCGTGCGCCCCCTGCCCAGAGATTCCCCACCCCTTGTGTTCCCGTGCCAGCTAGGAAGAAACTTGGCTCTACTCTAGGATTCTGCAAAGAAGCAAACAGCCCCGGCACCCCCCTGCCGGTGACGGTTAGACTCACCTGCCGGCAGCCAGAAGCAGAACAGGCTCAGGCCCAGACGCGGGCCCATTTTCCCACAGTCAAAGTCATGAGACAGTCGCCTTCTGCTGGGTTGTGGGACCAGGCGAGCAGCCGGGGCAGGGAAACAACGCTGTAGAACTTCCGCTCACACGTGTTTCCCTTCTGCCTCCAGCCCTTCCTCTGCCTTTCACACCAACCCAGCCACACCTACAGCGCAGAGCTGGGTCGCCGAATGGATCCCTCCGCCTGCCTCCTCTCCAGCATGGACGCGAGGACTCCCCGAGGTCCCTTCCAGCCACACCTTCCCAGGATTCCAGGCATTTCTGGTCTCCTTTGGGGAGGCTTTTGCCCTCTCCAGGTGCACAAGTGATGGAGGCGCAGGTCCTTTCTGCATGCCAGGGAGCCCAGCGCCAACCTCTACCCAAAGCAGAAGAGACAGCGGCGGCTGCTCAGGGGCGCAGGGCCTTAGTCTGGATGTGGGTTTGTTTTTAACCGGACTGTTAATGATTCAAGGATGCCAATGTGAGGAACGTCCTGCCCTGCTCAGAGCTGAGCTGGGATCCCTGCTCCCCCCAGCTCCTTTCATGCCGGGGGCACAAACATTTTTGCTCCGTCATGAGCCGGGGCTGGATTCCAACCAGCAACTCCAAGGGAAAGGCCCCGTGTCCCATTGCGGGGCCCTAGGATCCCTGTGAGCAACACTGAGCATCGTTAATAGCAGCGAATAATGCAAAGAGCTAATCCAGGAGCAGTGCTTCAGCTACCAATGGCCAGCACCTCCGGCGGCGCCCTGGGAAACCGGGCGGCAGGATTCCCGGGGAACGCAGCGCTGCTCATGGGCATGATCTACACACACAACAGGACGTGGCAGGCGGCCAGTGTATTTGGGACCAGCAAACCAAGCAGAGCAAAGACAGAACAAAGGGAAGCCTCCAGCAGGGAGGCAGAGGGGGAGCCTGGTCGTACCTGGGTGCCTTCACTGGACGCACTGGACATGTCACAGTCCCAGGGCCAAGGAAAAAGGTTTGTACCCGGAACTGGGGAGAGTGAAAAAGCTGCACCCAAAAGCACTGACATTTCCAGGTGCCTCTGCTGCAGGTTCCAAGGGGAACAATTTCACACTAACCCCCAGCTCTTCGCAATGGGCAAGATTCTGAAATTCTCACACCCCCCATTGTGCCAGACACAGCGCACGCAGGCGTGCGCACACACAGGGCGTGGCTCATTGCCTCCAGCCGGGGGCAGAGGGACAGGCAGACGGGTGAAGGTGGAGCGATGATGTTTGTAGAGGTGACAGAGCACCGGGGCTGCAGGTCCCGTGTCTGGAGGTTGGAGATGTTCAGAACCACCCAGCCCTCTCCCCGCTGCATCACCTTTCGCTCCGACATCTCCCAGCCTAGGCGGGTGGCGCTGGAGCATATGCTGGTGCAGTTCAGGCTACCTGGCCCCCATACGGCACTGCTGGGTCCTTGGGCGCAATGCTCACGCTGCATGGGACGGGGTGCATTGGGGAGCAGGGAGAGAATCAGGCAGGCTTCCCCAGGCCTCCCGTGGTCACGGCAGCCCCACCGCCCCCGCAGACACACCTGGGACAGCACAGAGGGAGCCAGGCCAGGCTCCCCCGGGGACCGCCCAGACCCAACATCTGGCCCTGCAGCCCATGCCCACCTCTAGCCAGCAGCAAGGGGGTTGCTCCGGCAGCGCACGCAGCAGTGTAGGTTGGGGAGTGGGGGGGACAGCTGCATGGCGCCGGGGAGAGTGAGGAAAGGCCAAACCTAGGGTGGCCCCTCCCCCCCAGGCCTTGCGATTCAGTCTTTAATTAGCTGGTCACGGGGCTGTTTTTCCCCAGGGCTCCGTCTCACTGAGCCCAGACTGGATGCTCAAGGGGGCTGTATGGAGCCCCCCGGCAAAGTGTCTGTCTCAGTCCAGGGCAACTGCACCTGTATTTGCCCCCTGTGGTCCAGGAAGGGCACCATGCCAGGCTACCGGCCCCCCAGCCAGTGCCGCTCTTGGGCAGAGACCCGCAGCTCCCCCCCCCGCACAGTGTCACGCCAACACTGCGACCCAGCTTTCTCTGCAGCGCCACCAGCAGCAGCATTGGTGTGAAAGTGGAACAGCGCAGGCACATGCAAAGCGAGGAACGAGCCCACACACCTGCTAACAGGCGTCCCAGGGGCTGCCCAGTCAGTCCTGCAAACCCCAGCCAGGGCTTTTCCTGGCCTCCCAAGGCAGTCTGCCCTGGGCACAGCTGCAGGGTTTGGGCGTCGGAGCCCAGGAACAGGCAAACCGCGGCTCTCGCCTCAGGGCGTGGCCTCGACAGGTTGGGGCTGGAGGTGGGAATTTGCATCCCTCCCTCCCCCCACCTGTATTTTGTGGGAAACCAACTGACTTTTTTTATCCCCAAAGTTCCTTTTTGTCTGGCACGTTGTTTAAAACAGTCCTTTGGGGCTCACGTCACTGGCCAGGCTCCCCCTCGAGCGACGCTGCGTGCAGCCCACATGGCAACGCACCGCCGAGCTGTTGAAACTTCATTCACTCGGGGCACCCAAAGATCCTGCAGGAACCTGCCGTACCCGGCACCCGCTCAGCCTGGCTCTGCTGTGTGCGTCGGTTTTTGTGGTAAGACGATGATGAAATTAAGAACAAAACAATGACAACAAACGAGCCGCACCCCCAGCGAGTCCCTCAAAGGTGGAACTCGGCCATCGGATTTGGCTCGTCTCGGAGTCTCCAAAGATGAACCTTCCTGCCCCTCTCTGGCAGGACACAAGGCAGCATTCCAGCAGGCAGAGCAGAGCGCTGGGCCGGAGGTTCTGTTTCCTGCCTGGTGCCTGGTCTAGGAGATGGGGCTGTTTTCCAGCTCCGGGAGCTTGCAGCAGCAGGCCTGGTTCTCACGCTGCTTCTGTGCTGTGCCCGGCACACGTGGCCCTGATTTCAGGCAGGCCCTTTAGCTGCTACCACATGCCTCCTGAACCTCCCCAGCACAGCCAGCCCGTCCAGCTGCAAAGCACTCCCAGCCACCAGCCCTTGCTGGAGCATGGGAGGGGCACGGCCAGCGCTGAGCCACTGCACCGAGTGAGCAAGGGGGGGTCCCTGCCCTGCTCAAGTTTTCTGTGTTTAAAAGCCAGCTGTCCCTGCTGCATCTCTCTGCAACCACCTCCCCGCCCTGCAGCCTTCGGTCACAGCCCGAGGGGAGCCACAGCGCTGGCAGAGGCACCTTTCGGGGCTCACCTCGCCCTGTTTGAGCTGTAACTGCACTGCGCCCCTCCAGATCACACCTTCCTGGCACAAGCCGGCATGCCCACAGCAGCTTCGGCGGCGGCTGCGCGTGGGCATCGCGACGCTGCACGTCTGGAAGCGAAGGCTGAACCCACGTGCAATTGCCCATCTTCCAATTCACCAACCTCGCGGCTTGAGCTGCCAGCTCCCCTCCCCTCCCTTCCCCTCCCGGCGGAGCAGGGCAACTTACCCAGAGGCACCCGGCAAAGCAGAGCCACTAGCGTCAGGCGGAGACGGGGGCAGTGAACTCTCATTGTGCAACACGTGCAAGCAGCAGTGCACCACTGAAGCGCGTGTGGATGTGCCGAGTAGCTGCAGGACACTCTCCACCCCTTGCTGCTGGGCTGGGACGCATTTCCTGGCATGCTGTGCTCTCCCCTCGCTTCCTGCCTGGCAGCCAGGGGCAACTGCCACAGGCACCACGGCCCCAGTTAACCTGCTCCTGGGGGCAGTGACAAGGCTGCTCTGACTCTCTGCTTCCCCCCGGGCCCTGGGGGACCAGAACGGGCACAGCACCACGCACCTGCTCTGCTGCCTGCCCCAGGGGCCAGCTGCAGGGCCTTTATGCCGCTCCATGCCGGGCTGGGAGGGTGACTCGTAGGGGGCATTTGCACCCCTTTTACCCTGCTGGAGCAGCACCGAGCTCCCCGGGTGAGCGTCGAGCTCCCGGGTTGACACTCCCAGCCCCTCAAGGGGACGTGAACTCCCCACCCCCCAGGTGCATGCCCAGGGGAGCCGGTTGCTGCCCCTTCCCCGTGGTGTGGAGGAGGCGTAGGAGGGCAGAGGGATGCCTGACCCCTCCAAGGCACTGAGGTAGCCAAGACCTTTCCACCAGGGCAGTGTCCTGGCTGTAACTCAGCCTGCCTCCCCCTCCCCCTCCCTGGGGCTTCAGCTGGATACAGGCTTCTCCTTCACTTCTGTCCCACACTGTGGTGGTCATGCTGCACCCCAGAGGTGGCTGCATGGCACTGGTGAGGAAAAGGACCCCATGAGCCCTGGGCTGTAAGGCTTTTTTCCCCTAGTCACTGAACAAGGAGACGCTGCTTCCTCACACTCCACAGCAGCGCCTGCTGGGACAAACCTGGCCAGCAGCACATGGCCCCGGAGCGTGAAAATCTTGGCTAACATGTTTACAGAGTCCATCCAAGCAGGAAGCCAGCAACACCCCTGAGAGCAAGGGGAGGGGTGACCGGCTGGCCGTGGCCAGGCCACTGGGTGCCTGCACTGACTGTTCAGATGGTGCTAGCCACTGCTTCAGCAGCCCAGGCACCAGGGTGATGGGCAGCCGTGCAAGCAGGCAGCTGCAGAGTCGGAGGCAGGACAGAGCGAGGCGTGTGGAGAGAGACCAGCTGGGGATGGAGGAACAGCCAGAGGGGCCTGTCGGGAGAGAAACATCTGCATGGGGGTGAATCACTAGTGAGATTAGAGGGGGGCTGTGGGGGGGATTGTATGGAGACAGACCGACCTGGGACAGTGACATCTGGCTGTCTCACCCCCTCCCCTCCCCTGCCCTGCCCCCCACTGCAGCTCGGCCCCGGCGTGCGCACATCGGCGGCAGTGGTTAGTCATACCTGGTGTTCGGGTGCTCTGTGGCTGCCTGTCCTCTGTGGGGGAACCAGCCTTCGAACAGGAACCAAAACCAGCAGCAGTGCCGGACTGGCCCTGCGGGAGCAAGGCTCCTCCCTGGCCTCCTACCCTGCTGTGGTGCAGCCCGCTTGCAGGGGGTGACTGCAGGGCCAGACCCTTGAGAAATATCATCTCACGCGGTTCTAGAATCTAGGGGCACATGGGGGATGGTTTGCCAGCATGTTATACCCGGGGGCCGGAGGCAGCCCACGGGTTTGTTATTGTAGGGTCTCACATAAAGGCTAGGCTGCACCCAGCAGTGTGTTATTGTAGGGCCCCTTGTGACCGCTGCAGCTGCGGATGTGTTATTGCAGGGGCCCCCCAGCGCTCGTTAGCATTTCACAGAAAGCTGCCAGGGCTGACGGCTGAGGAAGGGAGAGCAGCCAGAGGAACTGGCCCTCGGGAGTGGCTGGCTCCGGCGCCGGGCGGGCGCGTGATGCTGGGTGCCTCTCCCACACACCATGCCTCCCATGCCTGACCCAGGCCTGCCCGTCAGTAGCGTGGGGGGGTGTTAACCCCTCCCCATGCTGAGCTTTGTCACGCCTCAGCCTGCGGGGCCCCATGGGCAGGGCTGCGCCTGCCTGGCTCCGGCTGCACCAGGGAGCAGGGAAGGCCAGGAGTTGGCGGGCAGGGAGGCTGTGTAGGGCAGACTGGCTCAGTCAAGGCTGCTGCGGGTGGGGGTGGTCCTGGGACCCAGGCAGCGTTAGCGGCTCATCGATGCCCATCAAGGAAAGACCCCAGGATCCCAGAGACTTCTCAAGAGAGCCCTGTGCCCCACAGACTGGTGACCCCCACGTCACACAGCCTCGACCTGTGCCCCACAGACTGGTGACCCCCATGTCACACAGCCTCGACCTGTGCCCCAGAGACGGACTGACCCCCACGTCACACAGCCTCACCCTTTCCAGCAAGCAGGAGAAAACATCAACGAGGGGAAGTGACATCACCTGCCTTCCACCCACCCACACACACACACACACAAAGCTGCTGAGGACAGCAGCGAGGGATGGGCAGGCTGGGTACTGAACTCACACTGGCCACTTCCAGGCTGCGAAGCTGGGGGAAGAGGCTGGAGCCTCTATTGCTGGTTGGTTCCCCAGTGGCTGGGACTGGAGACCATTCGGGGGTGTGATCCCGCCTGTGGACAGCTCCGTACCTGGCAGAGGCGTGTAACTTGACACCAGCGTCCCGTCCCCCTTCCCCCTCCCCGTGACAGGGACAGCCCAGTTGGGAGGATGGGGTTAGCAGTCCCACAGTGCAGGTCGCACCCGGGGACCCCATCACACCTAGGGAGGCCAGTCCTCGCTCCCCTGCTGGCCTGCAGCCCCCGCACAGCGCAGGGCTAGGGGTGATGCCCCCTCCGGGGCTGCGCTCCTGCTCGCTCCCTCTCCCGTCCCCCGGCTCAGAGTGAACTATCCAGGCCAAAGGGAAACGCCTGCCTGGCCCAGCAGCTTGGGCCCAAGGAGAGGCCCGGCCAGGAACGCAGGGCTCGGACGTCCGGCGCCCCAGTCCCAGGGAAGGCAGGATGGGCCGGCACAGTCATAGCAGCACTTTAATGGCCGTGCAGCGGCAGGACGGGCCCTTTAACAGTCACGCTCCGGGAACACAGGAGAAGGCAGCTCCCCCAGGGCGTGGCACAGCCGCCCGCCTTTCCAGCGGGCAGAGCAGAGTCACTTCCACGCCACTCTGCGGCCCCCAGGTGCATTGTGGGAGGGCAGCAGAAGATGCCTCGGTGCCAGGCCCCTTTCTGCACGCGCTCAGCGGGGCCGACTCACTCAGCGCTCAGGCTGCACGGCAGCCCTCCCGCAGCGGGCGCTGCCCCGGGGCTAGGGGAAGTCGCTGTAGGGCAGGTGGAAGGGGTACAGGGCGGTGTAGCGGGAGTCGTGCCACAGCAGCTTCTCCTCCAGAAAGGCGAGCGTGTCCAGCGTGAGCACCAGCGTCTCATGCTTGAGCATGCTGTACACGTTGAGACCTGGGAGAGACACGGGGCAGGTCAAGGGGTGCCCAGCCCAGCGTTGCTGTGTGCTGACATACAGCCCCCACCCCACAGGGAGGCACATCTCAGCGCCGGGCAAGGGACCCCCGTGTGAACAGCCTCTGCGCCCCACCCCAGAGCCAGCTGCACCTCACTGCGCGAGGGGATTCTCTCCCCACACGAGGACAAAGGGCCATCAAAGGCGGGAGGTGAGGGCCCTGGGTACGAACTCCCCTTACAGGGCAGTACGGAGCAGGGAGGGAAAGCACCGCATCCCACAGGCCAGGGCTCCACCCCCACCCCGCCCCGCTGGGAGGTCAGCGTGGCGACCCTGTGGCTTGATTGGGGGACCAGCACCCCCCACCCAGTACTCACCTAGGGCCGGCACCAGGGTGATGGTTTTCAGGCTGGCTGCTGCCTTCCTGATGTTCTCTGGCATCTGGTTGCTGGAACGGAGGCAAAGGGGGAATCGTGAGCTGGGGACTCTTCCCACCCCGTTTCCAGGCTGCATGCAAGGCCAGGAGAGTCCACCTCCGCCAGCAGGCATCGGCAGGGGAGACCGGTCCTCACTCCTCTTGGGGAAGGCTGGGAACGCCACCCCCTAAGTCCAGCCTCTGCAGTGCGCCCTGGTCTCTTGCCCAGCAGGGGCTGCTCTACCCCTGGCCCAGCCTCCCCAGCGCCCTCCGCTCCCGCCAGGCCCCGACCATGCCCTCTGTTGGGTGTCTGGGGTTTGTGGGTCTCTCCTGTCCACATTCCCACTCACATGTCGACAATCAGCACGGACTGGCCCCAGTGCCTGTATCGCGCGAGGTCTGCCAGGTACTGGGGGTCGCAGGTCGGCATTTCCAGGCAGTCCACGATGTGGAGGTTGTCCTGGAAAAACAAAATACGCTCGTCACCTTTCAGCTTCTTTACCCCACTGCCCGCCCGCATCCATCCCCTGAGCCAGGGCGACCCCCCCAGCTGAACCCCTCCCTATCCCTGAGCCAGCCTGACCCACAGCCTCCAGCTGAAATAGGCTGGGACCTTCTAGGAAGGGTCACAACTCCCCACCCCTAGCTACCAAAGCACAAGTGGCCAGAAGCAGCTCCCAGAAGCCCTGGCAACAGGGCCCTGCGTCGGCCGAGTGAGATCCTTGGGCCCCCAGCTCTAACTGGCATTGCCCTGCCACCCCCCTTCGAGCTGGGAATGAGCCAAGTGATTGTACGTGCAGCACGTCAGGGCAAGAGCTGGGGAGAGAACCCAGGAGTCCTGGCACTCCACCCCCACACGCTAACAAGCCCAGCTGCCGCACGAGCCCGGTACACACTCAGTCGCACACTTGTGCTACCTGCATCAGCTTGGACGTCAGCGCCACCTTGAGGCCCAAGACGCGCACTTTCATGGGCAGCATGTAGTAGTAGCTGGTGGGGCCCCTGGGGCCATGGATGATGCCGCCTGGAAGGGAGAGGCACTGAGAAGTCAGGAGGGATCCCTGCCCGGAGAAGGGGGCTGGGCCAGGCTGATCAGTGCCCAGACACTGGGCAGGGCGCCCCAGAATCAGGGGCACGACAGCTCTGCCTCCGCTCTGAGCAGCCTTCCTGCTCCCACGCTGCCCAGCACTGAGCGCCCCTGCCAAGGGAGCCCCCCCGGCAGCACCGGACTCGGGCTGCACGGCCCCGTCTGCGCCCTGGGGCACAGGAGACAGAAGCAGGGCCGAGGGGGACCCGTCTCCGTTCTCACCCTGCCCCCCAGCCGGCAGCAGGGTCGGGCAGGCCACTGTCCCAAGTAGGGGCCAGAACACGAGGGGGCTGGGAGCCACTCACCACCGCGCCAGAGGGGGGAACGGATGCTGCCATGCCGGGCCCGGCCGCTGCCCTTCTGCGCCCAGGGCTTCTTGCCGCCGCCGCGCACCTCTGCTCGCGTCTTCACCTTGGCGTAGCTCTGAAACAAGAGCGCGGGTGAGCGCGCCAAGCGGGCACGAGCACGAGCACCAGGAACCCACCTGACCCAGCTCCTCCCCAACAGGGGGAAACTGAGGCACGGAGGGGAGGGACTCACCCACCGGCCCCCAGAGACAGGGAGAGAACTCAGGAGTCCCAACTCCTACTCCCCCCACCTCTAACCACTAGACCCTGCTCCCCTCCCGGAGACGGGAAGAGAACCCAGGTGTCCCCGGCCTCTGGGCACTCTCCATCCCCCCTCCTCCGACTGACACGCAGGATCCCCACTGCCCAGCCCTGCACACTCACTATCCTCTTGTAGTTCCTCTGCCAGACTGCCACCGTGTGCAGGATGTCGACCCTGCGGAGGGAAGCCAGAGGGCAGGGGTTGGAGCAGGCTGAGCTGTACGTGCCCACATGTAAACAGCAGCTGTGTGTGTCTGGGGAGTATAGGGCAGGGGGCAGGGCTGGAGCAAACACCCAGGTTCCATGACTCAGGAGTGATTTCTCTCTGCTCGGGGTTGGAATTAGCAGCCCTGGGGAGTGGACGGGATCCCTACGTTTGCCACAAGGCCAGCACAGGCTGGGCCCCGGATGGAGCCAGTACTGCGCCCATTGCTCATTCGACGTTCGCCCTGCTTGGTGTCAGCGCAAGGCTGACCACGGGGATCTGAGCTGAACAGACACCCTTGGCCAGCTTCAGCGAGGCCAGCAAACAGCTTTGAGATGACACCACCTTCGGCTCACTGCTAACTCAGGGCCCCGTATCCCAGTCCCCACCCGAGGCGGCCAGTCCCCATGTCCTAGGGCCAAATCAGAGCCAGCACCCCCAAATGTCCCATTCCCTGTCCCCCCCCAGCCAGCCATTTCCCCTGTGCTAGGGCTGGGTCCTAAAGTGGAACAGTCCTGCATCGCATTCCCCCGTCCTCCCCAGCCAACCAGCCGGTCCCCCCGCACGTGTGTCTGAAGGCTGGCTTTGGTTACAGCAGCGACAGTAACAAAATTCTCTCTCCCCTTCACTGCCCCGGCTCAGGCCCCCTTCATCCAGATGCTCCCACGGCTGAATGCAACAGGTCTCTGAGCTGTACCGGGGCATTACTGCAAAGACGTCGGGATGCAGGTCTGCTAGGCCCACGTGTCTGTCATCATAATGCCTCAGGGATTCCACCCAGGCCTGCACAGCTGTGCGGTGAGAGGGGACTGCAACGCGGCAATCCCGCAGGACAGGGACACTGGAGGTCACCAGGGGCGGCTCTTCTAGGAGGCAAACACAAACAGGGTCTGAGCTGCCAGAGATCTGCAGAGCACACGAGCTTCGTGCAGCCACAAGGAAATTGTAGCAGCCTCTGGCCAGGAACAACTGGTCCATATTCAGCCCATGGCACGTGCAGGTGGCAGTTTGTCCCAGTTAAAACAGATCATCCCTGACTGGCAAGACACAACAAGTCGCTCTCCAAGGCAGGTAGTGGAGGGCAGTTGCTCATCTCCAGCAGAACCACAGCCCACTGCACAATTCAACTGAGACACACACCATCGCACAAACAGCAAAGCCGACAACAGAGTGAGGGAGCAGGAGGGGCTCTCTGTCCACCCCACGCTCACTTGTCACAAGCAAGCAAGAGCACAGGCTGCCTGGAACTAACCAGAGGCAGCGTGATCTAGTGGTAAGCGCACAGGACTGGGACACAGGAGACCTAGGTTCAATTCCACTGCTGCCCTGGGCCCAGTTCTGTCCCCTCTCCGTGCCTCAGTTTCCCCTCCTGCCCTTTGTCTGTTTAGACTGTGGGCTCTTTGGGGCTGGGAAACACCTTTCACTTTGTGCCTGTGCAGCGCCTGGCACCTCGGTCGGGGTCTCCAGGTGCTGCCGTAACACAGATAAACAACACAACCCCTCCTGCTCCCCATTAGAGGATGAGCTGACCTCCAGCTAGGGGAGGTTTGGAGGACGCTTCCCCTGGGGGTGGTTATTCCTTTGCTATCTCCTGCGGGGTTCCCGTCCCCCAGGCAACCGGTGTCAGGCCCAGGAGCCTAACCCCGCTGGTCTGTTCCAGTCTTGTGCCATCCGTGTTCCTACTTCTGGGACAAAGCGGGCACCTGTGACATCATGTCATTACCCAGGCGTCACAAGGAGTAACCACGGAGACAGCATTTTGGAAGCAAGACCAGGACTTACCTGTCTGGGAGGCAGCATCCGCCACGCTTGGCGAGGTTGTGGGGACCTTGGGGAGCCCCAGCTGGCTGGACAAGGTGGACAGAGCCTTCGAGGGGAAGCAAATAAAGGGCAGTGACCAGAGAGAGCACAGAGAAGTGAGGGGTGAGGAGCAGCCCTGGATGTCACCTGCTGCACTCGGGCAGCCCCAACCTGGTTAAAACGCCCCAGTCTCAGGCCAGCTGCACAGGACCAGGCTGTGTCGGCACCGCTACCCTGCCCCGGGGTGGGGGGAACCACAGCCTGGCCAACACCGGTGGGCCAGCAGGAGTGCCCGGGCACGGCTCCGGCTGGAGGAGGTGCTGCGCCGGAGACCAACTCCTCCTGCGGTGCACGCAGCGGGGGGGTGCAGCGGGGCCGCGGGGCGGGAGCGGGGCCGAGCCAGCCGCAGCAGGGCCGCCCCGGGGGGCAGAACCTGCGCCCCGCACTGGAGCACTCGGCCAGTCACCAGCCCGCTCCGGGCCCAGGCAACGGGCGGCCCGGCCCGGCCGCGGGGGGCGGAGAGGCGGCGGGGCGGTCCCAGGCCAGCCGGGGCCCTGCAGCCAGCCCCGAGGCGGGGCCTGGGCCTGGGCCGGGCAGGAGACGGCAGCGCGCCCCTCCCCCGCCAGCCTCTGCCCTGCCCGCACCCTGCGGCCCCGTCGGCCCGGCCCGGCCCGGCCCGGCCCCCGCTCTGCAGGGCAGCGAGTCACCGGCTCGGCTTCCCCCCGCCCCGCGGGGTCCCGAGCGCCCCCAACGAGGCCCCTTTGGCCCCTCCCCCTCCGCTCCCCTCGGGGCCCCTCCGCTCCCCTCGGGGCCCCTCACCCGCGCGGCCGGGCCCCGGCTCCCGAGCCGGCTCGCGGCGCGGATCATGGCGGGGCGGGGCGGACGCGGACCGGACCCACGTGACGAGCGTCCCGCAGACGAGGGCGGGACAAAGAGCCGCTTCCGGCGCACGCCGATGTCGTAGAAGGGCGGGGCGCTCCTCGCTGGGATCCCGGGGGCGGGGCTGGAGGCACTTCCGGTCGGGGGGGCGGGGCGCGGGTCACGCACATAACAACGGGGGGGGGGGGGGCGACGCGAAAAAGCTCCTTCGTGACCCGAGCGTCGCCTCCCGGCCGCAGGCGGGACCGGGCCCCCCACGGGCCGGACCCACGGCGCAGTGACAGCCCGCCCCGCCCCCATCGCAGCGGGAGGAAGGGACTGGGGCCCGTGGGGGCGGGAGGGGCCCGGGCCAGGCCAGGCCAGGCGCTGGGGCGGGGCGGGGCGGGCGGCCCGGCTCCGGCGGGGGCCAGCAGGGGGCGCCCTCGCCCTGCGTTCCCGGCGCGGTGCGCGGCGCTGCAGCCTGTCCGCGAGATCCGCTCCGAGCCGGGCCGGGATCGCTATTTACACCCGTCAGGGCCGGGCCCAGCTGGGGTCAGCCCCGCCGCGCCCAGCGCTGCAGACTCCCTGCCCGGCCGGGATGCCGCGGGCGGACCGGGCACAGGGCGCGGGGCGGGAGCAAGGGGCGGCGGGCAGCGAACCAGCCGCCTCGAGGTGGAGCGGGGCGAGAGACCATCTGCAGTTCGTACAGCTCCGGCGGTGCCGGCTGCCGTCCGAGACCAGCCGGGCTGCATGCGCCTGGCATCGGAGCCCGCCCGGCCCTGCCACGTGCAGCGCCAGCAGCTTACAGCTCGCTGTGCAGCGCCGGGTCACCGACCAGTCATGGCCGCAGGGTGCAAACCGCTCAGGAGGGGAGGGCCCTCTCAGCCCCCATGTTCGGTGGTTCCGGAGTCCACCGAGACTGACCTGGCCCTGGAGGGAGCCCTTTAGGGCACAGGCGAGATGCCAGCGGGAGGGCAGCACAGACACTCTCATTGCCACAGCTACCCTGAGTCTCTGGATATAGGTTCCTAGATTCCAGGGCCAGGGGCCCATTGCAATCATCCCCTCTGACCCCTGGCATCCCACCGGCCCTAGGACGGCCCTGAGTTAATCCCCGTTTGAACCAGAGCAGAACTTTTAGAAAAAACATCCATTCTTGACTTTAAAATGCCCGGCGCTGGAGAATCCACCACAATGGGAGGATTCAGTCTCGTGTCTGCCAACGCGGCACCGCTCCCCAGCCTGTAACTTGCTTACAAACAGCTTGTTCGATACAAGCAGCCTTTGAATGCACGTCCTTCGGAAGGCGATAGAATGCCAAGGATTTGGAGGCGGGGTCACGCGTGACCTAGCCAAACCTGTCCAAAAATGGGAACTAAATCGTACAACTCCATCTTATTAGATACTTCCTAACGACACCAGCGTGGTTTCCTCTTCCTCTGTAAACTGAACGTAGCCCTTCATATGAACTCTCGTTATCAGATAAGAATAATGACCCTGAACTGGACAAAGCCCTGGGGAACAGATCTAGTACATTCATATGATGATGATGATTTTTTTAGGATTTATACTGCAACAGTGCTGAGAGGCCAACTGGCTTGGGACAGACCCCGACCGAGATCAGACCCTCATTGTGCTGGGCGCTACACAGACCCTGACTGAGATCAGGGCCCTGTTGTGACACATAGAAAATGACAGATCTGCCCCAAAGGGCCTCAAGTCTAAAGGACAAGATGTAACCAGTGGATGAGCCAAGTCCGTGGGTGGGGGCAGGGTGACAAAACAATCAGGAGATGTGCAGAACTCACAGTCCCGTCTCTGATATCGGTGCTGGGACGCCCTCAAATGTTCATTGAGTTTCAGGCCAGAAGGGACTGTTATGCTCATCTGGTTTGACTCCTGCAGAGCACAGGCCAGAGATCTTCCCTTAGTGAGTCCTACAGCCAGCCCAGAACTTCTGGCTGAGATAAAGCACCTTCCTTAGAATGGCAGAAGAAATTCACTGTTGATAAATGCAGGCTAATGCGTTTTGGAAAACAGAATCCCAACTCTACATATCAAATGATGGGGTCTAAATTAGCTGCTACCACCCAAGAAAGAGATCTTGGAGTCACTGCGGAGAGTTCTCTGAAAACATCCACTCAGTGTGCAGCAGACGTCCAAAAAGCCAACAGAATGTTGGGAATCATTAGGAAGGATAGATAATATGACAGAAAATATAATGTTGTCCCTTTACACCCACATCTTGAATACTGGGTGCAGATCTGGTCACCCCATCTCAAAAAAGATATATTGGAATTGGAAAAGGTACAGAAAAGGGCAACAAAAATGATTGAGGGTGTAGAAAAGCTTCCATGTGAGGAGAGATTAACAAGACGGTCTTTTCAACTTGGAAAAGAGATGACTAAGGGGGAATATGATAGAGGTCTATAAAATGACTGATGTGGAGAAAGTAAGGAAGTGTTACTCCTCATAACACAAAAACTAGGCATCACTAAATGACATTAACAGGCAGCAGGTTTAAAACAAACGAAGTGTTTCTTCACACAACGCACAGTCACCTGTGGAACTCCTTGCCAGAGGATGTTGTGAAGGCCAAGACTATAACGGGGTTCAAAAAAGAACTGGATGAGTTCATGGAGGACAGGTCCATCATGGCTATTAGCCAGATGGGCAGGGATTGCTGTTTGCCAGAGGCTGGGAATAGGTGACGGGATGGGTCACTTGATGATAACCTGTTTTGTTCATTCCCTCTGAAGCACCTGGCACTGGCCACTGTCATAAGACAGGATACTGGGCTAGGTGGACCATTGGTCTGGCCATTCTTATGCTTTAAAGACGTCAAGTGACGGGGGATCCACCACTTCTCCAAGGTGAATTCCTCTCACTGTTAAAATATGCACTGTGTCTAGCCTGAATTTAGGCACTATACATTATTTATTAGGTGTATTATGGTAGCACATAGGAACCCAATCCTGGATCATGACCCCATTGTGCTAGGCATTGTACCTAGTTTATTAGGTGTATTACGGTAGTGCTTAGGGGCCCCAGCCCCTAATAAACAAGGTACAACGCCTAGCTCAGTGGGGTCCTGATCTACAGGAACCCCAGTGTAGACCGAGCATCTTCCGTCTACACTGGGTCTTGGTCTCCACTGACCCCTGGGAACCCTGATCTAGCTCACTGACATGGAGCCACGTCCGTGGAGGAAGGCTTGTGTTGGAGTGGCTAATGCCCTTTGGGGAGGTGATGTTCTCCGCCTGCTGGCTCGGGCTGCGTCCACGCGAGGGGCTCTGCCAGCATAACCGTGCCGGGACAGCCTCCGTAGTGTAGACGCAGGCTAAGACCAGAGACAATGGGCAGATGCAGAGAGGCGGGCAGCACAAGGGAACAACGGACAGTAGCGCCCAGCGCAGCGGACCCTGGTCACAGCTCCCCAGCAGCCTGACCCCGGCATCGTGGCAGAGCAGGGTTTTCAGGAGGGATGTGCAGGTGGACGGTGAGGAGCGGAGCGGGTGTTTGCAGGGGAGAAAGCACCACCAGGCGGGTTTGAAAACGTACCCGCTGGGATCGGGCCGATCAGAGGCAGCGGTCGAGAAGACAGTAACATAGGAGAGATGATAGGTCGGGGGGATTGACTGCGAAAGGCTTTGAAAGCGAAGACAAAGCTTACGTTGGATGCGATGGAGACGGGGAGACCTGGGCAAAGCAACGGGCCAGGAGAAGGATCTTTGCGGCCGCGGTCAGGTTAGCGCTGAGCGGGGCAAAGTTGTGTTTGTCCAGGCCAGAGAAAAGGATGCTGCAGAAGTGAGGTGATCTGAGCCCGGACAACCATGGCGCGGGTGTCGATGGCTGGGAACGGCCCTATCTCGGAGAGGTGCTGCGGGAATCAGCGCGCCGTGGGGATAGTCTGGATGCGAGGCCTTACAGAAAGGCCTGGCCCAGGTTGGGGGTCCGAGTGACCGGGAGATGTCGGTGTTGGTTGTCCACAGTGACCAAGAAAGGAGGCAGCAGACTGGGGGGGTTAGCTCTGTTTTATCCACATTGAGCTTGACCTGACGGCTAGGCGCCCGTGAGGGGATGTCAAAGACAGGCTGAGATTTCAGTGTGGCCAGGAGACAGGTCTGCAGAGGAGGATCTCCGTCGTGGGACAGAGATGGCAGCTGAACTGCGGTGGGGGCGAGGTTACTGGGTCTCAATCCAGCTTCATCGGCCGGTCACAGAGCAATCCGCAGTCAGAAAACTCTGCTCCAGGCAGGTATTTAGA
The DNA here is from genome assembly GCF_026122565.2 of Emydura macquarii macquarii. NCBI lineage: Eukaryota > Metazoa > Chordata > Testudines > Chelidae > Emydura > Emydura macquarii. The sequence continues at coordinate 3,271,079 of NW_027132429.1, forward strand.
GGCTCTTGGAGACAGTAAATAGGCTGAGCTCCCTCCACGGCGGGTTTTCTTGTGGCTGGTTCCTGGCCCCTTTCCGCTCGGTGCCCATCCTCGTAGCACTGAGGGCGCCTGAGCAGGACGCAGGATTCCAGGAACCATTTCCGAGGGGCTCAGGGAAGGGCTGGTGCCCGTCGTTATTCCAGGTCCAGGAGACGCTCGGCTCCTCTCCCGGTGGGGCCCGCAGTTCAGCAGTCGCAGACAGGAATTAGAGCCAGAGCTGCCTGCCAGTGTGGGGACGAGAGAGCTGCTCTCGCCCTCTTCCCAGCTGCAGCCACAGAGCGAGGGCTCTGCCCCTCGAGCCCAGGAGAAGCTGGCTGGGAAAGGTCAGCCTGGTGGCTCCCACTCTCATTTCCGTCTGTGAAAACGCTGAGCAGACACTGGCTGGGGCTAATTTTAGCTGTTTGTTTTGGAGAAAGCTGCCGCCTTTCTGTGCAAGCGGAGATTTCACAAGCTGCCGCTTCCCCCGCTCTGTCTCCTCGGCTGGGCTTGGATTGAGAGCCGGGGGTTGGTTCTTTAGTGCTTTCTAGGCTGAGGACACCCAGCTAGGCCAGCTGTGGCAGACAGGGCCTTGTTTTCCATCACGCTGCAGTGCTGTCCCAGCGTCAGGCCCAGCGGCTGGGCTGGGGTGGGCCACCCTGCCCCTTGCAGGTGTCGCGGTGCGGAGGTAGGCAGCTGAAATGCAGCAGGGGTTCCAGACCTGGCCCGTGGAGGAAGGGCGGTGATGGGGCCCCTGCTCCCTCCTGTGCACTGCAGGGTTTGTGCCCCGGTTCCCACGGAGGCCGGGCAGCTGCCCTTGTCCATGCCGCCCCGAAAGCACCCCATGCACTCAGGAGCTGGACAAGGGCGAGGTGGGAGTCTGCGCTCTGCTGCAGCCCTGGCGTGTCCCGGGGGCCAGGGCAGTGTTCACCCGAGCGGGGACCCTGCCTCTCTGCTGCTTTCACCCAGCCTGTGAGGAGCAAACAGCTCCACACCCTCCACGCAGCCCTGCTCCCTCCGTGCCCAGACTCCAGGCTCTGTCACTGGGAGAGCGATTGCTGAGTCCAGGCAGCGCTCCCCGCAGCACAGGCCCCCTGGCACCCTGGGACTGTGGGGCCAGCACAGACTGCCAGGGCATTGCGCCCCCGCCGAGCCCCCGTCCTGCTCCTGATCCAAGTCCTGACCTGGCCCAGCCCTGCTGATCCCACAGGCTCACAGCTGGGGGGGCTGCAGTTACAGGGGTGGAAGCAGGACTCATGTCAGTCACCCCCCCCCCCCCGACCTGCCCCCCGGCACCATGATGAGCGACCAAACCCGCTGCCCTACTTCCAGGGGTCTCCTGCAGCAGAGTCAGGGCCGGCTCCCTGCCCCCCCCCGCCCTCCCCCCCTGCCTCCTCTGCTGGAGTGAGATCATTGCCTTGGGGGGGCCGCAGGGCTGGCTGCTGCAAACAGCTGGGACCGCTTCACGTCTGGGTTTGTTGACTTCATTGCTCACAAACAGGAGATAAATCTCAGTGCTGAGGCCCCAGCCGGTGCCAGAGACAAATGGATTCCATGTGAGCTGGGTAATGGAAGGGGGCCGGCAAGGGGAGCGCTGCAAACCCGGCAGCGCTCCGGCCCTGTCCACGCCGAGGGGCTCTCCGTGGGGCCGCGTCCGTGAGGTCATGTGGTGCCGCAAGGATCCCAAAGCACCAGGGCCAGGCAGCCCTCCGCCCCTCCCCCCTGGCCCCTGGGAAGAGCACCCGCACTCGGAACCGCTTCCTCTCCTCATCCCACGCCTGGGACCCGGCCCCATCGCTCTGCTCCCTGCGAACCCCTTGGCCTTGGAAATGCAGCTGCAAAACGATTTCTGTGGGGCGGGAACGGAGCCAGCCCCGGGCCTCACCCTGCTCCTGACACGTCTGGTGTTCTGAGCCTCCCGCCCTGGGGCTGTAATTTCCTGCGCCTAATCAGTTCCTTCTGCCCCGCATTAAGGGCCCCTCCCTCTCCCCCCCAGACCTCGGCAGGCAGCTCTCGGGGCCACTGGGAGACTCAGTTCCAGCCCCCTCCCTGGCTGCGTGCGGGGGGCTCAGTCCCCAGTTGCGGGGCAGGATCTGACCCCCAAGACGGCCCAGTGCTGTCTACGCCTATCGCTGCCAGCCATCGCTTCTCTGTACGGTGCCCAAGGGAGGGCGGGGCACCTCCCACAGCAGTGCCCTGAAGCGCTCACCCCTTCCGTGCTCCGGACACCGGGGGTGGCTACGTGCCCCCACATCTGGCCCCAGCACGTCGTGGGGTGCCCTGCCCCGTGAGTTCAGAGACGGCCACTTGGGGTCCTGGGGGGTTAATACCCCCGGCTGTGAGAGCCAGACTTAGCTGGTCAAAGACCAGACTTTGTGCAACAGCCCCTTGCCCGGGCTCCAACGCCAGGGCCTCCAGCGCCACCCTCTACCCCGGTGCTAAAGCAGCGGCGCCGTTCCGAGCTGTCCGCAGTAGGCTGTTATCCACCGGAGGCCCACGGGCTCTGCCAGGGAGCGACATTTACCCCCAGGGCTCACCAGCACCCATGGAAGCGTCCAGCAGCATCTGTGGGTCACCCAGCCGTGAGCTGGTCTGGGCCCATCGCTGGGGGGGGCACCGTCATGCTCCCTCCAGCACTGTCTCCCCCGCTGCCGGCACTGGGGCAGGGTGTGCGAGCTGCCCCCGTGGAGCCAGGGAGGGCTGGGGTGTGTCTCGCTGTACTTTGCTGAACGGATCCCAGCTGCCGCCTCCGGCATGGCGGGCAACCTGGAGCCAGCTGTGGGTCTGCCGGGGCCCAGCTGCTCTCCACGGCTGGGGGACGTCATCCAGAACGCGGCCGAAGCAGCTCCCAGGGCGGGAGGCTGGGCTGGGGGTCGGCAAGTAGGCCTGGAGCCTGCCCAGGAATGGGTGACTCCCCCGGGCTGACACGCCAGCCGCCTGGTCCTGTCCCGCCGAGGCTGGGTGTGAACGGGCTGGAGGGACGGGCGGCGGCCGGGACAGCACTTCCACAGCATCCATCACCGCGTGTGCCTGTTTCTGGGCAGGGGACTCGTGGGAAGGCCCTGGGAGTCCATCCCCCCACACTGCCCCCCAAACCTGCTATGACGGGGCACAGGCTGTCGCCCCCGCCCGCCCCCATGCAAAGGGCAGAAAGAACCGCAGCGGGCGAGAGGCGTCTGCTTCCAATTAGCCCCGTTCCCTCCCTTCGGAGACAGGAACTGAGGAAACCTGAGCACTCCTCAACCCAGCACGGCCCCCGCAGCCCGCACCTCCTCCACCCCCACTGTCGGCCCCCCATCTCTTCCCCCTGCCTCCCCTTCCTCTCCCCAGCCTCTCCCTGCCCAGTGACCCTGGCATCAGCATGGGCCTTCGCCAGCTAGGCCAGAGAGCCACCCCGGGAGCCCCCAGCCCCAATCCCCTGCCCAGGGATCCTGGCAGCCCAGGGCTCCCCTCCCCCCACAGCTCCTCCAGGATCTGCAGCACTGGCCCCAGCTGGTTTCCCGGGCATCAGGGCTCACAGCAGATGGCTCAGCCCCGCTCAGTGCTTGGCGGGTTCTTGGCTTAGCCCTGGACTGGGCAGGGGCCGCTCCCAGTCGCGGGGAGAGGCAGCTCCCAGCCGGGTAAGGGGTGAAAGGAGGGAGAAGCAAATGCCCCCACGAGGGAGAGTGGGGAACGCGCCCGCCCAGGATCAGCCTCCCACCCCAGTGGCCTCCCTGGCTGTCCCTGGGCCAGGGTGCTCGTGGAGCCCTGTGCCCCTTTTACTCGCCCAGCCCTCAGCTCGGCTTTATTTGGCTCCCAGACAGGGGCTCATGGGCTCCCGCCCTCCACATCTCACCCCCGGTCCCCCGAAGGTCTAGATGAATCCCTGGAGACACCCCCCAGCTTTGGGGAGCAACCCAGCCAGTGGTTCCCACGGAGATGCAGGGCGGCCGTTGACAGCTCACCCACAGATGTGGGCTGGAACCCAGGATTCCTGGGGCCTCGGGTCAGGAGGAGAAGCCAACCCTCACCCGGAGCCTCACTGGTGAAATCCAGCCGTGGCTCTGCGGTCAGATGTAGGGCGACGAAGCTGTGGTGCCCAGGGCTGCCACTCTGGTCCCCACAGAGTAGATGAGCCCTAAGGGTCCCTCTGAGACCCCCCAGCAGCCTGGCCCTTATACTGCTACCTGAAAGCAGAAATTGACCCCTTCCCACCCAGGGAGTGACAACACAGAGCAAGTGGGGAAACTGAGTCAGCTATATTTTGCATAAAAATATTACAAAAATTCCCACCTTCTCCACTGGCAGCTCCTGAATCTGCCATCCCTGGGCTCCCTGCAAACGGCGCTGCTGGTGCCCCCCAATCCCAACCCACAGCACCCCCTGCTATCCCAGCCCTGAGCCCCAACAGCTGCGCCAGTGCCCCCCAATCCTGACCCACACCCCTTGTTCCTCAGTCCCCCGCAAAGCAGGCGGCCAGTGAGGGGCTGGTTTTCTGATGGGGCCTAGAACTAGATTTGAACCAAGGTCCCTGGTGGCCTGCCACCAATTCACGAGCCCGCTGGGTCCCTCTTGAAAGTTGGTTGTACTGAGGACATCCCGGGACACGCACCAGCCACGCCTGGCGTCCTCCCGTCCCCAGGACGTCCGGCTGTTGTAACTGGCTAACGAGCCACGCGTGGTTTGCAGCAAGGAGCTGAGCCTAAACCTCGCTCCGAGCCGGGCGCCTTCGCCAAGAAAGCCGTCTGGCGAGCCAGGGCAGGCCAGGGCAGGGGCACCTGCACACAGTGAATAACTTCCTGCCGCTCGCAGCGCAACATCTGGGCTGGCACAACTGGGGCCGCGGGTTTCCAGCTGTGGTCAGCTGCAAAACCCTAACCCTTCATTATCTCCCCACACAGCCTGAGGAGGGCAACCCAGCCTGGGCCACATGCTCAGTGGGAGGGACTGCCAGGACCTGCCGGCTCGGGCATCCCTGGGGCGCTGGTGCTTCGGGGCTGGCCCTGCCAGGTGACCCCTGGCAGATTTTGACTCATGATATGAATTGTGGTAGTGCCCACAGGCCCCGAGTGAGACCACAGGGCATCGGTTGTGCCAGCACTGCAGTGACGTGGCCGAGATCGGGGCCTCACTGAGCCGTGCATTATCCCGATTTTACAGATGGGAACTGCAGCCCGGAAGGAACGGTGACTCTGGCATCCGGCCCACAGCCCCTCGCATCAGTCGCTCCATCATGCTGGTAACAAGGGGTGCACGGGGGGGGGAGGCGGTGTCTCTGATTCCCAGCTGCCTGAACCTTCCCCTCCGCACAAAAAACACCCCCTCACCCTGGCGTCCGGCCACGTGGGAGGCGTCCGAGGGGACTCTGGGCTCCCAGCTCTTCGCTTTCCTCCTGCACCTGCTCTGTGGAGAGGGCTCAGGGCTGCGGGGAGCGGAGCCGTGCGGGCCCCGCCAATGGGCCCTTCGGGGATATGCATCGGGGGACCCCAAAATGCAGCCTGGGGGCACCCCGAGCCCCTTGGCTCAGCCCTACTCTCTGGGTCCAGATCTCACCCTGAGTCAGGTTAGCCCCCAGGGGCAATAAATCCTGACTCTAAAGCAGCCCCTGCTTCTGGAACTCCAGCCCAGCCTCTCCCCGCACCTGGATCCCCCCCTGCAGTCCCTGGGCCAGACCTCCAGGGTCCCTGGGTGCCAGACGGTGCCTGGCTCTCGTGGGTGCTTGTCACCGGGAACGCGCAGGCGGCTGCGTGTGACCGGCTGAGGACATTCCGGCCATGCCCTGTCAATATTTGCCTCCTGGGTTCATCCAGGATGGCGCCAGTTGAAGCAGGGTCTGCATTCCTCTGCGGGGTGAGTTACTTGCCTCTCGGGGAAGGGGTGGATTAAACAGGCCGCCAGGCCCATGTTTGTTATTGTAGGGTTGCACAGGAGCACTGGGCCGCTGCACACAATGGCTTGTTTTTGTAGGGTTGCCACTAAGTGCTGGGGCTATGCTGAGCCACGCCCAGTGCGCCCTGCAGCAGCGTGTCCCATCTCCACTATCCATCCCCCCCCCAGCCCCTGCCCTCTCCCCACAGCCCAGCCCCCAGCTCTGGGAGGGGAGTGGTGTGTAGTGGTAAGAGCAGGGGGTGTTGGGAGCCAGGACTCCTGGGTTCTCTCCCTAGCTCTGGGAGGGGATGGGGGTTGGTGGGTTACAGCAGGGGGCCTGAGAGCTGGACTCCTAGGTTCCAGCCCTGCCCCTGACCTGCCGGCCCCCTTGGGCAGAACACCTTCCCCCCCCCCCCGCTAAGGGGAATGCTAGGTAAAGCCTGGGGCACCAGACCTGAAGGATGCATGCCCAGAAAGCCCTTGAATGCGCCCACCTTTCCGCAGGGCAGGAGGGGGAGTGTGGGCCGGGGAGGGGGGGGGCTGTGGAGCCAACGACCTCGTCAGACTCCCCATGACGGGGCTGCTGAGTCAGTCTTTCCCAGGCTGGCAGCTCCAGGGCCAGACAAACACCTGACGCCCACAGAGCAAGTGACGGGGGCAGGATCAAAGCCCCCACCCCCGGCAGGAAACTGCTCCCACAGCAGCCCCCGCTTCCTGGAAAGAGATCAGCAGCTGCCACGCGCTAGCGGATGTCCCCCCCCACTCCCCCCGCCCCCACAGGGTTCATGCCCTCCCGGGCTGTAGGAGGCCACGTGTGTCTTTCGCTTCCACTGACCCAGGGCGAGTTCAAGCAGAGCTCCTGGGACTCCGCGGCGGGGGCACGGAGCCGGGCACCGGGGCGCACACGCCTGCCTGCGTGCACACAGACACGTCTAGAGCGGGGCAGGGAAAGAGGAACTTGTGTCCGTGGTGCAGTAAATGGAGCCCTCCTGGAAAACTGCCCGACTCGTCACCCGTTTCTCACCCAAACGGAAAGCCCCAAACTGCCGCTACGGCTCGGCCCGAGATCGGACGGGGCAGGGCTGGGGAGAGCAGCGCTCTCAATCCCATCCCACTGAGAGCCTCCAAGGGGCACTTTATTACTGTCTGCACTAGGGGGGCACCTCCAGGTCCCACCCGAGAGCGGGGCCCCGTCGGGCTGGGTGCTGCAAGACCCCGACCGAGATCAGGGTCCCGTCGTGTCAGGCGCTGCCCAGCCTCCCGTTGAGAGCAGGGTCCTGACTGCTCCACGTACTGCCCAGACCAGGAGTGAGCCAGCCGCAGCCCCAAAGAGCTCCGGACTGACTAGACGAGGGGTTATTATCCCCATTGTACAGATGGGACCCAGAGAGACCCAGGGAGTCTGGGGCAGAGCTGGGAACTGAATCCTGGTCTCCAGAGTCCCAGCCCCCCCACTCCCCGCCCTGCTCCCTGCGCACCCTCGTACCTACGCGCCTCCCAGCGGTGCAGACTCTACAGGGACATGGGGACAAAAGGCACCTCACGAGAGGGAAAGCCGCCAGGGCATGGACCCCAAGTAGCCCCCCTGCCTGGGCATCTCCCCTGCCCCAGACCCGGTCTGGCCCTGCCTTGCGCCCCTGGGGAAGCGTTGGGCCTGGTTTCTCTCGATGCCAGGCTCCATCCTGCGTTGGAGGTGCCGATGGGATTCTGCCCCGCAGGGAAGGGCTGGGGGCTCCGTCCGGCCTGTGTTCAGGCCCTGGGGCACACAGACGTCCCCGGCTCCCTGGCTGACAGTGGGGGCTCAGGCAGAGTGGGGGTGTGGAGGGGCCCAGCAGATGAGTCACTGGGACCCAGTTGTGCCAGGGACTTTCTGTCTCCCCTTTGGCTGATTGAAGGCACATGTGCTAACCCCGCAGCCGCAGCCACTCACCCGCCTCCCCCCCAATCCCTCTGCCAGCGACCTGGGAAGCCCTGGCTGTGCAAAAGCCCCTCTGGTTCCACCCCCCACCTCCAGGCCAGCACTGCCAAGGCAGTGACTGTGTGTGTGTGGGGGGGGGAGGGGGGGTTAACCCTTCCCTGGCCACAGGACACAGACAGAAGGAAGAGAGGCTTTTGCAAGGGAAGCTGGGCTCCCTGCCCTGAGCAGACCCCCTTAGATCCCCTCCCTGGGGGGCTCTCCCCAGAGCTGCTGCCCTGTGGGGTCCTGGACTGGCACCCGGCGGGGGCGGGGTGGGTGTCTCTGTGTTTCCCATGGACACTGTCTGGGGTTTCTGTGCCCTCTCTAGCCCCCCACGCTGTGAGTCGGGGGATGCTGACAGGTCCCAGCTGCAGCTCTGCTGTGAGCCCAGGAGATAAACCTGCCAGGGAGTTACTGGGGGCAGGGGGGCGGCCCAGGCCATGCTCCCAGTTCCCGTCCCAGCCGGGCAGGGGGCCAAGAGGCTGATAATCAAAACAGCACCGAGGAAGGAAGAGGACCGTGGAGCTCGGACCTGGGCCGCTCGGCGGCTGATGCAGGGGTGGGGGAGCAGGCACGGACCCTGGCAGCACAGAAGGGGCACAGTTAACATCAGCTCTGGCAGACTCTGGCTCAGGCCCAGGATAACAGGGTGAGCAAGAGCCGGCTGGAACAATTAACACCGGCGTGGGGGAGGAGGCGGGAGGGGGGGCTCCTGGGCTGAGCCTGTCTGTGCCTAGTCCCACTGGCTGAGAGATGCGGGCAGGGTGAGCTCCCCATGGACATGCTTCCAAAAGGGACCAGCTCCCGAGGGGGGTGCGCCACGGTCTGCCCCCCGCCCATTCCCCCAGGCACTGGGGTCTCCCTGGGGCCCGACCCATAGCCAGTGGAGCCTTTCCCCGGCGAGTTCGGATCAGTCCCCAGGACTGGGGCTTCCAGAGCCTTGTCTGGGCTGTCCTGCACATCCAGGCACGGGCGAGGCCGTGTCCCGTCCCAGGGATAACGGGGCTGACTGCCTGGTTCCCTGGTGACACAGAGTCTGACCCCAGGCCTCTCAGCCCTTTCCGGCTCTGAGCGCTCCCGTCCCGTCCCGGTGGGAACACAGCTGAGCCGCCTTTCCCAGCTGCTGTTGCTCCTGGCTTCTGGGGACAGAGCCACAGGGGTTGGAGCCCAGGTTCCTCCCAGCCCCAGCTCACGCTATGCACCCCCCGCTGGGGCGGGTCCGGGAGCTCGGCCTTTCCATTTGCCATGAACGAAGCTGCTCATTTCCTCCCACCTGGCCCCTTTGATGGGCCAAACTGCGGTCCTGTGACTCCTGCCCTGCAGGCTCCCGGGCATCTTATCACAGCTGCGGCCCTGCCACCGGCCGGGGCCACCCACTTACCAGCTGCTCCCTCGGGTGCCCTGCGGGGAGGTTTCAAAGAGAACCCTGCTGTGATTTTCCAGCCTTGGGGGGAGAGCTTGGCGCTGGGAGCACGGCGGCCGCAGCGTTCCTCTGACGTTCTGCTGCCCCAGGGCCAAGCCTCCGGAACCCGCTTCCCCTTTCTGCACGCCGCCCGCCCCCAAACTGCTCCGGCAGCCGTCCCCGGCAAAGCCTTCCTTGCCCTTGGCTCCTGTCTTCCTTCGCCAGCAAAGCCCAGGCCGGCACCCTCATGCCACCCCAGAGCCGCACCTTGCAGGCCCGGGCTGAGCTGCCCCCCCCGCCAGGGCCCCACACTCGGGGCAGCCATGGCCTGTAAAGCTCCCCTGTAGGGGGCGCAATGCCACAGGAGGGCAACAGGCAGGGAACAGCCCCGCAGGGCTGGGGAGAACCGGTCCCTGCCGGCCAAGGGGCACTGGGTGCATTACGGTAGCGCCCGGAGACCCCGGCCCAGGCCGGGGGGGCCCGCCCCGCTCCTCGCAGCCTGCGCAGGGGGCGGGACCCAGCATCCCCTTTAGCGGATGGGACGATGCAGCACGGCGGGACGGGGATTCCCCTTCCCGTCCGCTCCCCCACCCCCTCCAGCCGGGGCGGAACCCAGGCGTCCGGGCTTCGCTTAGCCAACCAATGAGAGACCCGGGCCGCGGCCGCAGCTTGCGGGGGCCGGTCGGCCGTGCAGTGCCGTGCCGTGCGGTCCCTCCCCCCCCCCCCCCCCGGCCCGGCGGGGCGATCCGGCTCCTCCCTCGCCGCACGTGGGGCAAGCGGCGGAGTCGCAACCGGAGCCGAGCGGATCGGGATCGGGGCAGGACCCGCGGCCGGTAAGAGACCCGCTGCTCCGCGCTGGGGCGCAGCCCGCAGCCCGGCGCCGGGCGTCTCTTGCCCGCCTCCCTCCCCCCCCCCCCCCGTAGGCAGCCCCGAAGCCGGGCTGCTTCCTGCGCTTGGCTCGGAGACTCTCCCCTGTGCCAGGGGCTGGGAGCCCCTGGGCGGGTTGTACAGCGCCGAGCACACTGGGGTCCTGCTCCCCGGTCCCTGCCTGTCCGGCGCCCATCCCGAGAGGCCAGCAGGACCGGGGCCTTTTCCCAGGTGCAGGGTGTGACTTGTCTGAGTCCAGGCCAGGTCAGTCCCATCCTGCCTCTGCCCTGGTTGTGGCACCATGCTGGGGCGTGGCCGTGGCACCGCTGGAAAGCTGTAGTGCTCACCAGAGGTGGCTGCCCCTTGGTGGCAGCGGGTCACTGGCACGGGGCCATCCTGGGTGCGCAGCTCTTGGGGCCGAAGGAGACGCGCGAGGTGGTTACGGGGTTGCTGCCTGGTGGGCGCAAAGCTGGAGGGGGACGGCGAGTGGCCCGTGTTAAAGCACGCGCCACGCGCCACGCTTCTCTGGCCTCGCACGTCGATGCTGCGCCGGGCACAGACGACGCGTGGCTGTTGATCGTGGGGGGCACGTTCCGGTGACGTGCCGCAGGGGCCACGGCAGGGCAGGGCAGGGCATAGAAACCCTGGCAGAGATCGGGGGGGGGGAATGTGTCGCCTCTGTCGCCGGGCCCTGTTCACAAGTGCTGCCCGGCCCACGGGCAGGAATCGGGCACCAGACGTGGCCTGAATTTCCCCCAGTGCATGGCTGGAGTCTCCGCTGTCGGGGAAGTGCCTGTGCAGTGGGGACCTTATTCAGCCGGGGCCCCTCAGTCACGCCGGCGGGGTGAGCCGGGGGAGCAGCGCTGCCTGGTGCCCGCTGCGCAGGCTGTCCACTGCGCTCATCGCCCTGCCATAGGCGCTGCGCCTCCATCCCTAGTTTGCGCAGAGCTGAGCAGTTTTGGTATTTCCAGTTCCTCCCTCCCCCCATTTCTCCCTCCCACCCGCGCTGGGCCTGGGGCCTGGGCTCTGAGCTCTCTCTCCTACCCCCCAGGCTGCGTGGGGGTTACGGGCCCAGTCGGGAGCTTTTCCGTTGGCTTCCATGGTCTTTGGGGCAGGCCATCGGGAGAGCCACGCGTGGGCCAATTCCAGCCCCGTCGGCCACAGCCCGGCAGCGCAACCGCAGGTGGGTCTAATGAACGAGTCAGGGCCCCCCCCTTCAGCCTGGGGGCTGCCCCCGCCGTGCCCCGCCCTGGCTGTGATTCTCTGGGGCGCTGAGCGCCTGACCCAGCCAGACTCCTGGCCTTGGACGTCCGGCGTGGTCTGTAGAGCTCCCCCGGGGCGGGCAGGGGGTGTCTCTGCATGGGGGGGCAGCCCAGGGACGGACCCCCAAATGGCTGTTGCTACTGGGAATAAAGTGGGGGTAGGACAGTTTGCCGGGGGCGGGGAGGAAGCTGGGGCCACAGGCTGGGGGGAGGGGTGTCGCCAGGCGTGTACCAGGGATGGGCCTTTGGGGCTGAGCAAATCCTCCACTCGCCCCGGAGCTGCTTGCAGGGCCCCTGTCAGGTCAGACCCGGCCGGAGGTGCTCAGCGCGTGGCGGGATCCTGGCCCCTCGGGGGGAGCATTCTGTTGGCTCTGCTCACTCAGGATTCTCTGCGTCGGGTCCCCTCCGCAGCAGCGCCCAGACGGATGGTCTGAGTGGGCCCGCCCCCGCCCCAGCCCCCCCGCGAGACGCGGAGGAGGCGTTCCAGCTCTGTGAAGTCACCCCCCCCCCCCCCCCAGCGCCTGCCCCGGCTGCACAGGAAGCCTCTTCACGCCAATCGGCTGGGTAACAAAGCGACCCTTCAGTGCTCCGGCGGCGGGGGCGGTCATCCTTTAGCTGCCGTGGGGTGAATGTGACTCAGTGGGGCTGGGGGGGCCCAGGAATTGGTGCTGCAGCCCAGCTGGCTCAGGGTGCTGCCCTGATCCAGCCCCATTTGTGTGACGAGCTGGGCAGCCTCAGACCAGGGCCTAGGAAAGAAAGGGATAAAATGCCCTTGATCTGGCCCCCTGAGCAGAGGGCCCAGGGGCTGACGGCCATGGAGACGGGGGGCCTGGACCTGTTCTCTGGGGGCTGGAAGGGCCACGGAGACCAGGTTGGGGGCAGGGATGTGTGGACATGACATTCTCCCCCACAGGGCAGGGGGCTCCTAACAGCCCCATGGGCTTTAGCGGGCAGGGAGGTGGCCCCATGGCCCCCTCGTTACCAGGAGGAAGCAGTCCTACCCAGCTTCCATGGCTCTCCAACTCCCCGCTCCCACCATCCTGGCTGGTATGGGGCTGGGCCAGAGCTGTCTTCTTCCAGCTGCCCCCTGCCCGCATTAAACAGCGCAGGGGCTGGCACAGAACAGTGTTTGGGGGCTGTTCGCCCGGGTATTGGAGCCGCCAGTCCCCCAACGGCTGGTGAACGGGGCACGGCCCGTCCCTGCTGCCCTCCCTCTGCCCCCTTCTTTGACGCCACCTGCTAGGCCTCCCACGCGCCCTCTTGGGTGACACGGCTCCGGGCTGGCCCAGGGGAGCCACGCAGCTTCCAGACAAAGGGCGCGGGCACACCCTTGCGCTCCTACCCGGTCGCTCACGGCTGGAGGAGACCCTGGTGCCCCCTGACCCGCTGCGTCCCCATGGGGCTCTGACCCAGGCCAGGGGTGGGGGGAAGGGTTTGCACCAGTGAGGACAGGAAAGGCCCAGCTGAAGGACTGCTGGGAATGGGGACTTTGAGCCGCCCGGGGACCACGGCCCATGGGAGAGATGGCGCAGGGCTCCCGGCTGGGGCGGTGGAGGGCAGAGCCCCAATCGCAGGCTGGCCCCAGGAAGCTTGGCACGGAGATCCTGCCCCTGCAGGCGGCGGGAGCTGCTGAGCAGCGGAACCGGCTGCCAGTGGGCACGGCAGCTGCCCGGGGGCAGGCAGGGAAGGGCAGTGGGTGGCTGGGCACCAGGACCCGTCTGTGCTGGGGCGGCTCCCACTCTAATTGCAGGCCGGGCACACAGGCTGCCTTTGTTGCTTGGGGTTAATTGTCTAATTTTCCTGCCTGGGGCGCAGTGCGGGGGAAGGGGCAGCGTCCACAGCCAGCTCTCCCCGGCTCCCCGTCTGTGGGGGCTCCGTCGGGCCTTGCACTTTTCAGGAGAGTGGGTGGGCATCAGCTTATGTCCCAGTGGCCACCCTGCCCCGGTGCTTTACATAGGACACGGTTCAGAGAGAAACTCACTCCCCTACCGGCCCCAGTGCTGAGAACAGGGAAATCGCAGCGGAGGGAGGGGGAGGAGGAAAGGGGGAACCCGCCTGAGCGGCTTCATTCCTTCGAGCAGGATTGGTCTGAACCGCCTTGCTCCTTACAGCTCTCCCGGCCCCGGCTGGCTCAGAGCATAAAGGAAACTAGATTGAAATATTACAATAATCTCACAGGGAATCTGTGTGTGTGTGTGTGTGTGTGTGTGTGTGTGCGCGCGCGCGCGCGCAGCGCTGTATGCCCAGTGTGTGTGTGCGCACGCAGCTGTGTGTGCCCGGTGTGGAGATGTGAGTGTGCGTACGTGGTGTGCATGGCTCTGTGTGCGTGGCGCGGTGTGTGCATGGCTGTGCGTGCATGGCGGGTGGGTGTGGATGCTCGTGCATGGCTCTGTGCAGGGTGGGTGGCGCTGTGTGTGCAGGGCTGTGCCTGTGTTTTATGGATGTCTGTACATCTGGATGTGTGTGTGTGCATCCTCATGCCTCTGTGGGTGTGCACGTCTGTGCCCGTGTCCTGCCCGTCAGCGTGTGCAGGCCTGGCTCTGCCTGTGCCCACGTGTGCGGCTGTTAATTTGTGCGCTTCGGCCCACTGCTGTGCAGGAGGTGTGCACTCACGCTCCTGTGCTCCCGCGTCGGGGTGCAGGGCCCGCTCTGCTGGGACAGTTTCCTCAGCCCGTCCGCTCAGCACGTGGATTGTGCAAGAGAGTAACGGCCACCAAGACAGTTAGAGCAACGCCCTGACTTCTCCCCTGGCTGCCCGGCTGGGGTGCCCCAGGTCACACTCACTGGCTGTCATGCACTCGTGTGCTCCTTTGCACACTTGCATTTTCTTTCACCCTTCCCCCTGGTTTCTCCCCCCTACCCTCGGTGACTCATCAGCCCCAGAGCCCGGGGCTGGGACGTGCCTGGATAAGACTCTGGGCTCTCTCACCCCAAGTGGTTCCCCCAGGCGTCCTGGGCTGGGACACAATTCCCAGGAAGATGCCCCCCCTTCCAGCGCGGATGGGGCCCTGCCAGGCAGTGCAGCAGAAACCTGGCAGCTCACATCCCTCCCGCTTCACGTGAGTCATGGCAGCCGTCTGGCTCTGTGTGCGCGCGCCGCTGTGTGTGTGCACGTGTGCGTGGCTGCGTGGCTCTGTGTGTGTGCATGCAGCTCTGTGCACGCACATGGCTGTGTGTGTGAGGGCACGTGTGTGGGTGGGGGGGATACACGGGATGTGTAACTGGATCCTGGTGTCCGAGCAACGTCCCTGACTCTGCCTCCCCCCCACACCAAGACTGAGCCTCGCGGGTCATGTTGATTCTGGTTCTGCCCTTTGGATTTGTAACAACAGCTGACTGAGCGTGGGTGTGTGTGGGGCAGGGCTGGGGCTGTGGGGCGGGGCAGGAGTGAGGGGCACTGGCAGAGCTGGGGGGCAGGGCTGGGCTAGCTGGGGCTGGGGGGCAGGGGGAGCTCCCACGGTTCCTGCCTGTCACTGCCGAAACCTTTGCCATCCCAAGCCCTGGGTGCGGGGAGGCTGCAGACCCTGGCGTCGCAGCCAAGTTGCTCCCAAGCCGCTTCCTGCCACGTCCGGCTCCCAGAAGCCGAGGCCCCAGAGAAAGGTCCTGGGTGCATTCGGAGCGTTCTGCATAGCCCGGCCGGTCGCCCTGATGGACCTGGGGGGAGGCTCCTGTCTGGGCCGAGATGTTTCCTTCCCTGCCCTGGGAATCCCAAGCGAGTGCAGGGCCCTGCCTGGCATGGCCGGCTCCCGACTCTGGTTGCCCCGGCTGGTCACTGAGGATCTGGGGGGCCCCGTCTCTGGGTAACGGCCCAAGCTGGGTTGGACCAGGCAAGGTAGGACAAGCCCCTTCCCTTCTAGCCAGCCCGTCTCGACTCTGGCCTTCCCAGACAGACAGAGACCCACAGACGCCCTGGACCCGCCATCCTGCCCCGCTCATGTCTGCTGACAGGGGTCCCTGGCTAATGGCTGAGCTGTGGCTCTGTGTAACACTGGGGCCGGGGGGTTCTGCCCCAGAGAACTTTGCCCACTCCAGCCCCATGCTGTGGAGCCAGCCGCCTGCCACGAGCTGATCCGGTTGGGCCGTTGCTGTCTGTGGGGCTGGTGGCCTCTGTCTGGGCCCGGGCCTCTCTAAGGCCAGATGGGGAACAAGGCCCTCCTATGTGGGCAGGGCCGGCAGGCTCCAGGGAGCCGGCACAAGCCCCCTGTGTATCTCCTGCAGCTGCCTCGCAGAGGGCCAGGGAGTGGGGCCTGGCCTTGGTCCCTGAGCTCCTGGGATTAAGGCTAAACCAGACCAAAGAGCCCTTAAAGCCGTGTGGGCTGCGCTGCAGGGGGCCTCTGGGCTGCAGGGGGCCTCTGGGCTGCCTTTCCTGGGGAGACAACCGGGTCACGCCCACCCCTGCACGAGCTCTGATGCTCCCCAGGAGTGGGCTGAGAAGGCAGGGGAGCCCCATGTCTGGGAAATGCCCCTCTCCCCAGCCCCCGCATCCAGCCCCACCCGGAGACCTGAGGAGCTGGCTTCTGGGCCGATTCACATCCCACTGCAGCTGGGGCAGGGGCTGGGGGTCCCTGACCCACTGCCAGCACTGGAGAGCTGCGGGGGGTGCGTACCGGCTGGCTTTGCCATAGCCTGTCTCACCCGCTCCGTTGTCTCCTCCTAACGCGAGCTCTCCGAGGCAGGGCCGTTCTGTGTCTGCCCCAATCCCGGCCCAGGCCTCTGGCACCAGGGTCCCGACTGCCCCGGGAGCTGGGTGGCAGGAGTGATGTCAGAGGGGGGCTGGTAATGCCTGCAGGAGCAGGAGGAAGCAGGGCTGCGCCTGGCTGGGCTCTGTGCCGGGCACTGCCCATCACGCCTGTCTAGAGCAGAGGAAGCACGGCCCAGAGGTCAGAGCCGAGGCTGGGACTTGAGAGAGCTCCCTGCAGCCCCCGTGTGACTGGGGGCCAGTCCCAGCCTCTCAGGTCTGGCAGGCTGCCCTGTGGGGCACAGGGCGCCCATCCTCAGTAAAGCGGGGCAGACGAAGCAATAGATCGGAAGGAGGCAATTCTGGATTATTCCGTGTGTGATGGCAGTGCTAGGGGTCAGGGCCCCCGGCGCAAGGCGCTGCACATATATGTCATAAGGCGATGGTCCTGTTCTGTGCACAGCACACAGAGAAAGGGGAGAAAAATCACAACCCGCTCGCTGGGAGGTTGCGGCATAACATGACTTTATTGCTTAGAATTCAGAACGAGGACACCCAAGAACCCAAACCAGAGAGAGAGAAAACAGGCTGCTCTCTGGGAACGCCTCCTACCCACCCTGCTCTAGGCTGGCTGTTCCTGAGCTGACTGCTGGCACGCTTTGCCACAGAGCCCCATAGCCAGCAAGGAGGACCAGACCAGACTGCTTCCGCCCCCGCAAGCAACAGCTGGCAGTTCCAGCACTGTCTAGTACATCCTAGGTCCCTCCCCAGAACTTGCAATCGGAGGCTGAAGGCAAGATACTGGCACTGGGCCATCTAGCTCCTGCCGTGCGTGCCTGGATGCAGCTGCCAACAGCCTGGGCACCTTGCGTACCAGTGCAGCAGGGGCGCACCCCACAGCCTGAGCCTCTCCCACGGGGGGGGGGGAAGAGGGGGGCATCCCCTTTCTCTCTCGCTCCAGGGATCCCCCAGTGTCTCTGCATCCCTGACAACAGCCCGCATCGCCCGCCGGGCGCCTGTCCAGGGTGTCATCACCTCCAAGGGAGAACTGGTCTCTGCATTTCCTCTGAGCCTCCCCAGCCCTGTCTGGCAGCCAGGCAGCCGTGGGGTGTGTGCTCCCCTGCACCTCCCGGCATGGGGACGGTTGGGCCCCTGAGGGAGATGGGGCTCTGGGGGGGAGAAGGGCATGGTCACTGGAGAAAGGGGAATGCCGGTGTCCCAGGAGTGGGGGGCTGCTGAGGCCGGATGTCCTCTCCACAGCTGCCAGGGTTTCACCCACACGTCTATGCAAATTTCTGAGTGAGGTCATTAGTATATATTTGCCTAAATTAAGCGGATGGAATTCCAGGCACAGGGCGGGGGGAAGCACCTGAGCATGTTGGTGATGTGGGGAGAGGGGGTGGAGGAAGATGTGGGGGGGCTACTGGGGAGTGGGTGCTGGGGTCCCTAATGAGGCGGGGCACCCTGGGTGGCAGGTTGGGTGGGGTGCCAGGCTGTGGGGGGGGAGGGGGTGCTGGAGCCCCTGGAGGAAGGGAGGTAGGTGGGGGGGGCAGAGGGGGTCGCTGGGTGCTGCGAGCAGGGCCCGGCAGGGGGTGGCTGCGGGGGTGTCTGGGGGTGCGGGGGGACCCTGGGCGGGCAGCCCGCCTGCCTGGCTGTAGGGCCGGGCTGTGGGGGAGCCCGGCCCTATATGGGCCCCTCCCACCCCCGCTTGGGCCGCGCCGCGCGCTCCTGCCAGGCTCCGCCCGAGGTGAGCGGGACGCGGCCCCCAGCAGCGGAGCGGGCCGGGCCGGGCCGGGCCGGGCCAGCCTCTCCGCACGGAGGTTCGGGCCCCGCTCCCCGCTGGGAACGGCCGGGCCGGGCCAGGCTCCACCCGCCGGGGGCCGGCTCCCGCCCCGGGCGCAGCGAGCGAGGCGCAGCCCAGACGGAGCCGCGCGAGTCCAGGTGACGAGTCGCTCCGGGTGCGCCCCGGCCACGTCTCCGCCGCGCCTGGCTCGGGGCCGGGGAGCCCGGGCGCAGCGCCCCGCGTGAGTAGCCGGGCGCGCCGCGGGGACCGGCCGGAGCCAGCCCGCCCCCGCTTTGTTCTCCGCGCGCGGCGGGGACGCTGGGGCCCGGGCTCTGCCCGCGGGGCGGGGACGCTGGGGGGGCTGGACCCGCATCGTCAGCCCTGGACTCCGCCGCTCCTGGTCCTGGGCTGCGCTTTGGGACCCGCTCCGTGCAGGGGGCAGGGTTCCCCCCCGCCGTTCACCTCTGGCCACTGACTTGGCAGGGTGTGAAACGAGTTTGCTGGGTCTCCGCTCCTGGCTCCCGCCGGGGAATCCCGCCCCCCCGGACCCTGGAGCCCCTCCTGCAGCGGGCGAGGCCGGCACTGAAGAGCCTCCCCTCCCACCAGGGTATCTGCCTGCGGGTGGGGGCCATACCCCTTCTGGGGCCTGCAGGCCACCAGCCCCGCCCCCTCCACCAGTGCCAAGTAAGGGACCTGCTGCGTCCCACCCGTGACCCCCCCAAGTCTTCCCAAACCCACAGGGCCCACGGGCATTATTGCTGGTCAGGGGCTGCCACCCTCCCCCACTCCTCCATCACTGCCTGGCAGGAGCTCCTGGTTGGGCAGCCACCCCCCATCCCCCTGTGTCATGCCATCCCCTCACCGTGGGCCGTGCTGAGCCAGGCCCCCCACCCCCCACTTTTGGGGCAGAGCTCTGGGGAGGCCAAGGACTGAGCATCAGGAAGCCCCTCCAGGAGCTGTGGCTAGGCTGCCCCAGCACCCTTCTCCAGCACAGTGCCCCCTCCTGGCTGCTGCCCAAACCCCTCTTCCCAGCCCAGCAGGATCAGGGCCCTTGTGAGAGCCGTGTGACCCCAGCAGATCTAGGCAGATATTCCTCTCCCCACCAGACACTGGGCAGGCCAGGGCTCTGGGAAGCCAGTCGTTGGGTTCCTTCCCCATGGGTGCCATTGAGCCTGGGTTGTGCAGGGGAGTCCCCTCTTGTGGGGAATGGCTGGACTGGTGCCTGAGGGGGGACTGGCAGAGCGGAATCAGAGACCTTGGCTGGTTCAGGAAGGTGGGGAGCCAGGAAAAGAAACCAGGAGTCCTGGCTCCCAGCCCCCCTGCTCCAGGGGGCCCTAGACCCGGCTCCTTCATGGTTCTGCTTTAACATGAGGCAGTCAAAGGTGCAGCTATTACTGTCTGTTTCAGGATTTTTTTCTGAGTCATCTGTGCCCTGTGGTATAAGCCACCAGCTCCAGGAGCTGCAGCTCCCGCAGCGCTGGTGAGGATTGTTTCTCTGTATCCTCTCAAGCCCACACTGAGCCGGGGGCCCCCACTGCGCCAGGTGAGATGCGAGTGGCTGAAGGGGAGGTGCTAAGGGAGGCAGAGGGGTGTGTAGACGAGACCTTCTGGGACACACACACCCCACTGGCTGACAGCCTCTGTGCTGTTGAGGAGGGTGGAAGTCTTGGGGAGGGAGAACATCAAAGTGGAGCCAGGGAAAGGATCCCCTCCATCCAGATGATGCCAGGGTATCCTCTCGCACTGAGGATGCCCCTCCAGCAAGACTTCCAGGCAGAGGTCTGTGCAGTGCTACGGAGGAGCTGGTGGTCGTGGTACATGTAGGTACCGGTGACCTAGGGAAAGGTAGGAGAGAGGTCCTGGAGTCCAAATTCAGGCTGCTAGGAAGGAGATGCAAGTCCAGGACCTCCATGGTAGCATTCTCTGAAATGCTTCCAGCTCCGCGCGCTGGGCCAGTTGGACAGGCAGAACTGCAGGACCTCAGTGCGTGGCTGAGATGCTGGTGTAGGGAGGAGGGGTCCAGGTTTATTAGAAACGGGGGAATATTTTGGGCAAGGAGGAGCCTGTACAGGAAGGCTGGGCTCCACCTAAACCAAAGCGATTGCTGGCATGTCGAATTGAAAAGCTTATCAAGGCGTTTTAAACTAAGGGCTGGGGGAAAGCCGCCAGGTGCCGAGGAGCACACGGCTCGGACAGACGCATCCCTGAGGGGAGGATTTATTAGCCGGGATGCTCTGTATCCTAGCGATATGAGAGGATACAAGCTGATAAAGTGCAGGTAGGAGGTGAAGAGGAGCAGTCAAAGGAAAAGAATGACGTTCAGTTATGTCACATGAAGGCAGGCATCTAAATATTGACAAGTTTGAGAAGTGCTTGTATGCAGATGTTAAGACGTCTAAATGCTAAGATGGATGAAGCTGAGTGCCTGGTATTCAGTGAGGACATTGACACAACAGGCATCACAGGAGCTTGGCGGAATGATGATAATTAATGGGACATGATAATACCAGGGTACAACATAGCCGGGACCCACAGAGTAGGTCGCACTGGTGGGAAAGTGGCACTGTATGTGAAAGAAAGCACAGAGTCAAACATAGTAAAAATCTTAAATGAATCCAACTGCCATAGCATCTGTATGGCTGGAAATCCCATGCTTGAACAGTAGGCGTGTACGGCTGACCACCTGCCCCGGGTGGCAATTGTGAAATGCTCAGGGAGGTTAGAGAAGCTACAAAAACAGAAAACCCAGTAGTAATGGGGGATTTCAGCTATCCCCATATTGTCTGGGTTCATGTCGCTAGGACGGGATACAGAGATAAAGGTTCCAGACACTGTTAATGACGGCTTCTTGGAGCAGCTAGTCCTGGAAGCCACAAAGGAAGAGGCAATTAATTCTTGACCTAGTCCTAAGTTGCACACAGGATCTGGTTCAAGGAATGAACATAGCTGAACTGCTCGGTAACAGTGGGCATAATGTCATTGCATTTAACATCCTTTAAGGGGGGAAATACCCCCAAAAAACCCATCACAGCAACATTTAACTTCAAAAAGGGGAACTACACAAAAATGAAGAAGATAGCTAAATGGAAATTAAAAGAAACATTCCCAAGAACGAAATGCCTGCAAGCTGCATGGAAACTATTTAAAATCACCCTAAAAGAGGCTCAAAAAAGGTACATACACCCTAAATAAAAAAATAGTCAGAGGACCAAAGAAATGCCAGCATGGCTAAATACCAAAGTAAAAGAGGCGGTTAGAGGCAAAAAGGCATCCTTTAAAAATTGGAAGTCAAATGCTACTGAGGAAAACTGAAAGGAGCCTGAACTCTGGCGAGTCAAGTGTCGAAGTATAATGAGACAGGCCAAAAAAGAATGAGAAGAGCAACTAACAAGACACAAACTGAGAATAGGTTTTTTTAAGTGCATCAGAAGCAGGAAGCCTGCACTGGGCGATCGAGGTGCTAAAGAAGCACTCAAGGAAGCTAAGGCCATTGCAGAGAAGCTAAATGAATTATTTGCATCTGTCTTCACGGCCGAGGACGTGAGGGAGACTCTCAGACCTGAGCCATTCTTTTAGACAACAGATCTGAGGAGCTGTCCCAGATTGAGGTGTCCGTAGGGGAGGTTTTGGAACAACCTGATCAGTTAAGCAGTCCAAAGTCACCAGGACCAGATGGATTCACTGAAGAGTTCTGAAGGAACTCAAATATGAAACTGCAGAACTACTAACTGTGGACTGTCACCTGTCGCTTCAGTCAGCCTCTGACCCAGACGCCTGGAAGGGAGCTAATGTGATGCTGATTTGTTTTTTAAAAAAAGGGCTCCAGAGGCGATCCTGGCAATTGCAGGCCAGTAAGCCTAGCTTCAGTACCAGGCAAATGGGTTGAGAGTGTAGTAAAGAACAGAATTGTCTGGCACATGGACGAACACAGTATGTTGGGGAAGAGCTAAGATGGCTTTTGTAAAAGGAAATCATGCCTCACCTATCTACTAGAGTTCTTTATGGGAGCCAACAAACGAGGACAAGGTGATCCAGTGGATATTGTGTGCTTGGACTTTCAGAAAGCTTTTGACAGTCACTTACCTGAGCCTCTGAAGCAAAGTGAGCAGTCATGGGATAAGAGAGAAGGACCTCTCTTAAATAGTAGGTGAATAGTGGGGTCTCCCAGGGGTCTGTCCTGGACCAGAACTGTTCAACATATTCAGAAATGATCTGGAAAAAGGGGTAAACAGGGAGGCGGCAAAGTTTGTAAATGATACAAAACTACTCAAGACAGTTAAGTCCAAAACTGACTGCGAAGAGTTTCAAAGGGATCTCACAAAACTGGGTGACTGGGCAACAAAATGGCAGATGAAATTCAGCATTGATAAATGCAAAGTGGTGCACATTGGAAAACAGCATCCCAACTATACATAGAAAATGAGGGGGTTTAAATTAGCTGTTATCACTGAAGAAAGATCTTAGAGTCGTTGTGGACAGTTCTCTGAAAACATCCACTGCATGTGCAGCGGCAGTCAAAAAAACTAACAGGATGTTGGGAACCATGAGGAAAGGAATAGATAATAAGACAGAAAATATCATATTGCCACTATATAAACCCTTGGTATGGCCCCATCTTG
The DNA here is from genome assembly GCF_026122565.2 of Emydura macquarii macquarii. Classification (NCBI taxonomy): domain Eukaryota; kingdom Metazoa; phylum Chordata; order Testudines; family Chelidae; genus Emydura; species Emydura macquarii. Next base: position 3,293,509 of record NW_027132429.1, read on the forward strand.
AATAGTGGGTGCAGATCTGGTCGCCCCATCTCAAAAAAGATATATTGGAATTGGAAAAGGTGCAGTGAAGGGCAACAAAAAGGATTAGGGTTACGGAACAGCTTCCATATGAGCAGAGATTAAAAAGAGTTGTATTGTTCAGCTTAGAAAAAAGATGACGGGGGTATATGATGGAGGTCTATAAAATCATGACTGGTGTGGGGAAAGTGAACATGGATGTGTTTTTTTCCCCCTTCACATAACACAAGAAATTAATAGGCAGCAGATTTAAAACAAAGCTAAAGAAGTATTTCTGCACACAACGCACAGTCAACCTGTGGAACTCATCGCCAGGGGATGCTGTGAAGGCCAAAATTATAACTGGGTTCAAAAAAGAACTAGCTATTAGCCAGCATGGTCAGGGACGCGACCCCATGCTCGGGTCTCCCTAGCCCTCTGACTGCCAGAAGTGGGACCGGGCGATGGGATGGATCTTTGGACAACTGCCCTGTTCTGTTCATTCTGCCGCTGTCAGAGCCAGGACACTGAGCTAGATGGACCGTTGGTCTGACCCAGCGTGGCCGTTCTCATGGGCGCTGCACAGACCCCAGCTGAGATCAGGGCCCCATTGTGTGGTTGTGCACAGACCCCCAGGGAGGGACGGTCCTTGCCCTCCAGAGCTCACAGTCTAACTAGACAAGGGGGCCAGAGGAAAGAGGCTCAGAGAAGGGCAGGGACTCACCCAAGGTCCGTGGCAGAGCTGGGACTAGAACCCAGGTGTCCTGACTCCCAGCCCCCACCCTGCCTGCTGTGCTCAGAACCAGGGACCCCTCTTGTGGTGGGCCAGGCCTGTCGCTGGTGTCAGCTGGCCCAACACCCGCGCCGGGGGCCGCACGACGCCATCGACCCGAGAGCAAACCTGGCCCTGTACGTGAACGGAGCCGCCGGCACGTTTCCAGCCGAGCGTCAGTGCGACACGGGGGAGGGCGGCACAGCTCCCCCGGCCCCCCTCCGTGGGCCCTGTGTGCCGAGCACAGAGCCGGCTGCCAGATGTGCGCTGGACGGGGGGTCCCTGCTGGGGGGGACGGGCTCTGCGCTGGGACAGGAAGCTACGGTAGCAAAGGCAAACAAGGGTCCCCCAGGCGCGCGGCGGAACACTTTTTCTGCTCCCAGCTGGCTCCCCATCCTCAGCTCGTGGATGGCTGCGCCTGCAGGGGACGCACTGCGGCTGGGAGAACGGTGACCGGTCCCTCGTGAGCCGGCCACGCCGCTGCCCGGTAACGAGAGAACCGAGGGGCTGCCCAGCGGCCTGTTAACCTGCAGCGCTCACCTCTGCAAGGTGACGTCACTCGGGCGAGGTACTCCGTGCGTTTGGACAGGTCAGGGGCTCTTAGCCTTCCGCCTCCTCTCCTTGGCCGGCTGGTGCCCGGCTGCATGGCGGCTGCCCGGCAGGGGTGTGGAGCTGCTGGCAGTGCAGAGTGCAGGACGGATGGACAGACGAGGGCCAGGTGGGGGGACGGTGGGAGATGGACGGATACAATGGGCGGGGGATAACTGGGAGGGACACCAGAGAGGGATGGGGGGCTGGATACCAGGGCTGGCTGGGTAGAAGAAGGGATACGGGAGGGAAGGATGGATAAGGATAGCCAAGAGGTCCAGCCTGCTGTCTCTGAGGTCTGACCCCCTTCTCTGTGCCTCTGCCCCCAGGTGCGCCCGCATGCCCCTGCATGGGAGTGACGGTGCCATGGGCCGTGCCCCGTGACGCGGCGCTGTGACCGGGGGCGGCCTGTGGGCAGCCATGGGGAGCATCTACAAGGAGTACTTCAACCCGCAGAAGATCCGGGAGCACTACAACTACACCAAGGAGCTGACGGACAGCCCGGTGGCCCCGTGGCGCAGCGCCATCTCCATCGCCATCATCGCCCTGTGCTGCCTCATCGTGCTGGAGAACCTGCTGGTGCTGGTCTCCGTCTGCCGCAACAAGAAGTTCCACTCGGCCATGTTCATCTTCATCGGCAATTTGGCTTTCTCCGACCTGCTGGCCGGCCTGGCCTTCATCGCCAACGTCCTGCTCTCGGGCCGCAACACCTTCCGCCTGACGCCGGTGCAGTGGTTCGTGCGGGAGGGCACGGCCTTCGCCACGCTGGCGGCCTCGGTCCTCAGCCTGCTGGCCATCGCCATCGAGCGGCACGTGGCCATCACCAAGGTGAAGGTGTACAGCAGCGACAAGAACTGCCGCATGGTGCTGCTGATCGGGGCCTGCTGGGTGATCTCGGCCACCATCGGGGGCCTGCCCATCATGGGCTGGAACTGCATCGGCCTCCTGGAGGACTGCTCCACCGTCCTGCCGCTCTACTCCAAGCGCTACATCCTCTTCGTCGTCAGCGTCTTCACCACCATCCTGCTCTCCATCGTGGTGCTGTACGGCCACATCTACTGCATCGTCCGCTCCAGCCACGCCGAGATCGCCGGCACGCAGACCCTGGCCCTGCTCAAGACGGTCACCATCGTGCTGGGGGCCTTCATCGTCTGCTGGCTGCCGGCCTTCATCATCCTCTTGCTGGATACCTCCTGCGCCATCAAGGCGTGCCCCATCCTCTACAAGGCGGACTACTTCTTCGGCTTCGCCACCCTCAACTCGGCCGTCAACCCCGTGATCTACACGCTGCGCAGCAAAGACATGCGCAAGGAGTTCCTGCGTGTCCTGTGCTGCTGGGGCATGGCGGGGCGCGGCAAGCCGGCCGAGCGCTGCATGGTGCCGCTCCGCAGCTCCAGCTCCCTGGAGCGCTGCACCCAGAAGCACGACTTGCCCACCTCGCCCATCCTGCGGGAATGCACCACCTCGGTGTGAGGAGGACCCGGACGCAGGGCGGGCGCTGATTGGTACGAAGGGATCCCGGCGGGGCGCCGGGGCACGCCTGCAGCCGGCTCTCCCACACGCAGCAGGAGGCTGTGGAGAGCGTCTCCACTAGGGGAGGGAGGGGAACTTCCAGCTCCTGACAATCCGGTTTGCGTAATCCTGCCGGGATCCTGCCTGCTCCCATCACGGCCTCACCCACCGCACCTGGCATGCACCTGGGGGCCGGGCGGAGGCTGCCTTGCTGTGTGCATGCTGGCCCAGGGGCCTTTCTGGCAGATGCCCTGCCCACTGGGAGCTCCGCTCCGCCCTGGTCCGTCTGCGGGGTGACTGCCATCTGCCCTGCTGGGGTGGAGGCCAGCGCGGGGTTTGCTGCACTCCAGAATCCCTGCTGGCCCCTGCGGCTCCCCAGCAGCGCCGGCCCAGCCCTGGGGGTGCAGGGGTGGCTGCGCACAGTCAGGGCCAAGCCTCATTTCCCCATGTCAGCTGCGGGTGTCGGGCACCTGCACCGAGCCTGGCGCCCCCGCAAGGCTCCCCGGCGCCCAAGTGGGGCTCAGTGCACTGCAGAGGCGGGATGAGCCGGGGTCCTGCTCGCACGCAGCCCCCCGGTCACTCTTCGCCCCCAGGGGGTGTGCAATTGAAACGCAGCAGAGCTAAGGCTGTGGCACCCTGGCCAGCTGACCTGTGGTGGGAAGTGCTCCCACAGCAGCAAGGGGGCCAAGGGCACAGCTGTGCTGTCCATCCGTCCGTCCCTCCCCAGCTCTCTCTCCCCCCTCCCTGCAATCTTTCTGTGCATTTCCATCCCTGTCTATCTTTCTGCCCCTCTGTCTAGCCAATGCCTCGCTCAACAGGCAGGTCTGTTTGCTGATTGTCTTCAGTTCTGTGTAGCTGTCTGTCTGTCTGTCTGTACCCACAGTATCTAGCCATCCACCTGTCTGTCTGTCTGGGTCCTTCTCTGGCCCTGCTCACCACAGTCACGGTGCGCCCAGACCCCAGCTGCTGGGGGACCGGGGCTAGATTTCTCCAGGGGCCAATGCCTCTGGCAGGGAGGGACTCCTCTGCCTGCCCCGCTGAGCCTTGGAAAGAGACATGTGAGTGCGGGGTGTGTGTGTGTGAGATGCGCATGGTGTGTACTCTGTCTGCAACGTCTATGTGCAGACTGTGTGTGCAGTGTGTGTGTCTAGTGTGCAGTGTCTGTGTGCTGTGCAGAGTGTGCGTATGCAGGGGGTGTGTGTGGTGTGCAGCATGTGTGTGATATGCAGCATGTATGTATGCAGAGTGTGTGCGTCTGCCTGCCTGTCTGTGGGGTGCAGTTTGGGTGTGTCGCTCTCACGCACCCCCCTGTAGGCCAGCTGCCCCCCTTGGACCAGGCCAAGGCTGTGCCGCCCAGTGGGTCTCTGCTCCCCCGGCACTGCAGCCCCACCCTCGGTTGCAGCGTGGGGCAGGGGCATTGCCTGGCTTGGGGCCTTCACTGGGTGACCTGGGCCGGGGCAGGGGGCGGCTCTTGGCGGGAGGGTGCTGCGCGGGCGTGTCCCCTGCTGGGCCGCAGCTGGGAGAATGAATCACAGCCCGATGTGCAGCAACGTGTCAGGGAGGCGAGGGCAGCGTTTTTATGAATGAGAAGGAAAGGCGGGCGTGGGAACGACAGCCCTTCCGAGCACAGGGGGGGTGGGGGGGCAGTTAAGATTTTATTTTAAAATAACCCGCTGCCCCCGCCCTCCCGGCACAGTCTGCGCCCTGGCCCCCTCTGGGCATGGGTGCCAGCAGTGCCCCGGCCGTGAGCTCCACCTCCCGGAAGCTGAGGATGTTTGTGCAGTTGTGCGGTGTGTGTTTGTGGTGTGTGAGGATGTTCGTGCAGTTGTGTGGTGTGTGTCTGTGGTGTTTGTGCCCTGTGTGTCTGTGGTGTGTGAGGATGTTTGTGCAGTTGTGCGGTGTGGGTCTGTGGTGTGTGTGTCCGATGGTACGCTGAGCCAGCCCAGGCTGCTCTGACCCCCTTTCCCGTGGCAGGTTTCAGACCTGTCTGCGTTTCTCCAGCCTTGGCCGAGCCGGGAGCAGGCCCTAGTCCGGGAGCAGCCCCCGGCCCTGGGGGGAGCCATGGTGCCCCTTGGCCAGGCCAGGACCTGCCAGCCGCTGGGCGCTCTCTGGAGTCAGCGGAGCCACGCCTGGTGCCTGCCAGCATCCGCCCGGCTCTGCCCGGATTCTGCTCCCGGTGCCCTGGGGAGTCCCTGGCCGGCCCCTCCTCACGCGCCCAGTGATGCTCAGCGCGGTCCCTGCCCGTGGGGCCCTGGGACGCCATGGCCGGGCAGGCTCCCTGCGGGGTGGCACGGGGGGCGCGGTGCCATGGCCGGGCAGGCTCCCTGCGGGGCTGGGACCTGTTTCTTTAGTGCATGCACAGCACAGGGCTGGGGGGGACGGAGCAGAGGGCCCCCCCCCCACGGAAACACTACAGGAGCCACAGCCCCCGGGACTGGCCCCTCAGGCCCCTGCTGTACAAATGGCCCCGGACCACGATCCAGCCTATTAAAAGGTTACTTGTGTAGCGGCTGCCTGTGCGTCTGCTTCCTGCCCTGCCGTGCCCCCCACGCCTGCTGTGGGGTGAAGTGACCCCCCCCCGCACTCCCTGCATGCAGGGCCCTGGCCCCCCTCAGTGAGAGCTGCACGGGGGGGGGGGCCGGGGGGTCGTTTAACGGTTTCAGTTGCTGCATAAAGCCAGGAGCAGGTGTGAGGGGCGGGGGGAGAGATTAGTGCTGGGGGGGCAGTCCCAGGGTGAGGGGGGGCAGGATCGGGGGGGGGGCGGGGCCCTGTGGTCAGGCCGCTTCCCCTCCCGGTCTGATTCAGCGCTGACGACTGCTGTTCTGGTTGCCGTGGAAACCTGGGTCCCAACCCTCCCCCCCAGCTGTTGCCACATAAGCACCAGGCACCGGCGAGTGGTGGTGGGGGGGGCGGCCTGGGCCCCCCAATCCCCACACCCGGCAGCAGCCAGGCCGGGGTAGCAGGGGCTGCGGGTCGGGAGTGAGGGGCTCCGAGGGGCCCTGCCAGACTTGCCCCCGTCGCTCGGGGCTGGCCGGGCTCCCAGCAGGGCAGGTTTTCCAGGCCCGGGCCCGTTGGGCAGAGCAGCTGGGAGCTCTCCTGGCTCCGGGGGCTGCATGGCTAGGGCCGTGACCCGGCTGGCTGGAGCCGCTGGCTCCGAGTCCGTCCTCTGCTTTCTCAGAACAGGACGTTTCAGACCCAGCGTCGCTTCCTGTGGATGCCCCGGGGACCCGCTGGGCGGGGCGGGGGGGGCAAAGCTGGGCCGAGGGACCCTGCACCGTGCATCTGCACCCGCTCACCGGGCTCTGCCTGGCCTGGCTGGGCCCCTCCTGCTCCATCTGGGACGGGCATCGCCCCGGTCACTCCCTCTGCCCTGGGAAAATGCCCCCACCGCCCTGCAGCGCTAGCAGCTGCCTAAGAGCTGGAGGGGCCCCCGGGTGTAGGGAGGCAGCTGGGGGGGCTGGTCTGATCCCACGCGCTGCTCCCTGCCTGCACCCGCTGGACGCCTGCCCCGCTGCCGGGACCACCGCCTGCTTTCGGATGCTCTGACCTCGCAGGAGCCTGTGCTGGGGCTGCCCCGCTGGGGAAGCACAGGGATGGATCCGGCCCAGCGGGGTCACTCTGGATTTAGTGGTGTGCGAGGCCTGCCTGGGGGCATTGCTGCGTGTGTGAGAAGGGGCTGGGCAGCGGAGGGCTGAGCCCCCAGGGCAGCGGGTCTTTGCTGTCTGTGACTGAGCTGAGACCCGTGCAACTCAGGGACGGCGCCTCCAGGGCCCGTGGCTTTCCCTGGCGTCTTACCCAGCTCTGCGGATTGGCTGCATTGGAGCCCCCGGGGCAGGTGGGTTCCTCGGGCACCAGGCAGGCATCCCCTTGCCGAGAGGGTCCCTAACCCAGAACCCCTGCTCGCTCAAATGCTGCCCTGCCCTGGCAAGGGGGCTCCGATGTGAGCCAGGCTGCTCCCTGCTTGCCCCAGGACCTTCCCTCCTGGGGGGCACAAAAGCCCTGGGCTCCTGCAGCCTGTGGGGGGGGAAGCAGTTGGAGCAGCCCAGGGCCTGGGGCCAGCATTTCACACCTGGGGGCAGATTGTCCTGGGCTGGGGCCAGCTGGCTGCAGTTCAAACCTGCTTTGCAGAAGGGAGCTCTGCCAGCTGGGGCTGGGTGGCTATCAGAGGATCTTGGCTGCCAGCTGGGTCTGCAGGGGCTGGAGCTGCAGCTTCCCCTGCTGCTGCTTTCGTTTCCTCGCTCCGCTCGCTCGCCAGCCTTGGCACTGCTCGTGGCCACCTTTCGGAGTGAACCGGAAGCAAGCGGCTTTCAAGAGAGTCCCTGCAGCTGTGGAACCCAGCCGGCCCCCTTCCCCCCACCCCGGCTCGGGCCCCACACCTGGTTCCCTGTTCTGGGTGAGAAGAGGAAGGGGGGCAGGCAGGTGGATGTCAGCCTGGCCATGGGGGGTGGCACAGAGCCAAGAGCACAGCGAGAGAAGCCGCCCCTCCTGAGGATGCGTCCTTGCTTTATACACGTGGTTTCTGTGGCCAGCTCGGGCCATGGCCTGCTTGCCGGTGCAGGATGTCCTGAGGGCCAGCCGCTGCTGGCCCCGCCTGCGGCCCTGGGAATGTTTTTCTTTGGGGTTTGGGTCTCGGCTGCTCTCAGCCTCCTGGCGCTGAAGATTAAATAAACACCCCCAGGCCCTGCATCCGCCAGCAAAGTCCCCAGGGCAGCTGCCGGCCTTTGTCAGAGGAGGACTAGGCCCGGGCTGGTCTCACTTCAGGCCAGACGGGCTCTGCCTGCTCCAGCCAGGGAGCTGGGGCTTAGCTGCTGGGTCCCAGCCCTGACGGCCGGGGCCTGTGGCAGGCGTTCCACGGCCAGCCAGCTGGGGCGGACTCCTCTGGGCAATGTGCACCTTTGTGCCCCAGCAGCCCCCTGCCTCTGTCTAGTCGGCTGCTGAATGTGTGGGCAAAAGGATGTTCCCCCCTGCTAGTGGAGAGCCAACCGTAACCCACCCAAGTCAGGGAAAGGCCGGAGGATTCGTGTCCTGGTTGGGGTCGGGACCCACGCTGGGCCGGGCACTGCCTGGACTCAATGAGAGTCGTGCCCTGTTCCAAAGAGCTCCCCGCGTACACGAATGAAGGGTGGGAGGGGACACAAGCCCGGGCAGGGATAGGGCCACGGGAGAGGTAGGACTAGCGACTCCCAGGCCAGTCTAGGCTGTTCACCTTCTCGCACAGCACTGGGGGCCCGTCCGCGCCTGCCCGTGCGGCCCCGTTGCTGATTCACAGCAGATGAGAACTGGGCCCCTGGAGCTTTTATCTGTGGTGGCGGCTAGCCACTGACACCTCTTCGGAGGAGCTTCCCCAGCAACAGCAGCTGTGCAGCGGGGCCCTGTGATGAGCACCTCGATCAAGATAACACCTTGTGCAAGTGGCTGCATCTTCAGAGGCTGCTGAGCCAGCATCCTGCCTGGCTGTGCAGAGGATACAGCCGAGATAACCATCAGCGGGGGGAGGGGAGCGAACCCCAGGCTTCGACACACTGCACTGCGCGGGGCCCGTCCTGAGCCTGGGCCAGAATTGTCACCAGGGGTCGGCAAAGCACCGCTGCGCAGCACTCCGCCGGGGGCTGAGGGAATCGGGGGGCAGGAGCCAGGTGCTTTGGCAGATCAGGGTTTTGTTTGCGGCTCGCAATGGGAGCCTTGGGCCCCGTTTCCCTCACTAGGGTCCCTCCATGGGCAGCCCTTGTGGTGCTCCCCACTACACTGTCTGGCGAAGGCCAACGGCCTCGGCAATGGCAAAGCCCGGAGACGAGGTGACAGAGCGTGGTGAGCTGCCCGCGAGGGTTTCTGCGGGTGTGATTTATCCATCCCGCTCTCTGGGGCTGTGCTATGCATCACGTCTTGCACCAGGGCGAGGAGGAGGAGTGAAGATGCCTTGTGAGACAGATAGTGAAACTGGCTGGATCGATTGCACTCCGTGCTGCCGCCTGGCTGCAGGCTCCGGCGTGTGGCTTTGCGTCTGACGCGGTTAAAGCGTTCAGCAATTTAAACCCACTATGAGTATTTAATACGGTTTGTAAGATGGAAGCCAGCTTCCTAGACCTGTTTACACTCGACCTGCGGCCTGTCCTCCAGGGCGGCTTTCGGCCCCTCATTGCCCAGGAAATGGGCGGCCGGGTTTGGGGGTTTCACTCACGGGGCCCAGCGCACACTGGGCACGTACAAGGAGGAAAGGGAACAGCCGGGCGTCCCACTAGGCCAGGGATCGGCTCCTTTTGCTGGACTCTCTGGCCAGCTCCGCAGAGCAGGGGGACGGGGCCATTTCTGTGAGCGCTGAGTTCCATTTCCGACAGTGAACCCCCCCGACCCCCCGGCTCTGCGCTGAAACCCAGCTGAGGCTCTTGCTTCACTGTAGTAAAAGTTCAGGCTGGGGTTAGCAGAGGAAGTGAGGGGTCGGTGAATTTCGGTCTCTGGTTTCCTTAGGGTTTTTCCACACCTAACAATGCAGAGACCCACCTCGTGCCAGAGCCTCAGTGGTATTCAGGTGCCTAACTCACCTAGGTTATTTTGTAACCCCCCCCCCCCCCAGGCTCCTATCTGTCTCTTTACCGTTGTACATCTGGCCTTCCAGCTCCTCTGAGAGCCACGGCCCTCTGGGCCCCGCTTTAGTACCCGCAGAAAGTGACGTTGCAGGAACCCCGAGGGCCCAGCTCCAAGCCCTGGAGTTAGGTGCTGCCTGGCGCTGTCCTGGCATTGTTATTCTTGCTTCTGACCCTCTGAAATCAGTGCTGCCGGGTGTGTGGGCCCAGACAAACAGCCGTGACCCCTGCATCACCAACCACATCCGAGAAAGTCACCATCACCGTGTGCAAAGCAATCTCTTCCCGCCTGCCGGCTTCTGCTGCGCCCAGAGAGGGAAGTGGTCGGGGTTTCTTGCTTTGTCACAGCGCATCTCAGGCGTCTGGCCCTAGCTTAATAGTTCCTACAGGCCTTTGAAATGCAACTCTCGCCCTGCCCCCCCCCCCTCCCATGTCCCAATTTAAACAACACCCCCCCCCAGTCTCCCCCACCCCCACTCCTCCCACTGCCGCCAGCACACAGCTCCAGGAAATTAACAGACATTCCAGCACTGGCCACTCATCTGCGGAGCCTGGTCAATGTTTAACAGCTGCATTTTAACTGACCTGCCAAGAGGCTCCCAGGAGCCCTGGCCAGCCCCTGCTCATGGGGTGCTCAGCTGGTGATGGCTTCAAGGCGCCTTGATTTCAGAAGGGGGTGGAAATCGGGCCCTGCGAGGGTGAAGCTCATTGGGAGCCTGGAGAGTCGCCCCAAAGTGCCAGGACCCCGACTCTGCGGGCAAGACACTCTCAGACCTGCTGCCTGCACGACGGGATGGTCCTTGAGCATGGCCTTTGCTTTATTGAACCCAGGAGCCAACAGCAGGCGGCAACTAACAAGAGAGAAACCAGCTGAATGCAAGGCAAAGGGAGGGGGCTGGGCGAGGGACCAGCTGTCTGAAGGGCAGATGGGAGGATGGGCGGGGAAGAGGACCAGGGAGGTTTGCAGCAGACCCTGGGTGCTAGCTTCTTGCTTTCTTCCTCTGGGCTTCCTGGATCCGGCCAGGGCACGGAGCAGAATGCCCAGAACAGCCTGAGAAAGGCTCAGCGGCGCGCCCCAGGGAAGCAGGAAGTTCTGGGACTCCTGTGGGAAAGGCTGCTCCAAGGTGACCTCGAGGGGTCAAATTCATCCCGGTCGCAGCACCAAGCCTGGGGCTGAGTCACCCCGGGGAGAGGTGGCTTGAACTACCTGTGTGCGCCCTGTAGTCTGGTGTCGGAGCAGCCTCCGGGCTGCTCTAACTTACACTCTGCCCCTGGGGAGCAGACAATAGCCGGGGCCCTGCACATACGTTAAAGCCCCTGTGTGCCAGCAATTTGTCCTTTGTGTTGCTTCACTCTGGCCTGTGGGATCATCCTGAAATTCACCCCCTGCTCATTAGACACGGCCCGTACTTTACTGCCTTCCGGCTGCCTCCATCCTGGCCTTTTCCGCTACCCCAGTTGGTCCACCAGGCCCACTTACCCAACGGTTCTGGTGGGAAATTCCTCATCGCTGCTGCGAGCGCGCTGCTCACCTGGACGGCTGGGGAGGGTGTGACAGCTCCAGGAAGGGACCCGGCGCCTTGCACTGAGGCAGGCTCAATCATAGCTAGCCCAGCCCAACAGACGTTTGGCTGGCCTGGTCTTAATCCCTCCCATGACGGGGATTCCCTGGGAGCCTGTTCTGAAGCGGAACTGCCCGGCCCATTAGAAAGTTCTCTCTAGCATCGAGCCGAAACCTCCCCAGCGCCGAGGAAGCCCGTTGCTTCTTGGCCTTCCTCCAGTGGCCTTGGAGAAGGATCCAGCGCCATCCTCTCTAGAACAGCCCAGCCTAGCTGAAGCCTGTCGCCAGGTTTCTCTAGACTGCCCAGGGTGGGTGACCTGGCCTCCTAGGTCGGGTTTCTGACCCTTTGAGCCTTTTTGTTGCTCTCCTCTGGACTCTCCAGTTTGTCCCCATGTTTCCAAAAGCACGGCCCCAGAACTGGACACAGGACTCCAGCTGCGGCCTCCCCAGCGCCGAGCGGGGCGGGGCAGTTACCTCCTGTGTCTTGCAGACTCCTCTCCTGGGAAGCCAGCCCAGCTGATATCAGCCAGTTTAGCCATTGTATCGCACTGCTGACTCCTATTCAGTTGTGAGCCACTATCGCTCCCAGTTCCTTTTCAGCAGTGCCACCGCCTCGCCAGGCATGCCTCGTTTTGTAGTTCTGCATTTGGTTTTTCCTTCCTCCGTGTAGGACTTTGCACTTTACTGATTTCCATCTGGTTGAACTCAGCCCAATTTGCCAAGGTCATTTTGAATTCTAATCCTGTCCTCCAAAGTGCTTGCAACCCCTCGTGGCTTCACGTCATCCACGCGGTTCTAATCTGCATCATTAATGCAAATACTGAATAGTAGCGGACCCAGGACTGGCCCCCGCTGGATCTCTTCTCCCCCCCCCCCCGGTTTGACAGCGACCCGTTGATAACTACACTTTGAGAAGGGCTTCTCAGCCAGTTGTGCCCCCTTCCCAGAGTCACTCCCTCCAGCCCCCATTTGCCTCGCTCGCTTATGAGAAAGTCACGTGGGCTGTGTCCAAAGCCGCCTACAATCGAGCTATATTGTGTCACCTGCTAGGCTATAACTTGGCAGCGGATACACCCCGCGCCCCTCAAAATTCCAGCCATGCCCCTTCCGTGACAGGCTAGCCGCCCCACGGGAGTCCAGCGCGGGATATAACCAGCACATCGCCCCTTGCTAAGACCACTAGTCCTCTTTTATTAACCCTTTATGGACGGTGGAGTGAGGGACCCTTGAGCTCACTGAGATACAATCCTTAGTCCCCGGATTCTGGGGAGGGGCGAGCAGCAGCAATCCGGATGAATAGCCGCTCTCCGCAAAGCAGCCTGTGCTCAGGTCAGTAATAACTCCCTGAAGCCAGCGGGGCTGTTTGTGGGGCAGGAGAGGACGGCTCACGGGGCAGCGGATGAAGATCATGCCCTGCATATGCTCAGCGCCACGGAGCCCTGGCCACATCTGGGGTGGAGCACAGCCGCCAAACAGTGCAGAGTGCCACGGAGGGCAAAACCTTGACTCGTGTGCAAAAAAAAAAGCCCCTCCAGAGGGCAGCAGGAACTTGGTCTGAAGGCATCTCCCAGAGACCAGGACATGCTCCAGTGCATGAACCAACCTCTAGCTATTGGGGTTCAGGAGGGAACCTCTCCCAGGGGGAGGTTATCCCCTGGCTGCCTCCTGCAGGGCGTCATGCACCTTGCTCAGAAGCAGGCGGTGCTGCCCCACTAGAGGCAGGACACTGGGCTAGATGGGCCTGAAGCCCAACTGGAGCTCAGCTCAAGACGGAGACGCCTGCAGGAGAAACTGATGATGCTGTGGAGCGACAGCCTCACAGGCGGCAGCTCCGCTGGGCCAGGAGCAGGCGTGGTCAGGCCATCCCTGCATGGGGCTGGCGCCTGGCACTCTAAGGACAGGGCTGGGGTGCCAGGTCTTTGCAGCAGAAACTCACTTGCTAGTTCCAGAGGGGTAGCCGTGTTAGTCTGTACACAGCACAGACAACCAGAGTCCTCTAGCACTGTAAAGACTAACAAAAATGCCTGCAGAAATTAAATTTGTTAGTCTTTAAAGTGCTACGGGACTCTCCTTGTTTTCACTTGCTAGTGAATGGTGGTGGAGCACCCCCTGCTGCCTGCCAGACAGCACGGCACCAATGCCCTTTACTTGTGCAAACTTCGCACACCCCTGGCAACTGCAGCGGGTGGGTTTCATGCACATGCCCCCCACAGCTCAGGTTTGTCTGGGGTGAGACTTGCTCTTCCTGTTTCTTCCCCCCACCGAGTGGTGAGAGGGTCCAGGGCTCTGTGTCTCGGGGCTCCGAGTCCTACAGCCGGCCTGTCCCAGGGCTCAGGTAGATCAGGGGCTTTCCCAGCTCCAGGCAGGTCCAAATCAGTCCTCTCTGGGTTCTACGCCTCCCACCATGGCCGGCTGCAGGGCTGACACCTCCCAGGTGCAAAGGACATGGGCCAGCCAGGATGATCCTGAGGCCCATATACTTGTCCAACCTGCTGTGTGTGTGGAGCACCAGGGCGAATTTCTCAGGCCAGCGACCACATCAAAAGGACGATCCTGGGACAGCCTGGCCAGGTGGCCATCCTGGAGGGGCAGCAGCTCACCCCGCCTGCTGCTGGCACAGCGGTTGCGTAGGGGAGCCAGGCCCTTTCCTTCACCCCAGGTTCAAGCCCAGAAATGCTCTAGCCGTGAAGCGGCAGATCCCTGCCGTCACTCAGCATTTTTCTGCTCCGCTCCTCGCAGGGGCTCTTCCTAGACGCACACCCCTCCAGCCCCTCCCCAGCTCCACGCCTGGCCCCTGGCAAACTGCCCCCACAATCCTATTTATACAACACTCAGGTGCATTCAGCTGGGTTATATGCTAGAGGTTTCTGATAGTTCCTTTTATTCCCACCAACAGATAAACCTCCTGTCCCAGTCATATTTTGCCTTTAAGTGGGTCTTCCCCACCTGTGGATGTTTTCCTGTCAACAGACTGGCGTTTCCTGACCTCTGCCCTTCTGAAACATTTGTTTCTGCAAATCCAGTTAAAGTGCTTATTAGTTGGGCAGCGATGCAGGGGCACTGAGGCACTTTGGTACTCCCTGTATTCGGGCCCTGCCTGACCTCAGTGTCAGTTAGAGCAGCCTCAGGACTGCCCTAACTCACACTCTGCCCCCGACGGTCCTTGGGAAGCAGAGAATGGCCATAGAACAGTGTGCTCGGGCCATGCCCCTCATTCAGTGCCTACACCAGAGGCTGGGAGCAGGCCCTTTATGCCAGCTCCTCACCGGCCATGCTGGGGGGACTCTTCAGGGGGTGTGCCCCCATCATGCTGCTCTGGCCTGAGTGTCACTGAGACTGGGGCCCATGCTGGGTAACCTTGGGAAGGTTGTGCCTAGGCCGCACTTCCATCCCAGTGTAGGCCTCAGAACAAAGCAGATGTAACCGGCCCTGGCTGTGACCCTTGCCTCCCTGCGGCGCAGACTCGTCCCAGGATGCTCCCTAGTCTAAACACAGCAGGCACCGCAGGAATGCCTCTGCCCTGCAGCCAAAGCCAGCCACCAGGCCAGCGCCAAGTGGAGGGCCAGGGCTGGGGCTTGTGTTTGCAGCTGGCTCATGCCCTTGGCCGGCGGCCGCGGGGGTGGTTCTGTGCTACGGCCTTGAGATAAAAATAGACCCTGCTGGGCCTGCTGCGTGGGAGATCAGCCCGGCCGCCAGCTTCACTCCTAGGGGCGCACTTGGGGAGGAAGGGATTTGGTGCTGGGTCTGCTATTTACTTGATGGCTCGAGTGTTTGGGGACCCCTAGGGCTGAGGCCGTGGTAACAAGGCGCTGAGGGGTTGGGGAATTCCACCCTGGCCCCAGAAATCTGCTATGGTTTCACAGGCTTGTGGGAATGAGTACGTATGTGCACGTGAGTGTGTGTACATGTGTGTATTGTCTCTGTCTGTGTGTGCACGTGTTTGACTGTGCGTGTGTACACGTGTGTATTGTCTCTGTCTGTGTGCGCACGTGTTTGACTGTGTGTGTGTGTCTGTGCGTGTGTGTCTGACGCTGCGTCTGGGCGTGTGGCAGGGGGCGGAGGTGCTGTTGCCCAGTGGCAGGGCCATGACGGGGGCACAGGATCCTGTACATCTGTCTTGCAGCTGAAGTCTCCAGTTCTGGGTGCATGGAGGAGGGGCCTGGTTCCAGAGGTCACACCCGCCCCAGCCGAGGCCCCTAGGGAAGCTGGGGCTGGGCCCCTCGAGGTGTCTCAAGCCAGGACCCCAGAAATGGAGCCCCCACAAAGAGCCCTGTCTGTCTGGGTGTCCTTAATGCCCAAGGCCCTGGGAAAACGGTACCATCCCCCCATCAGCTCTAGGTGCATGCGCATTCCCTTCCCTATGAGAATGGTATGGCCCAAATGTCCCCTGCTCTGGGTACATTTGGTACATCCCGCCTGGCCTCCCTTAGGATGGTACATCCCAGCTCCCCCTTTGCCCTAGATGCACATGGCACATTCCATCCCCCGTGAGAATGGTACATCCCAACTGTCACCCCTCTGCCCTAGGTGCTCTTGGTACCTCCCACTCTCTCAAATTTGACGGGTACAATACATCCCAACCGTCTCTGCTCTGGCACAGAGCCCGACCTACGGTCCATATAGCCCCTGCCTCAAGGATGGTACCTCCTATGTCACACCCTCCCCTTCTGAACATGGTACTTCCCATCCCCACTCCCAATGAGGAACACAGGACATCCCATCTGTTACTCCCTCCCCCCGCCCTTCCCTGGGTGCCCGTTACATCCCACCTCTCCTTTTCTGTGAAGATGGTACAGCTCGCCCCCCCCACCCCCATTGGGTTCGTGCGGTGCATCCGATCTCACCTCGAAGATGGCACATCCCTCCAGTCATTTCCACCCCCCTGCCCCAGGTGAACAATGGTATATCCCATCCTCCTTCCCGCGCTCTCTGGTGCTGCCGAGTCCCTGCCAAACCCCTGCTCCTCTGCCGGATGGTTTCTCCCACATCCCTCCCCCGTAGATGGTACGGCCCCGCTTTTTCCTCTCCGTCCGTACTCCCGACCCCCGCTGGGATGGTACAATCCGACCCCCTCCCGCATGGTCTGTTCCGCCCCCTCCCCCCTCCCCCCCCGTGCCTGGTTTCCGCGCGAAATCGGCTCCCGGCCCCTCGGCTCCCGCCCGCCGCCCCCGACCCGATGCCGGCCCGGGCCGCCCCGCTGCCCCCGGCCCCGCTCCCCGCCGAGCTGCGCAGGCGGTGAGTAGCGGGGGGGCCGGGCCGGCGCCCGTGGGGCAGGGCCCCCCCGTGTCCGCCCCCCCCGTACCCGGCCCCCCCCCTGCAGCCCGCGTGGGGCAGGGCCCCCCCGTACCCGGCCCCCCCGTGTCCGGCCCCCCCGCAGCCCGCAGGGCCCCCGCGTGTCCGCCCCCCCGTACCCGGCACCCCCGGCGCAGCCCGCGTGGGGTAGGGGCAGGGCCCCCGGTCCGAGGCTCCCCTCGTTCCCCCCCGTCCGGCCCGCGTGTGGCCCCCCCGTACCCGGACCCCGCATGGGGCAGGGGCACGGGCAGGGCCCCCCCATCTCCGCCCCCTGTCCGGTCCGCATAGGCCCCCCCGTATCCGGCCCCCCGGTCCGGGTCCCCTCGTCCCCCCGTCCGGCCCGCCTGTGGCCCCCCCGTACCCGGCCCCCCCCCCGTGTCCGGACCCCGCATGGGGCAGGGGCACGGGCAGGGCCTCCCCATCTCCGCCCACTGTCTGGTCCGCATGGGCCCTCCCCGTATCCGGCCCCCCCGGTCCGGGTCCCCTCGTCCCCCCCCGTCCGTCCCGCATGGGGCAGGACCCCCCGGTCCAGGCCCCCTGCATGGCCCCCCTTCTCCCCCCTGGGTTCGCCCCCCCGCAGGCTGGGCTCTGACCCCCCAGCCCAGGCCCTGGGGAAGGGGGGCCCTGCCGTTTGCCCCCGGGGCTGGCGGGGGCAGGGGGCACGTGGGACCCTATTTCGGGGAGTCGCGGGCGTTACTGGCGGGGCAGCCCCGGAGCCCTGTGGGTGGGCCGGGGAAGGGGTCAGCCCCCAGCTCTGTATCCAGGCCGGCTGCTCGGCTTTGTCTCTCCGGCACGCTGCGGTTTAGGACAGGAAGTGAAGGAGCGCCCGGCATCCGGTCTGCGGGCGGCCCACGGGCGGGCTGGGCTGGGCTGTGCAGTGCAGTGCAGGAGGTCAGACTAGAGGATCATCGCGCGTGGCCCGCGAGTGCCCGTCCCGTCCCATCCCATCCCATCCCATCCCTCTCTGCCAACAAAGTGCCACGGGACACTCTGCGTTCCCGCGCCTCCCGGCTCGGCTGCCTTCCACGCCAGCCCTGCGGCTTCCCGCCGCTCTGGCATGGCCAGTCCGCAGGCCGGTCTCCCTGAGGAAATGCGCCCGCCTGCAGCCAACTCTCCAAGTCTTGCCACCCCAGCCTTTGTCTTGGCATGACCCCGATTCAACGGCCGGCCGGGGAAGGAGGGTCTGACATGTGGGGCAGCGCCTTGGGGCCAGGAAAGGGTTTCCTGTCGGCTACAGCCCGGCAGGGCAGGGCAGAGGTTGACCCGTCTGTTGGCTCTCTTGTGTTGGAGGCCCAGGACAGCCCGTTTTATGTCCCCAGGCTGTTGGGGGGAGAGGAGAGGGAATCAAGACGAATCCAGGAAATGTTCCCTCTCCCCACCCCACCAAACCAGTGTGACGGGGGCCGAGTGGTTAGGAACTGCAGGTTGTTACTTCCTGAGAGCAGAGACTCTGTTTTCCCCTTTGGAAACATGGGCTGGGGGCGGGGGGGGGGGGTGTTCTGGTCTGGGGGCAGATCGGAGGACTGGGTTTAAAATAAACAAACAACTTCTCTCGACACTGGTCAGATCCTCTGTAATTCTCGCGGGCCCCTTGTGTGCTCATGCCTCTGCTTCCCCGGGTCACCCTCAGGCCCCAGACCTGCAGAGGGATCCACCCCTGCTCCTGTGCCAGTCTGATTGCGGAATGGGGGGGCCACGGGGTTCTCGTTAGCAGGCCAGGCCAGGGATGTGCAGTGAACATCAACGGTGGCTGCCCAAACGAGAATCTGTTTCCTTCTTAATTTCACGTCTAGCTGCTTTGCAGCCTGACCTCCTGTCTGCAAGAACATAACGCGCGTGTGTTTTCCTCTGCAGTGAGGCCCGGGTGTGTGTGTGTGTGTGTGATTGTGTATGGCACATGGCGTGTGTGCACTTCCTGTGCGAATTTAACCCAGCTCCCTCACTGCTATTGTCCGTGCCACTCGGCTTCTGTCTCCCCCTCACCACCTTGTTCTAGTGGTGCCTTGCTCTTCGGAGAAGAGGAGACCGTTGAGAGGACTGCGCAGGCTGGTCTTGTTGCTTCGCCGGCAGGATCTGGCTGTAAGCGACCTCTCTAGACTCTCTGCAGACCGCATAGTGATCCAGGTGCCCTCAGTGAATTGTTCCTCAACTGCTCTATCCCGGTTGTGACTCTTCTGGTTAAACATGTGCTGCCTAGAGCTTCATTTAGCCCCGGAGTATCGTTGTGCAACTCTGGAAACGGCCTTTCCTATCGAGATTGGGGACAATTTTCCGACACATCCGTGGGAAGGGAGAGGAAATGTTGGGGGTCAAACCCTCCTTAACTAGAAAGATGGATGGTAGGCAGCCTGAAGCTACTTTCCTCTGTTTACCTAATGGTCTGGTGCAAATGGTCTGGTACTCCGCTCTCCCTGATTAACGGAGCAGGGCTAGTTGCTCAGTTTCCTGCTGATACGAGAAGCCGGAGGAATAATGCCCCAGTATTGTTGCGTATTGAGGCTCTGCTGGGGAGGTGGGGAATGCAGGGCTTTGATTCCTGGTACTGCTGCTTGGCATGGCCATGGCCAAGCCTGTGTGCTGACGATGCCTTCCATTTGCATGCTGCTGTGTGGGGCACAGGGTGCGGTAGTGGGACCAACAGCCAGCTGGCTTCACAGCATTTCTTAGCTGCAGCGCTCAGACCATGGAGCAGGCCCTGAGAGAAACCAACAGGCACCGAGTTACTCATGTTCTAATAACAGTCCCTGGAGCTTAAAGAAAACCATGCCATAAAACAGGCTGTGGGTGGGGGCTGAAGCTAAACCAGTGTCCTGAGGGCGCTGGGCTGCATGTGTCACCGAAAGCTTGCTGTTGGTGCAAGTGAGGCAAAGTCAGGAACACAAACTGGCTGCAGTGTCAGTAAAGACCGGCTTGGCTTGTTATGGTGGGACCCCGCCCCAGAACGTGACCAGAGCCAGGGACAAATGCCGCAGGTCTGTGTTAATAGAGTCTTGCCCCTGAACACGAGCGTTTTCTGCCGGGTGTGTGCCAGCACCAGGTAACAAAATGAGGAAGTGAATTAAACAAATGAAAAGGTGCAGTGCCAAAAGTGAAACCCCCGCAAGCTGCATGGAAACTGTTTAAAGACATCATAATAGAGGCTCAATGTAAATGTACACCCCAAATTAAAAACAAGTCAGGGGAACAAAAAAGTGCCACCGTGGCTAAACAAGAAAGTTAAAGAAGCAGTTAGAGGCAAGAAGGCATCCTTTAAAAGGTGGACATGAAATCCTACTGAGGAAAACAGAAAGGAGCATAGACTCCGGCAAGTGAAGTGTAAAAATACATAGAAAATGATGGGGTCTAAATTAGCTGTTCCCACTCAGGGAAGAGATCTTGGAGTCGTGGACAGTTCTCTGAAAACATCCACTCAGTGTCTAGCAGCAGTCAAAAAAGCTAACAAAGGTGGGAATCATTAGGAAAGGCATAGATAATAAGACAGAAAATATGGTATTAAATGGTTCGGTCACAGCCTGAATACCGCATCCAGATCTGGTCACCCCATCTCAAAAAAGATTTATTGGAATTGGAAAAGGTGCAGAGAAGGGCAACAAAAATGGTGAGGGGTATGGAACAGCTTCCAAATGAGGAGAGATTAACAAGACTGGGACCTCTCAGCTTGGAAAAGAGGCAACTAGGGGGGATATGACAGAGGTCTATAAAATCACGACTGGTTTGGAGACAGTAAATAAAGGAGCGTTATTTACTCCTTCTCCTAACACAAGAACTAGGGGGTCACTAAATGAAATTAACAGGCAGCAGGTTTAAAACGAACAAAAGGAAGTGTTTCTTCACACAACGCACAATCAACCTGTGGAACTCCTTGCCAGAGGATGTTGTGAAGGCCAAGACTATAACGGGGGTTCAAAAAAGAACTGGATGAGTTCATGGAGGACAGCTCCATCAATGGCTATTAGCCAGATGGGCAGGGGTTGCTGTTTGCCAGAAGCTGGGAATAGTGACGGGATGATCACTCGATGATTCCCTGTTCTATTCATTCCCTCTGAAGCACCTGGCTTGGCCAGTGTGGGCAGCCAGGATCCTGGGCTAGCTGGACCATTGGTCTGACCCAGTCTGGCCGTTCTTATGTAACTGGGGAGTGGCTCTTGGCTGTGGTGCTCTGGGAGGCTTCCACGGAGCCTGACTGTTCCTAAACGAGGTTGGGGAATTGTGATTCCCTGGTATAGCTGCCCCTCTCCAGTCGTGTTCTTGCATGCGCATGGTCGGAAGCGATCCAGAGTTTGGAGAGGTTTGTGGTTCTTTCTGCCAGGCCTGTTGGTGCATGTGGCGTGTATGCTGGCTTGCTGCTCTTTCCGTGGCTTTGCTAATGGCTCCTCATAAGCCTGTCCCGTGTCTGGGCGCAGATCAGGGGTCTACATTTCATCTCATCTGAACTCTGTGTGCCTGTCGTGCGTCATTAACCTAGGTAATTAACTCTTAATTCATGAAAAGACCACAAATGGCATTGCTGGGCAACTGTAGTAAGAGCAGCGAGAAGTTAAACAGGAGAGTTGGGCTTACATGCACTTCGTGCTGAGCCCTCGTGTAAAGATGGCAAGGAATTGGCTGGGCCAGGGACTGGAGGCTGTGTCTGGCTTCTCTTCTGGGAATGAAAGTCCTGTAGGGTCGGCTGGGGGCTGCCCAAAGTCATTGCTGCGCTCCCTCTTAGAAGGTCCCCGTTGTTCCTGGAATCCGTGTCTTGTCACTGGCCTACGCACGTCGTGCTGAGAGGGACACTGTCTGCTCTGAAGCACTAGAAGGATTTCTTCCAGAGCCCAGCCTGTCTCTGGCACAGCTGGGGAACTTTCCCCAATGTTCAGACACTAGCCTCTGCATCTCTTCTAATCTATTCAGATCCTGATCTGACCTTCATGGCCATCACATCCGCACAGCCGGGGGGCAAGGCACGCCGATGGGTCTCTTCAGTGTGTTCTCTTCTAGAGCGTGGCCCAGTGATTTCTGATCCTTTGTCCCTGGCTGTTGGGTTTTGTGGCATCCTTAATCAGAGCTGCGATCAGGCCAGGCCTTGGCCGTGAGTCACTGCGTGGTCAGGGGTGCAGCTGTGTTGTCAGAGCATTGATAGAGCTACGTAAATAATGAGAGGTCCATGCAGAGCTGGAGCCCCTGTGCTGCTCTCCCTTGAATGCGCCGACAGAGCGTTAGGGACCTGATGAGAACCTCGGCACATACATACCTTGTCCCTAGTGGGTCCTTGTGTACCCATCCTGATTGCTTAGATCCAGCTCTGAGACAGCTCAGAAAGGAGAGGGCGAGGAGACAGACCTTGCGTTGAAGAGCAGCGAGCGTCCCACGGGTCTGAGCTCCCGGCACTTGCCTTTCAGTGTGCAGCTGAAGGGACTTTCTGTTGGTTGCCTGAGCTGGGATTTTCACAGACGCCAAAGGAAGTTAGGCATCGAAATCCCAGCCCTAGGATTTACTAACACTCTTTGCAGGGGAAGGGTTTAAAATGCAACTTCGGCCTGGTCTACGCTTACCCCGGCGATTCGGCGGCAGTCGACGGGAGTTACGCAAACTACGCAGAAAACTTGCACAACTCCTGTCGACCGCTGTGCTTCTCTTCTGCGCACCATCTTCACAGCACTGCGCCACTTGATAGCGTCGACTTCTGGATCGACTGAGCGGGTCTTCACTGGCCGCTCAGTCGATCCAGATAAGTCGATCTGACGCCACCCTTAGTGTAGACGTAGCCTTAGACTCTTAAGTCGCTTAGAGTCCTGGCAACTTTCAAAGAGACTTTGGCTCCCAAGTTACTTTTGGGAGGGGGACTTGGACTCTGACGTCACTTAGTCACTTTTGAAAATGTTCCCAAGCTAGTATCAGCTGAACCTGCCGCAGTCCCCTCCACCCGAGACTGTCCCATCCCTTTCCTACAGTGGGAGGCCCTAGGAACTCCACTCCAGTTTCCAGTAGAGGTTGCAAAGGAAATGTACCATTGTTACCTAGTTGCCTTTCAAGTGGGGAAAGAAATGACAAGAAGAAACAATTCTCTTACAGACTTCAAGACTTGGAGAAGGATGAAGATGGTCTGAGTGAGAAGGTATGTTTCTCTTTCTTTATTGGTGCATTACCCATTTCTAGCTGATCGCCGGGTTTAAAAAGAGACCCCCACGCTTTTCTGAAGTGTCTTGAGTTGTAACTTTAATGAAAGGGGCTTTTCGTACGGCACACAAATGGCTTTTATTCTGGGACTGCTCTCTGGTGCACTCCTGTTCTGCAGCCAGGCAGCGGGTGTTTCTTAAGGTGTTTCCTCATCCTTAATTTGCCTGTCTCTCTTACTCTGGTCTGCCACGCAGCGTTAATTTGCAGAAGTGACTTCAGTGGAATTTAGCGAGATCTCTGTGCTGTGCCCTGCACATGTAGCACGAGAGTCGCGTCCGTTCTAAAGTCTGGCCTGAAACTGAGATTCATTGAAGCACGGAGGCTTCTGGGGCCTCAGCTGCATTATCTGTATGCAATACGGAAGGCCCTAGAGGCCCAACCGAGATCGCAGCCCCAGTGCGCCAGGTGCTGCGCAGACTGAACGAGAGAAGGGCCCTGCCCTGGGTCACAACCAGGGCTTGGCTGGTCAGGGCTGCAGCCAGAGACTGAGGCCTACGTCAGCGGTCAGAGCTGGGGCCGGAGCCCAGGAGTGGTAGCCAGAGTTTGGGAGCGAGGTCAGGGTCCGAGTTCTGATGCCGGGGTGGGAACGAAGCTGGAGTTCAAGGAGAAAAGCCAGGGCCGGAGCCAGAGCCACAGTGTGAGCACCAACGCCTGGGGGCAAAGCTGGCGTTCGTCCACGTGCCAAAGCCCTGGGTTGGGACCGGAGTGTGTGTTTGATGCACAGCAGTGGCGAGGAGCTGATGGGAGGCGGGAGGGCTCCCATTGCAGCAGCCTGAGCTGTTGTCCTGTGAGGTTTGACTGAGGATCAGCGTGCCCCTGGGCAGGCTGGATTTAGCAAAGGCGTGACCTAGCAGGGAACATGCTGCCTATGGGTCGCTACCAGGGGACACGTCTCGGCAGCTCAGGGAACCCTTGGCCGTAGTAAACGTTGGTATGATAACCAGGAGTTCTGGAAGGGCCATAAATGCTGCTGCTTCAGGGCCTGGGCTTCGACCTCGAACTGTTGAGCTCTTCTCCAGGGCCTCATGCACCTTCTTCTGACACAGCTGGTGCTGGCCTCTGCTGGAGGTGGGATGCTGGGGTGGCTGGTGTTGCTATCAAAGGGACATAATGGATGAGCTACTCCATCCTTACGGCAGTAAGGTGGCCCAGTCCACACTAATAAGCTGACGTGCTCTCCTCCCACGTGAACACCAGTTGCAAAAGCTGCGTGCCTTCAGAAGGAAGGGCATGTGAGCGCAAGGTGCCCGGGCAGCCAGTGCCCGGGCGCCTGGGGGAGCTGGTCGCAAGCTCGTTGCCTGTACCACACGTTCCTCCTCCTTGTCCCCTCAGGAGTGCGTGAAGGAGAAGCTGAGTCTGCTGCATGGCTTCCTGCAGGCAGATGCACAGAATCAGCTGAGTGACCTGGAGACCCAGCTTCACAGAGAGGAGCTGTCAGAGGTGGGGCACGGAACAGCTTCCCTTCTGTGCGTGGGCCTGCGTGCGTGGGCCTGCGCGCGTGGGACGGGGGGACCAAGGCAGAGGCGCTCTTGGTTCCTTCTGCAATCAAGTAGGAGCCCAGAAGCTCTGATTTCATATTAAAAAAAGTAAAATGTTCCTGAAAGCAGGATCGGGTATAACGGAGGCCAGCCTGAGTCTGCAGGCAGCCTGAAACAAACACTAGCTACAGGAGGTGCGAACTGCTGCCACCCTGAGGAGGGGCAGGGCTGCGGCTGTGGGGTTATGGGGACGCTGGGTTGGGGGGGTTGTATTCAGCCCTTGGAGGGTCAAAGGGTAACTGGGGAGCTTCTTGGTAGTCGTGTTGAAACTGTGTCTCTTGCTCCTGTAGGAGGGCTACCTGGCCAGGGTGAAAGCCTTGCTCACCAAAGAGCTGTCTACGGAGAATGGGGACACTGCAGCGCTCGGCCAGAAAGCCAATGGGTGCTCAGAGAATGGGGCCTACGGGAGCGATGAGGACTCGGAGAGAGCCGGCCACGAGGGCGAAGAGGATGGCGCTGTGGAAATGGAGGAAGCAGTGGCATCTTCATCCTCCTCCCTGCTGGCAGCCGTGTCAAAACCCCGCAAAGCCAGGAGGAGCAAGTCCATCGGAGACCATAAAAGTAACGAGCTGGCGTTGTGCTGCTCTAGAAACCTCGCCAGGGTCTGCCTCTTCCTGGGGGTCCTGCCGCCTCGAGGCTCATCTCCTTGTGGAGTTCCCTTGCTGCTTCACGGCAGCCACACCGACTCCTTTCCTAGACCCTCCGCTGAGACGGGGCTGTCCCGTCTCCCCCCTGCTCTCCCCACTTCCCTGGGGGGGGCTTATTCCGAACGAGGGGGATGACGTGGCTGCATGAACTCCCCTTTGTGACTCAAGGGGCGGGATGGCTGGCTCGCAGCTGCACGCCGTGAGCTCTTCCCCTGCTAGTGTAAATGCATGCTTGGCGTAAGCGCCTCTCTGTGCAGGAGTGGGTACAGATTTCTGCTTGGTATCCGACGGCAATCTAACCCCATTGGCTGCACCCTAGTAAAATGCACAGAGTGTCAGACTCCTTGGGGCGAGAGGCACGCTGCACTATAACGTTCGGTCTCGGAACCCCCTGGACTTGCTCTGTTAACTCTTAAAGCAAATCAAAAGTAAGCAGAAATCTCTGTTGCGTGGGGCAGTGGAAGCAAACTGCTGCGATTAAATGCTGAGTGGTTTATTGCCAGCGCTCTTCGGCACAAGGGAGGCGATTATCGCCGTGCATTGACGAATGGGAGGACAGGTGCTGTGCGTCGGTTTGATGTGTGGGAAGGAATGTGGCCTGGCCTCCTTTCTCCATCTT
Organism: Emydura macquarii macquarii; assembly: GCF_026122565.2. NCBI lineage: Eukaryota > Metazoa > Chordata > Testudines > Chelidae > Emydura > Emydura macquarii. The sequence continues at coordinate 3,318,775 of NW_027132429.1, forward strand.
TGCAGAGAGGAATGCACGGCTAGTGTCAGCCTTTGAGGCCCAAATTCTAGCTATGCTGGGGCCCTCCAGTGCTGCTGTGTCTTCAGAGTGGGCGGCAGCAGAGCCCGGGTATCCCCCTTGCACAGGGGCACCTCCCGTTGGCGTGGAGGTGCCTCTGCCCAGTTCCCAGATTAGGGGGCTGATTGGGGCCTGGCTGGCCTGCACTGTCCTATGGCTATTCTCTCCCTGAGCCAGAACAGCCTGGAGGCAGCTCTAATTTACGCTGCTGGGAGTGGAAAGGTGGGTGAAGGCCACGGCTGTTGCTGCCCCACAGGCTGGAATGGAGTAACTGAAAATCAGGCCCTCAGGATGTTGTTTGAAGTTCTTCTCCCTGCACCGTAACCATTGCTCTTCTCCTCCTAACAGAGTCCCCAGCCAATCCAAGGGTGACCCGTAGCTCTGGCAGGCAGCCGACCATCCTAGCTCTGATTTCCAAAGGGTCAGTATGTCCTATGGCTCCTGCGTGTGCAGTGCTGGGGATGGATACATGCTTTTTAATCTCCTAATGGTTCATTTTTGTTAGTGGTTCATTGGCATCCTCCCTCTTCTCCGTTGTTCTCTTTGCACGGCTGCCCACTGAATAGTCGGTGCAAGTTCTTGTGACAGATTGCCAGTGGGCTCGCAGGGTGGGTCCTGATACTCGCAGGTCCATCACTGTCTGACGGCATCTGTATACAGCAGCAGAATGATGTGAAGCTCAACAAGGGACACCTCAGCTTGAAAATGTGTTGGGCGGATCTTAGCACGGTGGGGTCTCCATCCATGATAGGCACGTCTCTGATATAGAACGTGTAGTGCCTGACTCCGTGGGGTCCTGCTCCAGGGTTGGGGCGATGGGAACAGCAAATGATGACTACGTTATTTTGATGGACTCTGTTATGTTATTACTGTGAGAAGGAAGCTGATGTTCTCTCTGGGGAGTTCAGAGGTGTGGGGTGGGCTAGTGGATAGGTCTCTGGGCTGGGACTCAGCAGACAGGCTTCTGTCCTGCCTCTCTCACTGGCCTACTTTGTGACCTTAGCAAAGTCACTTCCCCTTGCTGCCTGTCTGTTTAGACTGTGAGTACGTTAGGGCAGGGACTCTCTCTTCTGTTTGTACCACGCATGGGACAGTGGGGCCCGGATCTTGGATGCTACTAAAATGCAAACAGTTAATAAAAGGGAGGGGTGGTGGCTCCGAACTGCTCAGCTTGTTCTGCCATCGGGTTTGTCACAGCTGCTGCTGCTATTGGCAGCCCATTAAAAGCTGCTTGCACAAACTTCAGGCTGACTGGGCTGCTTTGATCTATTCTTCCGTTGCCTTCTCTGAAAAGCGTTTGGCTCCTTTCAAAGAATTGACCTTTCTGTTGATTTTTTCATCTTCAAACCCACCAGATCCAACAAACGCAAATCGGATGAGGTGAATGGAGAAGTGAAGCAGGAAACGAATCCAGAGAAGGAGGAAGAGGAGCTGGAAGAGAAGGTGTGTATGGCGCATGTTTGAAAACAGGTGGTTGGATGGACATCTTGTTAGTCTATCAATGAAGCAAAGTCATGGATGTTATTTCTGCTGTGACTCCAGTTTGCTGAGTTTGTAAAAGCTGTTAGGCTCTGACATGTGCTTCTTTCTTTCACCTCTGCTTCAAGGAACAAGATGAAAAAAGAATTAAAATTGAAACCAAAGAAGGGTAAGAGAACTAATATTTTTTTTAAATCGGGTTTGAGCGTTCTGGCTCGTGTGTGCGCACGCGTGTTTCTGTGTCTGTGTCTTTGCAGAAATTTGCCACCGGCTCTGTTGTGGCAAAAAGCAAACCAAAAAAATCAAGACTTCTAGTTGAGTTTTTCTGTCCATGTCAGACCTCACCCTAAAACTGGGGAGGTGGAGACAACGCTAAAGAAATGGAAGCAATTTAGTGTCTGAAAGAAAAATGTTACTCTGGTAGTTTACTAATTTATAAAGCATCTGAAACAATAATTCAGTGATCAGGTCTGGCTCCGTGAATTTCTGTTTTGTGCTTCCAGCTGTCCTATGGCTTTCCGAAGGGGACTTACGGGTAACGTTTTAAAAAATGCCCAGCTACCTTAAGAGCCTGAGTCCTATTAAAAGTCAGTGGAACTTAGGGCTTGTCTAGACGCAAAAGCTGTACTTCTCTATGCCTGTTTTCCTATCTGTGTAATGAGGATAATGAGACCGACTTGGTTTGTAAAGTGCTTTGAGATCTTCTGGTGGAAAGCACCAGAGAAGAGCTGCGGATTATTACTTAATGACCCTTGCATCGTGTAAGCAGTACAGCCCACTCCCCTCGCGTGAATGCAGTATACTGGTATAGCCCTGCTCCCACGCGATGGCTGACACCGGATAAGGGCTTGTCTGCACTTGGAAATGGACTGGCATGTCTCTCTGTATGGACAGTCTCATTGCAGGATAAGAGTGCCTTTTTCTGGTTTAATCTGCTTTCAAAGTGGACTCAGCTAAACTAGAAAAAGGTGATCTTCTTCTGGAATAAGAGCACCCACGTGGAGAGGTATTTTGCTTTAAATTCATGCCCGGCCTTGTGCTGGACTAACTTCCAAGTGTCGACTAGCCCTGATATAGCTGCGGCCACGCTAAGGTCTGCACCGGGATAACTGTATGGTTACCGACCCCATGCCTCATCGGAAATAGTCGTACCAGCACAAAACAAGTGCCCAGGCCTCCTGAGCCACTTAGGTGTGTTTGAAAGTTTTACTCGTAGGCTCCCTTCGCCTGCTCTGCACAGCCCAGCCGGAAAGCTGGGTGAAATTGATAGTTGTTAAAAAACCGGAAAGCAGTTCATCCCCAGCCAAAACCTTCCCAGATGAGTCCAGACGCCCCCTTCGAACTGGTGTGAATGAGTGCAGGCAGTGGGGGAATAGCGCTCTTAGAATTCCCATCTGGTCTCCTGGGCTGAGGGTGGCATTTTGTCCATCTGGGAACAGAGGGTGCTTGAGGAATTCAGTGCCTTCCTGGAGAATAAAACCTCTTCCTGTACAAGGCACACTGGGTGGGTAGGGCATCGGCAATGAAACGTGCTTGTGTTCGGGTCTCTCGAACAGCTCTGCGCACTAGGTATGCGGGTGGGGGAGTTGCCTTGGCAGGCTTTTTTCACCTTGTATCTTCATTCCTTGTCTTGATGTATTTTGTGCCCAGGTCTGAGATAAAAGATGAAGCTACTCAGGTTAAAACGGCACCACCTGCTAAGGTAAGTGGTTTCTCCTGTGCTTGTCAGAGCTGGGCCCTGTCCTCACACTGCTACCAGCTTTTCCACTGCACTGCGTGGCAGAGAGTCACGGGAAAATACTCTCCCGAGTGCATGTCATGCATGGCTCTGTGTCGTCTTTAAACGCAGCAATTATAGCGCAGACAAGCGGGCATGTGTGTGTTGTGTCGGCGCAGCAATTCCTTCCTTGTGCCACGCCTGGCCATGTGTCAGGCACTGGGGACGGTTTTACTGCTCCGGATTCCTGGGAGACGCGGGACTGCACATCAGTGTGGGAACTTTTAGTGATTTTTCTGAAGGGCCGAGGCTGGTGATTGGCAGAACTGTTAGCGGGAAGATCTCTCGTTGTCTCCCTTACAGACTACCCCTCCCAAGTGCGTGGAGTGCAGACAGTACCTGGATGATCCCGATCTCAAGTTCTTCCAGGGGGATCCTGATGATGCGGTAAGCAGCTAGTTGCTTGGGTTTAAAAACTTGGCCTTGCTGCTGGGCGTGAACTTCAAACGTGTCTTCCCCCCCCCTCTTCTCTCTCTGTCAGCTGGAGGAGCCGGAGATGCTGACAGACGAGCGCTTGTCCATTTTTGATGCCAATGAAGATGGGTTTGAGAGTTATGAGGATTTGCCCCAGCACAAAGTGACCTCCTTCAGGTAAGGCCTGCAGCCCGAGGGGAGAGGCTCCTTGCACTGTTGCACCAACAATAGTTCATCAATGCTGCATTTGTAATGCTGGGGGCAGGTCAGACTCCAGGAGGGTCGCTTTCTTCTGCACAACGTGGAGGGGGTTGGTTCTGCCCTGAGCTGTCTTCTGGTCACTAAGGCTGCTTCCCCATGCTGGTAGCCTGGAACACGGTTCACGGACATGCAACCCTTCCTGCGTTGGGCAAGGAAAGCGTGCAGCTCCAGGTGTACAAACACAGAGGTGTTTGCAGTGAGCAGTGGACTCTGGTTTTAAGCTGTATTTAAATGTATCCCCCTTGAGGTATTGAACAACGCACAATTCTCCTCTCTCGAACAGTGTCTATGACAAAAAGGGTCACTTGTGTCCGTTTGACACCGGTCTCATAGAGAGGAATATAGAGTTGTACTTCAGCGGTGCTGTGAAACCAATCTATGACGACAACCCTTGTCTAGATGGTAAGTGAGCGGGGGGCAGACACGGGCCTGCCTGGGGACTCGGGGGCTTTCTCAGTCTGCGTATTGAGGAGCAGTCCAGAGTCCTAGCTGGGCCATCAGTGGAATCTTGGCGGTGCGAGAATGACCTCCTCTCAGGCAGCTGCTGTGGAGCACATCGTTAAATACTGCAGTAGCTGTGACGCTGATCTGGGCCAGTGACTCAGTGTGAGCCAGGGGTCTGCAGTGTATGCACAACACTGCCGTTCTGCCTGGGTAGCGTTTCTCACCCCTTTGCACGGGTGGGAATGCCTGCACAGTGTGCCGGTCCCGGAGAATCTGGCCCTTGGGCAACAGACTCAGAATGCTTCTGGTGCGTTCCTAGGACGGCAGGTGGGTGTGAGAAACATCCTTGTTCTTTCCCTCTCAGGTGGTGTGAGAGCCAAAAAACTGGGTCCCATAAACGCATGGTGGATCACTGGCTTTGATGGAGGAGAGAGAGCCTTGATCGGCTTCACTACGGGTAGGTCCGCACAGCAGGGCGTTTTGGAGGGCGTCTCCCTTCTGGGTGCTGGTCGGATTCCAGTGTGAAACGTCCGTGTCCCCGAAGGGTTGAAGCAGCAAGCTGCTCTGGAGTGGTCAGTGGGAGCCAAGGCACTCGGGAGCCTCCGAAGCAGGTTGTTGCAAATTGATTCCTGGTGCTGGAGGCATCGCTCCTGTTACACAAGCCAGGAAATGCTGATTTCTCTGGGCAGCTGCCCCAGTGGAACTCGGGGAGTGATTTCTAAACTGTTGCAAAAGGCCACGTGGTTGCTCCCTTATTTTGCATGAAACCAAAGTTGTTATCTTAGGTCAATTAGGAACAGGGTTAAGCTAAACTGAAATAAGCCACTCCTGAATTGAAGTGCGTGTAATGCTGGGCGATGTGTGTGATAAACGCCTGGACAGGCGGCAGGGCTCTGTTCCTGAGTGTCCTTTACACTTTTCCCATCGCACACTCCTTAGCTCGTTAGCTGTGCACTGACATGCGCCTTAAAGCCCCGTAGTCACAGTCTCCGGCAATCTCTCTCTGCTCCAGCCTTTGCGGATTACATCCTCATGGACCCCAGTGAGGAATATGCGCCCACCTTTGCGTTAATGCAGGAGAAGATCTACATGAGTAAAATAGTTGTCGAATTCCTGCAGAACAATCCCGACGTCAGCTACGAGGACTTGCTGAACAAGATCGAGGTGAGATGCTTCTGGGCTCAATGGGCCGGAAGAAGCATGTGTCTGTGTGGCGAAAATCCAGATCGTGTGTCCTTCGTCTGACTCCTGGGGTCTCACCATTGGGTTCACAACTCCCAGCCCCCAGGGGCATCGCAGCCGGGTGCCAAGGGGTCACGGCCGTGCTGCTAAATGGAAGGGGGCACTTGGCTAGATGAGGAGGATTCCAGGGTGTGGTCCCAGGGTGGGAAGCACTGGACTCGCTGACTCGGAGTCCTAGTGCTGTTGACATGTACTTTCCGTACTAGGATGGTGGCTGTGCCCAGCTGCTCTTCCCCCGTGAACGCTGCGTGGGTGAGGGGCAGGGAGATGGACTTTGAGATCATGAGAAAAACACTCATGGTTTGTCTCAAGCCGCATTGTAGGTGGTTCCTCTTTATTAGCACCTCTGGAGGGTGGAGCTCTGCCTCTCGTCAGCTGCACGGTGAGGGTGAAATTCACTCCACAAGGCCTCGGCCGCGCGAAGTCCTGGTCGAAGGGCTGGTGTGGCGCTTGCTGTTGCGCTAGCTCCTTGCACAAGGGTGACTCTCAGCCTCGCAGAATGAGCTAAAGGTCTACGCTCTTCAGTAGCTACTCGGGAGTTTGGAGGTCCAGCCGGCATGCCCTGACTTTCAGGCAGTGCTGCACCCCTGCGTCTGAGAACCAGGGACCCCAAAATACTAGCTACCTCTGCAGATGTCCGCGCTGTTGTGTATAGAACTGCCGTGCTCTCCGGTGTGGGGTGAGACCTGCTGTGTGCGGGGATGTCACTTTACCCTCCTCTGCGTCTCTCCAGACGACGGTGCCTCCTGCTGGGCTGAACTTCAACCGCTTCACGGAGGACTCTCTCCTGCGGCACGCCCAGTTCGTGGTGGAGCAGGTGGAGAGCTACGATGAGGCTGGGGACAGCGACGAGCCGCCTGTCCTCATCACGCCGTGCATGAGAGACCTGATTAAACTCGCCGGCGTCACCCTGGGGAAGAGGTAGGCTGGTGGGAGCACAGGGAGCCTTCCTCCAGCTGCTGCTGCCACCAGCCAGTGCTGGAAATAGCTGTGATCTTGGTGAAATGGGCGCCGTGCCTCAGGTCTTGTCTATGTCTGGCGCTGTTTCACGTTGCATTCGCACCCTACCTTAGTCTGGAATAACTTCCCTGTGTAGACAAACCCTCAGGGATCTGTTTGCCAGTGCAGGGACTGAGTTGCCATGAGGGACTTGGTTAGAAATGAGAAATGCTCCTGAATTCGGCTTCCCAATCTTAAAACCCTCTGTGCGTTGCTGTTTAGGGAGCCAGGGCGCTCTTGTGGTTAAACCACTGGGCCGGGGCCCAGGAGACCTGGTCTCCATTCCCAGCTCTGCCACAGACTCTCCATGCGAGTCCCTGCATCCCTGGGCCTCAGTTTCCCCTGTGGGCCTTCCTTCGTCTGTTCAGATTGTAGCTCTCTGGGGCAGGGGCTCTTGCTGAGTGCATTTTTAGTGCCTGTCATGACAAGGAGAGTCTGGAGTCTGTCGTGCCAGCTTGCTCCAGCTGGCAGAGGGGTGAAGGTGGGTGAGAGGATCGGGCCCATAGCCAGCATTTTCCTGTCCCGTTCTCTGGGAGGAGGGCGTGTTACAGGCCACGAGTGCGGGACCTTGCTGCAGCCCTCAGTGTGTCAGCTGCTCTGTATCTGTTGCAGGAGAGCCGCAAGGAGGCAGGCCATCCGGCATCCCACCAAGATCGACAAGGACAAAGGGCCCACCAAGGCCACCACCACCAAGCTGGTGTACCTGATCTTCGACACCTTCTTCTCGGAGCAGATCGAGAGAGAGGAGGACAAGGAGAACGCCATGAAGCGCCGGCGCTGCGGCGTGTGCGAGGTAACCAGCAGGCTGGGCCAGAGCTGAGCTGCCTCTCACCCAGCTTGGGTGCTCTGGATGCTGGACTCTGTCTTGCCTTGTTCTGGGGAGAGTGCTGGGGAATGGACACGGCTGGCTGGCTCCACCCTGGGGGGCGTGGCTGACTGGAATAGGTGCTCCTGGCAAGAGAAAAGGCTCAGTGGGTTAAGTTCTCCTTTTTGGGGGCATCCTCCTAAGCAATGCGTCCATTTCCCTGCAGCCTGAAAAAGGCCAGCAAGCCAAGGGTTAAAATCTGACAGGTAAAGGAAGGCACCTGTGCTGTCTCAGGGCAAGCTCTGTGTCTCTTTGAGGGGGTCCAAGAAATTCTCCAGGCCTGGTTGTCCCCAACGGGTGACCCCTTCGTCACCTCCAAAGCCGGCCAGGGCTGCTCTGCGAAGGAGCCGCGTGCGGCTCTCCCTCTCTGATCCAAACCTGCTCCAGTCAATGCGAGTCTTTCCACAGGCTTTGGCTCGTGCCCAGAGTCTCCTGTCGCCGTGGCTGGGAGCAAACCCTGATGGAGCCGAGCTCTTGCCTTCTCCTTACTCCTAGCAGCTCCTCAGCCGCCTCCTTCCTCTCCCTCTCCCGCCGCAGGTTTGTCAGCAGCCCGAGTGTGGGAAGTGCAAAGCCTGCCAGAACATGATCAAGTTTGGCGGTAGCGGCCGGAGCAAACAAGCCTGCCTGCAGAGGAGGTAATTGTGTCCCGAGAGGCGCGTCTGAGTGCTGGAGAGCCGTGCAAAGCCCCTGGAGCGGATGCTTTGGGGAGAGCTCTCCTCCTGGGGGTCGTGGGAGTTGCTGTTCAGGGAATCAGCGGTCTCCTGGCAGGAGAGAACGTGTGTCCACAGCTGCTGCCACCTGGGATCGGAATTACCGGACAGGATCAGAGGAGTGGCCCATCTAGTCTGGCATCCTGCTCCAACAGGGCCAGAGCAGCTGCGTCAGAGAGTAGTGCAGGGACCTGCAGCAGGCAGTGATGGCAGAACCTGTCCCGGGGCAAATTCCATCCTGACCCCACTAAGTAGAGGTCAGCTCATCCCCTGAAGCACAAGGGTTTATGGCCCTTCCAAAATGCTTGGTAATTGGAGAGATTTACCACGCGAGTCTGGCTGTGCTTGTTAGCCACTGAAATGTGCTCGTTGTTTAACCTGCTACGCTCGGCGTCAATGCGCTCTCGTGGCACCAGGACCTAAAGCACACGCTAATCTCAGGGCCGGGGCCTCTCTGGATAACGCCAGACTGGATCCGGTTAGTGATGTGTGTAAACCTGAGCAGAACTACCTGACAGTCCCTCCTCTTCCACTCCAGAGCCGGTAATGGACTGAGTGGGGTGGGGACACGACTGCCTGCCAGGCTCCAAGGGGCGGAGCACGGAGCATGCAGCAGGATTGCTTCGGCGGCATGTCAGAGTTTGGGGTGGGTGATAGCTGGGAAGAATGGTCTGAGTTGCAGGGAACGTGGGTGAGATCTGAGCTGCAGCCATGGGAAGCAGTGGAAGCGCCAGCGTGGAGCTGGCAAAGCTGACCCTGCCCTGGCCGGGTCGAGCAGGTGACCTGGCCGGGTCCCTTCAGTCACCAGGTGCGCTGACTGCCGCTGCTGCCTTAGGTGCCCCAATCTGGCCGTCAGAGAAGCAGATGAAGACGAGGAGGTGGACGATAACATCCCCGAAATGCCGTCGCCTAAAAAAATGCTGCAGGGAAGGAAGAAGAAGCAGAATAAAAGCAGGATTTCCTGGGTGGGGGAACCGATCAAGGTAGGGCCGGAGGAGACGTCTCTCTGCCAACCAAGCGAACCATGCGCTTTCCCACCGGAGTCAATGGGCTTGTTGTCTGGATTCAATGTCGCTTGAGCGTTCAACCCTAGGGCTGCACAACCTGCCGCCTCTTCTCAGAGGGGCTGGAGAAGCTGCAGGGATCCCACTGACAGCTCTGACAGCCCTCACTGTCCCTGGCTGTGGGTGGACGCAGATCTGCTGCACTGTGCCTGTGTGCCCCTGAAGGGCGCTTGCAATGCTGCTTAGGGGATGTGCAGAGAGATGCAACGTGCGGGTCGAATGGCTTTTCTCTTGGACAAGCATGGGAGCTTTCGAGATGTACTGCCTGCCTGGGGGAATTGTGGCTTCTCAGCCGCGCCTCTTAATCTTTTGTCCACGCTGGGATGTTTTGCCAGCGCGCTGTATAGGGAGCAGACTTGAGCAGGAGTTTGTGGGCCTGTTAAATCTGACCCTTTCCTTGTTCCCGGCGTGACTCCAGGCCTTGTTAAAACCTAGCATCACGCTGGGATTGTCCAGTCTTCCGAAAGGTTGTTCGCAGGCCGGGGTGGTGGCCTGCGGGGTGGCTGAGCATATATGGGCGCCCCGGCCGGGGAGTGGCTGGAAGGTGGCGACCAGAACCACTGTCTCTGGGAAGAGCTGGCTCAGCATTCACAGCTGCTCCAACCCCACCAGGGCCTCCTAGAGCGAGGGCTGATGAAACCCTCCAATGTGCGGGTGATGGCTGCCCTCAGGGCAGCACCCCGGGGATGGAACCAGGCACCTCTGGAGCTAAGAGCAGGAGCTGCTGCAGCTTGAGCCAGAGAGTCGCGGCTGTCAGCTCCCGGGCTCCGTAGGAGAGGGACCTGTGTGGTGTGTGCTGTCGGACGGGGACGGGTCTCTAGCTCTCTGCCACGAGAGAAATGAGAAAATACCATTTAATGGCTTTCCTGCCGCCTTTAATAATGAGCCTTTGTCTGCAGCGTGACGGGAAGAAGGACTATTACCAGAAGGTGTGCATCGATTCGGAGACCCTGGAGGTGGGGGACTGCGTTTCTGTCAGCCCCGACGAGCCCTCGAAGCCTCTCTACCTAGCCAGGTTTGTGGCGGTCCTGGAGCGAGCGTGCACCCGTATGTGTCCGGGGAGGGGCTCTGGGACGGTGCCGGTGCAGGGATTGCAGGTGTGTCCTTCAGTGATCTCACACGTGTGCTTCCTGCTCTGATGCTGGCAGTCTCGGCTAAGTGGGGCCCTTGTTCTTCACCGCTACTGCTGCTGCTGATTTGTGGGACGGGAAGTCCTAGAGGCCCAGCCTAGCTCAGGGCTCCCTTGTGCTGGCAGCTGCACATGCGTATACATGGGTAGAGATCCGCCCCGAAGAGCTCCGTCGAAGTACACGTCACAGGTGGGTGGGAGGGAATCTCCGGCTCTGGGCTAGGAGGTGACTTGCCCAGGCTCACCCAGCAGGGCAGGGAAGGGAACCCAGGTCTCCTGAGTCCCAGTACAGAGCGCTCCCCTGGTCCCTGCCACCTCTCTGATGGGTCTCTTCACTGCTCAGAGTGAAGGTTTCGTAGCCCGTCCAGCGATGAGGAAAGCATCTTTCCCTTGGGACCGTGCTAAAACACAAGCCCTTCCCTTCCAGGGTCACTGCGCTGTGGGAAGACAGCAGTGGGCAAATGTTCCACGCGCACTGGTTCTGCCAGGGCATCGACACCGTCCTGGGGAAGACGTCCGACTCGCTGGAGCTCTTCCTGGTAGACGAGTGCGAGGACATGCAGCTGTCCTACATCCACGGCAAAGTGAACGTCATCTACAAGGCTCCCTCAGAGAACTGGTCCTTGGAGGTGGGTGCTGCAAAGATGTCCGGCTGGCCAGCATCCGGCGGGCAAGTGGGAGATTGTGGCTTCGGTAACCTCTGCGTGGGCCAGGAGTGAACAGAGGCAAGCAGGGCTTGTCTCTGCTTGTCATGGTGCGTCACCAAGTGGCAATTGCTTAAAAGTGCTCAGCTGATCATTGAGCTAGTGTCCGAGTGGCAAAAGCCCTGCTACTGAGCGGGGAGCAGCCAGCTGTCTGGTGACATTGGCTGGGTGGTGTGTGTCCCAGTAGCACCTGGAGGCTCCACTGAGGTCAGAGCCCCCTTGCACTAGGTGCTGAGTGCACAGAGAGTGAGAGATGGGCCCTGCTCGGAGGAACTTACAGTGGAAACGGGTGAGCGAGATGGAGGGGGGAGAGGAAGCTGCTAGTCTCACCGCAGATCAGTGGCAGAGCAGGGAACAGAGCCCAGGTTCCTGACGTCCGGTTGGCTGCACCCTTTCGTTCTAGGAATTGCGCACAGCCTCGGTTTGCATAACCTCCTCCAGAGAAGTCTGAACAGGGACACAGGTTCTTCCCTTCCCGCCACGTGTGACGCTGCTTGTTGTTAAGTTCTGTGTCCGGCGGCGGGGCCAGCCCAACTGCTCGCCCCTAGGCTACAGGACTCCTGTGATTTCTCTTTCCCCACAGGGAGGGCTGGACATGGAGATTAAGATGGTGGAAGATGACGGCAGAACCTATTTCTACCAAATGTGGTATGATCAAGAGTATGCCAGGTTCGAGTCTCCTCCGAAGCTCCAGCCCTTGGAAGACAACAAATACAAGTGAGTGTGTTGGGTTTGCTACTAAAAGAGCTAAAAATGGGCTGCCAACTGCACTGAACAAAAGGCTCCATCTTCTCTCAGTTAGACCGAATTCCCCTGCGCTCTGCTTTGTTTGTACGCAGTGTGCTGCAGTGTGTCCTTTGCCCACCTCTAGGCAGGCAGAGTTTGTGCATGGAGAGTGAATTTCGTCTTGGAGCAGCATAATGGTCATAAAGCGTCAAAGCACCAGGGGCAGGCTGGTTGGTTTTTGTTGTCTTAGCTCAGCTGTCTGGGTGTCTGTTCTGACGGCAGCTTCGTGCTTCTTGGAAGAACATTGTTGTCTAATACACACAAAGCACTGTTTTATCTAGTCGTATTTTCAACTTCTGTCTTGGCTCAGGAGTGCTGATAAATCCGCCCCACCCCAAAAACCAACCCCCCCACGCTGCAGTTCGGGGATGTGTGTGGAAAGCAGCAGCTGTGGTGTTTGTCTTGCAGGAGTGTCCAGGTGCGCCAGACAGGGATCAGGCGCCTAGTGTGCTAGGTGCTGTGTACGGAATAGACAGTGTCTGCCCCCAGAGCTTGCCGGCCAGACAAAGGGTGGTATGCAGCACCCAAAATATCTCAGCTCATTAACATGCTTCGCAGATGGGCCAGTTCCTGCCCTACCTCTGGGCATGGTCCAGCCAGCCGCCTTTCGCATCCAGCTCAGAGCCCTCTGCTTTCCCCGCAGGTTCTGCATGAGCTGCGCGCGCTTGGAGGAGGTGAGGCAGAAGGAAATACTCAAAGTCATGGAGCCCCTAGAAGAGGTGGACGGGAAGATGTTTTACGGCCTGGCGACGAAGAACGGCGTGCAGTACAGGATAGGAGACGGTGTTTTCCTCCTGCCGGAGGCTTTCTCCTTCAGGTTGGTTCTTACCCGGCGGGTGGGGGGCGGCTCTTGGCAGGGTTTATTCACAGGCAGAGAACCGAGAACACACCAGGCTGTGCTTCATCTGTAAACTAAGCACCAAACAAGCCAGCGTAAATGGATTCCTAGATTTTTAAGAGGAGAAGGGACCATGACGACCATCCGGTCTGACCCCCTGCAGTGCATCAGCCAGAAATCCTGCCCCAGGGATTCCTTCAGCCAGCCCAGAACTCCTGCTTGAACTGGAGCGGTTCTTACAGGAAGACGTGGTCTTGATTTAGAGTGTGTGTGACCGAGAATCCACCCGTCCTTAGATGAATGGGTCCCATGCTTAATCACCCTCCCTGGTAAACATCTGCACCTTATTTCTAGTCTGAGTTTTTGCTCTGGATTCAGCTTCCAGCCACTAGATCTCGTTCTGCCTTTCTGCGAGGTTAAGAAGCCCTGCCCTCCGCTCCGCTCCGCCCCACGTAGCTACTCGTGGAGTGGGATCAAGTCACTTCTTAACCTTCCCTTGGTCACACTAAACAGACTGAGCTTCTTTAGTTGGTTTATCGCCATAGCCAGTTACAATTGCTGGGTGAGGGGGAACAAAATGTCTCTCTCTGGGGCGGGGAGGGGACTCTGCGTAGCTAGACACGTTGCTGGCGTGGCTGAAACATGGGTAGCCTTGTTCTATAAGCAGCTCGCCAGTAGCAGAGGAGAGCGTTCTCTGGGTGTATATCCGGGGAATGGCTGCACCGAGTCGCTAGCTGTAATAAAGCCGAGACCTAAATGTCGCGCCGCTGCGTGCAGAGGAGTCTCGGCTTTGTCTTTTGGTGGTGCCTGGGAGCCCAGCATGGACCAGGCCTCCCTGGCGCTAGGTTCTGTACAAGTGCAGAACGGTCCCCGCCCCAAAGAACTTGCGACCTCAGAGGCTGTGTGGCACCTTCCTCTGCAGCAGCTGGCCAGAGGTGTGCTACCAGGGTAGAGCAGGTGGGCTGTGCTCTCACACGGAGGAGGCAGCCTCTGGGCTCTGAGGTGTCTCTAAAAATGCCCGAGCTGCACATCAGGAGAAGGGACCCGCTAGACCTCGTACGTTCCTGCTACAGCAGTGTTCTGCCTTGTCAGAGCAGCAGTCGCTGCCGGGCAGGAGCACTTGGAGGGTGCCCCGAGGGGTGGAGGGCAGCCCGTGCTGCAGTGCTAGCATGTCTTACCCCTTGCTGCGCTCTCCCCAACCCCAGCATGAAGCTGGCCAGCCCAGCCAAGCGCCCCAAGAAGGAGGCTGTGGACGAGGAGCTGTACCCAGAGCACTACCGCAAGTCCTCCGAGTACATCAAGGGCAGCAACCAGGACGCCCCTGACCCGTACCGCGTGGGCCGCATCAAGGAGATCTTCTGCAACATACGCAGCAACGGCAAGCCCAACGAGGCCGACATCAAGCTGCGGATCTACAAATTCTACAGGTGAGCAGCAGCCGGGGCTGGGCTCAGACTCTGGCGGGGCCTCGGGAAGGTCCATTTTTGGAGGAGCAGCACAAGAAGGTGCTGTCTCCACCTTGCCCCGTGGTGTTCGGACAGACGTGAACTCTCCCTGCGGCTTGGCTCTGTTAACCCAGGAGTTAACCATAAGGGTCCGTCTACGCTGCAGCTAGGAGGGTGCTTCGCAGCTCAGGCAGCCAGGCCAGCCCTGTGGCCAGGATAGCATGAGCGGGCGGCATCTCAGGCTGTCTGTCTGAGGACAAACCTTCCCAGACCCCTGGGTACATACTCCAATGACGACCCTGAGCTGCAGCCGATTCTACACCCAGCTAGGCTGCCGTTTCTGGCATGCTAGATTGAGCACAGCTAGCGCATGTCTGTCTGTCTGTCTGTCTGAGCCGGGAACACACTCCCAGCTGTAGTGTAGGCACACCTAACCCAATGCTCAGTTCAAGCCTTCTGTCCAGGCTCTGCACTGTTCCCAGGTTTCCTCTCAGCCTTGCTCAGCCCACACTCTAGGGTCATCCATCAAGAGCTACTCTCGCTCTTTGTATGTCCTACTGCCTTGTCTACCAGAGCAGATCTAACGTTCAGCACCCGCTGACGGCGTGCGGGGTTTGGGGAAGCATTCCTGACTGATTCCTCTAAGATGAGACTTTACACAACAGTGGATGCTGGAAACCAAGCAGTGCACTGGGGGAAGCCAGGGTACAATGCCCTCCCCTTCCTAGTTACCCCCCTTTTATTTTACAAAAAGAAAACCCCGCTCCATAGTGCAAGTGACTTGTTGGTTGCAGGCCTGAGAACACCCACAAGTCTGTGAAAGCCAGTTACCACTCTGACATCAACCTGCTCTACTGGAGCGACGAGGAAGTGACGCTGGATTTCAAGGCCGTGCAGGGACGCTGTGCAGTGGAGTACGGCGAGGACCTGCCGGAATGTATTCAGGACTATTCTGCCAGTGGCTCTGACCGTTTCTACTTCCTGGAGGTAACGTCTGGGGGTGGGGACTAAGGCGGCGTGGCACAGCTCTGCTTTCACGTGCATGGCACCTGGGGGTTGTAGCTAACGGAGGCGCTGGCATGAGGGGTTGCTAGAACTGACTTGCCCATCGTAAATGTCCGAATCGGAATTCTGTGGCACGGGCTCCAAACTGTCCTCTGTCACAAGTCTCAGGAACCCTTTGTCCCTGCTGGTGAACGCAGTGTATCTTGCAAACCCTGCCGGGCCATGGCAGCGTCGGTTTGTAAACCCAGATTGTGGGGTGCTCGTCGTCAAAGACGCTGTTGCTGAATGCTGCTCGACTCTGCTGAGCTTTTTGACGGGAAGCAGCGTATCTGACCTGAGCAGGCCAGAGCAGTTCTCAGGGGAGTCCAAAGAGACGCAGAAAAGCCCCCTCCAATACCCACCAGAAGCATGTCGCCATCATGCAGTGGATTGCTTTGCTGTGGAGATGAGGGCCCGACCAGCTTACAGGGGGCAGTTTGCAGAATCACACGGGGGCTTGCGACCTCCAGGCCTTGACATTTCAATTGATAACTGGGGGTGTGTGGGGTCTGGTTTGTCTTATATTAAATGGAGCGACATAGTCCTCACGAAGACAGCGTTCCCCTGCAACTCCCAGACGCCAGCTCCGCTCAAAAGCTTTACGGCCGTCTGCCAGTTCTGTGCTGCTCTAACCCTTCTACTCTTTGTAGGCTTACAATGCAAAAACCAAGAGCTTCGAAGACCCTCCGAACCATGCCCGTAGATCTGGAAATAAAGGCAAAGGGAAAGGCAAGGGGAAAGGTAGGCCTGAATCATGGCGCTTTTGTCTCTTGCAACCTCTTGGTAGCTGCGTCTGCGCCGTACTATTGCACAGCTTGCCCTGAAGCTGTTGTGGAAGTGGTATTGGAAGTGAAGCAGGTGCTAGAAATGCCTGTTCGGGCTAACGGTCAGGTCTGTCGCCTGCAGCATTTTAAAGAGACGTGAAACCGTAACCCACGTCCAAACCGTCGAGTTGTTTTCTGGGTGATGTATCAGACGCCCTCGTCACGGTCCGGCCCCCCCTTGTGCTGGGCGCTGTACATTGTTGATTAGGTGTGTTACGGTAGCGCCCAGGACCCCAGCCACAGCCCAGCCCTCCTTGTGCTGGGTGCTGCACAGACTTGGAACAGAGGTGCCCTCAGCCTTGCACCTGCCCAGGCCGTCTTGCTGGTACTCGTCGCTTTGCAGTCACACGTTTGTTCTGTTGAGAACATGCTTTATTCTCTCCCTGTTGCTGCGTGAAAGACCCACACACAGAGGGGAAATGGCCAACGTACCTCCCCGGCTGGGGGTGGTGGGGACAAAGGACTGTCCAACGTTGGGAAGGTCGAGACGTTCTTCTGTTGCAGTAAACCCAGGGGAGGTCCTAGCACTAGTGAGTTAAACGGTTGTCAGCCAGGAGGGTGGCTTTAAGCTGGTGTTTTAAGTGATCTGCCTTTCAAACACGAGAAGGGAAATAGACTGGGGGGGCGGGTGTTGACTGATTTTTCTAATGCTGGGTGGTGCCAGCCGGCCCTTTGGGAGCCAGCCGCTTAACCCTTTCTTCTCTTCGTGAGACCCACAAGTGCCTGTTAGAGCGCGACCGAGCCTGCAGTTTTTGGGCTGCCCTGACCGTGGCTGGAGACCCCGTGTGCTGGCACAAACGTCTCTCCTTTCCCCACGCAGGCAAAGGCAAAGGGAAATCTGTGCCGGCCGCGGAGCAGAGTGAGCAGGGGGCCGCTGAGGTGAAACTGCCCAAACTGCGAACCCTGGATGTGTTCTCCGGCTGTGGGGGCCTGTCTGAGGGGTTCCACCAAGCAGGCAAGGAGGAGGGAGGGGGTTGCTGCAGGGATGGGGAGGAGCCTTTGTACTTGCGTCTCTTGGCTGTGAATTATTTCTAGGATAGCGGTGCCTGCAGGTCCCAGCTAGGACTGAGTCCCAGAAGGGCCCCTAGTTTCTTGGCCTTGGCAAAAATGTGTGTGACCCCCTTATATTTGCCACACAAGCCGTAGATTAACCATTAGCAGCTATCGGGGTGTTGCCAACGAATACTGGACTTCGAAGGGTGAGTGTGTGGGGGGTGAGGGAGCAGGATTTGCTTTGCTTTACAGCAGGTCGCAACATCCCCCCCACCCCACTTGTCGCTCATGACCACCTGGGGGTCGCAACCCCCATATGTAGCAAAGGCCATGGAATTCCACTGCTGATTTCCTGCCTCCAGACAGAGCCTCTGGTGCTCTCAGGCTGGGCGCTGCACAGATGCTAGTATGAATCAGTCCCTGGCCCAAAGAGCTCACAGTCTAGATAGACCCGGGGCTGGTGGGGAAACTGAGGCACAGGGCGGGAAAGGGACTTGCCCAAGGTTCGTGGCAGAGGCGGGAATAGAACCCAGACGTCCTGAATCCCAGTCCAGTGCTCCTCTCACCAGACTCTGAGCCAAACGCACACCTGCTGCTGGAAAATGACAGGGCCGAGGCCAATGGGAGTGGTGTGATGTGGTGAGGTGCCTGCTGGGAGCTTGATTCTCACACAACCTGCTGGGCCTAAAGTCCTCTGCTCCCTTTCCCTCGCCAGGCATCTCGGAGACGCTGTGGGCCATTGAGATGTGGGAGCCGGCTGCCCAGGCCTTCCGCCTCAATAACCCCGGCACCACCGTGTTCACCGAGGACTGCAACGTGCTGCTGAAGTTGGTCATGTCTGGCGAGAAGACCAACTCGCTGAGCCAGAAGCTGCCGCAGAAGGGGGATGTGGAGATGCTGTGCGGTGGCCCGCCCTGCCAGGGCTTCAGTGGCATGAACCGCTTCAACTCCCGCACCTACTCCAAGTTCAAGAACTCCCTGGTGGTCTCCTTTCTCAGGTGAGGGGCCAGGCCTGGCCGTCCGCGGCCCGGCTCCCCGTTGTCTGGGTGTGTGTGCGGCCGCTGCCATGCCTGAAAGCAGCCCCCTGCATGTGAGAATCGGAGCAGGTGGGCTCTGCCTGGGCATGCCCTGTTAGGGGAATGCAGACTGGGTCTCCAGGTGCTGCCGGTGCCCAGCGCTCTGGGCCCCAGCTCTCCTCCCCAGGCGTAGGCTGCTTGGGGCCTGGCACGACTGAATGGTGGATTTGCCAGCAGGGATGGACTACGACCACCTGTCCCTGGCATTAGGGTACGGGCCATACCTGTGGGAAACTGAGGCACGACCATGTGGGGGATGTCTTACCCCAAGGTCGAAGAGCCCAGGAATCCCAGTCCTCTGCCCCCCAGGAGGAAGAGGAGGGTGCAAGGGGCTGTTGAGGACTCTCCCAATGACCGCGTAACCGTCGGTGGGGTAGGAAGGAGGTGCAGTGGTGGGGCACCGGGTTGGGACCCGGGAGACGCTCTCTCTGGAACCTGGGGAGAACAGGCTCCCCCTGCAGCGGCTGTGCGGGTGGGAAACTGCAGTGAGCCAGTCTGTGCGGCCGAACGAGTCGGAAGCAGCATGGGAGCCATCCCTGCCGGGCCCTGGCAGACTCTAGAGAAGCCGCTCGCTCTCCGTCCCCGACCACTGTGGGGAAAACAGCTGCTGGCTCCTGGTGGGAGAGCGGGGAGAGCTCAGGGCCCAGTCGCGGCACAGCCTAGAGGGACCCGCCCGGCGTGCTGCACCGGAGTGCGGCCGGGATTGCTTGGTGCAGGCGTGTGATGGTATTTGCTGTCGCCGGCCCTGGCTGTACCCCGCAGAGCCACTGGGGCCGTTGAGGGAGCTTGCGAGCGAGTAACCAGAACGGCACAAAAAGTTCACGTAAAGCATGTGGGGAAGGGGCTAGTTCTGGCACTGGGGCTAGCCCGGCAGGAGCCCCCGGCTGCGAGCTGGTCTCTGATCTCACTCGTCCCCACGTGCAGTTACTGTGACTACTACCGGCCCCGCTTCTTCCTGCTGGAGAACGTCAGGAACTTTGTCTCCTTCAAGCGCTCCATGGTGCTGAAGCTCACCCTGCGGTGCCTCGTGCGAATGGGCTACCAGTGCACCTTCGGGGTGCTGCAGGTAGGAGCCAGGCGCCGGCCGGGATTGGGGCCGTGGGGTGGGCGCCCTGCTCCGACGGATGCCGCCTTCCTTTTCCAGCCCTGACCAGAGAGTCGACTGGGCTGAGACCCCCCACCTCTGCCAAACTTCTTCCGCTCTGGCTTGGGGTGAGAATTGGAGCAGGGTCTCCACGGGGGGACGTTCACCCACTGGACCCTTTGGAGCTGCTCCCCTTGGGACATTCCCAGTTCTGCTGCTTTCCGGGCAGCTGGTGCATCAGGCTCAGGGCACCAAGTCCCTCTCCGGTGTGCGGGGGACGCGAGCCCGTGTCAGCGTGTGCTCAGACGCTCTCCCTGCGTCCAGGCGGGGCAGTATGGCGTGGCCCAGACCCGCAGACGGGCGATCGTCCTCGCGGCGGCCCCTGGAGAAAAGCTGCCCATGTTCCCCGAGCCCCTGCACGTGTTCGCGCCCCGGGCCTGCCAGCTGAGCGTCGTGGTGGACGACAAGAAGTTTGTCAGCAATATAACCAGGTGAGCGCCTCCTTGGCTTTGCTGCACCCAGGCGTTGGGTGTGGAAGGGGCCCTTGGCACGAGGGTCCTGGCCTCCCGGCTCAAGATGTCCTGGATGCCATGGAAGGGACCAGTCTGCTCTGAGACGTGCCCCTGTCTGAAGCCGGGCGCTCAGTGATGCAAGGGTGACCTGGGACTAGCTGGGTGACACTTTCTGCATTCCTCCTAGGACGTACTCGGGTCCCTTCCGAACCATCACGGTGCGGGACACCATGTCCGACCTGCCGGAGATCAGGAATGGCGCCTCGGCACTTGAGATCTCTTACAACGGGGAACCCCAGTCCTGGTTCCAGAGGCAGATCAGGGGCTCCCAGTATCAGCCCATCCTCAGGGATCACATCTGCAAGGTGCATGCTTCCGTTGTTCAGACCGTGCGTGCCCCTCGCGGGGCAGCGGCTGCAATGGTTCGCAGTAGCACCCGGATGCCCCGACTGGGATCAAACCCCCGTTGGGCCGGGCCCTGCGTAGACACAGAACGAGAGACTGGCCCTGCCCCATAGCCCAGGGAGGGATCACAGATGGGAATGTGCGGTCCAGAGAGATTCGGTGACTTCCCCAAGGTCACACACGGTGTGTGACAGATTTACCCCCAGGTTAACCTGGCTCTGCCTGGCTCCCAGCTACCAAGCAGTGGCAGCCGCCTGCATGCTGAGACCCCGCTGTGGGGAGGGTTAGGGACGCTGGGGTCGGTGGGCTGCGGCAGGGAGGTAAGGCTGGATCCTGGGTTTGGCCTTGCAGGATATGAGTGCGCTGGTAGCAGCTCGGATGAGACACGTTCCCCTGGCCCCGGGCTCAGACTGGCGTGACCTGCCCAACATCGAGGTGCGGCTGTCGGACGGCACCACCACCCGGAAGCTGCGGTACACTCACCATGAGAAGAAGAACGGGCGCAGCAGCACGGGAGCGTTACGGGGGGTGTGCTCCTGTGCGGAAGGTACGGGGCTTGTGCTCGCAGATTGTTGGGGAGGCAGAGAATTGCCCAAGAAAGAGCTGGTGCGCGGGAATACTGCTGCAGGGCCCAGTCACCAAGGGGTGCTTCCGGGGAGAGGCACTGGAACTGTCCTGGGGGAGGTGGGGCCTGCCAAGTACTTCCCCCTTGGAGACTGAGACCCCTTCTCATTCTAATGAGCAAAGACTGCATCTGCTGTTCTCGCACCCATGCCTAGTCTTTGTTTTCTGTTTTCATCTTGGGGCAGTGAGTTCCACAGGTTAAACACAATGTGTAAATTCCATGCTGCTTAATTCCTAGGGTTCCGTGTCCGCCCGGCTTCTTACCGATCCTCCCCTCTAGACCCCTCCTTGGCCCCTAGTTCAGAGCAAGGCTCAAGGGAAATCCCTGCACTCTGTTCTGTCCCCCAGGTAAACCGTGTGACCCTGCAGACCGACAGTTCAACACCCTCATCCCCTGGTGCCTGCCCCACACTGGCAATCGGCACAACCACTGGGCCGGGCTGTATGGGCGGCTGGAGTGGGATGGATTCTTCAGCACCACCGTCACCAACCCGGAGCCCATGGGCAAACAGGTGCGTGGGTGCGTCCCTTAGGGCAGCTGCCAGCCGGGCGATTGGGGTAAGACCCGGGGCTGCTGCTGTGTTTGTGGAAGGGGTTTAAAGACGGGGTGTGAGGGAGCAGAGACCCCACTGGATGTCGCTGCATAGCTTGTTGCCGTGGGTTAAATCACCAGTGAGCAAGATGAACTCTTGCGCCGGGACCAACCGCGGCAGCCCTTTCTCTAGCATGTGCGCTGTAGGGAACGGAGCAGCTTCTCCCCTGGCACCTCCTTTCTTGCTGCCGCACTCAGGACGTTTGGCTCCCAAGGGATTTGGTCTTTGGTCTCAGTTCGCGGTTCCCTTTCCCAGGGCCGAGTGCTTCATCCGGAGCAGCACCGGGTGGTGAGCGTGCGGGAGTGTGCGCGGTCCCAGGGCTTCCCTGATACCTACAGACTGTTCGGGAACATCCTGGACAAGCACAGGCAGGTGAGTGTTGGCTCCCGCGGGAGATACTCGTGAGCGGGGGACGAAGCCCTGGGGGAGCCGGGTTTTCCAAGTGTATGTGTTTGCACACAGCGCAGTAGTTCTGAGCAGATCCAGGCCTGGTCCTCCCCCTCCACTCCTCCGTTCACATCCGTGCGAAGTGGCTGTGTGCATGAGTGAGCACACAAGGCGCAGTGTGATGGAGGGTCAGAGCCCCTGCCTTTAACACAAGGCTGAAGTAAGGAGCCCCGGGACCTTCCGCTGGCAAATCGGAGGCTACTCTGGGCTGCTTCTGCAGTGGGATGCCCAGATCAGGAGAGAAGCTGGCTCAGAATGAGGTCGTGGGGCGTGATCGCTGCAGGTGCCACGAAAGCTGTGCTGCTGTTAAACCATGTCCCCTGGCCTGGATCAGCACGGAAGGGCTGAGCCCGTGTGAGCTCACCGCTGCCCCGCTTCTCTTCACAGGTGGGGAACGCAGTGCCTCCGCCTCTGGCGAAATCCATCGGGTTGGAGATCAAGTCGTGTGTGTTGGCGAAAATGAAAGAGGGTGTCACAGGTATCTCTGGGCTCGGTGGGGCGACTGGCCTCCTTTAGCTGGAAATTGCTGCTGTACACTCCAGTACAGCTGCCCTGCCGCTGGCCCAAACCCGCCAGCACGAGAGCAGCTGTACCTGGGCTGTGCTGCTTGGTGCATCTGGGTTATTGGCCAAAGATGGGAGCGTCTGGTCTGTAACGTACGGCCCGCTGATCGGAGCGCGGCACTCTGGAACTGTCGGCTGCCCCATGTCTTCAGTGCGTGCTGCCTTGTGACGCCGTACCAGGCTGGAATTGCAGCTTAGTAACCTGCCCTTCCCGGGATCACGGCTTGCTTTCCAGCTGGTGCTGGCGTGCTCAGCCCTCCCGTCCATCAGAGCAGCTCTCTCTCGGTTGTCACGATCAGACGGGAAGTACATTCTGAAAGGCAGGGGAGGAACATCGTAGAAAGGGGCCAGTGCTGAAATGGAAGCTGTTACGGGGACTCTGCTGTCAGCCTGCCTTCTGGGCCAATGGTGTGTCTTGTTCCTTCACAGATACCAGCAAACCAGAAAAGATGGAAATTGCAGACTAACTTGTCAATCTTCCATCTGTGCGTCCCGGCACCTGGACTCCCAAACATGCACTGATTTTTTGTTTTGTTCGTTTTCCGACATGATGAGAGGTGTCTCTCTGTTCAGCTGTACTCGTGACCAGTGTTCGTCTCCTTGACTGACCTTGGAAGCTGTATGTGATGGTCAGATTATCAACTAATCATCATTTTAGTGATCAGCTGTGCAGTGCCCCCACCATGCTGTCTGGATTTTAAGGATGATGATTTTATTATGCATTGTACTGGAAATAATCAACCACTTTATACAAGTGGAAATTAATACTTTATGTAGTTTTATATGTTGTAATATTTCTTCAATAAATCTCTCCTATAAATTATACCCTGGGCGACTCTCCTGCTTCCCCTTCCTGGCGCTGGCGTCTACACGGAGAGAGGCGACTTCTGCTTTGTTTGTGCGTCTGCTAAGACACACGAGCCCAGCAAGCCCCGGCGTGGCTGGAGTGTGCGTGACGGAGGAGCCCCTCCCGCTCCAGCATCCATGCTGCCCTTTCCTTTAGGCGAAAGCCGCGAATGTGTGAGACCCTCCACGAGCCGTGAGAGCCGGCAGCCAGGGGCTGTGCCCCCCCAGCTCTCCCCCCACACCAGGTGCAGCTCCCAGCATGCAGTGCGCCCTCCCCCCGCCAGGTGCAGCTCCCAGCATGCAGTGCGCCCCCCCCCCCCCGGCCAGGGGCAGCTCCCCGCATGCAGTGCGCCTCCCCCCCCCCCCCCGGCCAGGTGCAGCTCCCAGTATGCAGTGCGCCCTCCCCCCCCCCGGCCAGGTGCAGCTCCCAGCATGCAGTGCGCCCCCCCCCCGGCCAGGTGCAGCTCCCAGCATGCAGTGCGCCCTCCCCCCGGCCAGGTGCAGCTCCCAGCATGCAGTGCGCCTCCCCCCCTCCCGGCCAGGTGCAGCTCCCAGCATGCAGTGCGCCCTCCCCCCGGCCAGGTGCAGCTCCCAGCATGCAGTGCGCCGTTCAGCCAGGCCAACGGCCGGGCCGGGCAGTGCGGTCACTGCTCCCAGCATGCACTGCGCGCCAGCGAGCCCGCAACTACTCCCATGACGCCCCGCGGCCGCGCTGTGATTCCCCTTCCGGCTGCCAGGGCGGCTGTGCGGGCCCGGCTTCCGGGGGACGCTCTAGCCCAGCCGAGACTCGCTGCCCCGCCGCTTCCGCTTCCGGTCTGCGCAAGCGAGGCCGACTCCGAGTCTTGCTGCTGCCTGGGCCGCCGCCGCCGCGATGCCGACGGGGGACTACGAGTGAGGGGGGCCGGGGCGGGGGGAGCCCGGCGATTCGGGCGGGGCTCGGGCGGGTTCAGGGCAGGGGGGCGGCGGGGTCCTGCGGGCTGGGGGGGCCGGAGGTGGGGGGCGGGGCGGGGCGGTGCTCGGCGCTGCCGGTCTCTGACTCTCTTTGTCTCGCAGCTCGAAGCCCAGCTGGGCCGACCAGGTGGAGGAGGAGGGAGATGACGGTGAGAAGCCCCCGCCCCCCCCCCGGGCACCCCCAGAATCGCGTCCTTCTGCCCCAGCGCAGGCCCCGCCCCCCGCGGGCCCCTCCGCTGTGGGGCGCGGCAGAGCCCAGCGAAGCGCGGCCGGGGCTGCTCATGTAACGTCTGTGCTGGGGGGGGCGGGCCCGGGGCAGCTCTGGGCGCTGCTGCTTGTGGCGATTCCCGTGGGGCCTCCCGAGCCTGCTGGGACGTCAGACGCGCGGTCGCCACGGGGCTCTGCCGCAGGCCTGGCCTGTGCCCTGCCCAGTGCAGCCTCTCCCAGCCCCGGGCGGGGGGTTCGTTCCACTCCGCCACCCCCCTTCCAGCCGCTCCGAGACCTCGCGGAGCCGTGACTGCTGCTTCCCCTGACAGACAAATGCATCACCAGCGAGCTGCTGAAGGACCTGCCCCTCAGCGGGGGGCTGAAGGACCTGCCCCTCAGCGGGGGGCTGAAGGAAACCCCCCCGACTCCCGACCTGAGTGCAGATGTGGAGCTGCTGAAAGCAGGTAAGAGCTGAGCCGGGGGCGTGGGACCCCCCCTCCCCCAGGGAGCAGTTCGGTCACACAGCTGTCTCACCAGCCTTCCCCTCTGCAGGTCCCCTCCCGCCCCCGAAAGAGCTGATCGACGGGAACATCAAAACCATCACCGAGTACAGGGAGGAGGAGGATGGGCGCAAGGTGAAGGTGAGTGGTGGGGCTGGGGGTCGCTCCAGGCTGGTGTCCCCCCAGTACCCACCGTGGAATCCATTGGGTCCAGCCCAGCTCGTTCCCTCCCCCCGCGGGCAGAGTCGCTCCGCACAGCCCCTTCCTGGCCAGGATTGTACATCCTGAGCAATGGGGCTCCCCCGGCTGGGCAGGCCTTGTCCCCTCCGTTTTCTGCTCGTTGTGCGGAGCTGCGGTGTTCACACCCTGCGGGGATCCTCCATCCCGTTGGAAGGCAGGTGAGGCTGGGCAGGGTGGAGCCTGGACCTGGAGCGAAGCAGCCGAGTGTGTCTCCAACTGAAGCATCTGGTTGCACTCCCAGTATCACCCGCCCCCCGGGCACACTGACCCGCCTGGCCTCCGTGACACTCAGCGGCTGGTACTGTCGTCCCTCTGCAGATCATCCGCACCTTCCGAATTGAGACCAGGAAGGCCTCCAAGGCCGTGGCGCGGAGGAAGGTGAGTGGGCTCTGTGCTGGGATAGCAGGGCCACGAGGGGTTAATCCCCCCAGGCCGTTTGCGGGGGGTGGTGGGGTGGTGTTAGCAGCTGTCTAAGCAGGGAGCTGGGAAATCCCCTCACCAGGGCTCTGCCTCGTCCTGGAGAAAGCGCCCCTCTGGCTGCCAGGTCCCCCTTGTCCCTCCAGTTCTGTGTCCCCTCCTCCCAAATCCCCATTGCTCCCCGGGAAGCCCCTTGGGCTGGGCACTGGGGGCTTTGCCCTTTTCTCTTCTTGCTGCTGAGCTGTGTCAAGGGGTCTGAGCCAGCGGGGCTTTCCTGTGGTGGGGGAAGCATGGTACGAGGGGGGGTCCCATCGACTCCCCAAGTCCCGGTTCTGACCGTCGTCTCTCGCCCAGAACTGGAAGAAATTCGGCAACTCTGAGTTCGATGCTCCTGGCCCCAATGTGGCCACGACCACTGTCAGCGATGACGTCTTCATGACCTTCATCACCAGCAAGGAGGTGAGGGGGAGGGGTGCAGTAGGTGTCTGGGTGGCTAATGGGATCTCTAGGGGGTCTTGGGTGGGGGGAGGGCACAGCGGCTCCTGCAGCATTTGAAGGGGCCTTCTGCGCATTCCTGCGTGTGGGGCTGGGGCTGGGGGTGCCGCTCGCTGGCTGGGATGCTCTGGGGCAGGGGGAAGGGAAATGCTGATTCGCCAGCTTTGGGGAATGGGCGGGGGATGTGGGAGCCCCAGTGGAGGGTTGGGGCTCCCTCGTGCTGGTGCCCCACTGCTGGGCGGGACTGGAGTTTGGGGTTTCCCATAGTTGGTGGCCCCACCCTGAGGTGCGGGTGGAGTTTGGGGTGCCCCCCCCAGGCGGGGATGGCTCCTTGGGTCTGACAGCTCCGCCCTCTTGCCGCAGGACCTGAACTGCCAGGAGGAGGAGGACCCCATGAACAAGCTGAAGGGCCAGAAGATCGTGTCGTGCCGGATCTGCAAGGGCGACCACTGGACGACGCGCTGCCCCTACAAGGACACGCTGGGCCCCATGCAGAAGGAGCTGGCCGAGCAGCTGGGCCTGTCCACGGGCGAGAAGGAGAAGCTCCCAGGAGGTGCTGGTTGCCCCGGGGGGGGGCAGGGTCACTGCATGGGGGGCAAACAGGGCAGGTGGGAGCCGGAAGGTACAATGGGGGCACACCTGATTGACCGAGGGATAGGCAGAGGGAGCCGGGCGGGGGTGCAGCAGGGCTCCCCAATGAAGGCTGAGGGGTAGGCAAGTGCCTAGAGGCGGGGCAGGGAGGGGCAGTGGATGATGCGGCTCTGCCCCGTGGCCCGTCTTAGGCACGGCCGCTCGACTCCGCTGATGGTGTGGAGGTTTCTGCGTCTTGCTCTCTAGATCTCGGGTAACTTGCACCCTTTGTAAACGCACTGTATTTCCAAGCCCCTTCCGCGGCTGTTTCGCTAACGGTTCGCCCTGGCACCCGCGCGGGATGCTGGCTCTGCTCCGGAACGTGGTGACGCATCCCACACATCTGTGTGTGCAGGGCCCTTTGTCCCGCGGGAGGGGCAATACCTGGGAGCCGTGGGTCCTGCCCTGCCTTTCCCCCAGCTCGGGTTTGCTGCCTTTCCTTCCCTTGGCTGCTGCTGCTTTCACTTCCACGGTTCGCTGGTGGGCAGCTATTTCCGCTGGCTCCCATTTCAGGTCCCCCATCTGGTGCTGACGCGCTGCTTTCTCAGCCTCCTTCGTGCAGCCTCCGGTCGGGCCACTTCCAGCTTCGTGGCAGTTCTGCTGTTGCTCATTTTTGTATTTTTTCATTCTGCCGCTGCCTCACCCAAAGTAAACGAACAGCAAACCCCAGCCTGGAGCCTCTTCCCAGGCAGCTCGCTCTGAGTCACGTAAAACTCTGCTCTGCCAGGGCTTGAAGTGTGGACCTCAGCCAGCCACTGGGGTGTAAATCCTGCAGGCAGCTGCGCCGCTGTGTTACCCCTCTGCAGCGACCCGCAGCTAGAGCAGAGCCTGCATGACCCCTCCCTGCCGCCCCAGCAAACTCCCGAGACTTCTGCCAGTCCAACCCCTCCCCTCCCCCCCCAGTAACATTCAGTGAACCCCAGTTCCCGAGAGGTCTCTGCAGTGTCCACTCCAGCTCCCTAGACACTCAGAAAGGAGCCAAGTCGCTGTCTGCAGAGACAGCGCAGCAGCCTGGTGGCTTGGCGGAGGACGCCCCTCCCTTCAGCACGGCAGCACAGAGCTGGTTTGTGGTCACGCCAAGCATGTTTATTAACACAGAACATGGGTTCAGTAATGCTGAGCCAGCGAGAAGACAGGCCTGTGTACAAACAGAGCAGAACCGAACTCGCAGCGCTCCACTCTCAGCTTTCTCCTCTGCATCCAGCTGAGCCTGGGGGGTGCAGACCTGTCCCGCCGTGGTGGACACCCCAGACAAAGTCCCTCTGTCCGGCTGCTTGTTCCTGTCCTTGTCCTCACCCTGCTTCAGCCCCGGGCACGGCCCCCTCGATTGGCTTGATCACTTCGGTCGCCTAAGGCGCAGAGGTCCTGCTGTTGGCAGCAAGCTGCGGTGCCTGGTCCCTGGCTGCCGCCACAGCAGATTGGAAGAACGTCTCAGCGCAGGACTCGTCACGCCTGCCAGCGGGTCGCCGCTGACTCTAGATCTTGGGATGCCACTTGGCTCCCTTCGCCAGCTGGCGTACAGGGGCTCTGAGGGTCACGGGGGAAGGGTGTAGCGCCCTCTCCAGTGCTGGCTGAGGGGTGGGGGAGCCAGGAAAGGGGTGCAATGGGGGGTGGGTTGGGATCTGGGCACTGCTCAAATGCCCTGTGTTTCCTGCTCTCCCAGAACCGGAGCCGGTCCAGGCCCAGCAGAGCAAAACGGGGAAATATGTCCCGCCCAGCCTGAGGGATGGCGCCAGCCGCCGCGGGGAGTCCATGCAGCCCAACCGCAGGGGTAAGTGCCTGGGCCCGGGCGGGCTGCAGACCAGCCAGCCTTTCCGCTTATCAGTACTGGCATGGGCAGCCTGGACTGCTGGGTCCCTTCCCCAGCTCTGTGCCTCGGTTTCCCCCGTGAGTCAGGCAGGATCGGTTCCTGCTCTTCCAGCTGCCTGGGCTCTGGCAGCGCCACAGCGCTGACCCGGCCTCGCTGCTGGCTCCTCTAACCCACCCCCCTCTCCCCAGCCGACGACAACGCCACCATCCGTGTCACCAACCTGTCGGAGGACACGCGGGAGACCGACCTGCAGGAGCTTTTCCGCCCCTTCGGCTCCATCTCCAGGATCTACCTGGCCAAGGACAAGGCCACAGGGCAGTCCAAGGTGAGCCCCACGGGGGAGGTATGGGCGGCTGCATCTCCTGGCAGAAGACCCTGGCTGTGCCAGGCGCTGGGGCACTGTCCCACAGCCCCCACTCGCTCGGTGGGGGGAGGGAGAGTCCCCACCCTGCTCTGCTCTGCTCTCACCACCTGCTTCCTCCCCCAGGGCTTTGCCTTCATCAGCTTCCACCGCCGGGAGGACGCCGCCCGCGCCATCGCTGGCGTCTCCGGCTTCGGCTACGACCACCTGATCCTCAATGTGGAGTGGGCAAAGTGAGTGCCAGGCCAGGGGGTGGGGGGTCCCCAGCGACGTGCCCGGGTCTCCCCTTGGGCTCCCGCCCTGCCCAGGGGCTGCCACGCTGGCCATGTGGGGGTAGGAGGTTAGAGGTGGGTGTAGAGCTGCCCCGCTGGCTGCGTGGGGGTAGGAGGTTAGAGGGGGGGTGTAGAGCTGCTCCGCTGGCTGCGTGGGGGTAGGAGGTTAGAGGGGGGGTGTAGAGCTGCCCCGCTGGCCGTGTGGGGGTAGGAGGTTAGAGGTTAGACGGGGGGTGTAGAGCTGCCCCGCTGGCCGTGTGGGGGTAGGAGGTTAGAGGTTAGACGGGGGGTGTAGAGCTGCCCCGCTGGCCGTGTGGGGGTAGGAGGTTAGAGGTTGGGTGTAGAGCTGCCCCGCTGGCCGTGGGGTAGGAGGTTAGAGGTTAGACGGGGGGTGTAGAGCTGCCCCGCTGGCTGTGCGGGTTAGGAGGTTAGAGGTTAGACGGGGGGTGTAGAGCTGACCCCCTGGCCGTGGGGTAGGAGGTTAGACGGGGGGTGTAGAGCTGTCCCGCTGGCCGTGTGGGGGTAGGAGGTTAGACGGGGGGTATAGAGCTGACCCCCTGGCTTCGTTCCCATTCTAACCCCCTTTTTCCCCCTCGCAGACCCTCCACCAACTGAGGCGGTGCCTGCTGCTGCTCTGGGAATGGCCAGCTGCCCTGTAACCAGAGACTTGGTCACTAATAAAGGTTCATCCCAGCTGGGTGTGTGGGGGCCTCACTTCCTCCCCCACCCTGCAGCCCACCCGTCAGAGGGAAGCAGGGAGGGGCTGGACCCAGCCTGCAGCAGAGCCTGCTCACATGGCTGCAGCAGCGGGTCTCAGCCCCCAGGTCCCTGCCACTGCCGCCAAGCAGGCAGGAAGCTGGGGGTTTGCAGGGCCCCGGCAGCAGCTCGGATCATGTCTGCCCCGGCTCTGACTCAGCTGCCAGCGTCCCAGCCCGTGGCCAGGCACTGGGAGCAGAGTCAGCAGCACGTGGGGCACGCGTGGCTGCGGTGATGTGCACAGGAACAGGCTGAGTGCTGGGGCGAGGAGCCTGCCCCGCTCTGAGCTCTGGCCCCTGCCTTCGCAGGGGTGCAGCTGATCTCCCAGGAGCCCCACATCCAGCCCTGAGCGCTGAGCCTGCTCTGCATGTTCATCCGGCCCAGCGGGCTGGACAGGCGGGGAAGGGGGGTGATCCTAGGGCATTGCGTCTGCGGCACCAGTGGGGGGCTGATTCCCTCCCAGTGCCGTGAGCTGGGGGGGGTCAGTTGCAGCCTTTAGCGCCACTCTCTCGGGTGCCTTGTCCTGGCCCTGCCCGCGGGGGGTGCTGCAGCAGCCCCGCATGCTGTCCGCCAGGGCGGCGTAGAGCAGGGGGTGGGTGCAGATGTTGAGGGTGACCAGGATCTTGCTGAGCTGGTAGGCAGAGTGGACGAGCAGGGCGCGCTGGCAGTCCTGCACCCTGGCCGCCAGGCGCAGGCCCAGGTTGAGGTTGCGCAGGATGTGGTAGGGCAGGTAGGAGACGGCGTAGAGCGCCACCCCCACGCTTACTAGCCCCCCCACCTTGCGCTTCTCCAGCGGCGTGATGTTGGGGTTGCGGCAGACGGTGCGGAAGATGGCCGCGTAGGAGAAGAGGGTGAGCAGGAAGGGCAGGGCGCAGGCCAGGGCTGCCAGGCAGAGGCTGTAGGGTAGGTACGTGGGCAGCTGCGCGTCCGTGGCGCTGCCCAGGCACTCGGTGCTGTTCTCACGGGTCCTCAGTGTCGAGAAGTGCAGCGTGGGGGCGGAGATGGCCCCCACCAGCAGCCAGACGGCGCCGCTCAGCAGCTTGGCGTGGCGGGACTCCAGCCGCCCGTGCACCAGGAAGGGGTGCACGATGCCCAGGTAGCGGTTGAGGCTGATGCAGGTGAGGAAGAAGATGCTGCCGTACAGGTTGCAGGTGAAGAGGAAGCGTTCCAGCTTGCAGAGGGCCAGGCCGTAGCGCCAGTGCTTGGGGGGGTAGTAGTAGATGGCCAGGAAGGGCAGCGAGAGGGCGTAGAGCAGGTCGCTGACGGCCAGGTTGAAGGAGAACACGATGCCCGTGTGCCAGCGGCGCTCGCAGGCCACGAAGCGATAGACGGCGAAGGAATTGCCGGCGAAGGCCAGCAGGAACTCCAGCGCCAGCGCCGGCCACATCCCCTCCTGGAAGGTACTGAAGGAGCCATTGCAGGACCCCTGCCCTGCAGCAGCCATCCTGGGGCGAAGCGAGGGGGAGGCTGGGTTAGTGCCCTGCGCCTGCAGCCCAGCCCTGGGGGGAGGGGGCCACTGTCACCCCAGCGCAGCGTGGGAATCTCACACATCAGGCTGCTGCCTCGGAGAATGAGTCACAGGGCGGGTGGAGGCAGCAGCGCTAGGCGGGCGAGTCTGCCCCCAACCCACAGGGCTTCCTGCCACTGGAGGAACGCGGGGACCAGCCGAGCCTTGGCCCCATGCAGCCTGCGTAAGTTGGAGCTACTCGAACAGGCGGGTTTCTGGGCCAGGGCCTGCAGCTGCACCATCCCCCCCCCCCACCCTGGGCTACAGCCCAGCCAGCACTGGGCAGGACCCCCCCTTCCACAGGGGGAGATCCTCAGCTGGTATCAATCAGCACGCGCACCATGGGCGGGAGCTTCCAGCCAGCCAAGGCTGAGCCCCAGGGGTCAGGCAGCAGGGCTCTGGTGGTTCATGGGGCCCTGGCTGGGAGCAGCACATGCATGGCGGGGCCCCCCAACCCCAGGCAGGAATTGCCCTGCACCCAGGCCGGGAGTGAACAGACCCAGGCAACCAGCCTGAGACTTCTTACGCTGCCCCAGGCCCCGGCCCCACACTCACCTCTCCTCCGGCGGCAGGACCAGCTCTGGTGATGCAGCCAGGCCCGTTTCCTGCACCCGTGAGCTGTCTCCGCAACCCCCCCCTTTGCGCACATTTAAGGCACCCAGCCTGGAGGGCGGGGCTCTAGGGTTAGCACCATCCCCACCCTCTGCAGCCACTACCCAGGTGCAGGGGAGGGCCCTCAGGGGGGCAGGAGCTACCCCCCCACCCACCCCCTATCAGAGCTGGCTGCAGTGTGGCATCACGCCTGGGTGCCCACGGCAGGAAGGCAGGGCTGAGCCCCCTCCAGGAGAAAGGTGCCCCCACCTCACCTGGTGGTGCTTGAGTGGGGCTGACCTGGGCAGGGAGCAGCAGCGCAGGCCCCACCACAGGCAGGGGACAGAAGCCGCTGCCCACAGCCTCGAGGAGGAAGCTGCCCAACTTCCCCCTAGGCAGCCAGTGCCCCAAGGACTGCTTCCCCCACACCAGCAGGGAGGGACAGGAAGCAGCTGGGGGAGGGGGGGAACGGAGGACGAGCACAGACCGTCTTGCCCACAGAGAACCTCAGAGGTTGGCGGCGCAGCCCGGCACAGACAGACAAGGGGGATGCAGAGCCGTGTATTGCCCAACAAGTCAGTACAGGCCGAGGGCCCTGGGACGCCCGCCCGAGGCTGTGGCCAAGGCAGAGTCCTGGAGGGCTAGTGCCGCCCCTTAGTGGTGGTGCTGCGCCTCTGCCGGGCACCTTGGCCCTGGGCTGCCTGCTTCCTCCACAGCCTTTTGAACTTCGCCCCAAGGACCCTGGGGCTTCGCTTGGCTGCCGGCTGCCCCGCCTGCCTGGGTCCTTTCAGCTTGGGACTCTGGGCTCCTCGCCGCTTCCTGGGCCCCTTGCAGCCCCCTGCGTCCTTCTGCTGCCCCGGCCCCTGCGTGCTCCCCCTCTCCCTCTGCCGCCTGGGGTCTCTGGGGCCACGCCAGCCCCTCTGCGGCTGGCCAGGGCCAGTGGCTCTCCTGTGCTTCGCTCTGCCTGGGTCGGGGCTGGCGGGCTGCTCTCCAGCCTGGCCGGTTCTGAGTCTCTTGCTGGGCTGGGGGGAGCGCTGGGGCCTGTGTTTCCTCTTGGTGCGGTGGGGAAACAGATCTAGAGAAGCGGGAGAAAGGGGCAGGAGTCAGGATCCGGGGTGGGCAGGGCAGATCAGCTGCCGGGGTTCCAGGGCCCACGGTGGGTTACCAGAACCAACCCCAGGCGATACAGCATCAGGTGACGGGCTTGGTGGGCAGGGCTGGTTGCCGACAGGACCCACCCCCCTTCCCACAACTAGGCTGCGATTCCGGCGGGTGCTGGGATGCCGGGGCGAGGCCTGGGACAGGCTGCGCGGCAGAGGACAGGGTGGTGCCGAGGGATGGGCGCATCAGTGCGTTTACTTTGAACTGACATCAGAGCACGCTCAGCGAAATCCGCATCATCAGCTGCGCCCGGCGCTGAGACCCTGCCCCGGGCCCGTGTCCTGCGCTGCGCGGCCGGGGGCAGGCGGTTCGCGTCTCACCTTCGTCCGGCTCCTCGCCCACTGCCTGTCGGTAATATTCCACGTCGTCGTCTGATTGGTCAGCCGGGTCCTGGTCCTCCGGCAGCCCAGGATCCTCAGCGTCGCTGTCGCCGTCCTCCCCCTGCCGCTGCTTCCTCTGTATCCCTGCCAGGCTCTGCTTCCTGTACCCCAAAGCGCCAGCATCAGCCCCGGGGGCACTACAGCTCCCAGCATGCACTGCTCCGCCAGGGGCAGGGCCAGGTGGCAGTGCAGTGCAGGCTGGGAAATGCAGTCTCAGGGACGGCAGCCATCAGGCAACCTCAGACCCTGCTGGGGCTCCTGGCATGTCTCCCTCCAACCCCCTCCAGCTGCTGCCCCCCCAGCCTGGCCCCCCCCAGACAGGACAGTGCTGGGGGAGCTCCCGCTCACCTGTGGGCCTCCCGCTGCTCCTTCTTGCGCTGCACATCAGCCTCCTGCCTGCGCCGCCGCTCCGCCTTCAGCTGCAGCTTCTCCTCCTTCCTGGCCAGGGCTGCCCGGAGCTGCTCCTCCGTCCTGTGAACTGGGGGCAGGGGAAGAAGGGGGGATTCAAACCCACAGCCTGCTGGCCAAACAGGACTTGGGGGGGGGCGGGGCAGAGGCACTTACTGAAGCTGTGGTAGAGCACGTTGCCCTGGCTCAGTCCTTCCTCCACCTTGACGAGCTGCAGGGTTATTCGGGGCCCGATCTGCGAGGAAGGTGACAGAATCCATCAGACAAGGGCAGGCCCCCAGCCAACCCCACCCCCTGTCCCAGCCCCCTTACAGCGGGGTGTCCAGTCGGAGTCTGCAGGGGGCTCTGGGGTGTGGAGGCCCCTGGCCCAGCCCCACGGCTGGGTCAGACTATAGCTTTGAAGATCACGGTTCTATCAAGGTCTCTCTCTGTTGTCATCACAGACGGCGCCCCCGCCCACCACTGAGTCGCCCCAGCCCCCTGGCCCTGGCCGCAGCACGCACCTCGGTCAGACGCACGGCACTCTGCTGGGCCTTCATGTTCCCCCGGCCCGCGTAGGCCTGGGGCAGCTCCAGGATATTGTGGGTCCCATCCTGCTCGGCCTCGCTTTCCGACAGGTTAATGTCCCTGTGGGGAAAACACGGCAGGTCACAGGACAAGCTGGCACTGCTCTGCTCTACACACGACACCCCACTCCTCTCCCAGAGCTGAGGAGAGAACCCAGGAGTCCGGGCACCCAGCCCCTCCTGCCCTAAGCCACTCTCCGCCCCAGTGTAGAAGTGCAGCTCAGAAGCCTTTTCTCCCACCTCCCTGCCCTGTGGGCATGACGCGTCTCCCCAGGCGACGAGCCCCGGCTTCGCCAGCCCAGAGGGCCCAGACGGCAGGGAGTGATGCAGGGCAAGACACCTGCCAGTGCAGCAATGGGCCGGGCCGCCAGGCGCTGCACACAGCCGCAGTCTCAAACCCTGGCCCGGTCCCACGCAGGGCCCAGCACTCACTTGACCAGCAGCTCACTGATGTCCTCCAGCCGGCTCATGTTCGGGAACTTCTCCTGCAGCAGCTTCTTGAGGCCTTTGCTCACGCCCACGGGCACCACCTTTAGGCTGCTGGGGGGGAGCAGAGGGGGGAGGGGTCACGCACCAGGTCATCGGGATCCACAGGGAGCAGCTCCAGGTTGGGGGTCTCTGGGAGCAGGAGGGGCCGGGAGGGACCCAGCTCCCGACACTGGAACGAATCACAGGGCCCAGGGGCAGCAGGCATTGTCCAGCCCATCGCGTCTGCCCACCTGGGTGGCTCAGCGATGGCAGGGGACTGCAGTGTGATTCGAACCCAGCACGCCCAGCTGCCTGAGCTGGCCTTTCCCCACGCGCTGCCGCTCGGCTCTTGCAGGCCAGGGGCTGGACCAGCGGAGAAAGGAGCACAGCGCACGCCGGTGGTGTTTCCCCAGGAGTTTGTCCTGGGAGGGGCCTGGAGCCCCCAGCTCCACCCTGAAAGACGAGCCCCGTGTGGGACGCGCCCAGAGGGAGCCGGTCGGGGTCAGCCCCATGCTCTGAGGCACCAGAGATTCAGGGCACACCCCAGGAAAAAACCAAAGAGCAGCTGCTCAAAGGCAGCAAGCTGCTAGTGTCTGTCTGGCCGCAAACCCCGCTGGTGCATCAGAGCGTTTACTTTAGGATGAAATCACAGATTCATCATCAGGCTATACTCTCATCAGCTGCATCCAGGCAGAACTGCTGGGGTCGCCTGCTGAGAAGGAGAGCTCCCTTTCCCCTCGCACACCCTGGGTGATCACCCCGTGCCCAGGCCCCGACCGTCCCCAGCGCAGACACTTACTAGTGGCGGAAGTCCAGGAGCTGGGTGTCCGCGTTGTAGCTGATCAGCAGGCACCGCTTGATGGCGTTGAGATTGACCTGGGGTGGGGCGGAGCAGCGCGGCAGTCACCGCGCGAGACAAGCACCAGCACAACGGTGCTTCTCCCACCCCTGCCAATGAATGTCAGCCCACAGGGACCCCCATGCTCCATGCAACACAGGCTGGGGGGCCTCAATCACCCCTCCCCTCTACTCCTCAAGTCCCAGGATGGTCTCCCTTGGTCCTGCGGGGCCTCCCCCCCATGCACCCACCTTGTGGACATTGATGGAGGGGAACATGTTCTGGAACATGGTGGCCATCAGCTTGACGTGCATCTGCGGCAGGCCGAAGTTGTTGAGCACCAGCAGCGGGTGGTGCGTGAACTGCTGCTCGTGCATGCGGTGGCGTTTCAGGGATGACACCACGTCCTTGATGAGTGAGTACTGGAGGGGAGGGGAGAGCAGAGCAGGGGGTTGGGGGGCCAGCGAGAGGCAAGGGGGAGCAGGCTTTTGCTGCCCCAAGGGCAAGTTTGCTCTGTGCTGCTTAGGTGGGCCAGGGAGGAAGCATCATGTCTCTAGGTTCCACGGACACTTGGCATCCCCAGCGTGTTCCCTGCAGCACAGGGTGGGGGCAGGGCAGCGGCAGGATCACGGCCCGGGTAGCCCCTGCCCGTCACAGGCCCGGCTCTGACCTCTCTGGCCAGGGACAGAGTCTGTCACCCACGAGCCAAGCAAGTGCAGCTGGCCCGGGATGTAAGGCTGGCTCTAGCTAACCCCAAACTAACGGGTGGTGGCAGCTCCGGAACCCCAGCGGACGTGCCCAGCACCCACCTGCGTGACTTTGAAGGTCAGTGTTGGGCCTCCAGGGAGACGGAGGAGTTTCTGCAAGAGAGACAGACAGACAGACAGACACGGGGTCAGGGCCGGGTAAGGCCAGCACCACAGCACCCGCCCACCACGGCAGCGTCAGACTCGGCGCCGAGCAGGCTGCCAGAGTCCGCTCCTCTCGCTCTGCCCAGCGGGATGGGTGCATCAGTGCGTTTACTTTGAAACTGAAATCACAGCGTGTGCTCAGTAAGATTTGCTTCATCAGCTGCATCCAGCGCTGGGCCCTGCCACGGGAGACGCCCGGGGGAAGGAACATCAGGGGCTAGAAATGGGGGGGCCTCGCTGCAGTCCAGCTGGGCGCCGCGCTACGCAGCCCCGTGTTTGTGCTCTGCACCAGGCTGCGGGGGAAGGTGGTGGCAGCACAAAGAGGCTCACTGAGCTAGCAAAGGCCCCCGGCAGACCCCTGCCAGCCGGGGGAAAGGCCTGCCCCTTCCTGGCCACGGGGAGCTGTCCCGTTCTGGCAGGGCACAGAGCCAGGGGGCTGAGGGCTTTCTACCCGCACCCCCAGGCTACCCGCTCCCGGCCCAAGCCCCCCAGCCCCTGGCGCAGCACTTACGAAGTTGACGCTGGAGGGGGATTTGGTGAAGACGAGGAAGTGCGTCACGCCCAGGGGCCCCGCCACCGCCACGAAATCCTTCAGCGCGTTCTTCTTCTGCACCTGGAGGGCAGCCAGCGTCACGCCACCGCCACCGCCACGCTCAGCCCGGGGCCGGAAAGGGACGTCCCCCCCCCCCCCGAGCCAGGCCAGAACCCAGGAGTCCCGACACCCCCCCCCTCCGCTGTGACCCGCTGGGCCCCGGTGCCGGGGCAGAACCCGGCGTCCTGCCGGCGCGGCGCGGCCCGGCCCTGGAAGCCCAGGCTCGGGGCCCCGCGTGACTGCACGGCCCGGGCGGCGGGCGCGGCTCACCTGCAGGGCGCTGGCCGTGAAGGGCTCCATGACCCGCCGCACGTCGAGCACCAGCTGCTGCAGGGCCCGGCCGGCGCGGCCGCGGTGCAGCACGAAGCAGTGCGGGGCGGCGGAGAACCGCTCCTGGGCGCGCTGCTGGGCGGCCGCCCGCGCCCGCTTCTGGTTCTTGGTCTGCGGGGGGCAAACGGGGGGTCAGCCGGGGGGGCGGGATCGGGACCCCCTCCGCCGCCGCCGCCCCTCCCCCACAGCCCCCCTCGACCCGCCGCCCCCCAACTCCCCTCCCCCCGGCCCCCAGACTCCCCCTCCCCCACAGCCCCCCGACTCCCCGGCCCCTCCCCCACAGCCCCCCGACTCCCGTCCCCTCCCCCACAGCCTCCCCCCGGCCCCCCGACTCCCCTCCCCCACAGCCCCCCCGCACCTTGCTGCCCGCGCGCCCCATCCCGCCGCCGGGCTCCCGAGCCCCGTCCCCAGCCACTCAGTGCCCACGCTGCGGACACGGTACGTCACTTCCGGCCGACCCGCCGTGAGGCAGTCTCAGCGCGCCGGGCACTTCCGGCCGGTGCCTCCCTCTAAACGGTCCGGGCTCTGCCGGTGGCGCAATTGGGGTGGGGTTGACGCTCTCCCCGGTAACCGCCACAGGGTCCGCCCCCCCCGTGCCCCGCCATCCCAGCTGCCCCCCCACGTGGCACCTGCCCCCCCCGGAGCGGATCCCGACGCGCTACGTGCCGCTGGCGCAGCCCCACGGCGGGGGGGGGGGATTCACCGGGCCAGCAGCGGAACCGGCTGTTCGGGGCCCGGGCCGGGCCCGTCTCTCTGGGCCCCGCTTTCCCGGGCCGGGCCGGGCCGGCGGCGCTGTCTGTCCTGCCCCGCCCCGCCTCGCCCCTCTGGGCCCCGATCCCGCCCCGCTGCCTGGAGCGCGCTGGGCGGGAAGTCAGAAGCCGGCTGTGCCGCGCTGCGCTCTGCCATGGGGGCGGGGCGGGGCGGGGGGGCTCCTGCGCTTTGAGGAGCAGCCGGCGGCGCTGGGCCAGGAGACCGGCACCGGCACCGGCCGAGGCAGGCGGCTCCGTGGGCAAACGCTCCCCTCGTTACCCGCCTCGGCGCTGCTGGCCCGGCCCGTTCCGTTCCGTTCACCCGCCGTTCACGGGCCGCTCCCTCCAGCCCCGCCGCCGGCCCCGGCGCGCTCCGAGAGGCTCCAGCGCAGCCCAGCGGATAGTGTGCGAGTCCTGCCCCGGGTCACCGGCTCCTTAGCACCTGGCTTCCCCCATGTCCCCCGGGCTAGCCCCTGCCCTCGGCCGCTAAACCCCGCCGGCTCGGTGGGTGCAAACCCCGCCTGGCCCTCGTCTGGCTCAGGGGCACTGCCCCGGGTCAGTGTGCCGCCCTGCAGAGGTTCAGGCGGGGCAGGCGCTCTGTGTGCCCCCCATTCTCCTCGCCAGGGGCGCCGCGTGCCCCCCATTTTCCCTGCCCCCCATTGCCTCCCCACCAGGGGCGTTGTTTGCCCCCAATTCCCCCTCCTCCCACTAGGAGCTCTGTGTGCCCCCCATTCCCCAACAGGGGGTTCTATGTCTCCCCATTATCCTGCCCACCAGGGGCTCTGTGTGCCCCCCCATTCCCTATCCCCCCCCACCGGCTCTGTGC
Organism: Emydura macquarii macquarii; assembly: GCF_026122565.2. Lineage (NCBI taxonomy): Eukaryota > Metazoa > Chordata > Testudines > Chelidae > Emydura > Emydura macquarii. The sequence goes on from NW_027132429.1 coordinate 3,357,966, forward strand.
CCCCCCATTCCCCAACCCCCCTGCCAGGGGCTCTGTGCCTCCCATTCTCCCAGCCCTGGGCTCGGTGCCCCCTGGGTGGCTGCCAGGCACCCGCTCCCCCCCCTCCCGGGCTGGGCTGGGCCCCCTTCATGGCAGGGCTGGGAGGGGAGGGAGGCTCAGGAGCCGCCTCTGGCTGCCTTTCCCGACCTGAAGCAGCGCGGAGCAGAGCGCTCAGCTGGGCCAAGCTGTCACTGCAGCCTGGCATCTGCAGCCTGGGGCCGGGGCCGGGGCTGGACTGGGCCTGTGGCAGAGCTGCTCGGGCACTGACCTGGCCTGGATTCCACAGGGGATTCACCCCTTCTCCTGGGGGCCCGGTAAGGTGGGTCCCAGGTGCATGGAGGGGCTGGGAGGTGAATTGGGGAGGGCAGGGGGGGCTTTGGAGACTTGGGGGAGTTTTGTCCCAGCTCCGAGCTGTTGGGGCAGGTCTGGGAGCGAGAGCCCAGGAAGGGCGCGGGGCTGCACAGGCAGGATGGGGGGCGGGCGGGCGGAGAGCCTCAGGAATGGGCAGGATGTAAATATTTACAGCTGGGCTGAGTGCAGGGCTGGGGGTGAGGAAAGGCATTTCCCGTGCCCGTCGCCTCTGCTTAGTGTCACAGGCTTTGTGCCGCGAGAGCTGATGGATGTGGCGTGGGGTCTAGTGGGGAGGCAGGGAGCCAGGACTCCTGGGTTCTCTTCCCGGCTTTGAGAGCAGAGTGGGGTCTAGTGGGACGCCTGGGTTCTATCCCTGGGTCGGGGCCAGGAGTGGGGTTTAGGTGGGCGCTACCTGGGCTCTTCCACACCTAACTCTTCTGCTCCTGCTGTGTCCCGTGCGGGCCGGCGATGGCGACCGCCTGCCCGCCCCAGCACTGAGCGCACCGGAGCACCCTGCAGCTGAGGAGTCTGGTAAGTGCAGCTAGCAAAGTGGCGACCCCAGGGCCAGCCCTGCTCCTCTGAGAGGGGCCCAGCCCAGGACGGGAGCCGCAAACCAGGGAGGCACCTGCCTGTGGCAGCCACCCCACCCACAGGGGCTGCAGCCCTGGGCTTGCAGCGAGCAGGGGGCTTGTGGAGAGGGCCTAGGGCTGGGACCCAGGAGCTGTAGGTCAATTCCTGCCTCTGCCACTGACTCCCCGTGTGCCCTGGGCCTGAGATAACTGGGCTGACGCTTCCTGTGTCCGTTCAGCTCTGTGCAGCGCCCCGATCCCCTCTGGGGCACAAGTAGACCCGGGGGGCAGATGGGGGGACTGAGACTCTGGGCAGGAGCTGGAGCCCCCAGCTTTCCCATGCTGGTGCTGTTCGGCCGTGCCCGGGGCAGCGGGCGTGTTACCCTCCTGGAGCGGGGGCTCGTGCCCAGGTAGTCGGGTCCCTCCTGTGAACGCCAGCTTGGACTGTGGGGCAGGGGGCTCGCGGCAGGGACCCTTTGGGGGCTCTGGGACGGATGGGTACGGGCCAGCGAACCTGGTCTGGCTGGCAGCCAGTGCTGCGTGAGGTCCTCGGTCGGCTCTGGGCAGCGCCTGGCACAATGGGGGGGGGGGGGGGGCGATCCCTGTCAGGGTCCGGGCCCCACCTGGCATGACGGGGCCCTGATCTGCGGCATTTCCTCCCTCTGCTCTGCCGGGTCTCAGCTCTTGGCAGGCAGGGGCTGGCTGGAGGCAGGCTCCTGGTCCGGTCCCTAGTGCTGGCTGGCGGCACGGCTGGACTCCCCCTGCTCCGGCTGGCCTGGCTGGAGGCAGCATGGCCTTGCTCAGACCCGAGCACCTGGAAGCGGGTGTGCTCCGCTGTGGGGTCCTGAGCTGCTCTGCTCTGGAGAGGGGCCAGTTCAGGGGGTTCTGGTGGGGTGGGGCAATGGGGTCAGTGAGGGGGGGCAGAGCTGGGGTGAGGCAGGGGCTGGCCCGTGCTGGGTGCTGGGTCAATGCCCGCGACAGGGAAGGGGCTGGGGGCGGACTGGCACTAAAAACAGCCCTGGGAAAAGCATTTGCCGGAAGCTGGAAATTGTCTCCTGATGTGCTGGGGGTTTGGCACCGAGGACTTTCCACTCCTTCCCAGCATTGGCCCTGTGTGTGGGCAGGGGGGGCGACATCCCAGCTCTTGCATACGTGTGCATGCCAGGGAGCGTGTGGAGAAGGGCTTCTGGGCCGGGGCGGGGGGTGCGTGCAGGGGAGCTGGGCGCCGAGACGCCTGGTCCTGTCCCTAGTTCTGGCAGATGAGCGGGGAAGCGTGGTTAAAGTCTGGGAGCCAGGACTCTATCCCCACCTTCACCCCGAGTTGTGCAACTTGGCAGCAGCAGAGCCCTGCCTCGCTTTGTGCCTTAGTTTCCCCATTGGCAAAGTGGGACGCTCTGTGCAGCGAGAGTGGGGGGGTAGGGTTGATTTCTCTGTGGTGCGTGGAGCTCTTTGCACGGCCGTGCCGCCGACAGGCCCCGTGTGCAGAGGTAGTTGCGGGTCGCCCCGTGTTCCCTCACGCCCTCCAATCCCTGGGGTGCTAGGCCTGTCCCCAGCCAAGGGAAGGGGTCAGCTTCCCTCCCCCAGGAACCCAGCATCCTGCCATGCTGTGTGTGGTGGAGGGTCTCTGCGCCCCAGGGCTGGCGTGAGAACAGGGTCAAGGGCCAGCATTGTTTAGCGGCAGCGATAAGCCTCGCACCAGGGCTTGAGACCGGACGTGGGGGGAAGCGGGGGCTGGGAGCAGCAGCCTTCCCTGGGGGGGCTGCTTCTCCTCGCTGCCTCCAGGGACCCCGCCCCAAGAGAAAACACCCCCCATGGAGCTAACAGAGCCCAGGCGAAGCAGCCTGACAGCCCTGGGGCTGCGCCTCCCCCAGAGGCCTGGTGAGGGGCGAGGGGCAGCAGGCTCCCAGTTGGTGGTTAGAGGACGGGGGCTGGGAGCCAGGACGCCTGGGTTCTAGCCCCCTCCCCCCCGTGGTTCTTGCCCCCAAAGGGGGTCCAGTTAAGGCTGGAATGCGCCTGGAACCCTGGTCCATTGTTTCTGGTCCCGCAGCACCCAGAGGGAGGGGGAGACAGTCCCTGGGTGGGAGGGGAAACTGAGTCACACAGCGGGGCTGGGCAGCCAGCAGGGCCGTGTCTGTGGTGGGACCGGCTCCCAGCCTGGTGCCCCCCCCCGCTGCCCCACCCAGCCCCCCCTCAGCTCCGTTCTCCCCCCCAGCGCCATGGCGCCCTGGCACGCGGCCCTGCTGCTCAGCCTGGCGGGGCTGGTGCCTTCGGAGAGTCGCGTGGAGGAGCCGGGGCGGAGCCGGGGGGGGCGGGCGGCCGAGCCCCCCCCCGGGGCCAAGTGCACCTACACCTTCATCGTGCCACAGCAGAAGTTCACGGGGGCCGTGTGCTGGAGCAGCGCCTGCGCCGCCCCCGAGCCGCCGGGGCCCAACCGCAGCGAGACGCGGGCGCTGCAGGCGGCGCTGGGCCGGCAGCAGGGCGAGCTGCAGCGGCTGCGGGGCCTGGTGGAGGTGGACGGCGTCCTAGTCGGCGAGGTGAAGGCCCTGCGCAAGGAGAGCCGTGCCATGCACGCCCGCGTGAGCCAGCTCTACGCCCAGCTGCTGCACGAGATCCTGCAGCGGCGCCAGCGCCCCGGCCTGCTGGCCCAGCTCGAGGGGCGCGTGGCCAACACCTCGGCCCAGGCGCTGCAGCTGGCCGCCGGCTACCGACGGCTGGAGCTCAGCTACCAGGCGCTGGCCGCCCTGGTCAACAACCAGAGCGCTCTCATCGGGCAGCTGGAGAGGCAGTGCCGGCCAGGCACCGGGCCAGCCCCCCCGCAGGTACCGCCGGGGCTGGGGGGTGCGGGGGCCGGGGGCACTCGGTGCTGGGGGGGAGACGGGACAGAGGGGGCAGTGGGGCTGGGCCCCACGTGCTCGTGCCCCACACCATGCAGCCAGGGGCGGCTGTGCCCCATATGGGGGCTGGGCTGGCAGGCGTGGGGTGCCCAGGCTCAGGGCCACGTCTCGTCTCCCCGCAGCCCCCCCTGGTGCCGGTCGTGCCCCTGCGCCCGGCTGGCATGGCCAACGAGAGCAGAGCCCATTTCGACGCCATCGCCGAGCTGCAGCAGGACCAGACGGAGCCCGTGGACGCCCCCCCGCTGCCCTCCAAGGCCCCGGGTGAGTGGCGCGGCTGGAGCCGGGGGCGCAGGGGACCCAGCTGCAGCCCCCAGCCCAGGGCAGCCCCCCACCCCTCCGTGAGGCCCGTCCCGTTCGCTGCTGAGGCCTCGTCCAAGCCAGGAAGGGGAAGGGAGAAGGGGGGGTCTGGCCTGTGGCCTCCCCCTCCATGTCTGGGACGTGCAGGGCCCCGCCCCCCTGCGGGCTTTGGCTGAACATCCATGGCGGGGGGGATGTGGGGCCAGGATTCGCCGCAGGCTTTGCTGGCTGACAGGGCCTCTCCCCCCCAACCACCCCATTCCTCCAGCCTCCCCCAGCGCCTCTCTCTAGGGCCCCACGACAGAGCTGGGCTGGGAGTTCCCGACAGTTCCTGTCCTGCTCTTTCTCCGCCCCTCCCAGCCCCAGGGATCGAAGGGGCGCCTCTGGCTGGGCCAGCGGCCCAGGGGGCAGGAGGGGGGGCTGGCTGCTAGTGGAGCCCAGAGTGGGCAGTGTCCCCCAATATCCCCCCTCCAGGGCACCAGGCCCCATGTTGGGGCCTTAAGAGGGGTGGGGGTGGCAGCTGCACCCTTCTTGCAAGGAGCCCTGGCTTGTGGGGTGGGGTCAGGGAGGTGTCTCTGGGGGGTCCAAGGACCACTGTGGGGGGCCCGCCTGCCCCCCTGACGTGGCTCCCCTGGCGCAGGGCCCTGGCGTGACTGCCTGGAGGCGCGGCGCAGCGGGCACGGGGCCAGCGGGGTCTACGAGGTGCAGCCGGCGGGCGCAGGCCCCTCGCTGCGGGTCTGGTGTGAGCAGGAGCACGAGGGCGGGGGCTGGACCGTCATCCAGCGACGCCAGGACGGCTCCGTCAACTTCTTCACCACCTGGCACCACTACAAGGTAGGGGGGCAGCTGGGGGTCCCGCCCCAGAGACGGGGTGGGGGCTACGAGGCGCCAGGGCTCTCTTGGAGCTGGGGGGCGCCAGGGCGATGCAGCGATGGGCCCGGTGGAGAAGCCTGGGTAGGGTCTGGGGGGCAGGAGGGGGGCTGAGGGCAAACCAGGCCCCACAGCCCAGGGCCTGGGGGTGGGGAAGGGGACGTGAGGGGGGGGTCACACGTTGCAGGGCTGGGCCCCCCAGGCCAGGCCTTTACCCTGCCCTCACTTCCCCCCAGCACGGCTTCGGGGCGCTGGCTGGGGAGCACTGGCTGGGGCTGGAGAACGCCCGGCGGGTGACGGGGCAGGGCCCGGGGCCCTACGCGCTGCGGGTGCTGCTGGAGGACTGGGCAGGGCGCCAGGCCTACGCCCACTACGACCACTTCGCCCTGGGGCCCGAGAGCGACGCCTACCGGCTGCGGCTGGGCCGGTACCGCGGCAGCGCCGGCGACTCGCTGGCCTGGCACGACGGGCGCCCCTTCAGTACCCTGGACCGGGACCACGACGCCTACAGCGGTGAGGCGGGGGGGGGGGCAGCACCCGGTGGACTTGGGCCACCAGCGACCACAACCCCTCCATGGGCGGGGGGCAGGGGTGGGTTCTGCCCCTTTCCCTCCCACCCCCCGCGGCGCCTTTCAGAGGGGCTAACGTGGGGCTCCTGCATGACCCCGGGGCTGGGGCCGGCCGACTCGCCCCCGCCCCTGACGCCGTGTCCCCTCCCCGCAGGGAACTGCGCCCACTACCAGAAGGGGGGCTGGTGGTACAACGCCTGCGCCCATTCCAACCTCAACGGGGTCTGGCACAAAGGCGGGCACTACCGCGGCCGCTACCAGGACGGCGTCTACTGGGCCGACTTCCGCGGCGGGGCCTACTCCCTGCGCAGGGTGCTGATGATGGTCCGGCCCGCGCCGCCCGCCCCCGACGCCTGAGCCCCGGAGCCGCCCGCCCCCCACGCCTCAGCCCCTTGTGCCACCCCACTTCCCCGCTCCCCTGGAGCTGCCCTGACGCCTCAGCCCCCAGAGCCGCCTGCGCCCGGAGCCGCTGCCCGCCGTGCACACAAAGTGCCACGCCTGCCCGCCTGAGCCCCTGGAGGAGCCGTGACCCGCCCGCGCCCCAGCAGAGAGCGCCTGGGACGCCGCTGTAACAACCATTTTTATTCTGATCCTGTTTAAAAAGAGCACTGGGATGGGCAGCTCCTGGCAACCCTCACGTGGCAGGCGGCGGGCACCGAGGGGGTCAAAGCTTCGCGATTTGCCCCCCGCGCAGACAGACACGTGCCTAGGACAGACAGGCTGGCACAGCCGGGCCTGCTGTGGAAAGGGCCACGGGCAGTGTCTTGGCTGGCGGGGAGCAACATCCGACCCCTGCCAGCCGTGGCTTGGTCCCAGCCGCCCGCCGGGTCCCGGGTCCCCGGGCTAGCCCCGTCCAGCTGCTCTGCTTTGGTCAACGCTGCCTGAGCCAGCAACAACTGGCTGAAAGTAGGAAGGTACAAAAACAGCTGGAATTCACCCCGAAATCCAGGCTCCGCCTCCATCCCCACAGCTCCCTGCAGGGAGCGGGAGGGGGGGAGGGAACCCCGGGGTTCTCCTGGGGAGACCCTCACTCTGTAAGACTCCTGTGGAATAAATTAAGGAGGATGCACAGATCCAGTGTCAGGCCCGGCACCCACCCTGCCCCGGGGCTCTCCCCGTCCGCTGCCAGGAGCCGGATCACAAGGGGGCTGGCCGGGCGAGAAAAGCGGAGAGGAGGATAAAGTGCACAGAGAGCCGGGGGGAGCAGGGGCCCCCCGGGGGGAAAGGGGGCGGGGGGGGGCGGCCAGCAGGGGACATTACTCCCCGGAGCCCTCGCTCTCCTCCGCCAGGTCATCGAGGAGGTCGTCGTCTCGGTCGCCCAGGGCCAGGCTGCCCTGGCTCAGGCAGGTGGCCACGGTGGAGCCAGTGCTCTGGTGCACCTGGCTGGCAAACATCACCTTGGGCAGCCGGTTCATGGTGCGGCTGCGGGGGTGGACGCAGTGGGTGCCAGGCACGTGGGGCTCTGCGGGGGGAGAGGAGCAGAGCGTCACACGGGGCAGCAGCTGGGGTTCCCGGAGCATTGCCCCCAAGTCACCAAGGGGAAACTGAGGCACAGAATGGGGAAGGGCCTCGAGTTGGCAGCAAAGCCCAGAACCCAGGAGTCCTGGCTCCCAGCTCCAGTCCACTAGCCCCCGCCCCCCCTTCCCAGAGTCTGTCCCCCAGGTCCCATCCCCTAGTCACTAGCTTCCACCCCCTTTCCCTGGAGTCCTGCCCCCCAGCGCCCCACCTCGGCGGTTGTAGCAGTCCTCGGCGTAGCAGGAGTGGGGGTTGCGGCTGCGGGGCCCGGTGACCTGACGTGGCGGGAGGATGCAGCTGGGCAGCACGCGGGTGCCGCATATGAAGCAAGGCGAGGGCATGCCCATCTGTGCTGAGCCCCTGGCAGGGAGAGAGCAGGGGGGCTGTGAGTCACGCTCCCCCCCAGAGCTGCTGGCTCGAGCCGGCCCCCCATGGCAGGGGCAGGCCGGGGGGAGACCCCGCCCCTCACCTGAAGGTGCGGTTGCAGGAGGGGCAGTGGAACTCGGCTATGCCCCACATCTTGTCGTAGGGCACCGGGTCGTAGCGCTTCCCACACAGTCGGCAGCGGGACACCTGCAGGGGACGCCGGAGAGTGAGAGACCCAGACCAGAGCCCTCCCCCCACACCCCCTCGCCCCGCAGCCGTACCTGCTTTCTCTCGGGCACGCGGCGCCACCAGGCGCTGTCACAGGGCTGGCAGGAGAACTGGCGGTCGGCCGAGGGGATGAGGTTGCGCCTGGCGTGGTTGAACATGCGCAGGTTCCGCTCCGTCAGGGGCAGCACCGTCAGCTGCTGGGCAATGGCCTGGGGGGGGCAACATGGGGGGCCTGGGACGCAGGTCACCGGGGGCCTGTTCCCTCCTCTGCTGCTGGGCGCTGGGTGACCGTGTCCTGGCCCTTCGCGGTGCCTCTTTCCCCTTCCACCCTGTGCCCCGTTAACTTGTGAGCTGGCCAAGGACAGCTTGCCCTGGGTCTGCCAAGCACTGCGGGGCCCGATCCAGGCCGGGGTCTGCGCAGCGCCCGGCACCGCGGGGCCCGATCTAGGCCGGGGTCTGCGCAGCGCCCGGCACCACGGGGCCCTGATCTCGGCTAGGGCCTCTGTTCGCTACTGTGGTTACAGCCACGAGAAAGATCCGCCAGCAGCAGCGAGCCAAAGCCCCTGTCCCTGCGGGTCTCCCAGGCCCAGCCCCCCGGCCCCCTCACCTCGATCTCCTCGTCATTCTCGCACTGCAGGCTGGGTTTCTGCAAGGGGGGAAGAAATAAAAACAATGCAAATAAACAGAGGTGTGTGAACAGCAACACGGGGCTGGGACCCCAGCGCTGGGACGGGGGCTCCCCCCCACCCCCCCCGACAAGGCAGCGTTCACCCCATCCCGCAGGGACACGCACAGACTCACGCGTGCACGCACGCAGCGACACATGCACACAGATGCACCAGCGCACAGGCTCGCGTGAACACACACGCACACCCATGTGCACACGCACAGCTCCGTGCACACGCACGTACACACCTGTTTCTGTTGCTCCTCTTCTTGCTTCAGTTTCTCCACCACGATCTGGAAGGGAAGCGAGAGGAGAGGGGACCTGGGGCAAGGCTCGGTGGGACCCGGGGCCCCCGGTTGGCAGGGGTGGCCCGGCCCAGCCCAGCGCTCCAGGCCGCACAGAAGCCCCCCAGCTCTCTCTGCCGAGCAGCGGGCCCAGTGCAGCCTGGCTGGCCTCCCGGTGGGGCCGGGCCCAAGCAGCGTCTGGTCCCCCGCAAACACCAATTGCAGCCCCTGCTAGCCCCGCGTCAACCGGAACAGCCCCCCCCAGCATGGCGGGATGAGGATGGAGAGAGATACCTTGACCACAGGGTCGTGCGCTAGAGTGTGGCGGTCCTCCGGGTCCATGTCTAGGGAAGGAGAGAACGTGGTTACCCACGGGACGTCCTCGCCGGGCCCGGCTCGTCTGCCCCCCCCCCCCCCCCGGGGCCCGGCTCGTCTGCCCCCCACATCTGCACTCACCCCCCAGCTGCTCCTTGCAGAGCACGATGACCTTGCAGACCATGGCGTGGTTGTTGTGGTACCTCCGCATCAGCAGCGTGGCCTGCTCCACGCTCACCTGGCCGTAGAACTTCTCCCGCAGCCGCCGCACGCTCTTCTCCAGCTGCGAGAGACGAGCCAGCCTTAGCGCGGCCGGGGCCCCTCTGGGATCCGGCTGGGGCAGAGTCCCGGCCCCCCACAGGCCTGGCAGTGGCACGCGCTGGCTTGTTTTGGTAGGGTCTGCAGCAGGGGGAACGTGCCCCGTTCTCAGCCCCTGGGGGTGAGTCCATCCGCTGAGGACAAGGTGGGGCGTGACCCGCTCAGCTGTGCCCGGGGCCACGGGCGGCCCCCACCCACCGGCTGCCAGGCGAGGCAGCTGCCGTTCAAACCTTCTGCGTCCTCACCCTGCCCCATGTCCAGACGGTGCCAACCCCGGACAGGTGGCTGCAGCACGGCGGAGCTGACACGGGCACACGGGCTTCGTAACCACCCCCCGGTTCCTCTTTTCCTGCCAGACGCTTCCTGCCCCGGCTCAGGACTCGTGACCCTCCCGCGCCCCGGACGCTGCCCACTGGATCTCGGAGCTGGGCCTGGACCCTGCCCTGCGAGCCCGGAGCCGTCGGACGTGCTCCCTGGAGCGGGCCGGGGCCAGGACGTGGCCCGGGTGGCCAGAGCCGGGGCGCCCGGATCGCCAGCCCTGCAGCAGGTGGATGGCGGCCCGTCGCACAAGGGCGAGCCGGGCACCAGTCGGCCTTGTGCAAATACACCTGCTGGGCGCACAGTCGAAGCAGAGGGAAAGGCCTGCGCGGCCGGGGGGGAGGTGCTGAGCTCCGCCCCCGCCCGGGGCCGAGGCACCCCGAGGGCTTTGGATTGGAAGCAAAAAATCCTCCCTCCCCGCCCAGTGCGGGGCAGGCCGAGCCCGGGCAGGGACCCCGCGCACGATGCCCTTTGCCCCAGTGGTGCTGAGCCCCCCCCCGAGCCAGCCAGGGAGCTTTGCCCCGGAGCCTGCAGAAAACAGGCGCAGCGGGAACCCCCCGGCCCGGCCCGGCCCGGCCCGGCCCCGGGATCCGAGTGCCCTGGCCCAGACCCCGGCGCGGGGCCCAGGTTCCACCCGCTGCGGGTCGGGGCACTGCCTGCCCCCGGGCGGCTCTAGGCCTGGCAGAGGCTTCGGGTCCCATGGGGCGGGGGGCGGGGGGGAGTGCAGGGCTTTGGGGAGATCCAAGGGGGGCCCCTTGCCCCCCACATGGGGCAGCAAACCTGGACTCCCTGGATCGGGCTCTGCCTCCTTGGGGCACCCCCAAACCTGCCCCCTTGAGCCTCCCCCAGCGGACCCCCCCGTGCCCAAACCCACCGTGGGGCCCCGCCCCCCAGGCCGGGCCCCTCGCTCGGTGCCGGTGCCGGTACCTCCACCTCCTCCCTCCGGCCGCGCTCCATGGTGCCGCCGGGCTCCGCGGCGCGCTGCGACCGACCCGCCCGGGGCTTCCTGCTCCCGGGGCCGCTTTCGCTTTCGATTCGGCCCGGGGGCGGGTGGGGGCAGCGCCTGGCCCGGGCTCCTCCCTCCTCCGCTGCCGAGCGCAGGGCGCCGCTGCCCGGCCCCCCAAGTAAGGGGGCAGCAGCCAGGGCGCACCCGGCTCCGAGCTCTTCCCAGGGCGCTGGGCTGGTGCCCATGGGGAGTCCTGGGCCAGTGCCCCACGCACCCCCCAGCAGTGACCCCATCCCAGTGCAGGGGTCAGTGCCCAGCGCTCGGACAGATTTGGGGGGGTTGGGCTGGTTTTGGGGGAGGGAGACACCTGGGAAGGTGGCGGCTTTTGACTCCTGAGGGGGCTCTCCCGGCCCAGCCCCACTGCAGGGTCCCACAGGCCTTGGTCTGCTGCTCCCAGCAGGGGCGGGCGTCCGGCTAGATCCTAGGGGCCAAACCCCGGCCCCAGACCCGACCTCCCCCCTTGTCTTCTTAAACCGGGGTGGGGGTGAAAGCTGGGGTGACACATGCCTGCCTAAATATTGGGGTGCTCCCAATGTAGCCTTCACCCCCTAGATATCTGTGCCCCCCAGGCCAGAGAATCCCATGGCGCATGGGCCGTTCCGGCTGCGTCAGGCCACTCCGCGGAGGCTCGCGGGACGTCTTGCTGCGCAGACCCTTTTTGGACGTGAGCTGGTGCCTGAGTAGGGGGCAGAGAGGGTGGGGGGCGGGGAGCCTGACTCGCTGCCTCCGCGCGGCTCCAGGGGTCTCTACTGCAGTTACTGGAGACCCGCCCGAGCTCGGTCCTGTCGTGCCGGGTGCTGCACAGCGTCCCTGCCCCTAAGAGGTCACAGTCAAACTAGATGGGAGGGGAAACTGAGGCCCAGGGCCAAGGCAACACCCTAGGAGGGCCCCCGTCCTCATGCTGAAGGGCCCCAGCCCAACGTTCCTCCTTCACACCGGGCGCTGCCCTGCAGCGTAAGCCACGGCGCGGGTGGGCGGGCGCAGACCCTGCCTCTGCAGCGGTGCCTGGCAGGGCTCCCTGGGGGCGGCTCTGGGGCAGGTGCTAGGCAGGGTCCCCGGCCGACCTCGAGGGCCTGGATCCCAGCGGCAGGCGCAGTAGCTAGAGGGACGGGACAAGGCGGGGGGGGAGGGGCAGCTCTCTGGGTCCCCCCCTCCGCCCCCCCTGGCCAGAGCAGGGCCAAGCTAAGGACAAAACAGCACCTGAGCCGGGGGGGCCCAAGGAGCAGGCCAGGGAGCCGGGTCGAGCTGGTTGGGGCCGGGGCTGGGGCCAGGTGGGGCTGGTGCCGTCCGGAGCCGGGTGTGGTGAGCGAGCGCCGGGCAGAGTGACGTGAGGGGGACCCTGGGCAGGGCCCAGCGCAGGGAGACGCCCCCAGCCCAGAGGCCGCACAGGCCGGACGGGGAGGGGGGTCGTGACCCTGACGGGGGCAGACACTGGGGAGAAGGGCCCGGCCCCCTAGCGCCTGGGGGCGTGTGGCCACCCCAGAGCCAGTGTCCGACCCGCAGCGTCCCTGCAGCGCAGCCAGGCCTGGGCAGGAGATTGCGAGCGTCCCTTACAGCCAGAGACGCTGTGTGTGGTGCCCTGCGCCGGGCAGCGCTGGGTGTTTTCCTTTAATCTTTCTCCTCTTCCCTTACTTTGTATTGGATGTTGAGTGCGGTTTGTTCGATGACGTGTGTTACTTTGTATTGGATGCTGAGTGCGGTTTGTTCGATGACGTGTGTTACTTTGTATTGGATGTTGAGTGCGGTTTGTTCGATGACGTGTGTTACTTTGCACTGTCTGCCATGATCAGTGGGTCGGGGCAGTGCCCAGTGCAGTTAGTGGGGACACCCTACCCTAGCCCTGCCCCAAGTGACCATGACAAGGGCTTACGGGGACCCCGCCGCACAGGGGAGCGGGAGGGGAGCCCTCGAGGTCAGGCGGCCGATGGGTAACGGCAGTGGGAGCCAGGACTCAGATCCTGTCGCTAGCCAAGCCCAGCTCCACCGGGGCCGTGTGTGAGCCAGGAAAGTTCCCCACAATGCGGGACCATGCCCCGCTGACACCCGCCCTGGCCCCAGCTCTCGGTGCAGACGCGGGGCTGCTCGCTGGGAGGACACAGCAGGAGGGAGCCTTGCATCGGGGGGTTTATTCCCTTCTCTCAGAACAACACATTGGAGCAGGGCAGGTTTCCCGCCTGCAGCCACGGTGGGGAGGAGAATCTGGGGGGAGGGCGTGGGCCCGAAGCTGCGGGAATGGGGGAGAGGCAAGAGCCCTACAGGGGCCGTGGCAGTGGGGGGACGAGTCCTGCGGGGAACAAGGCCGTGCAGGGCGAGACGCCGCTGGGGGGTCCTGCAGGATCTAGGTGTCGCAGCCCTCGAACTGGGAAAACGACTGGAAGACCCTCCATCTGTCAGCGCCATCTTCCTCCTGCTTCGGCCAGGGGACGATAAAGCTCCTCTTGCCCAGGACGTAGGTATAGCTGGTTACAAAGGGGGAGAGGCGCCCGTCAGCGCTCGGGGCAGGAGACGTGAACTGGCCGAGCGGCCTCGCTCCCTGCCTGTTGGAGCTGGGGAAGGGGTGCCAGGGCTGCGTGTGAGCCCGTCTTGCTGCCCCGGGACAACTCAGGGCCCCCGGTCAGCCCTGCCCTGGCACAGGGACCGCTGGGCCCAGCCCTGAGCGGGCAGCACTCTCAGCTCCCCCACTCAGCCCCGCTGGAAGCATGTGTGAGCCCCAGGTGCACAGAGCCGGGTACGTGCCAACGGCTCCAGCACGTCTTGGCGCTTGGCTGAGCCCCACACCCCCTGCGGCCTCAAGCTGCCCATCGCCCCAGCCCATCAGCCCCTTCCGGCTGCCGTTTGCCTCCTGGCAGCTCCCTGCCAGCGGCTGCCGGCGTGGCCGGGAAGGCAGGACGGGGGAGCCTGCAGAGTCCCTCAGGAGTCACGCCGCAGCCCTGACGGCCGGGAGCACGGGCCACGCACCTGTCTCTGGTTGGCCAGAGATCCTGCGTGTGGCCCATGAGCAGGTACTGCTGCTGCTCTCGCAGGCCCAGGACGTTCTCGCAGGCCACGTGGGAGACAAATCTCTTCACTTTGTTGTCCACGTCCATGTCTGTCCCTGCAGGGGGGACCAGGGGTCAGGCTAACGGCCACCACAGCTCCCTGCAGCCGGGCGCTGCCCACGTCGGGGCAAACGGCCTCCCACAGGCACCCCAAGCTCCCTGGGGCCTCTGCTTCTCAGGGGGAACAGCCCCAGGCCGTGGCCAGGCACCTGGCATCCCGAGATACCCCCACAGCGCAGACGGGGCGGCCCTGCCCGGGCTGGTCTGTGCTCGCCAGCTCCCAGCCAGCTGCTGCAGCAGAGGAAGTGGGAAACCCCCAGGCACTGCCCGGAAGTGTCGGGGGTGAAGCGTAACTACCCTGGAGGGTCTCTCCAGGCCGGGGGGCACCTCACTAATTTGGGGGGGGTCTGGTAAGGCCAGGGGACACCCCAGTGGTCCTGAAAGACCCATGGCAGGGCACCAAGGGGCAGGGCCTCTCTTCGACTTTGAATATGAAAGATGTTTGCGCCACCCGGGGGTCAGTGCCGACTGAGGGGAGAGCCCCCCGCCCCGCTCAGCGCCCCTAGCCTGGTGGTTCTCCGCGGGCTCAGAGTCCAGCACAGATGCAGCCCTCGCCAGCGCTCACCTGCCTTGATGACGGCCAGGACCCTCATGCTGTAGTAGACGTAGCTCCCCTGTGTCTCCTGCTGCTCCAGCTGCACCTTGTAGACTGAGGAAGAGGAGCGGAGCAGCAGTGAGCGCTGGGTCCTGTGCACCCCGTGCCGGAGCCTGGCAGTCCTGAACCTTTCAGCTAAGCGGGTGAGCGATGGAGCAGAACCGCCCACCTTCGCTGCTCTCCAGGAGCTGTTACAGCCCCGCGCTGCCTGGCGCCGGCAACATGCCGTGGGGGGGACCGGGGAGCCGTGGCCGTGCCTGGTATTTATTCCATCGCCAGGTAACTCGCATGTTAATCCGTGTGCACGCGCGTGTGCGGAGCCAGGAGGTGCTTGGGAGCGTTTGCACGTCCCAAGCGCACAAAGCACGGCAGAGCAGGGTGCCCCTGGGAGCCGCCTGTCCCCAGCTGGGCCTGGCATGGGGGGGAAGTTGAGCCGGGCTACGCGGAGGCTGAAATACCCCATGGGACACGAGTGAGGCTGAGGGAAGGGGTGGGGTGGACCTTGGAGACGCCAAGAGCTGGGGACATGGTAACCAGCAGGTGGGGTCTGACCCGGGCCCAGCACCAGCTGCTCCGAAGGAAGGTGCAAGATGCCCGCAGTGGCAGCTGGGGGTCGAGCTGCCCCAGGGAGCCCTCCCTGAGCCCGAATAGCCAGAGGTCGGTTTAAGCCAGGAGCAGCAGGTTTTCTCCCCCTCCCGAGAGCTGTTCGCAGGAGCTCTCCATGCTCCAGCTCTCCATCTGAATGGCCAGTCCCGCTGGGACTCTTGCTGAGCCCTTGGCCCCAGCCCATCCTGTGGCAGTGGGTTCCACAGGTGAACGCCATGCTGCATGACACAGCCTTTCCACTGGTCCATCTGGAATCACTCCCTTCCACCTCATCGGCTGTTGCTTTGCCAGGAAAACGTGCTGCAGGGTAACGCCCTCGACGACACCAGACCAACGCCGAGTACTCCCGGCCCGGCCCAGCTCTCGCTCTGCCCCAGCGAGCCCTCCTGCCTGCCCCACAGACGCCACCGGGGCTTACCATAGTCGATGCCCGTTTCACAGGCTTTCGCGTAGAGAGCGTTCTTCTCCAGGCCTCGCATAGAGCTCATCTGCAGGCAGTTTTCTAAGTGCATGGACAGGGGAGGGCAGAGTCGGCGCCTGGAGCACACGGGCCGGCCAGGCTGCCCCTCTGGGACCCGGCGCAGCAGCACGTGTGGGGCAGCCCGCGAGGGAGGTGCTGGCCCGGCCGGTGTCTCACAGGGATGCGGTCAGAGCGCCCCAGGTTACGTGGGAACAGGCGGCCTTGGTCCGAAGCCAACAGACACCCAGGGGATCCTTCCCACTGACGCTGGGTCCACAGCCAGTGCGGTGCCAAGGGGCGTTTGCTTTCCCAGGCCCTGCCCGACCCGAATTCTCTCCCGCACGCATGGCCCGGCACCCGGGCCCGTCCCCGTGTATATAGGGGTAGGTGGCGAGGCCACCTCTGCGCTGGTGGAGGGATTTCACACGGATCCGGGCGCTGCGGCCCGTCCCTAACGCGCCCCAGTGCCAGCGTTCCCGCGCCCTCCCACGGTGGCCGTGCCGCTAAGGAGTGAGTCTCCCCGGGCCGGGCGGCGCGAGGCGCAGGCGACGCCGTCGAGGTGGGCGCGGTTTTACCTTCGGCGCATTTGCACACTTGCTCCTGGCAGATTTTCTTCAGCAGCTCGCTGTGCTGTGACATGTTGTAGAAGCGGCTGCATCTCCGGGCTGCGGAGGGGAAGAGAGCGAGAGGCCGTGTTCCCCCCGGCCAGCTCCCCCCGGACGCCCCCACCCGCCCCCTGCCCGGGCACGGAGCTCATGAGTTTCTCAGGCCTGGCCTAGGCCAGGAAATGCCCCCACCGGACTCGCTCTGCATCTGTCGACTCCTTCTGGAAAGGGACCCAGCTACCCTGGCACCAACCGGGAGCGCCCAGCCTGTCCAGGGCAGCGCACTGGCCGATCAGCAGCTCTCCGGGATGGCTGAGGCCTGGGGGAGACGAGTTTGACTCCATGCTCTCTCTCGCTCCGGCCTGGAGCCAACCCCCTGCCCTGTGCCTCTGCGTAGCTGCTCCACCTGTGCGCTGGGGCCAGGGCATGGCGGGGGCCGTGTACCCTGCGCCCTCTGCTCTCCTACCCGCTCTGCCCCCAGCCGCTGGAGCGCCTCCCAGCCAGGCACATCGCAGGCTCTGCCTGGGGTAGGGCCCTTCTGCCAGCCCCGGGCCAGCTGGAGGGGCCGGGTGAGCCGGGAGGGGCCGTTCCTGCTGCCAGTGCCCCACGGCGACTCAGGCCCGTCAGTCTCAGCCCCGGGGCTCGTCCCACGACCGGGGCAGGCAGCAGGATGAGGGCCAGGCTCGCGAAGCTGCCCTGCAGCCCCCAGCGCGACTGCAGGGCCGGTTCCCAGGCGAGCTCCCCTTCCCTCCCGGCCGGCTCCCGCCTGGGCCATGTGCCCTTCACCCCATGGGCTGCTCCACCATCGGGCCCCGATCCACCGCGACACCCGCCCGCCTGCCCGACCCGACCCGACCCGACCCTCCACGCATTAGCTGCGTGCCGGCCCCACGCACGGCCGGGCCCCACGCACGGCAGGGCGGCCTGGTGCGAAGGAGCCTCGTGCTGGCCTGGCACGTCCCCCTTCCCCGACAGGCACTGCCACGGCACAGCAAGCGCCTTGCAGCTGGGGCTCTGCGGCCGCCCCGCTTTGGCCAGGGCCCCGCTCTCGTGCAGTGTGGCGCCTGCTGGGGCGTGGGCCTGGTTTCCAAAGGGGGAGCGCAGCTCACAGGGCTCGTAGTACTCGTAGACGGTGACCACGGCCGGCTGCAGCAGCCCCACCTCCAGCTGCTGGTGAATCCGGAACGCCACTTCCGTGTCGGTGCGATTGGAAACCTGCAGCGCGGGGCCAAGCAGAAGGGCAGCCGGCTCAGCCCCCGTCCCAGCCCCACCCGGCGGGCCCCGCCCCAGGTGCTTCATAGGAAGGGGCAAGGGGCCTGCAGCAGCGCTGGGGGCTAACCTGACCCCTTACATCGCACGCTGGGCTGCAGGCGTCAGTGAGAACGCTGCCTTCTCCGCCCCAGCGAGAGACCCGCCCCCCGACGGCATCTGACCCAGCAGGGCCTCGGCTTCCCGAGCGGGGCACCCCACGCGGTGGGCAGGTCCGGCAGCACCCTCAGTGCAGAGCGCACAGACAAATGCAGCACTCAGGGGCCCCAGCCCCGGCCCCCGGGGAAACGAGTCATTCTCTCTGCACAGCCGGGCTTGAGTTGTGGGCGGGAAATAGGCAGGGGCCAGTCACTGGCCAACGAGAAGCAAACAAACCCCTTGGGACAGCTCCCGGGGTCCCCGCTCTGGGCAGCTTCTGCCCAGCCAGGCCACGTGCTGGCCTGATCCGTCTCCGCCGGGAGGCAGCTGATTCGCAGGGTGAGGCTGGGCCCAGCCATCCCCCAGACAGGCCCCATGGAAACCACCGCGCAGCCGCGTGCCTGGCGCCTGGGCGGAGACGCCCACGGGGCCGCGGCAGTTGCTCAGGTGGCCTCGATCCTGGCACTGCCCCCCCAGGTTTGTGCATCGTCGCACAGACTCGGCATGGCCCCCCCCGTGCGTCGCCGCTCCAAGGGCAGCACCAGGGGAGTGTCCCTGCGGCCACGCGGTGCCTCCCCGGCCAGCCACGCCCTAGCCCTGGCCAGGCAGCGCCTTCTCCTCGGGGCGCCCGGCAGTCCCGGCGTGTCCGGCAGTGGGAGGTGTCAGCACAACCCAGGGAGGGGCGGCCTCTGAATGGGCCGTACAGGCCCCCGGCACGTCCCCACGGGCCCCACGGCGCGTGCTGCTTGGAGCCGCGCTAGCTGGATTGCAGCTAGTGGGTGTGGCCCCCCAAGCTGCAGTGACCCCCTGATGGCAGGGCAGCTGTGCCCTCAGATGCTCTCCTGGAGACGGGGGGCAGCTTTGTGGGGAGTTGACGCCCCCTCAGTACTGCCCAGGGGTCCCAGGAGCCCCAGTCACCCGGGTCAATGCAGCGAGAGGGGGGGGGCAGGTGCTCACCTCGTTCAGGTAGAGGATGACCGAGTTGTTTGTGAGCTGAGACTTGCTTTCGAAGAGGAAGATGTACTGCTCCACGCTGTTGGTGAGCTGCGGCGGACAGACAGGCAGACGTGGCTGCGTGCGGGCAGCGAGGGCTGAGCAGGGGCTCTGGGGCTGCCCGTGCCCAGCATGTCCCTTTGGGGCCCTGCCCCCCTCCTCGCCAGGACCACCCCCAGGCTGCCCCATCTCGTGGGAACCCAGCGGTGGGTCAGTTCCAGGGGTGCCTGGGAGGGGATTCGTCCCCACCCCTATCTGCTGCAGGGACCCCGATGTCTGACCCCCCAGGGCTTGGCCACGCAGCCTGCGACCGCTCGGCGCAGCTGAGACGTGGATATCGCCGAGGGGCAGAGGGTCCCTGTGCATGGGGCTAACCCAGCTGAGCCCTATGGGGCCAAGAGCCCGGTAGCCGCACGGAGCCCCGTGCCCCGTCAGGTGCAACATCTCGCCATTGGGCCGCCTCGCTGGGGCCCCCATTCTCAGCCCCGGAGCCTCAGGCTGGCCCGTGACCCCGTCACCTGCTTGAGATCGTCCAGGTCTGCCTCGAAGCCCGTCAGCAGGGAGATGTCGATGATGGTCATGGTGGCGTCCCGCAGCCCCAGGGACCTAGCGAGCACGGGACCAGCTTCAGTGGGTGGGACCCAGGCAGGGGGCAGGGCTCCGTGGGGCGCGGGGAAGGGGCAGGGTAGGCCTGCGGGCACATCCCCATTCCCGTGTAATGCCCGTGGGCTGCGGCGGGGGAGGGACCGGCAGGGGCAGCCTGGTCTCCAGAAGCCAGAGTCTCCGCAGTGGGGGAGGCCGGGGCCGATTCCCACCCCCCGCCAGGTTGTGAAGGTGTCGCTGGGAGCTACCCCCCCCTTGCCCAGTGACACTGAGCTGAGCCCCTGGGCCCCCGAATGACACCCCCCACGTGACGTCAGGGCCAGACGCGACCCTGCCCCGGCTGGGTGCCCGGGCGCTGCCCGCGCTGGGCCAGGGGTTACCGGGTCCGGATCCTGAGCTGGAAGGTGTTGCTGTACTTGCTCTTCTTCCTGGCTGTGAACCGAAGGGCAGGGGTAGAATCAGGGTCCCCGGCTCTGGGGCTGGGCCCCGAGGGCACCTCCTCCCGCAGGGGAGGGCCCCCGTTTCTGTCAGCCCAGGGCTCGGGGAGATGGACCGGGGGGGGCCAGCCGCCACCGTACCTTCGGGAACATCCTCCACGGTCGCCTCCAGCCAGAAGGCCTTGCAGTCACTGGTGTGGGTGGGCGGCAGCCTGTGGTACACGGTCAGCAGCTGGGGGCGAAGCCGAGCGCATGCGCTGAGTGCCAGCGTCGCCCGCCAGCCACCCCAGGGGCCGGGGTCGCCTGCTCCTCAGCGGTGGGCAGAGCACGGCCAAGGCCTGCGTCAGGGATGGAGCCCGGACAGAACCCAGGTGTCCTGGCTCCCAGCCCCCTGCTCTAACCACTGGACCATACTCCCCTCCCAGAGCTGGGGAGCGAACCCAGGTGTCCTGACCCCCCTGCTCGTCTCTACTCAGAGCCACCCATGGGCACGGCCCCGGTCCCCGTGGGCCCCAGGAGGAGCAGGGCTGGGTTAGCTATGGGTGATCACCGCACCCAGCGCAGCACACTCACCGTCACCGTGCCGGTGCCTGTCCCGCGGGCGGTGATGTTCAGCGTGTCCTGGGCGTTGAACTGCAGAGGAAAGGGCGGGAGACGCCGAGGAGGTGCCAGGCATTGCAGCGTACCGGCGCCCCGGAGGCAGCAGTCCCCCCTGCCCTGGTTGTGGGGCGCAGGCCCTCCGAGCCCTGCCAGATATGCCACAGCCAGGAGGGAGAGGTGTGTCCCCCCGGGGGGCTGAGCCTGTGGGTGGAGCTGCATGCTAGGGGGCGGAGCCCGAGGGCGGAGCTGTCGGACAGTGGGCGGGCCTACGTGCCAGGGGGCGGAGCTGTGTGCCAGTGGGCGGAGCCCAAGGGCGGGGCTGCGTGCCAGGGGGCAGGACTGACCTTCTTGGAGCCGGACCGCTGCAGGTAGGCGTTGTTGTTGTTGATTTCCCACTGCTCGGCCAGTCTGCGTGCGGGCGCCGTGACCTGCACCTTCAGATCGATGCTTTTCTCGCGGGGCACGGCCACCCGGTACAGCGCCAGGGCCTGCATGCCGATCACCGTGGTCTGGGCAGGGGGCAGCAGCCGTCAGCAGGTCCCGTTGTGGGGAGCGGAGGGGGCGCCGGGAACGGCCCTGCCCAGAGGCTGGGCATCGAAGCACGTTCGGGCGAGCGCCGGAGTGCGTGCTCGACCCCGGGCGCAGGGAGGCGCTGGCCGGGGCGGGCGCAGGCACCGCGGTGACAGGCAGGCTGGACCGCTCTGTGGCCGAGCGCCGGGCCAGGAGGAAGCTGCCCCACAGCCCGTCATGGGCCATGGCCCAGCCTGTGGGCAGCGCAGCCCCCTTCGCCCAGCAGCCGCAGGCGCAGGTTCAGCTCCAGCCATGGCGTCCTGCAAGGTTTGCTGCTGCTGGGCTGGGCGCTCTGGGACTGGGCACAGGGCAGCAGGGCAGGGCCGGCTGGGATCTCCCCCCACGCCCACAGGGACCGCTAGTGACACGGCGCAGGGCTGGCTTTCCCCAGTGCAGCCCCCAGGCATGGTTGAGCTCCCCAGGGTCCCATCCGGGGGCCCCAAAGGGGGAGTCCTGGTGGAGCAGGGGGGACTGGACTCTTTGGGGACAGTCAGGAGGTGGCTGCACAGGTGTGGGGAGACCTGCGGGGGGCAGACTCTGAGCACTCGCCCGAGGGGTTCCAGAGCCGTTCCGGGGGCTCCGTCACAGCGGCTCCGCAGGGCAGCGTCTGAGACGGGGATGCTCAGTCTGCAGCCAGCCAGCTTGGGGCACAGCGGGGCCGGCGGGCCTCCCTGGTGCAGGGAGCAGCCTGTTTTGTCTCTGGCTGGCTGGGTTCGTGCGTGTTCCCGAGCTGGGTGCTGAGTCCCATTGTGGCCCCCCCTCCCCTGGGAGGGTCCATGTTTTTATCCAGCGGCTCTGTGGGCCGTGAACACGCCCAGGCCGAGCTCTCAGCAGCACCGTTCAGGGGGTCCCTGCCCAGCCACCAGCTGGGAGCCAAGCCCCGAAGCCGTGTGGGGCAGGGGGAGGGCTGGCTGTGCTCAGGCCCATGGACAATCCGGCCTCCTGTCACGGAGGGGCCCCTGCGCCCGCCCTGGCTAGGCCAGGAGCCACCAGCTGTCACCTGGGTGCTCTCATAGCCCCCGCCGAACTCCCGTCTCTCGATCAGCCACTGCATGATGGCCTGGGTCTTCTCCAAGTGCCCCAGCGTCAGCTTCTGCAGGAGGGCGTAGGCCGTGGCCTCGATGCTGTACAGGGAGCGGGCCGTGTCCTTGTCCACAGCCCAGTGCGTCCACTCTGCGGAGAGCGCAGCCTGACAGCGTGCCCGGCACACACAATGCAGCTCCCAGGCATGCACACGCGCGGGCACACAGGCAGAGCCGCCACATGCACACACACAAGTGCACGGCCCTTGCTATTGCACACACCCGGCACATTCACAGTCACACACACGTGCCTTCCTGCCCCTCCACACAGCATTCCCTGGCCAGCCCCGCCCCGCCCCAGCTCGGCTCCCAGGCTCACCCACGTCAGCGAAGTTGTCCAGGACGGCGTCCGCCATGGAGCTGTTCACCAGGGCCAGGGCGTAGGAGCTGATGGCCACGCTGTATGGGTTCTGCAGACGCCGGAGATGTCTCTCCAGGTAGCCCTGGGCTTTCTGGAGGCTGGAGGACAGACCCTGCGGCCAGGACAGACGGGATGACAGACAGCAGTCAGGAGGGTGGTGGGAAGTGACTGCTGGGACTCGGTGCCCACCCGCCCGCGCCGGCTCCCTGCCCCAGACGAGTTCCTGGGATGCCCGTGGAACTGTTGGCCCTGGGTGCCGCGTTGGCCAGCCCTGCCGCGTCGCTGATTGTGCCTGACAATGCAGCCGCCGCCGAGGGGGAGCTGTCTGGGGCAGGACGCCCCACGACCTACATTCATGTGGGTCCCACAGATGGGCTCCGCCTCCTTCAGGGCGATGAGGACGAAGGCCGTGAGCGAGGCGTCTGCGTTGGATCCCTTGTAGCCGCCCTGCGGAGGGAGAGCGCGGGAGTGGGGGGGCTGCACGGGAGCCCTGCAGGCACCTGCCCCCTCCCACCTACCCACCCCACATGCTTGGGCCCATCTTCCAATCACTGACTGCCGGGGCGGACAGCGGGGGGCAGAGCTGGGGCAGGAGGAGGGAGGGGCCGTACTCCAGGTGGGCTCCAGGAGGGCAGGGGCTGCAGGGCTCTCCATAAACAGGCCCCCCCAGGCATGCCGAGATAAGGGGGGGGGGGCGTTGACTCGGAAACCTATGGCCACCGCTTGCAGTGTTGGCTCTGTTTGCAGCAGACAAACCCAGCTAACGCACGGCCCCGCCCAGACTCCTTCCCTCGGCTCCCCAGGGGGGCTTCATTCCCTGGGGGAGGCGACTGGACTGCCCGGCTGTTGTCCTCTGAGCCACCCAGCCCCACCTGGGGCCGTCACCCCCAGCGGCGCTGGGAAAGGGAGGGTGGCTCCGCGTGCTGGTCCCTGGGCAGGCCCATGCTCACAGCCCCTTGCCGGTGCGGCTAGCCGGGATACCGCCTGGCAGCGGGCTCCTGGAGCGGGTGTCGCTCAGCCCAGCTCCCGGGGCTGTCAGACTGGCTGGATCAGTGGCGGGGCATTTGTCATATGGATTCACAGCAGGCACGGCTAGACCAGCTGTAGCGCGGGAGGTGAGATGAGGGTGTTTAATTCAGGTGTTGTGTGTGCAGTACAGGGCTAGGAAGAGATCTGAGATATTTGTGTTTCAAATCGGGCTGGCTGGGACACACCCCAGACAGAGGCAGCAGGACAACAGCCTGCTTCATGGCCCATTGAGACACTCACAGAGGCAAGGGGCCCAGGAAGCAACCCCAGGCAGACCTGAAGAGTCACCAGGATTGGCCCATGTGACTCTGGACTCCATTTTAGTTCTTGTGACTTTCCCCAGGCCACATGACCCAGGACAGAGGGTTTATAAGATCAAACCCCAGGATCCATTTTGTCTTTGTTCCTGTCCAGCTGCAGACACACACCGACCTCTGGGTCAATTCATTGTGCAACTGAACCAAAGGACTTAGACCCGTCCAGGTGTTGGATGTGAACCAGAGGGACTGTACACGCTGCAACTCCACATTTCTTCTAGAAACCTGACGTAGCTGGACTTTCAATCATTGTATGTATCTGATTTGCTCTAACCCTTTAACATTGCTCTCACAGTTTGTTTCTTTCCTTTTACAATAAACCTTTAGTTCTAGTCACTAAAGGATTGGCTGCAGTGTGGGATTCTAGGTAAGATCCAAACTTACATTGGTCTGGTGCTGTGGCTGACCCCTTGGGGTCGGAGGGAACCTTTTTAGTACAGAGCAGAGAGTTTAAGTAACTGGTCCCTTTACTGGACCTGGTGCTGATTTGGGAGCCAGGCGCTGGAATGCAGTAAAGGGGCTGTGGGCATTTGTGGACTGGCTTCTGTGGGGATTCAGAAGTGCAGTTTGTGGCTGGTTGGGAAGTCTGGCTTCAGTGCCACCCTCCAGTGCTGGCAGAATCTGCTCTCCGTTTGCAGCCTGCCCTGACCCGGGCATTCTCAGTTGGCTGCCCTGGGCACGGACGCGTCACAGGGGCGCGTTGCCGTCTGACCACGGCTGCTTGCACCAGGCTCTGCCGGTGCGGCTGATGGCATGGCCCTGCTGCAAGCTCTGCTGCCAGACAGACGCTCGTGTCGGTCTAACGTTCACCAGCCCAGTGCTGCCGGGAAATCACCCCCTCACCCTAGCTGCCGCTGCGCTGCCTGGGGCCTATACGGCCCCGGGGGTGCTGCGAGCGGGGGGAGGCGTTAGAGGCTGGCAGGCACCAGGGGAATGGCACAGGAGAAGTGTCCAGGCCCGTCCTGCTGCGGGCGCGGTGCCCTTTGCACCAGGGAGAACGGCAGCAGGAGGCGCAGGGCGCAGCCCACGAGAGCCTTGCTCGGTAAAGTGGAAGGAAGCTGCAGGGGACCGTCCGGCAGGGGCCCCCTGGCACGGCAGAGGGCCCAGGGCTGGCTTCCGTCGTGCCACGTGTCAGGCCTGCGTCTCCTGCCCTGCCTCCCGCCTGGCCAATGGCGCAGTACCTGCATCGCGGGCGTATAAATCGCAGCGTGCTCGCGGAAATCCCCCTGCCCATCCTGCTTCTGGTCGACCAGCCACTGGGCGCTGGCACACAGCAGTTCGTGGTTGATCGGGGTCTTCAGGGACGCCGCCATGGCAAACACCTTGAGGATGTAGGCCGTCAGCCTGCCGGGAGCGGAGGGGCGTGTGTCCGCGTGGCAGGGAGGCAGGGGAGCTCCCAGGCCACGGGACAGCTGGGGTCAGACCTGGCCGCGGGCGGCACCGTGCCGGTGGCTGCTGTGAACACACTGCCCGGGCCCCACTCACTCTTGTTGGGCTGTCTGTGGACGAGGCCCTGCCCCCCACGCGGCTGGACCCCACCCGCAGCCCGGCGTTCCCCCACAGCAGCACAGAGCCCAGCTCCCGCTGCCCCCGCCCTGGACACCCACGCAAAAGGAGAATCCCCACTCGCTGGGAGCTGTATAGGGTGTGTGACACGCAGCGAGAGCAGCGCTGCACGCACACATTAGCCAGCTCCTCACCCCCAGGCTGCCCCCCAGCAGTGCAGGTGCCATACCAGGTGCTGCCCGTGCTGCCCGAATAGGGCTTGTAGGAACCGTCCTGCGCTCGGAAACGCAGCTGTTGGTTGTAGCCTGCGGGAGAGCCCAGACAGACACTCAGTCAGGGCAAGGGGCTGAGGTGGGGCTGCGTGCATCCCCCCAGGAGAGCACCCCGGGGGCAGGGGCCCCACCCCGGTGGGGTAGTGGGGGAAGGGCAGGGCGGCGTGTAGCATTTCAGACCCCCCCACCCCCACGGGATCTCTGGGCCCTCTGGCCTGGCTGGGTGCCGCTCACCTTGGATGATGTTCTGGATGGCCTGGCTCCGGCGCTCCACCCCGATCTGGTCCCACTGCTTGGTGGTGTCCAGGTAGTGGGTGAGGATGATGTTCGGGGTGACCGAGAAGATGTTCTGCTCCACGCATCCCTGTGGCAGCGTGATCAGCTTCTGCAGCGTGGTGCCTTGCAGGCCCCCCACCAGCATCTCACCGAGGATGTCCCCTGCCAAGGACGGGACAGCGCTGGCACGATGCCCACGGCCCCCCCAGCTCTCCCCTTCCCGCCCCCTCCCCCCCCAGTCTGTGCGGCAGCCTGGCCGGGGCCGCACTTTGGTGCCAGCCGACATGCTGCCGAGAACAGGCACAGGGAAGGACACCTGCATTCTACCCCGCCTCTGGGAGGGGAGTGGGGTCTAGTGGTCAGAGCAGGGGGGCTGGGAGCCAGAACTGCTGGGTTGTATCCCAGCTCGGGGGTGGGGGAGGACTTCTCTCAGGGCAGAGAAGGGGGTTTACAGCAGTGTACAGGAGAACAGAGTCTGTCCCACCAGCTGTGCTGGGGCCGTGATGACCCCCGGGGACTGGAACTCACAGGGGGGGAGGATTGCCCTGGGTGGCGGGGGAGGGGGCAGTTCATGGCCCCGGTGGCTGCCCAAAGACCAAGCCACACATGCTTCCCGGTGCCCCTGCAGCCCTGGGCCCAGCTGGGCCCCCTCTGTACCTTGCACGCTGATGAAGACCTCGGCTTCTGTGTCGGGCACCTGGTTGATGAGGGGATGGCTTTTCAACAGCGCCTGCTGCGCTTTACCTGCCAGGAAAAGCCAGAGGCATTTGCTGGGGGGCCATGGTGACCTGATGATAAGCTTGGCTTTAAACGACCTCCTGCCGGAGGCTGCAGAGCTCAGTGCTGCAGGGGAGGGCATAGAGACGCCCACTGCAGGGTATCCTGGGCCAGGAGAGCCTGCGCCAGGCACTGTGCCCATGTTCTGCTGGAAGTTGTTAACAGCTCTTTGATCTACAGACAACAGCAGACCTGGGTGCGCTGAGCTCCCCTCTTTCAGCCTCAATGAAAGGAGCAATTAAATCCTCTCACATAGTGAGAGCTGGCCAACAGGGAGCCACCACCCAACGCTGGGCCAGGTGGGACGTCTTGCCAGAAGCCGAGCTGTGCAGGCTGAGGCATTTCCTTGGGCACAGACTGTAAAGTGCCGGAGCCGGGCAGCTGGGGGTGTCTGTGAGTGAGAGCAGAGGCCTAGGGCAGCAGCGGGATCGTGGCTGTGGCAGGAAGCTGAGGGACGGAGCTCCGCGCAGCACAGGACTGGCTGGAGAGGCAGGCTTGGAAATTGTGAGCAAGGAAACTGTCTGCTGCAGCTTGTTCCTGCGGTGCCCAGCGAATCAGGGCTGTCCGTGCTTGGGAAACAGGATTGCACCAGGGACCACCTGTCTCAGCCCAGCCATTTCTCCTCCTACCTGGAACGGCCCAGCAAGGCCCTGACCACGGGACTGCTCGGGCCTGGGCCCCCTGCACGGGGTGGACGACACAGGCCGGGCTATGGCAGGGACCGGCAGCGCGGCCGGGGAGGACGGGCCGGGCATGCGTAGAAGAGGGTGAGCAGTGAGCTCCTGCACGAACCTTTGGGGTCCAGGATGATGCTCCTTGAGAGCCGCTGGATTTCGCCCCCTGCCTGCAACAAGAACAGCTCTGAGGGACGGGGCTTCAGAGAGCAACGGCTCCAGGGAGCTTTTCCGCCCGCCCCCCAACTCCCAGAGCCTGCCCCCCCCAAGCCTGCAACGGGACCCTCCAGGCCCCCCAGCCCAGCTGACTCGGGCTCTTCGTGCCACCTTCACCCAAGGGGCCGGCAGGCGAGTGCGCAGGGCCCGCGCGTGACCTGATGGGCAGGGCCTGGCGCCGGGCTGGGCCGAGCCCGGCAAAGCCCACAGGGAGCTGACTGGACGGTGGCCATCTTCAGCGTCGCAGGGATCCCTCAGGCAACACTTCCCGGCCCCCCCAAGCCCCCACACCCCCTGCCCCCAGCCGACGCCCTGCAGCTCCTCCCCGGCCCCGAGGCAGCGCCGCTACCTGGACGTTGAGATTCTTCCTCACGGTGTCGCGGAAGCTCAGCTCCCGGACCCAGGCCTGCACCTCCACCTGGATGGTGCCCAGCTCCAGGGGCACCACCACGAAGTGCACGGCCCTGGACGAGTACCGGGGCACCAACAGCTTCTGCTGGAAGCGCTTCTCCTTCGTGGCCAGGCTGCACAGCTGCTCGTGGTAGGGGAACATCACGTAGACCTGGCGGGCAGGGCACGCGGCACAGCTGAGCTGGGGGAGCTCAGCTCATTGGGCAGTGACAGCACCTCGCCGGGACTGGGTCCCCCCAGGTCTCAGAACCCCTCCCCCAACCAGGGCCGGCTCCCCCAGGACTCAGAGTCCCCCCCACCCACTGGGACCAGGTCCCCCCAGGTCTCAGAACCCCTTCCCCCCACCAGGGCCAGCTCCCCCAGGACTCAGAGCCCCCCGTCCCCTGCCAGGGCTGGCTCCCCCAGGACTCAGAATCCCCCCCCCACCTGCCGGGGCCAGGTCCCCCCAGGTCTCAGAGCCCCCCCACCTGGAGCTCATCTTCCTCATGGTAGTTGTACACCACAGCCCGGAGCGCCACCTGCTCATTGCGCACCACGGAGAAGGGCAGCCGCAGATCCACGAAGAGCGGGATCTTCACCGTCACCTCGTAGGGCTCGGAGATGCAGATCCCTGCGGGGACCAGGGGGCTCAGCCAGCCGTGTTCCCTGGGACACCGGGGCCATCGCTGAGGCCCCCACTCCACACCCACCGCCCCCTGCTCGCCCAGCCCTGGGCTCCCCCCAGCTCCGCCGGTGCCCCCACTCCCGACCCGCAGAAGCTGGGTTACCTTTGTCCTTCCTCAGGCTGACGGCCAGGATCTGCCAGGTGGTGATGGAGTCCGGGAGGTATTTGCTGAACAGGTGTCTAGCAAGGCTGCGGGGAGGGAGGCGAGTTCGAATCAGCCTCAAACACTGAACATGGGGCCCAGCGGCCGCAGCAGGGTCCTGTCTGTGGCCTTGGTCCAGGCCCAGGGTCAGCTGCCAGGGTGGATTTGACAGGTACCCAGGGGCTATGGGGCCGGGCTGGGAACCCAGAAATGCCCAGCCCAGGGGCCCATCTGGCCCCGTCTCCTGTCTCCGGCCGGGGCCAGCATCAACCAGACGCCCTCGCCCTGCAGCGGGGGGACAGCCCAAGTGATCCCCACTCCGCGGCGCTGGACGGGTTACGGCCCCGGCCCCTCACCCGGGCTGGAGCGGGTCCGCCTGGGTCAGCACAAGCCTCTCCCACAGCCAGCTCTCTGGGAAGTAGCTTCTCACGGACGGGCTGTCCCAGCACTCCTCGTCCTCGCACTCCTCGTCCTCGCTGGCTGGAGGGGGCATGGTCAGAGCAGGCCAGATGAGAGGCACCACGTTGGCTGCACCCCCCCCCCCCCCCCACAGGCCAGGCCACCGCTGAGCAACCGGGTCCCTCCCCGCTGGAGCAGCCTCCCCCCCACAGGCCCCCCCCAGCAGCTGGGCCCCTCCCCCACAGGTCACCCCCACAGGCCGCCCCCCTGAGCAGCCAGGCCAAGCTCTAGGCAGGATGGGCTGGATCTTGGCTGACTGGTGGTGGTCCCCCCCCCCCCCCCCCCCGACTCCCCCAGCAACACCCCCCTCCCTGCGCGGAGGTTACATTTGCCCAGCAGCAGCCGGGTGCGCTCCTCCTGGTTCAGCGCCCGGGCGAAGCGGCAGCAGTCCAGGAAGGCGGCCACACAGGGGGGGCCCAGCAGCACACGGCTCGTCCTCTGCTCGCACGAGTGCCCCATGGGGTTCTCCTGGATCCCGGCCTGGCAGCAGCGCCTCTCCAGGGCCGTCTGGTACTGGTCCACTGGGACAAGGAACACAGGGCAGGGCATGGGACCCAGGCGTCCGGGCCCAGGGGAGACACAGC
This sequence comes from Emydura macquarii macquarii, assembly GCF_026122565.2. Taxonomy (NCBI): domain Eukaryota; kingdom Metazoa; phylum Chordata; order Testudines; family Chelidae; genus Emydura; species Emydura macquarii. Next base: position 3,387,316 of record NW_027132429.1, read on the forward strand.
AGGTGGGAGCTCAGTGCCTGGCGAAGGGCCGGGGGGGGGCAAGGGCTGACCCAGGGTGGCCAGGAAGAGCAGGGCTGTGAGGACGCAGGCCACATGCCCGGTTCCCCAGCTGCTCCCCGGGGCAGCGCCAGGCCAGGTGGGCAGAGCAGAGCCGGGCCCAGGGGAAAAGCTGATCCTGGGGCTGGCCTGAGGTCTGGGGAGGCTGCCATGGGGTGGGGTGGCTGCGTGGGACACGCGAGGTTCCTGGCGAGCCGGGCGGGACGGAGCAGGGTCCCCACCCGAAGACGCCTCCTGACCTTTGTTCTTCTTCTGCTGCAGCATCTGCAGGGATCGGCGCCGGCGCCTGGCAGCTGTCGGGGGGCAGTGCAGCTCTGCAAGACGGGGGGGGGGTGGTGAGGGGGAGCAGCGAGGGGGCCTCCCTCTTCCCCCCTCCAGTGACCCCCTCCGCCCCACCTCCAGAGACCAGGCCTGGTCGCTGTGCTGAACAAGGGGGGATTGAAACCGGTTCAGTTACAGGCCATGTGGACGGTCTCATCTCAGTGTGAACCAGGCCACTGGGAACAGGGTGAAGCTAAATGGAAATCGGCGCATCGCCCCGGGGGTCTGTGCCTGTCTCGGCCCCGCCCCACATGTGGGCAGACGAGGCGTCAGGCTGGGACAGGGACATACCCGGGCCGGGCTGCCCGGCGCCCCCGAGGGGACAGACCCCGTGGCCCAATCCCTGCCCTGCGCTGTCCCGTCCATTCGATGTGTGAAGACGCTAGCCACAGCTCTGAGCCGGGCCGTGAATGGGGATCTCCGCCCTCGCCGTCCCTCCGTCCATGCCTCACCCGTCCGTGCCGTGGTGGAGATGCCCAGGTTGGTGGCCAGGTCCAGCCCGGCATCCGTGAACACCCCCACGTGGTCCCGCCCGCTGCCCGCCGTGCAGCCGATGTCCTGGCGCTCGACCGTGTCCCAAACCTGCCGGCGGGAACAGGGGCCGCGGGAAATCAGCCTCTACTGCTGCTCGGGGTTCATTCGGCTCTCAGAGCTAGGTCACCCCGTGCCACAAGCCAGGAGTCCTGGCTCCCAGCCCTCCCCCCTCAACCACTAGACCCTGTCATGCGGAGTGGCTTGTGGGGGGGGGGCAGTTAGTATATTGTGTGACATCAGCATGGCAGAATCATAATAATCCATGTGGGATAGGCCATGACAGGTGTGGTCAGGAAGGTTATGGTATGCTAAGTAAGATAATATTACTTGTGTTCATGTGTAATCTGTGACATGGCAGTTATAGATGTATTTGAGATGTCTGCGTTTCAATTGTGCTGCCGGGCGACACCCCAGATAGGAAGGCTGCAGAACAATGGCCAGTGTAATGGCCCATTAAGGCCTCCCCAGGTGCAAGGGGCCCTGAGGGAGAAGCCAGCATTACCACTGAGTCACCAGCACCTGCTGACGTGACTGGACCCCAGGCACACCTGAAGAGTCACCAGGATTGGCCCATGTGACTCCGGACTCCATCTTAGCTCCTGCAAATTTCACAGGCCACATGGCCAAAAGACAGAGGGTTTATAAGATCAAGCCAGAGAAACCATTTTGTCTTTGCTCCTGTCCAGTCTGCAGACACACACCAATCTCTGGATAAATTCATCTTGCCACTGAACCGAAGGACTTAGACCCATCCAGGCACTGGATGTGAACCAGAGAGAACTACACAAGCCTGCAAGTCCACATTTCTTCCAGAAACCTGAAGTATATGGACTTTTAATCATTTGTATATCTGTGATTTACTTTAACCCTTTAACATTTCTCTCGTGGTTTATTCCTTTCTTTGTACAATAAACCTTTAGTTTAGTTACTAAAGGATTGGCTGGCAGCGTGGTATTTTAGGTAAGGTCCAAACTTATATTGATCTGGTGCTGTGGCTGACCCTTTGGGGTCAGAGGGAACCTTTTAGCAAAGAGCAGAGAGTTTAAATAACTGGTCTCTTTGCTGGACGTGGTGCTGATTTGGGAGCCTGGAGCTGAAATGCAGTGAAGGGTGCTGTGGGCATTTGTAGACTGGCTTCTTGATATCCGGTGTGGGGTAATCAGAAGCAGTTCGTGTCTGGTTGGGAAGCCGGGCTTCAGTGTCACCCACCAGCGCGGGGAGAATCTGCTCTCCGTTTGCAGCCTGCCCTGACCCTGGCATTATCAGTTGGCTGCCCTGGGCACGGGTCGTATCACAGACCCCACTCCCCTCCCAGAGCTGGCAGAGGACCCCGGCGTCCTGGCTCCCGGGCTGCCCCCCGCACACAGACAGCGCGTTCGCTCACCTTCTTCTGCGTCAGTTGGTTTTTCTTGTTGAGAACGAACAGGGCCTTGTCGACGGCCACCAGCCCCACCACGGCCTGGGCGTCCCCGGTCACCTGCAGGTTGATCTGCCGATGGGGCAGGAACACCTTCCCTTTGTCCGCCTCCCTCTGGGGGCCCACGCTCAGCTGGGCGGGATGGAGGAGACAGGGTGAGGCAGCCGGCGCGCCCTGGGAGCCCCTTTTCCGTGCCACGCTGAGCGCCCGGCCTCTAGCACCCACCCCCACCCCCGGGCCCGGGAGCTGGGCGCAGGGTGCCCCGAGGCCAGGGCAGCAGGGGCAGAGCCTGGCCCTCCTAAGTGGGGGGCCACGCAGGGAAAGGCCTGTCTGGCAGGCGGGTGCTGCCCTCCCCGGCACCGCCCCAGGACTCACCGTGCCCATGCACACGTCAGCCACGTCCACCCACAGCGAGTCGGCCACGAGCTCCGAGCTGTCTGCCAGGTACTGATAGGCCACGATGCGGAAGGAGGGCAGCAGCTGGGGCCCCACGTCCATTGTCAAGGCTGTCATGACGCTGTCCGGGTTGTGGGGCTGGGTCCGGGCCTGGACAATCCTGCCCTTACTCAGCAGCTGGCGGGAGAGCAGCAGGGGTCAGGACTCAGCACCGGCCCCGGCTCTGGGGCTGCAGCCAAGGGCTGGGCAATGCCAGGTCAGCGCCCGGGAGCCGGCACCGCCCCACACAGGCCCCATGGCGCCTGGCAGGCGGGTGGGGTGCATGACCGGGCCAGGGGCCGTGTCTGCCGCAGGGAGCAGGGCCCTGAGCCAGGCAGGGCTGCGCAGTGACGCCATCCCAGGGCTGCATGCGCAGGACAAGGCTTTGGGGGTATGGGGACAGACGGACCCATCAGGGGGTGTACAGGGACAGACAGAGCCACAGAAGGGGGTGTGTGGGGACGGACAGACCTGGGGGGGAGGGCGCATGGGGACGGATGGACCCATGGGGGCGCGTGTGGGGAGATGGGCCTGGCGGGCTGAATGCAGCCCAGGAGAGGCTCCCCAGACACTGTTGTGGCGCCGTGCATGGGGCCTGGCCAGCCCCACTCGCCCGCAGGCCCTGCCGAAGCCGGGGGTGCCCAGGCCAGGGCAGGGCCAGACCGGCTGTGCGGGGAGCTGGGCCGCGTCCCAGCGCTCACCAGGATGGTGAAGTGCTGCACGGCCGAGCTCTTGTGCGTCGGGTGGAGCATGATGCGCAGCGGCTGCCCCACGCGGACCGTGCCCATCTCCACGCCGATGTGCAGCAGGTGCCTGCTGCTGCCCTGCGTCTTGTAGGCCTGGATGGTTTTCGTGGCATTGGCCTGCTGGGCTGGCGGAGCCAGAGAGCCACAGGTCGCCACCTGCAACGGGGAAGAGAGCCCTGAGCACCCCGAAGGCACGCACAGCCCCGCTGGGTCCAGATCAGCCTGCGGCGGCCCTGCCAGAGCCCCCAGGGAAAGAGGCGGGGGAGTCGAAAGCGAGGGTTAATCAGGGTGGTTGGAGAAGATGGGGATGAGCCGAGCACGGCCCCGTACCTGGAGCTGCAGGCTTTCACTGTCACGTTCGGTGTTGATGACCATGGAGGCCAGGCCCTCCTTTGTTTGGTGCTTCTGGTCCCGAAAGCACACAGGGACGTTGTGGGCCGGCGACCCGTCCGGGTTGGTGACGTAAACCTGGTGCCAGGGGAGCCGAGAGGCAGAGGGTGACCCGGAGCCCGGCACAGGGCGATGAGATTTCTCTTCCCCAGGCTCTGATGAGCCATGAGGGCATCCCAGGGTGATCGTGCTGCTGCCTGCTCCCCAGAGGGGTGGTGTGGGGGGGCCCAGATGCTGTGGGCTGGGATGCGCCTCGGCAAGAGTCTTTGCAAGGCTGGGGCAAAGCACGGACCTGGCAGCCCTGCCCGGGAGCTGCCGACCCCCCGACAGCCTTTGCGGTTTCAACAGGTTACAACTCAGAAGTGTCCCACTCCACAAGCCAGACATGCCTAGTGGGCCCCACACATGGGGCACCGGCTCCTGGCTTGGATGAGCTTCCCACGCCCTTTCACCAGGAACCTGTGGAACTCACTGCCACAAGATAGCTTTGAGGCAAAGAGCTGGGCGGGGTTGAGACAAGGGATTGGCCATTTCTGTGGCTAACGAGAACGTCCCTAGGTCAAGCAGTGGGGTCAGAACAGACCCGAGGGGCCTGGCTGGGCCATAGACCCTCCTGCGTCACGGCATGGGGCCAACCTCAAAGCCCCAGGGACCAGCAGGAGCCTTCCCCAGGGCCAGGCACCCCACCACTGCCTCCTGCGGGGCTCCGGGCACCTTCCACCATGGTGCTGCCATGGTCGGAGCCAGAACACCAGGCTAGATGGGCCCAGGGCCGTGTTCCTAGCCCTCCCCACTGCTGGCGAGTCAGCAAGGGAGGAAGAGACGCTAGCGCACCCCTTACCCTGAAGCTAAAGGGCATGCCTGGCTTGAAGAACCCCGGTGTCTTGATGAATCGGATGCTGTAGGGCGTGCTGACGATCTTGACCTCTGAATTCTCAGCCTGCCCCATCTCGCCGCCTGAGGGTGACACCGCGTGTCGAGAAAGGGGGTGTCTGTGCCGGGGGGACTGCCCCGCTCGGGTGGAATTCACCCGGCACAGAGGCGCAGTGGGAGTGAAGGGGTACCCGGGGGGTGTGCTGGGCTTGCTCAGGCCTTCTCTGCCCTAGGCTGGAGGCGCTGGTGCCCTGACGCCCCCTGCACAGGCCAGGGGCACGCGAGATCTCTGTCGCGGCGGCGCTGGGACATGGAGGAACCCAGGGCCTGGCGTTTGCGGCGGGCGTGCTGTATGAGGTGCACGGGACAGAGACCAGCGCCCAGCTCACAGCTCGAGCTGGCTACAGAGCCACCCCACCCGTGACTGGGCACCCCTAGGGGTGGGGGCTCAGGGGCAACTTCCTGGCCCAGCAGGGGGACGATTAAGGGGCCCCCAGGGCTTGCAAAACGGCCTCTCCTGGCCCCCATGTGATGCCAGCAGAGCCTGGGCTACAGCCCTTGGCTGAGGTCTCGCGGGGCTGCTGTCCGCGGTGGGTGGGTGGGTGGGTGAGGGGTCCCAGGTGACACCTGCTGGGCCTGTGCCCCTCCCGCCACATGTGCTGCCCTCTCATCCAGCCCTTCCTGGAGAGAGCCATCCCCTGCCCCTGCCAGGTGCATCTTGCGGCGCCCGCGGGAGGCCGGCGGCTGGCACGGATCCCGCATGGCCCCTGGGGCCATCGCTCACCTGAGGAGAAGACGGTGACGTTAACGAAGATGAAGGCGTCGAGCAAGTCCTCCGGCTTGTCAAAACTTGTTAAATCCTGGCCCCTCAGCGTCAGGACGCCTCTTCCTTCGTTTATCTGCAGGGAGAGTTACCATGTGTGCAGCGCCCGGCGCGATGGGCCCTGATCTCAGACAGGGTCTGGGCAGTGCCCAGCGTGACGGGCCCGGGCCCCGATCTCAGTTTTGGCCCGTAGGCAGCACCGTAATCCACGTAACAATAACTCACCTCAACTCTCTGCAGGGAGCTCTGGAGGGTGATTTTCTGCGTCTCCGTCCTGACTCCGAAGATCGCCAGGGCGTAGCCGTCCACGGGCTCGTTAAACACAAACCTGGGTGCCCAGGAGAGAAGCCAGGAGTGTCTGCCCACAGGAATCTCCCAGGGATGCAAAGCAGTGACGTGACGCCCCTTTGCTTCCCCCTCAAACTGCCGTCTGGCTGTTAAGCAGCTGCCCCCCGTCCCCCAGAGGTGGCTGCATGGCAGTGCTGACAGGGCCAACTTCTGCCCCAAGTTGTGCAGCCAAAGCCCCTCTGTGGGCCTGGCTAGCCTTGCCCCAGCATAAGGGCAGCAGCTGCTGGGTCCCTGCCCCACGGCTTATGCCAGCTGCCCGCAGGGCCGGAATTCCCGCCGGCTGTGCCCGGCTCACCTGGCCGCGATCGCCACCGTCAGGCTCTGGTCCCCGAGGTAGAAGAATTTCCGTGTGGGCGTCAGCACCACTTCGAAGCTGGGCAGCACTGGGAGAGACGGGCAGCAGGGGCTCAGACAGACAGACGACGAGTGGGGGCGGGAGGAGTGAGCTGGGGGGCTCTGGGGAAGGGGGAGCAGCTCTGTGGGCGGGATGGGCAGGCCGGGCCCGTGGCTGGCCGGGGGCGGAGGAGGTGGCTTGGCCCCACACCCCCAGGCCTGGCTGTCCTCCCAGCGGGGCCTGGGTAGGAGGGCACTCACCGTACTCCTTCACCTCGAACTCGGTGCTGTGGGGCTGCCGGGGGCTGTTCTGGTTACACGTCAGGATCTTCCAGGTGCCCAGGCTAGAGGGAAACAAAACCCGCGTGGAGCTGGCGTGGCCCACAGCCGGCGCCTTCACCCGCGGCCTGACTCCTGCCTGAGTCCGGTGGGGGCACGAGCCCTCCACCGGGGCCCAGGGGTCCCACTGCAGCCCCCCCCCACAGTAGCCCACAGGGCCCGCCCACCAAGAGAGCTCCCTGCTACCTGGGTGCCCATGGGGCTGTGGGGCCTGGGGCCCTGGCGGCACCCACCTGACGTGCTCCGGGATGTGGAAGGTGCCAATGTAGAGACCCTTCTCCAGTTTCCGGGTGGTGCTGCTCATGGCGATGCCCTCGGGAGTCTGCGGAAGGGGGTGGGTTTAGCTCAGCGAGACGCACCAGGGTCCCGGTTCTGTGGGGGGCCCACCACCGCCCTGCCCGTCCTCTGAGCCAGCCCCAGGTGGGCCCTGGGAGCCCCCGCCAGGCGAGCAGCTGCAGGTCCGCAAACGTCACAACTGCTGGGCGGGGTCACCTGCAAACACCCCCTGGCAGTGGGTGCAGGGCAGAAGGGGCTCCTCCCAAGTCTGCCTGGCACCCCCCTAGAGCCACCTTCCTCCGGCCGGGACTGATCCAGCGCCGGCATGCTGCGGGGTCGGGGGCACGGTGCTGCCTCCGGGGCCCATTTCTGTGTAACCCCAGTGCCCCGGGGGTGGCATCCCTGAGTTGGTGTCTGCAGGGACTTTGCTCTCAAGGGCTGTCAGAATGGCGGGTGTGGGAGACTGGACGCTGGGGTGCTGGGGTGTTACTGTGCTCTGGATGCACCATTCTGGTGGCAGTAGTGGGATCGTTAGCCCCACCCCTTCTGATGGGATTAGCCCCACCCCCTCCGGGATTGGCGGTGGTACCTGGATGACAATCATGCAGTTAGTCTCCAGCGGGTCCATCCAGTTGTTGACAGAGAAGACCCGATAGTTCACTGGCGGGGTGAAGAGACGGGAGAGGTTGGGTGTCACGCGGGCTGGCTTGAGTGGGGGGCAGTTAGTCTATTGTGTGACATCAGTGTGTCAGAATCATGACAATGCGTGTGAGATACGCCATGTCTGGTGCTGGTAGGAGGGATGTATCGAGCTGAATAAGATACTAATACTCATGTTCATGTGAAATGGAAGCTATGGTGTATTTGCTATTTCTGTATGTCAGTTTGGGCTGGCTTGGACACACCCCAGACAGAGGCGGCAGGACGATAGCCTGCTTCATGGCCCATTGAGACACTCACAGAGGCAAGGGGCCTGGGAATTACTAAAGACAGACCTGAAGAGTCACCAGGATTGGCCCATGTGACTCTGGACTCCATTTTAGTTCTTGTGACTTTCCCCAGGCCGCATGACCCGGGACAGAGGGTTTATAAGATCAAACCCCAGGATCCATTTTGTCTTTGTTCCTGTCCAGCTGCAGACACACACCGACCTCTGGGTCAATTCATTGTGCAACTGAACCAAAGGACTTAGACCCGTCCAGGTGTTGGATGTGAACCAGAGGGACTGTACACGTTGCAACTCCACAATTCTTCTAGAAACCTGACGTAGCTGGACTTTCAATCATTGTATGTATCTAATTTGTTCTAACCCTTTAACATTGCTCTCACGGTTTGTTTCTTTCCTTTTACAATAAACCTTTAGTTCTAGTCACTAAAGGATTGGCTGGCAGCGTGGGATTCTAGGTAAGATCCAAACTTATATTTATCTGGTGCTGTGGCTGATCCTTTGGGGTCGGAGGGAACCTTTTTAGTACAGAGCAGAGAGTTTAAATAACTGGTCCCTTTACTGGACCTGGTGCTGATTTGGGAGCCAGGCGCTGGAATGCAGTAAAGGGGCTGTGGGCATTTGTGGACTGGCTTTTTGATAACCAGTGTGGGGGAACCAGAAGCAGTTTGTGGCTGGTTGGGAAGCCGGGCTTCAGTGCCACCCACCAGCGCGGGGAGAATCTGCTCTCCGTTTGCAGCCTGCTCTGATCTTGGCATTCTCAGTTGGCTGCCCTGGGCACGGACGGGTCACATTGAGTGTCTAACCCGAGTGGCTGCCCCCTGCCCCCCCAGGCTTCCCCTGGCAGCCTGCCTCACCCTTCTGGCCGGGGGTGTAGATGGGTTTGTCAGTCTGGACAAAGATGTAGTTGGAGTCTGGGGAAACCAGGACGTATTTCTCCAAGATGACAGTTCCGAACTTGGCCTGCACCACCACGTACTGCTTCTCGGTGCCCGCTGAGCCGTATGACGCTGGGACCTGGAGGGCGGAAACGATCTGTGCCAGAGCCGGGTGCAGGGCCGCCGTTCCACACAGCCCCTCTGTCCCCTGGGAGTGGGCAGCGCCCCCCCCCCCCAGCTGGCTCTCAGGGTGGAGCCATGGCGTCCGGGGGCTGTGCCCCGGGAGGGGTGGTGCTGGCTGGAAAGACCAGTGCTAGCGTCCGTGTCCCCGTGCATGCCCGCCCCCACACACCCAGCACTGACAGGCAACCACCTCTGGAGAGGAGCACGGCAGGTGTTTAACACAGTGTGGGGCACAGCCGGCCAGAGACTCTGCCCCAGCTGCGAGGGCACAGGAGAGTGAAGAGGGGGATGGGGCAGGACCCGACGCCCAGGGAAAGGGCAGGGGGGGCCTTAGCGACTGGAGCAGGCAGGGATGGGCTCTCAGGCCTTGTACAAAAACCAGCAGCAACCCCCTGGTATCAGCACTGATGGCTAGAGGAGATCGTCCCCCCGGCCCCTCCACCCCGCTGCAGCCCGGCCCCCCCGCTGACTCCCCGCTTCCCTGCAGCCCGGCCCCCCCTGCAGCCCGGCCCCCCCGCTGACCCGCCCCCTCCCTGCAATCCCCCCCAACCCCTGCTCCCCCTGCAGCCTGGTCCCCCCACTGACCCCCCTCCTCCCCCAGCCCCCCTGCTGGCCCCTAACCCCCTGCAGCCCAGCCCCCCTCACTGGTCCTCTGGCAACCCCACTGCCCCCCTGCAGCCCGGCTCCCCTGCTACCTCCCTGCCTCCCTGCAGCACCCGGGGTTTGTGTCTTTGCACCAGGTGGTGCTGCCCCTCCCCCGCCAGCCTCTCCCACCCACCTGCACCGTGGCCATGGCCAGGGCATGGTTGGCCGGGGTCAGCCAGACGGACGTTTCCTGCAGCAGTTGGTCCTTAGTGAAGTCGAAGAGCAGGATCTGAACCTTGATGTCTTCCGGGAGGGGCCCCGCCGGGCCCTGGGCCTGGACCACCATGTTCTCCTCGCTCCCCGCGCGCAGGATGTTGGGGGCTGCCAGGAGGTACCTGCCACGGGAGGGCACCAGGCTGGCATGCAGGGACCCGCTTGTGTGCCAGGCTCTGCCACAGCTGGGCTGCGGGGCCTTGGCCGAGCGCCTTGGCATCTCCGTGCCTCTGTTCCCGTCTACTGTGGGGATAACATAACGGCCCGGCCCTGCCCCACCAGAACCGGCCCAGCCCCATGGCCCAGCTCAGCCCTGCCCCACCAGAACCGGCCCAGCCCCACGGCCCAGCTCAGCCCTGCCCTGCCCAACCAGAACCGGCCCAGCCCTGCCCCCCGCGGGGGGGATAAACGCGGTGACGACTGGGAGGTGCCAGATGCAGGGTGAAGGGCAGAGACAAGCTCTGCTGCTGGATCTGCCCCTGGCCTGCACCTCTGCCTGGCTCCCCCGTCCCCGGCATGGGGCACGCACTGAAGGGGAACTTGCTGCCCCCCGGCTGGACTAGTGGGGCCCCCACGGGGCCGACCCCCTGGCACCCCCTGAGCCGCTGTGCGGGGAGCCGTCACCCTGGGGCAGGTGCTCTGCTCTGCTCTGCTGGGGAAGGGGCACCGAATCCCTGGCCCCCCCCTTCTGCCCAGGCTGGCTCGGGAGGAGCAGGACCCCAGAAACCAGCTGAGGGCTTCGGCTGGGAGCTGGGCCTCAGCTGGGACGTCCCAGGGCTGCGTCTGAGCTGACCGGCTGCCCGCCACCCCGTGTCCCCGGCACTCACATGGGCCTGGCCTGGCACAGCCGTGGGCCCAGCAGCAGCAGCCCGCTGAGGAGGCAGAGCAGCCGGGGCACCATGCTGCGGGTGCGAGCGAGGGGCTGGAGTGGAGGCCAGCGCTGGGCATGGCCTCTTTATCCGGCTGAGTAAACAGCGCTGCCCTGGCATGGGGTGACGGCGAGTTAATGGCCAACCCTGGGGGACGGCACTGCCCGGAAAGCCAGAGGTTTCTCCTAAGTGCCAGGCCCTGACGTCAGGACCTGCTGGCTCTGACATACCTGTTCTACTGCACCCCCCAAGCTGGCCCTGGGGGTGCCTGCCCCGCATCTGTGCCCCTGGGGAGAGGGTCGGGCTCTGTGTGTCCCCTCCCGTGTCTCCAGAAGCCGAGCCCCCCTGCCTGGGCTGCACCCCCTTGGCTCTGGTTCACGCTGGCTGCCCCTGGAGCCCTCTCCTCGCCCGTGGCAGCCTGGCCCCTCCTCCCCACCCATCCGCTGGGCACATCCTAGCTGAGCGACCCCAGGGCTGGCTCCTGGGTTTGGAAAGCTCTGCCTCCTCCCCCATCCATTCTGCCCCATAATCCCTCCTTCCCCCGCTTGCTGGGGTTCAACGTCCCCGCTCCGCCCACCCCTGTGACTCGCCCCATAGGGCGTGGGGGGGCTGGGCAGGGGCTGGGCTGTTCTGCTTTCTGGAAGTTGTTTTCTCCCCGGCGTTCCTTCGGGCGGAGGCAGTGCCCTTGCCTGGGTGCTTGGCCCTGCTCCGGCTGGCCCATCGCCCCGTGGCACGGTGCCCCTGCAGAATGAAGCTCACCCCGAGGGGCTTCTGCTTTATTGGCAGTCAAAGCAGTCAAAGCAAACACGAGGCGTGGTGGGGAGACGCCGCTGAGCAGAGCTGTGTCCAGCGCCAGCCCCTGCAGGGCTTTGGCCCCCATAGCAGAGCGGGTGGGTTCCCAGCTGGCGTAAACGGACCCAGCCGCACCAATGGGCTGCACCGCTTTGTGCCAGTCGGGGTCCGGCCCCAAGAATTCAGCCCCTCGCCGCAGCAGATGCTGTCCCTGAGATCCGCACTCACCACGCAGCCCCTAAGGAGCCGGGATTTTCCTTCTTCCTTGAACTGTCGCGCTAGGGGCCGGGGTCACAGAGGGTGTAACGGCGACAGCTGCGCTGCCATCCCTGACCGAACTGGGGCGCTTGTCTGAAGTCATGACTCGGGCCTTTGGTTCCTAGTCTGGCTGGACGAGCTCTAGTGGGGCCAGCAGGGCGCATTTGTGGTATGCAAACAGGATAAAGTCCAAAGCAGCACGGCCAAACATCTACTCGGTGCTTGACACGGGTCAGGGCCACCGAGCCGAAAACCACAATTCGGAACCAAAGTCACAGGGAGAAAGGATTGAAATGGAAAAACTGGAACGGCGCCGGAGAATCTCTTAACATGTTCATAGAGGCCCCAAAATTCCACAATCAAGAAAGGCCACCCTGGTTAAAAACCAGCCGGACTTACATGGGACGTGAAAGTGGCTATTAAAAATCATATATAACAAGTGGAAGTAAGGGGAAGTTGATAGTAATGCATATAAATGAGAAGCTAGGAAGTGTAGAAAATGGATAAAAGGAAGCCAAGGACACAAGGAGAACTCCATGGCCCGCAGAGTTAAGGACAACAAGGATGATTTTAAGTATATTAAGACCAAAATGACCCCTAGCAGTCGTATTGATCCGTTACTGGATGGCAATGGTTGACCTGTCAACAAACTGTAGAAAAGGCAGTAAATATTTCTGATCTATATTTGGGGAAAAGCCAGATTATATCGTCATATCGTCTGCTGAAACCCTTCCCATTCCAACAGTAACTCAGCAGGGTGTTAAACAGCTTCTACTAATGTTAGCCACTTTTAAATCAGCAGGTCAAAATAACTTGCATCCAAGAGTTTTAAAAGAGCTTGCTGAGTGGTGCCTGGACTGTTAATGCTGTTTTTTCAATAAGTCTTGGTGCACTGGAGAAGTTCCAGAGACTGGAAGAAAGCGAATATTGTGCCGATATTTACCAAGGACAGAAGGGATGACTGGTGTAATTATAGACCTGTCAGCCGGACACTGATCCTGAAGCGGCTGATATAGGACTTGAGTAATAACAAACTAAAGACGGGTAATTAGGGCCAATCAACATGGGATTATGGAAAATTGATCCTGTCAAAATAACTTGATACCTTTTGTGATCTATCAAGGGCAGAGGGTGGCAGGAGAGTACATGAAGGGAGGTATGTCAGCGCTAGAATGATCAGGGCTTTATTCCCTGCAGCCTAACCAGGGGCAGCTGGGGCCAATTAAGGATCAGCCAGGTGCTCCATAAAAGGGCTCCGCCCCAAACACAGGGGGCACAAGCTGGAGGGAGCAGAGGAGTTGTGCTGCGTGGAGCGGAACAAAGCGAAGTAGCGGACTGGAGCAGCAAAGTGTGGAGGAGCGGAGGAGCCCCAAAGGAGGTACTGAGCCCAGCAAGGGGCAACACGGACACAGGGCCTGAGAGGCCAGCAGGACAGAGGGGGAAAAGTAGCCCAGGGGAAGAGGCTGTGGCTCCCAAAATACAGAGCCAGTAGTCTGCAGCTACTGTTCATAGGGCTGGGCCCGGGTTCCTCCCCCCTCCCCCAGGGAAGACGGGGTGACGGGCACCTTCCTGGCCCCCAATGGGAACGAAGCACAAGATCCACTAGAGGGAAGCCGGCCATCGGCCACACTTTTTTGATTAAATTACAAGTTTGGCTGATAGAGATAATAGCGTGGACCTGAAATACTGTCTTCTGTAAGGGGTTGGCTTGCTTTTGCATGACATTTTGATTAAAAAAAAAAAAGACTGCTATAAAATGAACATGGGCCACATTAAACGGATGAAAAACTGGCTCACTGAAAGGTCTCGGAATGTAATTGTAAATGAGGAACCAGCATCCAGTGGGCGTGTTTCCAGGGGGTCCCGCAGGGATCGGTTCTTGGCCCTCTGCTATTTAACAGCTGGTTAACGACCTGGAAGGAAACATAAAATCAGCCCTGATGGAGTTTGCAGATGACAGAAATTGGAGCAGTGGTGAATAATGGAGAGGACAGGTCACGGAGACGGAGCGAGCAAACAATCTGCTTTTGAAGAGGGCTACGTGTAACCGTCGACATGGAGGGGCAAAGCGTGCCGCTCACACTTCCCGGCTGGGGGACTCTCCTGGGAAGCAGGGATTCTGAAAAGACTCAGGGGTCATGGTGGATAGGCAGCTGAACGTGAGCACCCGTGAGACGCCGGGGCCAAAAGGGTCAACGTGATCCTGGGATGCATGGACGGGGAATCTAGAGTAGGAGCAGAGAGGTGATTTTTACCTCGAGATCTGGCCCTGGCGACGGCTGCTGGAATCCCAGGTCTCGTTCTGGTGCCCACAACTCGAGGGTGGTTGGTAAATTGGAGGGTGTGACGCACTGTGCCCCATGCACACCCCAGGGTGTGATTTGTGTATCATTCACCTCACCCTTGTACTGTCTAGTGTCAGGGGTTTGTGGAAGGCTCGTGACACACCGGACATGGCTGGTGCGACAGCGCACATCTTGCAATGTCCCAAGCCCAGCTATGAAGCTCTGCCATGCACATGTCCGAAGGTGTGTCTCACATGGCCTGAGTAGACCAGGCAAAGTGAGCAAAGCGAGGGCTCACGCCCCGCAGAGCCGCGCACACAGGGACAGTGGCCTGGCCTGGGCACCTGATGAGGCGACGCTCATTTGACGAGTGGAGGAAAACATGCCCATTGCCGGACGTGGCCCAGGGGGGAGGAGGAAACATGTCACAGGCGGCGGCGTTTTAGTCTCCGGGGCTCTCCCCTGGAGTCTGTCTACGAAGCAGCGACAAGCCGCTGACAGACTGCCCCGGGGCCTGGCCCGCCTGTGTGGTGCGACAGCAGAGACTGTGAGGCCACGCAAGTGTTTCGTGTCTTTTAATTAGTCCTGATCAATCTGGCTCACAACCACTTAGAGCCTTCCTGTACTTGACAAACGAGCTGTTCACTGTGTCTGAAGCAGTGCACGGGGGTTGGGCGGGTGCAGAGACTCTGGAGTGACAGAGCGGGTGCATAGCGACCTCACTGATAACCTGACTGACTGTGAGTCTGCAGAGTCCACGGGCAGCACTGACCTCTGTAATCCGGCAGTGTCTAGGGCTGCACCTGGGGCTGGGGCTATCGGCTGGGGTCAGTCCACTGCAGAATCCCACGAGGGGCTGGCCAGAAACTCGCACTCTCTAAAATAGGCGCCACTTATCGGCAGGAGGCTGTGAGAGAACTGGCCCAGGAGCGGGGGGTTCACACACCAGGGCGAGGGCGAGGCGAGCTCCAGGAGTGAGGGACTGGGGTGACACAGCGCTAGCCCCGTCCGGAGTGCAGAGGGGAACGTCGCAGAGGGGCTCAGAGAAGCGGGCTAGGAAGCGGCCTGAGAGTGAGACGCGATGCTCTGCTCGCTGTAGCTGAACAAAGCGAGGGCCAAGAGCGGCAGGGTCCCAGGCGCGGGGAGCCACCGGCGAGTGACAGGCTCTGCAGACCAGGGTCGAGCAGGATCCGCCGGCTGGGAATTCAGGCTGGAGACATGGGCGCAGGCTGCACCACGACGGGAAGCCCTGGGCGGGGCCGTGGTGGATTCTCCATCGCTGGCAATTTGAACCCGAGCCCGGCTGCTCTGGGAACGCTCCGCCTAGGAGCCTCGTGGGGGGAGGGCGGCATCGTGCTCCCGGGGGCCCCTCCAGCCTTGGAAGGCAGGAGTGGGGCGGGGCGTGGGCAGAGCCGGGCCGGTCAGGCCGGGGTGACCCGCCGGCGGAAGCACTGGCAGGTGAGGCAGCGCAGGGCCCGCATGCTGAAGTGGAAGAGGGCGCCGTGGTTGAAGAGCAGGCTGTGGTACGTGCGCACGGACAGGTCCCCCGAGGGGTCGGCGTACTTCAGCGCCGTCAGCGGTGTGTACAGAGGGTTGGTCTGTGTGCGGAAGGGGGGCCGGGCCGCGCCGATCACCTGCACCACGGCCTGCGGGGAGAGGGAGTCAGTGCCACGCGCCTCCGTCCGCCCGCCTGCCCGTCTGTCTGTCCGCCCGCCTGCCCGTCTGTCTGTCTGTCTGCACGGCTAGCCTGTCTGTCCACCCGCCCGCCTGTCTGCACCGCTAGCCCGTCTGTCCGCCCGCCTGTCCATCTGTCTGTCTGCACGGCTAGCCCGCCCATCTGTCCTGCACGGCTGCTGTCTGTCCATCAGTCTGTCTGCACCGCTAGCCCATCTGTCCGCCCACCTAGCCTGCCTGGCTAGATCACTCTATCTGTCCATCCGCCTGTCCGTCTGCGGCTAGCTCACTCCGTCTGTCCATCCATCTGTCAATCTGTCTGCCCGCTGTCTGTCTGCATGGCTAGATTACCCCATCCATCCGTCCATCTCTCCATCTTCCTGTCCGTCTGCACAGCTAGCTCACCCTGCTCATCCATCCGCCCGTCCATCTGCAGGGCTGGCTCACCCCATCCGTCTGCTCCTGACCACCCATACCCCAGATGTGGCACCCTCACATGCCCCCCATTGGCTGGAAATGGTATTGCAGCAGCTGTGCCTCAGTTTCCCCAGTGTCTTCTCTAGCTCATTCAAGCTGTAGGAGCTCCCTGACTCTCTGGCCAGGCCACGTCAGAGTCCAGCCCCTCCGGGCGCCGAGCGTGCAGTAGAACCGGCAAAGCAACCGAATCTTCCAGCCCGCCCGGCTCAGCAGGGCACCCTCCTTCAAACCTGCCTCCCCCAGCTGGCTACCCTGGTGTCCAGGCCCCGGCACATGCCCCTCTGCCTGCTGCCCGCACACCCCTCTTCGGTGTGTCTGCCCCTCGTACGTCCCCTCCACCCATCCCCCACACCTCTCTGCCCGTCTGCCTGCACCCCCCATGCCCACCTTGGCCACGGCCTCGGGGCTCTGCCCCATGCTGGTGAAGATCTGGTGGGAGGCCGGCAGGTACACCTCCCTGAAGTAGCGCAGGGTGGCCGGGTCGGTGCCGGGGAACTCGGAGCGGGACACGTCCTCCAGCAGCTTCAGCTCGAAATCCGTATTCACCGGGCCCGGCTCCACCAGCGACACGCTGCGGGGGCACAGCGTCACGGGGCTGCGGCGCACGGCTCGGGGGGCTGTGGGGGGTGCAGGCGCATGGCGCCAGGTGGGTGGGGTGCCTGGGGTCACATGGCTCCAGAGGGGGCACTGGAGGGGGGCTGCAGGCGCACGGCTCGGGGAGGTTGGGGGGGCTGGGGGCGCGTGGCTCTGAGGTGGGACTGGAGGGGCTGGGGGCGCATTGCTCGGGGGGGGCTCCACCTGTGACTGCAGCCTGAGCCCTACACTGAGCGACCCCCCCACCACCCCGGGCACTCACAAGACGTGGAACTGGAGCAGCTGCACGGCCAGGCTCTCGCAGAAACCCTCCATGGCGAACTTGGAGGCCGCGTAGACGTCGTTAAAGACGATGCCTGTGGGGGGAGAACCCGGGGGGGGGGCTGGGGCAGTGCAGCTGGGGGGACCCACGGGGGTCCATTAGCCTGCTGCACCCACCCCTCCCCCACTGCATCCACCCCTCCCCCCTGCACCGCGCCCCCCCACGGCACCCTGCACCCCCAGGGCCCTTGTCCCTCCCCGTACAGCCCCCCTTGTGCCCCGGCCCGGCCCCCCTCACCCTGCAGCCCCATGACGGAGCTGATGACCACGATGTGCCCGCTCTGGCGCCGCTTCATGTCGGGCAGCACGGCCTGCACCATGCGCACAGCGCCGAAGAAGTTGGTCTCGAAGATGTGTTTCATTTCCCCGATGCTGATGCTCTCGATGGGCCCGATCTGCCCCACGCCCGCGTTGTTCACTAGGGCAGAGATCCCCTGAGCCCCTGATCGCCCGCCCCACGGCCTGGCCCGTCGCACAGCGCCCCCCAAAACCCGCCGTCCCACCCTGAGCCCTCTCCCCACTCCTCGCCCCGCCGCACAGCCCCCTGAACCCCCATCCTGCCCCCCACCGCACAGCCCCCCCAAGATCCCCCCACAGCACAGCCCCCGAGCCCTCCATCCTGCCCCGCGCGGCACAGCCCCCCGAGAGCTCCCCGCGTGGCAGAGCCCCCCCCCTCCACTCCCCGCAGCACGGCGTCCCTGGAGCCATGGGGGCGCCGTGCTGACTGTGAGTGGGGACCCCCCCGGCCCGCAGCTCACCCAGCACGTCCACCCTGCGCTCGGGGAGGCTGCTCAGGCACTCGGCCACCGAGGCGTCGCTGCAGACGTCCAGGCGCTGGATGGTCAGAGTCTGGCCCAGGGCCGCGCCCGCCGCCTGCTCCAGCTTCTCCTTCTTCTGCAGGTCCCGCATGGTGGCGATGACTGGCGGGCGCAGACGGCGGACGCTGAGGGGCCGGGCGCCAGGCAGGGCCAGCCGGGCCCCTGGGCTCCTGCCACCCCTGCAGAGTGGGACCCCCCACCCAGCCTGGCATGGCCACCCCCCGCCCCTCCTCTGCCGCCCTGCGCTGAGCTGGCACGGCCGGGGCAGGGCTGGCTCAGAGCGGCGGGTTCAAGGGGTCAAGCCAGGATTCTCGCTCCCTAAGAGGCTTTGGTGTCACAGTGCAAATCCCCACATTGCTGATCCTCTGCGCGTCCGTGTGTGTGTGTGGGGGGGGCTGCCCCATGCACCTGACTCTGCCCAGCCCCACTGCCCCGCGTGGGGGCCAGGAAGGGGCAGGGGGGCAGACACGGGGTGGGGGGAGCTGCCCCCATCCAGCCGGTGCCAGGCAGGACTCAGAGGCTGACCAGGGTCTGAGCCCATGTTACAAGCGGAGGGGGGAGTCTGGGCAGGGGCTGCGGGATGTCAAGGGGGGGTCACGGCATGGCTGGGGCTGGCAGCTTAGCTGCGGGGGGGGGGCAGAGCTTGTTACACAAGTGCCCTTCAGCGGCCCCGCATGCTGCTCCTTGGCACAATCCCACCCGCTGAGCCAGGGGGCCGGGGCAGGGGGGCAGAGGGGGCTGGGATCAGGGCCCGGCTGGAGGGGGGCGCCGGGCTGGGTGCAGGTGCCAGGGGGACGGCTGTGGGCACTGCTGGCGCACGGGCGATGCCGGCCACAGAGTCTGCTGGTCCCCAGCCCCCCATGCCGTGTGGGGCCCCCCTGATTCCTCCCCAGTCCCTCCCGGGGACAGCCCCCCAGCCAGGCAGTGGCAGGGCTGCTGGGCTCCCCAAGTTCCCCCACACCCCCCGGTGCCCCCCGGCCCTCACCCTGGAAGCGTTGGCCCGGGTCCTGTGCCAGCTGCACGGCCAGGCGCAGCCCGATGCCCGAGGAGCAGCCGGTGACGAGCACCGTCCTCTGCGCCGCGCTGGCCATGGCTGAGCCGCCCCGGCCCCCAGGGCTCTTATGGGATCAGCGCCTGTGTCACGTGGGCCCAGGATCAGCCGCTCCCGGGCAGCCTGGCCTCTGCCCCCCCGGGCACCCCAGCCTTTCCCACCCCAGCCAGCCCTGGCCCTGTTCTCTGCCCCCCCGGGCACCCCAGCCTTTCCCACCCCAGCCAGCCCTGGCCCTGTTCTCTGCCCCCCTGGGCACCCCAGCCTTTCCCACCCCAGCCAGCCCTGGCCCTGTTCTCTGCCCCCCTGGGCACCCCAGCCTTTCCCACCCCAGCCAGCCCTGGCCCTGTTCTCTGCCCCCCCGGGCACCCCAGCCTTTCCCACCCCCAGCCAGCCCTGGCCCCTCCTGGGCCCCCCCCCCGCCCTCAGGGGGCTGCCCAGGGCCACGAGCACCCAGAGAAATTCAGGGACCCGGGCAGGGGCCCCGCGTCATCCCCCGTTCAGCGTGCGGGGGGCTGGACAGGGGGGCGTCCCGGGTGCCCCTCGGGGGCTGTGTAGGCCAGGAGGAGGGGGCTGCTGCAGGGGTAGCATGTTCCCATCCCCCCTCTGATAATGGGGGGCTGGAGCCCCCCGGCCACAAGGCACAAAGATGGGGGGAGGGAGTCAGGTCCCCTGACCTGGTGCCATGGCAACATGGGGGGGGGGTGAGACACTGCCCCCCCCGGACCAGGCTGGGGGGACTGCTAAGGGGTTGGCTGCGAGGCCAGGCTTGGGAGGGCGGAGGGGAGGGACAATGGTGGGGGCGGAGCCCCGGACTCCTGGGTTCCATCCCTGACTGGCTGGTACCGCAGGCGGGTCCCTCCCCCTCCCAGTGCGGGGGGGGGGGGGAGGTGTCGGTGGCTTTGGGCTGCGCCCCCCTCTCACCCCCCTGCTCCTGTCAGCCCCTGACAGGCGGGGGGGCTGGCCAGGTGTGCGGGGGAGACGCAGGAATGTGGGGCGTGGCGAGGGTAAAGGTGGCGTCTGGCCCCGGGGCTCGGAGCTGCTGTGTGGGGGGGGGGCCAGAGTGGGGGCCTCTGGGGGCTCCTCAGAGCCCCATGAGACACGCCCCTCCCCCATATCACCCCACCCCCATCTCCCCCATGCAGTGACTGGCTCTTCCCCAGAGCCCCCCCCTGCTCCGCTGGTGCCCCTCACTCCGACCCGCAGCCCCTGCCCCCCAGACCTGGGCTCCCCCCATGGGGAAAGCTCTCACAAAGGGGTGAGCGAGCGGGACCTGCAGACCCTCTTTGCTGGGGGGGGCTCTGTAACTCCCCCTGCTCCTCCGGCTCCCCCGACGTGCTGGGCCCCCCACGTCCTGTGCTGGCCAGGCCGCAGCACCCCAGGCGTGGGGGGCAAAAGGGCTTTTCCCACAGGCAGCGCCCGGCTCCCCGCTGTGCCCGCCTGCAGAGCAGGCCGGGGTGGCGCCTGGAGCCGGGGTGCAGGGCCGGTGGGAACATGCAGCTGGCCCGGCCTGGCCCAGCCCAGGGGACCCCGTTACTGCAGAGACAGCTGTAAATATTTGCCCGGAAGTGGAGAGGGGGTCAGTGGGTCCGAGCCGAGCCGAGCCAGTGACTCATGCAATGAGACGCAGGCCGGGGAGGGGGCTGGGAGTGCAGCAGCAGCTGCATGGCCCCAGGGGGCACCCCAGGCTGGGCTAGCAGGGGGCTGTGGGTCAGGAGTGAGGGGCACCGGCGGAGCTGGGGGGCGGGGACCCCAGGCTGGGCTAGCAGGGGCTGCGGGTCGGGAGTGAGGGGCACCGGCGGAGCTGGGGGGTGACCCACACATCTGGCTCCTGAAGAGAGAAACAAACACTGCCATAAACACCCACGAGGATCCCACCCGGCTGCAGGATGGGGTGGGAAAAAATGTGCCTGGAGCGGAGCAAGGGGGCTAGGCAGACAGACAGACAGACAGACGGGTGTCCGTGGGGCAGGGTGAGGGGCGGGTGGCATGGGGGGGATCGGAGAGTGGGGGTGTCAGGGGAGGGAGGCCGTAGAGCTGGTGACGCTGCCCAGCCCCGGGCTGGCAGACGGACAGACGCCCCCGTGTCTGCCTGGCAGATCGGGGGGGTCTCAGCCCCCCACTTACCTCCCCTCGTGGTGCTGCCAGAGCTGGGCCGATCGGGCCCATGGGGCGCCCTGTGGCCTGTCTCCAGGCGCAGCGCTGGGGGCTCGGGGCCTTGGCCTGAGGCCAGGGTGAGGGGCTGCCCTGCCCTGCCAGCTGTGCTGGGCTCGTGGCTTCGGCCTGGCCTGGTGCAGGACGCCGGGTTCCACCCCTGGCTCTGCCCCCAGCCCCTGCGGCTGGGCTCCCCCACTCTAGTTCCCAGCCCCTCGGTGCCGCCCTGGGGGCCTGGCTGGGGGAACCCACGGGATGGGGCCCACTGGGGGGTGCAGCCACTCGCCCCACGTCCCCAGGGCATGAGTGGGGCAGCATCCCCCAGCCACGCCCAGCCCTGCCCGGGCTATAGGGCAGGGGGGAGAGCTGAGAGGGAGGAGAGCGGGGAAGAGAAAAGGGGAGGAGAAAGGGGAGGGCAGGGCCGGGAGGGGGGGGAGGACAGGGCAGGGCTGGGCTCTCTCTGCTCCGGCTGTTCAGTTTCTCCTAGGGCTGGGGCGAGGCGGCCGGCACCCGGCGGGACAGGAGCCCCGGAGCAGCGCTGAGGATGACGCGGTACCCGGGCGCGCGGGGTCCCTGGGGGGCCCAGTTCCTGCTGCTGCTGCACGGCCTGGCCTGGGCGCGGGCAGGTAACCGTGGGCATGGGGGGTCCCGGGCGCAGGGCTCAGGGGCCAGGCTGGGGCACCAGGAGGGAGGCATATTTGGGGGGGCTCCGCCGGGCTGGGGTGGAGGGTGTCCCCCGCTGGGCACGGCGGAGAGGCTGCCTGGGGCAGATCCGCACCCCATGGCCTGGGAGGCAGCTCGGAGACGGGGGTGTTGGCTGGCTGGGTCATCGCAGGGGGGGGGCCCCCCACCGGTCCCCCCGCCCACATTGACACAAACTGATCATCCAGCCCCCCCGCCTCTGAAACACGAGAGGCAAAACCACCCCCTGGGCGGGTCGCACATTGGGCCCAGGATGGCCGGACTGGGCCGGAGCAAGGGGCCGGCTGGACACGGACACCGCTGCCACATGCAGCCTCACACATGCACACACGCGTGTGCATCACACACACACGCACACACGCATGTGCCCCCCATCACTCCCCCCGGCCCGGGGTCCAATGGGGGGGACACAGAGGAGAGATGGGGTAGGCCCAGTCCCCCCCGGCCAGCCCCCCTTCCCAGCCCCCGACACCCCTAGCCACACCCAGGCCCTCCTGAGCCCAGCTCGCCCCAGCCAGGCACACCAGGGGAGCAGGCATGTGCCGACCCCGGCTCCTCTGCTCCCCCCAGCGGAGCCCAGACCAGCCCCCAGGGCTCAGCCCCTCCAGCCCCACACCTCATCCTGAGCTGGGACTGAGTTGGGGGCTGCGGGAGGGGCCTGACAGGGGCAGCTGGGGGGCCCAGCCCCATGCTGAGCCGCAGCAGCTCTAGAGATGGGCTGTTGTCAGGCCCGTTTACCCCCGGCCCGTGGCTCTGGGAGGGGTGGGGGGCAGGGGTGGGGGGCAGGCTGGCAGCCAGGACTCCTGTGTCCTCTCCTGGGCTCTGGGGGGAGTGGGGCCTGGTGCACCAGGCTACGTTCAGCACCACGGACAGGGCACCTAGGAGGGCTCCTCCCACACCTGGGGGAGGGAGTGGCCCCAGGCTGGGGGAGTCTCGGGCCTGGCTGGGGCGCCCTCCAATATCTGTGCCTGGC
Source organism: Emydura macquarii macquarii (assembly GCF_026122565.2). Taxonomy (NCBI): domain Eukaryota; kingdom Metazoa; phylum Chordata; order Testudines; family Chelidae; genus Emydura; species Emydura macquarii. Next base: position 3,410,038 of record NW_027132429.1, read on the forward strand.
CCAGGCATGGGGCCAGCCAGTGTCTCCAGCCTTGAGCCCTTGGTGCTGCCAGCAAGGGGGGCTCCCAGCGCGACTGGGGGTCTCCTCTGCCCCAGATTTTCTCGCTGACGCCCCCGCCCGGAGGGCCTGGGGGGGGCCGACAGGTACCGATGAGTCAGCGGTGACGCTCGTCCAGCTGTGCACAGCTGCACCTGGCACTTGGCCGGGCCCCCCAGCCCCTGGCGGAGACAGCTGGAGCTGGGCGCCCAGGGCTCCCGCGCGGGCCCTGCCTCCGGGAGGGGGACTCAGCTGGGATGGCCCGTGGGTCGCCCTGTGCCTCCCCACACCCCTGTCTGTCTGTCCCCACTCCCTCTCCCGTCTGTCCATCCTGCAGGGACAAGGCTCTATTTATTCTAGATGCAAGGCCCCAGCACGGCTCCGTCCGGCTCCCAGGCGGGTGGGGCCAGGCTCCGTGTCCCGGCCGGGCAGATCTGTGCTGGGGTGGGGGCAGGCTCGTGGCTGGCGGCCGCGGTGCCGCACCCCGGGGGTGCCAGTTGCTGGCAAGCGGGGCCTGGCCACGCCCGGCGTGCTCAGCCAGGTGGGAGCAGCGCTGCCCCGGGGCCATGGCTGGGGAATGCGGCGGGGTCTGGACTCCAAGGCCCCCACCCCAGCTTGGCCGGGTGAGCCGGTGCTGGCCTGTGCGGTTCACCCCGGTGCTGCCAGAAGGTGAAGGCGAGCCAGAGAATCGATCCCACTGGGCCCTGGGGCAGGGGTGCTGGTGTCGCAGGAGTGGGGCTGGGCTGGGTGGCTCCCCGCGGTTCGGCTCCTTCGTGTGTATTCCAGACGGGGCGGTGCCGGGGCGTTCTGGGTCGGGGGGCTCTGGGCTGGGGGGCGCCCACAGTGGGGCAGGCATCCCTGCTTTGAAGGTGCTGCTGGGGCCACGGGAGCCCAGGCCGGCACGGAAGGACCCTCTCGCTGGGTTGGCTGCATCCCGCCAGGTCTCCGGCTGCCCGGCCCGCGCTGGGGACCCCGTGGCGCCTGCGGTGCAGAGCCAGGGCTGACACCCACCCCCGGTGCTAGGCAGGCTGGCGAGCAGGGCTGGGATCCCGGGTGAAGGGGGCTGGGCCTGTGATCCCTGCAGCCCATGGGGTGGAGAGGGACAGGGCTGGACCCACAGCTCAGCCTCCAAGGCCAGCACTGCCAGGGACCAGCCCCGCTCCCTCCCAGGGCTTGCACGTCTCCCCAGTCTGCCTCCCGGCCAGGGTCCCCCCCAGCTCTGCTGGAGCCCCTCACTCCTGACCCGCAGCCCCTGCCAGCCCAGCCCTGGGCCTGGGCCTGGCTTGGGAGGGGGGGTCTCTGCCTCTCTCCAGATCCGTTGCCCCAGCTGGGGGGGGCCCTGTGGCTGGGGTCTCTTAGGGGCTGGGGGGGAGGTGCACAGGATGGCTGGGGGTCTGGGGGAGTCTCTAACCCCACTGACTCGCTGTAGCCTGTGTTCTGAGCGGGGGGCTGGGCCCCCCTTGCTGGGGCCTGGAGACCGAGCACGGCTCCTCTGGGAGCTCCCGGCAGGAAATGGGACCCAAGCGCCGGGGTCAGGAGAGCCTGGGAACCAGTGCTGGGTCCCCTCCCCTCGCTCACACCCAGCGGGGCACAGAGCCCCCCCGTCTGTGCGTCCGACTCAGGCGCTGCTGGACAGCCATGGGGACCTGGGGCCAGGTGTCCCCACCGCTGTCTGTCTGTCTGGCCAGCACGGCACCAGTTGGTCTCTTAGCTGGCCCAGGATGGGGCCCCCTACCCCGGTTTCCCTTCCCCCCCAGCCTGTCTAGACAGGCCCTCCGCCAGGCAAGTGGGGACAGGCGCTGCTGCCCCAGGGCAGAGGGGCTGCTCTGTCTGGGATGGAAATCTGACCCCCCCCATTCCAGCGTCTGCCCCCCCCCGGCTGCTCCAGGATTAACCCCTGAGGTGCCGAGGGGTCTGTGGCTGGATGCTGCAGGGTGGTGGGGTGGGGGGGTTGCTAGGGGTGTGGGAAATGGGGGGGGAAGGGTGGCTTTTCTCACACAGCCCCTCTGATCCGCCCGGTAGGATGAGTGAGGCTGAGAAGGGGGCAGGTAGGGCATCCCCAGGCATCGCTCTGCCTCAGAGGGAGACGGGAGCAGGGCAGCTGCAGGCCCCGCGGCACCTGCCTGGCCCAGCGGGTTCCCCCAGGGCAGAGTCCTCGCCCCAGCGCCGGTGCCAAGTGGGGCAGAGGAATGCAGGGAAGGAATCTCGGCCGGCTGGGGGGGTCGTTGGAGCTGCACAGCTGCCTGGCACCTCCCAGTGCCCTGGCAAGGAAGGGGGGAAACTGAGGCACTGGAGGGGGGACTCACATGAGGCTGGGTGAGCAAGGCATTCTGGGAGCTGATTAGGCAGGGCCTGACCTGAGTCCAGGCCGAGTGTGGGGAGCCCCTGGTGCAGAGGGCGGGGGTGACCCCGGGGAGGGTGACCCCGTGTGGCAGAGGTGACCCTGCACCGTGACCCTGTTTTCCCGTCGCTCCGTAGCCGAGCCAGTGGATGTGCTGCAGGCGCTGGGCGTGCAGGGCGGCAGGGACGGCGTCTCCATCACGGCCGGGATCTGCCCCCAGCGGCGCGGGGCCGAGGCGAGCGACTTGGCGTTCCGCCTGGAGAACGGCACCCGGCTCAGCGCCCCCACCCGCCAGCTCTTCCCAGGTACGGGCCGCCCGGGCGCCGGGTCAGGGCTGGGGGGTGCCGGCAGTGGGCAGGCGGGCCGAGGGGCTGGTGCCAGGAGCGGGGCAGGCTCTGGCTCCGGGCATGGGCTGTGGCTGAGCCCAGTGCCTGTTCTCCCTCCCCAGACGGCCCCTTCCCTGAGGATTTCTCCATCCTGGCGACGCTGCGGGCGCGGCGGGGCAGCCAGGCCTTCCTGCTGTCGCTTTACGACGAGCGGGGAGTGCAGCAGCTGGGCGTGGAGATCGGCCGCTCGCCCGTATTTCTCTACGAGGACCAGGACGGGCAGCCAGCGCCGGAGCGATACCCGCTCTTCCGCAGGGTCAGCCTGGCCGACGGCAAGTGAGTGCCGGGCCCTGCGGGCTGGGGCGGGCGTGGGGACAGGGCTGGAAAGACGGGCACGTCTGGGGGAGACGCCCGCTGTCCCTGCTGCCAGCTGGAGTCAAGGTAGAGCTGGGGATAGAACCCAGGTGTCTGGGCTCTGAGCCCCGCCCTGCTCTAACCACTGGACCCCGCTCCCCTCCTGGAGCCGGGATAGAACCCAGGCGTCCGGGCTCTGAGCCTCGCCCTGCTCTAACCACTGGACCCCACTCCCCACCCGGAGCCGGGATAGAACCCAGCTGTCCGGGCTCTGAGCCTCGCCCTGCTCTAACCACTGGACCCCGCTCCCCACCCAGAGCCGGGATAGAACCCAGCTGTCCGGGCTCTGAGCCGCGCCCTGCTCTAACCACTGGACCCCGCTCCCCTCCGGGAGCTGGGATAGAACCCAGGCGTCCGGGCTCTGAGCCCCGCCCTGCTCTAACCAGTGGACCCCACTCCCCACCCGGAGCCGGGATAGAACCCAGCTGTCCGGGCTCTGAGCACCGCCCTGCTCTAACCACTGGACCCCACTCCCCTCCTGGAGCTGGGATAGAACCCAGGCGTCCGGGCTCCCCGGCCCGGGTGGCTGCGGTCGGTCCCCGTGACACTAGCGCCCCCCGCAGGTGGCACCGTGTGGCGCTGAGCGTGGAGGGCACCAACGTGTCGCTGCTGGTGGACTGCGAGGCGCCCGTGACGCTGCCCTTGGAGCGCGGGGCCCGGCCCGTGGTCAGCACGGCGGGTGTCACCCTGCTCGGGGCCCGGCTGCTGGACGAGGCCGTGTTCGAGGTGGGGCCGCGCCGGCGGGACTCGGGGGGCAGGGCCGAGCGCTCAGTGTGACCCGGCAGCTCCCGGGCGGGGTGGGGCGGAGGCAGGCTGGGGCCAGGGCTGCCCTTTCCCTGGTGATGCAGTGGGTCAGGCCGGGTCTGATGTGGGGGGTGCCGGGGGCCCCCCTTGCCCGGCCAGCTCCTGGCACCCTGCGGGCAGGTGTCTCTAGCCCTGGGTGTGAAGAACGGACCCTGCCACAGGGGCCCCCGGCTGAGTCTGCGTCTAACCCCAGCTGCCTTTGCCAGCTGGGTGCGGGGTCCTCCGTAGGGCAGGCCCAGGGGCCGAGCAGGGCCACGGGCCGGGGGGCTGGAGCCTCGAGCGGGGCCCAGTTTGCCATTCACCCCAGTGTAGGGGGCCCGTCTGCTGGGGTACATGATGGGGGCAGGGCCTTGGGGCCGGGAGGTGGCCGTGCGTACGTCTGGCCTGGGGGGCCTGCGCTCCTCAGCAGGCAGCCGGGGGGCTGGGGGCGCCCCGAGGAGCCAGGAGCTGCCCCGGGAGCTGTGGGCCCAGAGGCCAGGCTGCCGCCCCCACATTCCTGCCGGCTGAGTCTGCGAGCGGCAAATGTCAGGGGCCGCGGGTGAAGGGCCCCATTGATGCCGGGGAGCCGGGCCGGGGGCGGCTGGGAACAAGGCCCCGCTTGTCCTGGAGCCGGGCCCCTCGGGGCGCCCAGGGCGGGGCCAGGCTGGGCCGCAGCTCACGGCAGCTTCCTGGGCTCTGCCCCCCACCGGGCCTGGCCGGGCAGAGACTGTGGGGGGACGAGGGCAGGGCTTGGCCCTGGGTGGGGCCCTCTTGTCTGACAGCGCCAGCTGGGCGGGGCGGGGGGAGCAGGGTGACCTGGCCTGACCCTGGGGTCCCCCTTGGCAGGGGGCAGGGGGCCCCAGATGCTCTGCACTGGCCCTGCCGGCTGGCGAAGCTGATCTCCCTGGGAACGTGGGGGCGGGCGGGCCGGAGGAATGTTCCCAGGGAGCCCCCCTGCCGGGCCGCATCTGGTGCCTATTCCCACTCCCCCGCCGGGCCTGTGTGCCCCAGGGCTGCGTCCCAGCCCCACACGGTGCCCGGGGGGTCTGTGGGGATCTGAGCGATGGAAGCCGGGCGGGGCTGGGGGGCTCCCCCCGCCAGTGGGTCCCAGCGGGTCAGAGAGGTCTCCAGGGCTGTGTGTGTGCGAGGGGCGCGTCTCTCCCCAGGCGGTGTAGGCTGGGGGGCCATGGCCAGGCGGGAAAGGGCTGGGGGGGAGCCTGGATCCCATCTGGGCAGCGGCAGGGGGTGCCGGTGGGCACAGGCGTGTGCAGTTCTCACCCCCCCGGACGGCCGTGCCCACCCCCCGGCGCTGTGGCGCGTCGCCCCGTGTCCCAGCATCCCCGCTCGCCGTGCTGAGAGGCACTAAGGAGCCGGCAGCCAGGCCCTGAGGGATGCGGCTCTTGGCTCGTGCCAGCGCCAGCCGCGCCCGGGCCCCGCGCCAGCCCCGTCACGCTGCGCACTGGGAAACACCTGCCCCCCGGCCCCCCGCCCCGGCGAGCGCCGGGTCCCAGCCAGCTCCTGCAGCTGCGGCCGTGGGAGCCGGGAGGGACGTGTGAGCCGGCCTGGGGGGCAGAGGCTGGGCCCCGGGGGCGACGCTGCCCCAGCCGCCGCTCAGCCCGGTTTGCCTCCCTCCCTCCCGCCCAGGGCGACCTCCAGCAGCTGCTGATCGCTCCGGACCCGCGGGCGGCTCTGCTCTACTGCGAGCGCTACATGCCGGGCTGCGACGGGCCCCTGCTCTACCGCCTGCCGGGCCCCTTCCCCGAGGTAGGTGCCACGCCCCCAACCCCCCCCGACCCCTCTGGTCCCACGGCCTCGGCCCGGCTCCAGGGGACCAGGTGCGGCCCCGGCTGCCAGGATGTGCCCAGCTGGGCTTGGCGCGGCCGGAGCCTGCACCCTCGTCTCCATCCATGAGTCAGACGGGCCTGGGAACGGCCGCCCCCGGCCTGGCACAGCATCCCCATGTCCCGGGCAGCGGGGTCCTTCCCCCCACCCATGCCACTCGCCCTCCGCCACGTGGCCGGGCTGTGCGTGGAGCCCCCGCCCCAGCACCCCCCAGCTGCGAGGAGAGGCTCCCTGCTCCCCAATGCGGCCCAGCACCCGTCACCCGCCAGTGCTTAGCCCCCGGACACCCGGGGTCCAGGCCCGACTCGCTGCCTGGGCCTGCTCCCGCTGGGGAGACTCTGGAGCGGGTCGGGTCTGGGGGGAAGACGCTGGTCGCCTGGCTGGGCTCCGGACACCTGCTGGCAGGAGCAGCATGGAAGAGGACAGGCTGGCGGCCCCCTGGCTCTCGCCCCCCAGCCAGTGCCAGCCGGGGCGGGCAGTGGGTGCCAGGTCTCTCATGCCCCTCTCTGTGTCTCCCCCGTCCTGCCCCCTTGCAGAGCGGGCCCGAGGCCACCGCGGCCCCTCCCCGCAAGAAGGGCAGGAAGGGCAGGAAGGGCAAAGGCCGGGGCAAGAAGAAGCGGAACAAGGAGCGGGCGCAGCCGGATTCGGCGCCGACCGCGGGGCCGGGCCAGGTAGAGAGAGTGACTAACCCGCCCGCTGTGCCGCTGCCTAACCCGCTGCCGGCCACCCCGGCTCTGCCCACGCCGCTTCCCGCGCCCAGCCGCACCCAGCCGCACCCAGCCGCACCCAGCCGCACTGCTGATTCACCGCCCCGGGGCTGGCCCACCCGCTCTGCCGCCAGCTGTCTCCCCGCGGCCTGGACCAGGGCCGGGCAAGAGAGATCTGTCCGTCCAGTTCTGTCTGTCCAGCCTTGCCCTCCATTCCCCTCCGTCCCTGTGGGCACAGCCCCTCGCCAGGCCCTGCACCCGTCTGTCTCATCTGCTCCAGGAGAGGACTCGGCCTTTGGGTCCGTTGGACCTGGAACTCGGGCCACGAGCCCCCAGACGAGCCCCAGGCGGGGGCAGCGTCAGCCAGGGGGTTAACATGGGGAGTCAGGGCAGCCGGAGGTCCTGGGACCAACCCCCGCCCCCATCCTCCCTACCCATCACTGGCTTTGGAATTGCACCGGGCTCGCTTCTGGCTACCCTAGAAACCTGCTGTGCACAGAGCCAGCTGGCAGCCGGGGCGGGGTGCTGGGGGGTGCTGGGAGGCAGGGGTGTGGGGCGGGGTCTTGGAGGCAGGATGAGGGGCAAGGTGCTGGGGGGCGGGCAGGGGGCAGGGTGTGGGGCAGGGAGCTGGGACGGGGCAGGGGGCAGGGGTGTGGGGCAGGGAGCCGGGGGGCAGCTCTCTCCAGATGCCCAGACCCTTGGGGGCAGAGCAGCGTCTGAGCCGTGACAGGCCCTGGACCCCCAGGAACGGGGCAGCTGAGTGACCGGGCCCCCACGAAGGGGCTTGGGTCCCCTGATTGCCCGGCCCTGGGACCGGGGCCAAGGCTGCAGCTGGTGGCAGACGTGGGTCGGGCAGGAGCGGAGCCGGCGTCACGCTTGGCAGGAGGGGGGGCCCTGACACCCCCAGGTGAGGCGGATCCTGGGCCTGGCAGTCGCCTGTGTCAGGGTGGGATGCGGTGCTGGGGGGGGCTGGCACCAGGCCCCCGGCACCTGCAGCTGTGGGGACACGACTCCCCACAGCAGGAGGTGGCTCTGCGCCGCTCCCCTCACCGCCCCCCAGTGCCCACTCGCACCGCCCCCCACCAGCCCCTCCCCCCGGCGGGCCCTGCCCAGGGGGGCTGTGCTGGGTGCCCACTTGGCTCCCCTCATGCCCCGTTTCCTCCCCACGGCCCTTCGAGGAGGATGCCCCGACACAAGCAACCCCTGCACCAGAGGTGACCCCATCTGGGGAGGAGCACTTCAGCCCCCGGCCCGGGATGGAGCCTGCCCCCACCGTGACGGTCAGCCTGCACCTCCCCGATGCCTACCAGGTACCGCGGCCGGGGGAGCAGGGCCAGAGGGGGGAGCTGGGGGATGGTGCCCCTCAGCCCCCCGCAACCGCCAGTGACCCCCGGCTTCCCCCCTCGCCCCACAGATCCCGGGAGAGGAGTACGTGATCGGGGCGGACGGGGGCCCCAACAGCACAGAGCCCCACGACTACGCCCTGAGGGAGTACGAGGAGTACGATGCCGGGCAGCCCCCGGGCCACGACGCCAGCTGGGAGCGCCACGGTGCCGCTGAGCGACGGGAGACCCTGTTCCAGACCGCCTGGGTATGAGTGGGGCAGGGCGCGGGTGGAATGGGGGGGCAGGCATGGGGGATGGGAATGGGGGGGCGGGGTGCCACTGGGGACGGGGCAGTGGTCGGAATGGGCAGACGGATGCTGGTGGGATGGGGCACGGGCGGGAATGTGGGGGCGGGCAGGGGGGGACGGGGCATTGGCCATCCGGGTTTCTGCTCGGGGCCTCCCGTACCGGCTGCTAGCCCCACAGCCCGGGCCTGGGCCAAGACGGCCGTCCCCGGCGCCCGTGGGCCATATCGCTGGGTGGCGCCCGCTGTCGGGAGGTTGGGCAGGGTCCTGCGGGTGGGGGGCTGCGGTGCCTGAGCAGGGGGGACGGGGGTTGTTGGCCGCCCCGTCTCATCCTGCCCCACGCGTCCGTTGCAGGCAGCCAGCCCGAAGGGCGAGAAAGGGGAGCCGGCCGTCTTTGAGCCCGTGAGTAGCCGGTGCAGCCGCGGCACCGCAGCCAAGGGCAGAGCCACCCAGGGGTCCCAGGGGGTCCCTCGTCCTCCAGCTAAAAGCCGGGCCGGGGCGCGGGGGGGGGACGGGCCCCGGCCGGGTCGGGTCCCTGCACGGGCTGCCTGCGCCCTGGGCCCAGGGCATGGAGGGCTTAGCCCAGCCTGTGTCTGTCCGGCCCAACGGCCCCTCCTCGGCTGGGCGGGGTGCCCGGTGGGGCCGCGGGGGCTCCGGGGACCGTGGGCTCCATCCAGGCGGGTGCTGGGGCTGCGCGAGGGCGGGGCCGGGTGCCGTCAGCGCTGCCCTAACCGGCTCTTCTTCTCCTAGGGCAGGCGATTCGAGGGGCCGCCGGGAGCCCCGGGGCCAGCGGTAAGAACCAGGCGCGGGGGGGCCCCGTCGGTGAACCCCGGCACCTCGCCCGCTCGCAGCGGCTCCCAGCCCGGCGCTGGAGGGAGCCGGGGAGTGGGGGGGGGGAGGGGGGCTGGGGGAGCAGGGGCTGGCGGGCGTGGGGCTCCGTGGGTCTCTGCAGTGACTGAGGCTCCTCTGTGTCTCTCCCAGGGGGAGATGGGCCCCCCGGGGCCGGGGGGGCCGGTGGGGCCGCCGGGGGACCCTGGCGACCAGGTAAGGAGGCCGCGGCGGGAGGAGGGGGGCGGCGGGGGCCTGTCAGAGGCTGCCCAGCCGCGGGGGCTGCAAGTCCCTGCCTGAGCCGCCTGCTGATTGACGGGGCCCCCCCTTCCCTCTCTGCAGGGCCCTGCGGGGCAGCCGGGGCTGCCGGGAGCCGACGGGGGCTGGGGCCCCCCCGGGACCGTGATTGTGCTGCCGGTAGGTGCGGACGGGGGCCCGTGGGGTGCACGGGGCAGGGTGGGACAAGGGCTGTCCCCAGCCGTGGGGAGCGGCCGCGGGGGACCCCACTGAGCCTGGGCCGGCGGGGCTGTGGGCGGGGGTGAGATGGGTTGGGTCACTGGTGTCCAGGTGTGGGGGGGGGCACTCCCCGCCGTGTGGGGGGGGAGTGGGGCTGGTGTCCAGGTGGGGGGGGCTGGTGTCCAGGTGGGGGGGCTGCTCCCCGCTGTGTGGGGTGGGAGGGTGGGAGGCTGGGCCGCTCCCCGCTGGGGGGGCTGGTTCTGGGGGGGACAGGCCGTCCCCCCCAGCGCTGACCCGGGCGCTGCCCCGCTCTCCCCAGTTCCAGTTCGGCCGGGACTCGCCCTCGGTGACCTTCCAGGAGGCCCAGGCCCAGGCCATCCTGCAGCAGGCCAAGGTAGAGCCAGGCTCCCGTCTGTCTGTCTGTCCGTCCGGCCCTGTGCTCCCCTCCCCGGCTGCTCGCGGTCCTCAGGAGCCCCGGGGGGCAGGGGGCCCCGTCTCTGCCCCCGCCTCACCTGTCTCCTTCTCTCCTCAGCTCTCCATGAAGGGACCCCCGGGCCCGACGGGCTTGACTGGCCGGCCGGGACCCCTGGTGAGTGGGGAGTCGGGGGTGGCCGGGCCTGGGGTGCCAGGGTGGGGCTGGGGGAGGCTGTGTGGGGCGGTCCCACGGGATGGGCAGGGGCCGGTCGATGTGGGGTGGGAGCAGCTCACGGTGCCCCCGTCCCGTCGCCCCAGAGACGCCTGCAAACCTCCAGGCTTCTTGTGGGGGGTCCCCGGACAGGCTGTGGGAGGGTGTGGGGGCAGTGGGGGGCCGGGGCATGTGGGGAGAGATCTCGGGGTTAATTTTCTGGATGTAAATAGCCCCAGGATTGCGTGGGTGGCTGTGGGGCAGGGAATGGGACGTGGGCCTTTCACCTGTGGGGCGCCAGCTGCAGCTGTGCCAGGGACTGACCCGGGGGCTATCACCTGCCTTCCCCACCTGATCCTGGGCGCTTTTCTGCTTTGTTTTGGTAGGGTCTCCCTGGAAATCCAGGCCGGAAAGGGGACTCAGGAGACATGGGGCCGCAGGTGAGCCGTGTGACTCCAGGGAGGCTGTGGGGCGGGTCTCTGGGCTGTGCTGGGAGCCAGCTGTGGGGTGGTGGGTGCTGATCCCTGCTCCCCTGGGGCCAGGCATGGGGCGCTGAGCTGTGCCCTTCCCTGGGCTGGAGCAGGCACCTGGTGATGGGTACCGGGGGGCATGGTGTGGGGCCTCGTTTGGGTGAGGGGTGGTCTGTGCTGGGGGATGTGGGGAGCTGGCTGGGGGCCAATGTGGAGCCCAGTGAGGCAGAGGTGGTGCAGGGTCTGGAGTGGAGGGGCCCAGCCCAGCTCAGGGGAGTGCGGGGCCCAGTGGGGGGTTGGGCGGGGGGGCGGGGGGCCTGGCAGGGGGGCTATGCAGGGGGGAGAGCGGAGCTATCAGCCCTTCTTTCTCCCGCAGGGTCCGTGGGGGGCACAGGGCCCGCCTGGCGTGCTGGGGAAAAGGGGCAAACGGGTGAGTGCGACTGCCTGTGGGGACACGCCCCACACCCCCAGCCCACCAGCCTGCCCCGGCTCGCCCCTGTGCTCAGGAACAGCCCTGAGCGGGGCCCTCTTCCTGGGGCCGAGCCGGAGCCTTCCCTCCCCGCAGCCTGTGCAGCTGGGTGGGACCCGGGGGGAGCCCCCCACGGCGCTCTGCCCCCCACGCCGGGCAGCCAGGACTCCCCGCCGGCGCAGGAAATGGGTTATTAGCGGTGGGGAACTTGGCACCGAACGGCTCGTGCTTAGCGCAGGGGCTGGAGCTGCAGCGCAGCCCGTCTCGGGGAGCCCCCGCCCTGCGGCAGGCCCCTTCACCCCTTCCTCCGCCCCGGGCGAAGAGCGCCCCTGCCTCCCCCTCCCTGCCCTCCAGCCTGCCCCGGGAAGTGCCTGCCCATTGGCGGCACCCAGGAGCCAGGGACCGTCTTTCCCTCCCCCAGGTCAACGTGCTGCACACACGGGAAACTGAGGCACGCACCGCGTCCATACAAAATAGTCAGAAAAGTCCCACTTGGTTGCAGCCGCGACTTGCCCCATGCCCTGAGCCGGTCCCTGTGCGGTGCCGGAAGGGCCCCGATCCTTGTCCAGCGAGGGCAGCCTGGCGGGGCCCCTGTGGCCCTTCCCCTGGCCGCTGTCCCCGCTCAGGGTAACGGGGTCACATCCCCCTCTCTGGTCCTGCAGAGGCACCCACTCAGCCCTGGGCCCCTGGCCCTCTGGAGCAGGCTCTGTCAGGCAGGCCAGCTTCGCTTTGCCCTCAGGGATGGGCCCGGGTCCCGCCCGGCCACCGGCCCGTTGGGTTCTGAAGGCAAAAGCGTCACCCCAGAGAAGCCAACAGCCCTTCCTGCTTTCTCGCAGGTTCTCAGCGGCACCCCCGGGCAGGGACAGGCCGTCACCCCCCAGCGGCTTTCCTGTGGCGGCAGAGTCACCCCCTTGGCTCAGACCAAGCACCAGACTCGTGTCCTGCCCCCCTGCCTAGGGATCGGGCCCCAAGGTCCTGGCCCCTGGCTGGCTGGGCTCGGACTCCGGCTGATTGTTCACGGTTGGTCCCGGGGATCCAGCCGGCCGGGGGCTTTGAACCACCCTAGGTAGCAGCTGGTCTGCAGCCCGGTGCCCCCTCAGGGGGCAGCGTCAGAGGCTGGGTCCCGCCGTGGGGTCAGCAGCCCCCCTCGCCCCCTCGAGCGCTGTTGCATCTGGGTCTCGTTCCGCACGCGCATGACCGTCCCTGGGCTGCGTCCGCCTGCAGCCCCCCCCGGCCCAGGGCCCCCCAGTCCCTGCTTCACCCCGGCGGGGCCAGACCCTCCTGTCCCCCAGCCACGGGGCCAGGCGACGGCAGGAGGTTCCCCCTCACCCCTGCCCTGTTTTGCAGGGCCGCTCTGGGGCGGACGGCGCCAGGGGCCTTCCGGGGGACACCGGACCCAAGGTCTGTGACTGGATCGGGATCCCTGGGGGGCGGGGCTGGGCGTCAGGACTCCTGGGTTCTAGCTGCAGTTCTGGGCGGGGGGCCGGGGCCCGGGAGCTCTGGTTCTGTTCCCAGCACAGCCACAAACTCCTCTCGGGTGAGACCCGTCCCCACCGGTGCCTCGGTTTCCCTCGCTGAGATGCTGAGGTGACCCCGTGCGGAGCTTTGCAGATGGAGCCTGCTCTGGCAGGGGGCCTTGGGGCGGGAGGGAAGGGGGTTGGGGGGTGATGGGGGGAAATGGGGCGGGAAGAAGGGGGTGATGGCAGGACAAGGGGCTGGCTGCCCCCGGAGCCAGCCCCTGGGAGGCGTCAGAGGGACGTGGCCCCCCGGATGCCCTGTGTGCTGGGCCCGGTCCCCGCCCCACTCCCTGCGCCCCTAACGCTGCCCCCCTCCACGCAGGGCGACAGGGGCTTCGATGGGCTGCCAGGGCTGCCGGGCGAGAAGGGCCACAAGGTGAGTGTGAGCGTGAGCGTGGCCCCCCCCCTCCCTGCGCCTGCCCCCCCATGTCCCCACACCTGACTCCCCCACGTCCGACCCCTGTGTCCGGCCCCACGGGGCAGGTGTGAGTGTGGGGCCCCGCACACCTAGCCTGCCAGGTCTCACCTCTCTCTCTCTCTCCCGCAGGGGGAGGTGGGGAAGCCGGGGCCGGCTGGCCCCCCAGGCGAGAACGGCGCCAAGGTAAGGGCCCTGAGCGGGGAAGGGGGGCGCTGCCGGCACCCAGCGGGTCCGACTGCGCCCTCAGCTCCGCTCTCTCTCCTAGGGCTCGGGCGGCCTGCCAGGACCCAGGGGGCAGTCCGGGGAGCCTGTGAGTATCCCACACTGAGAGGCTGGGAGCCAGGACTCCTGGGTTCCCTCCCTGGCTCTCGGGGGGGCTCTGCTAGGGTGGAGGGGGGCTGGCACTCTGGGGCAGTCTAATGTATCTTTCTTCGGCCGTAGGGTGTGCGAGGCTTGGTCGGCTCCCGTGGCCCCCCTGGCCCCCCAGGACAGCCGGTACGAGACCTGTCTGTGTGTGTGCCCCGTGTGTGTTTGCTGCCCCCCCACTGACGCTCTCCCCTCCCCCCTGCAGGGTGTCAGCGGCATCGACGGGGCGCCCGGGCCCAAAGGCAACCTGGTGAGAGCTGGCGGGTGGGTCCCCTCGGCGCCCGCGGGGCGGGGCAGGCCCTGGGGGTGCAGCTCTGGGATAGCCGGGGACCGGGGGGGGGGGCCTGGCCCATGGGCTGGGGCGTCCTCATGGCTGCTGCTGCCCTGAGGCTCTGCATGTGGGGGGTGTAGAGGGCTGAAGGGTGGGGGGTATACGGAGTGGTAGGGGTCTGTGGGGTCTGTGGGGGTGTAGGCGGGAAGGGGCTGTGGGGAAGTAGGGGTCTGTGGGTTGTAAGGTGTGTAGGGGGATGTAGGGTGAGGGGCATGGGGCAGTAAGGGTCGGTGGGGGTCTGTAGGGGTTGTGGGGGGTTGGCGGGGGGGGCTTGGTTCAGGCCTGGGTCTCTCGGCGGAGGATCCCAGCAGGACGCTATGGGGTGGCACCGAGCGCTGGGCTGGCCCCTCGGGCTTTGTTCCCCGCCTCGGGAAGCCCCATGCGCTGGCCTCAGGGTGGGGTGGGTGGGGGGCAGCCTGTGCCCACGTCTCAGGGGTGCTGCTTTCTCCACAGGGGATCCAGGGGGAGCCGGGCCCCCCCGGGCAGCAGGGGAACCCAGGCCCCCAGGTACGTCCGTCACCCGCACGGGGCCACACGTGGGTCAGCTGGGCAAGGCTGGAGGCCCCGGACCCGCAGCCAATCAGATCGTTCCCCCGCCCCCCATCACTAATAGTGGGGAGGTTTGGCCAGTGCCCCCCCCAGGCCAGTCCCATGGGGGGGCAGAGATGGGGGACGGGCCTGGAGATGGGGCTGCTGGGGGCTGGAGCCGGGGGTGGCGAATGTGATGGGGGGCTGGGGGCCCGGGCAGGGGTGGGGCGGGGTCACCCCTCCCCCCCCGGTGACCCATCTCTGTTCTGTCTGCCAGGGTCTGCCTGGTCCCCAGGGGCCCGTCGGGATGCTGGGGGAGAAGGTGAGTGGGGAGGGCGTGGGGCTGCTCTGGAGTGTGTGTGGGGCTGGTCCAGCCGCCGGGTGCCCAGCCTGGAGTGGGGGGCCGGGAGCGATGGCTCCTCTTGGGGGGGGGGGGGGGCAGCCCGTGCTGGGGGGCAGGGCTGGCAGGGTCCTGCGTGGCCCCCGGCGGCTGTGAGTGGGGTGACCTGGTGACGTGTCCTTTCCCGCGCAGGGCCGGCCGGGGACGCTGGGCCTGCCGGGGGTGGCCGGGGCCGAGGGGCCCCCCGTAAGTACCGAGGGACACTGGGCTGTGGGGGGGGGGCAGACCCACACTGCTCCGAAGGGGAGGCTGGTGCCCCCTGGGCCGGCGCAGGGACCCAAGCGCTTCGGTGGGGGGCTGAGCGTCACCCAGGGGAGGGGGCTGCAAAGGGGGGGTCTCAGATACTGGCCTGGGTTTGGCCTGGCACGTCCCCTGGCACATGCCCTCGCACACTCACTCGCACACCCACCCCCTCCTCGTCTGTCCCCTGCAGCCGGGGAGCTGGGCCGGGGGCTGGGGCCGGGACCGGGTGCTTGCCCCCCACGCGTCTCTTGTGCTTTGTTGTAGGGTCACCCGGGCAGAGAGGGGCCGGCGGGGGAGAAAGGGCTGCAGGTACAGAGCGCCAGGGCCTGAACCGGGGCCGGGCCCCCCACGGTCCATTGGGCACACGGGGGGCAGCGTGGGACAGGGTGGGGCTGCCTCCAGGGGCACCTGGCGGCCACACTCCGCAGGGCAGAGGCCCCATCCCGGCAGGCCCTATGGAGCCCCATGTTGGGGGTGTGTGGGGGGGTCATGCCTGTGGGGCGGCCCATAGGGGTTTGGGGGGTCGTGCCTGTGGGGAGGCCCATAGGGGTTGTGCCTGTGGGGGGGCCCATAGGGGTTGTGCCTGTGGGGGGGCCATGGGGGTCATGGGGGGGTCGTGCCTGGGGGGGTCCCATAGGGATCGTGCCTGTGGGGGCCCGTGGGGAAGCAGGGCTGGGTCTCTGACGCTCTCTGTCCCTAGGGCCCAGCCGGTGCTGTGGGACCCGTTGGCTATCCAGGCCCCCGCGGGGTCAAGGTGGGTACCACCCCGAATATCCAGCCATGCCCCCTCCCCTTCCCCCAGCCCCTCGACAGGCTCAGAGCCCAGACAGGAGCTATCCCCCGTCCCCCCACCCCGTGCACCAGTGGGTCTGGAGCGTGTGGGACTCGGGCACCAGGGCACTGGCTGGGGCCCCTCCCCCAGCGCTGGGGCCCCCCAACTCCTGCACTCCATGTGCAGTGCTGCCCCGTCCCCCTCTGACCCCCATGTCTCCACAGGGGGCCTTCGGAGCCAGGGGTCTGAAGGGAAGCAAAGGGGAGAAGGTAAGTGGGGGCGGCGGGGGGGGGACAGCCTCCGGGACCTGCCAGGTTTGGAGGCGCAGAAAAATGTGGGGGGCTGTGGGGAGACTCCTGGGCTGGGGCTGGGCCAGCAGGGGCTGCGGGTCGGGAGTGAGGGGCCCTGGAAGAACTGGGGGGTCGGTGCTGGAAACCCTTGGACGCCCCCCACCTCGGGCGCTCGGTGCAGAGCTGCCAGTGCACGCCGAGAAGGGGGGCTCCCCCCAGGGTGGGGGGCTGGTCCCGCCCCAGGTGTGGGTGGGGGTGACCCGGCCAGCCCTGCCCCACGGGGGGGCCAAGCCCCACTCGGCCTGTCTGTGTCTGTCCAGGGAGAAGATGGATTCCCGGGCTTCAAGGGTGACATGGGCCACAAGGGCGACAGGGTGAGCGGGGCCCTCTGCGGGGGGGTCGGGGGTGAGCGGGACCCCTTGTGCGGGGGGGGGTCGGGGGTGGGCGGGGCCTGTCCTGAAGTGGGGGGGGTCGCAGCAGCTGGGGTTGCCGGGCTGGGGGCAGTTTCCTGTGGGCTGGGCCTAGCACAGCTGCTGTTGTGGGGCAGGATGGGGGGAAGTGGGTGTGGCTCTGGGGGAGGGGCAGGAGGGGTGTGGCTCTGGGGGAGGGGCGGGAGCCAGGGGGTGGGGCTGCAGGCGGTGGGGCAGGCGGGCGTGGCTGGGGCTGAAGGGGGCAGCTCCAGGCCCCCCCCCCCATGGCCGTGCTATCCTTTCTCCGTGGGGGTCTCTCTCCCTTGCAGGGCGACGCGGGGCTGCTGGGGACGCGGGGGGAGGACGGCCCCGAGGGGCTGAAGGGGCAGCTGGGCCCCTTGGGGGAGGCAGGCGCCTCTGGCCCCCCGGGGGAGAAGGTGAGTCCCACCCGGTGATGAAGTGGGGCTATTCCTGGGGTTTTCTCTGAGTGCTGAGTGTGCCTCAGTTTCCCCCGTGTGTCGGTGACGGGACCCGGGTGTGTGATCACTGCAGAGGCCACTGGAGGGCGGAGGGGCCCCCCAGCCACACGTCCGCAGACCTGGCCGGGACCCCCTGCCTCGGCCCAACCAGCCGCAGCAGCTTGTTACCACGAGGAGAGGCCACCTCGCCTGGGGAGCAGACAGAGGATGGGGGAGGGGACGGGGCTGGGGGGGGGGGCTGGAGGAGGCCAGTCCCCTGTGGGGGGGCGGGGAGGGAGCCCCGAGAATGGGGCTCCCCAGGGGGTCGCTGCTGTAACCCCAGTTACGCTGCTGGCAGTCTCTGCGCTGTGACCCCGAGAACTAACAGCCCCCCGACTCCCCCGCGGGCTGGGAATCGCCTCTGATTGCAAGGGGGTGCCTGGCCCCATGGGGGGCGTGGAGGGGTCCCCGGGACCCTTCCAAGGAGGGGGGTCCCGCAGGGACAGTTCAGGCAGAGCAGGGGGGCTGAACGCTGGGGGGCACAGTCAGGAGGCAGTGGTGCGGGTGTGGGGAGACCTGGGGGGGGCAGACTCCGAGCGCTAGGACCTGCCGGGCTGCGCCCGAGGGGTTCAAGGGCCCGATCCCCGGGGGCTCCGTCCCCCCGCCCGCACGGCCAGCTCTCAGCTCCGCTCTCTCTCCCTGCAGGGCAAGCTGGGCGTGCCAGGCCTGCCGGGGTACCCCGGGCGCCAGGGCCCCAAGGTAAGTGGGGGGCAGAAGTCTGGGGCCTCGGGGCAGGGGGGAGCCGTCCGGCTCTTGGTCCCCCCTGTCTTCGCCCCCCCCTGACCTGTGCTCTCCCCGCAGGGCTCCACCGGCTTCCCGGGCCCCCTGGGGCTCGCAGGGGAGAAAGGCAAACGGGTGAGTGAGTGCGCCAGGCCCTGCGCCCCTCGCGCCCCGCCCCACGGCCCTCCTTGCCCCTGGCTGGGGGGTGCCTGGCCTGAGGCCGTGCAGGGCATGTGGTGGGGCCAGGGCCCGGTGCCGCCCTGCCGTGCACGCCCTGGGTGTGTGCCCCCACAGCAGCGTCGCACGTGCCGTGGCCCCAGCAGCACTGCCTGCCAGCCGGGGCGGGTCACGGGCCCACGGAGAAGCCCCTTCCTGAACCGGGCCCCTGGGTCCCTGCAGCCCCCTGCATACCTGGGCGTCCCCCTGAGCCTCCCTGGGCACCGTGCCGGGGCCAGCAGAGGAAGGAAGGTGGCAGCCCGCGGCAGCGAAGCCCCGTCTCTCCGCCCTCCACCCCCTTGGGCCGAATCCCAGGTCAGCCCCCGGCTGCCCCCGCCAGCCCCTGCCGAGGGCTGGCGGAGCCCCTGGCTGGTGGGAGGCTGGATGCTGGATTTGCCAGCGTCGTCTCAGAGGCTCCGTCGTGCCAGGGCCCAGACTGCTGGTGCCCCCCACCCCCTGCCCCCCGCCCCCTGCCCCCGCTTTGCCCACCCTGCGAGCCAGCAGCCCTGGGCCGCCTCCAGGAACAGTGCCGCACACCGGGGAAACTGAGGCACACGCAGGCTTTCTACCGATATTACAGAAGATCCCCACGTGGTCGCAGGCGGGCCCCAGGCCTTGGAGGCTGCAGGCGTGTGCGTGGCGTGTGGTGCTGTGGGGCATGTGCCCATGGGGCAGGGCAGTGCTCCACACGCAGAATCTCACCTGCGCTGTCGTCTTCTCCCCTCGCAGGGCAAGGCTGGCCAGGCCGGGCAGGCGGGACAGCGTGGACCCCCGGTGAGCAGCCCTACGCCCCACGGCCCCAGCCCCCCAGCGAGACAGGCCAAGGAGCCCGCTCTGTCCCCCCATGTCTCCAGTGACTGGCCAAGCCCTGTATTGCTCCACACCCCAGTGACGGGCCCTAGAGCCCCCCCACACCCCCAATGACTGGCCGAACCCTGTATCACCCCACGCCCCCAGTGATGGGCCCTAGAGCCCCCCCCCACGCCCCCAGTGATGGGCCCTAGAGCCCCCCCCACGCCCCCAGTGATGGGCCCTAGAGCCCCCCCCACGCTCCCAGTGATGGGCCCTAGAGCCCCCCCCCATGCTCCCAGTGACGGGCCCTAGAGCCCCCCCCCATGCCCCCAGTGACAGGTCCCAGCTGGGCCCCACTTCCCCCAGCTGCCAGCCCGGACCAGCCGCTGGCGCCCCCTGCCCCAGTCTCCGAGCCGCCCGCCCGCGCCAGCTCACCCCGCGCTCCCCTCTCTGCCCAGGGCCTGCCGGGGGAGCGAGGCCAGACGGGGCCGACCGGGACGCCGGGCCCGAAGGTACCTCGGGGTCTGGCTACGCGGCGCCAGCCCCCTGCTCCGTCCGTCCGTCCGTCTGTCTGTGTCGCTGTCTGCCAGCCGGGTATTGAGCCAGACCTCCTTGCCCCAAACTCACCCCCCGCCCCTTTGTGGGTGCTGCACCCCGGCCCCGCCCAGTTCTGCAGGTGGGATCCCCTCTGCCATCCCCCCTTGTCCTGTCTCCCCAACACCCCCTGCCCCCCACATGCCTTCCCCCCAGCACCCCATCCTCCTCCCGCCCAGCCCACACCTCACGCCCCATCCCCCGCCTGGCTGGGGTTGGGGGGGCCCTGGCGTGGGGCTCCCGTCCCCCGGGGAGGCCGGCCGCTCTCAGCCTGTTCTCTGTCCCCAGGGCGATGCTGGCCACACCGGGACCCCCGGTGCCGGGGGAGAGAAGGTGAGTCGGCGAGCGCCGGGGCGGGGGTCCAGCCGCACAGGGGGAGGCCGGTGTCTGTGGGCATGGGGGGGAGCCATGCCGGGGGGCGCAGGGCCTCTGCCGGCCAAGGGACACTGGAGAGCTGGGTGAAGGGGTGGGGGCAGGTGCTCTCCCTGGGGTGGGGGCACGGGGGCTGGGGGGAGTGGGGAGGGAATTTGGGGGGTCTCGATGCTGCCCCCCTTGGGCTCACAGCTGTTCTCTCCTGCTCTCCCAGGGCCCCCAGGGGCTGCAGGGCCCCAACGGTTTCCCGGGCCTGAGGGGGCCGCCTGTAAGTACAACCCCCCCCGCCCGGTGCAGGGGGCAGGGCCGGGGCCATGCTGGGGTCCCCACCGGCCCCTGGCTTTCGGGGCACCCCTCCTGCCTGAGCCCTGTGGGGGGAGGGACACCGGCTCCCAAGACGGGGGGTCTGCCCCCCCCCCCGTGTCAGTGTGGGCCCCGGGGCTCCCTCCAGCAGGTCTGGGGCTCAGGGAGCCCCGGGGGAGCCGTGGGGGGATCCGTCCCGCTGGCACCTGCAGCCCCTGACTCTGCACCTTGGCAGGGCCCAGCCGGGAAGGACGGTTTGCCCGGGCACCCAGGACAGCGCGGAGAGCCGGTGAGTGCCGCCCCCCACCCACTTGCTGCCCCCCACCTCCTGCCCCACACCACCCCCTCTCCCTTCCCCCGCACTGCCCCCTCTCCCTTCCCCCGCGCTGCCCCCTCCCCCACGCTGCCCCCCGTCCCCCACACTGCTCCCCACCCCCACTTCCTCCCTTGCACCGCCCCTCATCCCCTATGCCACCCCCTTCCCCGTGCCGCCCCCTCCCGCATGCCGCCCCACTGGCTTCGGGCTGCAGGGGCCGCCCGGCGCTCACCTTCCCGTCTCTCCGCAGGGATATCATGGCAAGACCGGCCCCCCTGGCTCTACGGGGGTGGTGGGACCCCAGGTGAGTGAGCCCCGCATGCCCCAGCCCCCCAACCTGTGCTCTTGGCCCCACTCCCTCGGGGGCTCAGGCCTGTCTCCCTGTCAATGGCCCTGTGATGGGGTCCCCCCTCCTGGGGGCTGTTGCTGGGCGGGGGCCTGGTGCAGTCAGAGCGGCTCCCCCTCTGTGCCCGGGGGGGCAGAGGTGGCCAGGCCTTGGGGTCCCCTGAGCACGGCAGGTGTGGGGCGCTCACTGAGCTGCCTGGGGCGTCTGCCGTGGGTCCAACGCCCACCTCTCTGGTCGGCCCAGCATGTCCCCATGGGTCCAGCCCACCCTGCCCCACCTCACTGCTGCCCCCTCTCTGCCCCTCAGGGTAACTCAGGTGAGACGGGCCCCCTAGGAGAGAGGGGGCATCCGGGCTCCCCTGGACCCCCCGGGGAGCAGGGGCTGCCAGGGGCGGCCGGCCGGGAAGGCGCCAAGGTACGTGCCATGCTCGGGGCTGGGGATTCACGGATGGAGTGTGGGGTGTGCACGTGTGTGTGCACATCTATCTGTGTGAGTGTGCGGCTGTGACGAAGTGGGGCTATTCCGGGGATTCTCTGGGTGATGTGTGTGTGCCTCAGTTTCCCCCGGGTGTTACTCGTGTGTCAGTGACGGGGCCCGGGGATGTGATGATTGCAGAGGGCACCGGAAGGCGGAGAATGGGGCTCCCCGGGGGTCGCTGCTGTAACCCCGAGTTAAGCTGCTAGGAAAGTCTCTGCGCTGTGACCCTGAGAACTAACAACCCTCCCGACGCGGGCTCTGGGGGCTAAACCCTGTGGGGCAGAGTCAGAAGGTGGTGGCGCGGGTGTGGGGAGACCGGGGGGGGGTAGACTCCGAGCGCTAGGTCCTGCCTGGCTGCACCCAAAGGGCTCCAGAGCCCCGTCCCAGCGGGACGCTCTCACGCGCGTGCATGTGTGTGGGTGCGTGTCACGCGTGTCTGTGTGTGTCTGCATGCATGTTTGCGTGTCGCGTGTCTGTGTGTGTCTGCGTGTGCACGCATGCATCTGTGCGGGGCGACTGCCTGCGAGGCGGGCGCCAGGCACGGGAGAGTCGGGTCCCCCCCCACTAACTGGTTCTGTCTCCTAGGGGGACCCCGGCCCGCCCGGCCTCCCTGGGAAGAGCGGCCCCCCAGGAGTGCCTGGCTTCCCCGGCGCCCGGGCCGCGCCCGGCGAGACGGTGAGTGCTGCCGGCCTGGGCGAGGGGCGGGGGCTGCCCCCGGCCGCCTCCCCCGGGTGTAACTGTCCCATCTTCTCTCCACAGGGGCCGGTGGGCCTGAAGGGCAGGGAAGGGCCCCCGGGCTCCCGGGCCCCACGGTGAGTAGCTGGGCCCTGGCCCCATGCCCTCTCCTGGGGCCTCTGTGCTGGGGTGGGGGAGAGGCCTGGTGAGGGTCTCTGGGGGGGGGGGGAGCAGGTTGGGGAATCATGGACTCGGGGGCGCGGAGGGAATTGGGGGAGCTCTGAGGGGCTCTTGGCGAGAGGCTCAAGGGGGGACGTGGAGGGCTCTGGGGGACTGTCAGTGGGGTGTGGGGGTGGTGGGGTGCCAGGGGCTCAGTAGGGATGGGGGTTGGGGGCAGGGCATCCCCACAACAAAAGTTCAATTCTCCCCAGGGCTCCCCCGGCGAGCGAGGCCCCTCGGGGGCAGCTGGAGGCATCGGGCTGCCAGGCCGTGGGGGTGGGCAGGGCCCCTCCGGCCCCGCTGGCGAGAAGGGCTCCCCGGTGAGTGCCGCTGCTCGTGGGCCCTGGCTCTCCCCATGGGCTGTGCCTGGTGTGGGTGCAGTGGTGGGGCTGTGCCTTGGTGGGGGAGGACCACCCCGGGGGTGTGTGTGGGGGGGCCCTGGGGGAGGGGCGTTGGTCTGGGCCCCATGGGCGTGGGGGGTGGGTCCCATGTGGCCCCCTTGCTGACCCCACTCTCAGCCGCTCCCTTTTCTGCCCCACAGGGTGAGAGGGGCCCAGTGGGCCCTGCTGGACATGACGGGATCCAGGGCCCCGGGGGCCTGCCAGGCCCAGCTGGCCCCCCAGGCCTCGCCGGCGAGGACGGCGACAAGGTAGGTGGGGTGGAGCAGCCATGTCCCTGCATCTTGGGGAGCGCTGAGGTGAGCTGGGGTCCCCAGTGGTGGGTTCCCCCGGCCGTGAAGGGTTTCCCTGGTGACGGTTCCCCCGGAGATGGTGGGTTTCCTGGTGACAGTTGCCTTGGCAATGGTGGGTTTCCCTGGTGATGGTTCCCCTGGTGATGGTGGGTTTCCCTGGTGATGGTTCCCCCGGAGATGGTGGGTTTCCTGGTGACAGTTGCCTTGGCAATGGTGGGTTTCCCTGGTGACGGTTCCCCTGGTGATGGTGGGTTTCCTGGTGACAGTTGCCTTGGCAATGGTGGGTTTCCCTGATGACGGTTCCCTTGGCGATGGCAGGTTTCCTGGTGAATCATGGACGTCTCTTTGCCTTTGCAGGGGGAGATGGGGGGCCCCGGGCAGAAAGGGAGCAAGGGAGACAAGGGCGAGGCGGTGAGTCCGGGGCAGTGGGGCGGGGGCTGGGTTTGCTGTGGGGCACTGACTGGGCATCCACCCGGATTGGACACTAGAGGGACACGTACCCCCAGGGAGCGCTGCCCCAGATGCGCAGGGCTCAGCCCGCGGGGTCACAGTGTTGGACACGGCGCAGAGCCCCTGGTTACCAGGACGTTACAGCCACGTTCCTCTGGGCCAGCCCACAGCCCCAACCCCTTAGTCCTAGCCCCGAAGCGTCTCCTTCAGCTGCCCCCACCCACGTCACAACCCCCCGACCCTCCCCAGTCCTTTGTCCCCAGCCCGGCACCCCCAGCCTTCCAGGGTCATTCCTTGTTAGGTGCCAAATGCCTGGGACTCTCCGTGGGGGCCCAGGCCCCAGACAGCCGGGCCTGGCTGTGCCGGAGCCCCCGGGGATCGGCCCTTGAACCCCTCGGGCGCAGCCTGGCAGGTCCTAGCGCTCGGAGTCTGCCCCCCCCCCGGGTCTCCCCACACCCGCACCACTGCCTCCTGACTGTGCCCCCCAGCATTCAGCCCCCCTGCTCCACCCGAACTGTCCCTGCGGGACCCCCCTCCTTGGAAGGGTCCTGGGGACCCCTCCAGGCCCCCCATGGGGCCAGGCACCCCCTTGCAGCCAGAGGCGATTCCCAGCCCGCAGGGGAGTCGGGGGGCTGTTAGTTCTCGGGGTCACAGCACAGAGACTTTGCCAGCAGCGTAACTGGGGTTACAGCAGCGACCCCCTGGGGAGCCCCATTCTCGGGGCTCCCTCCCCGCCGGCCCCCACAGGGGACTGGCCTCCTCCAGCCCCCCCCCCCCAGCCCCGTCCCCTCCCCCGTCCTCTGTCTGCTCCCCAGGCGAGGTGGCCTCTCCTCGTGGTGGTAAGCTGCTGCGGCTGGTTGGGCCGAGGCAGGGGGTCCCGGCCAGGTCTGCGGACGTGTGGCTGGGGGGCCCCTCCGCCCTCCAGTGGCCTCTGCAGTGATCACACACCCGGGTCCCAACACATGGGGGAAACTGAGGCGCACTCAGAGAAAACCCCAGGAATAGCTCCACTTCGTCACCAGGTCACATCTGGATCTGTGGGTCTCCGCAGAGAGTAAACAACCCTTCCCCCAGCACCCCATGGGGAAACCGAGGCGCACACACTATTCGTACAAAATGTTATGAATCACTCCCACTCCGTCACTTGGAGGCCCAGGGCCCAGGGTGGGGGGGTGAGTGTGGGGGGTCTGAGGAGCTGAGAAGGCAGGTAGAGACAGGGGAGGTGTGTAATGGGGGGCCTGGAAATGCTGGGGCGGGGGAGGGTTGAGTAGTGGGGCAGGGCGGGGGTGGGGGCAGGGGGCTGCTGTTGCCCCAGCTCTGACTCTGCTCTTCCCCCCAGGGCCCGCCGGGACCGACAGGTGTCCAGGGCCCCATCGGACACCCTGGCTCCGCGGTGAGTATTTGGGGCACACCCAGCCGGCCCCTCCCCGGGGCTCTCAGCTGGTGACCCCCCGACCCTGCCGAGAAGACGCCCCCGGCCCAGCATGCACCACCCTGTTCTTGGCTGACAGTCCCCGCACGGGCCCCCAAACCCCACCTGTGCCCCCGACTGTCCTGAGTCCAGCCGTACCCAGGGCTGTGTCTGACCCCCCTGGGGCCCCTCCTGCCCCAGTGCCCTTCGCTGCTGCGTGTCCCCCCAGCTGTGCCCTCAGGGCGCTGACCCCAACCCCTCTGGCCCTGCAGGGAGTGGACGGGGAGCCCGGCCGCCGTGGGCAGCAGGGGATGTTTGGGCAGAAGGGAGACGAGGGGGCGCGGGGATTCCCTGGCCTGCGCGGCCCTGGCGGACTGCAGGTAAGCATCGGCGCCGGGGCGCAGGGGGGACGCGGGCTGGCAGGGGCTGTGGGTCGGGAGTGAGGGGCACCGGCAGCGCTGGGGGGGCGGGCAGCTAGCGGGGGCTGCGGGTCGGCGGCAGGCCTGTGAGCTGGGGCAGCCCCCGACCCCGCAGCCCCGGCTAAGCCGTGTGTGGTTCTCCGCAGGGCATGCCGGGCACGCAGGGTGAGAAGGGCGAGAGCGGAGACGTCGGCCCCATGGTATGAGCTCCCCCCACCCCCACAACTGGGCCGGTTCCCGGCCCCGCACGCCCTGGCTGTAAACCCCCCTTTCCCTTCTCTGCAGGGCCCCCCCGGCGCGCCGGGGCCACGTGGGGCACAGGGGCCCGCTGGTGGTGAGGTGAGTTCCGTGTCGTTCCGGGGGGCGGAGGCTACGTGCTGTGGGGCACATGGGGGAGATTCCAGGGGCGGCCAGGCCCAGCATTGGGATTCAGCCCCAAGCTCGGGGGTGTCTGGGGGGCAGAGGCTGCTGTGGGCCCAGCAGTGCGAGCCCTGCTCCCCGGGAGGATACGGCCCCCCCTGGGGGGAAGGAGTGGGGCAGGGCTCCCAGGGGGCTGAGCAGTGACTGACCCCCTCCATCCCCCTGTCCCTAGGGCCCCCTGGGGATGCCAGGTGGAACGGGGCAGCCGGGTGCCGTCGGGGACAAGGTGAGTTGTGGGGGGGGGCTCATTGGCTCTGACGCTGTGTCCCTGACCCCCCAGGTGGGCGTCTCTCTGCAGCCAACTACATGCCCCCTGCACACCTGGCCCCCCCAGTCAGTGCCCCCTCCCCTGCCCCCTCCTGGGGCAGGGCTCCCCCCCAGCTCTGGTCTCTCCAGAGCAGCCCCATTCCCACAGGCAGTTCTGGTTTCTGCACCCTGCCAGCCTGGATGGGCCTGGGGGACCCCAGCCCCCCTGTGCCCCTCCATGCCCCCCATACCGTCCCCGCACCCTCACTGTGCCCATCTCCCCTCACCCCGTGGCCCCCCCCCATCCTTTCTCCTGTTGTACGTGTAAAAGAAAAGTCCAGCAGCGTCTTATTCAGGGGGACCAGGCAACGCCACGTTCATGAGAAACAGTCATGTTCATAGCTAATATCTAGTACCTACACCTGCACGCACACACACGTGCACGCACACATCTATACACACGTGCACGCACACCTGCACACACGTGCACGCACACCTGCACACACGCACCCCCAAGCGTTCGGCAGTTCCTGGGGTGCAGGTCCCTGTCCCGGTGGCAGGGTGAGATCCTTGCTGGCGTTCGCAGCACGTGGCGTCTTCTGGGCAGGAAGCTGGGCATGGGGCAGGGGCTGCCGGGCACCGAGGCTCTTCGTTGCCGTGCAGATCCTCACCCAGAGCCCTGCAGCCTGCCCACTCTGGAGAGGTCGCTGAGTCCTGTGTGACCCCGGCGCCCCCGGCACTGCAGCCCCGACGGGCTCTGGCCTTGGTCCTACTTTGCTTTTGTCCTTTTCTTTCTGGGGTGGATCCTTCTTGCGCTTCCAGGGGTTTGTCCGCATCCTGCAGCCATGGAGGCGGCACTTGCGTGTCACCAGGCCAGGCTGGAGGCTGATCCCGTCACCCCCTCCATTCTCGCGTCTGGCCCCCCGGCTCAGTGCGATTACACCGCACGCACCCGCCAAGGCGGTCCGTCTCGAGTGCCGAGCGCAGCGCAGCTGGCGCCCCAGGGGCACGTCTGGACACTGTGACCAGACGCTAGGACAAGCCGCCTTCGTGCTGACATCCAAGGACAGCCGCGGTATGGACTCACGGACGCTAACGGCGGCCACCCACGAATGAGCCGCTTCGCGGACAGACGCTTTCTGCCCGTGCTGCTGCTAACAGCGCGAGGGATTCACACGGCACAGGGGCGGCCGGACCGGGCCGGCTTTGCCACGGTCACTGGAAGGCGCAGCTTCGGCTTCTTCACGGAAGGCAGGAAAGCGGCGGCTCCACGGAGCGAACAGAGCGGCGTTATGGATGGCGCGATCGGCGTGGGTTTTCTGTGTGTTGTATCGACAGCAGCGACAAGCCAGTGTGTCTGTCTGCACCCCAACGCTCCCCCTGCCCCAGAGGAACATCAACCCCCACACGGGGCGGGTGATGACACAGCGAGTGGGGAAACTGAGTCACCCATCGTTTCTGTACAAATACTACAGACATTCAGCCTTTCTCCATCCTGCCCCCGCCCCGGCCTTGCCCCCCGGCTCCTCCGGCTGGCGAGGCTGCGCCCAGTGCCTGGGTCGGGGGCGGCGCTGGTCTCACTTCGCTCTTCTCTCGTTGTGCAGGGGGAGCCGGGCGAGGCGGGAGACCCCGGGGCCCTCGGGGAGCCGGGCCGGCCTGTGAGTACTGGGGGATGGCTGGGATGGGGGGTCTCTGTCTGCGCCCAGGAGACCAGGGACCGGTGGGGCCCACACCCAGCAGCTGCTCAGTGCTTTGGGGGCGCCCAGCCCGGACCAGCGCTCTCCTGCAGCAGCCAGGCCCATGGGTTAACGCCTCACTGGCCCCGTGCGGGTCTGCCGTGGGGCAGGGGAATCAGTGCCTGTGGGGCAGGCTCCAGGGACGCTGTCCCCCATGCCAGCCCTGAGCCCGTGTCTCCTTGCAGGGTGTGAGAGGGGAGCCGGGGGAGAAGGGAGATTCCGGGCAGTCGGGCGCCGCCGGGGCCCCAGGAAAGAAGGGGCCCCCAGGAGAGGACGGAGCTAAAGGCAACCTGGTGAGTGCAGCGGGGCCGGGGCCGAGCCTGGTGCCAAGAGGATAATGGGAGGCGGCGCGACTCCATTGCTGACATCTGCCCTCACCCAGGCCCCGTCCCCTTGAGACCCAGCGCCCTCTGCACACCTGCCCCCGTCTCCCCCACTCCCCGGTGTCCAGGGGCGGCTCCCGAGGGGCAGGATTTGGGGGTTTGGGCTCTGCCCTCGCACTCACAGACCCTTTCTCCCTGCAGGGCCCCATCGGCTTCCCTGGTGACCCAGGCCCTTTCGGAGACCCCGGGGCGCCGGTGAGGACCCCCCGCTTACCCCACAGGCCTGGCCCCTGGTCCCTGCTCCCCCGGTCTGGGCCTGCAGACAGGGACCTAGGTGCATGGGTGCTGCCTCCGCACCAGGGCGGGGCGTTCCAGGGGCAGCATCAGCCCAGTCCAGCCAGGCCCCTGGGGGGAGGGGTCTGTCCAGGACTCCTGGGTTCCGTCCCCAGCTCTGGGAGGGGAGTGGGGTCTAGTGGTTAGGGCACGTGGGGGGTGGGGGTGGGACTGGGAGCTGGGACGCCTGGGTTCTATCCCTGGCTCTGGGAGGGGAGTGGGATCTAGTGGTTAGAACGCATGCGGGAGAGGGGAGGCTGGGAGCCAGGACGCCTGGGTTCTCTCCCCACTGCTGCCTCCAGGAGGGCAGTGGTGCTGAGCTCAGAGCAGCCCCACGGCTGCCAGGAGGGGGGGAGGCACAGGCAGGGGCACAGCACTAACCCCACCCCGTGTGCGCAGGGCCTGGACGGAGCCCCCGGGGAGAAGGGTGATGGCGGGGAGCCTGGCATGCCGGTGAGTGGTGGCAGCAACGGGGACGGGCCGTGCCGCACAGGCGTCATCTCCGGCCATGTGCTGGGAGCGGCACCCACAGCCCCTCGTGGGGAGGCTCCCAGGCTCTGGGGGTGGTGCCGGGCGCCCTAACAGAGGCCAACGAGCACTGGGGGGCAGTGTCACGGCTCCACGCCAGGCCCCGGGAGGAACCCCTCAGCGTGCCAGGCCCCCCCGGGGAGCCACTCGTCCCGCAGGGCTGGCCACGCGGTCTCACCGCCTCCCAGGTGAGCCTCTGGGCTCCCGCCTCCTGCTGCCGCTGAGCCGGATGCCTGGACAGAGACCGGTGCCCTCTGCAGGGACCAGCGACCCCGGCTGCGTTTCCGAAGCAGAGCAGGGCTCGTTAGCATCCGGCCCTGGGCAGAGCAGCGACGTGGGCTCCGCCTGGCCCAGCCGCCATGGAATCCATCTAGGCTGGATCTCCGTCTGTCTGTCCGTCCTGGGGAGAGCTGCTGAGCCCCCGCCAGGCCAGCGCTGTCAGGCACAGCTGAGGGGCATGCGAGGCCCGGGGCCCTGAGCGAGCCAACGAAGATCAAACCCGGCTACCACTTTGGCCAGAAATCGTGCCGGGCGTCTCAGCCCCTCTGAGCTTCGGCTCTGCCCCGCGCAGGGGCCGGGCCTGGTGCTCTGCGAGGTCAGACCCGAGAGCAGAAACCGGACCTGCAAAGCCAGCCGCGGTGACCCCGGCTCCAGAAATCCTCCTTCCTGCTGTGGGGCGGGTCCTGCTGCACAGAGGCAGCAAGGTGAGCAAGGCCTGCGGCTCTGCCCGCCCGTCAGGAGCTGAGGCTGTTTCCAGAGCCGCGCTATTCAGCCCCCTCAGCTGGGGAGGTGCTGGCAGGGTGCCCCAGCCAGCCAGCCGCACGGAAACAAGCCAGGACCCTCCCCAGGGTAGCCAAGGACGTCCGTGGGTAAACGAAGCCCCCATCCCTCGCAGGGGAGCCAAGGGTCGGGCTCCGATCTGAGTGCCGCTGAGCCTCGCGTGTGGTCTGGGGTTCTCGGCACATCCGCGCCATGCGCAGCAGCTGTCAGAACAGCTCCCAGCCTGCTGGGCGCCATCGGGAAAGGACAGAGAGCGAGAGAGAAAAGAGCGCGTTGCCGCTCTAGATCCGGGCTACGGCCACACGCGATCCCTGCATCGGACCTGGTCGCCCCTCTGTAGAACTGGAAAGGGGGCAGGGTACGAGGAGATTCACGCGGCTGGGACTGATCAGCATGGACAGAGACGGCGGGTGGGGGCGGCTGTAAAATCTTGCCTGGTCTGGGGAACGGGGACGGGGACGTGCTACTTACCCCATAACATGAGGACATGACCAGGCAGTGGCTCTCAAACGAACACAGGCCCTGCCTTTCGTCTCCCTGTGGGACTCTGCCAGGGGTGCTGCGAAGGCCGAACGTTTGAGGGGGTTCAGAAAAGAGCTGGCTACGTTCCTGGAGGCCAGGCCATCGATGGCTCTGAGCCTGCTGGGCAGGACGCAGCCCGTGGTCGGGTGTCCCTAAACCGCTGGGTGTGGGCGACGGGGCGGCTCACGCGGCACCAGGCGCTGGCAGACGCGGGTCACTGGGCGGCTCTGGGCCAGCCTGGCCGGTCTGTTCTCAAGAAGCTGGTTGTCGCTGGCCCGCAGCGCGCTGTCAGTGACAGGGTGTGCGCTCCGGCGGGCCAGGATCCCTCCGGGAACGTGTCCGGATGGCAGAGAGGGGCTCCTTGCGATTACGAGGGGCAGGCGTTTCTGTGTGCGATGAAGGAAGGATCTAGCGAGTTGCTTCGTGCCGGGTGCTTCGGGGACAGGGCTTTGGTTACGGCTCGTCTCTGCTTGGCGCAGTCCTGGCTTGTTCAGGAAGGCGGCTGGTGAACTGGCGGCTTTTAAATCAAAGGAAATGACGCCAGGGAGTGCTGGGCAGACAGGAGGGTCCCACCTGGCCTTGGTATCGGAGCCCCCTGCGGTGCCCCTCGGCCCTGGCTTGAGTGGGAGCCTGTGGGGAGGCCGGGAAATCTCCTCCCTCGGCTTTGGCTGCGAGGAGGCCGGGCCAGCGGCTCCCGGGTTTCCCATTGACACAGGCTGGCCTTGGCCGTCTCCAGCCAGCGAGCCAGCCCCCATCTCTTGCGCCGCCCTGAGAGCAGACGTGACCCTTCCACCCCCGAAGCAGTGCCAAGGAGAGAGGGAAACTGAGGCACGCATAGCAATTACAGACATGTTACAGAAACTCTGCACTTCGTCAAAGATGCTGCCCAGTGCCCATGGAGAAGCCCTGGGGTGATGGGTGGGGGAGAAAGGGGGTGCCCAGCACCCCAACAGAGAGGCCCCTGGGTGTGATGGGGAGGCTGGTCTATAGCTGAGTGTGTGGGGCCCCCGTGCCTGACCTGACCCCCAGCTCCTATTGACTGTGTGGTTTGTGTGCAGGGCCCAGCGGGCGCTTCTGGGGAGCTGGGTCCCCCCGGCCCCCCAGGGAAGAGGGTGAGTAGGGGCTGCCAATGCGGTCACGGGTCTGGAGGGCAGGGGCCCAGTGGGGTCAGGGATGGGGGATTGGGAGGAGCCCAATGGGTCAGGGATGGGGTCACACTCCCAATGGCCCCATGGGGAAGGGGGTTAGGGGCTGCAGTGGGGGGCCCGTGTGGGCAGGGGGGGGTCACTCATTCTCGCTGTCTCTGCAGGGTGCCGTGGGGCCAGCTGGGCGCGAGGGTCGGCCAGGCGAGAAAGGTGCCAAGGTGAGGGCAGCCCCCCAGCGCTTTGTCATGGGCACTGCCAGGTCCTGCCCCCTCCCCCCGGGCAAGAGCGGAGCCACCTCTGGGGCCCGGTGAGCCCCGTCTGTGCTGAGCTGGCAGCGAGGGGCCCGGGCCCATAGCTGGGGGGCGGTCTGTGCGCTAGGGGCTGGGCTGAGACCCCCCAAACTCGACTCATCTGGGGGGACGGGGCAGAGAGATGGGGATCCCTGCCTGGGGTGGGGCAGGCGCCCGGCTCTTGGGTCTGACGTGGCGTTTCTCCCCCTTCCCCAGGGCGAGCCCGGCGTGGAGGGGCCCCCCGGGAAGACGGGCCCCGTGGGGGTGCAGGGCCCTCCTGGCCGGCCTGGCCCAGAAGGTCTGCGTGGGATCCCCGGTCCTGCTGTGAGTGCCAGCCGGGGGCTGGGGCACTGGGGGGGTGAGCAGAGGGGCCGGGCAGGGGGCGGGATGGACGCATGGGCAGTGCCGAGGGGACTGGATGAGAGAACTGGGGGTGCTTGGTCCATGGGGCGACCCCTGGGGCTGGGGGGGTCGGTTTGGGGGAGCCACGTCCCCCCCCGTGTCGTGCTCACATAATGCTGCGTTTCCTCCCCAGGGGGAGCAGGGCCTGCTGGGGACAGTGGGGCAGGCGGGGCCACCGGGTCCCCTGGTGAGTGAGCTCGGGGGGCTGGGCGGGGGCGGGGGGCTGGGCGGGGGCACCGAGGGTAACGTCTCTTGTCTCTCGCAGGGCCCCACGGGTCTGCCTGGCCTCAAGGGCGACCCCGGCTACAAGGGCGACAAGGTGAGTGGGGCCCCGGGGGGGGGGCTGTGTTGGGGGGCTGCCCCTCTCCCACACCCACTGCCCCGGCATCGCCCCCCACCTCCTCACACCCCACCTCCGGAATCACAGATCAACTCAGAGCCCCCCATGCTCCTGGGATCGCCCCCCCCAGTCGTGAGCTGTCGCCACCCCGGGGCCCCACATGCAGCCCCCCCCATCCTGCCAGCCCCACAGGTGCCCTGCGCCAGGCTCCCATCTCAGCGTCGCCCAGAGGGGCCGAGGGGGGGGGTGCAGGCTGGGCAGGGGGGCGTTAACCCAGCGTCCAGCCCCTGGCGGCTGAGACGTGGGGCCAGGAGCTGCAGGGCACGGGGCGGGGGGCGGTTCCAGGCTCTGGAGCCGGACTCCTGGGTCCCTGCCCCATGTGGGGGGGGACGTGCAGCTGGGGCCTCCGTGTTTGCGGTGCTGCCCCCATGGGACGGACGCCCCCCCAACACACTCTCTACCCCCCAGGGTCATGCTGGGCTCATCGGGCTCATCGGCCCCCCGGGCGAGATGGGGGAGGAAGGCGACCAGGGGCTGCCTGGCAACCAGGGGGCCCCGGGGCCCAAAGGAGACCCTGTGAGTATGTGGGGCTAGGGCAGGTGGGATGGGGGATCTGTGGGGGGCAGCGTGTGGGGCGGGGTATCAGAACGGAGGGGAGAGCAGCGTGTGGGAGGCGGGGGCTCCAGCAGGACAGAGGGGGGCAGCGTGTGGGAGGCGGGGGCTCAGGCAGGACGGAGGGGGGGCAGCGGGGGGGGGGGGGGGCTCAGGCAGAACGGAGGGGGGGGCTGCATCATGTCCTGACCCCCAGCAGCGGGAGGACACGGGGAACGGGGTCAGCGCCGCATGCAGTGGGGCCCCCCAGCAGCCATCTGGGGGGAGCGGAGCTGACATGTCCCTTCCCCCGCAGGGCTTGGCCGGCCCCACTGGCCCCCCGGGTCCCCCCGGACCACCTGGGCTCGCGGTGAGTATGACACAGACCCGGCGCCCTGCCCCCATAGCCCCGGCCTGGCCCGGGGGTCCCAGGGCCCCTCGTCTGCCCCTTGCACCCCCTGGCCTGGGCACCTGTCCTGCCCTCGCCGCGCCCCGGCCCCCCCAGTGCCGTTCAGCCCAGTCCGTGGGTCGGCAGCTCTGCAGGTCGGGGCAGCCACGTCGCCGCCCAGGGACCCCCTGGAAAGGCCCCCACCCCTGCCCTGGGCTCCGGGACCCTCCCAGCATCCGCCCCCTCCGCCGCTCACCCCTTTTGTTCTCCCCACAGGGGTCGCTGGGCCAGAAGGGCTCCAAGGGGTCGCCGGTGAGTGCTGAGGGCAGAGACGGGGCAGCCAACAGCACAGCCGGGAAAGGGCCCCAGGACACCCGCGAGCTGGGGAGAGAACCCAGGAGTCCTGGAGCCCTGACCCACGGCGCAGTCTTGCACGGGGGGTGACGGGGGTGATGGGGAGGGGCTGTGGGGCAGGGGAGGGGGAGGGAGGCTTTGTGGCCGGCCGGCTCCATGTGCTGACCCTGCCTTTCCCCTGCAGGGAGCCCTGGGTCCCAGAGGAGACACAGGACCCCCTGGACCCCCAGGGCCACCGGTGAGTGCTGGGGGGCATCAGGGGCGTGGGGGGGCCTGAACCTGGGCGAGGGGGTGGGGGAGGGGTCAACACTCCCTCTCCTTGATCCCTTCCCAGCAGTGCCCCCGGGTATTACCCAGTGCCCCTCACACCCCCAGGGCCGCCCGGCGGAGCTGCTGGAGCCGCTGCCCCTGGAGGGGGGCCGGAAGAGGCGCCGGGACACGCAGGGGGCGCAGGCGGGGCTGTGGTCGCCCCCCGACTCGGCGGCCGAGGGGCTGGAGGAGGTGTACGCCTCGCTCAGCTCCCTGCGCAGCGAGGTCGAGCAGATGAGACGCCCCCTGGGCACCCCCGAGAGCCCCGCCCGGGTCTGCAAGGAGCTGCAGCTGTGCCACCCCCACCTTCCCGACGGTGAGACGCGCCCGCGGGGCCCGCAGTCCGATGGGGGGCGCGGGGACCCTGGGGACTCTGGGACCCCACAGTCCGACGGGGGAGGGGCGCTGGGACCCCGCAGTCCGAC
This sequence comes from Emydura macquarii macquarii, assembly GCF_026122565.2. Classification (NCBI taxonomy): domain Eukaryota; kingdom Metazoa; phylum Chordata; order Testudines; family Chelidae; genus Emydura; species Emydura macquarii. Next base: position 3,443,891 of record NW_027132429.1, read on the forward strand.
GGGGGAGGGGCGCTGGGACCCTGGGGGGTGCTGGGACCCCGGAGTCTGATAGGGGAGGGCGGCCGTCTGGCGTGGGTGCTGGGGAATGGGGCAGGGTCCAGGGAGGTCGGGCTGAAGCGCTGGGGGCTGAGATGGGGGCACCCCGGAGGAGGGGGTGTGGGGCAGGCTGGGTGTTTGGAGGCCCCTGGGCTGCCCCCCGACCTCTCCCCCCCCGCAGGCGAGTACTGGATCGACCCCAACCAAGGCTGCGCCCGAGACGCCTTCAAGGTTTTCTGCAACTTCACGGCAGGCGGCGAGAGCTGCCTCTTCCCCGAGCAGCGCTTCCAGAGCGTGAGTGGGGGCGTCTGGGAGTGGCAGGGGGGGCGGCGGGTCGGGAGTGAGGGGCACCAGCGGAGCTCTCTGCCCCTCCCCCATCTGTGCCACCCCCTCTCGCCCCCCAGGTCCGACTTGCTGCCTGGAGCAGGGAGACGCCGGGGAGCTGGTACAGCACCTTCAAGAGGGGCAAGAAGGTGGGTACGGGGGGGGCAGGACCCTCCCATTCCGGGGGGACAGGAAGTGTCTTGTTACAACAGGGGGGGGGCTGCCCGGGCCGGGTCTGGGTTCAGTGTCCCCCCCCCCAAGTGCCGGGGCAGGGCTGTGGGGCTGGGCCTGAGCATCTGGTGGGTTGGGGGATGAGGCGAGTGGGGGTGATGCAGAAGGGGCTGGGGGGCGCCGGGGGGTCCGTGGCTAAGGCTGTGCGCCCGGCTCCGGGCCCCCCCAGTTCTCCTACGTGGACGCCGAGGGGACCGCGCTACGTGTGACCCAGCTGACCTTCCTGCGGCTGCTGAGTGCCGGCGCCCGCCAGATCTTCACGCTGACCTGCCAGCACGTGGCCGGCTGGTACCACGCAGGCACCGCCAGCCACGCCCGGGCCCTGCGCCTCCGTGGCGCCAACGGCCAGGAGTTCGGCCACGACCGCACCGCGGCCCCCGTCCACGCCCTGCACGACGGCTGCCAGGTGAGCCGGGCCGCGCTCCCCATGCTGCTGCTCCAGCCCCATGGCCAGGCTGCACTCCTCCTCCCTCCCCACTGCTCCAGCCCCACAGCCATGCCGTGGCGCCCCCCCTCCCCCCGGCGGCCTCCCCCTCCACTGCTGTGGCCCCCGCTGCTCTGGCCCCACAGCCGGGCCGCACTCCCCCTCCCGCTGCTCCGGCCCCACGGCCAGGCCGCGCTCCCCTCCCGCTGCTCTGGCCCCACGGCCCTTGGTTCGGGGCTGAGGCACCTGGCTGGCCACCTTCCCCAGACCCAGCCCTGGCCAGACGGTTGCCCCGAGGGGGCTATCCAGACTGGGCACCCCCGGGGAGTCGTTTTTCCCGGGGCTGCTCTGGGTCCTGTGGGCTGGGGCCCACTCAGCCCACGCTGCCCCCAGGGGCCCCATAGCCAGGGGCAGCCCCGGCCCTGACGCGGCCCCTTCTCTCCACAGCTGCGCCAGGGCCAGGAGCGCACGGTGCTGGAGGTGCGGGCGTCCCGCCCGGAGCAGCTGCCCCTGGTCGACGTGGCCGTCGCAGACTTCGGGGAGGCCAACCAGAAATTCGGCTTTGAGCTCGGCCCCGTCTGCTTCACGGGCTGAGGGCGCCGGGCAGAGCCCCCGGAGCAGCAGGGGCGGGGCAGGGGCCACCCTGCCCCCCATCAGGCCGACCCCCCAGGGATGCACTCGGAGCGGCGGGGGTGGGGCCTCGCTGCCCCACACTGGTGTCCCGCCCAGAGACCCTGGGGCTCAGCTCTCCGGATCCTGCCACGGGCCCCACCTGTCTCCAGCCTGGACCCAGGCTGCCTGCGGGACGCCCAGCCCTACTGATGCTGCAGGTCCCCTGCCGGCTCCCAGCGCCATGGGGCAGGCGGGTGGGGTGCCTCTCTGGGGACTGAACGGGGAGCAGGCACGGCCTGAGCCCCATGGTGCTAGGATCCCCCGGGAGCCGCCAATAGCGAAGCACTGGACACTTCTCCAGGCCCAGCCGGGGCAGAGCAGCCTCCCCGGGACCCCACGATGCCAGACATGGAGCCTCAGGGCGGGATCCAGGCCCTGCCCCATTGAACTGACGAGGTGCCCACCGGCACCCCTGCAAGGAGAGACCTGGGCAGCCCAACCCGCTGCCAAAGACCGTCCATCCAGCTGGGTGTCTCCTGGGGGCACTGGCTCCTGGGGCTGGGAGACGCCCCCCCGAGACGCCTGTAACCCGGGGTGGCAGCGCCAGGCACCCCCCGGCCCCACCTGCTTCGGGGCCCCTCCCCGTGGCCACTTGCTGCATGTCGGCCACGCGGTCGTGTCCCGGCTGATCCTGTACAACGATAAACCAACCTGTATGAAGCCTCCGTGCCCAGCACCCCTCTGTGCCCCTGTGCCCCACCTCTGCTCCATGCCCAGCACCCCTCTGTGCCCCCTGCACCCCCACATTTTTCTGCCTGCCGGTGTCTCCAGAGCTCACCCAGCGCCTTGTGCCTATGACTGGGGGAGGCTGGAGGGGTGTCTCTGTGATACGGGGGTTGTGTGGGGTGATGGGGAGCCCCTGGTCTGACACTGGGGGGGAGGCGGATGAAGACCAGCCCCTTTGGCCCCTGCTCCGGCTGCCAGCACCGGGCCTGTCTCTGAGGCTGGTCCCACCATGGGGCGTCTCCAGCAGGTAGATCTGGGCCAGAGAGACCCCCCCCCCCCCCCCCCGCCTTCCTCAGGGCGTGGGGAGTGACCCCTGCATCCTCTCATCGCCCTGGCAACAGGGACAAGCAACTCCTGTAGCCATGGCAACCATGGCTGTCCTGCTGAATGGAAAGGCCTGGGGTTGTACCCTCCCTACTCGCCATGTGCCAGTGCCCCTCACTCCCGGCCGCAGCCCTGGGCTCCAGCGGAAGGGCCGAGCGCGTGGGGCCGGGTGGCATCGATCTCTTGCTGCTGGCAGCTGAGGCCAGGTGTTGAACTGGTGCCACCCCCGGCGGGTGCTGGGGGGCTCCAGGAGCAGACCCAGGTCCGGTGTCCATGCTGCAAGCAGGGGCCTGGGGAGGGGTGTTGAAAGCCAAGGGGGAGCCCGTTCCCCCGCCACAGCGCCAAGGACCCTGCGACCCCTCACCCCGGCTCCCAGGGCAGCAGCAGGAGGTAGCTGGGGGGTGACCCCGGCGCAGGGGCTGGCACACGTCTTCATTCCCCTGGGCCAACGCGGCCCGCAGGGCTGATGCAGGCTCCTAGGCCCGGTGCTGGGTGAATCCCACCCCACACATCCTTTGCCCGCCCGGCTGGCCCCCTGCGAATTCCTGGTTTGCTGCCCGGCGCGGACGGAGCTGACCCTGGACCCAGAGCTGTGAAGAGGAACCGGCAACTCGGGGGCGCCCGGCAGCCCCAGCCCCAGCGGGCAGGTGAGACTCCAGGCTGGGCAGGCGCCCGACGTCCAGCCCCGGGTCCCGGGTTCTGGCCTGGCCTCGGCTCCCCATTAGTCATTCACATCAGTTTTCCAGGCCAGGGACACTTCAGGGCATGGTTTTGCATCTCTGCCCACCTGGCTAATAGCCATTGAAGGCCCCATCCTCCATGAACTCAGCTAGTTCGGTTATAGTCCTGGCCTTCACAACATCCTCTGGCGAGGAGTTCCACAGGTGACTGTGTTGGGTGCAGGAATACTGCCTTGTGTTCGTTCTAAACCTGCCGCCTGCTAATTGCACTGGGTGACCCCTGCCTCCTGTGGCACGAGACCGTCAGTGACACCCCCTCCTTCACTCTGCACAGCCCCACTCGCTGCCCAGCAGTGTCCCTGGGGGGAGCGGAGCAGCGGGTTGTGGCTGACAGGGCAGAGCTCGGCCCCAGTCACTCACCGCCCCATTGCGCTGTTCCCTGCAGCGACCGCGGAGGGAGCCTGGCAGACGAGCTGCGGAAAAGGGGGGTAATTAAGGAATCACGTCCCTGCCAGGAGCCCTCTGCAGCTGCCAGGGACTGCCAGCCCATCTGAAAAACATGGAGCTGGTGTGTTCAGGGGCGGCTAATTAACCGGGAGGCTGCTGGCATCTCTGCACAAGCACCAGCATGCCGGGAGGCTCCCCCGGCAGTTAATAGCCGCAGTTAATTACAGGCCGGGGGTGTAACGAGCCTGGTAAAAACGCCGAGCCGGGCGAGGAATCAAAGGGCCACGAGGCTCCCACTCCTCCGGGAGCACAGGAATTGCTAGCCAGGGCCCACCCAGCCCAGTAGCCGGTCTCTGCCAGCACCCAGCCCCGCATGCTGCCCGCGGCCTTGCCCCGCAGCCCCGAGCTCCGCGCCCCAGGTGGCCGTGGCAGACCCAGGCCTCACGCAGTCACAGAGGGGCCTGGCTATTAAGCCGGATTCAGGCCCTGCTAGGCGCATCCCGTCAGCCTCGTCCGGGGCCTGGCCCTGTCGGCAAAGGTGTCTGCGCTGGCAGCAGCCCGGAGCCGGGGTCCTGGCACGGCCCCAGCCCTGGCTGTTGTTGGAAAAAGATTCCAAGTGTGGTTCGTTACCTTGCACCGATAAGAGACCCACACAGGATTTCAGGCTGGACAGTTTTTAAAAGAGTTTATTTTGCAGAAGGTTAATTTTTAAGCCCACAAGTGGACAGTGGAAAAAGACCCCGAACAAAGGATCACAGACAGTTTTATACCTTATTGCTACTTAAACATTCATGACAAGACCATACATATCCCCTGCAAAAATGGAGTAACTATAGTCAAGCAGACAATTATTTTCCTTCACCGTGTGAAGGGGGCAGCCGAGCTGGTGGGGCCACGTTGGGCCGCTCACAGCGCCACCCCCACCCAGGCCAAGCGGGTCTGAGCGAAGCACCCCTCCCTCGCGGCTCCATCCCCCGGCTGCCCCTCGCTGGGCTGACACCGGGCTGATGTCACCGGCCTTAATGTGTAAAGGCTTCAGCGGGAACTCCTGCGTGCCCCTCCCGCGGGCTGCAGCCGGGGGCATGGCCCCAGCTCACCCCCTCATGGCCGCTGGGGGGGCGGGACAGAGCCGCTGCGGTGACGGTCCTCACGGGGGGCTGGACTCCGGCTCAGCGCCTGCCGTGCAGCCCCAGCCCGAGGCGCCCAGATGCCACAATGATGGGCACCGGGCCCTGGGAGGAGAACAGGGAGCAGAGTCCGCCCAGCCCAGGAAACAGCAACGCGGAGGGAGGGGAAACGGCCCCCGCATAGGGAGGTTTAACATCCATACACCCCCCTCTCCCCCAGCTGGACAAGGGCCGCGCAGGGACCAAAGGGAGCCCCGGGGAGACGAGGCTGGGCCGAGTCGGGGTAGAACTGGGCGGGCCCCGTGTGCCGGGCCGGGGGGCGCAGAGCAGAACCCAGGCGTCCGGGCTCCCCGCCCCGCAGGGGCAAGAGGCGGAGTCTCCCGCGCTCTCGGCGTCGGCAGGGACGGCCCGGCTGGGCCAATGGGCCGGGCCGGGGTCCGGGGCGACGCGCCGCGCCCGACGCACACCAGCCCGGCAGCCCCGGCCCGGGGCGGAGGGAGCCGGGCCGAAGGTGGCGGCCGGGATGCGGCGGCGCTAGGCGGGCGGGGCCGGGCCGGGCTCCGCGTCCCTCCGCACCATGCGCCTCCTCCCCGGTCTCTGCCTGCTGCTGGTGGCCGGGCCCCGCGCAGCCCAGGTAGGCGCCGCGCCGGGCCGGGACCGGGACCGGGACCGGGGGGCGTGGGGCGCGGTGACCCTGGTTCGCGGCGGGCTCCGGGGCCGGGCCGGGCTCCCCGCTGGGCTGGGTGGCTGGGGGAGCAGGGGCGGGGTTGACCCGCTGGGATGGACGCGGGGGGCCGGCGAAGCCTGGCTGGCTGCTGCTCTACCGCGCCGGGGCAGTGGGGAGTTTGGCACCGTCCCCGGGAGTCTCTAAGCTGGGCCCTACACCTGGGCAGGGGTCTGACCTGCCCCCCCCCCCCCCGCCGGGCCCTGCCCTTGGTGACTGCGTGGGGCTGGGGCCCCATCACTGGGGGGGAGCTTGTAAGGTGCCGAGGGGGCCGCTGGGTTTGTCCTCAGAGCTGCAGAGCAGGTGTGACGCCCCCTGCAATGGGCACTGGTGGGTCGCCCCAGCCCCTCTGGCTTGGAGCCTGTCTTACCTGCCCACGGTGGGACCCCCTGCACAGCCTGCAGCAGAGCAGCTGCTCCCAGCCAAGTGAGCGAGCGCGTCGCGGCCAGGCCGGGCATCGTGCACTGGTCACTGCCCCAGCCGCAGCCCTAGGACCTGCCGTCGCCAGCGCTCAGCACTGCCCTGCAAGCTGCGTGTCCGTCGCTTTCCCAGACACTGTCACTTCTTTGCACCCTGCACCACATGCTCTGCTTGGACAAACACACCGCTCTTAAGGACAGGACAGGACGGTGCTGCCTGCTTATAAGCCAGAGGAGAATAGGTCAGATTTGATCGAGATGAAAGAAAAGCAAATGGCTCTGTAAGCTAAGCTCAACGCCTCCAGCCAGGATTCTCCTCACAGGCTGCTGGGTTCCTTCCCAGATGTTTGTAGTCCTGGTCTGGGTCTGTGCGGTGTTCTCATCCGGGTCTGTGCAGCACCTGGCGCCATGGGGGACCCGGTCCTCATCCAGGTCCGCAGGTGCGACCATGACACACAATGTTCCTGTGCCCTGCTCCCATGGCCTGTGCCTTCCAAGGGTCCCAAAGCTCTCAGGAGACAGGGTCTGAATTCAGGCATTTTGAGTCGGGGCTCCTGGGGCAGCACCAGCCCATCTAGCCGGGACCCATCTCTGCCAGGAGGGTGCATGTTCTGTTCCCCATCCAGGTGTCTGGCCCTTTCCTGACCCGGCTAGCCGTGAGTCCCACCGGCTTTGTGCACCATGCCCAGAAGGCTCCTTGTTCGCTGCATTCCAGCTGCAGCCACTGCCGGCCCATGTGGCCCTGGCCCCTCTGCTGGCCCTGTCTCCCGCTCCGGCTCTGCACCCGTGGACAACTGCGGGTGTCTGATGCGTCTCTCCCCGTGTCCCTGGCAGAGCCGCGCTGCCTGCCCCAGTCGCTCTCCCTAGCCAGCACCCCCAGCACAGCTAAGGCCGGGCGACCAGCCTGGATTAACGAGCAGTTTACAGTCGTTACCCTACGGGCCGGACGGGCAGGTTAGGAGAAACTCAGCAAGAGGCTGCGGGCTGTGGCCCGAGGGGATTCCCGCATCCCGCCCGCGGCAGTGGGCTGGGCATGGGGGGGAAGGGTTACTGATCTCTGGCTGGTAGTGTGACAATACAGGGCCCCCCCCCCCCCCCACGTGTCTGGGCTGTACACCGCACAGCTTCCTCCTTGGGGGGGCGCCGTGCCCTTGGCCCATGATTCCCACCCCCATGGGCCCCCAGGCAGCGCCATCTCCCGCTGGCAGGCCTGGCCCGCGTGCACCCAGTGCTGGGGAGCGGAGAGCCGTGCGGGGCATCTCTCAGCGCCTTGGGCTCGACATCGGGCACCGCGCCATGTCAGGGGCCGGGCCGGGCCAAGTGGCACCGTCTCCCCGTCACAGCTGCGCTGCCCACGCTCCGTTGCGGCTGAGCCCAGCCTGTCGCCCGTGGGGACGTGGCTGGTGTGAAGCGCGGGCTGGTGCTGCCACCCGTCTGCGGCTGAGGCTCGCTGGCTCCCTGCCTGCGCCGGGCACCAGGAGGCCTGGTCTCAGTCAGGCCACGTCAGCGCTGGGGCTTCGGGAGCTGCTTCCAGGCACTGAGGGCAGCATCCCCGTCACACAGCCTGGCGCGGGGGGACGCATGGGGCTGGGAAGAGGTGACAGACGTGGGGCCTCTGGCGTTAGCCACGTGGGGTAAGGGGTCGACCCTTCTGCTGCTGCTTCCAAGGGGAGACCCCTGCCTGCGGCTGGGCACCGCCCGCCTGCCCGCACCCTGCCCGGGAAGCTTTGGGGTGTCAGCGGCTGCAGGGCACAGGGCGGGGACCATAGGAGCTGGAGCGAGGCTGGTTGCTCCTTACACGCAGGGTCTCTCCCCAGTGCCAGCTGTGCCCAGCTGATCAGGTCATGTCGCCCTGGAGGGGTGGCTGCGTTCTGCTGCCCCTCCTGCCCTGTTTCTCTGCCCACCTGAGTCTGTCCCTCAGCTTCGCCCGTCTCCCCACACTCAGATGAGACCTGGCCTGGGGCCCCCCCACCTGCCCGCACCGATCAGAGGAGCGCTGGTGCCCAAGCACCCTGGGCTGGCGCCTGGTGTGACAAAGTGGAGATATTCTTGGGGTTTTCTGAGTGCTGTGTGTGCGCCTCGGTTTCCCCCCGTGTGTTACCCGTGTATTTCGGTGACGGGACCCGCGTGTATGATCATTGCCGAGGTCACTGGAGAGCGGATGCCCCCCCCCCAGCCATCTGCAGACCTGGCTGGGACCCCCTGCCTCGACCCAACCAGTTGCAAGCAGGAGGAGTGGCCATCGGGGCAGGGCTGGGGGCCGGGGCTGGGGGTGACTGGGGGAAAGAGGCCAGTCCCCCTGTGGGGGCCAGCGGGGAGGGAGCCCCGAGAATGGGGCTCCCCAGGGGGTCGCTGCTGTAACTTCTAGTTAAGCTGCTGGCAAAGTCTCTGTGCTGTGACCCCAAGAGCTAACAACCCCCCGACTCCCCTGCGGGCTGGGAATCGCCTCTGGTTGCAAGGCGGGTGCCCGGCCCCATGAGGGGCACGGAGGGGGTCCCTGGGACCCATGGGGGGCCCACAGGGGGAGTTCCAGGCAGAGCAGGGGGGACAAACACAGTGGGGCAGAGTCAGGAGGCGGTGGTGCGGGTGTGGGGAGACCCGAAGGGGGGTCAGACTCCGAGCGCTAGACCCCTGCCTGGCTGTGCCCGAGGGGTTGAAGGGCCCGGTCCCCCTGGGCTGCGGCACCCCGGTGAAGGGATTTGCGTGATGGATAAATGAGGGAGAGCTGGAGGGCGCGAGGGGATGCATGGGGGGGCAGGATGCAGAGTGAACGTCTCCCCCGTGACCCGGGTGACGTGCAGTGAGGCTGGAAGGCGGCAGACTCCAAGTGGGAGAGGAACCAGCCTGGCCACTCCCGGGTGCGCTGTGCTGGTGGAACTCCCTGCCACCAGACGGGCCTGGCTGAGGGGTGCTTGGCTAAGGAGAATGTCCCTAGGTCGAGCAGTGGGGTCAGAACGGACCCAAGGGGCCTGGCCAGGCCATAGACCCTCCTGCGTCACAGCATGGGCCAGCCTCGAACCCCCAGCGGCCAGCAGGGGCCTTGCCCAGGGCCGGGCACCCCACCGCTGCCTCCTGCGGGGCTCCGGGCACCTGTCTCTGCAGCCGTGCTGCTGCCCTGGGCTGGGCCTGGTGCAGGCCCCCTCGGTGTGCAGGCCGTGCCCCTCGCCCCCACAGGGTGGCACTGCAGGACCAGTCAGTCCCGCCTGGTCTGGGGCCCCGGGCTTTGCCCTGCCCCTGCGCTGGGCAGAGACGCCCACCTGGCTGTGTGCACCACATCCAGCGCCCTTGGCCCCCTAGGCCCCTCTACGGAGCGCGGAGACGCAGCCCCTGGGCGAGGGGACAAGGAAACAGAGCCCGCCCCCGGCCGGCTCCTTTGCTTAGGATGGAGGCCCCAATTCAGTCAAGTGCCGAGTGTTATATAGTGCTGAATCAGGGCCCTGATCCTCACATCAGACAACTCCTCGGTCGCCGTGTCCGGGCCGCGGGGCCCAGCTCGGTTCTGTGTGGTTGGTGCTGCCGAGGGTTCCCGTAATAGAAATTCCATTAATGTGAACAAAACCGGCCCCCTTCCTGTGTGCTGAGTTCCAGGAGGCAGGGGCCAGGACTCCTGGGTTCTCTCCTTGGCTCGGGGAAGGGAGTGGGGTCTGGTGGGCTGGGGGGAGACTGGGAGCCTGGACGCCTGGGTTCTGTTCAGTTTGTGGGCATGCTCTGGGCAGGTCGGGGCTGAGCCCCAGCCAGGTGCTTTGTGGCACCTTTCGTAGGTGCGAGAATCCGGGCGGCCTGCAGGCAGCGCTGGGAAGAAGAGGGTGCGCAGGCAGGCGAGGGCCGGAGGTGGGTTGAGGGAGGTGCAGAGGGACGGGAGGGGACAACCTGTGTCCTCGAACCAGCCCTTGCAGACGCAGCGGCCGCAGCCCGGGTGCCAGGCCCCGGCTAGTGACAGAAACGTGGCGCGTGCAGAGTCCGGTGCTGCCTGGGCCTGGCCCGGGCCCTATGGCAAGGGGGATGGAGCCTGTCAGCACCAGGGGCCTGTGACCGGCACCTGGGGCCCATCCCTGCTGCGCCAGGCTCCCCCAGCGTGTCCCATGTGGGCCGAGAGGTGGAACCGTGTCCTGCCCCGTGCACTTGGGGTCGGGTCCGTGTCGCCCCCATGGGGGCAGCGTGTGGGGGTGATGGCATCTCCTGGGGACTCCGGGGCGTTCTACCAGGCTGGCCTCGGCCTCCTGTGCTCAGCCCAGAGTCGTTTCATGGCCATTTCCCACAGCGCCCGGCCGGTGAGCAGGATCAGTGCGTCCCTCAGCAAGTGTCGCTGGGGCTGGGGAGGGGCAGCAGGGCTGGGGGGCAGGAGTGAGGGGCACCGGCTGGGCTGGGGGGCAGGAGTGAGGGGCACCGGCTGGGCTGGGGGGTGAGGGGCACCGGCAGGGCTGGGGGGCGGAGTGAGGGGCACCGGCTGGGCTGGGGGGCAGGAGTGAGGGGCACCGGCAGGGCTGGGGGGCAGGAGTGAGGGGCACCGGAGAGGTCTGGAGTGACTGGCAGGGGCTCCCCGTTTAGCCCCCCCCATTTCCCAGACACCCGCTCAGCTCCCGGCTGCTGCCAGAGGCTCAGAGTCGAGGGCCCCCCCCCCTCAGCTGGCCGGGGCTGCCCGGTGGCCCCCCCCGGCCGGGCGAGCTGACGTCACGGGGGGGGAGCGCGGCGGGCGCTTTATAAGGGCGGCGCGGCTGGCTCCGGCTCGCTCGGGCTCGCTCCGCGCCGGGTGCAGCCGCAGGGGCCGGGCGGGGCCGGGCCGAGGCGGCCGGAGGGCGGCGGGGGATCGGGCCGGGATCGGGGCCGGGGGGATGCGGCGCGGGGGCCATGACGGTGCCGCTGCTGAAGATCGGCGCCGTGCTCAGCACCGTGGCCATGGTCACCAACTGGATGTCGCAGACGCTGCCCTCGCTCGTGGGGCTGAACGGAACCGCGCTGGGCCGGGCCGGGCCGGCCGAGAGAATCGTGAGTCCGCGGCCCTGGGAGCGGCTGGGCTGGCCGGGCCGGCGGGGGGGAGTGTCCGTCTGTCCGCGCTCCCCTGGGGTGCCCGTCTGTCCGGGCCGGAGGGGGGGAGTGTCCGCCTGTCCGCGCTCCCCGGGGGCGTCCGTCTGTCCGGGCCGGGGGGCGAGTGACCGTCTGTCCGTCCGTGCGGGGCCGTCCTCGGATTTGGCTCCGGCTCCCGCCGGGAGGGTCCCGGGCTCTGAGCGCTGCCCGGTTCCCCGGGGGCTGGGCCGGGCTGCTCCGGGCGTTTCTCTCGCTGCCCCCGCGCGGGTTGGAGACTCCCCGGGCCGGGCCGGCCGCGCTGGTCCCGCCGCGCGTTCCCAGGCCCCGGCTGGGGCGGGGGTTCCAGCCCGTAGCGCCCGTGGGCGGAGAAGTGGCGGCGCCCAGGGGAGGGGCTGGGGCCGGGCTGAGCACCCCACGAACAGCTGCCTGCCGCCCCAGCCCGGCCCCACATGGATCCGCACCGGCTGGGCGAGCTAGGAGCCTGGCGCGGTCCCGGGCTGTAATTTGTGCTCAGGGCGCCCCAGTCCTGGGGGTCCCGGCTCTGAGCCTGGTGCAGCCTTGGGCTGGGCGTCGGGGCTGCCCTGCCTCTGGGCGCCTCGCTGGGGGGACTCGTTGCCCTTCCCTGCCCTGGGGCGTCAGGAGCCGGGACCCCCCCACAACTGCTCACATCCGGAGCCTGGCGCGGGGCTGCTTCATGCGCGCTCCACGGGCTGGGGATCCCGAGCTGGGGGGCTGCAGGAGCTGGGCTCTGTGCCACGGGCATTTGCAGGGGGACCTGGCGCCTCTGCTCGGCAGGAGGAAATGGCCTCGATTCAGCTCTTGCCGGCGCCGGTGAATCGGGAGCAGCGGGGGGAAGCGGCTGGTGTGAACGCGGTGCAGCGTTTTCAAATCCTCGACAGCCCCAGACGTGCCGCTCCCGGGGCAGGCTGGTGCGGTGGGGGGGTGTTGCTGCCCGGTCCCCAGGGAGCTGGGCTGTGCCAGGAGCCGGTCCGTGGATCGCAGGAAAATCTTCCCTGGCCCAGAGCGGAGCCTGGAGAAGGCAGCGCCCCGGGGCTCCCCCGGGATCTGCGCCGGGCAGCCCGGCCCCGGCCCCGGCCAGCCTGAATTGCTGCTCCGGGTCCCATTACGAGCTGCTTGGGCTGCCCGGCGGGGGCGGGGGTTGCTGGTGCCAACGGGCACCGCTCTGCTGGCTCTGCCCCGGGACGGGGGCGAGGAGGGCGTCGCACATTGCAGCCGGCAAACCGCTGCCTTGGGCCGTGGCTTCCCCGTGGGGGGCGGGGACGTTGCAGTGGGGGGGGGGGGGGTTAGCAAAAGCTTTACTGTAAGGTGCGGCTGTTTGGAGAAGGCTCGCTGCCCCCGGACGGCGGCTCTGGTCTGGGCAGAGTGCAGCGCACCTGCAGCGCGGGCGGCGTTCGCTCCTGGGCTGGGCACGGTGCTGGGCGGGGGACGCTGAGCGGCAGCGGCCTGCAGGACGCCTGGGTCCTGTCCTTGGCGCGGGTGCGCTCTGGTGGTTATGGGGCAGGCGGGAGTCGTATTAATGCACCCCACTGCCCGGCCGGCGCGGAGGCCCAATGCAGGGCGCCGGGGAGTCAGCGGGCAGGCGAGGGGTGGGACCCAGGCACCCTGACTCCTGCTCGTGTCTCTGATGCCGGGAGGGGGCTGGGGAGGGGGCTGGGCACTCCCAGCCCTGGCAAGGCGGTGCTGTGTGCTCAGACCCTGCGTGCCCAGCAGGTGCCACTGTTCCCAGGCAGAGGGAGGTTTCCGAGCTGGGCTCTGCTGTCCGTCCGTCCGTCCGTCCGTCCGTTCTAAAATCCCTTTCACTGCAACAAGAAGCCTCCAGACCAGGCGTGTTGCTCCTAGTCCCTGCAGCGCTGAGCGGTTGCTGTGGCAGCCCCGCAGCCATGGGGTGCAGGCAGCTGCCCCTGGCTGAGCGTGCTGTCCTCTGGGGAACGAGGCCGCGTTGTGAGCCGCCCGTGGCAGGTTTCCCTGGCAGTTGCGGGGCTGTGAGGGGGAGGCCTGGGGACAGGAGTGTGTCATGGACGGGCACATGGGAACTCTGCTCGCACGCAGACGCACCCACTGGTGCTTCCATTGTCTGCATTCCTGCAGCAGCCATGGGAGGTTCTGGTCGCTGTGGGTCTGGGCAGCGCCCGGCAGGGCCCCACTCTCGGTTGGTACGTCTGGGCCTGTGGTTCTGTCAATCAGTCTGTGGCAGAACTAGGAATCCCAGCCCTCGTCTAGGCAACGTCTTGTCCCCAAACCCACCCTTCTTTGTGCTTCTCCCGAGCGATGCCCGCTGGGCTGGGTCCTGGGCTAGTGGCTGTAGTGACGCCGTGTTGCTGCACGGTCTGTCCCCGCGCGTCAGAAGTGGTCCGAGCCCCCCAGTAGCGCCGGATAGCGGCTGGGATTTCCACAGGAGCTGGGGAAAGTGTTTTGGGTGCCCAGTTCCTGCTGCCTCTTGTGCCCGTGGCAGCCTTCACCCGGAGCCCGCCGAGTGCTGGATCAGCCCCTTCCCCATCACAGGATGTTCACGGACGGGGTCAGCGACTTGCTGTGCTCAGCCATGGAGTCGTCGGCAGAGCTTGGGAGAACCCAGGAGCCCTGATCTCCCAGTCCCACGCTTGAGCCACCCCCGTAGAGATCTGAGCCGGGGAAGCAGCGTCTGTGGGCACAGAGAGCCTCCTTGTCAGCGTTTGTTGGGCTCGCTGGGTGGTTCTTCTCCAGATGACCAGACCTCTCTTCACGGGCTCTGCGCTCTTTGATTCTGACCGGGGAGCCAAGACGTCTCCCCGCCCGGGTCTCCATCGGGGTTTATCTTCGGATTCTTCCTCTCAGCTCGGCCCCCCCAACCGCCAGCCGGGGGAACACAGCATGCTGCTTTCGCCTCCCACGGGGGCACCCAGGGCCCTGGCCGCCCTCTCCGTTCTCCTGGCGTTGGGCACGCCAGCTCCTGTGCCCTTGCTCTGCGCCCCAGGCTGCCCATCCACAGCTCTTGCCAGAAGTTTTAGTAGCGCATCTGGCTCCAGCCGGCCAGTAAATGCTCCTGGCAGCAGATTTGCCTTCCACTTTCAGAAGTGACGCAGGCGACCCCGTGCCAGCTCCTTTCCACGAGAACAGCTGCTCACTGACGCTGTGCGAAGCCTGCCTGCCGCCATCCTCCCGCATGGAGATAGCGCCAGGTAGCGGCTGAACGCTGCCCGCGGCACCGACCGGTGACTGGCACAGTAGTTTTCCAGCTTGGGGGAGAGTGCTGGGCGGGGCTGCTGCCTGCCCCACAAGTGGGACCCCTTGGACGGCCGGGGTGGGATCCTGGGTGATGCGCTGCCCAGGGGCCGTGGTTATGATCAGTCTGAGCCCAGCCAGTGCTTGTTCCTTTGCACGAACACATCTTGGGAGCTGGCTGGGCCTTCGTCAGCCTCCGATGGCGCAGGAGCGTGGTTGTTGTAGAGTTCCAGGAGCATCTAGCCGTGAATGAGATCAGAGACAGGAAGAGACGGACCCTGCCCCAAAGAGCTCAGAGTCTGAAGAGACAGGCTGGGAGGGGAAACTGAGGCGCAGAGAAGGGAAGGCCTGCAGACCCTGCTGCCTCTCACATTTGTATAGACTTGATCCTTCATGGCCGAGGGGTCGTCGGCTTTGTGCTGGATCAAATCTCACTCAGCGTTCGAATCTAATTGCTGGAATCGCAGCGGTGATGGACTGTGCATTCCCGTGGCATGTTGGCTCCCTGATGCGCAGTACATGTGCACACGCACACACCATAGCAGCCACCTACAGCGCTGGCTCCACACACCACTGAGATGCAGCCACCTCTGGGGTGGAACTCGGCAGCTGCTTAGCAGCTTTCTATGCTGTACAAGAGTTTAGGCCAGGAAGTGGGAGGAGTCGCCCCTTGGTTTCTGCACAGGGGCTGCCGTCAGCCAAGGGGGGTTTGCAGCAGAACTCAGGCAGCTGAGCTCTCTCCCCTTGCAGAGAGGGAGGATGGGACAGTGGATTGGGCTGCAGCCTGGCGCGTAGGAGACTCTGCCATGTTCGTGGACTCTGGAGCCAGAAGGGACCCTGTGATCATCTGATCTGACTCCGCAGCGCCCAGGCTGGAGAGCTTCCCTGTTTGATTCCTGGCTCTGCCACTGACTCCTTGTGTGACCTTGGGCACATCCCTTCGCCTCCATTCCCATCTGTACCATGTGAGTAACAGCCCTGCCCTGCTGCCTGGGGGGTGAGGACACAAACATGAACAGTCGTGACTCTCAGACGCTGGGGGAAAACTAGAGCCATCCCCTGCCTGAAGAGCTCACAGTCTCACTAGACAAACGCCCCTTCCTTTCTCTGTTGTGCGTCTCACTAGGGCTGCCACGGCCCGCAGGCAGCCGGACTGCAGGTGTGATAACCTCACCCCCCTTTCCAGGCCCGCCTTGCAGTCCGCCTGCTGGCTGCACCCCGTTCACCCCGTCAGCTCCCTGCCCTGCCCAGGGGCCCAGCCCTGCGGCCTCTGGGAGCCCCGAATCGGGGTTTATTCCAAGCAACTAAATAACCAGGGGGCGTCTCCCTGGCGCCGGGTCCTGCCGCGAAGCAGGAGGGCGCCTGTCCTGTGTTTGCATGGCACCCGCTTGCCCACGCAAAGTGAGATCCGCCCAGCAGCCAGATGCTCTGGCCCAAGGGCACCCGCTGTCCCTTCCCATCTGGGGGGTGCGAGCCCCACACGCCCACCCCTGGCGCCCTACAGTGGGCAGGCAGGTTCCCGTGGTTACCCAAATGGGGCTGAGGGGCTGCATCTAACCAGAACTTTTGCTGCTCCGTGTTGGAGTGATGCCAGCGACGGCCCTGCAGCTGCCACGGGACGCCCCAGAGATGGCTCCTTGCCCTGCACAGGGCACAAAGACGCCTTCCTTAGAAGCAATTCATGAGGCGTGTTCCCTCGCGGGCACTGCCCCAGGCAAGTTGCCCCATTACGTGGCATCTCTGACGCGCTGTCGCACCAATCCGCTGAGCCGCCGTTTAGTCACCGTGCCCCAGACCTGGAGCTGTCGGTCATGGCTGATAACGCGCCAGGAAAGGCAGTTGCCCCATCTCTGCCCGGCTGCAGGGTGGGCCGCGCGCCGGTGCTAGTTCCCAGCTCTGATTGTCCCCTTGCCAGCATCTCGCGAGGCAGTGCAGTGCAGTGCAGTGCAGGGGGAGGGCGTGGGAGACGCGTGTGCTCTCACCTCGGTTGCTGTCTCCCTGGACCTCCGTTTCCTCTCGGTTTGCTTAGAGGCTGAGCTTCGGGGGGGCGAGGACTCTGTGCAGCGCCTGGCACAGGACGCCGCTGCGTGCGAAAGCAATGCAGCTAATGAATGGCCCCACCTCTGTGTAAAGGGCTGATCACCGAGCGATGGCGCCGCGTGGGGCGTGGCATGGCAGGACCGGTGTGCTGGTTCCAGGCAGCCGGTGGGGCTGTCCTACTCCAGAACGGGATTGACCTTTAGCGAAGCGGCTGGTTAACCCTTTATCGACTGTTGTAAGGACTCGTTTGTAGGGCCTCGTTAATAGTCCTGCCAAGGAGGCCGGGGTGCAAACAAACCTGTTCATCCCCTTCCCTGCGTGTAACTGCCTGGAATGAAAATCCAGCCCCTGGTCACAGCACACGCTGCTCCCGCCTCCCCTCACCCAGCTGAGGGAGGGGGGCCCGGGGGCGGAGGATGTGCAGGGGAGAAGTGGGCACCTGGCTGCCGGGTCCCTTGGTGCCTGGAGTGTGGGCAAGCGCCACCTGCTGCTCCTGAACCAGAGGCTTCGTTGAGCCAGGGTTTCCCAGCTCAGCTCCATCGCCGGTGCCGCAGGGATGTTCCCTGCCAAGAGGAACACTGCACCAGAGCCGCTGCCGTTCACCCCGTCTGCTGGGGACTCGCCAGGGTCGTCTGAGCGTAATCCAGCCGTGCACTCAGAAACCGAGGTCGCGCTGAGGTGCATTGCTGGGGGGCGGCCTGAGGGAGTTAACTATCTCATCCCCTTCCAGCTGCTGGATCCACTGGGGTAACAACCTACTGCTGTGCCCGTTAATGGATTGCTCCTTTAGCTTCAGTGGCAGTGGGCTGCGGCGTTGAAGGATGTCTGGGTCCGTGCCTGGTTGGTGACCTTTAACGGGGGGATTGCGTTGCTGGGTTTGTGCAAAGCGCCCGGGCCTGCTCCAGCCCTGCTCGGCCTGTGATCGCTCACAGCTGGAAGGCATGAGCCTCCTGGGAGCGTTCCCGCTGTGCCCTGGCGCAGATGGCTGCACGGGGGCGGGGGAAGGTGGGGGGTAGGTGGGAGAGCAGGCCCCTGCGTCTCTGTGTCGCTGTCCATGGCTGGCTTGGAGCGTGTGAGATCCTGCAGGGAGACCCTGGACCGATGCCTGACTGACAGCTCTGTCTGTCCCTGCACCACTGCTGGGGACGCGGCCTCTCCCCAGGGGTTGTCTCTGAGCCTCACTTGACCTTAACCCCTCCCATCGGGGCTGGCACTGAGCTCTCCCCAGGGTCTCCTGCTGCCCTCCAGGGCACGTCCCGTCTGTCCACTTGAGCCTGTTTAACCCTGGCTGCCTCGAAGGATCCCGCAGGCAGCTGGGCCGGCAGCTGGGCCGGGTGGGGAAAGCTCCAGCAGGGAGCAGCTCCCGGGAACGTTTCCTTCTCGGGACCCCGACCGAGCTGCTGCCCCTTTCTGCTCTCCGCTCTCTCTGTCTTCCGTGCTTTTCCCTTGTTGCTTCGAAGGCCCCGATCTCCCCTTGTGCCACCTAGCGGGGCATTGCCGTGCCGCCCGAGGCCTCTGACGGGCAGCACTGGATGCGTAGGGGCCCGTGCCCCAGACCCCGGCGGGACGCTGCCAGCGCTGTCATTTCACAGCCTTGCTCGGGACGTGGCTGGGACCCCTCCCGGGGGAGGAGGCTGGGTTAGCTCAGCAGAAGAGGGAGGATGTTTGTTGGTTGTTGGTTGTGTGGCTGGGACACTGGAACCTGGGTTCAATTCCTGCTCTGCCACCGGCTGTGACAGTCGCAGCTCCAGGCCCAGCTGAGAGCAGGAGCCCCTGTTCTGCTGGGCACTGCCCAGACCTGACTGAGAGCAGGGCCCAGGCCCCGGCCGAGATCAGGGGCCCCTGGCAGGCCGGGCCCTGGCCGGCCACAGTGCGAGGGAGTCCCTGCGAGGGAGACGTGGGGTCGGCGGGAGGCAGGGGCACCGGGGGGTGGGGCGAAGTGACTTGCCCAAAGCCCCAGCAGGGTGGGGGCACAGGTGGGATCCGAACCCAGGACTTCGGATGCCTGGTCCGTGTCGCCTGTGAGCTTTGTCCCTTTGTGCGGCCCCGTCCAGACCCCGCCGGCTCTCCAGGGGCACCGAGCGCTTGCTGCTCGCCCTGGTAGCTTCGCTGCCTGCCCACGTGGCAAAGATCTCCCAGGCGCGCACCTGCGCCTGGCCCAACCCCAGCTTCCGAGCGAGCCCCTCGGTGGCCAGCGTCGCGTTGGGCCCCCGCGCAGACCACATGTCGATCTAGCGCCGGGCTGGGCCGGGTCACGTGCAAGCACCTGAGTCAGTGTTACAGGGTCGCTGCCTGTGTGGCCGGGTAATTAGTGTCCCGCCCGGGGAAGCAGGCGATGCTGCGCGGTAATTGGCCAATCGTTAGTCACTCGCCGTAAAATCGTTCATCATGATGAAGGAACGCTGCTAATAGCCCGTGTGCTCCTCTGCAGCGCTCCCGAGGGAGGGGGAGGGTGCGTTTAACAAGGGGGAATTCCCGGAGCGGCCCAGCCTCCATCTGTGGCACGAGCTACCCTCACAATCCTGAACTCGGGACACGTTCTCAGCTGCCCTGTGCCTTGTGCAGTCGCTCACGCTAGTGCAAGGCGCATGCACCCTCTGCGCTAGTGCAAATGAAGCTGGAGGGCAGCAGGGAGTCTGTCCCCCCTCTGGCATCCTTCCCCCCAAACTAGACATGCAGCCCCAGCTGGGCTATGGTAGAACATGGAGGCAGTGTGGTCTAGTGGGGACTGCACCGGGCTGGGAGTCAGGAGACCTGTCTGCGGCTGGCCTGCTGACTGACCCTAGGCGACCTCTCTAGGCTGAGGGCCCTTCGGGGCAGGGTCTGGCTCTCCATGTGTCCCGGCAGCGCCCTGCTCCGGAATCGAAATACATGAATAACACACGGGAGGGGTGGGGGGGAACTGAGGCACACATGCCTCATCGCAAGGACTGGTCCATCTGTAGTTATTAGCCAAGATGGTGGGGGACGCAGCGCCATGCTTGGGCTGACCTTAAACCTCTGAGTGCAAGACAGAGCCGGCTCACTTCAGAAGTGCCCTGGTCTGTGCCTTCCCCTGAAGTTCTGATCCTGGCCACTGGTGCAGACAGGATGCTGGGCAGAACGGGCCATGCCCTGTTCCGGGGGGTCCCAGCTGGGGTCGGCTCTGTTGTGCCAGGTGCGGCACAGCCGGCTCACCCTCTTAGCAGACAGTGGGGCGGGAGGGAGGTAGACGGCAAGGGGGAAAAGGGACCGTCTCTACTGATGTGGCCCTAATGACCTTGTTACCCAGTGCCTGGCTTTGCAGGCACCTGTGGTGCACTCATGAGGGGTTTGTGTTGGAGGAGGAATTTAAACACCCAGCTGTGTCTGGCTCAGTCACGCACCGGCACCGGCAATGGCCTGGGTGCCCCTGCTGCCACGGGGGCAGAGTGCTGGCTGCAGGCTATGGTAGGGGGCCGGGCTACTCCCTGTGCTGTGGGGTCGGTGCTGGCTGCAGGCTGCCTGGGTTGGGCTCTCTTTGCTATTAACGCCCGTCTCTGCCCAGCTCCATATTCAGCGGGAAATGGACGCACCATGAATGAGATGGATCTGGCTGGTTCAGTGTTAGACTTGGCTGGTTCTGGCTCCGTCCTGTCCCTTCTGAAAATGGGAGCCTGCCGATTCTGTGGGTCTAGTTCTCCCCTGCCCAGCTTCTCACCCAGGCTGTGCGATGCTCCCCTTCGGATTAAACTGCCCGGCTGTAAATGGCTGTACGAGGTGCAGGGCAAAGGGGCACCGGGCCCGAGTGTTCTGTGCTCCCTTTGCATCCGTGTGACTGGCTGCGTGAGGCCCATGGCAGACGGGAGCTGGGCCCCCGAGAGCTCCTCTGCCCCCGGAGGCTGGGTACTGCCTTCTGCCTGGCCTGCGGGCGCTGCCCCTTTGCTTTGCAGCCCCCCCTTGGCCTAGGCTGCCGGCGCAGGATGGCAGGACTGCGGAGCAAGGCCTGCTTGGATTAAGTGGTGTGCAATCCAGTCTGGGGCTGTTCCGCTCTCGCCTGCAGCTCTGAAATGGGATTAAAATGGCCGATTGCAAGGCAGCTTTCTGACCACGAAAAGGGGAGAGACGGTGCTCCCCGGCCATGCCACCGTCGCCCTGAGAGCTGGTGATGCAGCGTCCGCCAGGAGGTATCTGCAGGGATGTGCCGGGAAACGGCCTGCCGGGATGTGGCACCCTGGGACGTGTCCACTGGGCTGGGGATATCTCTTTGCTGTACGCACAACGCCGCTAACCCGCCTGTGTTGGGAACAGGCATTACAGAGCCAGGGTGGAGCTGCCGGACTGGATCAGAGCAGGGCTAGCACCCATCGCTGCGTTGGTCACACGGGGGCAGCAGTAATGGACTCTAGCAGCTGTAATGGCACTGCATCGGTGTCAATGGGGCAGCTTCTCGCCCCACCCCTTCGAGCGATTGTCTCAGCCTCTCTGCAGACTCAGGCAGCGTCGCTGCATTCACGACACGAAGTTCGTGGGTTTAGGTTTCACGCTCACGGGACTAGACGGGCTGGAAGCCATGCTCGAGCTCTGCCGACGTGACTGCAGGCGGGGGGCTGCCGGGCCAGTTCTGACGCAGCCCTGGAGGCAGTTAGCAAACAGAGAGGGTGGCCCTGGCTGCACTGGCCTGGAGGGAATATCTGCATGAGCAATTGCATGGCCACCGCCTGGCTCCTCTGCGGCTCCGGCCCCCCTCGGCAGGGGCGGATGGTTCCTGGCTGTCCCTGGTGAACGCAGCAGCCGGTTAATCTCTCTGCAATGGCTGCCAGCAGCGTTGATGGGAAGCGGCCTGTGTGCAGCTCCTCACTGGATTGATTTCCCAGCAATTGGCCGCTGCTAATCACACCTCTCCCCCTCCTGTTAATGTGACGAGCTGCTGTCGCAGGCACTGGGTGCAGCCGAGCTGAGCGTGGGAAGAAGGGGAGGGTCTTTAGAGGGATCAATATTGTGTCCCCTGCGCGCCGTTCTCCTGCGGACCAGAGGGCTAAGCCCATGAGCTCCGGTGTTGGAGACGGAACCTGGACCATTGCCCTGTGGTTGTATTGCAGAGCTCGGTCTGTGTCAGCTGGTGATGGGCGTCCCCGTGTTCTTCTCCCCGGGGACTGAAGGCCAGGCTTCCAAGGGCTCCGCACCCCCCTTCCACCTGGGTTTTCCCTGGAGCTCCACTCCCATGAGAGAAAACGGCCAGGCTTTCAGAAGCGCTTCACTCCCCAGTGGGAAACCCAGGCCCGGAGGCTTCTGCTTGGAAAACCCAGCCCCTGGCACTCGCCCAAGGTTGCTCAGGGAGTCAGCGGCAGAGCCTGGCAGAGAACCCGGGCATCCTGGGTTCCTGCCCACAGCCTCACCTGCACAGCCAATCCTCCTCCTCCTCCTCCATGTGCAGGAGCGTTCCCTGGGGCAGGGAATCCGCGCACGGTGACGGGCGAAACACCAAAGTGGATACAGGTGGGGGACCGGGCAGTCAGAGACTCTGGCTACTCTGACGTCCTGCGTGGTGCCTGGCGGTGCCTCTGGGCAGGGCCTGGCACCGCAGGCCCTCTGGCCGCTGCTACAGTAGCCGTGAACATCACTAATGGCGCGTCTACACTGCCAGGAAAAGCCGGGGCAGGGAGTCTGAGCCCAGATGTCTGGACTTGGGCTCGCGAGGCCGAACACACGGCGTGGACATTGCTGCCCGGGCTGGAGCCTGGCGTCCGAGGCGCTTCCCCCTTGCCAGGAGTCAGAGCCCGGCCCTGCCCGAGCAGGAGCCTCCACGCTGCTGCTTCTTGCCCCGCAGCTGGAGCCAGCCGACCCCGTCACCCAGGCTCAGAGCCTTGCACCTGACTCTGCGACGCAGACGCCCTGACACATGGGGAGCCGAGGGGACGGGGGGACGGGGACGTGCGCTGAGAGGGTGCGAGAAGCTGCTGGCGAGAGCAGCAGACGGGCTGGGTGGGGTGAGGTTTATGCCGAGGGGGGCTGTTGTTCTCCAGCAGACGCCCCGCCCTGCCCGGGAGAGCCAGGCACTGAGCGGGGTTGTGGCAGCGCTCGCCTTCCCTGCCTCGTCTGCAGAGCAGCGAGCGAGATGAGTTGTAGGAAGATCCAAAGGGCACCTGGGCAGAGGGGGCCGAGCCGCTCCCCAGTGGCCCTGGAGCTGGGGTTGTCTGGTTCGGGTGCTGGAAAACACCTTCCCATGTACCCAGCTGGTTTCAAACCTCGGTGTGCTGGGGAACGCCCCAGGAGAGCTGGCGTTCCGGGGCGGGGGTTAAAAGGAAATCCCCAGGACCAATTGTCGGTGACTCTAAAGCCCCTGCTCTCGGGGTGGAACTGGCCCCCTGAGATCCCTCCCTGCATGGAGCTATCCTAAAGGCCAGCTCCCAGCCCCACAGCACGGGGGGCAGACCAGGGACACGGCCGGAGCGCACTGTGCTATGGCCCTGATTCAGCAAAGCACTGCAATCCGTGGGACTTTGGCATGTTGTTAAAATGCTGGGCCCTGAGTTGGTCTCCGCATCTGCTCAGCTCCCCAGAGCTTCAGTTAGAGCAGCCTTGAGGCTTCTCTGCTTTACATTGCTGGTCCCAGACACCGAACACCAACTTAAAGCCACCTGAAAGCTGCCCCGCGTGCAGGAGGGGGTGGGCTGTGAATTGGGCCGTCGTGCTCCGCTCTGCTCTGCTCTGCAGTGGTATCTGGGTGAGCTGGCCCTGGCAGGATCTGCTGGGTCGGAGCTCGGCACAGAGCTGCAGGCTTTGGCGTGAGGACCGGGAGGAGCCGCAACCCTCAGGTCACAAAGGCTCTGGGCTTGCGGAAGGCAGGTGAGCAGGGCCGAGGGGAACTCTGTCCAGCTGCGTCTGGATTCAGCCACTTCTTGTCTCAGGTGCGAGTCGTGCTGTATGGAAATGGCGGAGTCTGTGATACCAGCGGGGGTGACAGCGGGCTCTAGTGCCGGGTTCTGCTCCCAGCTCGAGGAGGGGGATCTTGGTGGAGATGCGCATTGCCCAGCGTGCTGAACACCCTGCTTTTACCTGTGTTCCTAAGGCGCGTGCAAACACGCGTGCGGCTCAGGAAGAGTCGGTGCCCCTTTCCCCACCACGCACGTCCCCGGCCTGCCAGTGATTCCATGCAGTGTCAGCCCGGAGGCCGGGGTGCGAGGTTCCGCGGCCTGGGTGATATTTCATGGTTTGCCGTGTCGGTTAATGCCGTCCGTGAGACACGTCTGCTCAGCAACCAGAGGCGTTTGTACGGCATCAGCACCGCGGAGGAAGGGCCCGTCACCGTTGTCCAGCGCCCGTGTGTGACAGGCAGGAACTCTCCCCTGACAAGCACAGTCGATAATCCCGCCGCGTGTTAACTTACCCGTCGTAGCGAAGTGAACACTGCGTTCCAAAGTGGTTGCTACCGGAGACACGGCTTCCCCGGTGCCACTGTTGGTAAGGATTATTTCTGCCTGGATTGAAGTGTGCGCACACAGTGTGAGTTCACAAACACACTGGGAGCCGTCACCCGACCCCTCTCCACCTTCTGCCTGACAGCAGCAGCAGCAGCATGGGGAAAGGACAGGAAAGGCGAACAACTTGGCAGGACTGTTGCATCTCGTCGGGAAGCTGTTTGGAGGAAGCCGCTTGCCCTGTGCAGCTGTTCCTGGAGCCCATTTAGGAGACACAATTCCAGCGCCCAGCACCTTGTGATGGTCCTTACATGGCAGGCACAGCCGTGACGACTTATTGCTCTCTGTTGTGGTAGCAGCTGGAGCTTCGGCCCAGCAGCGCCTGGTGCTGGACAAAAAGCCTGCTCTGAATTGAAGCAGGAGCGTCCGCACACGGGGTTGGTGCTGTTCCGATCACCCAAGGTGTGTTTGTGTGAGAACTGGGCCTTGTCCACACAGCTGACCCCCTTCTCTGGGAGGGAAGGGAGCCACACGCTGGTCCCAGACAGGATGCGCAGCAGGGTGCCTGACCTTGGGCCCATCTGTTTGCAGGAGCTGATGGTGCAGCCAGGTGTGGGGTGACACGGGCTACAAAGGGAAGATTTGGTGGGTGGAGAAGAGAGGCCCTGGTCTGAAATCCCACCCCACCCCACTCCCCAAGTTCAGTGTGACAGCCCTGAGCCCAGTCCCCTGCTATAACCGCTCAGTTTGCAGCTTTAAGCCAAGAGCCCCACAGCAAAAAGAATGACTCTCCTTGGCTAGTTCCCGCAGCAGAGGCCCCACAACCACGCGCCCCCTTGCTGGGGACAGGCAGCGTGGAGCGCGAAGCACCAGTAAGGCCTTGTCTGTTGTAGCACCTAGAAGCCCCAGCTCCTCGGGCCAGGCGCTGCACAGTCAGGACAAGAGAGGTCCCTGCCCCCGAGAGCTGTGTCTCACCAGACAAAGGAAAGGTGGTTCTTCCCATTTCACGCCCAGGAACTGACCCTGGGTCTCCTGCACCCCAGCTCCGTGCGTTAACCATAAGGCCGCCTGGCCTCTGCCTGGTGAAGCCGGGGCCAGGAGAGTGTCCAGCAGGTGTGATGCTGCTGAGGGCAAGGACAGCTGTGGTTTGCCCTGGTCAGGACTCGCCGAGGACTGCAGTGCATTGGCGCCCGTCACAGCTTTCCCTGTCCCTGGATAAAGTGGCTGCAAGGGGGGCAACTCCCAGCCTAGACACGGTCTGAGACCATGGTCCCTTTCGGGGGAACAGCAGCTGTTTCGGGGGATGCTGGGCTGGATGGTCCATGGTCCGCCCCAGCTGGTCTCCCTCTGCTCCTGTCCTGGGGCCTTGCTCAGGAAACGTCTGTTTAGCTCCCTCGGCCATTGCTGAGGGATTCGGCACGTCCCGGGAGCGTGTTGCTCCCCCGCCTGTGAATTTGTAGCCGTTGTGCCGGGGACTGGAGAGCGGGTTTAGCCTGCGCCATGTCCGAGGGAAAGGTGACTTTAAAGCCACTGCGTGCAAAGTCCAGTATCGTCCGTCCCGGCTTGTTACTGGGACCGGGTCGTTTCGCGCCGCCCGGCTCCGTGCAGGGGCAGCTGAGACAGGCGAGTTTGCTGTTGATTTTCATAATGAATGATTATGAATTACCCATGAAATGTCAAATGGGTTCAGTGCAGAAATGCTGGTGTAGGGCATGACTAGATCAGGCAGGTGGGAAGATAAGGGGCATCTCCTCTTTGCACGCTGCCTCTTCCCACAAGCTGCCATGGGGAATAGCCGCTGCCAGCCCAGTGTGACCTTGCAGCAACGTAAACGGCTCCCTGGCGGCAATTGGTGGTGCACGAAGGCTAAGAAAACGTGCCTGGATCACCCCGAGTCCTGAGCAGGTGAACGTAGGTGGGGTGAGGAAAGCAAGCGACTGGGGGAGTGGAAACTTGCCAGATTGGCTCAGACTAGAGTCCATCCAGCCTGGTCTCTGGCCTCCACCAATGGTACCAGATGCTTCAGAGGAAGGTGCCCGAGATGCTGCAGGAGGCCGTGATGGGCTAACCTGCACCTGGTGGAAGTTCCCTTCTGACCCCAGGGGTTAGAGGTCGGTGGGTGTCCTGGAGCAGCAGTGTTCGCAGTTCTCCCAGGGCTCCTGTGTGTCCTGCTGTGTTAATGCTCGCTGCAGTGACTCTGGGTTTCTTGTCCTGCATCCAAAATGCCTCGTCTCCGCTGGAGCCGGCTGAGCGGTGGCTGCTGTCAGCGCCGCGACCCTTCCTGCAGACAGCTCAGTCCTGCTCCCAGGATGGGAGAGGTTCTGGCATCTCTGTGGGGACTGGGTAAAACTTCCACATGTGCCTAAGGGATTAAGGAGCCTGATTCTATGGGACTTAGGCTCCGATGGTGCTTTGGAAAATTCTGCCCAGCGAGAGCCTCCGCTGTTGTTCCCCGTGAGCAGGGGGCACAGGGTGTTCTCCAGGGCTGCTCTGAGGCTGCAGCTCCCACTCCCCCAGAACCACCCTCTGCCTCCTCGCAAGGGTCACTGGCCTGGCTTTCACTGGGATTCTTCCCCCTTTGTGCTGACAAGGGAACAGAGTCGCGGAGCTGTTACGTGACTTGCCCACGGTCACACAGGGAGTCAGTAGCAGGTCCAGGCACTGGCCCGTCTCCCTAGTTGCAGGGCAGAAAGCCTGGACAGAACGGGGCTAGGCAGTGCCCTGGGCCAGGGCCTGTGTGTGGCCTGCAGGTGATGCGAGCAGAGCTGCTGTGTTTTTGCAGGCTCCACCTGGGTGGACGAGAGCGTAACGAGCAGGTGACAAGAATGCGCTTGCGCTGGTCGTGCAGGCAGCCCCCTAGGGCCCAGGGGCCAAGCTCCCAGCAGCGCTGGGCGCTGCAGATGCATTATCCCGACCTGCCTGAGTGGGGACCCCCTGGCAGCTGCCACAGGAGGGGAGCCGGGTTGTTCTCGCTCTGTTGTGGGAGAGGAGGAATAAATGGGACCGGCTGTGTGGAAAGGAGGCCGAAGAACTTGTGGGAAACCTCGGATTGGGCTTTGGACCCAGAACAAAGTCATGGGAAAGGGGCAGAGCCGTGGCAGAGCGGAGTGCTGCTGGGGAAGCGGGTTGGAGACGCCCTGGGAGCTGAGACTCTGGCTGTGGGTCTGCCCTGGTTTGACTCACCCGGCCTTCCCTAAATCAGCGCAGCTCTCGGCCCAGCACGTTCACACCGGCCCCTGCGGCAGTGCAGTATGCCCCAGCACCACGCGGCAGGCACTGCACTACAGCGCGGCAGGCGGGAGCCCAGGTCCCCAGCAGAAGGGACGGGCGTGTCTGTGCTTAGAAATCCGGGCTGGGTGTTTGGGAGATGGAGGGTGTGTGCGGGCGGGGAGTGTGGGGGGGATAATTGCTGTTCATTGATCCCAGTCCAGTCTCCCGGCCACTTCTCAGCAGCTTGGTGCCATTTTTGAAGCCTCCGCAGGCAGGGAAGCATTTTTCCAGGTCCAGTGGCTCCGGGTGGCATCTGTTCTCCTATCCAGCAGCCCATGATGAGCCGGGCTCGTTATCACTTCAGGCATGACTGGCTCGTGAAGCGTGTCATTATCTCACCGTGATTTGCAAAGGGACCTGAAATTAGAGGGAATAAATTAGCAATTTGTTCTTGTAGCTTTTCTCCCCTGCAGGGGAGTGCTCACCTCTGCACAGGAAACGATTGAAACATCAGCCCTATTAACGTTACAAGGGAAGGGTGGGTTTGTGGTTTGATGGAGGGCTGTCTCTCCTCCTTCCAGCCTCGGGCCTGCGGCACCGCGTCGCGCCCCATTCGTGTGTCACCAGGAGACACGAACGTTCGGCTCTGGGGGGACATTGTCTCTTTCCTCTCCCCGGCGTGGAAGTTCACCACAAGGGAAACAGCCCGAATTCCCTTCGGGTCAGCAGAGTTACGCCGCGGGGAAACCCACGGCCAAGGTGCTGCTTCTGCCCTTCAGCTCTTAGCAGAGCCGGTGGGATTCAGAGGCCCCTTTCCACACTTCAGTAGTGGCGGTGGCTGTTGTTAGCAGCAGCCTGGTCCCAGTGGAGATCGGGTCCTGCTGCAGGCGCTGCGTGCGCCCAGATCAGTTAGTCTGCATGGCCAAGGTGGAATTACTGAGCCCACGGTACAGGTGGAGACTGAGAGATGCAGTGACTCACCCCAGGCCGTTCAGGGGGGCCCCACAACTGAATGAAGGGAAGAAATCTGCATGCACGCATGTGCGCGCGCACACATGCACACACAAACGCATGTGTGCGCGCACACACACGCACCCCTGCTCTTAAAGGTGCAAGCCAAGGCAGCAGAGAGTTCCCAGGCTCCTCACAGGTGTGTCGCTCACATCTGGTGTCCTGGGATGGGGGCAGGAATGCGCATCGAGGGGGGATGATCTTTGCCCCTTACGCTGTGCTGCCGAACGGGGTGATCGTGCCTCCATGGGCGGGACGGACAGATGACCCCGAGCTCCTTCGCAGCCCTGCATTTCTATGATTCGACGTGCTGTGGGATCTACTCCCCCCCACCCCAAAAGTAGCAGTGGCTGGGGGAATGCAGCCCTTCTTAGCACCACGCTGACTGGAGCTGTGTCTGCTCATCCCAGGCTGGCAAAGGCAGCGTTCGTTTGCTTCACAACGAACGCTGTATTCCCAGACAGGCAAGGCAAGGTTCTGAGAAGGAACACGAGGCCAGGTCTGAGACGTGCTCCTCTCTGCACCGTGTCTCTGCCACGCAGTTGCCATTACCGTGTGCAGAATTAATTCCAGGAATACGGCTGTTTTCTGTCTGCGAGTGACTTTCTGCAAAGGCAGGTGGGGTAAAACAGCCTCATCTACCTGCCCACCGGTAACCTGTCACCCGTGCCAGGCGGAGGGAGGCTACAGGGGGTGAGCTCTTCGCGGCAGGACCCGTCGCCTCGGTCAGAGTTTGTCCCATGCCTAGCGTGGGCGGGAGGGAGGCTCTGCCCGGTGCGCCGAGGTGCCATGCGACACCTACAATACCTTCGGTAGCAGTTTGCACCAGGGTAAAGGCAGCGCGCGGCACAACACTCTGGCGATTGGTCCTGTCACAAACCCTGGGCCAGGGCCTGCCCTGTAGGTCTACGGCCTTCTTACTGCCTAGGTGAGGAGCCTCCCTCCGGCCCTGCTCCTGTGCCCTGGGAGCCAGGTACCCGGGGCCGGGGCCGTGTGTGGGCAGGGCGGGGGAGCTGCTGGACGCTGAGGGGCTGTGGCCCGAGAAGTGGGGAGGGCGGCTCCAAGAGCTTTGCACAGACCAGCTACGCCATGTAGGGCTGGCCAGGCCCATCCTCCAGGGACATTGGGCCCAGAGACTGAAGCTGCAGCCCTAGCCGAGGGAGGGGCCGGGACTGTGCAAAGCAGGGCAGGCCCAGCTAGCAGAGCTCAGTGCTGGCCTCGCTCACAGCCCTCCTGCTGCATGGGGAGCTCCAGCTCTTCCGCCTGCCTCCGGCGCCCCACGGGAACCAGAGCAGCTCCCCGAGGCAGGAATGTGTCAAACCCAGGGGCAGCGGGTGGGTCCTGTCCCGCAGACTCTATCGCAGGCCATGGCATCTGCGCACCTCACAACCTTGGCATGTATTGAGCTGCGCTGTCGGCGCCATTTCCCCCTTCACAGGCAGGGAGCAGGGACCCCGGGAAAGGTAAGTGACTTTCCCAAGGTCCTGTGGGGTTGGGGGCAGAGAAGGGACTTGCCCAGCTCTCCCCGGGGGGCTCTGGAAGGGTGGCACTGGCATTGCTTTCACCTGCAAGGTTTGCTTTGGTTTGGGGCAGAAGGCGGCTTTTTGGGGCTGCTGTAGATTGATCTGTCCGGGTCCATTGAGCAGTCTGAAGACCTGCTTACTCGGTCCGGAAGTGAACATGTTAAAACCCCGCCCTAAGTGGGCAGCGCTGTGAAGGTGCTACGTGGAAGAAGAGCTACGAAGTCGACGGGAGTTACACCAGCTACTCTGCCTCGCTTGCGTAACTCCCGTCGACTGCCATCGAATTGGAAGGTAAGCGTAGGCCAGGCCTAGGAAAACGTGTCCATTTTGGCCAGAAACAATTGCATTGTTTGCATTTCCTCATACAAAAGTTAAAAGCAAAATGAAAACGTTTGTTTTCTCTTGGATTCAAATCAAATAATTTGTTTTTAAAAAGTGGAAAAGTTTCATTTTCTTTTTTGCTCCCCCCTTTTGTCCCCAGAGAAAGTGTGGGAAGTAGAAAGCCCCAACGCAAAAGGAACGCTCGGTATTTGAACCTGAACAAGCATTTTCATGTCTTTGAAAAATGGAAATGTTACATGAAAAATGTCAAAGCCATTTAATTATTTTGTCTGCAAAAGAGAAGAGTGAGGGGGGATTTGATAGCAGCCTTTAACTACCAGAAGGGAGGTTCCAGGGAGGATGGAGCTAGGCTGTTCTCAGTGGTGACAATTGACAGACCAAGGAGCAATGGTCTCAAGTTGCAGTGGGCAGGTCTAGATTGGACATTAGGAAAAGGTTTTTTCACTAGGAGGGTGGTGAAGCACTGGAATGGGTTACCTAGGGAGTGGGGGAATCTCCATCCTTAGAGGTTTTTAAACTGCGGCTTGACAAAGCCTGGCTGGGATGATATAGCTGAGGTTGGTCCTGCTTTGAGCAGGGGTTGGACTAGATACTTTCTGAGGTCCCTTCCATCCCTCATCTTCTGTGATTCTCTGATTTCTTTGTTTAGAACTTTTTGTGGCAAATAATGGCCATCCTTCTCCAGCCCAAGGCTGTGCCCCCACCAGGAGAAGTAGCCGAGTATAACGCAGCAATTGAAGAGCCAAGGGGCCTGCTGGGGGAGTTACGATTAAACCCCCCAGGGTCAGGGCCGTGGGGCCAGGCTGTCACTCCTGGCTCCTGTCCTTGGGCCCTGGCTAGCATTGGCTTCATGGAGGTTGCAGCAGGTCCCGCCAACAAGCCCAGTGCTCGCACAAGGAGCTGGATTGGGATGCAGGCGACCTGGGTTTGATTCGTGGCTGTGACCTTTCTGCATCTCTGAGCCCTTCTGTAAATGGGGATCATGAGCCTTCCCTTGGCTATTGGCGATTGAGCTTTCTGGGGCAGGAATCGCTAGGGCTACAAAATCCACATCCTCCTCCCTCCCCAATCCATGCGGATCTGCAAGGTGCTAGGACTCTGTGTGATGTCCAGCATCTCCGGGGCCCTGATCTCGCGCAGAGCCTTTCAGATGTGACTGTGGTACAAATTATGATCCTTCTGTAGCCCCAGTCCAGGGATGTTCTCCCACAGTGACTCCAGACGCTGCACAGCACGGCGGGTGGGCTGGTACGTAAATAACAGATCTCTTTGCACTCACACTGATAAATATTTACACAGGCGCCATGTGCTCACAGCTGTCATGTGGGCATCTGCCAGGCCGGGGGATGCGCACGTCATGGCAAATTGTGCCTGTTTCACCAGCCTGTCCCACGCCTACGTCTCTGCCTGGCTCTTCGGGTGCTTGGTTCCCCATCTGGGGCACGGCAGGAGCAACAGGTTTTAATTTGTGCTTTGTTCCTTGGAGTGACGGAGGGTGGAGGTGTGTGTGTCCGTCTGACGCGCAGAGAAAAACCCTTAATTCCTTAATTCTGGGGGGGGCTCAAAGGTGCCTAATGCAGAATCCAGCTTCTGTTGGAAATCTGTCCGGCGCTGAGCCCCATTTTCTGTCTCTGGCTCCCACCGCTGTGGTGCGTGAGCCTCACCATCTCGAACGTAGTTACCCTCACGCCCCCTTGGGGGTGGGGCTGTCAGCCCGGGTGCACAGGGGGAAATGAGGCACAGAGAGGCTAAGCAACTAGGAAGTCTGTTGTATCCAGGAAATGTTTGATTCATTAGGCTGCCAAACACACCCGTGACTTCTCTTGGCACGAGTCTCCCCCTCCTCCCTGCTGCCAGTCAGTCACTGCGGCAAGCGTCAGCACCAGGCTGGTTGAGGAATGTTTCCTAGCGTGATGTCAAGGATCACAAGTTGGCCGTGGAGTTCCAGGATCGAAGGTGATGGATGCGACGAGCCTGCACTCATGGTGCAGACACTCAGTTCAGCACCAGGAGAACTTTGCCAGTCACGTGAACCCTGTGATTAAAAACTTGCAGGTAGCAAGTACCTGGTAATGCTTCCAGCTCCGCGCGCAGGGCCAGTTGGACAGGCAGGACTGCGGGACCTCAGTGCGTGGCTGAGACGCTGGTGTCGGGAGGAGGGATTTAGGTTTATTTGGAACGGGGGAACCTTTTGGGCAAGGAGGAGCCTGTACAGGAAGGCTGGGCTCCACCTACACCAAAGCGATTGCTGGCATGTCACGTTAAAAAGGTCAAAGGCGTGTTTGAACTAAGGGCTGGGGGAAAGCCACCAGGTGCTGAAGAGCACACGGCTCGGACAGACGCGTCCCTGAGGGGAGATTTACTAGCGGGGATGCTCTGTATCCTAGCGAAGAGGAGGGGATAGAGGTTGATAGAGTGCTGGTGGGAGGTGAAGAGAGAGTCATGAAAATGAGCCCCATCCCTTACATCCCACGAAGGCAGACAAGTCAATATTGACACGTGCTGGTCTACACGTGCCAGCAGTCGAAGTGCTCAGAGGGATGAACCTGAGGGCCTGATGTATCAATATCCTCATTTAATAACAGGTATCCCAGGAACTTGGTGGAAGGATGATAGTCAGTGGGACACATTAATAGCTGGGCACAACGTGCGTCATATCGACAGGGTCGGCGGTGCTGGTGGGGGAGTGGCCTGTGAAAGAAGCAGACAGTCCGAGTCATTTAAGATACGGGCTGTATTGAGCAGTACCATAGACTAGGGCTAGAAATCCCGGGCTGGAAGAAGCGTGTAGCAGGAGGAATAGACTGACCGAGACCCAAATTGCTTTCCCGGATGCCATGCAGGGTCGACAAGACGTTCTGGGTAGAAGTCACGATTTGGGTCTGCAGGCACAGCATGCGGGAGGCTCAGAAAGGGCAGTGCAGGGGGACTGAAGAGTGGGGAAGAAGACTGGCAGCGTGTGACCTCCAGAAGAAGGAGGTGGAGAGTCCATAGACCCCCCAATGCAGATAGAAGTAAGCAACCGTTTTCAGGCTCTCTGCACAGGTACTACTGTGGGGAATGGTTTGGAAGAGTCCTCTGAGGGCAGGCATCAGAAGGAGACCCCATTGACTGGAAGGTACGGGGTGCATTGTCCTGGAGATGGGGGTTCCACGCCCACCACTCCCAAGGGGAGGAGATGCGTGGTGGTGGTCGGGGACTCTCTCGTCCGGGGATGGAGTCATCCATCTGCTGTCCTGACCGGGAAACTCAAGAATTGTGCTACTTGCCTGGAGCTAGAATTCAGGATGTGACCAAGTCTGCTGAGATTCATCAAGCCCTGGGGACGCTACCCCTGCCTACTTCTCCACGTGGGCACCAGTGACACTGCCAAGATGACCTTCAGTGGATCATTCAGACTGCGTGGCTCTGGGAAGAACGATAAAGACGTTTGAGGCACACGTGTTCTCATCCATCCTCCCTGCCCAGGTAGGATCCTCGGATTGCGGCAGGGCCACTGGGCGATGGAGGTGCAGGAAGCCAAGGCTGTGGTGGGAAGCGAAATGAATTCTTTGCAATGGTCTTTGCTGCGGCTGGGACGAAGATTCCCACAACTGAGCCATTCTTTTTAGGGGACGGATCCGAGGAGCTGTCCCAGGCTGGCGTGTCAGTAAAGGAGCTTTCAGAATAAAGTGAGACATTGAGGAGCAGTAAGTCACAAGGACCAGATGGTTTCTGCAGGAATCTGAAGGACATCAAATCTGAAGAAGCAGAACAACCCTCTGATCCTCAGGAAGGAATTTTCCCCCAGGGTTGATTGGCAAAGGCTCTGAGGGTTTTTCACCTTCCTCTGCAGCATGGGGCGCGGCTCACTTGCTGGTGGATTCTCTGTACTTTAAAGTCTTTAAACGATGATTTGAGGATTTCAGTAACTCGGTCACAGGTCAGGGTCTATCACAGGAGTGGGTGGGTGAGGTTCTGTGGCCTGCGTTGTGCAGCAGGTCAGACTAGCTGATCATCATCTTGGTCCCTTCTGACCTTGGAGTCCCTGGGTCTATCTAACCTATCACTTGAATCCGCCCCTGTACCCGGTGCCTGGAGAATAGCTAGTGTAACCTGTCACTGGTTTTTTTTTAGACAGGCTGCAGAAGCCAGCCTGGCACTTCCAGGCGGGTACGCCTAATTTCAGTACCTGGCAAACCGATAGAAACTAGCAACGAACAGAATTACTGGACGCAGTGTGGTGGGAATGGGGGAGTCAACCTGGCTTTTGTAACAGGAAATCGTGCCCCCCACTCTAATAGAATTCTGGGGGGGGGTCCAGCAAACGCGTGGCCGAGGGTGAGCTGGTGGGCGTAGTGGGCGTGGCCTTTGGGAGACAAGGCCCCTCCCCAAAGGCTGTGATGCAAAGTGAGCAGCTGGGGAGTAAGTCTGGCTCACCGAGCGACTCTGTCTCCTCCCTCTGCTGCAGACTCTCTTCCAAAGCCCCGATGACGGCTGGCAAGTGTACACCTCCGCTCAAGCCCCCGACGGCAAATGCCTCTGCACGGCAGTCATCCCAGTGCAGGGCACCTGCTCCCGAGACCTGCGTAGCCGGCAGCTCCGACAGCTGATGGAAAAGGTAAGAGACTCGGCTTTGCTCCATCGTCCATAACCCAGACCTGGGGTTATGCTGCCTCTGCATGGACTGATGCTACCCCGGCCTTCAGGGGAACGTGGAGCCTGTCTTAGCTGCACCCTGCACTCGTGAGGCCTGACGCAGCTTCTTGGCTCTGCACCAAGGGGAACGTGTGTGGAGCATTGGCTTGGTCATTCCCTGCCCAGGGAAATGCCTTTGTCCCTGGCAGTCCTGAGCCGCCATTTCCCCAATACCCTAACTGCAATGCTTCTTCTCCAGCCCCGTGCAAGTGTTGGAAGCAAGCTGCTTTGCTGTGAAAGCCCAGTCCAGTCACTGGTGCTCTGAGTCAGATGCGGGGGGGAAAGCTGGGACAGAGTTCTTTCTCCTCAGCTAATGACACCACTCGTGGGAGGATTAGCAGTAAATCCATCCTGTTCGACTTTAATGCAATTATTACTGCCAGAGAAGCCAACTTGCTATTGACTCTGAACCTGCAAATCAAGTATTTATTGGTCAAATCAGGGAGGGCGGGTCCCCGGCTTTACGGCCGTGCCTGGCGCCATTAATGCAGTGCCGGGAGTGCTGGCGGGTGGCGTGCATGACCGTGATCGCCAAGTGGGTGTGAATCACTGTCAGCTTGACGTGGTGGAACAGTGGAGAACGCCCTCCTTCCCCACGAGAGACAGGCCGGAGGGGTGGGGTGAAAAGCAGCCCCCTGCAGAGTGCAGGGAAGGGCCTAGGCCCCCTTGAAGCCTTGGGGCCAGAAGTTCACCCTTGTGATGGTTAGTCCAGTAGCAGCTTGTGGCGCCAGTCAGAGAGCAGGGCCCGGTTGTGCTAGGCGCTGCACAGATGCAGAGAGAGGCGGCCGCCGCTGTCCAAAGAGCAAGCGACCTCCATAGATGTGGAGCTGGAAGGGACCTCGAGAGGTCAGCAAGTCCGGTCCCTTGCACTCAGGCAAGACCAAGGGAATCTAGACCAGCCCTGAGGGGCTTGTCCACCTGTTGCTGGAGACCCTCCAGTGGGAGCCAGGGGGTCCCGCAGCCTCCTTTGGACACCCGTTGCAGAGCTTCACTCCCCTCACCCTTAGAAAGCTTCTCCTAATATCTAACCGAAATCTCCCCTCTGCAGGTTCTTCTTCGAGTGCTTGCTCACGTCCATTCCAAGCAGGCGTGTGTGTGCTGAGTGCCTGGCTGGTCGGAGGTTTTCCCCGAGCTCAGCTCAGGCACCCCCTGGAGTCGTGCCACTATGGCACCGTATACAGGGCTCTGCCGCCTCTTCAGTTCCTTCCTACCGCGTTCCTTCTAAGCCTCTCTCGCTTCCCTAGTGGCCTCGAGCCTTGAACCTGTAAATAGTTAGTTTAGCTGTTAGTTAAATTTCGGTTTGTGGGGCTCCCCGCATTAAGTGTCCTAGTACGTGCTCACCTGCCCGCAATGGACACCAGCAACACACCTCGAAGAACAGCAGTTACGGAAAGGGAGAGAACAGGCATTTAAGCCCGTTGCGTCTTCGTCTGCTCCAGTGGGCATGGAGAAGACCCAGTCCCTGTGTTCTCTGCAACAGCCCTTCACGTATGTGAAGACTGGTCTCAGATCCCTGCGGGGTGGTCTTTTCTCAAGACTAAACATGCCCAGGTCTTTGTGCCTTGTCTCGTAAATCAGGTTTTCCAAATCTTTGATCGCCTTCGTTGCTCTCCCCGGATTCTCTCCAATTTGTTCACATCTTTTCTAAAGTGCCTTGCTCAGAACGGGAGCCAGGACTCCAGCCGAGTAGAGCAGGACAGGCACCTCCCGCGACTCACATCCGACCCCCCGTTAACACACCCAGAACCAGACCCACCTTGTTGGCAGTTGCATCCCGTGGTTGACTCTGCTCCGGTTTGTGATCCACTGTAACCCCAGACACCCTTCAGTAGTAGCAGCCCCAGGCAGCCAGTCCCCGTTGTAGTTCTGGGTGGATTTTTCCTTCCTAAGTGAAGTACTTTGCACTCGTCTTTGCTGAATCTCATCTTGTTGAATGCAGCCCAGTTCTCCGCTCCCCACCCCTCCTTCCCCACACACGCCCCCTCCAATCTGTCTCCCTCGCCTCGTGCACGCTAGCTGTCCTTTTTATATGGCCCCGCCATCATAGCTGAGCGCTTCTCCCTGCTTCCTCTCTCTCTGCCCCCGCCCCCCATATCCGTGGGGCAAGCTGCTATTTGCCAGCGTTAGCATCTTTCATGCTTTTACATTCCAAGAGAGCGAGATGGGGATTTTCGGATTCTCCGCAGCCGTTGGAATGATGAAGGCTTGCTGTAAGAGAGGTGACATGACGCAGGGTTTTGTTATTACCACGGGCTCAGGTCACTTACCGTGTCTGGGAACATGGGAAATGAAAAGGCTGGTTGGCAAAGCAATAAAATATTATTCATGGGCCCTGCGCTAAATGAGCCTGGAATGTTGTTCTAAAGGTTAAACCTGACAAAATAAATACGAAGGGTTTTCCAGGCTGCTGTCCCATCAGGCAGATGCACTCTCTAGTGAAGCCAAGGTCGTTTCCCCTCGCAGGAAAGTGGCTGCTTTTGTGAGCAAGGCAGCTGCTGATTTTATCATCTACATTCAAGATGAGGAATCTCCGGCAAGAGGCGCAGATAAAAGGGAGATTAGAGTCAAATCGCTATTGATTCTTTGCAATAAAAGAGTAGTGGCTCGGCTCGAACAGGCCAACGTGACTTCTGCACCAGAGCAGGGAGATTTCTCCGAGGCTTGGTGCATGTTACCGGCGTCCATAGAGCCCTCCTTTGGCTAGGTGCTGTGCCGTCCAGCCCCTGGGCGAGGTGCTCCCAAGGGAGAGGACAGGTGGGAGTGGAAGTGGCTTACCCAAGGCCCCCCCGTGAGTGGGGGTCAGAGCTGGTGTCGAATGCTGGTGTGCACACCCCTTTTCGCTGACCCCCTCTGCCTCCATCACATGGTGACTGAACGAAGACACCCTGCCTCTGGGGCGACTCGGAAGCGATTCTCAGGGGCAAAGTGTGCAGGGCGGGAGCTCAGGCTATGCTTTCCCCACGTGGGCCATGGGCTACAGACGTGATTCCTGGAGCCGAGGTCCACGTCCTGGCCCCCACAGTAACAGCCGCCTGGTTTTCAGAAGGGCTGAGCCCCCACCCAGCCCCACCGCTCCCCCCCCCCTTAATATCTGTGGGTGCTCAGCCGCTCTGGAAAACTCGCTGCAGTAAATCTGAGCCTCCATTTCCCCTCCCGTCCTGTATCTGTTCAGGCCCTGAGCTGCGTGGGGCAAGGGCTGTCTCTCACTGTGTGTCTGGTGCTGGGCAGCATCCGGCACGACCAAGTCCTGACCGCATGCAGGGCCCCCGGAGCTAATGTAATGTGCAAATAAAGCAGAAGAATAACGGGCTAAGAAACCTGCCTGCCTTTGTATCCCCGCCTGGAGGGGGGCAGTGGGGCAGGAGTTCGGGAATGGCTCCTCGCCTTTCCCAGCTGCTAAATGGGGATAGTCGCGATCATTCTCCTCTCTGGGGCAGGGGCCCGCACCGAGTGCAGAGCGCGGTGATCCCTGCTGGTGTGGTCGGTGGGACCCTGAGCCTGGCTCGGAGGACGGGGCAGAGGTGCGGAGCCCCCGGCTCACAGCGCTGCTCTGGCTGAGGGATTGCAGCCCGGGTTCGGTCTCCGAGCTGCTTTGATCTGAAGGGCACAGCCGCAGCTGGCAGCGAGCCCGCAGCAGCACAGGGAGGTGCCCGGGTTCCGGCTGCTTGTGCAGCCCATGCCCCTGCATCTTGACGATTTGTGACTGGTATGATCCGAGTGCCTGGGAGCCCTGGTCCTGGCCAGGCCCCGCTGTGCCGGGTGCGGTGCAGACACAGAACACAGAGACCCGCCTTGCTCCAAAGCCAAAAGGCGGGTACAGACTGCGAGACGGGGTGCGCAAGCAACCACCGAGACCGCACGATGGGCCCTGGTCTCCGCCCGCCAGCAGCCTGACCCGTCTCAGCGTCACGCCAACGGCAGTTTCAGATCGAGATGTGGAGGACACTGAGGGAGTTTTGCAGATGTTTTGGGGAGCGTCTTCCCTGCTGTTTTTAGCCAGGAGAGCAGGATTAAAGCTAGCACGGAACGCAGCCACACTGCTGCTGATGGACGTGCAGACAAACCGTTAGTCTCCCCGTGCCTCGGTTTCCCTGTCTGCACAGTGGCTGACAGCTCTGCCCTGCCTCCGGGGAGGGGCTGAGGATCAATGTATTCGAGATGGTGAGGGCTCAGATCCAGCACAAGGGCCGCTGCATCATTGCCTTCGATAAAAGCGGCTGGAGGGCGCCGGCTGCCTCGGCGAGTTTTGCTCCAGTGTCCCAGCAAGCGCCACATCTGCCTTTGGCCATCAGCGAGGCAGTGAGCGGGGATCAAAGTTTGAGCCAGGTTTATAAACCCCCCTTGGGCCCCCCCGTCTGGACAGAGGTTGCCTCTGCCACCGCAGGGGCCTGGCGCTTGGAAGTGCTTGACCTTTCGCTACCTGCTCCCGCTCTGAGGTTGATGCAGCAGGGGATGGTGGAGGAGGCAGCGCCAAGAGCTTGTGACTGTTGGACACGGTCCGAGAGGGAGGCCCCCCTGGCTGAAAGATCAACAGCCTCCTGCCGGGAGGTGATGTGCACCTGCGCCTGTCCCAGCACCTTACCAGAGAAGCCGGCTGGCTGCTGGGACCGGGGGAGGCCGAGGAGGGAGCTGAATCTCCCGGGGAAGCAGCAGCTCCAGCAGCACCGCTGTCTCCGGAGAGGTTCCTCCACGGCAGGTGGAAAGCCACTTGCCTTCCCCTGCCTTGCTTCATCCAGACTTTAGTTTAGGAGCAATTCTGGCCCCTGGCCCTGGCCCCTGCCCCCGGGGAGACGGCAAAGGTCACCTGTCATTCGGGGAGAGTCCGAGTGACACGCTCTGGGTCCCCCTCTGCACACCCCCCCCGGCACACGCACACACACACACACACACACACTCGCGCAATCAGCCTCGAGGGCCGGACGCTAGAGCCGGAGTCCCCAGTAGAGCTGCCTGGGAGCCAGTGGCGGAAGGATACTGGCTGTGGGGGCCGGGTGGGGTTTGAGCAGATGGCAAAGGGGGAGCGGGGCCAGAGAGGGGCTTAGGATGGCGGGACACACGGGGTTTGTAAGGCTGCTCCGGCCGCCCAGCCCGGTGCAGAGCACTGACCGCTGTGTTCCGGTGGCACCCGCGGCCCTCAGCGCCACGCAGCTCCATGGCCGGAGAGCCCTGGCCCAAAATGCTGCCGGCTGAGGAGACACGGCAGCATCACTGTCCTGGTGTTACGGGGGGAGGGGGGTGTCCAGGGTTCTGGAAAGGCAGAGAGGGTTCTAGTTTTGTGCCCAAGGAGGTGGGTGGGAGGGGACGCCGCTTGCAGAACTACAAGGTCCCCGTGCCCTCTCCGCTTCGGAGAAAATGCGTCCCGGCAGAGCCACGTTCCTCCAGATCACCCTGCCCAAGGTGGGAGGCTGTGCCTGGAGCCCAGCCCGCAGGGTGCATCCCAGGCCCTGCGCTGGGGAACCAGGCCTGTCTGGATGGAGTCAGTGCCTCTGGTTTGGGGTGAGGCGAGCAGGGCAGCGCTGCTTGCCCGTGGGACAGCTGGGCCCAGTGCAGAGTCCTGCACGCGTCTCTCGCGATGGGTGAGGTCGGGGCCCTGGCGTGGGGTTTTTTAAGCAGGTTTAAATCCTTCGTGGCTCTGGAGGGCCAAGCCGGGGCGTGTTGGTTTGACTTGAGCATTCGCTGCTGACTGTGATGTTGCTGTAACTCAAATGGCTCAATGTGGTCAAGTCTGTTCACGCCCGAGGGAAGCAGACGCCAGCTCTTTCCACACGCCAGTGCTGGGTGGACGTGCGTCCCGGCACGCCGCGGGGAGATGCTCCCGCTGCTGCTGCTGCCTCGCTGGAGGCATGAGCTCTGGAAACTGGGACACGGTTGTTTTAACTTGCTTGTTGCCGGGCAGCCCCAGGTGAACATCCCCCCCATGTAAACAATTCGCATCGTGATGTTCTCAGTGGGTGCAACGAAACCCAGCAGCCGCAGCCGAGACCTGGGCCCCGGTGGGCCTGGAACTGCCCAGACTCAGCAAGAGACAGTCCCTGCCCCAAGCTCACGGAGCTGGGAAAGAATCGGGTGTCTGGAGCCCCAGGCTGCTAGATCTGGAAGCTGTGTGCAAGGAGCTCACTCATTTTACCCGTCCAAACCTGCCCGCACAGCTCAGGGCTGCCCAGTGCAGCGCGGATTCATGGGTGCCACAGCTGGCGACCCCCACGCACCACGGAGAGAACCCTGAGTGAGCGGGGTGCCTCTGTCTAGCCTCTCCTCACCGCCTCGTATTCCAGCTTGGACGGCAGCGCCGGAGTGGGACATGCGGCCGGGGCTCTCCCTAGTCATCTCTGCGCAGTGGCTGCCTGTTTCTCATGTCAGAGGCTGCAGATGCCGACGGCCGAAGCTCTTGCAGGGTGCAGCGCTCCCGCGTCAGCGCGGACCCAGATAATGCTCCCTGACTGCAGCCCCAGTGATGGGGGCTAGGGAACGCGGTGGAGGCACTGCGCTGGGAGTCTGCTGTGCACTGGGCCTTCACCGTGGGCAGGGCACACCACAGAGGCGCATGACAAATACATAAAGACTCATAAATCTTCTCGGAGCAGCGGGCGGGCTCGGTGGTGGGAAGGGAAGTCAGCGCCTGACCTTGGCAGGAGTTAAAATGGCTTGGAAGCAGCGAGCAAGAGAGAGCCGGTCTCTACACAGACCCCTAAGGAACGTCCCGGCTTGGGCGCCCGTCTCGATTGGAGGCTGTCCCACAGCCCGGGTTTGTGTCTGCAGGGTCCTGGCTGTGCCCATGGAATATTGCGAGCAAGCGGCCTCCCTGCAGCCAGAGGGAAGGGACTGGGGAACGTGTTCTCCTCCCGGGGGCGAGTTGGAAGGAGAAGTCTCTTCGCCGTGGTGGCTGCCCGTTTTGCCAGCACAGGCTGCTCTGGTTTGTTCCTCTCAGCAGGAGCCGGGATGGCAGGAAATGAGGGAGCTGCAGAAGGCAGGAGCAGTGTTGGATGTGCAGGGAGGGAAGAGGGACAAGAGACTGTGCTGCCAGCAGAGCCCAGCTTGCTACAGCCTCCGAACGAAAACATCCATTCACCCCGTGCGCTTTTACCGGGGAGCCGTCTGGCTCGGCTCGGCTCGGCTCGGCTCGGGTCCCCCACCTGCCGATAATGGCAGCCGATAATCCTGCCTTTGTCTGCTTCGATGGTAAACTCTGGGGCAGTGCGTGGGCAGCTCCCAGCGCGATCAGGCCTTGCTCGCAGGTGGAGCCTCCCCTAGTCAAAGGAGCACATACAAGGAGTGCAGCTGAGTCCCCGGGGAGAGATCATGTGAGTGCAGCCGCAAGGCGTCAGGCCGGGCGCAGAGTGAAATCCTGGCTTCACCCCACGCTGCAGGAGGAAGGCGGATGTAACCGCAGGGACCTGTGACCTGTGTGCGGCAAGTTGTAATTATTGCCGCTGGCTGGCGAGGAATGATTGACAGAAGCGCACACACACACTAACCCCATTAGCGCTTGCGGGGTTTGACAGCTTGCCTGAACGAAGGCACCTGTGGCGGCACAGCACCCGTGCTGAAGCAGGGGGCAGCCCCGACTCCCTCCCCGGTGAATCTCTGCACTGCCGGTGGCTGCGTCCATGCTGGCGTTTCTGTTGCAGAGGGTGGGTGCAGCAGAAGCAATGGTGTGAGTGTCACCTGATGGTGAGCGGGCGGGCGGGACGGGTCCCGTGTGCCTGTTCTGCAGAGGAGACGGGTCTGTAGCCGCTCCTGCTTTTAACTCTGGAGGCCTCAGTTCGATCCCCGGCGCAGCCGTCACGTAAGGCTCGGGTACTGATGGCGGGTTGTTTAATGTCCACGCTGCTGTAGCACCAGAGGCCAGCCACGCTGGTGTCCCACTGTGCCAGGAGCTGTACGAACACACTGAAGCACAGGCCCTCCCTGCTCCAAAGAGCTTACAGTCCCAAAGACCAGCCCTGGCAGGAGGGGCGAGGAGATGTGCGATTCCTAGCCAGGCCGGAGCAGTGGCCGCAGCCCGCCACTGCCTCGCTATTGTTTGATGGCCAGTCTGTCAGCGGCGCGGCAGAGGTGAGCCGGGAGGAGGGAGGGGGTGGCTTTAAGGAGACCAGGGTAGGCACAGAGCTTGTGTTTCTAGCGGGGGGGGGAGGGTTACGGTGCTACCAGGGAGCTGGATTCAATGACCTGCGTCCAGCGTAGACACGGGGGACGTCTCCACTGCAGGCTGAGCCGTGACTGCCACACCTGCAGAAACAGGAGCCGGGCTGGGAAACAACAGCGGCCTGGGCAGCCCTGCCTGGGGCCGCACTTGAAGAGTTCAGCCATGCTGCAGCGGCGTCCCTGCCGCTGTCCCTGGAGCTGACTGGCGCACATCATCTGTGCTGCACTCACGCCTCGGAGCGTGGTGTAGATGTGCCCTCGGTGCTCAGCACGCCAGTGCAGCCAGCCTGATCGGTCCGAGACGTGTGCCTGCTTGGCACGGGAAATCTGGCGGCTTGCCCGAAGGTAGGAAACCTAGAGCACTTGGCAGGCCTGGAGCGAGCATGTTCTGCAAGCAGACGCAGTCTCTGGAGCTTGCGTTGCTTCCCTGCGAGGGTGTTGCAGTTGCCACGTGAGCCGGGAGGAGACCCGGCCTCGAGCCCTGCGTAGGAAGCGCCCGCAGAGTCGCTTTACTGTGGTAAATGTTATGAAAAGCTATTAAGTTTTTAACTGGTCTCAATTCCCCCGTCTGCGGCAGGCAGAGTCCACGAGCAGGCGGCGTTCATTTCATTTCCTCGCCGCCTTTTATACATTCACACACAAAAAACCGATTAAACTTTTATTGTGACATGCCGCAAAATGGCTCTTAAACAGCTCCCTTCAGAGACTGCAGCCAGGGCTGCAAACACCAGCAGGGCCCCAGTTAATAAATAAATCACCATTTAGGAACACGGCTACGTTCTCGTCTT
This sequence comes from Emydura macquarii macquarii, assembly GCF_026122565.2. Lineage (NCBI taxonomy): Eukaryota > Metazoa > Chordata > Testudines > Chelidae > Emydura > Emydura macquarii. Next base: position 3,487,387 of record NW_027132429.1, read on the forward strand.
CTCAAGGCACCGAAATATAACAACTTCGGCGGCTGCGCCGGAGGAAACGGAAGAACCAAAGCCCCCAAGAAATGTGCACTCGGGTGGTTTAAAGAAGCAAAGAAGAGGTGCAGCCAGCGGAATGAACGGCCTGATTTTCTACCTTCGAACTGCAGCAAGAAGGATGTTCTCAATGGCATTTACATAAGTGGCTAAATCTGCTCCCTAATTCGCAGAGACGGGATCTGCTCGTGGGCCAGGCTCTACGCGGGAATCAGGACACCTGGGATTCAGAGCTCCAAGGCCAGAGGGGACCGTTGTGATCAGCTTTAACACAGGCCACAGACCTTCTCTGTGTGGGGCCTTGGCCAGCCCTGCCGGAGAATCCAGCACCTCCCGCTGGGGTGTAGCTGGCAGAAGAGCTCCGCTCCGCTCCTCTCCGTGAGAGGCCCGCCTGAATGGCCAGGTTCTCAGAAGTGCTTCGCCCCGGGGCCGGGTCCTTCTTTAGGTGCCAACAGGGGAGCAGGTCTTTCTGGAAAAATCCAGCCCCGGCTGTGGGCAATGAGATCATGCCTTGCGTCTGCAGCTGTCACGCAGGGATCGTCGCCAGGCCTGCGTCTGCCTTGTCGGGGTCGCGGGGGAGCTCTTCATGCAGGGCCTGTCCATCTCCGTGTCCGGCAGCGCCCGGCACAATGGGCCACGCTCTCCCTTGGCGCCTGCAGGTGCGCCTGGGATGCCGACTCTGCCAGCAATCATCCTTCCGTGCTGTTCCCATGTAGCCACTGGCCGCTCTGTCCTGGCATTTGGGAGGAAGCGGGGCATTCGTTAAACATCGGGTGAGGGCTGGGCTTTGTTACAGCCCGTGGTGCTCTCCTCGGCGGTTTGTCTGTCTGTCTGTCCACAACGGGGCCCTGGGGTGATGCGCCAGCCAGGCCGCGATGCCTCGCGCAGCCAAGGGAGCAAGCAAATGGCACGTGCAAAGATCGTCACACACGACTCTGAGCCACTGCTCACCCCCGCTACAGACACTGCGCTGCAGCAGGTGGCGGGGGACGCCAGGGGGCTGATGCGCCCCCCGGCCTGGCAGGAGGAAGTGGAAAAGGGAGCACCCGGGGTGGGCAGGGGCAGAGGTTAGGGAAATTTGGCTGCCTTGTGGGGGCGAGAGCTGGAGCTGAGCGGCCAGTCCCTCCGCTGGGCAACTGCAGCAAACCTTTCCTCTGCTGGGCCTGGCTGCTGAACGATGCGGCGTGCACGGCGCAGGCAGGGGCAGCACTTGGGGGGACTGACCCTGGTCGACCCCGGCCCAGCCCCATCTAAATCCTTAATGGGACTAAAGTGAGCTCCAGGTTTGGTGCTGCTTCTGAAGTGTCCATGTGGCCATTGCAGGGGGCGTGTCCGTGCCCAGCCAGGTGCTGAAGGAGCCTGGCCAGGCCGGGGGTGCTGGCCCTGAGCTGGGTTCGGAGCCACTTGTCACCGGGTTTCCACCGGATTTTGCTCTGGGCCGTGGGAATTGCTCGGTCCCCGTCCCACACTGATCCCATCGTGAACCAGTCGATGCAGGCTGGGACCAGGGCTTCCCGCACAGATCACTGCCGCCCTGGGAACAAAACAGCCCCTTAACGCACCCCATGAAAAGCGTGGCTGCTGAAACAGAGCCTGATCCGGTCTGTGGGGTGGTGAAATAGAACTCCGTGACGTAGCCGTGCTGCTTCATTTGATCTCACCTGCTACCTGTAGCACGTACACGCCTGTCCCGCACGTGACGTGCGTTGGGGCAGAGGCGCTGTGCGGCTCCAGCTCTCCCTGGCGGGAACATTCCGCTGCAGGCTGGTCTCCCGTATGGTCCGTATTGCAGCAAGCGGAGCTCGAGGCCCCGTGTGAGGGGCTGCTCAGACACCCAGTGAGTAACCACGGTTACATTTCTCAGACGAGTATTTTATTCAAAGAAAAATGCAGTTTTGGGCAACTTGAATGTATTTGCAAATTTGAGACAAATAGTTTTGGCCATTCATGAAACGGCAGGAGGGGGAGGAGATGGTGGAGGTGCTGTCACACTGCTCCCCCCAACAACGATAGCCCGCTGGGTAAGGGCATCCCCGGGAGGTGGGAGATGCAGGTTCAAATCCTCACTTTTCAACAGACCCAAGTTAACTGTTTTCAGTTCAGTTTCAACCCAGACCAAAATGACCAGTTTCCTTTAGAGCTGACCAGCTGTGGTAGAGAGACGCTCCGTCCCCAGCAAACGCACAGGCTGAGTAGATAAGCCAGGCGAAGGAGAAATAGGCACAGGGGGGTGGGGAATAGAAGTCGCATCTGCGGAGTCTCGATCCGGCGCCCTCACCACGAATTCACGCTTCCCCTGGGGCACACGTGCCCGCCAGCAGATTCCAGTGTGGCGTCCAGAATCGAAACATCTGGTTTTTTAAATCACAGCTTCTGGCTGTGACCAAATTGCTATAATCTCTTTGCTGAACGGACTGAAACACCCACATGTGCACGCACCCTCCTGCCGCCCTGTCTCACTCGCCCGGTTGCCCCTTTACACTGTGTTGGCAGCATAAACAGGCCTGGATGTAAATGAGAACCCGCTTGCACTCTGGCTGTGAGGAAGGAGGTGGGGAGCTGGGTGAAGTGAATACGCTCGGATGAGTGACTAATGGCTGCTGATGCTGCCCGGCCAGCTGCCTGCTTTGGTGCAGAGAGAAGGTGCTCTCTGCTTGCGTGCCTGTAATTCACTTAGCACAATCATCTTTTCATTATGGGCAGGAGGTGCAGAGCCGGGAGAGGCCCTCGTTAATTAAACTGAGCCCAGGGAAGGGAGCAGGGCGGATGAAATCAATCCCAGCCAGCTCTTAGTAGAAAAGTCACCTGCAGCCTCCCCGTGGAAGGCTGAAGAATGTGAGATCTCTCTTGAGCATTCAGAGGCAATCAGAGCTTCGTTCTGTTCCCACGTCCTCATTAATAACACTCAGAACAACTTGGGTGGCCGATTCATCCTCTGCCGCTAGTCAGCGCTGAGCTATGGTTTTGGCATGTGTATTTCTGGAGCGGGGCTGCTGGGCACATTGGGATGGAGATGGACAGTCCGGCTGCCCCGAGGTTCCTGAGGCCTGGCCTGCGGTCGGGAAGCATAAATGTTCCGGAGCTCGTGCAGGTCCGGAATCGGAGGAAGATTCCGCTGGGCACAGCGCTAAAGGTGACCTGTGTACCTAGAGCGAGGGGGGCGCGGCCATGAATCCATAGCTCTCTCTAGCCTGTACAGGTCCGCGGCGCTGCTCTGGGAAGCGGGGCTGTGCGTCTCAATGGGGCATCTGCTCTCACCACTCCGGTTTGCTTTTCCAGGTGCAGAACATCTCTCAATCCATGGAGGTGCTAGACCTGAGAACCTACCGAGACCTGCAGTACGTGCGCAACACGGAGTCCCTGATGAAGGGCCTGGATTCCAAGCTGAGGGTGGCCACCGAAAGCCAGAAAAGCCTGAACTCTAAAAGCTTCCAGGTAAACCCTTCGCGGCCCCCTCGGTTCCATGGCCCCCAGAGCAGGGCTGACCGGGAGGATTCAGGGTTGCCAGCGGCCGGGCTGCCATGTACGGCTGCCTGGTGGGTGTTTGTTACGTCAGCAGTGCCGGGGGCGGGTGGATGGGTGCTGCTCGTTGTAGCACTGGTATAAAGCTAAGGGGATGCAGCTGAGGATATGGGGCAGGAGGAAGCGGGACGTAAGTGATGTTCAGGCCTCGGTGTGATTTGGGCGTCGAGGTGCTGTGCGTAGGAGGGCAGTGCCCAGAGACCAGCGCTCCATGGCACCAGCACCAGACAGTCCCTGCCCCAGGGAGCTCTCAGCCTGAATGCACAAGGCACACAAAGGCCTGGTCTGTGCTCAAGTCCTGCTCCAACACACCTGCCCTAGGCCTGGTCTGCACTAGGAAATCAGGGCAGTGGAGCACCATCGTCCGGGATGTGCACAATCCCCAAGTGACGCAGCTCCAGCCACCAGCCCCTGGTACCGACAGGACAATTCTCCCGTCAACCTAGCGACCGCCGCTCAGGGAGGGGGGGGTCCCTGCGCTGACGGGAGACTCCCCCAGCTAGTGTCGTCCCTGAAGCGCTACAGCTGCACCGCCGCGGCGCTTGGTGTGTAGACAAGCCTTAGTGTAGACACACACAGTTACACCAGCATTAAACGTGCTTATGCGGGTTTAGCTTATTCGGGGTAAAGGAAGAGCAGCTGTGCTGCCGTAAGCGCTTCATGCCGGTATAACTGCGTCCACACGAGCGCTCGAACTAGCATAGCTGGCGGTAGAAAATCACATCCCCTAACCTGGAAGGTGCAGGGAGCGGAGCGGCCCTGCCCAGGTCTCGTGTTCCACACGCAGCTGTCCCCAGCTAAATGCATTACTTAATAAAACCAGCCTCTCGCTAAGCAAATGTGCTGTTGCTCCCCCACACGTGACCGGTGGGTATGGGCTGTGTGCGATGACGGACTGAGTACACACGGGAACCTTCCCTCTCCCTCCCGTAAGCCCCCAGCAGGGAGTCGGGTTATTTCTGAAGCCTTCATCATTATCCCTGCCAGATAAAGTGGGTCTGTGTCTCGGGAGCTGCCAGTTCTTAATGCTGAAACCCGGCCAAAGGACGCGCAGGCAGAGCGGGGCTTCGCAGAGACAAGACATTGATTGAACATCTGAGCTGTAGCAAATGTCTTGGCTGGTTTAATCACAGCAGCAGGTGCCGGCCCCGGAGATTGGAACACAATCCTGTCAAGCTGCAGAAGTTATGGCCCAAGGACGCCTGCGGGGAAATCATGACCCTGGCGAGAAACAAAGAGAAAAAAGCATCAGCTGAAGGGAGCAAGAGGCTGGGGGTTGTCCTAGGGCTGCAGCGACCAGGAGATTCCCTGCTACTGGGAGCCACTGCCTGAGGGCTGTGGGTACCAAGCAACAGCGTGAAGGAGGGCAGGGGTGGGATGGGCCATTTGCACCTCGTGAGTGAAAGTCACCCCAGGGGATTGGCCAGCACAAAGCCTAGCCCCCACCCTTCACCTGTGCAGGGCCCTGCACCAGGCCTGGGCCTGTCCTATTCTTTGCAGTGCCATAGAGGGGCCCAGGTGTTTACACGATCCTGTCGCTGTCCCGCATTAAACACGGACCGGTTCGGGGTTGGAACGCAGACCTCGGCCGGCTTCGTCCCATGGCCAGTCCGCTGGAAACTCATGCCAGAGATGAGACGTTCAGTGGTGGAAAGACCCGAAGGAAAGGAATGAAAACAAAGCCAAGGGCAGCGAGGCTGAAATTGATGACTGAAGGCGAACGCAGCCGAAGCCCGTCAGAGTCTCCCTCTAGAGAGGAGATGGGTTCCCCTCCTGTCCTGTCCGGCAGTTCTCCGTCAGCGGTGGGGCTCGATTCTGAGCTGGGAGTGGTGCTCGACAAAGCAGACCCAGCAGGGGAGACGAGCTGGGCTGGTAACGATGGCTCTTGTTGGTCTGGCTGCTCAGGGGATCGCAGCTTTGGGCGCCGTGGTCACGTCCCTTCTGTGGCTGGGCAGAGCTGGCCGGGCCGTCTCCTCTCGCCGGGCGGGTGCCGGGCAGTGCGGCTGGTTTCAGGATCAGTGAAAAGCTGAGCGAGGTCGGAAGGAGGAAGACGGGGGGTGGGGGATGGAAAGGGACACACGGGCGAGGGGAGGACGAAGCAGGATCAATGAGGAATCCTCGCGGGTGCAGCGGTGATGGTCTGGCGTCCCTGGAGACAGGCCACTCGTCCTTTCTAGAGCCGGCGGGACAGGCCTGGTTCTGGAAAGCCTCGTCCCTGTCCCGTTCGGGACCTGGTCGTGTCCAGGCTCCTCATGGAGGGATGTCGTTTTGCAGAGCGTGCTGCAGGGCCTCACGCAGCCCCGCCACCCTCCCCACCAACCCCCCGAGCATGGCCTGGCATGAGGCCTTCTCCCTCCCCAGCTCCTCACCCCGGGCAGGGCCCAGCCGGAGACCCAGGCCTCACTTAAGTGCTGCTGGTTTAAGGCCTTTTGCTGGCCCCCTGCCCAGGGGCGAAGTCCCCCCAGGTGAACGGGGGGGGAGGGGGTAATGCCGAAGAGCGAAGCGTCTGCACGTGCCCTGGAGCCGGGAGGCCCCCGGCTCCCACAGTTGGTTCTGGGGAGGCACTTGCCAGCAGCAGTGATGCGTGTCCGGCCCACGCCCGCTCCCCACAGACAGGCTCTCGCCCCGTTTGCCCTGCACGTTCCCACCTGCTACCTCCCATCAGTCCTGCCGACGCGGGACCAGGGTAGATGCAGCCCCGAGCTGTGGCTCGTGCTGCTGCCAGGAAAGCGTCGCACGAGGCAGGCTGGCGGAGCGCAGGAGATGTCTCCCGCAGAAGGAACAGGAGTTGCCGAGCGTGAGATGCTGGCTGGAGAGTTGTTGTTTCTCATCTCGTCCTCCCTAATGAGCGAGTTTGTGGCATCCTTACCCAGAGCTGCCGCCTGCCTGTTACCGAGCCGCACACATGAATATTTCATCCTGTTTTCTTCCACGACAGTGCTTTGAACAGGCCTGCTTGGTGGAATAAAGTGCGGCAGGCAGAAAGAGACCCTTCAGCAGGCCGTGATCTCCTCTCTGCAGCGGAGACCGGCGTCTGTTCTGCAAGCGTGGAAAGGGAAGCGGCAGCCGTGTGTGCAGGGGAGGCCTGGGGGTTCAGCTAAACTTTGATTACATCTGGGGTAGAGATGCACCGACCTCAGCTATGTACATTCAGAACTGCCCCCACCCCAACCTGGCAAAGTTCAGCCCCTCCTCACGGGGGTCGAGTTCGTCTGCAAACGTTCAAGGATTATCAGCTGGGGCCCATCAGCCTCACTCCAGCATCCACCGCACCAGCAGGGACCTGGTCCTCACTTTCCCCAGAAGAGCCGGAGGCCGCGGGAAGCATGCCCTGGAGGTACGAGAGGAAGCACATTCATAGAAGCCTCTTGGCTGGGGCCATTAGCAGAGTTTGAACCCGCAACATTTTCCCAGGCGATGCCTGGTTTTTGAATGGCTCTGTTTTTGGGACACTGAGCTGTGAAATGCCGTGAAGGGGGGAGATGCTAAGTACATGCCCCTGGGGATCCAGCCCTTTTCAGGTGCCTCAGACTAGGCCACCCAAAACTACCAGCTACGTCTGAAAATGAAAGCCGTGGAACTGCTGCCACGTGAGCTAAAGGAGCGACTCCTCCGGCTCACATCTGTAGTAGGCTATTAACCACACATGTCCGCTTGTGCAGCACAGAGGCCCAGCTGTGTTGGTATGCGTCACTGAGCAGTCTGGAGAAGGAGCCATTGAGCCTGGCCTGGCGGGTTCTGGTGAAAGGGGCAGATTGATCCCCGGGGAGCCCATGGAACAGATTGCGCATGGGAGGCGTCAAGGTGAGCCCCACCCAACACAGCCCCTGTCTAGGGGCGTTGAAATGCCTGTCTGCAGTGGCCGCCTCTAGTGGAGCTCAGAGAACTATAGAAATTACTGATGGAAAGACCCAGCCGGGCTCTCGTGTCCCATTTCTGCTTGTTCCCTGTTGCTTACTCTCCGCCCGGTCTGCGGCCTCCACAATGCTGCTTTGTTTTCTCTAGCTCCTTCGGCATTCCTGTGATCCCCAAAGCGCTTTCCACAGCTTTGCAAAGCCCAGCATCCCAGCCAGAGCCTGCTGCCGGTGTCCCAGCTCTAGCAAAGGGTTCTGCAAAGTCAGAGCCATGAGAAGGACTTGAGGTCTGAGACACCTGCCTGGCAGCGACAGTCATCTGCTCAGTTCACTGCAGAGATGGTTCAGGTGTGGCGGGATCCCAGTCTAGGAGTCCGGCGTGGGGAGAAGCAGACAGAGGCTGAGCAAGAGTGGCTGGAAGCTGCTGCTAGACAAATGCAGTGTTGAACTAAGGTGCAAGCTGCTACCAGTGGGGGCGAGTAATCCTTGGACCAGCTGAGCTGGAGAGCGGCTCCATCAGGCAGCGTTTTAAATGGAGACGGGCTTCCTTTCAGGAAGCCCTGGTCTCGCTAAAGCGCAGGCACTGGGCGGGATGCAGGGGTGGTTCTCTGGCCTGCAGGTCCGACCAGACTGGTGTGTCTGTGCTGGGGCAGCGTGTAGAGTGGAGACGCTGCATGCCCCGCCAGCCTGGGCAGAAGTCACACATGGATGGTGAGGCGCTGCTTGGGGGACTAGAGCAGAGAGCCCTGCAGGCCGGGACCCTACGGATGCATGCCCTGCACGGTGCTCCACACCCCCAGCCATGCCTCCCACGTCCACGCTGCCCTTCCCAGCAGTGTGGGGTCCTACTCCAGAGCCTTTCTCCCTGCGTGTAGCTGCACGGGACTCTGCATGCTGCCGGAAGGGTGGATGCAGCTGAGATGATCCGAACGGTTCGTTCTGGCCTTAAACTCTCTGAACCTGTGAACCGCAGGCAGGCGTGCACCCAGCACTAGCTCACGGTTCAACCTTCGAGCCAGTCCTCCTGGGGACAGCGCGTTTGCCAGGACACCAGGGCCCTTTCCCTCTGTGCGAGCTAGTGCTGCACCTTCCACGGGGTGTCTCTACCACTCAGCTCCTGCCAGGAGCCCTCTGGTCCTGCCTCTGCCAGCTCAGCTCAGGAGGCAGGGCCACGGGCAAGCGCCAGGCTGACACCAGTGGAAGCGTCTGAGTTTGCGGTGAAGAAGTAAATAAACAATTGCTTTTCACTGCAGCCCCTGGGGAGGAATCGGTGCTGATAAATGGCAGCAGCCCGGCTGCCTCCGCAGCCTCTTCTCAATTCAGTCCCCGTCCCCGGTCAGTTTCCAGATGCGCCGTCGCACCGCTGTGCTGAGAAACCATTGGCTGGGACTAATGGCTGTTGGTTTCTGCAGGAGATGAGAGGAATTGTAACCCAGCACAGGCAGCGGAGCTGCCATCTCCCCACTGCAGCTGGGCCGGGAGCGTGGGGCAAGGGGGCTCCCGAGGCAACGCCCCAGTGACCCAGGCCTCTGAGCCCAGCTGATCCCACGGAGGGGCACCCTGTATTGAGATGGGTGCTGAGAGCTCCAGCCCCTCCCGCCCAGGGCTGAGCATGAATTGAGTCCTGGGCCCCTCTGCAGCAGCTGGCCACTCGCTTTGATTAGCGGGGCCTTGATCCTAGCACCAGAAAGCCTGAGGTGCCTCCCCCGCCCCCCGTGCTCTGGGAAGCTTCCAGGCACACTGCAGGGGCTGAGACCCTTCAAGCCTCCCGGCTATTGGCCCCGGCGTGGGAGGGACCGGCCGTTCTGCAGACGTTACTGAGCAAAGTGGGGCCGGGGTTGGCGTCGGCTGTGGGTCAGAGCTCTGGGTCAGAGCTGCGGGGGGGGGAGGGAGCGGGAGGAGCCCCTCCCTTTCTCCCAGCAAAGCTGTGGGCCCCTTTTCCTGGCCACTGAGCCCAGGCACCCCCTGTTCTGCAGCCAGGTTAGTAAACAGCCCCTCCCCACGTGCTCCCTCCCTGCTTCCTGGGGCGGGTCTGCCAGGCCGCAGGGAGGGGGGGAGGCAGATCAGGACAGATGCCCGCCCACACCACACGTGCTGCTGCTCCCAGGCCAGCGCCAGCAGCCTGCAGGACAGAGCCTGGCGGAGGTGAATGGGGTTATACAGGCAAGTCAGCTGCCTCTCCGGGGCCCCTCAGCTGGGTTACAGCTATTGTCCGGCCGGCCGGCCCCATTCATATCCCTGTAGCTGTCTGTCTGTCCCCACGCATGCACCCCTTCGCCCCCGCTGTCCATCTGTCCTGTTAGACAGGGATGCCCCCATCTCCGTGGTGTCCCGGGGCCCAATGAAGACCTGTTACTGTCAGGTCTCATTGCAGTGCTCTACCTCCCCATGGGCAGGGGGTGAGCTGAGAAGGGCGTGGGTAGCTGTGGGGGCCAGGCAGGCAGGTGGGGGCCTGGCAGGGGCCTGCCGTCCGGGTCAGTGTGTGCGTCCCTGCAGCTCCCCACTCTCCCAGTCGAAGCTGCTGGGTCTGTTCTGGCTCCGGGGCCGGAGGAGCGGAAGGGAAGTGCCAGTGGCCGTGCGGAAAGGGGCAGGAATTGTGAAAACAAGCCGGCACCCGGGAATGGCCTTGATCGCTCCTGCCCCTGACTAACAACCAGGGGTCACGAGGGAGCCTCCCTGGGGCAGGTCAGCCCAGCGCTGCCTCCCGGGGGTTTCATGCCCCTTCCTGTGGAGCAGCCGGAGGCGGCTGCACACAGATCCTGGCAGGGCGGTGAGCTGAGCGCTGCTGGCCATCGCTCCGGCGGGGATTGCGCTGCCGCCCGGCTCGTGGGCGGTTCGATGCCCCGTGTGGCGACACATGCAGGAAGAGAAGGGGATTGCTGTCGTCTGCCGGCCCGCGCGGGGAGGAGACGCACTGACATGCAGCTGGTTTATAGAGGCCGTGAGTGAAGGCGGCTCGGATCGGCGAGTGATTCCGCATGGGGCGTAATGCTGAGCTCTGCTCGGGGGCGGGGACTCAGGCCAGGTCTGCGCTAGGGACGTGGGCAGGCGTGTGCGGTGTTACACCGACGGCAGCCAGCGCCCGGGCAGCAGGGGAACATCTGCTGTCCACACAGCTGCCGCCACCGGCGGAGGTGGATGAACCGTGCCGACGGGGCAGCTCTCCCCGCCATGCAGGAGCATCTGCCCTTGGGCGCTGCAGCTGCACCAGGGCAGCGGTTTCTGTGCAGACCTGCCCTCAGCAAACCCAAGGCCCTGGCCAGCCTGGCCGTTTCTGTGACCCCCAGTGGCTGATGCGGAAGATGGGGTGACCTGGGGCAGGGCATTGTTCACGGGGAGTGATGGGGAGCAGTGGGCAGAGGCGGGCACGTGCGGCCAGGGGGAGCAGGCAGATCCCCTGCAGCACTGAGTCCATGCAAAGCCTGGGCCCTGGCGAGGCCAGGAGCGGCAGGGGAGGCTGGCCTGGAGCGGCAGGGGAGGCTGGCCTGGAGCGGCAGGGGAGGCTGGCCAGGAGCGGCAGGGGAGGCTGGCCTGGAGCGGCAGGGGAGGCTGGCCAGGAGCGGCAGGGGAGGCTGGCCTGGAGCGGCAGGGGAGGCTGGCCTAGAGGGGCAGTGTCGCTGCGTCTGGCAGGAGCACTCAGACACAAAGGGGCCCCGAGGAGCTGGCCAGGGCAGGTGATGCGAACACTGCAGGTGGCGGGGAATGACCTGGGATTGCGGCATCTAAACTGTCAGGGAGGAGCTCAGCGTCCAGCCCCCCACCACCCTCACCCCCCGGAGGTTTGCTCAGCTGCTTCCTGAACCAGCCCAGGCTCTGAAGCCTTTCTCCATCCTGGGCGTTCCCAGCAGCTCCCGCTCTGCAGCAGTTAAACTATCTCCGCTGCTGGCCACGGGCTGCCTCGCAGCAGGCAGCGTATTCCCATGGGTGGGGCCCTGCTTTGGGGCTCAGGACTCCTGGGTTCTATTTCTGGATGAGTCACTGCCTCCTTCTGTGCCTCAGTTTCCCCTCCCACCCTTTGTCTACTGGGACTGAGAGCGTTTTGGCACAGGGACTGACTCTCATTCTCCCTCAATGCAGCGCCTGGCACGGCGGGGCCCTGACCGCGGTTGTGATGTCCGTGTCCCCATAGGCCATCTCGGGGGACTGGACACGTGATTCCCGTTGCTGTCGGGGGAGCTGGGTGTACAACAGCTCTGTGCTGAGATGCAGGGTCTCAGACCTTGGCCGTATGGGTGGAGTGCCTGGCCGTTAGTCTGCACCCTGCAGGCTGGAGTCCCCCTCGCGTCCGCCGGTCTGTCCAGCCGCCCTCCTCTGGCTGTGAATATTGACTCTCACGGGTGGCAATTCATTCTCAGGGCTGCTCGCTGCCTGCAGAGCCCTGCCTGGGTTTTTCCACTCGCAGAGGGACGCTCTGATGTGATTTCGGAGTCTGACTCATTCTCACCTCCTGCGCTAAGCACTGCTCAGCTGCAGACGTCCGGACCGAGCTCCCTGGCGGCTTCGTTCCCAGCAGTCCAGGCCACTGGATTATCTCCCTTGTAAAAGGCTATTTTCATGTGATTTCAGATAAGGCTTCTTGTGCGTCCAGACACATCCACACCCACGCACCTGGTCCCATTGCATTGTCCCCTCGCTGCACACTTGCACGTCCACGGCACTGCCCTCCCCCAGCCTACCCCTGAGGCTGGATCCTGGCAGCTCGGCTCATTCCAGGCCCTTTTTTTTCCACACTCTCCGTCCAGCGGCCATCATAAAAAATGCAGCAGCAATTACTGTGCTGGCTTTGAAGGGCTCGGCGAGGGGTCGCTCTGCGCAGCCAGCCTTCCCCAGGACGGAGCGTGGGCCTGTAAAGTGCAGCGAGCCAGGGAGGGCGAAGGAAATGCCAGGGGAAGTATAGAGGCCAGGTGCAGCCAGCCCCTGCGTCGTGTCTCAGCGCCGGCGTCGGGCGGCTGAAACCATGGCAGTGTGTGGGGAGGGGATTTGCACGAAGCCGTGCGTGCGGCAGCATCTGGATTCAGAGCACTGTGGACTAGTTAGCCAATGGCTCTGGGGCCCTCACCCCATGCGAACGCCACCGTCTCCTGGTTTTACGCTGCAGCAAGCGGGAGGTGGGCAGGCCCTCGCGTGCATTGATTCGACGGACGCTGGGAGCTCCGTGTCTGGCTGCACAGCGCTGGGCGTGGGTCCTGTGCTGGAGGGGTCAGTCCTCCCTGCCATGCCAACAGCTCTAGCCAGGCCCGGGACTCGTCACCCTAGCGCAGAGCGTGTAGCCAGGCCCCGAAGGCAGGTTCTCCGGCGCCTTAGACCAGCACAGCATGGGTGCAGCTCGCTGCCATTCCAATCTGGATCGCGCTCGGCACGGGTGTAAACGGGGAGGGGCAGCAAACCCCTCGGCCGGCCCCGCAGTCTCAAGTGACAGACTCGTCTGTGTGACGACGGAGCAGGTGCTGCTCCCAGGGCGAGGAGGTGCGTCATTTCCAGCCCGGTGGATGCCCCTGTGCTCGCTGCGGTCGACCTGAGTGCTAAACACAGCCGTGTGGTGCCGGTGGTGCCGGCAGCAGCACAGGCTGGTCTCCGGGTCTCCGGCGAGGCTGTTTGTGGGTAGCCAGCCTGGCCTGCCGCCCACACAGCGCTGGCTGCGCTGCTGTTTTTAGCTCTCCAGCGTGATCAGAACTAGTGTCCGTAGGTCGCTCTGAGCTGGAAGTTACACAGCTCTGGCTGCCGGGAGTGGGGTGAATCTGGAGCCCCCCCCGAGGTCAGTGGAAATACAGGTGCAAGTGAGCTGCGGATGGTGCTGGTGCATTCACCACGTCCTGCAGTAACGCTGCAGGGGCTAATTCCTCTCGTTAAAACCCGGCCGGGTCCTTTCTGTGCTCGAGCCTCGTCTTCCAGCCGCTGATTCTGGTCTGTCTTTGTCTGCTCTGGGAAATCTCCTCTAGCCTGGGCCAAGTCGCCCCATAACTGGCTCTTTGTCTCTCGCTGTGAGCTGCCTCCCAGCCCTTGGCTGACTCTGGGGTTGGTGTTTGCTGTTCGCCAGCCCCGGGCTGTGCGAGGTGCTGAGTGTCGTCGATTGTAAGGCTAGAAGCGGGACTGACGGTCTCCTGGGCAGCCCTCCGGCCTCACGCAGGACGTGGCATTTCTGCTCCCAGCCCAGACCTCGGGATCAAGCTAGTGTGCCTGGGCCCTAGCAGGGACTCAGCCTCCTTGTGACCTTGGACGAGCCCTTCTCCGCTGGGAACCGAGCCAGCCGCACAGAGTAACTCGCTCCCATTCACAGACCGCGTGGAAGTGCTAAGCACTGTAATTACTATTAATCTCTAACCCCGGGACAGAGCCTGCCTCTGGCATGTTAATGAGCCCTTAACGAGGGTGCCCGAGCTCTGCCACCACCCTCATGCCTGCAGTAAACAGTGCATGGCCTCCCGATCATCATGAGCAGAAGAAGAGCGGGGCTGGCATCCGTCTGCCGGCAGCACCGGGCTCTGGCTTGCGGGATTTGCCTTCCTATGAGCCACCAAGGGAGGCTGGGGACTGCAGGGCAGGAGTTGGCCATGGGGGGAGAGGGGGGGGGACTTGAGGCCGTGGGAGCCCCTCTCTCTGTGCCAAGTGCGATGTTCCCCCTGGGCAGAGGCCCTGTGGGCACGCCGGGCACCACTTAAATCACACTCAGCCCTGAGGAGACGTCAGCGGCTCCTGCAGCTGCAGGGCACCCAGGCCAAGTCCTGATCCTGCCCGCTCGGGGTCGTGTGAGGCCACGGGGCCAGAGCTGCCCAGCAGTTCGGCGCGGGCGGGGGCTGGGCACTTGCCTTGGGCCATAATACTCCTCGTTCACACGCATCGCCGTGCGCTGGAGCTTTAACCGAAACGCAACCAACACGAGCCTGGCTTCAAACCGCTGACACGTGTCCACACGGCATTCTGCAGCAGCTCAGAACCACGCCAGGGTGAGCCTGGGGCAGCCTGCTCACGCGGCCGAGCGCTGCGCCTGGGAACGTGCCAGGCAGGGCTGCGTGCAGCACCCGCTGGGCACAGTGGGGCCGGGCACAGCCTGTAGGGCCAGGCTGGAGGCCGGTAAGAGGCAGTCCAAGCCTGTGGGCCTGGACTTGGGCCGGGAAGCAGAGGTGGCCGGGGGTGGAGGGAGGTGGCTGTGTGTGGGATGGGGGGTGATGCATGCATTGCACAGGGTAGGGAGGAGGGGGATCTGGGCGCTGTCAAGAGGTTTAGTTTTTTCCCCTGCGCTGATTCCTGTGGACGTGTTGACAGGAGCTGAAGGACAAAATGACCGAGCTGCTGCCTCTCAGCCCCGTCCTGGATCAATACAAAGCGGACACGAAAATGATCATCCAGCTGAAGGAGGAGGTGAGGAACCTCTCTGGGAGCTTGCTGGCAATCCAGGAGGAGATGGGCGCGTATGACTATGAGGAGCTGCAGCAGAGGGTGCTGGTCCTGGAGGCGCGGTTACATGCCTGTATGCAGAAACTGGGTATGGAACGCTGCCGCCGTCGCTTCCCTTCGCTTTTCTCCTTCACACATGCCTGTGACAGCACCCAAGGCCCCCCTCTGCTTTACCCCCACCCCTGTGCAAGGGGCCGACCCCCCAGAGCCCCGCACACGCTGAGTGCCACTGAGTCACGGCCCAGTAGGGAGGGGTCCAGGGTGTGGCACGGATGTGCCTGTTTCACATCCGTTGGATGCTGCCTTCGCTTGCTGAGTGAGCGCAGGGTCCCTGCAATGCTCCGGCTAATCCCAGCCCACTCCCAGCATTGTTCCTACAGAGAGGGAAGCAGGTCCCAGTGGTTAGAGCAGGGGGCTGGCAGCCAGGACTCCTGGGTTCTCTCCCCAGCTGTGGGAGGGAAGCAGGGGCTGGGGGTTAGAGCAGGTGGAGGTGCCGTCCGCTGCTGAGGAAGGCGATGCATGTTTCTGAGCCTGGCTCCAGGCCCAGCCCCAATGATCCGTGTCTGGGGACGCCCAGTGTCGTCTCTCATGTTCAGATGCTGGTGCCGGACTAGGCGGGTTCTGGGAATGCCCGTGGGCTCCGCGTCAGAGGGCACCAGGAGGGCCAGGTCGGGCAGCTCCCAATGCAAAGCGCCTGGGCCCTTGTTACCCTCGTGTCGTCTTTATTCCGGGTGAGCTGACAGTTAATTCACTCCCACGTGCTTCCCTTGGCTGGCGCCTGGCTCAGCCCTAGTCACGCTCCTGGTGCAGACGTCCTGCCACGCTGGGGTGGCAGGCTGGGCAGGCTTGTCACTTCGCACTGGAGAGAGGGCAGTGCTAGGGGGCTAATGCCAGGCAGCCAGGTTAGACACTGCAGAGGGAGCGTGGAAACACCAGCCCGGAGCAGATCGGGGCCCATCCAGCCCCGTGTCCCGTCTCTGATAGCGGTCGCACCAGTGGCCTCCAAAGAAGTTGCATGGAAGCCCTGCAGGAGGCAGCGACAGGATAACCTGCCCTCAGAGCAATTCCCGCCTGACCCCCGGTAGTATGCCCCACAGCAGGAGGATTTCTAGCCCTTCCAGAATGCCTGCTTGGTTAGTGGGTGTTCTCTCCAGCCCTTCTGTGAACCTTGCTGAACTCTGTGTCAGCAACACCTTGTGGCAGAGAGTTCCACTGGCTAACAGAAAATGTGTTTCCTTCGTATTACCTTTGAACTTGCCACCTTCCCATTTCACTGACCATCCCTTCGCTAAGAGATCGGAGAACCGAGGATCCAGCTGGGCCTGAGATCGGAAGACGACTCTCTTGCACAGGGTCGGCCCAAGCTGAAAGCAGCCCAGGGTTTATTCTTACACTGTTATTTGCATCCTCGTTACAGCAGCACTGAGCGGCCCACCATGCTAGGCACAGCGCCGGGCTGTCCCTTCCCCAAAGGGCTTATACAGGCTGAGTCTTCACCGGGCACGGGACAGAGGCAGAGAGCGGAAAGGATTGGCTCAAGGCCCAGGTCTGCTGCCTCCCCCCACCCCCAGGGGAAGCGTACATTCCCTGCCCCCAAAGCGCTTTCCCTGAGCTGGACCAGCCTGAGATGAGACCCGGGAGGAGAGGGCAGGAGAGGGGTGGGGGAGGATCGTTCAGGGAGGGGCCTGCAATCTGCCTTTCTCTGCTGCAGCAGGGGTTGCCCTTGCAGGTAGCTCATCTCCCTTCCCCTGTGCTCAGGCGGCGTGGGGCCTGCCTGGCTTTCCCTGCCCTGCTTGGTTCTTTGCTTGCCCCGCTGCGGGCTGGGAATAGCTGCTCTTTGCTCTTTGCCTGTGTCTCGTTCTCCAGGGCCCAGCCGACGGGCTTTGCTGCTCCGAGCTGCACATCCAAATCAATCAGTAGCAGAGGTTTGCAGCTGGGTTGGTTCTGCCCTGGGATGGGCACCTGCATGCTCGGGTGCAGCACGGGGGCTGTTGTTCAGAGACAAAGGCAGTTTATCTGGAGGCTTCCGCCAGCTCTTTGGGCCACAGCTGGCCCAGGTCTCTGCTCCGGGAGCTCCCTGCTACCCAGCACTTGTCTGTGAGCAGACAGCAGATGCCAGCAGCTGTTCCAGCGCACCCAGGCATCCACTTGGCTTGTTCATGGCTCTGCTGGTCCCTTTCAAGTGCTGGTGCTTAGATCCTGGGGCCTGCTTCCCCGGCACCAGTGCAGAGCAAGGGCAAAACACTTCTGAAGGAGAACGGGATTGTTTTGTGCCCGCTGTGCGCTGGGGTAAAGGGCTGCCCCAGTGCAGAGCCGGGGGAATCGGACCCTTTTCCCTTAAAACTTCCCAGCGCCTCTTCCCCAGCTTCTCCCAGGCTGAGCGTCCGTCAGCAGGAGTGCTGGGTACCCGGCCACATGTGTGACGAGCCGCTGTGGTGCAGTGGGCAGGGAATGGGGAGAGCTGCGGTGACACTTCCTCTCCCCACCTGCTTAGCCTGTGAAGTCTGCGGGGCAGGGGCTGTCTCGCTCTCCGGTCATGCAGCACCTGGTGCAATGGACCCAGTCGTGGTTGGGTCTGTGCAGCGCCTGGCACAGTTGCTGCCCTGATCTCGGTCCCGGTCCGTGCAGCGCCTGGCACAGTGGGGCTCCAGTCTCTGCTGTACTGGTGTAATAACAGCGTAGGCAGGGCTCAGCCGCTTTCCCCACCAGACCTGCTGTGCCTGGGCCCTGGCACTGCAGAGGGGACCGGAGGGTGGAGAGAGTGTCTGGAATGAAGCCTAGTGCCCGCCAGGCAGCCCAGTCGGCGGCAGCCTGCTGCCCTGGGCCCCAGCAACATGAGCAGGTTATAGATGGGGACTGGGGGGGCTTTCTGCTCCCCCCGCCCAGCCTCTCTCGCCCCTGCCTCCTCCTGGAATCCCGTAGAAGATGCATCCTCCCCCCTGCTCATTTGGATTTCCACCCACCCTGCCGAGCCAGCCACGACCGCAGCAGAATCAGCTCAGGCTGGGTGAGTGATCTCTGCTCTGCCGGCCCCCGCCTCCCCCGGGCAGCGCTCTGAGCCTGCTTGCGGGAGCTGGCAAGGCTGGGCACTTCCAGAGCAGGGACAGTCTGAGGCCCCCCAGCTCTGGCAGAGAGTGGGGAGGGATATGGCGACGGAACAGCTACGCTCTCCGCGCTCTGACCCCTCGGGTCCCGAAGCCGCTTGTTCTGGACCAGAGGAGCAAGCGCTCTGCAGAAGATCCCTCCGCTCCCCATGCATGCGTTCACCGCCATGTGATATGGACACGCTCTGTCCTGGGGACGGGGCTGAGACCCACCCCGGCCATGGCACATGGGAACACGGCCAGTGTTGCAGTGGGTCAGACCCGAGGCCCATGTAGCACAGTAGGGCCCAGCACCACATGCTGCAGAAGAAAGGGTAAGTGGGGTAAACTGCCCCCCCCCCCCCCACGTCACAGCCAGCCTGGGCAGGAGCCGAGCTGCTCGCTCGCTCGCTGATCAATTCTGAGAGGACAGAATCGAGCCTGTTTGTGAGGTGCCTTGTCCCCCAAGCGCCGTCCTGCCCCCGTGTCCCCGGGAGCTCTGCCCGTCTCGGCGCAGTGCTGTTGCCTGGGCCGGCTGTAAGCAGGTCAGCACCAAAGCCTGTTACTGCCGTGGGAACGTTGGCTCCCAGCGTGTGGCTTTGCATCGTCCCAGAGCTTCCCAGGCATTCAGACTGCCTCTTCAGCAGATCATCTGAGCACCCCACATGTGCTGTCCTCACCCCGCCCCCCCTTGTGGGGCAGGGCAGGGCGGGGCTGTTATCCCCATTGTACAGATGGGAATTGAGGCTCAGAGAGGCTAAGGGACTTGCCCAAGGTCACCCAGTCCTAGGGGAAGATCCTGACCATTGCGTCCTTTCCTCTCAGCCCCGACCTTGCCAGTCCCTCATGGGGTGAGGTGTCAGACCTGTGCACAGGTGACACCAGGCTCCAGGCATTGTGTCATGTGGGGTTTTCAGTGCCTTTCTTCGGTTTTCTCACCCTCGCCTGCGTTCGCTGGCGGTTGCCTGGCTTGTCCCTGCCGCGTCAGAGCGAGCAGCACTTGTTGAACAGCCTGGGCTGCTCTCTCTGCCTGCCGTTTTAGGATTTGATTTTTACCAGGCAGAATAAAATCTGAGCTCCCGCTCGCTGGGTTAGTGACAATGGAGGGGGGACCTGACTTGTAATTACACCTGTGTGAATCCGGAGTATCACCATTGGTGTCGGGGGTTACTCCAGATCTACACTGGATTAACTTAGATCAGGATCGGGGCCAGAATTAATCCAGTGCAAAGACCCAGGAAGGTCACTGCTTTTACGGCCAGGAATCCCAGAGGTCAGCATCGAATCTGTGATATCGAGGAGCTGGTTTCTGCCGCATCCAGGCCTCGGTAACCCATGGTAACCCCTCCACCCCTCGATGGTCCAGGGGCTCCATTAATTGACAGCCGCTGGAGCCTGGGGCAGGGGCTGGGGGCCGACTCGAGCCAGTTACTGTCTAACTCGGTGCCGGATTCGGGGTCCTCACAAAGCCGCAGACCTGCCTTTCCTCCTGCCGTCGCTCCGCTTTCACGGACATGGGGTTCAAGCGAGGCAGTTAAATGGGTGCAGACGCCTGTGATGATGCTCTCAACCCGGTAGCCCAGCTTTGTAGAGCCAGCTGGCGCGGCGGTGAGGCATGGCGCTCGGACAAAGCCTGGTGAGCCAGCTCCGGTCGGAGGAAGCATGCCCACCCGGGGCTGGTGTCAGAGCACGCTGTTAGCCTGGCCGTGTAGCTGGACGCTGCTGCTGTCATGGGTGGAACGAACATTCCCCCCACACCCCACGGTTCTTTACTGCCAGCAACGAAAGCACAGATCCCAGCCCAACGGAGCAGAGCCAGGAGCCTGGGAACAGTGGGGGCGTTAACAGGCTCCCTGTTGGAAGGGACATTTTCAAAGCAATGCACAGACGGGCAGGAGGCTGCTGGGAGGGTGGGGGTCTCTGTCACTGCAATCCTAGCTCCGCTCTGCCCGCCGTTGAGCCCTGCACCCTGCCTGCCTGTCCCTGCATGGCAGGTTTCTCTCCTCTAACCGCTTTCTCCATTCTGCCGCAGGCTGCGGGAAGCTCACGGGGGTCAGTAACCCCATCACCATCCGGGCGTCGGGGTCCCGGTTCGGGTCCTGGATGACTGACACCATGGCTCCCAGCGCTGACAGCAGGGTGAGTGCTGAGGGCTTGCGCCGGGCTGGGAATGTCAGGGTGGGGCCAGGAGGACTCCGGGGGGCTCCGCTCCCCTTGGCTTTGGCTTGCATCGCTCTCCAGAGCCTCCCAGGGCTTCCTCTGCAGCTACAGGCCCAGCTTCCCGTGTCTTTTTGGGTGCACAATGTGGAGACACCTGAAAGGGGCTGAACTCTTGCTCAGCACCCCAGACCGGACCAGCTTTCTCAGCTCCCAGCAGCTCCTGCCATGAGCCTGAAGGCAGGACTTCCCAAGAGCTCAGCACCCACTGCAGATCCGCCAGGCTGGCCTCTTACTCCGGTGCTGGCCCGGACCCTGGGTGCAGAGCGCTGCTGAAAATTCCAGCCCCCCTCTGTGGAGTCCGGACAGTGGGAAACATGCAGCCAGTACAAAATGCCTGTAACTCCTGCGAGGAGCTGGAGCCAGGCGGGTGGGGGTGGCTTAGCCAGATCCCCTCCAGCTGCGAAATCAGTCACACCCGGTACTTGGGGCACGGGTCTGCTTTAGTTCTTAAAAATGTCTCAAGCATTTGGTCTGCAGAAAAAGCAAAACGCTGTTTAATTTGGACTGAAACCCTGGAAAACATCCACCGAGTCCAGCTTCTCGGCGCCGCGAGCCCAGCAGAGCGAGGGCGAGGCGATGGCTAGTGTAACGAAATCAGGATAACGGGGGTGGGGGGGCCAGCACCTTTGTGCAGACGGGCACCCTGGCTCTTCTGACACAAGGCTTCATGCTGGAAGGGAACCATGGGGAGCAAAAGCCGAGGCTCCTGTTTCTAATTCCACATCTTCCTGTTGCACTTCCAGCAAACGGTGCCTGGGGCCGTGGCTCCGTGCAGCTGCCAACGCCCCCTAGGAACGCGTCACACACACAATCCCTCTGTAGCTGGAGTGTGAGCCCAGTGCCTGGCATAGTCGCTTGTCCTCAGCCAGCGTCACCTGGCGTAACTCCACGGGCTGCAGGCGAAGAGCTGGAAACGCCCTGCAGCAGGTCTCAGGCGTTGGGATAAAGCATGCGAGGAAGGGGGTGGGTGCAGGGAACCTCGTTGCCTGGCACCAGGCGATGGTGCATTGAAGCCTAGAGAGGTCCTGGGCCTTGTCTGCATGGAAACTGGAACCAGACTAATGCCAGTGGCTGCAGCTCACACCTTGAGTTATTTCACTGCAGGCTCACGTGTGGACACGGGCAGTTTGGAATCGGGGGCTCCTATTTCTCTGCAGAAAGTCAGGCGATTAAGTTCTGTTAACCCAGGAGAAGAGGGCCAGATGGTCCCGGCTGGTCCACACAGGCCTGCAGCTAACGGCTTGTGAAAGCAGCCAGAGCCGGTCCGGTTTTAACAGGCTGACCCTGCCCTAGAGCGGGCTGCAGCCAGGCTGGGGATGCTAGGGGCTGTGCAGCGTACACGGGGGTTCGCTTTGTATCGTGTGTCTGGTGGTGATGGAACCTGCCTTGGACGTAGGATTGAGGGGTGGAGAAGTTACCCGGGCAGGGGGCTCTGTGCATTTCCCAGCATGTTCTGTGCCGGTGCTGATGGGCCACGGCTGTGGGTCTGCACCCCATTCCATGCAACTGCTTCCCTGCCCTGGCCCCTCCAGTCAGTCAGCTCTGGCGCTGCCCTGGAGGGCCCCCGCCCAGGCTGTTTGTATAGAGAGCAGCACGCCAGCCCTGCACGTCTGCCACGCACAGCCCAGCCCTGCGCTCAGCGCAGAGCAACGGCAGCACCACGGCAGCTGGAGAACTGTGCCCAGCCAAGCCCTCCAGACTCAAGTCGGGGCGCATCCTGGCCGGAGCGGATGCTGCGGAGCCCCCCCCCCCTTGGCTCTCAATATGATGCAGCCACCGGGATCGGTGCCTGTGTTCTCTTGCTGCCTGCAGACTTTTAGTATTGGCGCTTAGAGCACCCGGGCTAGGGGGTCCGCAGTGACACACCTCCCGAGGCCGTAAGCTTTCGAAGGGGGGGACTGAACCTGTTGCTTAAAGAAGCGAAGCTGGGAGCCCGGACTCCTGGGTTCTATTCCTACAGGTAGGAAGGAAGGGAGGGAGGCAGCCAGGATTCCCAGACTCTGGCCCTGACTCTGGGAGAGGTGCCTGGGTTTAGAGCAGGGACCTGGGCATTTAGAGTCGCTGGTTCTGTTCCCAGCACGTGGGCAAGTCACATTTCTCAGGTCGCCGGATAATCATCCTGCCTTTGTTTCTTTTTCCTGTGTAGACTGAGCTCTTCGGGGCAGGGACCGTCTCTCGCTCTGTGTCTGCAGAGCCCGGCCCCACAGGGCCCCCATGCTGGTGACATTACAGGCGTAGCCCCACACAGCTGAGTGCAGTCAGGCCCGCTCGGCTGGCAACAAATGGAGATGCCAGCGACGCTGCTGATAATTAGAATTAATGAAGGCAGAGAGACGGCCAGGACGCCAGGGTTCTCGCTGGAGCTCCCTGTGAGGTCGGCCGGGGCCGAGCGCCTGAATTAACAAGGGCTCAGGCTGGCTGGGAGAGCTGCAAATGGCACATGTTTATTTATGGCTGGGGTGAGAGGCAGGGGCTGATGGATGGTGTCGCGCTCGCTGCTGGGAGGAATTGGATTTGTAAAACATGACAGGCGAAGGAGCCGCTGATTCAGGAACCAGCCTTTATTTATTGCCGGGTTTGCGCTTTCAGGCCAGGCTGGGCAGAGCCCCTGGGTGTTGGAGAGGCACAAATCAGCCCCCAAGCCCCAGTGACTCTCCGCAGTGGGAATGGGGTGTCCGTTGTGCCTGGACTCCTCTGCCCTGAGACTAGGGAGCAGATCGGCTCTGGCCCTGGGGCAGTGGCGCTGGGGGCGAGAGGCGTTTCCAGCCACGGCGTAGGAATGTGCTGGGATCGGGGGAGCGAGCTCCCAGGGCGTCAGTCGCTGCTGCCCGGTGCCGCGTGTCTCCAGTCCTGCCGAGCTGGGCGGCTCACATGGTCACTGGCGCACACGGCTGCGTGGGGCCGGGCGGTGATGGGTTGGGCCCCTGGGGCCAGCTGCTCGACTGGCACAAATGGGCGTAGCCCCAGTAATGTTACACCCCTCCCCTCCCCGAGACAGGCATGGAATAACGCCAGAGACCCAGCCAGCACCAGGCCCTGCCCGCCCCACCGCCCCCAGACCAGCCTGCAGGGACTCGGCTGCTCCCCGGTCCGCGTTGGGTTTGTTTCGCTCTGTCTTGCTGCTGAGAGCCCGGGACGCTGGGCAGAGACGCACCCAGCAGAGCATCCACTTCACGGCTGCAGCAGCATGTGGCAGGGGCATCTCGCTCAGCTGGGGGGGGGCGGGGACTGGGGGGCCCAGGCCTCATGCTTGCCCCACATGGGGGAGAGGGGCTGGGAGGGCCCAGGCCTCCTCCTGGACCCCTAAAGATGGGTGAGGGTTGCGGGGGTCAGGTCTCGTGCTGGCCCCACATGGGGGCAAAGGGCTGGGGGGTCAAGTCTCGTGCTGGACCCCTATTGGTGGGCGAAGGCGTGGGGGGGCCCGGGCCTCATGCTGGGTCCGGCTCCGGGGTGAGGGTTGGGGGGGTCCAGGCCTCGCGCCGGGCCCCACCCGGGGGTGAATCCGTGCCTGCTGCCGCCCCCCAACCGCCCAGCTCTTCTCGCCCGCCAGGTCTGGTACATGGACGGTTACTACAAGGGGCGCCGCGTGCTGGAGTTCCGCACCCTGAACGACTTCATCACGGGCCAGAACTTCGTGCAGCACCTGCTGCCGCACCCCTGGGCCGGGACGGGCCACGTGGTCTTCAACGGCTCCCTGTACTACAACAAGTACCAGAGCAACATCGCGGTGCAGTACCACTTCCGCTCCCGCAGCGTGCTGGTGCAGCGCAGCCTGAACGGCGCCGGCTACAACAACACCTTCCCCTACTCCTGGGGCGGCTTCTCCGACATCGACTTCATGGTGGACGAGAACGGGCTGTGGGCCGTCTACACCACCAACCAGAACGCCGGCAACATTGTGCTGAGCAAGCTGGACCCGCAGACGCTGGAGATCCTGCGCACCTGGGACACCGGCTACCCCAAGCGCAGCGCGGGAGAATCCTTCATGATCTGCGGCACCCTCTACGTCACAAGCTCCCACCTGGCCGGGGCCAAGATCTACTTTGCCTACTACACGAACACTTCCAGCTACGAGTACACAGACATCCCCTTCCACAACCAGTACTCCCACATCTCCATGCTGGACTACAACCCCAGGGAGCGGGTGCTCTACACCTGGAACAATGGCCACCAGGTCGTGTACAACGTCACGCTCTTCCACGTCATCAAGACGGCCGGCGAGCTGTAAACGTGCGGCCGGGCCCCGCTCTTTTCTCTCTGGCTTTTTGTACACGTTGGGATCGACCAAGCGGTTCTTGATTGCTTTCTTCTCTCTCCCTGTGGTTCAAACGACGCATGGATCTCATCTGCTTTCCTTGGAGGCAAGTTCAGTTTTATTTATCCTATTATTATTTTTGGTGGCAAATAAAAACGATCTTTGACAGTTGATGGAGCTTGTGCTTTTTCTTTCCAATTCTGGATGTGGCTCTTCACTTCCGGGCAGGGGACTCGTGGCTCTTACCCCGGGGGAGTTAAGCCCTGTAACTACAGAAACCCATGAGAGTTGCACACAGAACAATGGCAAGCGTCTCAAAGCACGTTCTACACAGTGCATCTAACCAAAGGGGGATGAAGGTAAACTCTGTATATTCTGTGCAAGCTTCACAGCTCAAGTTATACACGGCAGTTACAGCCATTGCAAATGTTAGGTCGAGCACAGACACGTTCAACTCGAGCAATGCTCCAGGGTCTCCCCTGCACCGCGGGGGAATGAGCCGTGGCATGGAATGGCTGGCCTGGTGGCTGCGGGGATGGGGAAAGCTGTCTGGAGGGCAAATGAAGCCCAGACAGAGGAAATCTCACTGAAACCCTGGCATGATTCAGAGCAAGAGAAGCCCAGAGAAGAAGAGGGGAGTGGTGTACAGGGGTTAGAGCAGAGGAGGCTGGAAGATAGGGTCTAGCAGGGGGTGGGAGTCACTGGTGCAGCAGAGCAGCATCTGGCCCGTCAGCACAAACGTGTCGAGCCATGGGCTGTGTCTGCACTGCATATGCTACAGCAGCTGCCCTGCTCCCGCGCTCACTGCGCGGATGGACGGGCGTTTCCTGGGAGGTCAGTGGACGAATGCGTCCGTCAGCCCAGCTATCTGCACCGGGACTGAAGGCAGCGTCATGCCAGTGCACAGGGCGGGAATGTTTCACCGCGCCGAGCAATACAGTTAAGCTGACGTAACGTTGCGTGGAGCACAGCTCAGAGTCTCCATCGCCTGGACGCTGGTGCAGAGCGTGGGCGTGAGCTGCTGCCATTCTGGTTTCATTGCCTCTGGCACCCTCCGAGGGGGTGCAAGCGCCTGCACCAGTCCCAGGGAGCTGGGCTGCTGGAGTGCAACGGTGCCTGGTGGAATCACTGCAGCCCTGCACCCTCCCTGGGCTGAGCCAGGGGCTCCCGGCACTGCAGGCGCGATGCAAGCCGCACGCCTCAAACTGCTCCCACAGCAGCAGACAAAGCTGCCAGGTGACTGGGGTGGCCAATGTGGAGTAAGAGCCAGGGTCTCCTCCCTGGCCAGGCCTTGTCTGTGCTGAGTGGGAGCCCCAGGAAGGGGCAGTGGCGCAGGCTCCGGCTCCCAGTGGAGGGGAGTTTCTCTGCATTCGCAGCTTTTTCTCCAGCTGTGCCGGCTCAACTCCTGCTCCAGGCACCTGAATGTGAGAGCAGAGGCTCACCTAGCCTGGCCCATTGCCCGTCTGAGCGATACCCTGGCCCAGACGGTTGATGCCCCAGGCTGTAACAGGTGGCGCTGAGGGATTCTGTGTGGCGGTGAGGAGCCCTGAGCTCCTTCCCTGGGGCTCTGGGAGGGATGCTGCTCGGGCGTCATTAGTGCAGTCGTGCCGGGGGGGGCACGCTGCAGCGCTGTTGTGCTTGGTGCTGTACGCACATGCAGGGAAAAGACACTCATCCAGCAGAGAACAGAACCGAAGCCTCCTGGCTCCCAGGCCAGTGTTCCAGGCACTCAGCCACACGGCCCATCTGCTGGCCAGAGCTGCCCTGGGCCGGCTGCTCCACTGCGATTGGCACTGGTGAGGTAACATTCAGCCAGCGCCTGGAAGCGCCTGCTCTTCTGGACTCTGCACACGGCTCCTGCCCACGCTCCGCACTCGGCCCTTTGCTGGAGGGAGTGTTTTGCATTGAGAGCTCACTGCAGTGGGTGGGTTCCCGTGCATGGAGCGCCCCCCAGCAGCGCAGCCTGCCCCTCCCATTGATCGAGCAGCTCAGCTTGTGTCGATACAGCTCACATGCTCCCAGCCGCATGCCGTCTGCAGCAGCAGCTGTCCCCTCCCCAGGCCGGGGCCGTGCTCGGCGCGGACGCCCTGCTGTCGAAAGGCTGAGCTGAAAAGGGACGCGCGCCAAGGCACGAAAAAGGGCCTCGCCGAGTTGGCAGCCGAACGTGCCAGCTGTTCCTTGTTCCGCCCGGGCGGGAGCCTGGGGCTGCTCCGCACCAGCTCACAGGAACCGTGGTCTTAACCCTGCGCTTTGTGCAGGCCAGCCCTGGCGGCACGCACAGGCGCTGGGAGCACGGCTCCGGCCTGCGGGACCTGTCTGGCCTTAAGGCCTGTAAAGGAGGAAATGTCCGCAGTGAGCTGGGGCAGGGTCAGACAAATGCTCTGGGGCTGGGTTCCGGGCTGCACCACGGTAATCCTGCGATGGCTGCGGTGCTGTCTGCGGAGCTGGCCCAGCGAGTTCATGCTGGGCTGTGTGCTGCAGGCGCCTAGAGGCCCAGCCCTGCCACACTAGGTGTGGTACAAGTACGCGGCGCCAGGCGCAGTGAGCGGCTCGAGTCTGTTGGCACCTGCAGGCGCCTAGAGGCCCAGCCCTGCCACACTAGGTGTGGTACAAGTACACGGCGCCAGGCGCAGTGAGCGGCTCGAGTCTGTTGACACCTGCAGGCCCTGGAGGGGCAGGGCTCTTCTGTGACGGGCGCTGCACCGGCGCAGACACGGGCGCCCCGACCCCCAGGAGGCTGCAGGCTGCGTTGGGCCTGAGGGCTGTGGTTTGTCCCCAGCCATGCACTGATGGTAATTTGTCAGCTGGCCCCCGTCCCACGCACAGGCGCGGCTGGCTCTGCTCACGGCATCGAGGGTTGGGCAGCTGAGAGGCTGCTTCTCTCCCGTGGGGTGAGGCACCAGAGACGTGGCCTCAGTCAGCTCCCTCTGCACGCTTTGCCCAGCGTGGGGACACCCTCGCCACACCCTGGCTGCAGTAATAGGTCACCACCGGAGCTCACCAGCATTGATTACAGAGGGGGGCCCGGAGCCGGGGGAGTGGGGACCCTGGGAGGGAACCTTCCATTTGTTTAACAAGCGCAGCAGTGGCCAGGTTAGCTGCACCGTGCCCCCTCAGGGTCTGGATGAGTGCGCCCATCCCAGCAACAGGCCTGAGGCGTGGGCGCTTGTCGGTGGCCTCCTGCACTTCTCCCACTCTTCAGCCGAGCACCTGGCTCAACGGGGCCCCGAGCTCAGCTGCTGTGTGTCTGGGCAGCGCCCGGCACGAGGGGGCCCCTGTCTCAGCTGTGGCCTACAGGCTCTCCAGTAATAAAACTGACTCCAGCTCAGTTCGGAGCAGACAGCCAGGGCCTGGCCGCTGGCAGACACACGACACTGTTGCAGCTGGCTTGATTGAGTCTAGCAGGTCCCATCTTTCCTCTGCAGCCCTGACAACCTGGCAGTGTGAGCGTGATGTCAAGTGACTGGAGGCTTTTAGCTGCAGCCCCAGGGACATTTTGCTGTGGGCAAATTCACGCCATTCCCGTGGAGGAGCGGGGCACAGTTCTGCGGTTTGCAGAGGCCATTTAAGCTGCTGTTTGCTGGTGGGAGGGGTGTGGGGGGGGGGGGGGTCAGAGAGCAGGGACAGGCAGCCTCTGCCGGAGAAAGGAGAGCCCACGGCCCCCTGGGATAGATCAGACGTGGCCAAATATTCTCCAGGGGTCAGGCAGCAAAGCTCCCAGCGCACGCAAGCGAAGCAGGCTGCAAACAGACTGGCTGGGCTGCGGGGGCCGGACCCTGGCCGCGGACCGGCTCAGACACTCTGAGCTCGCTCACGCGTTCCTGTACAGCAGCAGCCTGGCACTGATGCCAGGCCTGGCCGGGGATGTGCTGGAGTGCGGATAACCCCAGCTCTGGGGGCTTACGTGCCGCCCACTCCTCGGCGCGCAGCCCTCCTCTGACCTGCCTGCCCGGGCACCGCGCAGCGCCGGCGAGGAGTGCTCAGCACAGTGGGTGCACATTTGTGGGGCCTGCAAAGCCGCTGTCACACCTGGCGTGAGCCTGGGGCTGTGCTGAGGGGAGCGGCACGTCGCTCTGAGCCGCACGCGGGCCCCGGGCCCCGGCTCAGCCTCACGGTCTTGCCTGGGTTTGTCGCAGAAGTATTTATTTATTTATTTGTTTATTCTCACTGGGCCGGGCTCCCAAGAGCCACGTCTGCTTCCACACGGCCCCAGGAGGCGGGGGCAGGATACTCACGCCGCAGCATCCTCCCCCGCAGGGCCTGTTTGCTGGTTCCTGGATCCAGCCACCTGCAAGGCCGCCTCCGAGGCTGCTCCCAGACCTGGCAGACGCTGGACAAGAACCGCAGCAGCTCAGCGCTTGAGGGCCGGGGGAACGGGTCCCCAGCTGCTCCAGCACCTTGGCCACAGCAATGGAAATGTGACGCGCAGCCAGCCCGAGGGAGGCGTCTGTGTGCGGATGGCGGGGTAGACGGATTAGCGAGGCAAGCCTGTGTGGACAGGGGTCTGTACGGGGAGGATGGAGGGACAGACAGAGGGGTCTGAATGGGGAGGATGGATGGACAGACAGAAGGGTCTGTACAGGGGAGGATGGATGGACAGACAGAAGGGTCTGTACGGGGAGGATGGATGGACAGAGGGGTCTGTATAGGGAGGATGGATGGACAGACAGAGGGGTCTGTACGGGGAGGATGGAGGGACAGACAGAGGGGTCTGTATGGGGAGGATGGAGGGACAGACAGAGGGGTCTGAATGGGGATAGCTCGGTGGCTGGCTGGACAGACAGAGGGGTCTGTACAGGGAGGATGGAGGGACAGAGGGGTCTGTATAGGGAGGATGGATGGACAGACAGAGGGGTCTGTACAGGGAGGATGGATGGACAGAGGGGTCTGTACAGGGAGGATGGCTGGACAGACAGAGGGGTCTGTACGGGGAGGATGGAGGGACAGACAGAGGGGTCTGAATGGGGATAGCTCGGTGGCTGGCTGGACAGAGGGGCTGTGTGGCTGGGGGATAGAGGCTAGCGTAGCTCACACTGACCTGGGTGAATTTCATAACGACAGACAGATCTGGACACCTCAGGAGACGGGATCCCGCAGGAGTGGCCAGCCGTGCCTCCAGCCTGTTCTCTCCATTATCGCAGTGTGGAGAGGTTCCTGGCTGTGCCATTGGCGTGATGGGGCCCCAAATCCGGCGTGGCCGGGCAGGTAATCTGGGCCCCCTCTTCTGGTTGCCTCCCAGCTCAAACAGTGGTGGGGCTGTGTCCGCTTTCCAGTGTGCTGGGGAGTCTGGGCCCCTCCAACCTGGCGTCTGTGAGTCTCAGCTGCAGCTAGACCCGGAGGCCAGGCTCAGCGGGACACCCCCCCCCGCACCCTAGCTGCCCATCAGACACTGACTCCTCTGCTCCCACATGCAGGTCAGGCTGGTTCCTGGAGCTCAGGCACACGGGATGCCTGGCGCAATTCACTGGATTTATTGTCCTAGGGTCAGCAACGGCGAGGACAGAAGGGCCCATTCTGATTATCTGGTCAGTGTGATCTCCTGGTAACACAGAACCACACCCAGGGATTCCTGGCAAGCCCGGTTAGAGCTCTGCCCATCTAGCCGGCTTGTGCACCCCTCACAGCACTGGGTTTCCAGACACAGAACACAAGCGCTACTTAGCTAGCCCTCCCGCCATCCAGCTGTCTGTCTGACACTGGCCACGCCCATCCAGCTGTCTGTCTGACGCTGGCTACGCCCCTCCAGCTGTCGATCCAGCAAAGCTGCCAGGTCGCTATTCTGACCAAAGGGGCAGTTTGGTCGGTCAAAGGGCTGAGGAGCAGCGCACCTGGTAACTGTGCCAGGCTCTGCCCTACAACGAGGGGGCGGGGGACTAGGTCTCGCGTTGGACCCTCAGCGCAAGGAGGAATTTCACTGAAACGTTGTGGTGAATGTGCTGCACCCTCTGTTGTCTGGCTGCCCTTCCTCCCCACACTCCTCTGCCCTCTCCTGTCAGTAACTCACTCTCCCTCCGGCCGCCGGGGGGTGCGTCCGGTCCCTGCGGTGTGGTCGTGCCGGAGCCGGGCTGGGTCTGGAGGACCGTGCTGTCTGCACTCACCCAGCCAGCGACAAAGCGCTTTATTTCTGGGCGTGAGCCTGTGACGGGCTGCGGCTCCTGGTCGCTAATAACGGCTTCCCGGGGACCGTAACAGGAGCCTTCTCCAGCTGATGCACCGACAGTCTCGCTGGGGAGCTGGAGCTGTTGTTACCGGGCGTGTTTCATGCCTAGAGGTATGATGCCCGGGATAGCAGAACAGCGAAGGGTAACCGTGAATTTATAAATAGCTTCATGACCCAGTCGGGTGGGGCGGGCCCCCAAGCTGCCGGACAGGCCGTGGAGAGCACACCTCCCTGGGTGGGACCCTAGCACGGGGGGGTCAGTCAGAGCTGGGGCAGACCTAGGCCTGTGTTCAGAACAAGGCACAGATCATGCGGCAACAGCTTGTTAACGGGAGACCTGGAACCACACGGCAAGGCCCCCGCCCCACACCAGCTGCCCAGCAAATGCCAGAGCAGCCGGGCCACTGGCTGGACCGAGAGGGACATGGACGTTTATGTAGCTGACACGTCTACACGCTGCTGAGCCTGGGGCCTCCATTGGGCAGGGCCGTGCACAGGGTGACAGATGGGCTTTGCCCTGAGAGCTTCCCAGCTACCAGACAAGACACAGGCGGGAGGACTGGGATCCCCATGGCAGAGAGGGGAACTGAGACACAGCAAGGACTTGCCCACCGGCCCGCAGGGGTTTTGTGGCAGAGCTGGGGGCTGAACGCGTTCTCCTAGGTCAGGCCAGGACCTTCTCCACAAGCGTCTTGTGAGCGGCAGCGAAGCTGAAGGGGCCTGCCGCAGTCGCTGCCTCTCGCTGCAGGCAAAGCGCTGCGCAGGAGGGTTTTCTCTTTGATTGCGTGTGGCAAGGGGTGAAGTCTGCAGGAAAACAATTCCCAAAGCTGCCGGGGCCTCAGGGGTGGGCAATGACCGGGGGCATTTCAGGGCCCATCTCCAGGGATAGGCAGGTCGCGTCTGACTAGAGGCCGTCCCTAGCCAAGGGGAGCCGCACGACAACACCCTCTCGCACATTCACAGACACACGTCCGTGTGCACACCCATAGTCACACTTGCAAATGCACTCATGCTCACACACAGGCATGCAGGTGCACACCTACACTCACCACGAGCACACACGCGCACACTGAGACACGCTCCCAGGAGTCACGCCTGACACTGCTGCTGCTTCCCAGCCATTTGTCCTGCTCTGGCAGAACAGCTGCTGCCTTTGCTGTGACAGCTGGGCCTAATCAGTGCGGCCGTGTCTGGTCACACGCCCCTGATAAGAACAAACAGCCAGACAAAACCCCCAACCTTCCGATAGGGCGGCAGCTGCTGGGGCGAGGCGTGAAGGCCGACTGGCTTTCATGGGCCTGCGACAGCTTTATTGCCGGGTGATAAAGACCCAGCCAGAGCTTGCTGCGTTACGCCTCAGCGACCAGCGACCTTCTCTTTGCGGGCGGCCCCTCTCCTGGGATGTTTAACCGTGAAGAAGACGGTTGCTAGGCCTGGCTTCACCGCGGCTGCAGCCATGATGCTGTTCATGGCTATCACCGGTACCAGAGAATCTCTGCTCTGAGGCCCTGCCTCGGCGTGAGACTGTCCTGCCCCACAGCCACCCATGGGGCGGGAGCATGGCCTTAGCAGGGCCCTGAGGGCTACAGGCCCAGCTCCTCGCGGTATTTCAGTTGCTAAACTCCTAGTGACGCAAAGGGAGGCTCCGGGTCCAAGCTCTCGCTGTCCCGCCTCCCGCTGGTGTCAAGGGGAACAGAGGAGCGGGCCTGGCTTCATTTGCATTGCGTTGCTTGCATTTCCCTTAGGAAAGTCTTGCTCATCTTGGTTCAAATGCATCGTTTGGAGTGACGAGGTAATGGGATTGAGCTCCCGTAGCGTGCAGCCATAGGGCAAAAGGACAGCGTGAACTACACCTGGGGGAGGGCCACCCTCACCAACATCCCAGTTGCCCTCAGCTGGGTTGTGGTGCCCGGCTAGCCGTCGAGCAGGACAGGGCTGTGAGAGGCAAGCTGGTTTTAAGAGGTAAGGAGGGGGGGCTGGCGGGTGGGCCGGCCAGTTTAATGGAGTTCGCTTGGCTGGGGGGGCCGCTGGTGTGGCGGCTATGGGTGCTAGCTGAAGACAAGGAGCTGGGGGCTGGTTTTCTGTGCTGTAGCCTCTGCAAGGCCTTGGCTAAGGTAGTGGGCTTGTCGCCGGGGCTTCGTTCCCATGTGTAAAGTGGGGCTAGCGGCTCGTGCCGAGCAGTGACACTAAATACATTGAAAAACAGGGCCAGGTGCTTGGCTGCTGTGGGGATGGGTGCAATGCAGGTGCTTGAAGGGGGCAGCGGCTGAGCTGAGCTGCTTTTCTGAGGGGCCCTGCTCAGCGCTACAAAGCCAACTCCTTGGGAGGCAGCATGGCCTGCTGGCAGTGGTGATGGCGGGGGGGGGGCTGAGGGGAGCTGAGGCACTTTCATGGAGTTGGGCTGCCTCGGCCTGCAGCCGCACCCTAGGTGAGAGCGGGCCAGGCAGCTGCGCAGGACGCTCTGCACTGCAGCTCCTGTGAGCCGGGTGCAGGAGGCGAGCTGAGAGCAAGGGAGGTCAAGGGCCTGCTTGCAAATCAGGCTGGCTTTGCTTCCTCTGAGGACGTAAGTATCAGTTTCCTCTGCTCTCCTCTGCGGTTTCCTTTTCCCTCAATAAGGAGTGAGTTCTCTGTCCAGCGTGGCCAGGAGAGGGGCGGGTTTCGTTTCATTCCCAGAGCAGGAGCACCAGGAGGCTGCGGCTGGCGGCCCAAGCCGGTGTTAGCGGGATGTCGCTGCCTGCACCCCTGGGCAGCAGGGTGCACGTAGAGGCTAGAACTCGCCAGCTGTGACTGCACCTGACCCAGCTGGGCTGAGAGTGGCTCGCCGTTAGCTCTGCTCACAGACCTGCCACCCGTTTGCTTTGGGGTGCTGCGGGGTTGTTTTCCAGCGGACGTGAGGCGCCTCTCTCTGGGGGCCCTCGATCACAGGGGGGTGCTCTGTAGGAAGTCTGCCCTGCTGGTCTTTTCCTGGGCGCTCAGCGAGAGAATGGTCCGGTGCTTAGCAGCTTTTTGCTGCTCTCTGCAGCTGGGGATATCTGAGACAGACGGCAGAAACTCTCCACACACCACAGCCAAAGAAGCAGCTGTTTCTCCCCAGGGAGGCTGCCCTGCCTCATGCAGTGTGCTGTGGGGAACAGGCACAGGGTCAGGAGGGAGGCGACCTTGAGTTCCTATCCTGCTGCCGTTCCGTGACTCAGTTTCCCAGTCTGTACAGTGGGGATATTAACACTGCAATAGCACCTATGCAGCCCTAGTCCTTGATTAGGGCCCCTTATCCCAGGCACTGTACGTACAGAGAATGAACAAACAGTCCCTGTCCACGTGTCTGTGCAGTGCCTAGCGTAATGGGACTCCAGTCTCCCCTGGGGCCTCTAGGAGCTACCAAAACAGTGACGTCTCTCAGGAGTGGTGCTGTGGAGATCAGGTAACTAATGCCTGCACCGGGCTTTGACCATGCAAATTACTGTCATTCATGCTATGGGAGCACAACCAAAATCAACCCCCCATTTTGGCAGGTGCTGCTCACACACCTAGCAACAGGCAGTCCCTGCCCCAGAGAGCTTACACTCCAACGTGATGAGACAGAGGTCAAGCAAAGGGCAGAGACACAATCAGCGGCAATGGGACTAGAACCCCGGTGTCCTGGCCCACTGGAGGACGCACATACTAAGATTTGTCCTCAGCAGGCGTCTGTGGCTGCAGCTCAGTGTCTGAGGGAATAACAAGTCTAAACCCAGACACTGTTGTCATCTCTGGGAGTTTAGTCTCCCATGATAAAACCACTGGCAAGTCTGGGCTCAGTGGGAATTGCCAGGCTTCACAAAGCGTAAACTGGCCCTTTAAGAGCCATTTGTGGATTTTATCGCCATTCCACGCAAGATTCAGCGTTGGGTTCCGTCGGTTTCGGTACGGTGACTACTGCAAATCAAACGGGGACGCTGCCGTTCCGAGCGGCTGGCCGGGGGCAATGAAGGCGCTGGCTCAACGGCGCTAGGATAGGAACATGCTGGGTCCAAATGACAGCTCACCTGGGCTGTCACTCCCCTGCTGCCGGAGGGAGCCGAGGGTGTCTGCAGAAGGTAATTCTTCCAACGCCAGCTGCTTGCAACGCACCCAATGCGAGGCCGGTTAGCAAGGCCCTCGAGGGAGACAGGCCACAAACCGCGGGGTGTCGCATGGACTGAGCGGCAGTTAGACTTTAAGGCTCCTGTCAGCACTAGAGGCTGGACTGGACACTGGACGCCTGCAAGCTCTGCTCCAGTTCAAAGAGGGATTATCTGGGGCCGTTCCAGGGCTCGTGTTACGCAGGAGATCAGAGCAGACGATCAGTGTCCTTCTGGCCTTAGAACCGATGAAAGCGGACCCCGAGGCTTGCAGGCCTCATGCAGCCAGCTAGCTTCATGCACAGCCAGACTCCGGCTCGTCGGCCTCCTCTTGTAACTGTGTGTGTTCTGCTGGCAGCCCGAGCCCCGAACCAGGACCAGGGCCTCTTTGGCGGGTGCTGCTCGGCGGCAGAGGGAGTGACAGGCCCTGCTCGACGGACACGGTCGAGTTCATTTCACAGAGAGGGGAACTGACCCTAGACGTGACTGGCCCAAAGCCGCACACGTTCCCAGTCCCCTGCAGTACCTTACGTGGACTGCCAGCCTCTGCCCGCCGCCAGGGCTAGCGCAGGGGGCAAGCTGCCAGCCCAGGCTCCTCCCGATCTGCCATGGAAACAGGCCCACATTTATTGCACATGCTGGAGCGTGCGTGCGTGCGGATGGACTGCTGCTCCTCGTACGCGGCTCTCCAGCCTCATGACGCGAAGGAAGGGCAGCTCTGTTCTTTACGCTGGAAATGGTCACCCAAATCAGGAGCGCACAAAGGCTGCCTTGAGAACAAAGAAGTTGTTGCAGAGCACCCGGCCGGCGCAGCAGCAGCAGGTGGGTTAGAGAGACACGTACGTCTTGGAAGGGGCAGGGGAGCCAGGGACAGGGCTGGGCTCAGGGATGCAAGACCCCGAAGGGCAGGAATCTCGTGCCATGCCCGAGGCCGGGAACCCCCTCGGGCAGTGGGTGTTGGAGCAGGAGCGGCAGGTGCAGCAGCACTGAGATAATGCAGTGACTGGCGCTATCGAAACGGGATCAGGAGAGTGATCCGTGGTCAGGGTGGGTGACACCTCTTGCCCCCGTGGGCCCAGGCCATGGAGCGGGTGAGCCCAGTCTGACACCTAGCCCTGCGCTGCCTCCTTAGCACAGGCTTGGACTCTGAAGGTCTCTGGTTCAATAGCCCAGGCCAGCTCAGGGGAGGAGGCAGGATTTGAACCCAGAACTTCCCACCATGATGTGACAGCCACCGGCATGGCCAATCAAGGCACTGAGCAACGGACCTCTGAAAGGAAAAGCAGGAGCCCAGGAATCAGCCTCTCCCAGGCGCCCGGCCTCTGTGGCGCTGGCGCTGATGGGCCAGACTTTCTCACATCCTCTCTCTGGCGCGGGGGCTGCCGCTTGCTGGGTATCTGTGCTGCACCCGGCACGGCAGGGCCCTCGGGTGTGTCTACACTGGATCTGGCAGTCAGCCCCCAGACAGACAGACCTGCCTGCTGAAGGGGGCCGTGGGGCTGCTGCAGCGCTGGTCAAGGCTCAGGCTAGCTGGACCTGGGAGGGATGCGGGGGGTTGGGGGCTCACCTGTGTGCAGGGGCTGGGGGCTCGCTGCCAGAGGCAGTGCAGACGCACCCTTGGGCGCCAACCCCACTGACGGTGACGTTCAGTGGGAGCAGGAGCCTGGTCCAGACACAGCCCTCGCGTCAGTAACGGGCTGATGCTGCGGCCGGGCGGGCGGGGGCCTCTGACAGCACGGGGCGCCCCTCCCCTCTCCGGCACGGCTTCCCAGCCAGGGTGCTACGGAGATGGCCCCTGTATTCAAGGCGCTGGGTGGACCCCAGCAGCTAAATGCTCTTGGTCTTTGCTGCGAAGTCAAGGCATGAATAGGCCGGGGGGCTGCCCCCTGCAGTTGTGGGGTGCTTGCTGCAGGGGCGATGGGGGTGTCTTGCCCAGTCAGTGTTAACAGCAGGGTCCAACCTCTAGAGCTGCGAATCCAGAACCTCTCGCTAGCGCCTGACGGGGGAGGGCGTGGGAAGGGCACAGAGAGCCCGTTTCACCCCCCTGGGCCAGTATAGTCGGGCAGCAGCAGCCAGGGCTTGGCGGCGCTGACGGATTCGTCCCACAGGATGGTGCATTGACATTCAGAAGGCTGTGAATAATTAAAGATAAAAGTTTAATTATTTACAGAACAATTAGCACTGGAGCAGCGGCTGGGGAATAGCCCGCCCGGCCCGGGCTCCAGCCATGGAGCTGGTGCAGGGCACAGGGTTCCCTCCAGAGCAGCTCAGGCGCTGCCCTTCTAGCCAGACGGGAGCCTGGGCAAAGGAGGCTGTGGCTGATTTCCTCCAGGGCAAATGTGCTCAGGGGCGTGAGGCAGGAGAGATTCCTCCAAACTGTGGTGCCACAAACCTTGCTTCCAGGGCCTGGGATCTCAGCCAGGTTCCCCTGCCCTCTTACATATCAAGGGGCAGACGCAGAACGGCCCCCTGCCCCGTGTCGGCTCCTCCGGGGCTAATGGGGAGAATGCGTGACCCCTTGACCTCTTGGCAGAGCAGAGTAGCTGAGGGAGAAGGTGCTGGAGTTCAAGCTGCGTTCCTGGCCTTTAACACCTCTTGAGCTGGTGTTTTCCAGACTATGCAAAGCACACACAGGCCAGAGACCTTCCCCCAAGTAATTCCCAGAGCAGGATCTCATAGACAAACATCCAAGCTGGATTTTAGATCTACCACGACCCCGATACATTGTTCCAAGGGTTAATTACGCTCACCCTTAAAAACGGATGCTTTATTTCCAGTCTGAATTTGTCTCGCTTCAACTTCCAGCCACTGGATCCTGTTAGACTTTTCTGGGTGAGATGGAAGAGGCTTCCCCTATCAATAACTTCCATTACTACCCCTGCATCCATGAAACAGAACTTTCCTGGATGCTGTTAATAACTATTTGGTCCCTGATTAGGTTTTTATAGACAGCATCAAGTCCCCCCGAACCTTCTCTTCGTTACAATGAAGAGCTGGAGTTCTTCGAGTCTGTCACTTGAGGCATGTTTTCTAATCCTTTGATCATTCTCGTGGCTCTTCCCTGAACCCTTCAACAGCCTTCTTGAGTTACAGGCACCGGCTCTGGACACACTATTCCAGCAGTGGCCGCACCAGTGACAAACATAGAGTTAAAATAACCTCTCTGCTCCTACTCGAGCTGCCCCCTTTATGCATCCAGGCTCGCATTAGCTCTTTTGGTCAAAGCGTCACACTGGCAGCTTTTGTTCAGCTGATTATTTACTACTCCCCCCCCCCATTTTTTGTCAGTGTCACTGCTTCCCAGGAGAGAGTCCCCTGTTGTGTAAGTCTGGCCTACGGTGTCTGTTCTTAGATGCACACATGTACGCTTAGGCATGTTAGTGACGTGCTGGTGTACCAAGCGATCTGTACCAGTGACCGGCCCTCTTTGTCATTTGCCACTCCCCCAGTTTTTGTGTCATTTGGCAAACCTTGTCAGCGAAGGTTTTATGGGTGTTTCCAGGGCAGAAGTAAAAGTGTTAAACAGTGCAGGGCTCGCAACGAATCCCCGCGGGACCCCAGGGGAAACAGACTTGTTCAGTGACGATTCCCTGATTACAATGACGCTGAGCCCTGGCAGGCAGCTAGCCAGTTTTCAATCCATGTAACGTGGGCCATGACGCACAGACTGTAGGGAACCACCTGGGGACGGGCGGCACTAGCTGAGACCAGGGGTTGAACTGAGGGAAAATAAAAGTGGTGGTGCTACCCCCGGCCTCACCCAAAAGATCAATTCCAGCTGCCCACATGTGGTGCAGTTCATTGTCAATTGTGCAGGTGTTGAAAATACTGTTGTGCTGGAAGGTGCCAATGGTACCATCGGGAGTGGGGGACGGGCTCTGATTGAAAGACAACCACAGACAGACCTTGTTAAAGCCAGCGGCTGTGCCTCACACCCGGCTTCAGGCTCGGCAGGGAGCAATGAAAGCCCCTCCAGGCAGTAAAGACAGCTGTAAATGAGGGCTGGTGCCCAAAGCACTAAGTCGCTCAGAGAGAAGCCGTGGGGCACAGGGGTTTTCCCTGGTTCCCAACAAAGGGGTTAGGAGAGCAGCTGCAACCAGTGTGTGTTGGAAGGAGGCAGCCAGAAGGAATGGTGAGCACGCATGAGATGGAGCGTCTTGGGCACAGAGCTCACTGGCGGCACAGACGTGGGGATTTCTGAGCAAGGAACTGGGCACAAACAACTGCCTTCGCAGCGAGCTGCAGCAGCCTCGCGACGACACCAAAAAGAAACCGTGCTCGGTCAGCTGATGAGGGACTTGAGTGAGGGACTCCCGCATTCGGGAGCCTAATTTGTCATTTCCCTGCAACCTGTGCACCCGTTTACACGGGCGCTAGGGGATGTCAGGCCCTGCAGGGCTGAACTGGATGTGCTTGGCACGCACTTTGTACTCGTGAAAATGGCGGCATGCGGTGCAAGTCACTGGTGAATCTGACCCTTGTATGTATTGGGAACATGTTCCCCTGGCTGTCCCAGGATGCTGTGGGCTCCTGACACCGCCAGCTGACACCCACCCCGCCCTTATCCTGCCTGCCAGGCACAAGGGCCAGGAGCGAAGTCTGGATTAAAGCCAGGAGAGGCTGGATGTTCCGTATCATGTTTATCCCTTGCCTTGAGAAGGGAGCAGGGAGCAAGCGGATAATCCCTGCTAATCCCATTATCTGCTTATGTGCGAGAGAAGTAGTGCAGAGGGTTTTGGAGCCCCAAGACCTCGGCACACTGTGCTCAGAGGCCTGTTTCCACCCTGTGACAGCTTTAATCCTTGATGCAGGGTGTGTGTTTCCCGCGGCCTCCTGTAAATGCACATTTTAATTACATTGACAAGGACTCTGCAACCCAGGACAGAAGAGGGAGCCCTTGGGATGCTTGAGCAATGCCCAGCTGTCCACATGCTGCAGGGCAGCGTCCCGGGACAGAGCCAGGTACTCGATGTGCAGAAAGAGAGAGAGAGTTTTTTTTTAATCCCTGCCACTGACTCTGTGTGGCCTTTGGTAAGTCACCTACCCCATCAGCCACTCAGTTCCCCCTGTGAGAACCAGGGACTCCTTTCCAGAGTTGTCAGCGCCTCCGTGACTGAGCACTTGTGACCAGCACTGAGGGCTGGAGGTTAAAGCGCCCGTAAGCAAGCAGAGGCTGTGTGCCCGGCTGTAGACTGGCACTCGGGAGGCCTAGGTCCCATTCCTGGCTCTACCACAGAGGGGTAGTGGCTGGGGGAAAAAGCAGAGGAGGAGTCACCAGTCACTGGGCATCTTGCTCTGCCTTCCAGGAAAATGAAAGAAGGGGAATAGAATTGATTCTATCTATAGATTCTATCTATAGATCCTGTCAAACTAAGCAGCTAGCGTTCTTTGACGAGATTACAAGTGGGGTTGTTACAGGTAATAGTGTTGACACAACACGCTTAGGTTTCTATAAGGCGTTTGACTTGGTAAGCATGATATTTTGATGAAAAATCCCCAAACAATATAACATCAGCATGGCACATAGTAAATGGATTAAAAACTGGCTAACTGATAGATCTCAGAATATAACTGTAAACAAGGAATCCTCACTGTACAGGTGTATTTCCAGTGGGGTCGCTCCAGAGTCAGTTCTTGGTCCTACTCTATTGAACGGCCACACTGGGTCAGACCACAGGGCTGTCTAGCCCAGTATCCTGTGTCTGACCCCAGCCAGTGTGGATGCTTCAAAGGGAATAGACAGAACGGGGCAATTACTGAGGGATCCATCCCATCTTCCAGTTCCAGCATCTGACTGTGTGATGGGGTGTCCACCTCACCCCTGAAGCAGTTACGGGGGCTCAGAAGGGGCTAATATCCGGGCGGGCTGCACCTGGGGGAGCCCTAGGCTTGCCTGAGAAGCACTAGTTGGGGATGGAGCCCATAGGCGGGGCTGGTATAAAGCCAGGCAGCGCGAGCAGAAGGGGCTGCAGCGCGGAAGTCTGCAGTCACTGTCTGCGCCTTGTGAGGGGAGCAGCAGAAGCCCAGGGATTGGGGTTGGTCCTGCTTTGAGTAGGGGTTGGACTAGATACCTCCTGAGCTCCCTGCCACCCCTCATCGTCTGTGATTCTCTGATCCTGGCCCTGCGGGAAAGGATTACCCGGGGGGGGGAGGGGAAGGGTCCTTGGGCTGGAAGCCAGAGTAGCAGGTGGCGGGGGGGGGTATAAAGAGGGTAATTCTGCGTTGCTATAGCAATTGTGCGACTGGCCAGGCAGAGGATTGGAGGAGAGCGGCCAGCGGCTGGGGTTCCTTCCTCTCCTGGCCATAGCAGCTGGGCTGCAGCACAGTGAGTGTGGAGCCGAGCTGGCCGGCGCCAGCGGGTGCAGGCTGGGGAGGAGGTGTGGGGGTAACTAATCACCCCAGCCTCCAGGATGAGCACAGCAAAGCACCTCGGTCCCGGGGGAGCTAGACCTCGAGTCCCACCCCCAGCGAGCTGCTCCCAGCGCACCAGGCTCTCCACAGAATGGGCCTCGCTTTCCTCACAGGAGGCGTCTGCCGCGCTGTTTCTGGTTTTACTGCCGCTCCGCTCCGCGGCGTGTTCTCGCCTCCCAGCAGGGCTGTGATTGTGGGAAGTGATTAACCCCATGCTGCGATTCTAATTAGCAGCTGCTGGGGAGTCTCTGTGCCCATGGCAAAGCCCGGGCTCGTCCTTTCTCAGCGCAGGTGCCCACAACCTCCCTGCTGCCCCTGGACCTGCTTTCATCTGCGGCTGTCCATTCGAGCTGGCCAGAGACTTCGGCCCCGTTTTATCCGCTCCTGTCCAGTCCCACTCCCTCTGCAGCTTCTCCGCGTCTCCTTTTACCTTGGAAGTTGGCTTACAATGGCAAGGCAGGAAGTTGCTCCCCCTGCTCGGTGTCTGCGGGGCACAGCTTCCCAAGGGAGGGGTGCTGGCCCGTCCTGGCAGCGGGGTGGACTCTCCAGCGTTGCGCTTTCAGACAGATGCTGCTGTCGAAATCCCCAACGTGCAATTGAGTTTCTCCTGATCTTTGGGCCCAGGGTGATTGTCACTGGCCATGGCACCCACCCCTCCACTCTGGCAGGCCTGCACATGGGTTCACCAGGCGGCCCCACTAATCATTACCTCCCAGCCTGAAAAGGGGGCGACTCTTTGTCGTCTCTGGTTATTCATTTTCCAGCTTCATGCACGAGGGAAGGAAATTGATTGTGCTGCAGAGGCAGCAGGATA
Organism: Emydura macquarii macquarii; assembly: GCF_026122565.2. Lineage (NCBI taxonomy): Eukaryota > Metazoa > Chordata > Testudines > Chelidae > Emydura > Emydura macquarii. The sequence continues at coordinate 3,529,243 of NW_027132429.1, forward strand.
ACTGCAGCCGGAGAGGGACTGTTTGCAAAGTTTGCTTGAAATGTTCTTTCGCAGTGGAAGGGCTTCAACGTCTCGCTGGCCTGTGCTTCCCACTCGGGGCCTCAGTTCTCCGTCTGTAAAATAGGGATAATAATCCTTCCTCTGTCTATGCAGAGAGCAGCACCGCAGGGCAAGGCCTGGCTCTTCCTCGGTCCGGGCAGGCTCCCAGCATGATGCATCCTTGCCTTGAATGAGGGGCTGCCAGGCAGGTGCTCTGGTGAGCTTGGTGTCCCCGGTGCTGCTCTTTCGCAAGCAAAGGAAGGGCAGGGTAGACGATTAATCAAGTTCCATTTAATGAGCCCTCTGCGTCCCACCGGCGAATGTAAATCACTGCGCTTTTACTGGCGAACTGCTACCCATGGTGCTGACATCTCGCAGCGGCATCCGCCGGGCTGGGCCCTACCCTGCAGTGGCTGACTCGCACCCCAGAGTGTCGCAGGGACAATATCTCCTTTTAATGGGGCGGGGACTCGCCATGTCCCAGGGCAGGAGGCTCACGGAACCCAGCTGAGATGAGGGGCCTGTTGCACTGGATGCAGCACAGACCCTCCTGGCCCAGGGACGTTACCGTGTAAATAGACACCAGGCAGGAGGGGAAACTGAGACTCGGAGCGAGGAAGCAGCTGAGTCCGTGGCAGAGCTCGGGAGAGAAGCCGGGAGTCCTAGGTCCAGCGGCTCTGAGCTTGGCCTGGTGCCCAGCGCACTCATGCCCCCTACACTGGGCAGGGTGCACAGAGCCAGCTACACCAGGACTGTGCCAGCCAGGGAGTCGCCGTTTGGTCAGCTTTCCGGCTCCACTGTGCCGCTGGGGAGGACAGGGGGTGGCAGGAGCCTGAGTCGGGCGTGCACAGCAGCACCACGGCTGTCACCTGTGCTGTGCCGCGGTGCAGCAATCGGGCACGCTAGGCCCTGCCGGCCTCTTCGTTATTTCCTTCTCCGCCGGCGACAGACAAATTAGCTACCGAGTGCAGCTCGGAGGAGCAGCCTTTTCCCCCGGGAGTCTCTGCAAATCCTGCCTGCAGCAAACCTTCCTTTCACGCCTCCCCCAGACCCACTGCGGAGGCCCCAGAACGCAGGGTGGGGAGTGGACGCCCCCCGGGAAGGGGAGCTCGGGAGAGCAGAGCTGTTAAAGGCACTCGCAGACACCCCCAGCCTGGAGAGGGGCTTTCGGCACAGAATCCCTGCCCAGGTACCACGCCTTTCCAGCAGGACAGCGGCCTTCGCCCCCGTGGCTCCTGGCCACCTCCGGAGAGACCAGAAACTCCCCCACGTCGGGGAGCCCCCCCGAGGGTTCCCTGGGCAGGCAGGGAGTTTGATTCTGCTGCCGGGAAAGGAATGCGTCAGCTGGAGAAACACCCAACAGCTCCGCACAGCTCAGGGAAATGTTATTAAACAAAGCCGGGCGGGGGCGGGGAGTGCGTTGCCCAGAGCCAGCCTGTGTGTGTCTGTCTCTTTTTTTGTCTGCTTGGCTGATCTCCAGGCGACTGCGTTCCCGGGGCGCTGGGACTGGATCGATGCTCAGGTCCTTTGGGTGTGATTTCCACCGGTGCCGCAGCCACCAGCTGTTTGCTTGGACGAATCCCTCGGGTTCAGAGCGCAGCCTAGGCTCCTTTGCAAACGCAGCAGGGCCTCTCCACACCTCCATCCCCAGGTGTGAGCTCTGTGTCAGGGGCTGACTGGCTGGGCAGCACCCAGCACAGTGGGGAACGCTGGGAAGAGATGGTTTGTGTGGTTTTCCACGTCCCTGCTGTGGTCTGTAGCAAGCTGGCTGCATTCACCCAAGACAGGCAGTAGGCACCGCTCCCATGGGGCTCTGCTGACTCACTGGGGCAGGTGGCTGGTGACCCAGCCAGGCTATAAGGGATTGGAAGTGGCTTTCTGTGGACAGAGGATCCAGGGAGTGGGCTGAGCAGTCTTAAGGGAGGAGCACCAGGAGGGAAGAAAAGAGACTGCTTTAGCCCAGGCATGGGACACTCACCATGGCAGTTCAGAGCAGCTAGGCAAGTGCCCTGCAGTCGCCAAGGCAGCGCTCCCTTAATGACTTGCTCCTGTGACCGCAAGGGAAGGTGCTTCCAGCAGTGACAGGTTGTGGTATGCAGGCCGCGCCACACTCTGTGCTGGACCCAGCCAGCTCGCTCCCTGGGAGCTGGGGCATCATTCCTGTAAAAGGGCAAATTCAAAATTGAATCAGCAGCGTCACCGGGCAGCGCTCGGTAAACAAGACGCCCCCAGACAGTTGTTTCGCAATTAGGGCCCAGCCAAAACTGCCTGGCTCAGTAATTGCGGTATCTAAACAAGTTGTGGGTCTGAATATTAATCTGGCGCTGGGCTGGAGTGACAGCTGCTGCGCTTTAGTTCCATGGAGCACCCGCCCCGCAAAGAGCTTTAACTGTGTATCTGTCTGCTGCTATGAAAGGGTTGTTCTGACACGACTTGGGGATGGCGAAGCACCATGCAGGAGTGTGTGTGTCCCCAGGACACGTGGGTGTGTGTGCGTGTGTGTGCACAGGAGTATTAGTGGGGAGAGAATCAGCCAGGCAGGGTTGCAGGTAAGTTGAGTTCATGAAATTCGTCTCCAAGGGGCAAAGCAGCTGGCCCATTAGTTAGGGCGTTAGCTCCTGGGAGCGGCTGTGGGGCCTTCTGTCTGGGCCCCAGGGGCTCGAACGCCCTCCCTGCATGGGGCCCAGACAGACTGGGGTTGCCAGTTGCCACCTGCTGAACTCTACGCAGCCAGCTCTGCCAGGAAAGCTTTGAGCAATGCTCCCCCCAGCCGGAGCAGGCAGGGGTCTATTTCACAGCGTGGCACCCACCCTCCTAGGGCTCTGGGGAGAGGCAGGGCGGGAGGGGCCAGGCTCTGGACAGGCCGTGCCACATGCCAGGGACATGCGCTAGCAGTGGTGGCGTGGGCCTGGGACGGGCTGAGGGGCCGGTTCCCCCAGCACCTCTGTGGTGCTGCCCCAACGCCCAGCACAGCAGAGCTTCCCACTTGCTTTGCGCTGGGGCTGCTCGGGTCATGGTGCAGGGCACGACGGGCCTGGGTCTCGGGCTGAAACGGGGCCATGCAGCAGGGCTGGCAGAGGCTGCCCACACCGGCCCTTGGAACTGAGAGGGGAACCAGGGAGGGGGCTGAGCAGGGGCAGGTGCGCGGCATGTCTCTGCTTGTGTGTCCTAGAGCCCAGCCCAGCATGGCAGCCCCCAGCACTCGCCGGTGCTCACAGCAACTGCTAGGACCAGCTCATCTCTGGCACGGCAGCGGAGAGGTGCCAGCTGCTGGCTGCAGCGGTTCGGTGCCATGCTTCCTTCCAGCCTGTGATGGTCAATGGAGGTGATGCTCCCACGCTGCCCTGACGTGCCACCCCCGCCAATCGAGTCCCCCCCCGCACTCCAGGTGAGGACGCCAGCAGGGCTAGCGATGGACACGCCTACAGCAGAGCCTGCACAGGCTCCGAATGCACCACGCCTCGGCTGCTGGCGTCTCAGCTCTGCCTCTCCCCTGCTGCTCCCTTCCCAGCCCGCTCTCCCGTGCTTAGCCAGCCCCAGCTGCTGCCCAGCTCAGTGAGCTGCAGTGGAACTTCCTGGGGGCCTTTGCACAAGGGAGAATTCACCTGACGCCCCTGGAGGCTGTGCACAGACCTGAGTCTCAGGGGTGCCTGAATCCAGACTGCAGAGCCCCCAGCAGGCCCGGCTTGCAAATCACTCCTGCTTTTGGCTGCGCTCCCGTGCGAGTCCCGGGGGCTTGTCAAAGCTCAGCAGCGTGGCTATATTTCCCCATGACAAACGCGTGTGTTGAACTAGCAGGAGCCGCAGAGGAAATGCGGGCCAGGACAGAGCCAATGCCCACAAATCCATCCCGGACGGGCCGCACGTCAGCCCAGTCGTGTAAGCCACACCGAGGTCCTCCCCCAACCAAGGATACAATGCACAGCCCCTGCACACCCCTGCTTGCATATACTACCACAGCTCAGACCCTGGTGTGCGTTCTCTAACAACGTGCACACAGCCGCAGCCTCGTGCAGGGACAGGCCTCATGCGCACACGTACGCGTTCATGCTAACGTAGTGCACGCACACGCACAGACGTGTGCACATGCTCACACTGTGCCACGGGCCCAGCGGGCAGGACTCCCGGGCAGCCATTTACACGAGGGTGTGCCTGGCTCTGCAGCAGTGTGCGCGTGCTGTGCAGGGTGCAGGGTGATGCAGAGCCTGGAGAACACGCTGCCGAGGGAGCCCAGCCTCCCTGTGCCTGCGGCGTCGTCCTGTCCGGCCCAGCGGACGCAGGGGCCCGGCTGGCCAGGCTCAACGTTTGCTGTCAAGTTTGTGCTCTGTCGCTCAGACGTCAGCAGCAGCGCGGTCTCTTAGCGTCGCTATAGCAACGGCACAATGCGATGGGCTGCAGCAGAGGTGTGTTTCACAGGTATTGATTCAGGAGAACAGGCGCCAGGCAGCACGGGGCACGGGGCCGAGGCAAGATGGCTGCAGAGACACTGCCCCAGCCCTGTGGGGTGGGCAGAGGCACGCAGAGGGCCCAGGGATTCAGCTGTCCTGGTGCCACCAGCTCTGTTCGCCGGTCGCTGGGATGCCACTGACTCTTTGTGAGCTGGGGGAGTCGTGGCATTGTCTGCCCCCAGGGCCAGGTCCCAGCCGTGAACTGGGGCTAACACGTCCCTGCCCCCAGGGGCCAAATGCACGCTGGTTCAGGTCCTGCCATGACAGGGTCCGTGACAGGGGATTGGTGGACAAGTGCGGCTCTGCAGCCAGGGGGGCTGCTTCTGCTGTCTGTGGGACTGAGACAGCCCCAGCTACGCCAGGTGCCCATCGCTCGGGGCGTGCAGTCAAACAGCAGGCGTGTTTCCATCCCTCAGGGGTCGGGGTCTGGGCAGCGCCTGGCACAACGGGGCCTTAGTCTCCCCTGTGCCCCCAGGCGCCGCTGTGACAATGACCGTGGGCAGGGCTGTGATCAGCGGCCAGCTGTGCAGTCAGCAGCCTGGCCATCAACACACGAGCCCCCGCGTGCCCCTCCACCCAGCCAGCACGCTCTGGGGCTGCGTGGTCAGCGTGCGAGCTGGCTTGGCTAACGAGAGGCTGGGTGGTGACTGGCGACCATCTGGCTGCACACAGCTGCGGGCGTTACAGTGAGTGGGGGGGCGCTGGCTCGGAGCCATGGGGCAGGGGGAATGGGGGCCAGACAGCTGGAAAAGCAGGGTTGTGTGACCGCAGCAGAAGCCAGGGGAGTCCCCAGTGCAAACTGGCTGCTCTAACGCTGGCATCCGTAACAGCCACACGGGAATGTCACGAGCCGCGATATCACAGGTTCTCCACCCGCGGGGCTCAGGGGGTCATGATGCCCCCCGCTCCCTCCCCTGGCCACTCACTCTCTGTTGCTGGGGAGGGGGGAAGGGGGGCTGATATGGAAATGGGGGAACACCGAGCGGCACAGCTCCGACTGAGTTCCCTCCGGGCCTCATTGTGCCGGGCGCTGTACAACACCCATCCTGTGACTATTGCTTCTGCCATCTGCAAATACAGCTGTGTTGAATGCGGTTTACGGCGTGTGTGTGGTAGTAGGTGGGCGTTACTGTCCAACTCGCTGCAGGCGCCTGCCCCTCAAGGCACTAGAACAAGGAGCATGTGGAGCCAGCACCAGAAATGGGCTTCCTGCTCGGAGGGGACAGGAGCTTCATGGAGCAAAATTACACCGCACAGACATGCAGAGACCAAGCGCTGCAGAGACACACAGCGACCGAGATCAGGGCCCCGTCGCCCCAGGCGCTGGGCAGACACACAGAAATCAAGATCAGGGCCCCGTCGCCCCAGGCGCTGGGCAGACACACAGAAATCAAGATCAGGGCCCCATCGCCCCAGGCGCTGGGCAGACACCTAGAGACCGAGACTGGGGCCCCGTCACGCCGTCCTTGCCCAGTGCAAGGAGCGCTGCTCCACACCCCCCATCTCCTGCCACCTGGGACAAAGGTTGTTAGTGGGTTTCCGCCACCCAGGGCTGTGCCTGCAGACCCCGGGACAGGCAACTCACTGCCCCTGCTGCGCTGTATCCAGGGTGTGTGGTGGGGTGGGCGGCTCGCCGGTTTGGACTGGGCCACTCAGCCTGTCACGGCAGGAGCGTGTGCGGCGCTGAGCACTTGGGAAAACCAGGCCCCGCGTGACTGAGTGCGTCGGCAAATTCCAGCCTGCGTCTCTCTCAGCCTCATGGGACAGAGCTGTCACGAGTGCCGCGCGGGAGAGCAAGACCTTGGTGATGGTGACGTGCCTGGGTGCTATGGGGACGGGAGATTAGCTAGCTAAACTGGAGCTGCATGGGGTGGGCTCGCTGGAATTAAGTCTCCAATTACAGCAATGCCATGAACCCCCCCCTCCACACTGGGTGTCCCCAGCTGAACTGCAGCTGGCGTCTAAAGGCACCGATCCGTAGCAGTGGGTCCGTGGCTCCAAAGTGACGCCAGTGCCCGCCTTGCGGGTGCAGCTGTGATGGGGACCTGGGCGCCAGCAACGCAACTGACCCCGTGCCCAGCAGCCGCTACCGTCAGTGCGGGTCCAGCACACGCGGCGGTGCCCTGCTGAGCAGGGAGGCGCTGCTGCACTGGGGCAGAAGGGGGTGGGTGCGTGGGAGGGGGGTGAATGTGGCATGGCCACACCTGGCTTGTGCACACGCACACGCACACGCACGGCCCATGACCAGCTGCAGCAGCCCAGCCCTCGGTTACAGACCAAATGCGTTTGTGGTTGGGAGCAGCAGGCGCTCAGCAAAGGCCCGGCTGCCGGCCGAGGCTGCCAGGGGAGCGCGGGGCTCGGACAAGACTCTCCGGGAGTTTGCGGTGCCTGGCTCTTCAGTGCCCTTTCCATAGTTAAAGGCCGCCAGCAAACCCGTGTCACGGATCTGCTGGCCATGGCCCGCGGCCTCGTTACACTTTAACGAGCAGCGGTTTCCTCTCATCCTGCAGCACGGCAGCACGCTGCCGTTGTTAAGCAGCGCCAGCTTGGCAAACAGGCGAGGCCGCGTCTTGCTCCTACTCGCACCCGGGAAATAACTGCGGCGCTGGGGGGGGCTGAACTGCTCACGGCGCCCTGCTCGCCTCGGCTGATTAAGCAGCATGGCCAACACCAGCCATCTCTGGCTCCGTCTCTCTCAGCCTCTCCTCCGGTGGAGCCGTGCGACCTGCCTGCTTTGCTAGCGCCACGGTGCTGGGCCCAGCCCAAGGGGCAGCGAGGGCGTCCCCAAGAGGCACTGAGTCCAAACGGCGCAGCCAGGCAGGCTGTGCTGGGCTCAGTCCTGCCACGTAACCCCCCCCAACTGGCACCGGCGGCTCTCTCGGGGGGGAGTATGGGGGGGTGTTTCCCGTGTGCAGGTGGCGTCTGTTTGCAGTGCAGTGAGAACGTGGAATGAGGAACGCTTTCCAAGACTCAGGAAACCCTGGGTTGCTGCTGCCCCCCTTTGCCACGGCAGGGTGCACCCGTTCCCTGGCTAGCACAGCCTGACGCGCGGTTCGATACCCCTGCACGGGGCTTGTTACATCCCTGGACCTCCTCAGCCCTCATGGAGCTACTGCACCCGCTGCCAGAGACGCTGGGCTGGGACGGTGCAGGGACGGGTGTGTCTTTTGCAGGACAGCTGGGCGGGCTGTGGTGTAAACGAACCTTACGGCACAAGTGCATCAATTTCATCCCAAACGCAGCAGCGTGTGGGGTCCCTGGCCCCTCAGTCAGGCAGTGAGGGCGAAGCTGGTGCCGTGAATGCCGAGGCCTGGGACACAGATTGTTTCCCCCATTTGAATGCAGCCGGCACATCGCTCTGTCATTGCTGCGCCCCGCTCCATGCAGCAGGGAGGTTGTCTCTGTGCATGTCGCCTCCTCAGTCGCTTCTGTACAGCATTTAACCAGCCAGCTGTGGCAGAGCCGCCCGGATCACGCCGCCCACCCCCGCCCCGTCTAGCTCATGTCACGGGCTGCTGGAGGAGGCTGTGATTCGCAGCCCACGGAGGCGAGGGGACAAGCAGGTGCCAATCGCTGCCCTATGCCAGGAACGTGGGCGAGAGCCTGGGACAGGCTCGAAATATCTCACAGTAGCAGGATGGGGCTGAGCTAGGCTGCAGCTGAACCTGCACCAGAGGTGAGCCGGGAGTGGGGGGGGGGGACTGTCTCTCTCTCCTCCACTCCGCCCCCCCGACTCTAGCTAGGAAGCAGAGAAGAAATATGGGAACATTCTTTCCTCCCTGAGCCGGGAATAGAACCCAGGACCCCTGAGTCCGGCCCCGCGGCTGTGCCTCTGCACGCAGCGCACCACCAGCGTGACAGGCTTTGCCTGGGAGTCCAGCTCTCACTTAATGCCTGGTCCAAGTTCAAACAGCCAAACTGAGCCGTGTGCGTGTGCGCACACGTGTGTGCGAATGTGGCTGGGGTCCCTGAACGACTGTGTAGCGGCCTCCCCAGCTGCTCTTGTGCAGAGCCAGAGGTGGCGACTCCCCGCAGGACTCGGGGGAGTGCGCGCCGCGGAGCTGGGTTGTTCTTGTCTGAATTGCAGTCGCCCCTGGAGACCCCAGCGGAGCACGAGGGCAGAGACAGGACCCGGGAGGCAGCCTGTGGGCGCCCGACATACCAGCCATGACATGCCCCCCCTCCCCCCCCCACCGCGCTGCTGGCCATCCTCCCCAGCTGATAACGTCAGCCCCAGCTCTGCCAGTCCTGGCCTCACCCCGGGACCCAGGTCAGAGGCAGCCGGGGAAGCCTTGTGCCCTTCCTCTGCTCGCAGCCGCAGGCAGCACCTTGCAGGTCATGCACAAGCTGCTTCAGAAGGATCAGTTGAGGCCATTGTTGCACCAGGCTCCAGCCACGCTCCCTGCCCTGCCTGACGCTCCCCCTGCCCCCAGACACGCCTGCATTAGCGGGAAGGGCCTGGCCCAGCCGCCCTCTCCACCCACAGGCCTTGAAAAGCATCAGTGGCTTCAGCCGCGCTGGTCTGCGGAGGAGAGCGGGGAACGCCCATGGGTCTGCGAAGTGCCATGAACTCAGAGGCGTGGGGGGCACTGGCAGGGGGACTCTGGAGCCATGGTGGGTCTAGGCTGGGGAAGACTGCAGGGCTGGGACAGCGGGGGGGGTGGGTGGGTGGGGGGCCATTGAGGGGCACCAGCAGAGCTTCTGGGCGTTTCCCTCCCAACATGCACATAGCTCTGCTGGCACCCCTCAATCCTGACGAACCCCCCCCTCCCCCCGCCCAGCTTGCCCCTCAGTCTCCTTCACCCTAGACACGGCTGGGTTCTGCAGCATCTCCCGGCGAGGGGCTCCCTGCAGCCTGTCCCCCGCCCCCGTGCGCTCGCTGAGCAATGGCTTCCATGGGGTTTTCAATGCACAAGCGCCTTTAAACTCCCATCGTCACAGCGGCTGAGCCAGGTGATTTATGGGGCCTTCACGGCCCGATGCTGAGGAATAAACGGTGCTGCCAGGGAAAAGGGAATTAGCAGCTGGCGTTAACACGGTCTTCGTGGCGGCCCCGCTCCCCGTCCATTGTTCTTGAGGGGGGTGGAGACGCTGGGGGGGGGAGGAGGGGGCTGCCCTGAAGCGCTCGGTACCAGCCATGATTGGCCTGATTCTCAGCCCCGCTGTCCTGCATCCCGGGCTGGCTTTAGCCCGGCTCACACCACCTGCAGTCTTCAGCCAGATACGGCCCGGCCTGGCGCCCACTGGCATTTTCTGCCTCCGGGCAGCACTGACTCATGCGCGGCTCCCTGTGGCTCCCAGCAAGCCCACAGTGCCATGCACTCCGCCGTGCCCCGTCTGCCCGCCACAGTCACAGCTGCCATCACTGGGAATCGCCGGGATTTGAGAGGGGGCGTGCCCAGGAGACGGGTGAGAGAGGGCACCAGGGGGGCTGCCCGGGCTGTCACAGGCCATTCCACGGGCGGCGTTCCCATACAGCAGGATGCAGGTGCGCACTCGGCGGGGAGGTGGCTCTGGAAATGACAGGGGTTTTCAAAGCAGTCACAGGGAAAGATGCTCAGCCCCGAACACAAACCTTGCCTCTGCAAGAGGATGCAGGCTCTGGCAGTTAGAGCAGGCTCAGGGCGTCAGGACTCCTGGGTTCTATCCCTGGCTCTGGGAGGGGAGTGGTGCCTAGTGGTTAGAGCCGGGGGGCTGGGAGCCAGGACTCCTGGGCTCTCCCATAACTAAATCCAGTGACTGGATGTTGGAGTCAGCAAGAGTCTAACTGGGCCAGACCCTTGGCGTGGCGTCTCCATCACTGGGGGTGTTTAAACGGAGCCTGGGGCCTCGGCCTAGCCACGAGCTGTTGGCTGCATACAGGAGCCCTGGGCGTGTGAACGGCGGCGTGCGTTCACACCAGTGCAACACGCGTGTAAACGTCACCAGCTCAGACAGACGCAATTTGCCTGGCTGCACATAACCGCCCAAGGCTCAACGACGGGGCAATGAAATTGTGTTTGCTGGGAAATGCCTCAGAGACGCCCAAGGCCGAGGCTGGGACTCTGACCCCCCGCTGACTGGAAGGGCTGGGGCCAGGGATGTTCTGGGGTGAAGCACAGGCTCTCCGGTGCTCAGTACAGCGCCAGCAGCAAAGCGCTGCAGCACAGCACGGGCACGACCGTCAGCCAGACACCGGCAGCACTGCACTGTCTCTGTGTGCATCGTCTGGGCCCCCTCAACTGAGTCTGTCTGAGCAGCCTCCTGAGCACCAGCATCACCTACCCCGCCCTGCCCTGGAGTCCAGCGCCGTCTGCCTCTGAGCTGGATCCATCTGCTGTGGCTCGTTCCAAAGTGACAGGTGAGAGCGGGTGATCCTGGGACAACGGAAGGCCTCGGTGTGTGTGTGTGTGTGTGTGTGTGTGTGTGAATTGCACAATTCCCTGAGAGGGGTGCAGGCATCCCACAATGCACGCAGTTGCCCCCCAGGACTCAGCGCCAATTTCCCACGTGGCACTGCACCTGAGGGTGGAGCAGAGGAGGCCAGGATGCCTAGCCACAATGCAACAGGTCTTTTGCCAGTGTAGCCGGACACCACGCTGTGGTCACAATGCACCGGCGACCCAGTGTGACCGCACGCAGCCGGCATTGCTTTATTGGTGGAACTTTGTCTTCAGCACTTTTGCCACTGCCACGTCCAGCGTTTCTGGAGGAGAGAGATTTCAGTGAGCATGAAACCCCCCTGTTCTGGGGTAAATATTCACAAGTTACTTTCCCCGTCACACTGTCCAACCATTCTCGAGTGGGCCACGTCTCTGTCAGGTGCTTACGCAGCCCCATCCTGTGGTGTCAGAGCGCCTCACTGTCTCCCATGGCTTCAGCCTCACAAGCTCCCTGGGAGGCAGGGCAGAGCTGTTAGCCCCATTGCACAGTCTCCGCAGTCCAGGCTAGCACCTGGGCTTCCTCCGTTCTTGGCTGGCCACACACTGCCTCTGTGAGCTAGGTCCTGGATTCCTAAAGGCCCCAGCAGGGGCTGGATCCAGTGGAAATGGAGACCCTGGCTCCCTTGGGCTCTCAGCCTTTGCCTCTTTGCTTCTCAGTTTCCCCATCTGTAAAATGGGGCTATTGATCCCTCCTGCATCTGTCTCCAGTGTGCATTGTCTCTCCCTCTCTCTGCACAGCACTGGATGGCGGGGGTCCTGCTCTCCGCTGACGGGGTTACTAACTCCAGTCAACGTGGCTACAACTGAGTGAGCCACTCCTCAGGAATGGTACCGGCCAGGGTCTGCGCACAAGGCGTGCGCAGCTCTAGACGACGACCCAGGTTTCTGTGCCTCCTTTTTGTCCTATTATTTATTAGCCTGGACCATGCAGCCCAGCACAACAAGGACATGGCATAACCTCACCCACGTAGAAACGCTTCTGGAAAACAGCCTCCGTCCTCCCTCAATCACTTATTCTGCCGAACAGGGTTTTCCAGCTTGTCATTCTTGCAAAGGATCAGACCGAACAGGAGACGAATTGGTTATTCACGTAAAATCTCCGCTGGAAACGGGGGCGGGGAAGCTACAGAGTCAAATATGAAAATGTGATGCCGGCGCAGAATTCTCCAGGTGGGTTCAGGCTGAGCTGGGACTGAGCATTTCAGAAACTCAGGCACGGAGATTAAAGAGCCCACGGAAGATGAAGGCTTGAGACTGAAGGAAGAATCCTCACATCTCCCTGAACAGCTGACAGCTCCCATGTCCTGGGAAGCTGCTGCAGATGCTGAGAACAACCCTGCTCCTTCTTGTTACCACTGAGTGTATCAGGGCTTGTGCATGGGTGCGCACACACACACACACACACACACACATCAGCCCATTACCCTCAGTATTGTGCTGTTAGGTGACCTTGATTCCTTTTGAAACTCTCCAGAAAAGAGCGATGCAGCATCATTTCAGCACACTGTTATAGGTACAGCTCTGGCATGTGCCAGGCGCTGCACAGACCCAGCGTGAAGGACAGTCCCTGTCCCAGGCAGCTCACAGGCCGACTAGCCAATGGAGCAGAAGAAAGGAAGGAGCATGTATGGCCAGGGGGAGCTGCGGCACAGACTGAGGCAGTGGGTTGCCCAAGGGCGTCCATGGCAGAGCCAGGAACTGAAGCCAGATTGCTCAGGTCCCAGTTCACAATCATAACCAACATGTCCCCCGTATTCCCTGCTGCTGCTGCTGCTCAGACTCCTGGGAGACCCTGAGTGTTAACTTTGCAAACTCTATACAACGCCCGAGTGACACTTGCTCCGAGACTTGCTGGAATCCCAGCTGGCAGGGAAATCAGCTCCCGGAATGCCGAGTCCCCCATTAATAACCCGCTTCATCTCTCGCTTTGCCTCTGCTCCCGCCTGTGCTGGGGTACAGCACTTATCATGTTTACAGCAGAGACTGACTGTTGTGTTTGCAGCCGCGGCTTCCTTCACAACCCGCCAGGGACCTTCCCTTAACAAGAGCAGGGTGCGCGTGATAATTGAGGCTTATTTATGGAGGGGAAGTGGTTAGCAGCAGGAGCCTATAACTGTCACCTTTAAAACAGGCCTCGTAAAGGAAAGCACTGACTCACTCAGCTGCCCTCGGCTGGACTGTAAATCCTCCACGCTGCCTGCCAGTGTCTGTTTGCCCCTTTAGGGACCCCTGGTGTTTGCAAGGCCAGTCATGCCCAGTTGCTGTGTCAGAAGCAGGCACCGTGCACCCACTGGGGGGCTCACCCTTCGGAGGTAATTGAGAGCTTGGCTCCGCACCGGGCTGAATGGCCGCGGTTAGATAAACCGATCTATTAGTGTCACCCCAAGAGTGCTCGGGTCTGGCTGCTTCCAGAATCCTCGTCACTCCTGCCTCCCCCGCACGTCAGGCTGAGCATCGATTCTCTTTCCAGCGGAGCGTTATTGAGCTGGGTGTAGGAATGATCCCATCACGTCCACCCAAACGTTGCTGTGTCGCCATCACAGCTTCTGCCTTCACTAATGCCCTGGGCTGGATTCAGAGCAATCCCGTATTGTCCAGGTTGCAGCCCTGTGTTGCACACGTGCACAAACACACACAGCTTCTGTGTCATCACTATTGCTCCTGGCTTCAGCCCTGTGCACCACGAATCACTTCTATGGCAATACCACATATTTCAGATGGCAGGCGCGTGTTGCGTGCACACACACACGTGCATGTACACATGCCCAAATGCACACCGGCACATGCACGCGCACACACACACACACACACACACACGCATTGTGTCTCTGGTTCAGCATATTAATGCAGAAGTTCTTCATGGTCATCTAACAAATGCAGCTGCTCTCAAGCTGGGCTCCTCGGGCCACTGAAAACACAGAAAGTTTCTTTCTGGGGTTATGTCTCCACATCAGCCCTGGCTGGGCTTACTACCCCGACGCGGTACAATGGGAAGGGAGCCGACTCCGTGAGATGGTGCCTGGGAAGGGACGTTCCCAGGACACGCTTGCTGAAGAGAAATGTGGTCCATGTGAAGAAAACCCCATAAGGCGGGATGGCAATGGGGGGGAGGGGGCTGTGCACCGTGGAATTCCCCCCGGTCCAGGACAGGTCTGATCACAGGGCAGGGATTTATGCACAGCACAGTGCGCAGTGAGAACAAGCTACTCGCACCGTAAGCTCTTTGAGGCTTTTGCACGCCTGCTCTCCAGGTTGCCCAGCGCCTTTTGCAATGTGCGTGCGAAATGCTACCACACGGGCACGGAAGTTTCACACCCGCTTTGACATTGGTTCATTTTTGTTGATTTGGCTGTATACGAGAGAAACAGATCGTTCTGCTCCCCCACAGCAAGTGGGTCACCCTCCACCACCCCCTGCCCCGTGGGCTCACCTCCTGCCTGTGACTGAGGCTGGGATTTCCCTGCAGTTAGTGCCACAGAAATTCAGGGGGAGACAGACACTTTAGCGCCTTTGCAGGAGAGCTGGAGTGTTTTGCCCCCGCCTGGAGAAACAGCTGCATGGGAGCAGGGACAGGCTGGTCTCTGGGATATGTGCAGCCTGCGGAGCCAGGCTGTAGCAGTAGCTTTGAGGACTGGCAAGCGGAGCTTTGCTGCCTTAGCCCTGAGCCAGTCCCTGGCTTATCAGACAACCCCGCCCCTGGAATAGCGAAGCAAACAGAACTGCAGCCACCTTCCTGGCAGCCCATTGTTCTCTCCCTGACTGCTAGCAGGCGTGCGGGGGCGGCTGGGTTCTGCAAGCACTGCTCAGGATGCCGGCCTCGCAGCCAGCTGTCAGCTGGGAGATTGTTTGGGGGGGAGAGTGAGAAATGGGCTGCACTCCAGCCTGCGGTCGGTCTGGGGAAGGCGATCCCCGCCCAGGCTAGCCGCACAAAAGGGGTGGTGCGCTCACACCTGGCAAAGGACGGGTTAGCCTCGGTTTCAAAGCAGGCTAACGGCTGAGCCCAGGCCACTCGGGCTCCGACAGCAGAAGATCAATCTGGTGCCCTGCCCCTGAATGACGTCATTGGCGCTAGGTCTGTAACGAGCAGAACATGCATCGTTATCCCCCAGCCCAGCCAGGAACGTTTTCCAAACGCTCGTGGGACTGAGGAGCTGAGGTCCCTTTGCTGGAGTGAGTTGGGAGCCTCGGTCTCACGGACAGTCGGGGGCTTTAGGCTCGGAAGGGGCAGCGTTCAATAGTATTTAGTGCACACAGGTCTCAGAGCATTGCAGCAGATTGGGTGCCCGACTCCCATGGACTGAGCTGCGAAGGTGCTTCTGACAGTCCCACTTGGCACCTAATTGCATCTTCATCTGTCTAAATACTTCCTAACCCTCAGCAGCAGGCCTCACGCTGCCTTTCCGGGCCACGTGGGCGTCTCAGCACCTTGCGCACGGTTGGAACCGGGACGGCGGCTCCTACGCTGCAAAGACGCTCTTGAAAATTGGCCCTAAGTCATGAGAACGCTGCTGGCCACGGGGCGAAGGAAGACGGGCTTATGGGGAAGGCCCTTGGCTGGGACTGGTGAGACCTGGCTGCAACTCCCAGCTCCGCCACAGACTCGCTGTGTGACCTCGGGCAAGTCACTTAGGTCCCGCTTGCCCCCATGCTTGGCTTCCACAGTTGGGGGGTCACGTTTTTCAAACACATGGAGCTTTTCGGCAATCCTAGATCTCAGTCTCAGGTCTCAGGCCTCCATCTGTAAGGGGCAGATGGCTGCAGAGAGGTTCTTTTCCCTCCCTTCGTGCTGGTATCTGGACTGTCAGCTTTGTGGAGGCGGTGACGCACCCAGCACGTCGGGGCCCTGATCTCAGTCAGGTTCGTTCGTTTGGTGCCACCATAACAACGATGTAATGTGGAGTTACTGTCCTGACGCCCAGCTCCCTAGATGACACTTCTCCAGCAATCTTCCATCTCATCGGGGATACACTAAGCACGTAACTCCTGTCTAATGTGTGCCTGCGCTGGGGGGAATCTCTCTGGGAAGCAGGGAAGATGGGCCATTGAGAAGGCTGTAATGTTGTCTGCACTTAGACTTAATTGTGCAGAAAATGAAGATAAAAGAGCGGGCCCAGAGGACCTGCTGTTCCTGGTGAATTCAGACACAAAAGCCTCTGCAAGTGCCACTGAACGCCAAGTACCTGTCTTGCCAACGCTATAATCGTGAGATTTAACCAAGGGGGTGGCCTGGCCACTCCACCAGAGCAACAACAAAGTGGCTTCTCTTTCCTAGAAAGGCTGATCAGAGCTTCCTTTCTTGCTACATTCACCCGCTAGGAAGCGATGAGCAGCTCTCACGCCTGCATCTGCAGTGAGAAGAACCCGCTTCCCTGTTGTTTTTATCAGCCGCACCTTGGCAGCTGGAACGAAGCAGAGTTTGCAAGGTGACATGCAGCCACGGCAATGGGGAGGCTGGCTGGGCGCTCAGCATGTTAGGAAAATCAAACCCCATTAAGGTGTCCTGAGTCAGGCCCCCACTGTTCCTTCAGACCACTTTGGCCATTGCATGTAACCGGTGCCTGCTGTGCATGAACTGTGGTGCTCTGCAGGGAAGGGAAGAAATTGCATCCTTTGAAACTCACAAGGGACAGGCCAGCGTTCCTGAGAAGCAGAGGGACATCAGGGGTGCCACCTCTGCTCATTGCCCTGAGGAAGAGGAGACCCCGTTACAGCCTAGAGACGTTTCAGGCAGCAGAACAGGAATGTCCTCATTACTGAACAAAACACACTCACTTTGCTCACTCTCTGCACATGGGAAAAAACGGAGAAGGCAGGTCCCAGGCAGGCCCTCTGCTGCGGTTAGCTGTGCCATGCTCCAGACCATGCTCACAACAACAGGAGTAAACTAATTAACCGGGCTGGGCTCACTTGCCAGCTGTCTCTGAATGGATCAGAGAGGCAGGCAAAGCCCAGTTCAGATACAAAAGGGAACAAAGACACAGTGAGAGACAAGCCTGCAAGGATTATTAACCCCGTTCGGCCCAAAGAGACGCAGGGCACGTCTGCAGCAGAGTCCACAGCTCTCCTGTATCACAATTCAGGGCCGTAACCACAAGGCAACAATTCAGAAAGCATCTTCTTTGTCCTCACATAAGCCAGGAGACCACTTCATTCTGCCTCCCCCGCCTGTGACATAGCGCCTGAATGTGCTCGTAAATCAAGGCTGAAACACAGCTCGGCGCATGGAGGCCCGTGCGTGCCGTAAACCCTGCAGCTGCAGAGCCTTGCCCTCAGCCCGCAGCTACGGAGAGGGGGAGGCCCTGGGGGAAGACACAGCCCTCAGCGGGGAGCACGTGGGCCAAGAGATGCATTTTGGGTGCCCCTGCGTTGGGAGCTGCACTATGCCTGAAATTCACCCATTATTCAGGGTCTAGCACAAAGCCAGCACCCCCCACCCCATCCCTGGCAGGGCCCGGCACAGGGCCTAGTTAGCTGCCAGGGCATATGCCCTGAAGCAGGAGAATTAATGTCCTTCTGTATAGACATGGGAGAGTGGGAGACCCCACATAACAGCCGGGCCGCCCCTCTTCTCTCAGGGTTAAACTGTCTGATGCTATTTGGGGGTGCAGGGGAGGGGAAGCTGCAGCGTTAACGTTTGAGATTAAAGATAAATCTAGGGGGATATTTTTCATTTCAGTGTATCACAAAACGAGCTATGAATAAAACTTACCTTGTGCAGAGGAGGATTTATTTATGAGTTTCAGCTGAAATTTGCTCCGTGAGGGCCCAGCAGGGAGTAGCGCGGAATACAGATGAGACGCTCGTTCCAAGCAGGCCCAGGCACCGTGGCTGGTGGCGCTGAGGATATAAATTATAACTAACTCTCCCCCGCCCCCTCCCCCCAGTCCCGGCTCTGGGGCCTGCATTTTTTATTTTGGTTTATTGGGATAATTGCAGTGAAGTTTGCTCCCCAAGGAAATTAACATTTCTGGAAACTCAGGGACTTCTCTCATGTGGGAACTCCCGGGTGCTGCAGGGGATAGTCGGTAACTATAAACCTTGTGGCCGCGGAGGGGATGAAGCATGAGGCAGACGACTCCCCGCGGGATTTCTCTGCCTGTCTCCCTCCAGTCCAGCAAGGAGCCCCTGCAATGCTCTGGGCTCAGAAAACATGCTGAGTGTAGGCGAGAGGGAAGCGAGCGAGACACCTCCAGTCACTGTCCTGACACACCATGGTCCCCTGGATCCACAGACCTGGGGTGGAAGCCCAGCCAGGTGTGGGCTTGATCTCTCAGTCCCCGACTGAGCAAGGCATGCACAGTCAGTAGGATTTACGCACTGCTGTAGGAGCAGGGGTGTTGTATGCAAGACACAGGAAGTCACTGTCACACTCCACTCGGCCCGGGCCAGGCCTCGGCTGGAGTCTGTGTCCCTTTCCGGGCACCGTGCTTTAAGAAAGATGTGGACAAACTGGAGAGTCAGAGGAGAGAGATGCAAATGATCAGAGGTTTAGAACACCTGATCTCTGAGGAAATAGGAAAAGACTTGGTCATGTTTAGCCTAGAGAAGAGGAGGCTGAAAGGAAAATGTGAATAACAGTCTTCAGATGTGGAAAGGTTGCAACAAAGCAGCTGGTGATCAATCTTCCTTCAGGTGCAGTGAGGCTAGGACGAGAAGGAATTGGCCTGGTTTGCAGTGAGAGAGACACTCGGAAAACACTCGAGTGCTACGGAGAACTAAGCACGGGAACAGGTTGGGCAAGCGCCCGGATGTCAGGGATGGTCCAGATTTACTTGGTCTGCCTCAGGGGGCGGGATGGACTAGCTGACCTCGCGGGATCTCTTCGAGCCCGATGCTGCTGGGCTTCTATGTGCTTCAAGTGCAGGGTGCACCATGTGTTGTGCTGCACGGCGTGTTCCCATCAGCGTCAGACGTGCAGCGCCTGCTGAGGACTGCTGCGCCAGCCAGAGTGATCATGGCTGATGGTGTCGCACCAGGCGTCACACCCTGGAGCTCCCAGATCTGGCTCAATCCTACAAATCCAAGACGCTCAGGCGGTGCTGCAGAAACCGCTGGCCTGGCAATGGTTTCTCTGAGCGTCCATTTGAGGCCTCCCTTAGCTCTGGCGTGATCCAGGGGCAAAGTTTTCAGCATCATAGGAAGGGCTAGCAGAGGCGGGTTTGCGACTGAGGCCTGCAGGCTGGGACTCAGGAGCTGTGAGTTCAAGTCTCGGCTCTAGCACAGCGGCCGTATGTGACCGCTCGAGGGTGGCTCGGCTGATGCCTCCCAGGGAAGACGTGCAGCTTTGGAGCCGCTGTGAGAATCGCAGTGGGGGTAATTCCCTTTTTTTCCAATTTCCTCATCCTCAGTTCCTCTGCCTCCCCACCACACTGCCATTGATCTCTGCTAAGCAAGCCACTTCGATGGGGAGCCATTTCCATCTGGGCATGGAGCGGCGTGTCACTTCCAGTCAGCTGGAGCACAGAAACTCCCTGTTCCAAAGGCTCCTCTCAGCTGGCGCAGGGAGAGGCAGGGTGGCGGGCGGGTCATGCGCAGGCTTCTGTCCCGCCAGGTGGCTCCTGCATCTCCTGTGCAACGAGCTGCATCCAGTAAAGCACAGTCCCCTGGGAGCTTCCACCACCACATCAATCACGGGCAGGGACGCTGCTAATAAATAAGCCTGAAGCTCACCAACCCCCTGTTTGAGAAGAGAAGGAGTTTGGCTAGAATATCTCCAGCCCCAGGGATGCCTCTGGCCTGAGGAGAGACACCGGAGATGTACTGCAGGCACCTCACTTCCAAAAAGCCTGGAGGGGAGCCCCAACAACATTGCCAAACCCTTTCTGTCCAGAGCTCGGCACAGCCCTGGGCAGCTGGGAGGGTGCTCCGGGTGGAAGGGGCCTTGTCTACATGGGGAAATTGCACCCGTGGTGGGACTAAACTGGCTTAGAGACCTAGAAATCTGACTAAACTGGTTTAGTGAAATCAGTGCAGTCCCCGTGTGTGTGTGGAGACTCATTCTGGTTTATGGGTGCAGGATATTCATTTAACTTGTGACTCAAGTGAGAAATCGATTCCAGGTCCTAGCTGAATCGCTGCGTGTCACTCTGACGCTGAGATATGAGTGCGCACTCCAAGGAGTGGGGCTGGACTGATTTAACTAAAGCAACTTCTGAAGCGATTTCACCACCTGGGGGTGTTTTTCTCAGGAAGATGCAGCACAGCTGCACCAGTTCAACAACACGTCTGATTTAATGTTAACCCAGGGCCAAAGGCCACATGGAGGCTCTCCGTTGGGTTCAAACCAGGCTTGTTTCTGCTTTGTTTAAATCAATTAGGAACATGGTTAGTCTGAACTGAAACAAGTCGCTCTTAAATTGAAATAAGAGCATCCACACAGGGAGGTTGCACTGGCTTAACCAAACCAGTGCAAATGTGTGTGTAGACTGCCCTGAGGCTGCACTCAGAGATGGTGCACCCGCCCCCTGAAATACCCAAGGAGACGGGAAGAGCTCTGATCTCGCTCACACTCAGTCGCCTCTGGTCCCCGGGGAGCAGAGAACAGCCACGGCCAGGGCTAGGGGCAGGGCAGCTCCATCCCAGCCACTGTTCCCACACACGTCATTGCTGGGTCTGTCGGAAGGGGCCTGAGTGTCACTGGGAATGGGGCCCAGTGCCTCCAACTTGCTCCGATCCTTGCCCTCCCCCGGGAGGCTGAGCAGCAGCAAAGCAAATCTCTCCTCTGAGCAATGCAAGAGACGCTGCCTGGCACCTGTGCTTGCTGCTAAGCGCTGGCACACGCCTGCCGAAGCTGGGGTGTTAATTAACCGGGCTGCACCTATCTTGAAAGCATAGGGATCAGTTTCCCTGTGATGGCAGCACCATTCTGATCGAAGTGGTTGCCGGGGTCCATGGACCTGTTTTCTCACCACTGGAGCGGTAGTAATGATAAAGCAAACCAGTTTTTTTCCCAATGAAACAATCAATTGCCAAGCGAATCCAGGCTCCACGTTAACCCTGTGTAGGAACTTACCCAGCTTTAGCAGCACTGCTATTCACTGCAGTTCATTGCCATGTCCATCTGAGAGGCAGGCAAGCACTGCTCCATTGTACAGGTGCAGACTTGAAACTCAGGGGAGAAGCAGGACCAGATTTCTAAGGGCTCAGCACCCACCATCTGGGCTGGATTTTCCAAAGCATCCAGCAGCTTCCAGCCCGATTTTCACAAGAACCTTGATGAGTGTGACTTTGTGCGAATCCAGTGCTCTGGGAGTCACAGGGCCACACACAGCATCAGGGCATTGCCAGCCCAGATCTGCTTGAGCACAGGACCATTCTAGCCACCTTGCATGCTGCCAACCCCTCTTCCATTGCCAAGACCACTGTGCCAGCATCTGACGGAGGCTGTGCCCCTGGTCTGCGTGGCCAGGGCAAGGACACAGCCCCTCACGCCAGGCTAGGACAGTGAGCTGCTGTCCATGCACCAGGTCAGCAGGATGGGTGGCGTCCTCTTGCCCACATCTGGCCTTCCCCCATTTTTCCTGCCAGTTGCAGGTTGCCTGCTGTGCTCACTGCTGGGAAGGCAAGAACTGAGGTCAGCTCCTCAGGGATTCCACTGCCTAAGGCTGACACCAGATTCGCCAGCACCGCTGCCTGGGTCAGGCCCCGGGTTGTGAGGGGCTGCGCAAACACACGCACTCGCTACATTCTCAGAAAGGTGCTTTCCTCCCCTTTCACAAGCTGCCAACCCCGAGGCTTGGCTCAGTAAAATCTACCAGCTGCCACTGCAGCATCTGAGTCCGCCCAGGGATGGTCTGTGCAGCCGCAGTCAAAGTGGCGCTTTATTTGCTGCTCGAATTCCTGGGTTCCCCGAGAGCCGGGACGAGGAAAAGCAGCTTCTCAAACCCACAGGAGGCAAATGGACCGGGAATCACCCCCAGTGAAAGGTTCCTGACTGCACTGCAAAATCAGGGCTCTGCACCCAGCTGCCTGAAGGGAGGGTGTCCCATGCAGGGACCACGGCACAAGGGCTACACCAGGGAACTCTGCATCCATTGAGCTGGGCACTGTCCAGACGCTGCCCCGCCCTGCAGGGTTACAGAGACAGGCTGGGAGAGAAAGTAGAACCCTGGAGAAAGGAGGGATGTGCCTAGGGTCACACAGCAGGTCACTCACAGGAACAGACCCCTGCTCTCCTAGGCGAGGGACTTACGCACTATATCCCCCTCCCCCATTACTGTCAATACCCAGCACTTACAGACTAGCGCAGGCTGGCTGGCTGGGCTGCAGACTACGCATGCTCAGAATTCAAGCCCACAACCACTGGTGTGAAATCAAGGAGCCTGGTCCGTGGCTGGTTCTCCTGGCAGCAGAGCTCCATGCTCTGCCAGGTCCAGCGGTAAGAGAGGTGCACAGATCTTCCCCTTCCACAGACAGATCTCTAATGGCTGGGGCACATCCCCATGGCGGGGAATGACTTGCCCAAGAACATAGAGCTGGGGACAGAAGCCAGCTCTCCAGACTGCCCACCCCCTCATTAGCATTGTCATGATGGTAGTTCCAGGCGACCTCAGCCAAGGATTGGGCACCATTGTGCCGGGAGCTGTGCAGGCAAACCAGCGACGGAGACAGCCCTTGCCGTGCAGAGATTCCCCTGGCTGGCAGGAATCGTGGGATTTCACTGCCTCAGCACGACTGAAAATCATGTCCAAGGCACCTCACATCAGGCTCCAGAACTCAGCAAGGTCTAGCCTTTTGCAGGGAACATGTTAATCTGCTGAGTAATAAAAACCTTTACTGATGATGCCTAAAAATCCCATCCTCCTCCAATCAGGAGAAACAATTTCTCTTCATCTTTAATTTATTTGTTCGGGTTATTAAATCATCACATTTCCATGTGGACCTGGGATTCCTGGGTCCAACCCGATATCACAGCAATATTTGGAAATTAACCCAATAAATAATAAATGTTGGCTTTTAATGAACGAATCTAAAATGGAGATAAAAAAACTTCAAAACTTTTTTTGCTCTTAGGAAGGCAATTAGTTCCCACTTGGATATAGAATTAAGCCAGTGAATAGTAATCGATTCCTTTTATTAGCAAATTGAGAGGCCCTTTAATATTTATCAGCTTATTGTTCAGAGTTCACCTGGAATTAAAAGGCCCCTTTCTCCTGTGAAACCTCCACTTTGAATCCCACTCAAAGTTTCAAGAATTAAATTTATTAGGGGTATAAATTTATAATGGCCTAACTTGCTACACAGTTGGAATATATATTGCTAATGTAATTTTCCAAACCAGTGATGAGCGTGTCTGAGGAATTTTTTATGGCAAAGTAATACAGTCTAATATATTGCAGAACAGCAAAATATATTAAATATGTATATGAAACACATCAAAAACTAGGATGACAGATTGTTCTTTGCTACCGTATGTACTGCGGCTCCAGGGCAGAGGTGGCAGGAGGGGAATATACCAATCCGTCAAAGAGAAAGTTGCTTAGTTCAGACGTCTGCCAGCAGCACAGCTGAGTTTCAGTCTGTTGCATGCACGCACACACTTCCACCGAGTCAGAGGCACCATTTCCTGCAAGGACACACCTCCAAGCACAGGAGCATAACTGGGTTTTATATCTCTGCCTCCCCTTTCAAGGCCAATCAATGCAGTCTGTAGAAGAGTCAAGTCAGTCACTCCTCCTAGGCAGAGGCTGTGACACAGGACAACAGGCCAGCTGTCTGCAAAGTTATTCTCCCTGGCCTTGGACTTAGGAGACCTGAATCCTATTCCTGGCTCTGCCACTGACCCGATGTGTGACCTTGGACAAGTCCCTACTAGGACCCCTGCTTGTCTATTTAGACTGTAAACTCCAGGACCGAGACTGTGTTTGTGCAGCACCCGACACAAGCGCTCAGTCAGGGTCTGGGCAGTGCCCAGCACAACAGGGCCCAGTTTCAGTTGAGGCCCCTAGATCCCACCCTCAGGCTGACAGGTAAGAATATTAGTAACAAAGTGACAGCGGGAATTGCCTGCCGGGGGCAGGGTCCCATTCTTTTTTCTTTTCCAAATCCCATTTCCAAGCAGATGTATTGAGTCATTTCAGAGGAGAGGGAAACAGCTCAGAAATACTGTGGACAAGCCTAGATTTTCAACAGCTCCCCACAGCAAATTGCTTATAGAGACTCATAGACTCCAAGGTCAAAAGGGACCAATATGATCATCTACTCTGACCTCCTGCACAACGCAGGCCAGAGAACCTCACCCACGCACTCCCGTAATAGACCCCCGACCTATGACTGAGTTACTGAAGTCCTCAAATCATGGTTTAAAGACTTCAAGGTTCAGAGAATCCATCAACAAGTGAGCCGTGCCCCATGCTACAGAGGAAGGCGAACCCCCCCAGGGCCTCTGCCAATCTGCCCTGGGGAATAATTCCTTCCCAATCCCAAATATGGCGATCAGTTAAACCCTGAGCATGTGGGCAAGACTCACCAGCCAGACACACAGGATAGAATTCTCTGTAGTAACTCAGAACACCCACCGCCCCCATCAAACGTCCCATCACAGGCCATTGGCATATCTACCACCAGGGTCAAAGATCACTTAATTGCCCAATTAGGCTGTCCCATCATACTGTCCCCTCCGTACACTTATCAAGCTCAGTTTTGAAGCCAGCTAGGTATTTTGCCCCCCACTGCTTCCCTTCGAAGGCTATTCCAGAACGTCACTCCTCTGATAGCTAGAAACCTTCGTCTAATTTCAAGTCTAAACTTCCTGGTGGCCAGTTTATATCCTTTTGTTCTTGTGTCCACATTGGCGCTGAACTTAAATAATTCCTCTCCCTCCCTGGTATTTGTCCCGCTGATGTACTTACAGAGAGCAGTCGTATCTCCCGTCAGCCTTCTTTTGGCTAGGCTAAACAAGCCAAGCTCTTTGAGTCTCCTCTCATAAGGCAGGTTTTCCATTCCTCAGATCATCCTAGAAGCCCTTCTCTGCACCTGTTCCAGTCTGAATTAATCTTTCTTAAACATGGGAGACCAGAACTGCACACAGTGTTCCAGATGAGGTCTGACCAACGCCTTGTATAATGGTTCTAACACCTCCCTATCTCCACTGGAAATACCTCGCCTGATGCATTCAAGGACCTCATTAGCTTTTTTCACGGCCACATCACATTGGCGGCTCATAGTCATCTTGTAATTAACCAATACGCCCAGGTCCTTCACCTCCTCTGGCACTTCCAACTGATGCGTTCACAGCTTATAGCAGAAATTCTTGTTATTAGTCCCTAAATACATGACCTTGCATTTTCCACTATTAAATTTCATCCTGTTTCTATTACTCCAGTTTACAAGGTCATCCAGATCTTCCTGTATGACATCCTGCTCATTCTCTGTACTGGCAATACCTTCCAACTTTGTGTCATCCACAAACTTTATTAACACATTCCCACTTTTTGTGCCAAGTCAGTAATAAAAAGGTTAAATAAGATTGGTCCCAAGACTGATCCCTGTGGAACTCCACTAGTAACCTCCCGCCAGCCCGACAGTTCACCTTTCAGTAGGACCTGTTGTAGTCTGCCCTTTAACCCGTTCCTTATCCACCTTTCAATTTTCATATTAATCCCCATCTTTTCCAATTGAACTAATAATTTCCCATGTGGAACCGTATCAAATGCCTGACTGGAATCTAGGTAAATTAGACCCACTGCATTTCCTTTGTCTAAAAATCTGTTATCTTCTCAAAAAAGGAGACCAGGTTGGTCTGACACGATCTACCACTGGTAAAGCCAGCTTGTGTTTTATCCCAATTACCATTAACCGCGATGTCCTTAACTACTTTCTCTTTCAAAATGTTTTCCAAGGAAGCCAAGGAAACTGCTTAACTATCTGTTCCCAGTTGGCAAAATATTCTGTAACTGCTCTTTGCACCACAAATGCCCCTCCCCTCCCCCCAAACAAAGGGTGAGTACTTTCCCATTTCTTTCCCTGATCTGCATTAACTATTCTCACTAATGAGAGTCAGAACTCCTGGGTTCTGTTCAGGAGTGACTCCACTGAGGAAAATGGGGCTACACTGGTGTAAATCAGGAGTGACTCCACTGAGGTCAGCAAGGTTACTCTGGTCTAAAGCCGGCACAACTGAAAGCAGAGTCTAGGCCTCTACTTCTAATATCTGAGATTTACCGAAGTTGGCTCAGGAGCTGCGTGAGAGCAGAGAGCAATTCAGACTCTCCCTGGTTGCATGAGAGCCTGGACTCTATGTGGCTGGTGGAAAGGCCCCCCTCCCGCACGCATGCCCCAGGGGAAAGGGGGTACTGAACAGACCATGCAGGAGGGAGGAGTTATATGCCTTTCTGGAAAGCATCCTTCAGCAAGCAGAATGGGGCAGGGGAAACGCCTCCCATCTAGGGGCAACACAGAGCCAGTGCGTTTGGCAGGGCAGTCACACCAGATCTACCTTCTTCAGACGCTTCCTTATTCTGTCTCCCACTATCACCCCCTCTCTACAGCAAAGAGCCCCTAGCGGCAGCAGCTGCCCAGCAAAGCCCTCTTGATGCTCCAGCAGCTGCCATCTGAACTGCCTAGCATCCAAAGAGTTTGTTTAAATGAGGCTGATCTGAGTCTCTGGAGTGTCTAAATTATCCAGGCGGCTGGTGTTTCCTCCCTATTTTGAGGGGGGTGGGGTTCAAGCCATGCACCAGCAACTCCAGGAAAGAAAAAAAAGCGACAAATGGGGATCTAATTTGCGTAATGGGGTCTAATCTGTTTTCAAAAGCTGCTTCTCTCCTGACTCGGGGAATTGGCGCGGCATGAAATATACCTGCGGCATGTGAATGAGGAGGCTCCTCGGCAAGTTTATGGATCCTGCTCGACAAAGGCGGCTCTTTAAATCAAAACCACAGATAGCGAAGGAATTAAAATGTCAAGATAATGCACGTTTATTGGTTTTGCCAGTCAGCGGGAGCTGGAGAGTTCTGGTGTGTGGACCCGATCCGTACCACAGCGCCGTCAGTACGGTGTCATCCTCCCCTTGGCATAGCCAGGTGTCAGTCCTGGGCTACGAGCCCCAGTAGCCAGAATTATTTACCAAACCCGCTGAAACATCAGCGTGGCTCCTTCTCCTACAAAAGGGGCAGCAGAGGACGCTTGCATGCCCCGGCGTCTGCGACATACAAGGGAGAGCACCTCCGCAGTCTGGCCTTTGCTACTGAGACACATGGAGAGCGGGGGGCCGAGGACTGGGGGGGGAGAAGAGGGCCCGTTGAGCTGAGCGGAGACACAGGGGGAGAGAGCCACTGCTGCAAAGGGCTCACAGACGGAACAGGCCAGGGACTTGCTCCGGCTTGGAGGCAGAGGTGAGAAAAGACCCTGCCTGTCTGCAAGGCCAGTGCAGCACCTGCCCCTGCTGCATACCGCCCCCAACCCTTTCCTGGTTTGGTTAGTGCATAATCTCCTGGGTCGATCAGTCACTACCTGACCTGCTATTTAGTCGGTCAGCTCTTTGGACCAGCGGCCACCTTTTCAGAGAGCGGCTGGCGTGACAGGACTCAGCTGGGGTCTCTGGGCACTCCCCAAATGCCCAGAATAGCACTCACACGGTCACTTAACCAACCTGCCTTTCACCTTCTCTTCACCCAGGAGAAAATTAGAGGCAACCTGGCCTCCGCTGCTAGCAACAAGCCTGCCACGCCGGGTCGGGCCGCTGAGGAAGATGCACCCAGCTTGGAAGCTGGGCTGTGCAGGTGAATGATTTATTGCCAGCTCAGTCACCAAGCACAAAGATCCTCGCCATTGAGAGCCTTTTCTTCATGCCCTGCCACCCTCTTCCCCCGTATGACCTGCCGCCTTCTTGGTGCATCGTGTGCAGAATTAGACCTCCCTCCTGCCCAGGGCTCTGCGCAGGCGACTGACTTCCACAGGACTGGAAGACTGTCCGCTTGCTGGGCCCTGGCCCTAGATTACAAGCGATTTGGGATCCGCCTGGCTCCGATTGCAGGATCAGGACCTCAGATGTCCAGTGACTGAGCTGGGGACTGACTCCCATCTGGTATTGTCACCTGCGCCCACAGGACATGAGCGCACAATGCTCCTATTCTGAGCCAGGAGCATCTCCCGACTGCTTGGCTCTGATGCTAACAATGGCACGAGCTGCCAGGCCCCAACAGTGGACCGTTTTCTTGTTGTCTCACTTGCTTCCAGGAGGTGCCTCCCAGGCGCCTGGGTGCTGCAGAAATAACGTCTGACCACGCCGCACCCATCTCTGTAGCTGTGTCCCCGAAGCCCAGGAGGGTGCTGTGCTGGCCAGAGCAAATCCCAGGCAGGTAAACGGGAAAGCCCACAAGGAAGGAAAAGTCACCAGACTCCTACTTCCTCTGCACACAAACGTCTCAGGGACCTCACCCCACCTGCCAAGCAGCGACTTCTCTGGAGAATTATTGCCATGCGGCACGCTGGCTGTAATAATCGCCTCTAACCATCAATTATTATCTAATCTGCCATGCGATTTCATTACCAGCGTCATTTGTGCTGCTCCCATGGGCTCCGTGCGGGGCGAGAGTCCTTCAAATTAAACGGGGATGTGATGGCTTCAAAAGCAATAACTCTGGCGCACAAGCAGAGTAGACGGTGGTTTGGGGGGGGGTATCAACGTGTTGGGGACAAAGGCAGCATTAGCATTTCACGGCATGGCCAAGAGCTCCTCACGGGGACTGGACACTCCACCCTCCTCAGCACCAATTCGCTAGGTTGCCCCTAACACTTGCTTTCTAGAGGGTGGAAGCAGGAGTGAGAACGGGGGAAGATCCAGTTTGCAGAGCATGGACTAGTGGCCAGAAATGTAAGAGACCTGGGTTCTATTCCCATCTCTCCACTAACTCCTGGGGTGACCGTGGCCAAGTCACCTGCCCTCCCCTTTGCCTATGTAGACTGCAAGCTCTTTGGGGCAGGGACTGAAGAGAAGGCTGGCTGAAATGAGAGCAGCCATGAAATAAAACTGGCGCCGCAGGATGTGGTTGTGTACACAGCTGATGAGCTGTAGCCGGCAGCCCCCGAGAGGCCAGCCAACTCCAGGTCAAAGCACCGCGCCCGTGAGCCAAGAGTATTTGTGTGTGGAGAGGACTCCAGCTAGGGACAACACTCAAGTTAACTCTGCCACGAACCTGAGCCCGGGTCTGTTTCTGTGCAGCGCCCAAGCAAGAGGGCCTCCACCTTGGTTATGGCCTCGCGGCATCATCACAACAGCTTTGCAAAAAGCAGCCAACATCTCTCTGAGCTGAGCATTCACCTGCCACGTGTCCGGCAGGAGACCCCCCCCGCCAGCGTGTCTCTGGCAGGGTGCATGCACTTTGTCTGTCCCCAGCTCCGCACAAACATCAAGCTCCCGGGGAGGGGGACACTGGCCTGCTGGAGCCTTCTCTCCTCTGCTTTCAACTTTTTATCTTCTGTCCATTTTTTATCCTCTCTCTGGATGAGCTGGTGTGTCAGCGGCACGTAGTCCTCCGAGCTCTCGCTCCCTTTTGATTGATTTGGAAACAAATTGTTTTGTAAAATGCTTTAAGTTATTGAACCCACACTGTAGGGGACCCTCACTTCAGCACTCTCTCTCCTGCTCAATAAACGATACGGTCATTAATGCAGGCCGAACAGATTCCAGCACATAGTGAAGTAACACTGGATAGCAGATGCAGTTAGTCCAACCCCTCCTTGAGATGTTCACACCCCCAACCTACAGCTCTCTGCTGTCCCAGCCCTGGGCTACCCGCCCCCCCAGCTCTGCCAGTGTCCCTCACCCTACTATCCCAGCCCAGAGCTCCCCCCTCACCCACAGCTCTGCTGGTGCCCACAAGCTCAGGACTAGAATTTCAGGGAGAGCGTGGGTCCCGGTTAATGGCGCAGGATCGAGCAGCGTTGGCAGGGCAGTGTGCATGCTGAGCCACCACATTGTCGGTATAAAGCCCTGCGGACCAGGGGAGGGGGAGAATCGGGCCTGCACCCGGTGCCCTGTAGGGTGGCCGGGGCTCCACGGCGCCTCACAGAGTTATGGGTCGAGGACTCGGTGCTGGCACAGGTCACCTGCCACAGCTCAGCGTCCGTCGCTGCTCCCAGTCCTTCTGTGGGACATGATGCTGCCCAAGCCCTTGCTATCCACAGCCACTCCTTGCATGGCTCTGCTGGGACACTGCTGGCCCCAGCCAAAGCCTGACCTAAACGCCCCTCGTGTTTCTTATGCCACGGAAGTAAGGAGCTGGAGCGCCCAGGAAAGACGAAGCACATTCAACATTCGCCCACCCCCAGCCTCGGCCCCCGATGCTGCCTCCCTTCCTCTGGCCACGTCGTTTGCATTTCTGTGTCCCTGCTGCCCTAGGCACTACTCAGAGGCGCATGGGCCATGCGCTGGCGTCCGAGCCACCAGTGGTTGCACACGCTGCTTTGCTGGCGGCAGTGACGGGTGGAGACCGAGGGCGCGGAGAGGCGATGGAGGAGGGGCCACATGAAACGCAAAGAACAAAAGATGCAAACAGTTGTGAGAAGGATGAAATCCGTCGTGCTCCAGCGACAGGAGCCGGGGCTGTGAACAGGGCAGTCAGGCCTCGAGCCATAACCTTGTCGAGCTCCCTGGGAATCTGCATGTGATGAGCAGCTGGCTCCCCTATGCTTCCAAGCACAACGTCTACTGTATCAGTCCTCGAAAGGAACAAGCTCCAGGGATCTCGGGGGACAGGGTCTAACGTCTAAGACCCTGCCAAAGTCCTGAGCTGCTGCTGCTACGGCTTTTGTCCCAGTAGCAGCAGGCCTCACGGTGCCTTACCCACACAGCCACCTCGTCCTGAACTGGTACGGCACAGCCAGAGGTCATGCTCACCCGTCGGGGGTCTTCAGCCCCCCCAGAATAAAAAGCAAATGGTGGGGCCCCTTGAACGGCTCGGGGCCCTAAGCAATTGCTTAGTCTGCTTCTGCCTAGCACGGGCTCCAGGCACAGCCTCGGCACTGGCTCCTCTGCCACCTGAGAGTGTGGGCGGGGCAGGCCTGTATCAGGGGCTCAGTAGCAGCCCTTCCTCTCCTCAGCAGCTACGCTGATCTGCAGGGCAAGTTGGGGGCAGCTGGCTGCAGCAGGACCCTCCTTCTTCCAGAAGATGCAGCGAAGCCACAGTTGCTCTTTCAAGCAGAGGACGAGTCTGGACAAATTCCTGGGGTGACTGGGGAGAAATGCCTGCTTGGATGAAAAGGGGGAGACAGACCTGGGGTGGGGGCATAGAGATGGCCCATGTTCATGGGTATCTTTTGCTTGTTGCAGCCACACAGATGCGGAACGCAGCTGAAATCCGGGCAAAGTACCTCACCAAGATCCCAGTAAAGTTCCTCTCATTGTGTCTGCCACCTCGAAACTTCCACTTCCAGGGGTGCCCCTGTGGAAGCTTAAATCTTCTTCAGCTTCACGTACAGAACTCAAGGCTGATCGCTACGAGTGGTTTCCTCCGCCCAGCCCCAATCCCAGCTCCTGCTACTAAACACGCATACCCTACGGCATGGGCAAACCAGGCCCTGTAGCCTCAGGCTAGTGCAGGAGACGTGGGCAGTGACTGACGGTCCATGAAACATGCAGATGACAGACATGTTCTGCAGTGCAAAGCCTCCCAGGCCGTGTCGCCAAATCCCAGGAGCTTGCTGTGGGTTGTGTGAGGGCTTTTCTTCAAGCCCCAGCTCTGGGACTCCCGGGAAGCTGTGTTTGTTTGAACTCCTCAGCCTAGTGGCTGGGCGGAGGGGCCCTGAAAATGTGCCCCTGAAAGACTCAACCATCCAGCAACTAAAACCAATCCACGCCTTACCTTATAAATGCCATGGCTGTTCAGGGCCCGATCTGAATGCTAGAAACTGGCAAGGGTCCAAATGAGACCCTCAGAAGAGGAGTTTCTACTCTCAGGTGGCCCTGTGGTTCCCAGCTTCTCCTGCGTGTAACGTCTCTCTTCAGCACAGCAGAAGCAAACTCTCTAGTTTCTGCTCTGACTGTCTCTGGCTCCAGGCGGTGGCTGAACGTTACCGGAAGGAGAAAGAAGCAGCTGCCACTGTTGGATGAGACCAAGTTTCTGGTTTCCCAGGACTCGTCCATGTCTCCGTTTGTGCTCACCCTGCGGTAAGACATGAGTGCCGCGGAGAGGATCAGGCCCTGCTCTTTCATGGGATCAAGCTTTTGGAAAGAGCAAGTCCCATCTCTTTCCCTCACACACTTATTAAAAAGTAAATGAAGGGCTTGCTCACACAGGAAAAGCTGCCTGCCTAAATAGGCTTACGTCTGCACTAGCTGCATCAATGCAAAGATCGAATGCAGAAGCGTTTGCCCCTTAAACTGGCCTGGCTTAAGTTGGGAACCAAGGCGAGAAAGGTTTAGAGTGTGCAGGCATTTGCACAGGTGAAATGAGCAGCTTAGAATTGCAGCCCTGCAAGGGTCTGATGTAGACCAGGCTGTGACAGACAGACAGACAGACAGGCACCTCCTCTCCTGCGTGGGGGGGTGCCCTGGAAAAATCCCTCTCTTTGCTGGGTGTGCGGGTGTAACTGGCCTGATCTCAGAGGCCTACAGTGGCTCCTATAGGCACATCTGCTGCTTGGCTTTCCTGCTCTCTCTCCTTTGAATGACCTCTCTGAAGTCGCAGCTAGGCCCAGGTGATTGGCTGAGGAGAGGCAGCGATTAGCAGTGATGCAAACAAACTGTCGCTGGTGCCAGCAGCGGTTAGTGAACACTGAGAGCGGCTCAGAGGGATCATTAGCAGCCTTACACCTGATCAAAGGAATGCCCTCTAAACAGAGCATGGAGATACCAAACTTGCAAGCTCAATAAGACAGGCAGGCCGCCCTGCTGGATCCCAGCCCTGCCATCTCCTCTCAGATGACGCGTAACTCTTTTTTTCCAAGCCGGTTTCTTAATTTCCAGCTGTCTGCAGGTGGCCCTAATCCGTTAGAACAACAGAGACCTAGCATCACTAAAGGGGAATGGGGTCAATGGGAAACTGCCACCCGCACACACAGGTCGGGGCAGCAGCTCATTGTGCTGCTCCGTGGGTGTTTGGGGCTGGCATTTCAGCTTTCACTCGTAAAGCAGAACCGCTAAGGCAAAATGTGTCCCTAGCCAGCACTGAGTGCAAAATCTCTGTGTGGTCACCACCGGCCCTGACCTCGGGGGGTCTTAAACGCTCTGCTGCTGTGGCAAACAGCCAGCCTACACGTCACACCCTGGCTTCTACTGCCCGGTTGCTCTTTTCAGGGTGACCCTGACACTCTCCCCGCCCCCAGTTTTCCCCAAAACCATCCGCCTTGTCGTGTCTGCCAGCCCTCTCCTGGAATACTTCCACCAGTGCTTCCTTAGAAACGGACAAACAGCCTGATTAAGCCAAGCACTGAACTGCTTTATAGCAAAAGTAAAACAAGTTCCTTAAACAGAAAAAGGCACAGGATTAAGTGATCGCAAGTATGAGGAACAAAAACAGAATTGCAAGTGCCTGCTTCCTTTTGTCTCTCCAGGTGAAGGAGGCCAAAATGGCCTTTTCTCCCTCCTTCTGTTTTCCCAAAGTTCGCTGACACTGCCTCAAGAGCCAGTTTGCCGTGCCCACCAGCCAGCTGACGCCGCGCTCATTTCTGTCGTTCCCTCCCCCCATGGCGCGACTCAGAGGCTGTCTCCCTTTCACTAGGTCCATGGCTTTGTTTACCTGGTATGTAAACGAACCTTCATCGTCTCTGCCTGCTGACTAGGCAGGTCAGACAAGCAAATACACATTCCACCGCCCAGGTAGACTGGGCTTAGACATTTCTTGCCAACTGGACTTCAAGAACAACCTGGCACAGGCTGATCATGCTTTGTACACACCTGTTACATACACCACCCAATGGTGTGTGGGCCCAGCGTGTCACCAGTTTGCAGGTGACATTGTGTGTGACACCTGCTGGATACTCCCTGCACCTCACACACTGCTGTCAAGCCTGACCAATCCAGTATGAAGAGCCCATACTGGCCCAGACCTGTGAGCCACTACTGGGCCTCTGTGTCACAAGAACCTTGTTAACCACAAATGTTCCAGCAGGATTAACCAACATAAACAGCATGCACACAAGCAACCCTACAATAACAAGCCCAGCAGGAGTGCAAGGGAGCAGTGACGTCCTCTTGGAAGGACACTCCAGGCTCTGAGAACGCTCGGAGGAAGGGCAGAGTAGGGGATATGGGTGCTGACCTGTGCGCCATTCCCTGCTCTGCCACAGACTCCCTGGATGACCTTAGGTGCATCACTTAGCCTCTGATGACTCTTCCTACCTCCGATGCAGTAAATAGTGAGGCGTGGTGCCTGTGGTGAGAGCCAGAGAAGTCACATCGTGATCGACAGCCTTTACCTCTGCATTCACCTGTGTTCTTGGATGCCAAGGCCTCTAGGGCAGGGCCCATCTTGTCTGTACAGCAACTGGTGCTGTGGTCGCAGCCATGGTGCCAATCACTGATGATATCCTGTAACTCCAGATGCTGCAATTCACGCTCCTAGCAGTTGCGAGTCTCTTTATCTACCACCAGTCTGTGACAATCTCCTTCAACCCGCAGAACTTGCACGTCCCTGACGGCCACCCTCCGGCTGCCAGTGACCAAGGGTCTGCCCAGCAGGAGCATGACCATGTGGGAGGTGTGCCGGGACAGCAAAGCCGAGGCTGGCTTTCTCTACTTAACCTATGCTGCTTCTCAGATGGCGCTGTGGCGACTCAGTCAGGAACCTGCCTCTCGCCATCTGGTCTCTGTGGTTGGCTGCAAACAACTGCATGGCTGGAAACCTCGTTCTTAACCTGAATTTGTCATTAAACAGCTGCCT
Source organism: Emydura macquarii macquarii (assembly GCF_026122565.2). Lineage (NCBI taxonomy): Eukaryota > Metazoa > Chordata > Testudines > Chelidae > Emydura > Emydura macquarii. The sequence goes on from NW_027132429.1 coordinate 3,563,974, forward strand.
GGGGATGGAGGCGGAACACATGAAAGTCTGGGCACTAGCAGGATCACGCTCCCCTCCACCAGCTTAAAGAACGTGAGTCTCTCTGAACAGACTCCTGTTATCAGAATAACTTGTGACTAAACCCGACGACTGTTGTAACGACAGAACCGGATCCTATCCACTCTCGCTCTGCTGCTCTGGAAGGTGATTCTCTGATTCACAGGCCTGTTCCGCTCCCTTTTTTTAAAGGATTTCACTACCGAACTTGGTTCTGCTTTGCTGCACAGAACACTTAATTCTGGTTTTAACACGTCTGCTCCTGCAATAGGGATTTGTGTCTGAGGGTTCCACGGCTGGGCTTTTTAAGCATCGCCTCTATTATCCGTAACGTCTCTTCTTGTTTTCAAGTTTCTGAACCCTTGGAATAAACAATCCAAATGTTATTTACTCTGGTCATTTAATGTGGCTCTATGGGGTCGTGAGAGGCAGGGCTGGCTTGGGAATAGAGTAGCACATCATGGTCCTAGGAGCTGTAACTTACCGAGTGAATCTGTAAACTGGGGCTAAGGGGAGGACCTAGGCAAAGGGTGGTAGGGAAAACAAGCAGAAAGAAGGGACGGGACTTGCCCAAGGTCACCCAGAGGTCAGTGGCAGAGCTGGGAACAAAACCTAGGGGTCTGCCTGGGACCTAGTCTGGCGGCCTCCCACCAGGCCCAGGCTGCCTGCCACAATGTGACCTGAGCCTGCATGTGCCACAGGTGCTAGGTTCTCCATGCACTGGTGCAGGTGAGTATAAAATGTCATTCAATTAGAACAACAGCTTCCCACGCCCACTCTGTACTAGCATGAGGGGCAGGCCAATGGAGAACTAACCCTCCCCCCACGGCATGCTCCAGGCCCAGGCGTTAGCTGGCAGTGCCCCTAGGCTGCATGAGACAGGCTGTGGCTGGTGCTCTCTTTGCAGAGGGATGAAAGGCAGTTTGTGCCCATCACAAAAAGGTGAAACAGTGCAGAGGTGTCGAGGGGAGGCACAGAGCAGAGGAAGTTCCCTCAGGCTCTACTGGAAGAGCAACTTCCAGTGACCTTCCTTCTCCACTCACCGGAGCTGGGGGGAAAATGAGTCCTGCATATAGGCCAGTGCGTGTCCCTCCTGTGCTGTGCCAGGCCAGGGCGACTGGCCACGCTGAAATGTTAGTGTGGTGCTAGGAGTAGGGTATAAATGTTTCCTGAGCTGACCGTGATCCTGCAACATGCCTCTTAAATATGCACGGGCTCCATTGCAACAAAGCACCTTGGAGAAACATTCCATGTACTTTAACCTTGCAAACACTGATAAATATTACTCGCTAAAACTAGCCAGTGTTAAAGTAGGAGATGGGATGTGCTGTCTGCAGTCTGAAATGCAGGGCAGAGTGAAGCGTGGCTTTCCTGCGGAAGGAGAGAAGTCAATGGCCTTTGCAGCGGAACGTTTATAGGTTCTGTCACTCACTGTGAGGTATCACCGCCACTGCAGCTCTGGGTCTCTGAGCAGAGTGGAACTGCAGCGCTGCAGAAGTCTTATTGCTCTCATGAGCCCCAGAACAGACTCCGTGGTGCTAGAGGTTCCGTACTCTAGCAGGCAACAGCATAACCAGACCAAGAGCTGCAGCCTAGGTGTGCGCCGTAGCACAAGGCCAGCCTGCTGGACCTGTCTGTGCATCACAAGTACGTACAATTTATCCAGAGCTTTACAATTTATCCAGCCCCGTGTGCCTTTGCTCTGCGCTCTGCATTCACCAGCGCACCGAACCATTCTCACACAGTGATGTCTTCCTCCCAGGATGAACCTGGGAAGCATTTTGAGGGTGCCTGGCCATGAATGAAAGCGCCAAGCACTGCAGGCAGTGGGGAATTGCAATCCATCAATCTACTCCCTCTCTCAGCTAGAAAGCCGAGGAGGAGGAGGAGGATAATGGAGCTGGCATTTACTAGATGAAAGCACATTCTTCATGAGCCATTCACGGGGCAGCAAAACACATTTACCACAAAGATTCTGTCAAAAGCAAAGTGGAGTCCAACTTTTGCATTCTCTTTAAGCAATGCTCACCTCCTGCTCCCGGCCTTGCCTTTGTGCATCTCACACCCATCAGCTGAAGAAGGATGAGGCTCCTTTAGTAGCCTGCAAGAAGTCTTAATTAGAGGCTGAATAATATTGTTTGGTTGCCTCAAGAAGTGGCAATTCATCCATTGCAAGTGAGTTGGATCCTTGATGAATTTGCAGTGGGAAATCATCTGCCAGGCAAGGGTAGTCAGGAGTGGGGGGTTCATTCAAGTCAGCCCTTCATCTTGAATTTGCATTTATGAATTTCCAGAGTGGTTCATTTGTTTTCCACACATTTCAAACCCTTCCTCCAGCGCTTGCTGGTCACGCTCGTCTCTTTCCGTCCCTCCCCACTCCTTGATATTTGCAATTTACTTTACCCTGTAAATCAAGAAGACCAAAGGAAAAAACCCATTGAGAGCCTCCCCCCCCATGCTCCAGGCTGATTTCTGTCTATTAATATGTGCATTTTCACTGCAGAGTTCTCTGACATTATCTGCACTAGAGCGACTTCTGTCGAGGCAGTGAGTGCGGGCGGCCACACTGCAGGATAACACTCAAGTGGCTGTAATGCCCTGCGTCCCCGCTGGCATTAGACTCACTCAGGTGAGGCATGAAGACTTCTGGGGGCACATCCCATGGTTCTTAGCGCTGCAGCAAGCCGAGCTGCTCTCTGGTTTTTTTTCAGTGTATTGTGGGAGAACCCATCTGTCCTTGTTGGGCATCTGGGTGCAAGTTAAAGTAGACCAAGTCTGGCCTGACACACTCCAGATTTCTGTCTGCAGCCTTCATTCCACCAGTGGGAAGGCATCAAGCCCAGTGCTCAAAGGTGGGGGGCAGGAAAGGCTTTTTCTTTCTCTTAAATACTTATTCCCTTTCATTAAGCCCCTCCTACATCCCCCCCATCATCCAAACACTGACAAAACTGGGATCAAACCTTCTTGGGGGACAAATCATCTCACACCTGCCCACGGCAGGTTCCCTCCTCCTTCCTCTAAAGGACCTGGTGCTAGTCACTGCTGCACACAGAATACTGGGCTAGATGGGCCTGGCATCCGCTCCAGTCTGGCGGGGCCTGTGTTCCCGAAATGTCCTGCTGCTGCAATTGCAATTCAGTAGGACACGAGAGGGCAAAAGACCAAGACAAAGACCCTGCAGCCCCTGCTATGCTATTCCCCAAAGACGCCGCCAAGGCAGAGGCTCAAAGACAATGCAAGGCTGTGTCTTTGTCCCTGCTTTCCTCAGACTCCCTGTTCAGCTAGGTCGACATTGGACTTGATGCTGCTCTTTAAGCCAGCAGACAATGGCATAACAAGATCCAGTGGCTGGAAGTCAGAAAAACTCAGATTAGAAACAAGATGCACCATTTTAACGGTGAGCTGATGTGCCAGTGGAACAGCTTGCTAAGGACATGGTGGATTCTCCACCGTGGAGTCTCACTGCAGACAGCTTGCGGCTGAACCAGTCTGGGCTGTGTTCTCCTACAGAGTGCCACAGCGGTAAGTGCCGCACTGGAGATCATGAGAAGGTGATTGTGGGGTGGATAACACACAAACACACACACACACACCCTACCTCTCTCACCTACTGGTTCACTCACACACCCCTCACTCTCTGGGTCACACACAAACACCCTGGCTGAGCAATATGCTCGCTTGCACACACACACTCAGAGCCCAGGGTTATTAGTGGTGGTGGCAAGCGGCAGGCGTCCTTTCTCTGTGGCAGCCCACGGCAGCTCCGCAGCACACTGCCGGGTGGACAGCACGTGGCCAGGAGCTATTGTGCGCTGACAGCTCATTGCACTCCGCCATACATGCTCTGCTCTTCATAATCGCCTCTGTCAATATTTGCTGCACTCAGCCAGGAAGTGGAGTTGCGCCTGTATCCTCTTACTTATGGCAAACTACCAATATACACAAGGTGCTGGCAGGTCAGGCCTTTCTGGGCACATGTCCAGGGACTCCTGTTGGCTGGATTTCGTTTCCTTCCTGCAAAGTGCACTGCTTTCCCCAGGGAGCACCCGATGCCAGCGATACCAAACCGCTTCCTCTACTAATGCCAGAGGCTTGTCAGTCCCAGCAAAGGAGAGTCAGTGTGGCTAGAACAGACAGAGGGAGGGCAGAGCTGGCTATGGGTTAGAGCAGGGAGTGCTGGGAGTCCGTCTGCTCCAGGTTCTGTCAGTGACTTTTTGGGTGACCTTGGGCAGGGCACAGCACTCCTCTGCACCGCCGTTTACTCATGAATGTTACGTTGAATTGATTACAGTTTATTAGCTGGTTATTAATTATTATTATTATGGTAGCGCCTAGAGGTCCCCATCAGACCAGGGACCTGCTGTGCTGGGTGCTGCATAGACACCTGGGGTGAGACAGTCTCTGCCACAAAGAGCTTTCAGTCAGTGTCACTAGCTAAGCATATCATAACATTGCCAGCCGCTTGCGAATCACGCTGGGATTCCTGCCCAGGGCAGGCGGGACAGCGGCCATTTGATGCCTTGGGGGAAGGGAGCCATGTGCCATAGGTATTGTGTAGAAAGGCAGCCAGAATTGCCTGGCAATTTAATTGGGAAGCTCACACTGGCCTACAGCTGCGATGTTCCAAGTAGTTTGCAGCCCGTCCAGGAGGTGAGGCAATGAGTTAAAGTACTAGTACACAGGCTGCATGACAGGCCAGGGACTGAGTAAATACATCAGTAGTCCCACTTCATTAGGGGAAGCACCAGAGTCCTGGAAATGTCCCTTCATCAAATACAGCTGTAACGGAAACATCGTTTATTCCGAGAGTTTTATACACCCCCAAGAAAAGTTCTGACGTCAGGCGAATGTAGGGCTGTCATCTCCCCACGTGGCCAATAAACTTGGTGGATATTCGTCCGTGTGTCATCCTCTCAATACATCGATAGACCCATGGCTGGGGTCCTGCTAATATGCTGCAAAACATATTTTAAACATTTCAAATTAAGATACTTAGAAGGCGTGGGCCACTCATGTCCATCAGAAATTGGTCTCAGCTACACATGAGCCAATAGCAGTCTGTCCCAGCATCATGGGAGAGGTGCAGACCCTAGCTTAACAAAGGCCAACTGGCATCGCTCCCAGTTACATGGAAGAGGCCTGGACCAATCCATTGCTGCCCAAGAAATTTACAGGAAAGGAAAAGAGGAATTTCCAGACTGGATCAGGCCCATCGGTCTCAGTATCTCATCTCTCACATGGGCAGCACCAACTGCTTCAGAGGAGAGTGCAAGACACCCCGCAGGAGGCAGTGATGGGATAACCTGCCCCTGGAGCAACTCCCCTGGCAGGAGAGATCGAGCCCTTCCAGAACCTCTGGTTATCTTCAATTCTGGCTGTTACATCTTTTCATTCTTCTTACAACAGTTCCATCCCGTTCCTGAACCCCACTAAACACTCAGCCTCCACGTCAGCTTGTGACAGTGAGGTCAAGTGGCGCCTTGTGTGAAAGGACATTTCCTTTATCCGTTTTAAAACATTGCCGCTCCAGTCCATTGAACAGCCCCTCTTCTTGCATTCTGAGCAGGTGAACAGACCATCCCAGACTCCCCTTCTCTGAGCCTGCTATTATGCTGCGTAGGCCTTTGCTGTGGCCCCTCAGATACATTTGGGGTGAGTTTTTCCAAACTTCAACTCTCTGAGACATCTGGTGTGTCAGCTACAGATGCTAAATTCTGATTCTCTTCAACCCACATATTCAAGGCCAGATCCCCAGCGGGTGTGAATGAGCCCTAGCTCCACGGGAGTCAATGGGGCGATCCCCAGCGGGTGTGAATGAGCCCTAGCTCCATGGGAGTCAATGGGGCGATCCCCAGCGGGTGTGAATGAGCCCTAGCTCCACGGGAGTCAATGGGGCGATCCCCAGCGGGTGTGAATGAGCCCTAGCTCCATGGGAGTCAATGGGGCGATCCCCAGCGGGTGTGAATGAGCCCTAGCTCCATGGGAGTCAATGGGGCGATCCCCAGCGAGTGTGAATGAGCACTGAAGTCAATGGAGCAGCAACAATTTACACCAGCTGGCTCCATTGGCACCAGTGGCATTCTGGCCAATTCACATCAGCTGATGATCTGGCCCCATTGACGCCAATGCACCTACATGGAGTTAGATCATCTGGGCATCCGGCCACACACGCAGGTTTTTGCTGTGGATTACAGGTCTCCTGGCACCATCACTCCTCCCTCCCCTCCCCCATGTCCTGGGCTGGGAGCTCCCCTCCTGCCACGGCCCAGCCGAGTGGCCCAGTTTTGAGTCAGGAGGGACTGGACTGGAGTAGCAGGGACGGACGGACGTGCTTAGCCTGCAATGAGAGGCTCATTAAAAGGAGTTTATGGCCCCATTAACCCGTCTGTCCTTGGCTCTGGAAACAGATGGGCAGTTTGGAAGGAACCAGATGGGAGAGACATTTCATCTCTAAATTAAAGGGCATTTTAACAATGGAAACCACCTGAAATCACGACTCCCTCCCCAGATTAATCCCAGACTCCGTGCCTTCCACCAGCCCCATCTTCATTCTCCTGTATCCCCCGGATCCAGCCTGTGAGGCCTCTGGATTCCTTATTCCATTCATGTTCCTGAGCCTGAACTCTGCTGACATCTGTTATAAACTTGCTGATGGTTTAATTTTCTGCACAGTCTCCAGTGGCCTCATGCAATTCAGCGCAGCTCCCTGCTCGGGCAGGAAGGGTGTGCAAGGCTCGGGTGAGGGGAGGGAGGGGAAGGGAAGGGGGGAGTCCTCCTACCCTTCATCTGCCCGCCTCACCCTTTCTGAGCCACAGCATGCTCAGCGTGAAACACGGAGGAGCTGCAGCTTGCTGTAGGCTGCTAACACCGTATGGGACTCCTGCCCTCCGAGCCCAAACTGTCCTCGGGATGGACAGTCAGATGCAAAAGCAGAGGGTCCTGATGTAACTGAGAACATGCATGAAGCTAGATGTAAAGGGTCCACGAGCCCATCCCCCTTGCAGGAGGAGGGTGTGTTGGAGATGCCACACACGTTTCCAGATGATACGCAGACTCAAACAGCAGTACAGAACCTGATCCAAGCCTCCCCACGGTTCTGGGCTCAGCCACGAAAGCCAGGCCTCTCCTACGGGTTCAGAGCTCTAGCAGCCCTGTTCCTCTGGCTCCTGCGTATTCAGTTATTCCGTCCCTCTCACTATAGAGTTCTGGCTGGAATTAGGCCCGGGACTCTCTGGCCTTCGTCGTGTCCCCATTCCAACACCTCGGAGGTTGGCGCAAGGCACATGCAGTACAGTCAAGTCATCAGAAGCAATACAGCTGACACACAGAGAGGAGACGGCTTCATTTCAGTTAGACGGAGAAGCTCTCAGGGGAGGGGGAGCAGAGATCACAGCTCTGCGTGATTAGGAAGACAGACCAGACCTTGGTCAAATCAAGGTCATTAAGGTCCCAGATGAAGTTCAGGGAGGTAAGAGGATGTCATGAAAGTGGACATGCATCATTAGTAATTATATGAATGCCCCCCCTCCCAAACCAAGATCAGCGTCCCGGTGCACCAGGAGCTGTGCAGATCCCAGCTGAGATCAGGGCCCCTTTGCACTGCACAGACAGAAACACTCTGCCCCAAGGAGCTCACCAGCCAAACAGGGAAGAGAGAAAAAGAAAGGCTCGTTAGCCCCACTTTGCAGACAGGGACCGGAGGCCTAGAGAAATTAAGGGAACATTTGCAGAGGCATGATGGACACTTATGTGACCAATTCCCATCTCAGGTAATCTCCCCCCTAAATGACTTGCCCACGGCCACCCAGGAAGTCAGTGGCAGAGCCAGCATTTGAGCCTACATCTGCTGAGTCGTAGCCTGCTGCCTTAACCACTGGACCATCCCACCTCACAGCCTCCAGTATCTCTCACTTTCTACAAAATAGCTCTTAAAAAGCAAAACCGTTCCGGCTTTCACCTCAATCTAAATATGAGAGGAAATGCACAAAGTACCGGCTTCTTCTCAGGCGTTACGTCTCATGGTGTCATCAAAGCAGGATTAAGGAAGGGTATTGTTTATCATACAGATATATGCAAGATCCCAAGGAGGGATAGAACAAGCTTAGGGAATATGAAAAACAAAAACGGGCACTTATTAAAAATACAAATCCCTGTGGAAAGATGGCTGGGGAGATGCTCCCTCCCACAAAGCAGAGTTTTCCATGGGGAGGGTCTGATATGGTCCTTAAGCAATGGCTGTGCTGAGATTCCTATGCGGCATGTTTGCAAAGGAGAAGAAACAGGCTGATTGATGGATTCTCTGCTGCCCTGCACCTGGTGTCGTCCTTCTCGTCTGTGCACCCAGTCTGGTTTAGATACATTTGACACATGCTTTGCATTGATGCAAGTGACTGCAGGAGGTGTCAAGTGATGAAGATTGGAGGACCGGGGTGGGATTCTGAGCTGGTGCAAGCCACAAAGAGAGACGCTGTGGAAACTGACCCCTGTGCCCTTCTCCAGACCTGCTGCCAGGTGTTTCCCCTGGTTCTGGTGACCTCTACTGGTCAAAGGTATTTTTCCGAATGGCTCTAGTTGAGTCAGTGCAGATTCCCTAAAATCTTCAGAGGTCCGGTTCTCTAACACACAGCGAGACAGACTGGGATGCAGCAGAAAGGCAGCGAAGTGGGACTGCCCCATCAGTGTTTGTAGGATCGGGGCGTTAGGTTGCAAAACTGTCAAGGGCAGGGACTCATCCTTCCCTGGTCTGTCACTAAAGCTGACCTTTGGTTGTGGGACTAAAAAATACAATCATAAAAGTAATAGGTAAGGATATCTGCTGGAGCAGCCAGCCTGAGAGGCCGGCTGGGCTTGTGGGCAAGGCGCTGCGCTGAGAAAAATCTCAGTTCAGTTCAGTTCCTGGCTCTGCCACAGACTCCCTCTGTGACCTTGGGTAAATCACTGCCTCTCTCTGGGTCTCAACTCACCCCTCTTTCAAATGGGAACAGAAATCCTGTCCTGCAGATTGTAAGCTCTGTGAGGCAGTGTTGTGTCGGGTGCTGTCCGTCCACCCAGCAAGAGACAGGCTGTAGACACTGCCTTAATACTAACAACAACGAAAGGCGGTATCTGCTTTGTGGGAGTTAATTCTGAGTTGATCCCAGAGCCCCTGGAATGATCCTGCTGACAACGTGCGACGTGCTGCACCAGTGTGTCCCATTTGGATTTCAATAATTCCTTGCATTGTGCTGGGAACATCCGACGTACTGGAAAACTCTGCCCAGCAGAAGCTGTTGTTGGGCCAAGTGGTGGGATTAGCCACAGTCTCCCTCGGTGCAGAGGCAAGGATGCTTGAAGAACGTATCCCCATGTTTTATTTAATCTGGTAAATTAATAAACAATGTCCATTGACAGGAAGCATGGATGTTTATGGACTTTTGCTGCTTCATTTATTCTCCTAAATGGCATTTGTAGATGCGAACCACCTGTATTAGTGCAAATATAATTACAAATTTATTGCCAATATAATTCTGAGTTAATTATAAGGCAACTCATTTTCTCAGCAGGGGCCCACAATATTTTTCATTAGTGCCAGCTATAATTCTGAACACTCCGTTTTATTCCATTATTTTAATGCATCACACAAGATTGTCCTATTGCTCCATTTCCTAAAGCTGTGTGAGATGAAACATGGGACTAACTCCATCCTGACGCAGAGCAGACAGTACGCATCCTAGGCATTCTGGTTGTAAGTGGAATCAAGGTCTCATACTGGCTCTGTGAGGGGCGAGGGGAGGGCGGCCCAAGGCCTCATTCTTGGCCCTGCACAGAGGTGAGTTTTACCCGCAGTGAGCTGCTCTGCAGGACACATGCATGGGAGCCCCAGGACCACCCAGGCCAAAAGGGCCTGATATTTGTACTGGTTGCTCAGCATTCCATTTATGTAACCTACGGCCTCTCCTACATACACCTTCAGCCCAGAGAGTCCAATGTTTGTTTCCTGTCTCTCACAGCCGACCTAGCAAAGGGTATCAAAGCCTAGCAGAATTTGTAACAAACAGGGCTGGTGTGAGGGTGTATGTGCAAATAATCCCACATTTTTTCTAAATTTTCTGTGAAATTTTTTAATTTTTTCAACAAAAAACTAAATCAAAAGTTGAATTTTTTGATCCCATCTACATCCAGCAGAGCAAGGAAGTCTCAGCCTAGACAAGAGCCTTGGCTCTGGGAAGATGCAAACGTCTCTCTTTGTAATTCTGATGTTGGCATTTTGCTCTGTCTTCCCACCTAGATACTGCTCCTCAGTAACAAGCCTGCCCTTCCATTGCTGGGGAGATGTGAAAGAATCAGTGATTGATCCAGGGCAGTTGGGAGACAGAGACTCCAGACCGGCAGCAAGTCTTGGAAATCAAAGGGCGACAACCGACTCCAAAGTGAAGGGAAAGGTGAGGTTTAGCATTTCTCCCCCAGGCTCTTCGCTAAGGAACCTCGGATGCACGTGGCAGGAATGTGAAGTGGGATCCTGGGTCTGAGCAGCTGCTTTTGGAATGCATGTGTTGAGACAGGTCCTGCCTGAGACGTGTTGGAAGATGCACCTGGAAAGAGCATGCAGGAGACCAGGAAAGGGGAGGGAAACGAAGAGATCTGGGCTCTGTTCCCACCTCTGCCACAAACTCCGTGTGGTCCTGGGTAACCCATTTTGGTCCCACCCGTAAAAGGAGGATAAAGGCCTGTGCGTGTCTGCTTAAGTTGTAAACCCTTATGTGAAGGGACTGTGTGTCTGTGTAAGCACCCTGATCACAAGAGTCCCTGATCTTAACCTCTGGTAAATGACTCTCTCTGCACCTTATTTCCAGTCTGAACTTGTCTCACTTCAGCTTCCAGCCATTGGATCTCACTCTGCTCTTGCCTGCTGGATTAAGAGTTTCTCTCCTCTGCCCACATAGATACTTCTTGACCATCCTCAAGTCCCCTCTTGACCATCGCACTTCTGTAGCCCCATCACCATAGGCGGTGAGCACCTCACAACATTCATTCGGTGGATCTCACACACCCCTGGCCAGCACTGTGCAAGTCCCACTTAACCCAGAATTGTTAGAATGAAGATTAGGATTCTGGTGCCTGTACCTTGTTCTGAGCCTCTGCACCGGGTGAATTTCAGCCCAGGGGAGGCCGTGGGCCCAGCAACCCATGCAATGACAGGTCCTGAGGCAGGGAGGGAACCCCCAGAAAGCCAGAGCTGGGGGCCCAGCTACCCTGCTCCAGTTCCACCCTGGGATCTGGGCAGCTCCGGCACCTGCACTCCCCTGCCTGGTCCCAGCTGCAGCTTTCCTATGCTGGCCCGTCTCCAAGTGCCCCCACCAGCTCACAGGACACTGTGCTGCCAGGAGGGAAAGGGACCACCTGGCAGGGGGCACAAGAGCTGGAGCTGCCAGGAGTCTGAGGCCAGCTGGAGCCAGGTAGAGAGGCTGCCTTTTCAGCACCGACCCTGGCGGGGAGCCGGGAGGAACTGCTGGTGCCCGGCTGGCAATGCCTGCTCCCGTGCGCCCCTGCCAAGCGGCCCCTTTCTCTTCTCTGCAGAACATCCTCCAACCTGGCAGGTGTCTGTGCTGGGCCTGGCTGGGGGATGCTGCAGCTGGGGACGGGGGAGGAGAGTGCAGGAGCCAAATTTTTTTCAGCCTAGGGTAAACCACGTTTGCTGGTTTGTGAACAGTCATGTACAAACCTGTCAGCTCTCTTTGGGCTACTCTACACCTAAAACTTACAGCAGCATGGCAGTAAGAGTGCTTGTGCAGCACGTTATGTGGACGGGAGAGAGCTCTCCTGCCGACATAATGAAACCACCTAAATCAGCAGCAGGAGAGCGTCTCCCACCAACGCAGCGCTGTCTACACTAGCGCTTATGCTGGCAAAATTGACGCCGGCATAAATCCTAGTGTAGACAAGGCTCTAGTTAACTGAAGACAGCCAGAGGCATAGAGCAGTGGGAGTTGCTGGCTGTGTTTGGCACATGAGCTGGTGGGCTGGATTTTACCTTTTGCTCCTCATTAAGATTCTCTTCGCAACCGTTTTGTGTCTTCATTAGAGGGTAAATAACGATTGTTGGGCTCTGGTCGGATGGAAGAATTGCCGTAGCTGTAATCTGTACACTGGCCTTTCCTCTCGGAAGATGTGGTTTGTGTTTGAACACTGTTCAGCACATTGGCTCCTGATTCTGTTCAGTTTCTTTTGTCGAGCTCTTGAATAGCTGTTTTCCATGAGCCCCACAACAATGAATCTGTCTCCAGATTGAGGTGATTAAACCCCCACTTAATCCCCCTTCGGCTGCCTGCTTCCCCATTACGTAGTGCTCAGTGGTGCTTGTCACAGGAAGTGTCCGGCTTTTATTTTATTTCATTTTGCTCCTGCCACAGGAATGCAGCACCTGGAGACTCTAATTATCACTTGAATCTGACATGATTAAGAAGGTAGCTAAATGGCTTCCATTGTCTGTTTCACGGCGTCAGGCCCTTCATGAGAGGCTCTTCAACTGCCAATTTCCCTTGAAGTCGTCCTCTACAAAGTTCTCTCTCTTTCTGCACCTTGTCCTTATCCTGGAGCTATGATGGCTCTGTCTCAGGAGCCCCCAAGGTAGCAGTTCAAAGCAGCTGTTTCCCACGACTCTGGACAGATGTTGGCCATCCAGAAGACGGAGCTTACGCTCGGAAGAGACAAAGGCTCAGAGTGAGGAAGTGACTTGCCTGAGGTCTAATAGCCGCTTAGTGATCGCGCTGGGATCAGAAGCCCCGGTTCAGACCCATGCCCATCAGTGGGCCACAAAGTCTTTGTACAGCTGGGGCAGTTTAGATCACTGCCCTGTGATGAGTCTGAGACCTGGCTCCAAACTGCCCTGCTTTTGGTACACTGGTGTCTGGAGTTCAGGCCCGGCGGCTCTGTTTATTCCACTGCAACTTTGATCCCTCTCCACTGCACCTGTTACCCGGAGGTGTTGCTGCCCTGATGTATGTGCATCAGCGCAATCCCAGTAGAGCAGATGTGCTGCACCAGTGCAAGGCAACCCCTCAGTGCAGATGCAGCACGCTAGCCCAACCCCTAGACAACCAGCTTATGCCTCTCCTGCAGAGGCGCTGCCCCAGGACAAAGCATGACCAGCAACTAACAATCCAAGTCTTGCCAAGTTCCCTGCTGCTGGGGAAAGTCTGTTCTGCCTGTGTGTTATTTCCTGCTAACGAGGCTCTCATGATCGATGCACACGCTCCTTATCTCCTGAAAGGTGACTCGTGCCTCTGCTCACTCATCTCCTCAGCTCTCGCTGCTAAGGCATGTCTGTGTACCTGCCACACGGAGCCCTTTGCCGACACTCTGTGCCCCTGGTTTTCATCAGGCCAGCATGATCAGAGCTCCTGTTACCTACCACCTGGGTCAACGGCCACGTCAGTTCAGAGGCGGGCTCTCAGCTGTGACTGGGATTAATGGTAGCTAGATAGACTGACGTGGATTGACTCTACGTCACGGAGCCCATAGCTAACTTGTACCTTTGTCTTTGAGGCCTCTAGTTATTTTTTTTAGACTGGAACTCCCCAAGGCTGTTTCATTTCAGTGCTAAAACCGGGTGATCCAGCAGTTGGCTTCCAGTTCTCCTCCTCCGACTATTCTATGTTAAAAGCGATCTCACTCTGCTCACATCTCACACTATTTATAACCCACAAAAGGAATATTCTATGGAACAGCAGGTGCCCTGGTTATACTGCATCTGGCCAGGCCTCCCCTCCCTCGAAGTGACAGTAATTAGCAGAGCAGCTGGCTCTGGCTGACAGATCCAGAGCCAGTGCTGAAGCCATTAGAGAGCAGATCTGAAGAAACTCGCTGGCTGGTGTCAATAGGGAGCATCTCAGCTGCCACAGCAGGCATGGGAGCCAATCTGAGGTGAGTGTAATGCAAGACTGGCATGGCGGGGCCCTCCCAGGGCATTGACGTCTCTGTTTAGTTAACTACGGCAGAAGCTCCCTAGGGGAAAAGGTGGGAAATTCAAAAACCACATAAGGAAAAACTTCATACAACCCGTGATAGGACTGTGGAACTCATGGCCACAGGAAGTTCCTGAGGCAAAGAACTGAACAAGATTCAAAAAGGGACTGGACATTGCTATGGCTGCCCAGAACAGCCGAAGCTAGAATCGTCAATGACAACAACCCTGACTGGAAGGAATATTCATACGCAGGTTTCACAGCTCAAGCCAATCGCTAGCTATAAGAGACCAGAAGGCGACCTCTATGGGGGTAGGGTTCTCACACCTTCCTCGGAACCATCTGATGACAACCACCTCTGGAGACGGGGCTAAAACAGGCCCTGGGTATGAGCCACTCTAGCAAGCCTTGTGTGCCTCAGCTCAGAGACAGGTTTATTGATTAACCAGATGCTGCAAGGTCCGGGCCCAGAGGTTACCATGATTAGTGAGAATGTAAGAATTGCCAGACCAGACCCAGACCTGTGAGCCAACTTCTCTGCTGATGCCCTTTACTGGGTGCCATCACAATTCCTCCCTGTGTGTCATGCACTCTGCACTTCTGACTGCTAATGGAAAGTCTCCTCTGGCTCGTGAGCTCCGGGCCTGAACCTCTGGAGCAGGCAGGCCTGAGCTGCAGCCTCACTCTTGCCCCGAGAGGCCATGGGACCTGGGCAGAGATGTCTGAAGCAACCATAGAGCCCACCGTCCTTTTATGTACAAAGTCCGATCCCCCACCCCAACTCCCGGGGCTACGGCACAGCTCCAGCATAACAGCACATGCAGCTCAGACCAGAACCCTATGCGAGTGATCAGGCTGGAGTGGAGAGCATCAGGGAGGAAAGACATTCCAGCTGGGCTTCTTAAAAGACACCCAAATCCCATTCAAATCCTGTGGGCGTGGAGAGCCTCACTCCCTTAATCTCCTTGTTTGTGTGTGAATGGTGCACCTGCCTGACTCCCCCAGAGCAGAAAGAATTCAGTGCAGGACACCCCCCCTCCCTGCATCCCCCGTAAATCCACCCTGATCCCTGAAAACACAGACATCTCATCCTTGCTCAGCAGCCCAGCTCCCTGGGTGAATGAGTAATAAACAGCCTGGAATGACTCATCTTCCTTCCTATCAGGCAATTAATGTGGGATCTGCAGATAATGAGCTGCAGGGCTTGTCACTCTCTCTGGAGCAGCAGAGGTAAGATGCTAATGAAGAACAGATCCATACCTTCATCTTGAGAACACACGCACGCACACCCTGCATCACGGAGGATTTATTACAAAGGGGGGTTAATTAAGTGAGGGAGGGAGTGGGAGCTGACGGACAGATGCAGGGAGAGTGACTATAGTGGGGCCCGCTGCCTGTCAGCACAGTGCTTGCCTGCCTGGTGCGACAGCTGCTTCACGGCCCCCGTCACTGGCCTGTCTAAGCACCTTGGAATCTTTAATGCATTTATCCTGACAACTCCCTGGTCAGGAGACCCACAGCACAGCACAGAACTTTTCTTTAAAGTCACGTGTCAAGATGAGTGGACTAATTCCAGGGTCGAGTGGTTAGAGGGCTGGGAGCCAGGACTCCTGGGGTCTATCCCCAGCTCTGGGAGAGGAGTGGGGTCTGGCGGCTGTCAGGAAATGAGCCACCAAAGCCAGATCTTCCAAAAGGCACCGGGCTGCTGGGTGCTGAGCACTTGAAAATCCAGCCCTGCGGAATGAAGTGACGTCATGGTCACAGAGGGAGCCTGGAGCAGAGCCAGAAATGGAACCGTTTCACAAGCAGAGGGGGCAGCAGGGGAGCAGGTGACAAAGCCCTCGGAGGCTGACCCGCCTGAAATGGAGAGGACAGGCAGGCCTGTGACTTTCATTGTTGTTCAAGCGCATGTGGAGCCCCGGCAATAAAAAGAGAAAGACAAGGCCCCTTCCCCAAAGGGCTCACACATGGCATGACGATGCAAGGAGCAAACAGGAAGGGGTTACACACCTTGGGCAAGCCCCAGCACTAGGCGTAGGCCCCCCTCTTACCCACACCCCATGGCAGGGCCCTGCATGAAACCTAGAGGACCCCCCACCCCTCACTCAGGGGTAAGGGGGGCAGCACAAGATCCAGGCACCCCTTAAATCCCTCTGCAGGCCTTTGTTTCATTGGAGCAGCATATTCTAATCTCGCGGACGTGGCACTGAGCTCTCAGCTACTCTCATCCTGTGTGAG
Source organism: Emydura macquarii macquarii (assembly GCF_026122565.2). Taxonomy (NCBI): domain Eukaryota; kingdom Metazoa; phylum Chordata; order Testudines; family Chelidae; genus Emydura; species Emydura macquarii. The sequence continues at coordinate 3,580,191 of NW_027132429.1, forward strand.
TCACTTCGCTTCTGTTTCCCCTCCTGTCCAGCCTAGGAGTTTCCTGGCCTCTTTTTTTCTGCAGGAGCCTCTCCCGGTTGGGCTGGTGTCCAAATGACAGCGAATACAGACGCCCTAGACCTGCCTCTCCAGCAATACCTGAGCACCTTGTCCGAAGCCCCTAAATACGCTCCTTGGGAATGCAAGAACTGTCTGTGCAGTGTGTTCTTCTTTCACCAAAGGTAACAGGTGAACTATTCTAATAGATGCTCATTATTAACGGAAGCCTTCTAGGAACCAAGATAATCTCCGAATGCTTTACTAATGATTAATGAGAGGCTGTCTTTCAAAAGAAAGGCTTTGGACACAACTGAGAGAGAGAGAGAGAGAGAGAGAGAGAGAGAGATGTATCTTCGCTGTTCATTGTATTTTGTGCTGCTGTTACTATTGATTGAGAAATAAGACGATAGGCATGGGGAAAAAGTCACTAGGGAAAGAAAAGGCTGGAGGGCTGCAAAACAGATAAGAGCTGCACATCTGAAGAGCTCCCTTTCCTACACTCCAGCCCACGAGTTGCTTTCCCAGCCCCTCTGCTAATGATGCTACTAACTCTGGTCTTTGCTGGTGTTCAGGTTTTGCAGCTTTGCAGACAGGTGACTCGGGAGCTCAGCTGCAATCCCCATGTGCAGGGTACCCACTGTCCAACATGCCAGCACCCACCAAACGGGATCTGCTCACCACAGACAGAACAGCCGTAAACCATTAACACCACACTGGCGGAGCCCTCACCCAATGGGAGGGACTCATCTCAAACCAATTATCTCTGGATTATTGCCTTCACATTGGGGGTGATGGATCCCACACCCACTCTACACATCAGGAGGGAGGCGAGCATCACAGCTCAGGGATGTGTGTGCTGGCTCATTAATGCGCTGCTGAGAGAATCCCGGAGGAGGGATGATTGACTGCCACAGAGACTGCAATCGACAAACATTCACAACCTCTCCTGGCAATCTGGACCCTGCTCAGGATACCTGCGGCACAGCAGTTTTCTTTGAATGTCGCACATAAAGATGACTGGGGCTGGGGTGCTAGAATAGGGAGGGCTGGGAGGCAGGATTCCTGGATTCTCTCCCCAGCTCTAGGAGATGCATGGCGTCTTGTGGTCAGGGCTGGGAGTCAGGACTCCTGGTTCTCTTCCCGGCTCTGGGAGGGGGTAGTGGGAAGCAGTACATCTAGTTCCCATTCCCAGCTCTGGGAAGAGAATGGAGTCTGGTGGTTGGAGCAGAAGGGGCTCTGAGTCAGGACTCCTGGATTCTGCTCCCAGCTCTACTAGAGGTTCACTGTGTGACCGTTGGGGAATTGCCATGCCCTCGTTTTCCTGTCTGTAAAATGGAGACAACACTGGCCTGTTCAGAGGAGTGAAATGCTAATGCATTTAATGCTAATGTTCATGCGCTAATGCAGGGCTTTGCAATTTGCATGGTTCCCCCCTTGCATGGTTTATTCCACGGCATGGGGTCACTCTGGGGCCTATGGAAATTTTACCCAAAATATTTATGCTGGTGAGGGTTGCTTGAACACTCACAATGGCGGGGTTCGGGTTTTTTTCTGCTTCTCCAAATTGGCTGCTAGAATAAGAGCGGAGCTTACAATGCAATCATACCTCTAAAGACAGCACTGGCTGATTTGCTGTTACCACTTGTTTAGCAGTGACAACAGCAAAAAATAACATGCTCTTTCAATTCTGAGTCCTAGGCAATGAACCGGGGAGGATGGATGAGGATTCAGAGAGTGCCAAAGACCAAGTCATCATAACACCATCAAGCCTGGGATACTCCAGAGGGGTCCACATCCAAAAACAGAGGCACAGCAAACGTGACAAAGGCCGGCTCAGGAGGGAGGAGAAGCAAGCAGCAGAAAATGGACTGGAATCAAGGGCTGTCAAGAACAATTACCTTGGAGAAGGGTGATGAGAATGCGCAACCAGTGAGAGCTGGGTGTGAATGATGAAGGACTGCAGTGGGTCACTGGGGATTCGAAGACAAAAGATGGTGGTAAAACCAAGGGAGGGAGGGACGAAATAAAATGTACTGAAGGTAGGAGGAGGACCTGGAAATCTGGCTGGCTGGGGAATCTTGCTCACATGCTCAGGGTCTCCAGATCTGGGGTCCATAAGGAATTTTGCACCAGGCCAGATTGGATTGGCAGGGACTGGATTGGTGGGGCCGGATGCCTTCTGCTGCGTGGGGCTTGTGCTAACTATGATGTCCTCTGGGTATATCTCACCTGAGCGAGTCCATGCCCTGCCACTGGAAGGGGTTCAGGCCCTAGTACCACCTTGGTCCCTCCTGTTCTCTGCCTGTGGCTCACAACAGTTTGGTCTCCCGAGAACTGAAATGTTTTGGTTTATCTCAAGTCACTGGGCTCAATATAGGGGTATCTAGGCGACATTTAAAGGCCTGCTGTGATATACAGGAGCTCAGGCTAGATGATAAAATGGGCCCTTCTGGCCTTAAATGCTATAAAACCTATGAAACTTGGAAGGAAGAAGCTGAGATAAAGCCCAGTGAAAGAGGCACTGTGAGACACCAGTGTCTGTCCGTCCATCCCACGGTATCTGACGGCCACGCGCCCCTCCGCATCTCTTAGTTACTGTGGAGATGTCCATCATTACAGACCTTGCCTGTCACTCTTCCCAGCTCCAGCTGTTAATCTGGGGTTTTGGTGGTGCCTGTGCCTTTGGCTGCCTTGCTGCACGGGTGAGTTTCTCCGACTGGGTTGCCAGGCGCACCCCGCAGCAGAGCTGAAGAGACGCAGGTCTGGGGGTCAGGTTATTAAGATGGCAAAGACATTTTGGGAGGCAGAATCAGAGCCAAGCACAAGCCATGGTCCATGCACTGAATCTGGGGGAGCAAAAACCTAGGACTGGGTCCGCAGGGGCCGTGTCTAGCACAGAGGGAAGAGGAGGGCTGGTTCTGCGGTCGAGGTCTGAGACTGGGACTCAGGAGATCTGAGCTCAATTTCCTGCTCCACCACCGCCTCCCTTCTGCTCTCTGCAACTCAATTCTCCATTGGTGAGCTGGGGTAATAACCCTTCCTGCGCCTGTCTTGTCTATTTATACTGTCAGCAGATCCTCTCTATCCCTGCAGTGCCCAGCACAACGGGGTCCTGATCTCAGCTGGCTTCTCTTCAGTGCTGGGCCAAGGCAGGTCTGAGCTTGGTGGCTCTGTCGTTACTGTGATGCAGATGATGATGCTAGGAATGGAGACTAGGGGCCATGCCAGGATGCAGCAGGGAAGAAGAATCAGAGAGCGGCCTGTGTAATGGGGATGCTTTCAGCACTTCCACCTGCTAGGGGAGAGCACGTGCAGCTCTTATCTGGCAGGTCCCTGAAAGGATGTAAATTGGAGGCCGTTGTGCTTCTTTCAGCCACAATGGAGGGTAAAAGAATTTTCTGAGCGGGTCACAGAGGAAGGAGGCTGCACTGAAGTGAGCCCGAGCCTTGATTAAGATTTTGAAGCCGGCTCTGGTGCTGATAAGGATCTTTGCAGAGGCCAAAAGGGAACATTTGAAGAAGTGAGACATTGGCAATAAGCTGTTAGTTTCTAGATCGGATGACTCTGTTACATGACATTAACACAGACACATGCATACAGAGAGCAAAGCAAGACGAGACCCTATCAATCCCCCACAACTCCTTGCGTGCCTGGCAAAGCAAACCGCTTGCTGTATTCCAAAGTGAAAACATCCAAACAGATCTTGCAGCCCCCAGATGCCAGAAAATAATTTTGGGGGAGAATGTTGTATGAACTCTTGAGACAGAGCTGTATAAAGAATGAATGACACAGACTGTGCCATGTATATTGTATGAAAGATGAGACTGCGGAGTTGTTTGGGTGAAGAATAAATATGTAGGAGGTCAGGAGCATGTGATAGCGAGGATGTGGTGCCAGAGAGTGAGATTTCACATGCTGGGTGACATCAAACTCTGTCAGGGATGCTGGGGCCCAGGGAAATACAGACCATGGCTCTCCTTTAAGATCGGTGCTGAAAACTCTAGGGCAGATTGATAACTAGCCAACGCTTCGGAGAGTCCCTGAGGGGTTTGCTCACAGCTGGATTTGCTTCTTGCTGTCCCCAAATCTGCTGTGTTTGCCCATCCATCGTGATGGCTCTACAGATTCCTGCCCCCCGTGTTTCAATCACCTTCTAATTTCCACATTCAGAGAAAATGCATCATATTTGGGCTCTGCAAACACTGAGCGACTGCGGAACAAACTCGCATCCGGCAATTTCCTGGCTAGTGTTAGAGACGGGTGGAGTTAAACATAGTTTGCTCATGGCTCTGTGAGGATGGGTGATGGTGCAATACCGTTCTCGGTAATAATGAAATATAATACAGAACGGAGATCAAGGCCCTTTGGTGCTGGGTGCTGCACGGACAGAAAGAGCGTTCCTGCTCCCAAAGAACGTACAGTCTAAATGGACAAAGGGAGGGTCATTATCCCTATTTTATAGATGGGGAAATGAAGGCTGGCAAGAGGATATGGCTCCCCTCCCGCTCCCCTGTGCGGCGGGCTCCCCGTAACCCCGACGAGGCTGGGCCCAGGGTTCCTGGGGGCTCGACCCCCAGCCTTGTCATGGTCACTTGGGGCAGGGCTAGGGTAGGGTGTCCCCACTAACTGCACTGGGCACTGCCCCGACCCACTGATCATGGCAGACAGTGCGAAGTAACACACGTCATCGAACAAACCGCACTCAACATCCAATACAAAGTAACACACGTCATCGAACAAACCGCACTCAACATCCAATACAAAGTAAGGGAAGAGGAGAAAGGTTAAAGGAAAACACCCAGCGCTGCCCGGCACAGGGCACCACACACAGCGTCTCTGGGTGTAAGGGACGCTCGCAATCTCCTGCCCAGGCCTGGCTGCGCTGCAGGGACGCTGCGGGTCGGACACTGGCTCTGGGGTGGCCACACGCCCCCAGGCGCTAGGGGGCCGGGCCCTTCTCCCCAGTGTCTGCCCCCGTCAGGGTCACGACCCCTCTCCCCGTCCGGCCTGCGCGGCCTCTGGGCTGGGGGCGTCTCCCTGCGCTGGGCCCTGCCCAGGGTCCCCCTCACGTCACTCTGCCCGGCGTTCGCTCACCACACTCGGCTCTGGACGGCTCCAGCCCCAGCTCCACTCCGCTCGGCTCAGCTCTCTGGGCTGCTCCTCTGGTTCTACTGCAGTGGCCCTGCTCGGCTCGGCTCAGCTCAGCTCTGCTCCCTGGCCTGGCTTCTCCTCTCTCCTCCCAGCCGCCGGCTGCTCTGTCCTTAACTCTGCCCGGCCAGGCAGCTGCAGCTCACACAGCGGATGGGACCGGGACACACTCCGACCCCCACCCTCCTGGCCTGTCTAGCCTGTCAATCAGGCTGACCTGGCACGTCAGCCTTTCCCCACTGGCCCTAGGAGCTGTCCATCTCAGGGGCCTGCTGCTTCAAGAGATGCCAGCCAAAAAGACCCCCACGTTTCAGTAAGGGGCTAACAGTCCCCTTACACTGAGGCTATGTCTACACTGACGGTGGCAAATTCGCTGCCACCAAATCGATTTATCTGGTTCAAGTGAGCAGCAATGAAGACACGCTCAATCGATCCAGAAGTCGATCTAATAAAACCACCTCCCAAAAAAGCCTCGCGCTGCGTCGACAGGTACGCATTTGCTGTCGGCACAGCACAGTGGAGACGGAGCGCTAAACAGACGTTACCAAGTCGACAGGAGCTACTCTACGTAGCTCGCATAACTTCCGTAGACTGCTGCCAAATTTCTCTGGCAGTGTAGACCAGGCCTCAGACTAACTCCAAGCCTGTGTTTTCTAGTGTCACCAGCAAGGAACCTTTCACCAGTATTAAAATCCATCCTGAATTACTGGGAGCTTCTGCTCCCACTTCAACAGCCTTTTCCTCAGTCAGGGCCTGATCTCCAGCTGGGGGAGGAGGAAAAGGGAAACATGCATCCGCTGTATTTTGCTGAAAGATTCCTGATCTATTGCAAGGTCTGCAAAATGACTTGCAAATACACTTCGATTGTTTTGTCAACATGAAAGGAGTGAGAGCAGGCTGCACCAATCCCAGAAAACTCCTTTCAGGGCCAGAAAGATGCTCAAGAGCTGGGGAGAGAATGTAAGTCATATAAGGAAACTCATTAATTCTAAGGAGCTAAATTATAGCTAACCTGACCCCCTCCTCGGCTACATTGTCTTCCATTACGCTGCGTTTCTTTTTAGCTGTCCATTCAGCAGAGGATGTAGAGTTACCTAAAGGTAAATCCCTAGATTTCCCCCAAAAATACCACAGCTGTTTTCTTCAAATTAAGGCTCCCCCAAGGAGCACAATCTGGCTCTTGCTTTGCAGATTTACAGCTGCTAGAGATGCATAAAAATGCTTCTTTTCTGCCAGCAAGTCCCACTGGCATCCTTGATGTTTGGGTAATTTTGTTCTCCGTGCACCAAGCACCCTTTTGCTAATGGCTCTTTCTTTTAGCACTTTACATCATAAATAAACAGTGAGAATCAGAGATGCTGCGTGCTTGCTTATGTAGTGACGTATGGCATGTATTTTGACCCCTTAACTCTGGATGGATGCTCCCAAGACACAGGTGTGGTGCAAAACCAACAAGATGTGTCCCCAGGCAGTTAATAGAACTGTTCTTACGGTTCCAGGGGCACCCAACTAAGAGAGAGGCTCCCACTGCACTGAGTGCTGCTCAGATATGTCCCTGCTTCAAAGAGTTCACAATCTAGACAGACACAGGGTGGGAGAAAGGGAGCTCTATTATCCTATTTATTAGGTGTATTATGGTCGCGACTAGGAGCCACAGTCATGGACCAGGACCTTGCTGTGACAGGTGCTGTACAAACACAGATGAAAAGATAGCCCCTGCCCCAAAGAGCTCACACTTAGGGAGGTGGCTTGCCCAAGGTCACCTGCAGCAGAGGCTGGAATACAGTGTGGGTCTTCTGCCACCCAGCCCGGTGCCCTAGTCACTGAGCCACACTTCCTCTGCTAACTGCATGATGGGCTCTGAAAGTGAGATATTCAGCAGGTGTCTTTGCACACTCATATTTGCACACCTGCTTTATTGCACATCCAACAGGCTATCAGGTGCCTGAGCACTCAGTGGCATGAGGTATGGGCACAAGAGCACATCACCCCAGTGCTTGTCTACACTAAGGAGCACAGTCTAGCTCCCTACTCTCAAAGCTTTCCATGCACTTCTCCTGAGAAACTGGCTTATCCTGCACCATCAGCAGCTCTAGGACACCAGGGCAGTGGAACCGTCAACCACAAGAGGGAGACGCCTTTGTGCAGCACGTTCTCTGTGGCCAGCCAAAGACTGTGGAACTCACTCCAGCCCCAGGAGACGGAAGGTTGGACACCAATCTCAGCGACTTTTCACATCAAAATGGGAAACTCCTTTTTGTGAGTCAGGCTGCCCACCGTTCAAATATACATATAAGAAAATCCCACCTGGCCTATGGGGAGCGGAGGGTAAGACAGAGAGCATCGGCGAGTTTGTCTTGACAACGTATCTGATGCTCAACTACTGGGGGTGGTAGATAGATAGTCACAAACCTCCCCACTTACTGCTCCAAGTGCAGGCACACGTCTTCAAACTTGCCTCCTCCAACATAAACACCGAGAAGTGTGGACTTCTTCACAAAAAATCCCCCAAAACAAAACCCCTTCCAAAACAAAGGCTCCACTGAACACACAATATTCCTCCTTTAGGGAAAGGATGACAGAAAGAACAAACCTCAAGTGACAGATGTTACGATGCTTAATGCACGCCTGGAAGGCACTCAGAGTGATTACAGTGATTAGGATAATGTAGAATCTATACACAATAGCATAGAACTGGGAAGTCTAAATTCAGCAGGTAGATAAATAGATTGATTAGATGAAGGATGCATTTGGAGTCAGTAGATAGAAAGTGAGAATACAGTAGAGACTGGATACTGTAGATGGATGTGTGACAGATATTGCAACCCCAGGCAGTATCTTTGGGGGTTGTTGGAGTCAACTGATGAATGGTTTATGTATGATTGTGTTGTGCTCCGTGGAGCAGGGTCATCACAGCTAATATAAGAACTAAAAAGAGTAAGGTGAGTCACTGAGACTACAGCTCTGGAGAGGTACCAGCTGGAGTGGTTTGCATATAGTGGTTTAAGCTGGGTTCTCCAGAGAAGAGGAGACAAAGAAAGGGTTTTGATGTAAAAGGAGGAGCTTGAACAGACACAGGGCCTTCTTTCTGATCCAGCGAACATACAGGACCTTCTGTCCAAGGGAGGGCTCCAATACTTGCAGAAGGGTTGAAAAGGCTTTGGTCTCCCAGGGCCCCATACAATGGACTGCTGGTATGTTTAGTGTGTGTTTAAATCGGTTTATTGCTTTCATATGTTTCCTCCGTGATGCTTTTACCTTAAGAATAAATGTGCTTGCTCAGAAGGAGCTCTGTGGTTACTTGTAACTTGACCATGTGCTGTCCGTAGCCCTCAGAAAGCAAGCAAAGCACTGGCCGTTAGGCAGTCTGGCTTGCTGGAGATATCACAGTATAACGCAGAGAGCTGTGCATATTTTAAATTGCCCCTTTCCCCCCCGTCAGAAGGGAGGGGGACAAGGGTCCCTGCCTGGTGACAGCTGGAGACCTGAGAGGGATCTCCTGGCGGGGACATGGAGATACAAGTGCAGTTACCTGGAAGCTGTGACAAGATAGTTATGACTCTGTGTTTGCTCATACAGTCAGGTTATAGAATCACAGATCATAGAATCATAGAAGATGAGGGTTGGAAGGGAGCTCAGGAGGTGTCTAGTCCAACCCCCTGCTCAGAGCAGACCCAACCCCAACTAAATCATCCCAGCCAGGGCTTTGTCAAGCTGGGCCTTAAAAACCTCTAAGGATGGAGATTCTCCCACCTCCCTCAGTAACCCATTCCAGTGCTTCACCACCCTCCTGGGTTGTTCAATAATCTTGTTCCTGAGGTTTAAAATTTGCCCGTGATTTTGCCTAACAGGCATAAAATCACAGCCTTTCCCTTTGAGCAGCAAGAGGGGCCAAGTGGAGAAACAAAAGAACACACAGTCCTGAGTTCACAGGGATGCTGCTTTGGCCAGCACAGCCTTGGAATCCAGAGACCACGTCCTGGGCCTGCCTTTATCAAGCACTCTCATTCTGCCGGAGCAGCACACTCCCTGGAAGTCATAATAGCCCCACACGTCATTAATATGGAAATATATTCCTGCTCCACAGCGGCGAGATGCTAACGCAGATTGGAAGCAGCTTGCTGAGATTTGCTTCTGAATGTGTGGACATTAAAGGCTCCCGTTACAATGTCGATGATTTCTTCCCTTTTGATGAATAGCCTGCCATAAATAGACTCTGATTAATTATGGCTGCACTCGATGGGCTGGAAATGCATCATATCATTCGCGGCTGGGATTGGGATAATGGTCGTCATTTGCCTTTGAGTGCATTCAGCAGGAAGGGGGCTCAGGCTCTGCACAGGAAGCCAGGTGGCTGCTTCAAAGTTTTTGCTGCCAGCTCCTCATTCCCTCACAGCGTTCTGACAAAGGACACAGCCTCCTTGTTGCAGCCTTTCTCTCTCTCTCTGAGCTAATTGCCTGCTATTTCCTCTGGCTGGTCGTTCTGGATCATGTATCGTCTCCAATTAGGGTGGAACAGCCAGTGTGAATCGGAGAGGGCCCGAGCATGCTAATGGAAATAGAGGATTCTGAGAATGAAGCTCAGGAAGTTTGGGGAGCTGGGGTAAACCTGGCATTATCGCCTCTTACAGTACACATCCCTGAACCAGATCCTTAGCTGGCATAAATGGGAACAGCTCCCTTGACCTCACTGGGGCATGGCCACCTGTGTCTGCAAACTGCAGCTACTAAAGACAGTGGAAAGCTGGTCTAGTGATTATGACAATGGCCAAACAGGCATGAGACCCATGTTCCACTCCCTGCTCTACCATAAATTCCCTGGGCAAGTCATTCAGATGCTCTGTGCCTCACTTCCCCACTGTAAAATGGGGATTAATACTCCTGCCCTGCCATGCAGAGAAGTTGTGGAAGTTTATGCCATTAAAGATCGAGACAGGCTCGGATACTGCAGTGATGGGCGCTGCTTAGGTGCTACAGACAAATGCTGTGGTGGCCTGAATTCATCAGCAGAGCTGCACAGGCTGACCCATGGCTAGAGCCGTTGGGAAATGATTTCTTCCCTGGTATAAAATTTCAATAAGAACATGTTTTTAAATGTTCATTTTCATTGACGTCTTCCTTTGAAATTTTTTGGGTTTTCATAAAAAACAAAAAGTTTCTGTTCCCAGGGGGCGGGCTGTGTTTGATCGCACCTGAAAAAAGTCTGTATCCCAAGGAAGGGGAAAAAACTCATAGGCAAGAGTTGTAGGCCAAGCTGAATGAGGAAGCATCTCAGACAGGTGATTAAGAGAAAGCAGAAAGCCTACAAGGAGTGGAAGATGGGAGGGATTGGCAGGGAAAGCGACCTCGTGGAGGTCAGAACATGTCAGGATAACGTGAGAAATGCCAAAAGTCAAGCAGAGCTGGACCTTGCAAAGCCAATTAAGGCCAACAGTGAAAGGTTCTATCGCCATATAAACAGAAGAAAGCCAAGAAAGAAGTGGGACTGCTAAGCACTGAGGATGGGTGGAGGTTGAGGATGAGCTAGGCATGGCCCAATATCTAAACAAATACTTCGTCTCTGTTTTTAATGAGGCTAATGAAGAGCTTGGGGATAGTGGCAAGGTGGCTAATGGGAATGAGGACATGGAGGTAGAAATTACCACATCCAAGGTAGAAGCCAAACTCGAACTGCTTAATGGGACTAACTCGGGAGGCCCGGATAGTCTCCAACTAAGACTATTTAAGGAACTGGCACATGATATTGCAAGCCCATTAGCAAGGATTCTTAATGACTCTGTACACTCAGGGACTGCACCATATGACTGGAGAATTGCTAACATAGTTCTTATTTTTAAGAATGGGAAAAAAATGATCTGGGTAATTACAGACCTGGTAGTTTGACCTCAGTAGTATGCAAGGTCTTGGAAAATTTTTTTAAAGAGCATGTAGTTAAGGACATCGAGATTAACTGTAATTGGGACAAAATACAACATGGCTTTACCAGTGGTAGATCGTGCCAGACCAACCTGGTCTCCTTTTTTGAGAAGATAACAGATTTTTAGACAAAGGAAATGCAGTGGGTCTAATTTACCTAGATTCCAGTCAGGCATTTGATACGGTTCCACATGGGAAATTATTAGTTCAATTGGAAAAGATGGGGATTAATATGAAAACTGAAAGGTGGATAAGGAACTGGTTAAAGGGCAGACTACAACAGGTCATACTGAAAGGTGAACTGTCGGGCTGGCGGGAGGTTACTAGTGGAGTTCCACAGGGATCAGTCTTGGGACCAATCTTATTTAACCTTTTTATTACTGACCTTGGCACAAAAAGTGGGAATGTGTTAATAAAGTTTGTGGATGACACAAAGTTGGAAGGTATTGCCAGTACAGAGAATGAGCGGGATGTCATACAGGAAGATCTGGATGACCTTGTAAACTGGAGTAATAGAAACAGGATGAAATTTAATAGTGGAAAGTGCAAGGTCATGCATTTAGGGACTAATAACAAGAATTTCTGCTATAAGCTGTGAACGCATCAGTTGGAAGTGCCAGAGGAGGTGAAGGACCTGGGCGTATTGGTTAATTACAAGATGACTATGAGCCGCCAATGTGATGTGGCCATGAAAAAAGCTAATGAGGTCCTTGAATGCATCAGGCGAGGTATTTCCAGTGGAGATAGGGAGGTGTTAGAACCGTTATACGAGGCGTTGGTCAGACCTCATCTGGAACACTGTGTGCAGTTCTGGTCTCCCATGTTTAAGAAAGATTAATTCAGACTGGAACAGGTGCAGAGAAGGGCTTCTAGGATGATCTGAGGAATGGAAAACCTGCCTTATGAGAGGAGACGCAAAGAGCTTGGCTTATTTAGCCTAGCCAAAAGAAGGCTGAGGGGAGATACGACGGCTCTCTGTAAGTACATCAGCGGGACAAATACCAGGGAGGGAGAGGAATTATTTAAGTTCAGCGCCAATGTGGACACAAGAACAAAAGGATATAAAGTGGCCACCAGGAAGTTTAGACTTGAAATTAGACGAAGGTTTCTAGCTATCAGAGGAGTGAAGTTCTGGAATAGCCTTCGAAGGGAAGCAGTGGGGGGCAAAATACCTAGCTGGCTTCAAAACTGAGCTTGATAAATGTATGGAGGGGACAGTATGATGGGACAGCCTAATTGGGCAATTAAGTGATCTTTGACTCCTGGTGGTAGATATGCCAATGGCCTGTGATGGGACGTTTGATGGGGGCAGTGGGTGTTCTGAGTTACTACAGAGAATTCTATCCTGCGTGTCTGGCTGGTGAGTCTTGCCCACATGCTCAGGGTTTAACTGATGCCATATTTGGGACTGGGAAGGAATTATTCCCCAGGGCAGATTATTTGGGACATGGGGAAGGCTCACTTGTTGATGGATTCTCTGAACTTGAAGTCTTTAAACCATGATTTGAGGACTTCAGTAACTCAGTCATAGGTCGGGGGTCTATTACGGGAGTGGATGGGTGGGGTTCTGTGGCCTGTGTTGTGCAAGAGGTCAGAGTAGATGATTATATTGGTCCCTTTTGACCTTAAAGTCAATAAGTCTACAGAAGTGGACTTTTTTTTTTTTTTTAAAGAGTTCTATCGAAATAAAGACAAAGTGTTTGCATGGACATTTTCTGAGCAGGTCTCCTCATCAGCCCTCCATGGATGGTGCAAGTGGCCAGGAAATATGTAACTTTCAGCAAAAAAACAACCTCCCCTGAACTGAGGGGCAAGGTCTGGGTGTTAGGGGAGAGGGGACCCCGCATATGGAACCTAACCCTCTCTTGCGTCTCTAACAGCAGGAAGGAGTCAGGGCCCTTGACACCAGGAAAGTTGCTATGGAAACCGTTGGGCCTGTGGCGAAGGATGGTGCCTTGGGACGGACTGAGTTAAACCAGCCTGAGGAGGTGTCTACACGGCAGCACAAGGTAGACAGGCACACATTAGCTCTGCTCCAGCTAGCGTGCTAAAAACAGCTGTGTGGCCACGGCGACATGGCCAGCCGCTTGAACTAGTTAGCCAAGTACAAACCGGCCCAACCACCTGATTCATACTTGCACAGCTCCTGCGAGCTCCTGCTGTGGCCACAGCTGTTTTTAACACTCCCTCGAGCAGAGCTAGTGCGTGTCTGTTTGAAGCACCCTTCCTCCCAGCAGCTGTGTAGACAGGCATAGCTGGAGCATGGTTTAAACTGGTTTATGTGGCTCTCCATTGGGGTTTGCACTGGCATTGTGGAGTCAATTCATTTTCACACGTGCACAGACCAGCCCTGAGTGCTACCCCCCAGTTCTCTGCTGCCCGGACCCACACACAGGCTGCCAGGAGGAGAGAGCAGGGCCCCTTTCCTGCTGATCAGGCAGTTCCAAAGCACTCGCCATCTGTGCGACCTCTGCCTTGTGCTCAGCCCAGGATGGCAGCTTCTTCACCTGCTGGGTTTATTTATTTCTTGTTTGTTTACTAGGCTGAAATGCTCATTGCCTAATTCCACAGGGCTGGCATTTAGTCTATGAATAGCCTCTGGTATCCTGTGCGGAGATGCCAGCACACGAAACTGCTGATGGAACAGCCCAGGTTACACTTCCCAGCATGTCAGCTGTGATGAGTATGAGAGGGAATAATGGCTCGGTGGGGAATACAGTGTTTCAGTGATTGACCTACGAGGAGAGGCGAAGGCAGGAAGGGGCTGCAGGTTGGGATGGAGGCATCAGCTGAGCTGGGCAGGGGGCTGCAGGTCGGGACTGGGGGCACTGGCAGAGCTGGGCATGTCAGGGAAGCCCAGGGCTGGAACAGCAGAGGAGCTGAGGGAGAACAGCAGGGAGAGACTCTATGGCTGGAGCAGCATGATGTTTTGAGCAGCAGAGCACAGGGTGTATATAAAACTTATCCAGTGCCTGCCTTCTGTGCACGAGGCTCAAGCCGGTGTTGCTAACACGGCTCCACGCTTTCACAGGCACTAAAATTCACTCTGATTTTTTTTCAAGAACGTAAGAACTGGGTCAGACCCAATTGTCCAACTAGCTCAGCCTCCTGTCTTCCAACAGTGACCAATGCCAGATGCTTCCGAGGGAATGAACAGAACAGGCAATTATCGCGTGATCCATCCCCGCTTGTCCACTGCCAGCTTCTGGGCAAGCAAAGGCTGGGGACACTCAAAACATGGGGCTGCATCCCTGAATATCCTGGCTAAGAGCCACTGATGGACCTGTCCTCCATGAATTTATCTAGTTCTTCTTTGAACCCTGCTATAGTTTTGGCCTTCACAACATCTTCTGGCAACAAATTCCACAGGCTGACTGCGCTTTGTGTGAAGAAATACTTCCTTTTTGTTTTATACTCGTTGCCTATTAATTTCATCGAGAGACCCCTGCTTCTTGTGTTATGTGAAGGAGTAAATAACAATTCCTTATTCACTTTTTCACACCAGTCAAGATTGTATAGACTTCTATCATATTCCCTCTTAGTCATCTCTTTTCCAAGCTGAAAAGCCCCGTCTTTTTTATCTCTCCTCATATGGAAGCTGTTCCATACCCCTAATCATTTTTGTTGCCCTTCTCTGTACTTTTTCCAATTCCAATATAACTTTTTTGTGATGAGGCGACCAGATCTGCATGCAGTATTCAAGCTGTGGGTGCACCATGGATTTATATACAGGCAGTATGACATTTTCTGTCTTATTAGCTACCCCTTTCCTCGCGGTTCCTAACATCCTGTTAGCTTTTTTGACTGCCACTATTGAGTGGATGTTTTCAGAGAACTGTCCACAATGACCCCAAGATCTCTTTCTTTTTAAAGGGGAGCAAAGAAGTGACACATTTCCATCTAGGGACGAAAGAGAAAAGGTGAGTGACCCAGAAAGAAGCAGGTATCAGAGCCACCCGGCGGGCACGTGAGCAGAGGGTCCAGTACAGAAGCAGGCCCATTTGTCTTCCAGGCATTACTGACCTGACAGAAAGCAACGTTGCATTGTTTTCTGGGGTCTCTCATTTCTCTAAAGCATCTCACAGAAATGTCCTGCCCTTTGTCTCATGCACACAGAGTGTGGCCATTGACTGTCCCAGAATACTGGACATTCCGGTATTTCCGAGAATGGTGTGGGCCTGCCCCACCTGCATAACCCAGGCTATGCCACACAGAGAACACCATTTTGAAGAGCACACGGCTTTGCCCCCACCAGTGTGATCTCACACGCATAGTCACACTCTTCAAAATCGCATCTCCGTCCCACGTGGTGTGATACTGGATGAACCACATCCCGTTTTATATCCAGACAGAGGACGAACCTTGAAAAAACAGGACTGGCTGGCTTAAACCCAGACGACTAGCCTGCCTCTGCCCAGACCCTGCAGCCCAACAGACAGACACGCAGAGGGGCCAGCACAAAGCCTAGTTCCCACTTAAGTCGCATGTCAGCCCAGGACTGATGCAGAACATAAGTATGTCTGGGCCTCATGCTGGGCCTCTGCACAGGATCAAAACTGGGAACAAAACTGCCCCTTATTTACAGTCTGAATTGTGTAGATGCAGCTTCTGACCATTGGCTCTTGCTCTGCCTTTGTCCCCTAGAGCAAACGGGGGGTGTCACCAGGGTTGCAAGGCATTGAACATTGATTACCATCTAAAGCAAAGTTCCCTTGCCCTCCACATACCTGGCCCTTCAAGTACTCTCTGTCAACCACTCACAACACACACATAAATACATGATATTGACTTATCGTTGTTATCAGGAATACATTTGTTACTCCTGCTTTTATAGTCAATCTAAGGGGGTCGCCAAGCTGAAAAGGTGCAGAAATACTGAGTTGGAGCCTATCTTTTAGGAAGAGACAGGAAGTGATTTAGAAGCCACCACATATCTCGGAAAGTTGTTCCAGTGATTAACAGCCTCATGGGGGAAAAAAGTCTGCCTCTTATTTCTAGTTCGTCTCACTTCAGTCTCCAGCCACTGGATCTTGTTCCGCCTGTGCTGGATTCAGAGATCTCATAAGAGAATGTCCATGCGTGGAGTTCATGCACAACTGCCATCACAGATTAGTGTCTAAAACCCTGTCTCCCTCTCCATTCATTACGCAGCACAGCTCTTCATTAGCTAGAAGGCAGGGAAGCCTCTCATCCCAGCCCAGCTTGCTCCTCCCATGCTCAAGTTCCGGGAGCTCTCCTGGAGGATGCAGCGACAGTGGCACAGAGCACATATTCACCACGTCTCTGACAGACAAGCGAAGCACAATCCCCTCTGAAGAGAACGATCCTTCCCGGTACATTTTCATCGCTGTAGACTTTGAATTATTTGTTTGAAGGCAGCCGGTTTAATGGGCCAATTGAAAACCATAAAAACAGGCACTAATTGGCTTAGTGAAAGGTAAAGCAGCCAGAGTTCTGCCTATGGAGGTTCTGCATCACCCATCATTCTTATCAATTCACAGGGCTGACAGCAGGTCTAATATGCAGAGTGAGCGGTGATTAATTGTTACAGTCAGTACTTTGGAAATAGTAAATAAATGAAAAACAGCTCACCAGACAAATCCGCTGGAAGCTGGAAAACTTTACGACTTCTCAGTAATGAACAAGGCACATCTCATTCTCTGCCTCCTGGCATGTGGCGAGAGGGGACTCATTATACAGTGCCCTGCCTGGCTGCCATTATGAATCAGTTGCTGCTGGGCAATCTGCATAGACCAAAGCTTGGGAATCCCAGACATTAAACCAAAGGCCTGAGCCAATCAGCAGCAGAGCCAGGAATCAAGTCCAGGAAGCCTGACTCGTATTAGGTCTGTGTCTTAAGAACAAGACAATCCTCCCGGCAATGAGCACGTCGCGTTTAATGGCCAGGAGATGTTTTTAATACGAGTTTCTAATCCAGTTCTTTGTTCTGAAAAGAACGTTGCTCCTGGAGCCTGGCCTGCGTCTCTGCCACTTATGGAACTGCGCGCTGCAGCCATGCAGCACTAATCTAAAGTAACTCGTCTATAATTAACCAACACAAGCTGCATTCCTCAACCCTTCCCAGCTCCTCCCCTGCCATTTCAAAGTGGGAGCTACGCTCCATTCTGCTGAGGTTAGGAATGTTTTCCTACAGAGAGCCTGGAGAAATCCTTCTCCATGGAACACATCTGAGATGCATGGCTGGATTTTTAAACATGCTTTGCCTAATGTCATGTCCAAGAGTATCTGCATCTGCCTAGTCACTAAGGGGGGGCGAGGGGGTCACAGCTCTAGCTTTAGGGACAGGAGGGAATTGCCCAACTGGCTGGGGCATTATGGATGTTTTGGCTTTCCTCTGCAACATCAGGTGGGATACTGGACTGGACTAATGCAGCCTGCCAGCTCCCTTCTTTCTAACCTACATGGGGCAAAGATCCAGCCCCTAAAATCTCCTCCCCTAGAAGTTTCACAGGGAGGGCTCTGCAACAAACCTGGATCCTATTGAGCACTTTTTGGCTCTCTCTTTGCTGCATACAGGAGCTATTCAGACCTTCACAGCAACAGATGGGCCAGAGCTCAGACTCTTCTGCTCCAATAGCACTACCCCTACCACACGCACTGAAGCAGAATCTCCACTGGCTATCAGCAGTATGGAGCCTATGCCACACAGCAGAGAAGTTCCTATCCCATCCAGCAGACAGCAGTGGTGACAAGAAGCTCCTTATAGTTTTAAGAACATTAAACGGAGCAGAACTGCAGTTAAATGCCAACTCTATCACCTTCCAGCCTCTCACTTTTCCTGTGGCCTGCGAGACAGCTGGCCAGTGGGCCAGGCATGGGATGACAGCAAGAGCATTACAGAAGATGGCACAGTATCCGGCTATTCTGTTTCCTTGCCTGCATCCTAGGTGCATGGATGCAGAAGCGGCCACGAGACAAATTCTCATGCCTGGAAGCAGAAATGCATGAGGGGAAAATGGCTGAGACGCAAACCTTCATGTCAGGGAATGAAAAGCAGCGGCACAAAATCCATCTAAATTCTGAAAGCTAAATTGGCAGGTCTAATGGCCTCGTCTACTTACAACAATGGGCCACAAGTGCAGCCTCTTAAAGCTGCCCCAGAGGCTGCATTCAGAGCTCTTTATGAGGCCTGACAACCTCCTCTCCCTGGCCCCCTTCCCCATCCCTGGATGACAAGGGGATAGAGACCCCAGTGGAAGGGAGCGGGTCCTCACCAGGTGGAGAGAAACCCAGCAGAATCCCAGGCTCTCCATCTCGTTTAAACATTCTCCAAGCTTGAGACCTTTGACAGCAATGGTGACCTAGATACCAATCTGCACCAGCGACATGAATAAAGCATGTTCCCCCATCTATAATAAAAGATCCGGCAGGCACGGCTGGCTGGGCCTCCCCTGCTCCGGTGGCCTTTCCTGGTGCTGAAACACAGCCTGTTTCAGACCACAGGCTGGGCTTGGAGCCAGGAGACATCAGTGGGAATGATCCTTTAGCAGCGTCTTTGAGACCAAGTTTATTTCCCTGCTCAGGCATCCTGGCATGTGAGACCACTATGCAGTTCCCTCCAACTTATCTGTTCACTAATGCTTTGTCACTGCAGCCACATGGCTAGAGACTGCAGAAGGAGGGCAGCACACGAGGGGGTCTGGGGAAGTCACAATCACTTCGAATTTACTGTGATGCTGACACCTGACTTCCCACCTTTACATCAAGGAAAGGAAAAGCTTAACTCCCTTGGTACCGGGCTTCCAACACACCTGCTGCATGGCCCCAACCCCTGCAATGGGACACTGAGGCACCCCTGGGGCCTGGGGGAGCACAATGGGCATGTTTTTCGCAGAGGCAGCAGGGGATCTCAGGCTGCTATCTGTATGTATGGTGGCCAGTGTCAGGACAAGAACAAGGGGTGGAGTAGTGTGTGACCAGTCCTCTAGGTGCAAGGACTCCTGGGCGCTGCTCCTGGCTTTGACACTGATTTGCAGTGTGTGGCCTTGGGTGACTCACTTCAACATTCCATCACTTTGTTTCTTTATCTGTCAAATGAGAATAATAAATGCTGCCCGTTTCCTGGGGGCAGAAAGGGGGTGGAGCCAGGGCGCTGTAAGGCGGGGTGAAGTCTGAGACACTCAGACATAAGGGTTTACAAAAGGACAATGATCATGATTACAGGTGTCACCATCATTGAGCAGCTGAGCAGATCAAATCATCTTCCCCTGGATGTCACCTGTCCTGGATTAGCCAGTGAATGTTACTGCTCAGGCGCGTCCACTCAGATTTAGGCCTTTTAAAATAACTGACATTTGCATTTTCCCAGTGGAGGGTTTATCTGTCCAGGTAATTCTGTGGCCACGATCACTGCAACCGTCCTGTGGTATTAATGGGGGGTAATGTGTGTTCCTGGTTCTTGTTCCACACCCAGCTATCTCCAGACGGCGTCTTAATTATTATTATGAATGTCACAGTCGAGATCAGGGCCCACTGTGCATGCTGAAAGACTCAAATAAGACAAGACAGATGATGAATGGGAGGGGAACCAGAGGCACAGAGCGAGGATGTTGTGGTGTATTCAATCTGTTAAAATTGTCACTTGTCACTTTAAATGTCAAGGGGTTTGCTGGTCCCGCTTGCAGGCCGGGGCCTCAGCAGGGACGCATGCCAGCTGGGCGTAGCAGCAGTCAGTCTGCAGACAGCCCGCCTAGGGCGAGGCAGGGAGTTATGCTTTGGGTCTCTCTGGTTTTTTTGATTGTGTGTCACTGTTCTGAATTCTAAGTGACAGTGTTAGGTTGCAACCTTGCAGCAAGTGTTTACGCTGTTACCGATCTCCTCTCTGTGTGCCATGATCACCAGAGCAGTAACACTGCGGAAGGACACGTCAGCGGGGCATGGTCCCGCATTGTGGGGAACTTTCCTGGCTCACACACGGCCCCGGTGGAGTTGGGCTTGGCTAGCGACAGGATCTGAGTCCTGGCTCCCACTGCCTTTACCCATCGGCCTGCCTGACCTCGAGGGCTCCCCTCCCGCTCTCCTGTGCGGCGGGGTCCCCGTAACCCCGACAAGGCTGGGCCCAGGGTTCCTGGGGGCTCGACCCCCCAGACTTGTCATGGTCACTTAGGGCAGGGTTTAGGGTGTCCCCGCTGCGGGGAGCTCTATCTGCACTGGGCACTGCCCTGACCCACTGATCTATGCCTGGAGTTCCAAGCAAATACCATTGATTTAACAGTAATCAATTTAAAACTAAAGAAAAGAGGAGAAAGGTTAAAGGAAAACACTTAACGCCGCCCCTGGCCCGGGGCCCCCAGCTACCCCCAGCCGCTCGCTCACCGCACCCGGCTCCGGACGGCTCCAGCTCCCAGCTCCACCCGGCTTCCGTGCGGCTCGGCTCCCTGGGCTGCTCCTCTGGGTCTGCTGCTGTGGCCCTGCTCGGCTCGGCTCTGCTCCCTGGCCTGGCTTCTCCTCTCTCCTCCCAGCCGCCGGCTGCTCTGTCCTTAACTCTGCCCGGCCAGGCAGCTGCAGCTCACAGGTGGATGGGACCGGGACCAGGACCGGGACACCCTCCCCCCCACGCCCTCCCGGCTCCCTCACTGGCCTGTCCAGCCTGTCAATCAGGCTGACTCGGCGCGTCAGCCTCTCCCCACTGGCCCTGGGGGCTGTCCGTCTCAGGGGCCTGCTCCCTGAAGAGATGCCAACCAAAAAGACCCCCACGTTTCAGTAAGGGGCTAGGAGTCCCCTTACACACAGGCAGAGCTGGGCCTAGCCAGCCCAATCTCCTGAGTCCGAGCGCACTGCCCTGCCTGCTGGACCACACTGAGCAGAGTGCCCAGGAATGGACAGTGGATCAGCCCATGGACAGTGAACTCCGGATCAGCGCCGTGATTGGGGGAGCTGATTCCTCCCAGACTCAGCGCTCTGGAGCACTCTGGGAAATGGTGCCAGAGATGACGCGCTGCCTTGTACACAAAATGAACTGACTGTCTAGAGCAGCCTGCAAGCAAATACCCCTCGGACACAGCACATTAGCAGCTCATTTATCCCCATTACTGGTTGCTGGAGCGGGCCTCTGCCAGGATCGATCAGACAGAACCGGGAGCTGCCACTCTCCACCCTTCACACGGGATGAAAAGTAGCCCAGCTCTGAGAGGCATGTTGGGAGGAAGGTCATTTGCCACAGGAACCGAGGCCCAAAAGGAAACGGTGACCTTGGTTAGGGCTTGTCTGTGAGGCCTGATTCTTCGTCCCCGGGCGCTATGTGCAGTTGTTTACACCAGCGCAGAGTGTCAATGCCACTGTTCTGACACTCACCCTCTTTGCTTCGGTGTAACAACTGCATGAGGTCTTGTGGCATTCAAGGAGAATCAAGCCACTCATCTAGACATGCTGCACTGATGTAAAAACTGAATCGCACCAATGCCGTTTACCCCAGTTCCTAATGGTGTCAACAGGAGGAGATTGCGCTGATGCAGTTACACCTCTGCAGTGCAGACAGGGCTGCCAATTCCCCAGCTGAGGCTTGTAAAACTCACAAAGGTATTTGCATATCCAGTTCCCATTAGTTTTAATCCTCCTTCCCTCAGCCCTCTCTGAAAACCTCCTCAGCCTCCAGCATTTGCATACTCCAGTGACTGGGTGCATCAGACACCCCTACGGCACAGAGAAAGCAAGGCAGCCCCCGGGGGAGCAATTCTGGGCTTTTCTTGCATTTCTGTCCCTGCAGAGCAAAGGACTTCCCCATTTCCCACCATCACCACAGGCAGGCGAAGCACCCCCACAGTTCAGCACGGCTGGATGTGGGGGCCCGCTATACGGCACAGAAACCAGATCAGTGGAATGAGGCATGAACCTTGTCAACGGGTCCTTTTGTACATCCCTCCCCTCAAAACTCTTTCTGATCCAAAAAGACCAGGACTGGCCACAGCAGGGCCCAGCACCAGGCCTAGGCCTCACCCAATCCCTCACCCCAACCAAGGAACCAGCACAGAATGCTACTCCCCGGCACCTCCCGCCAGACTGAGCCCGCTGATTTACAGAGCAAGATGGCTCCGATTAAAACTGTCAGTGCATAAAAATAATGAGCAGCAAAGTTCATTACGGCAGAGCTGAATGCGCCGAAGTCCATCCTCCAAAGCTGCCAGCCGCTCTTGCACAGATGGCAGTGCCATGCATGGTGCAGGGCTGCCCAAACCACAGGGAGGCCTGGAGGGAGAGGCACGCTCTGTAACTTGGATCCAGCTGATGATCCAATTAAGGTTATGTTTGCGGAACAACTGGAAGCAACAGGCAGTCCCTGGGCAGGGGCAGCTACCCACAAAATAGTCCTGCAGTGAACAAGTGCGCTTCCGAACCACGCCCCGGGCACATCTGTATACGCTCGTGCTCCACGCTCTCCATTTCCTCACCCTCGTGTCCCTCCCTGACACCAAGGGGTGGGACCTTTTACCACCTGTCAAGCGTGAGGAACCCCAGTGGGCCAGTCTGTATTCCACCTTGGTTCCATGGCCCACCGGGGATATTAGCTGGCGGCTCCTTCATGGAGCTGTGAGCACGGGCATGTACCTGGCGCAGTTCACCCTCGTCCCCATACCTGTCCCTTTTGCGGTCTGAGAGAGACCCTGGCGCATGTATACCTGGAGTGCACCAGGCTGCAGGCCCTATTCCGGCTCCTCCAGAACCTCCTCCTGAGGTTCTGGCTGCACTTCTCCCCACACCTTCTGATCTATGCACACCCCGTCCATGGCCCCACAAAGTCGTGGGACCTCCTCCTCAACCTCCAGTGGCATACAGAGGATCTCCGATGCCCAGGGGCCAAATTTACATTTGCGCTCCCCCACCGGCCTCACCCCCCGCCCCTGGCGCAGGGCAGGAGGGGTCCCGGCGCCACCCCTGGAGCTCTTGACCCAGGCGGAGGAGGCTGGCGAGTAGACAGCTTGGCAGGCCTCCACCCACAGCAGGTTGCCCAGGTCCCGGACCACGAGGAGCACGTCATCGGTGTACGCTGACAGCACCACCTGCAGCTCTGGCTCTCGGAGCACCAACTCCAACAACCTCTTGTGGAGAAGACGGAGGAAAGGCTCGATGGCCAGAGTGTACAGCTGGCCTGACTGCGGACAGCCCTGACACACCCCGCGCCTGAAGCTGACCGGTGCGGTCAGGGTTCATTTGAGCCTGACCAAGCACTCCGTGGAAGCGTACAGCACCTGGAGAAAACCCACAAACTGGGGCCCAAAGCCCAACGCTCACAGAATACCCAGGAGATAACCATGGTCCACCCTGTCAAACTCCTTCTCCTGATCCAGGGACAGGAGGGCGAATGACAGACCATCCCTACACACGAGCTCAAGGAGGTCCCGGACCAAATAAAGGATATCAAAGATGGTAGGGCCCGGGACAGTGTAGGTCTGGTCAGGACGGACCACGTTCACCAGCACGGACGCCAGCCGCAGCATGATGGCCTTCACTATGATTTTATAGTCCATACTGAGGAGCAAGATGGGACGCCAGTTCCTAAGGACACGGAGGTCCCCCTTCTTGGGCAGCAAGGCGAGCCTGGCTTGCCTGCATGACAGGGGACGCTCCCTGCCCCCCAAGGACTTGGCCCATATGGTGATGAGGTTCGGGCCCAGAACACGCGGTAAAACTCCACAGTCAGACCATCCATGCCTGGGGACTTATTAGTGGGCTTGAGATGGAGGGCTTCCGAGAGCTCGGCCAGAGAGAGAGGGAGCTCCCGCTGGTCCCGGTCGCCCATGCCGACTGACAGCAGTTTGTCCCACAGCACCCAGCAGATGTCAGCATCGGTCGGATCCGGGGAGAAAAGACTGGAGTAGAAGGCCCTGGCCCTCCCACGCATCTCCTCTGGATCCCTGAGAGGGGTGCAGTCCTCTGCCAAAAGGCAGGTGACATGCTTTTTAGCCCCCTTCTTTTTCTCCAGGGTGTAGAAGAAGCGAGAGCCGCGATCCATCTCCTGTAGCAGCTGGATGTGGGATCGAACGAAGGCACCCAGACCTGAAGGTCTTCAAGGGACTGGAGCTCCTCCTGCTTCTCCTGGCACACACTGCAGAGGGATGGATCCTCGGGGCTGGCGGCCAGATGCCTCTCCAGCTCTAAGACCTCCCACCCCAGCTGCTCCATCGCTGCATACCTCCACCGGCTGGCCCGTGGCTGTAGTCACGGCAGAAGAGCCGGGCATGGACCTTCCCTATGTCCCACCACTGCCGCGCTGCCATTGCCAGGCCAGCCAGAACTCCAGGAAAGATGCCACGAAGCCCACATCCTCCAGCAAACTGCTGTTAAAGTGCCAATTGGCCGGCCCCGGCCTCTCCAATGTAGGGGAGGCCATCCTGGTCAGCAGGTGGTGATCCAAGCACGGGGCTGGCTGAATGCCGGAGGAGTGGGCTCACACAAGATGGTGATGAGGCACATACATGCAGTCCAACCGGGAGTGGCGTGACTGAGCCGCTCCCACCTCAACAAAAGTAATGGTGGACATGTCGTCCGGGTGATGGTCGCGCCAGACGTCCACCAGGGAGTGATTGATAATCTCCCGGAGGATGTCTGTGGCGGCCGGGCACTGCTTGGTCCCCATGCAGTCCCGTTCCTCGAGGGTGGCGTTAAAGTCCCCGTCCAGGACCAGGCATTCACAAGGATCCAAAGAGCCGAGGGAGAGAGACACCTGCTGAAAAAAACACACCTGCACCGGGCCTGAGTTTGGGGTGTAGACGTTGACAATATTCAACATCAGCCCCGCCACTCAGGCCTGGAGGTGCAGCAGGTGGCCTGGCCCGACCTCAGCGACCCTAGCACCTTGGGCCGTAGGTCAGGGAAGAGGGCGGCCACTCCAGCCCAACGGGCCGTGAGGTGGCTGAAGAACACCCTGTCCCCCCACACCAGCCGCCAGCTAGCCTCAGTGGTTGGAAGCACTGAGAGAGTTTACAGGCATCGGTGTGATCCTCAGTACAGGATCCAGAACACATCTGCACTAGTGAATTCACAACACCCCTGAGGGAGGGCAGTACCAATATTCCCATTTGCACTGAACAGGGAGAAGAAGGGATGTGTCATGAGGTGATGGTGGAGATGGAAGCAGAACCCAGGAGCCCTGACTTCCCAACCCCACCCCCTGCTCGAATCCACTAGACCCCACTTCCCTCCCAGAGCTGGCTCTCTCTCCGTGTGAGTGTGACAGAACTGGATTTTAATGGGACTCTGACAGGAATTTATTTCCCCATTTCCCTGTGGGGCTGTGGGTTGGGCAGCTGCAGTGTTGCAGACCTGAGCGCAGGAGTCCAGGTTAATAACAGCGCTGACAGAGATGGATGTGATCTCATGTAGCACAGCAGCATCCAGTCAGAGCGTGCTGCACCCTCGGTGGGTTTGCATAATGCAGAGCAAATTCACTAGGCATATAAAATGGAAAGGCCCGAACTCAGCCCTGGGACAGCTCTGCAGAGCCCAGCAGGCTATGCTGGGAAGAGCTTGGCCTAGTGAGCAGGAGCAGCGCATGCTGGGAAACGTGTGTGTATATACATCTATTCGGGCATGCACATCTTGCGATAGCCAGCACCGAATGCAGTGTGACTCGGGGGATAAGTAACAAAGGTGCTAAGCAGCTTCCATCCTCCACCACATAAATCTTGCTGGGACACGGGCTGAGATGTGTCAGGCGTGGAGAATGCTTCCCATTTAATGAGGAGCACCCCTCCTTGGTCACATAGTTAATGGCTACAGGTGATAAAGAAGAGAACAGAATTACTGCCATGAAACCCACAGGGGAGGAAGCAAAGAGGGAGATGTGGGATTAACCCTTTCTGTTCAGAGCCTCTGTTAACTAGCAGAGGACTGACGCACCAGGAACTTAACCAGCCACAGCTTGTGCTAAAAGGCCTGAATGTTGTTGGGGGGAGGGGACACTAAAACAAGCGATCGAATCGATCACATACCTTCACCCATGGTTCACATGTGCAAAGCGGCCCTCTTTATAAAGCTAAGACTTGCCCCGCTTAGCAGCTCCCAGGCAGCAACCAGACAAAGGGAGAATGGTCTTCTGGCTAAAGAACTGGGCTGCAAGACACCTAGGTTTAGTCCTAGCTCTAGGAGAGGAAACAGGCGTAGAGAGGGCAACGTCACTGGGCCAGACAGAGTGGAACGCAGGTGTCCCGATGTGCAGCCCAGAGACCTACCCCCAGGACTACACTGCCACGACGTCACTATTAACATTGTTCCAAAGGGCTAGCCCTGTTAGTCTGTATACAGCAAAAACAACAAGAGTTCTGGGGCACTTTAAAGACTAACAGATTTGATATTTGCAGACATAAGCTTTCGAGAGACTTCAGCTCTCTTCTTCAGATGCAGTAATACACTCAGAACTCACAGAACTCTCGTTGTTTTTACTATTAACATTGCGTTTTTCTACTCGTGGTAGGCAGGCTGAACACGAGCTATAGGATTCTATTGTGTTATTCGTATATGTTTCTCCCCACTAAACAAGGGTCTCGCTTAGAGACCTGTGTGTTCCCTGTCCTTAGCCCCATTCCCTCTCACTGTAGAGTGCCCGTCTCATAGCTCTATGTCTGGGCACGTGAGCCCAAGTGCCCCTGCAGATGTGAAGGCTGGGCCCATCCTTGCTCCCATGAGAGGGAGGCAGAGTTTGCTTTCCTGATAGCCTGGGACCAGCCATGATTTTGGCCTCTGATCAGACCTGAGCTTTCAGGATGTGACAGCCTCCTCCTCAGGCCTGGAGTGAAACCAGAAGAAATCCCTTAAATGATCTTTCTAGAGAAGTGAAGGCTGCAAACATGATCCGGTCAAAGGCAGTTACCATCACCGTCACCATCATTGCATCACCCAGAGAGAATTCAGGAGCTTGTACAGTCCCTGAATAAAAATCCAGCGTCCTCTGCAGGTCCAGTACTCGCCTGGGATCTCTGTGCTGCTAATCCACAACTCACCTAGGAATTGCACCCGGAGGGCAAAAGGCCCAGATGTAGGCAAGCTGGACATACCGAATCACCTTACCGTACCTCAGATGCACCCCCAGCAGAGTGCATTTTGTAGCACCGAGCATATTACACTAGCGAAAAGACAAAATACCTGATTGAGTCATTATTTGATCACTCTCAAGGGGGATTGAGAGATGGGCCTGGGATCCACACCTGATGAGAAGCACTGAGTGGACCGTTCTGGCTGGAGTAGTTCTGAAATGGCATATGGTGCCAGCTGCATCACAGCAGAGAGCTCATTACTAGATAGGAAGGCTGATGGGGTGGTACGGCTAAAGCCTTGGCTAGGCCTCAGAAGATGTGATTCTGTCACCACGTGACATGGGACAAGTCATTAGCCCTCACTGGGCTTCACTTCCCTACACGTAAAACGGAGAAGATAATTCTGGTCAGGATTGTCTATTCAGATCTTGGAGGACTGTCTCACGTGGTGCAGCACGCAGCATGGTGAGGCCCTGATCTCAGGTAGGTGCTACTACGGTAATCCAAATACTAACCCCGTGCTGTGTAACTCTCTGGTTTCCTTTGTTGTTTTCAGCTCTTTATACAGGAGATATGAGAGCTCACAAAAGTACAAAGAGCCGCTGGTCCAGGTCCAGCTTTCACCCTCAGGGGCTCAACGCTAGACCTGGGCATAGGACCGCAGAGGCAGGGCTGAGAACAGACAGCGGAGGTACAGCAGAGCCATGCAGGGTGCATACCCAATGTTTTCAGGCAGGCTTGTACTCAGTCCATCGAGCTATGAGTGTATACAAATGGGGGACTCATATCCCCTAGCTCATAGTGTAAACATAGTCCTAGGCCAGCACCAGTGCTGCCCTTGGAACAGCTCAATATCAGCTCACGCTACACATGCACTACAGTGCAAGGGCAGGGTTACTGGGAGGGACCCCGGCTCGGTCAGGCAATTTCTCCTCCCTGGGGAGGGAGGAGAGGCCGGGGAGGTGAGCTCTGATCAAACCCAGAGACTTAGAGAAGTGAGTCCAGCTCTAAAGGCACTAGCGGAAGACCACTCATTCATTCTGGACAGGCCAAGGGCAGCTGTTCCTTATGGAAACGAAGAGGTTTGAATTGGGTGTTGCAGCTCTACTGCTGTAGCTCCCAGACTCCTAAATGGCATGGGCCAAAGCTTGGCAGAAAGGAGCAGTGATTTGGGACTGACACCTGAAAAGGGCCTGGCTTTGAGGGCAGGCAGGCCAGCACTTTCTAAAAACCTGGTCTCTTTCATGTGTCTCACATTAGGCTTCCATAGTGACTAGACACTTTGCAAGTTTAGGCCCATGTTCCTCAGACAGCCCCTGACCACTAGATAGCCATGGCAACCTAGGGTATGGTTTCCAGTCCAAGGGAGCTTGGTGCCATGCTGTCTACTGAGAGTCAGGTGCAGAGAGGCTGAGGTGGCTTCTATGGAATAGGTGTACGATACTAGACTAGAGCAACGAACAGGAGCAACACCAAATTTCTTTCCCTGCCAATGGAGACAGCAGCTCCTTCAGCAGAGGAGCACTTGAGAAGGGGCACAAAGTCCCAGTCAGCCCATATGCCCTTGGTCAACTAGCATCTCCCAGTCAGCTGTGCATCGCTCTGCACTAGGCAAGACAGTGACAGCAGGAACAGAGGAGACATGAAAAATAACCGCAGTGAAGGACTTAAGAGCCAAAATGCTGGGCCTGCACACAAAGGACTGCAGCCTGCAGCTCCAGCACCAGGGCAACACTCAGGCAAGCGCTGGCTGTTTGAGGTGGAGGTGGTAGTGTGTGTTTTCAGAGTGAAGATCTGTCGGGCACAGTGCTAGGAGAGTGAGCAGATAAGGGATGTTAACAATAGCGTACCCGGCCCACCTGCACTGAAAACACTTTCAGGAGGTAACTGCAAAGAAGGGCACATTTAACCAAAAATAAAACCCTTTCAACAAAGCCCCACTCCATGTTAACGGATGAGTCCTGCATGCCAGAGCCAGCAGAGTCCCAGGGCTTGAGTCATTGCTGCAGGTAGAGTAATGCCAGCATACAAGCAAACAGGGCTCTCTGCAACACCAACACAGGCTTGAGTCATCGTAGCTCTGTCCACAAAAAACGTGGCAAGGAGAATTTCACGTTCCCTTCCACCACCTCCACCTGCTCCCATAAGGTTCCTAAGGCTAATCAAACAAACGCTGAGGTAACAGGCAGAGCCCCACAACCATTGCTGGGGAGAAATCCCTCTTCTCGGGCACTTCAGAGCACTGTGTTTTTGCAGCTACAGCAGGGTCTCAGTGGCAGGAAGGGGGAAGGGCTGGATCAGATGGTATTTCTGGCTATAGCACAAGGCAATTAAATGCTTCTGCTCTGGAGGCCGTGCCTCTGAATGCCTTTCTCCACATACAGCTGAGCTCTGGGGCAGTAAGACATGAGGGCCCAGCTAGACGAACTCAAAGGAATGGCCAGATCATTTAGCCCAGTCTCCAGTCCCCAATATGGCATTACCGATTGCAAGAAATGCTATAATGGACAATTGGAGAATAACATGCCCAGAGGGGAAGGTTTTTCCCTTAAACCAACTCAGTCAGTAGCTGGCTTATGTCCTGAAGCAGCCAGGCTCCTAACCCTTTTCTGTATGGACTGCAAGTTTTTGGGGCAGGCCCTCTGCATACAATATTCCTAGCACTATGAGGGCACACACCCAATCATAACAAACATCCTACCTACCTTAACTGTGGATGTTCTCATTACCAATATAAACCATCAAATGCTTTTCGGAATCCCACTAAACTCAGTATCTTGTAGCAGAGTTGCCACAGCTCAACATTATGTTTCAAATTCTTTACCAGCTTGCAATTCAGTGCCTTTGTTTCATTAATTCTCCCCTCATTCCAATATTACCAAAAAGGGTAAAAAAAAATTTAAAAAAAAAAGCACCTGATCTGGCCTCCTACTCCTGTCCCTTCTTATTTGTGTACTTTCTAAAATGAAATAGTCCTGATCTTGTCAGCCTCTCCCCTCTCCTACCTCCAGGTTGCTTCTGTTGCTGCTACTCCATCTTTTGAAAAGGACAGGACAGAGCTGAACTAAGTATTGAGACCATGTAGCTCAGGCTTACACCTCTTACACTTTGGAAACAAAAACAATGGCCAAGTGCAACTTCAGAAAGTATTTAGCTGCCAATACTTCAGCTATTTCACCATATTTCAACAGAGATATCTTCACTTCCCAATATTTACATTTGATCCTGTTTTCATGATATTGCACAGTGATTTGGGGTAATTTTCCTTTTCTGAGTCCTCACCTGCTTGTCACCCCACACCTGGGAGGGTTTTTTCTTTTTTTAAATGTTGCTATGGAGACTCTCTTTTATCTGATGCGCAAGAGTCTTCCATTTCCCCCAGAATGGATGTCAAGGGAAAGAGCAGAGGCAAAAATGCAAGAAATATTCATTTTCAGATGCCTCTTGGTTTTGGTGATCATCTTAATTGGATAGAGCTTTCAAGAGATGTTGCCTTTCCTCATTTCTAAACAAGATGGGAATTTTCAAATCATACCAAGGAGCCAGTCTATAATGACTGGTTTGATATAAAGAAAACTTCTGTAGATTTGTAGAACTGAAAAAAGTTGGGAAATAGTTACTGAAATAGACACTAAAGAGCCTGATGTACCATTCTTACTCACATGGTGCAGCATCTGACTCTATGATTCCAACAGAGCTATGTAATGGGTACGCAACACGAGCAAAAGTGACCGAATAAGGCCCCAACTTATTTGGAGCCTAACATTTGATTTTCTTTCAAGACCTGGACAGAACAGTTTTATTTAATATCACCGGAGTTACATTTCAATTTTAAGATCATACTTGCCAAAGCTGCCTTTACACGTTCTGCATGGGGATTTTTTTTTTTTTTTTTTTCAATAGGACCAAGAGAGATCTGTACAATCAAGCAGGTGGAGGGGGAAAAATAAACAATGCCAGAGCTTTTGAAATGTTCAACTGGAGAGGGCTTTATTTTCTGCTTAGGAGAACTGGAAGTATACAGCTTCTTTGCACTGGACCAAAGCTAGGAACTTGATCTGGTTTTGTTTTGACTAAACATAAGCAATGCAGTGTAACTGGAAACAATGACTTACAGCGTTTAAACCACAAGTGGATAGAGAGAAGCTCTGAGATAACAGCTCCCCCCCAAAACTGAAAATCCACACTGTAGTCCCCCCTACAAAATGGCACAGACCGGTCAGGTCTCAATAATGGAGTGACCTCACACTGGAGTGGTTGACACAATGTTCTACAGACCTCTGCACAGCTTAATTGGCTTATGATCTTCCTGTATGGGGAACTACTAGCCCCCCTCCCCTTTGTTTATACTCACTGAAAACCAAAAGGCATCTTCCAGTTTTACGTCAATGCAACGGCAGAGGTCGACACTCCAGTTACCATTGTCTGGCAGGACCAAACAATGATCTGCGCCGAGCCAGCTAGATGAAGGGAAGCTACACACAGGCACCAGCGACAGGCCTTACCAGCATGACTCTTTGTTTGGTATCTTAAGGTCAATCCATAAATGGCTTTGACAGATTGGTTCTACGAACAAACAAATTGGGTTGCAGACCAAATGCTGTTTATTCTAGATAAAAGTTTTTTAAGCAGTGCAGGGATGCTGGGGTAGGACAGAGATTTCATTCCATCTTAAACACCAGAGCTCACAAGTCAATTTCGCCACCATCAGTGCAGTTCTGTAATAAATACTCTGTATCTTTAATAAGGTGGATGTGGGAAGCATTGAAGTGTGACCTTTAGCATCGACATGTCTCCTAAACTGAGGAATTGTCACTATAAAACTCAAGCAGCAGTGGCATGCCTGAGAATTTTAACATTCTCTCTGCTTATGAAAGATGCTACTGCCTGTTAGTTTGATTGCATTCTCATCCTTGGCTAACCATGCATCTCTACAGGTGGAAACCATTGTGTCAGGTGCCACAAACGGTACTGAGATATGAAATGCTTTTTTTTTTTTTTTTAAACTAGATATATGAAGTTCATTCAGGAGAGTGCAGGGTTGGAGCAGGGTTTTTTCTTTTCTTCCCCTCACCCTTTCCTTCCTACATGTCACCAAGGCACTTCACTCCGTGCGTAGTATGATGTGGATCCCTGAATCTGTGAAAACTGGTCCACTCATCTCACCAGCCCTCAGCGCAAATGAGGCGTCTTCAAAAGGTTTCTGCATCTGACCTGCAGAAAGCAGCAATGAGAAAGAGTTCAATTAAGTCAGCAGAGAGTGGAAGACCTTTCTGAGCAAGCCAGCCTCAAAGGAAGCAGCCTCCAGGCAAGCAATGAAGTCACCAATTAATACCTTGTAGGGGGTGTTTGTTCCCAGCAGACACTCCACACCAACAAACTTGGCTCAGATAGAGCTTTCGCTCATCCCCCCCCAAACATCATTGCTGCTACAAAAAGCGTTTCAGTGAGCAGGGGATTCAAAGGGCAGAGGAAAACTCCTCAGCAGAGTCACTGGCACAAGTGGGTGTCAGTCTCTGAGGCTCAGATGCCTGAAGGCACAGAGAGGGGAGAGATGTGGTGTGCGTTACAAGCTGCACTAAATAATTTACAAGATGCACCTGGGTAATGTCATGACCTAGCTAGTCGACGTGCTTAATGCGCTGGTCTCCACAACACCAAGTTCCTGGTGGTTTAATCAACAGAGACCAAGAAAAGTCACAGGTGACGCTGGGAGACCCCTGCATGAGGAATAATGAGCAGGTGGCCTAGAGCGGTTCTGCAGTGAGCTACAAAGGGTCAGTCAGAGGGTTTGAGCCAAGAGGAGAGTTACCAGTTCAAGAGAATAGGGTTTTTGCCCAATTTACTGCGACAGTTTGGAAGTTATAGCAAAGAAATGGCACATCCCAGCTGAAATAATGAGGCTCCACTGCTCCAGCAGATCAGTCTCATTGTGGGACTTGCACACCAGATGCCTGCTACAGAGCAAGGAGCCTTCTGGCACGTAAGGAAATTTCACTCCCTGCACTTAGCACTGTCTGCATTTGCGGTGTTGCCTTGAGATGTCTGAAGAGGGATAGATCTGCTTGCCAGGAACACAACATAAATTTTCTGTAAGTTTATGACCCCGGTCTCCAAGTTCCAAGACAGTGCTGTAGCTCTGTACTCCGCAGCACATTAGGAGATGGCTACAGAAAGCACACAGATAGCGTGACGGATGGATCATCAGCAGGCTCTTTTTTCCCTACAGAGACATTTCCGTGATATACTCATCTCTTCGGGAACTAAAGCTTTCCAGCTCCGCACAGGCCATGCATCCTGGATGCATCACATGTAGCTGAGGAGCTGCTGCAGAATTCATATTTTACACTTTAGGGTCTAAATCCATCCACAGTCATTGCTCTAGCAAGGCAGCAAAGTGCCATGAAGGTTAGATTCCTCCCTTCAGGATTAGTCATAATAGCTTGAGCCTCATGTCTTACCCTTCACAAAACTCTGGTTTTATTACTGAAGTGACTTGATACATAGGACTTCTCAGACTTCTGCTTCTCTCCTCAATTCAGTATTTAGATTAATTGGTAGGAGAGGCAAACTGTTTGCCTGTCTCACTAACTCTTATTCTAAAGACACATTCACACATGATTCAAACAGCATGATCTCGCCTAGCATAGCGTACTGAACACCCTTCATCTTAGGTTTTAGTTAATTCTGCCACTAGCGTAGGATCTTTACTTCAGATGAGGAAAGTGTACCACACTAGAATGATTTTCCTCAAGCAAAACGTGTCAACTACTTGCAGTTTTTCAGGAAGATAAATTGGAATGTTTTAGCAGTTTCACCTCTGAAGTACCCAGTATTCACAGTTCTAATAAATTATGTTTGCAGCCCTGTGACAGCAAGAGGCAAAGATGGAGACGGAGTGTGACATCTCTGGAGTGAAGCAGCCACTCGCAGTTCTAGTGTCATCTAGTGGAGACAGAGTCTTGCAACATTTCTTTACTTTCTGCTTAAACCAAGAGAAATTGTTTTCTGTAAGTCACAAGAAGCACAATGAACGGACTCCAAATAAGTCTCCAATTAAGCCCAAAATAGCAGTCGCAGCATCCCAAGATTAACGGGTATTTCATTACATCAGAACCCATAAAATGCTAGTGTTATGCTCTGTTTAAAAGGAAATATTTGTCTGAGGAAGGAGGAAAGGTCTCTGACCATGTGCAGTAATTGGAGTTCTGGATACCTGTCCCTGTGGGTGCTCCACTTTAGGTGCACATGTGCTCCTGTGCCTTTGAGCAGAGATTTTTGGTAGCCGTGCCTGTTCTGCCCGTGCACGCGCCCTACACATCCTCATGCTCTATACCAAAACTCTATAAGGCTGTTCAGGTGAACCAGCCACAGCCAATTCTCTACTGGAAAGCCCACAGAGGCAACTCCGACACAGAGGAGAGAGGGCAGTGAAGCACCCCCAGGGACACACATCTTGAAGAACTCCAGTTACTGCACAAGGTGAGTAACCTCGTCTTGTCTTAGTAGTGTCCCTGTGAGTGCTCCACTTCATGCGACTTCTAGCAGTAAAACTTTCAGGAGGTGGGCGTTTTGGAAAAGAGTCCATCACTAAAGAAAGAACTGCACTGCCTACTGCCGCAACTGATCTTGCAGCATGAATTAGGGAATAGCGGTTGGAAAACAAGTGCACTGAGGACCATGTTGCAGCCCTGCACATTTCAGCAACGAAAGTCTCTGAGTAGAGCTACGGACGTTGAACCATACTTTCTAAATGGATTTCTGGATGTCTCTAAGTGGTCCCTTAGACCTGTATGCAATAGAAAGAGCATCTAGGGTTCTTCCTGAATAGCTTCCCCTTCACATCTAGTGTATGAAAAGCAGACTCCTGTGTAGACTGATGCAACTTAGGAAAAAAATGGAAAGTGAATAGTTTGGTTGATATAAAATTCAGAGAACATCTTAGGTAAGAGCTTTGGATGAGGTTGTAAAGATACCTTACCTTCTCCTTGGAAAACAATGTAAAGGGAGGGTCCACCATTAAAGCCCCATCTCCCTACCTTCAAGCTGAAGTTATGGCCACCAAGAAAGCCATCTTTAGACAGGTGTAGCAGCAAGAACACAGCTAATGGATCAAAGGGTTGTTTTATGAGACAGTTAAGAACCAGGCAGAGGGGTTTGTGTTGTGCAATTGATTAAGCCTGGTCATTGGGTGGTCTGGACTCTTGACCAAACCATCAAAACTGGCGTTTGGATGGTGTTGAAAGCTGGGATGAAGCAATCAAGGTAGTTGCAGACTTTCTTTGAAAATCTCAACTTCCTAAGTCCATGGTTCTGGAGGTCTATGGAAGGCAGAAAATTTATCTGGGGTGGGATATTTGTGCCATATGAGACTTGCTAAGCTTCTTTGTATTTGCAGGCACGTATATCTCTAGAGACCTATATGTTGCCCTAATGTCCTTTAGGGCATGAAGCAAATCATCCATAGAATCTGCAAAACGTTTCTGGCCACTGAAAGGTAAATCTTCCACAGACATTTGTATCTCCCATGGAAATCTGGACAACTGAAGCCAGGAAGCTTTCCCCATCAATGTTGTGGTAGCAACAGACCTGGCTGCGGTGTCCGCTGCATCTAGTGAAGCCTGCAGTGAAGTTTTTGCCGAAAGGTGGCGATCCTTTATTATGATGGTGAACTGTTCTCCAAGTTCCTGTGGTCAATAAAATCATAAAGCTTCTCGTAGTTCAGGTAGTGGCATTTTGACATCAATGTCCAGTGGTTAGCTATCCTGAACTGAAGTATTGCTGATGAACAGCTCATATGACCAAACAGGTACAGATATTTCTGATCCTTATTATAAAGGGGGACTTTCTGGGTATGCTGCCAGCCCGTCATTGACTGCGTCCACACCCAGAGAGTTTGGTGCTGGATGAGAAAATAAAAAATTCAGAATCCTGTGCCTGGACATAGTATTTTTTAATCAGCCCTTTTGCATGCAGGGGAGGGGAGGGCTTGGTTTTGCTGGAGTTTGCCAAATGGACTTGGCTAGCTCCAGGAGGGCTTCTTTAATTGGCAACACTACCTGTGCTGAGAGAGAGGTATGCAATATGTCCAGGAACTTGTGATGGGAATCCTGGACTTCGTCCAGGGGACTATGCAGGATGTGGGCGATCTGCTTCACTGGGTCCTGGAACTGTCTAATGCCATCAGCTAATGATGGCAATGGTGCCATGACCGCCACATCTTGTGATGATGGGTTTTTTTTGTTTTTTTTTTTTTTTTTTTTTTTGGGGGGGGGGGGGGGGGAGTGGACAGGACAGATGGACGGTACTGGGGAATGAGGACTTTGTGTTCCCTATGGGACTAAGGTGAGGTCCCTTGAAACTGCTGTCGGTACATGGCCTTACTGGGATCCACAGGCAAAGGAGGGAGACCATACAGCATGGGGGAGGAATCCAACACTGGTCATCCCAAGCGCTGGAAGGCAGGGGTCTGGAGTCCTGTCTTTGTTGCATCTGCAACAGGGAATAATGTCTCCTGGAATAAATTAGAGCTCCATGAACAGAAAGTTCGGACTCTGAGTCAGAAGGCTCCTCTACACATTGTATTGGAGGTGACAATCCCTCCTTGTGGATAGCCAAAGATGGAGAAGAGGTAGGCCTTCCAGAAACATGAGCAGTCGGTGACCCAGCCAACCTTGGTACCAAGAGGCATCCAGAGGTTGCAACAAGCGGAGACTTAGGCTCATTCAGTACCAGAATTCCTGCAGTGCTGGAAGCACAACAGAATTTAATACCATCACTGATGAAGTTGAAGAGGCTGTTGTGAGAGGCATTGACATTGATACCAAGGGGAGCCAAGAATTCCACTGAAGCTGGTCTCTTGGGAGTAGTCGTCTTTGTTACCAAGCCCTGTACCACTTCGGTACTGGACTTAGTTGAAGTTTTAACATGCTTCACGGTACCTGAAATATTTGGAGCCTCACTAGCACTCCTCTTGGGGCCTGAGGTTTCCAGTAACTGGATCTTCTTTGATGAGGAACTCTGTTGTTTTGCTCATCTTATCCCCTCCCTTATACTTGGAACGGGAAGCTCTTGGTACCAGCGGTGCAGTTATTTGTACCTCAGTCAAGGAGAAAGCTGGGGACTGGGGTTTTGGTGCCATCTTCTTCTTGGAAACCCTTGATGACCATGATCTCAATGATTGGGCACGGACAGATGCAAAGGGTCCCTGGACAGTAGAATTCTCTGTATCCAGGTCTGAAGCTGGTATTAAGGCTGTTTCTGTCATTAATAGTCTATACTTAATTGCTCTGTTTTTAAGGGATTTTTTCCTTAAAAGAAGAACCTATTTGACAGGTACCGGGAATGTGAGAGTCTCCTAAGCAACAAATGCAGTGGGAGTGCCCATCACTAACAGGGATGGCTTTTCAACAAGAGAAGCACATTTTAAATCCTAGGGGGACTGGCATCCCCAACAGAAGAAAAAGTTGTTCAAAACCCCCACTAGGGGAAAAAGAAAAATGTTTTGTTTTGTTTTTTTAAGAAAAGAAAAAGGGGAACAGAACTTCCAACTATAAGTTACTAAACCTACTACTAGTACGAATTAACTCTATAGCTAAAACACTAATAAAAGGAGGGAAGTCGGCAGACAGCAAACAGGTACATGCTAGACTCCATCTCTGGCAGAAGACAGATGAGAAGGAATGGAGGACGATTTGCCCTATATAGCCTCGGTACAAGAATGTGTAAGGCACATTCACAGGCAGAACGGGCTCTGCTACCAAAAAACTTCGATCAAAGGCGCAGGGGCACATGTGCAACTAAAATGGAGCACCCACAAAGACAATACTTGAAGAACCTCTCATCTGACTACAGTATAAATTAGATCCCTATGTGGTTATAAAAGACAAAAGCAACTAAAACAACGTATTAGTGCAAATCAAGAATTAAATTCCTGAAGGCAGAGCTTCAGTTGTTAAAGTCTATGGCAGTGGATTAATACTGGCTATTTTAATCATCTTGTGCAGATACCTTTCTGATTCTGATACAACCATGCAGACTGTCCTGTGTATCATCTGCTCTCTAACATACCCTTGCAGTGTTGTGCAGCAGCATAGATTTCTGCTGCAAAATTTGTATATTTGCAGCAGACAAAAACTTGCATGAAAAATACTCATTCCTCATCCTGCTACCCCCAACAATGAGAGTAAGAAAAATGTGTGGTTTCCATTGACTGTGACACATGATTCCATCTCACTGTTTCAGCTATAGGCAGTTCTCACTAGATTTCTTTCCTTTGGCTTTGTTCAAGTTTCTGTGACTTTGGAGCACATTTTAAAGCTGAAGACAGAAAATGCTCTATTTGACAGCATCAATTTCCTGATTTATTCCAGTTATAACATGCAGCATGGGCACAAATCTTTTATGTGCTCCTTGCATTTAGGTGGGCTTTTTAAAAAAACCAAAAAACAAAAACACTATTTACAGGATCTCATTGCTTTGTATTTTATTCTATTCAGTGGAAACTGAATACATGAGCAGCTTGAAACAAAATTAAAAATTAAGTGATCATACAATAATGAATCTCAGATTGTTCATTTACACTTCTAAATTTCAAAGGATCTTCCCATTTTCAAGTGTCCTAACAAGTCCCCTGTTGAACAGGGTTCAAAAAAGAATTAGGTGAGTTCATGTAGGATAGGTCCATCAATGGCTATTAAGCCAGGAAGGGCAGGGATGCAAAACCATGCTCGGAAGCATCCCTACCCTCTGATTGCCAGAAGCTGGGAATGGACGACAGGAGATGGATGCCTTGATGATTACCTGCTCTGTTAATTTTCTCTGAAGCGCCTGGCGTTGGCCACTGTCGGAAGATCAGATACTGGGCTAGACGGACCAGTGGTCTGACGCAGTATGGACAGTCTTATGTTCTAATAAGTGAACTGAAAGCAGCTTCTTGTGTTCACTTCTTCTCCACATGGATCAATCATTCGGAAATGAATTCCCTCACCAGCAACATTATTTTTGGTTGGCTGCAAGTTGCACCCATTTCCCAATTTGCTATTAGCCCACCCCCCCCACCCCACACACACACCTTGCTTTGAGATAATTGCTTAATTATCTGTCTGGTTTGTCATTAGTTCCATTTACTCATTTTCTCCCTGTTCACAGTTTGTTATGCTAAGCAACTGGATTCCCATTTAGAATGGCTAAAAACCTCTCTCTCAAAGCAAAAGCCAATTCCGTAACGGGCACTTGTGTAACACCCTCTCCTCCTCAGATAGCATAGCTTTCTTCCTAATCGGGGTAACTTCGAAGCAGCAAAACACCTTTTCTGCGCAGCAAGTTCAGGTAGCACACAAGTCCATTTTGAGGGGGGAGGGGCATTATTAATCCCTACCCTCTGCTGAGGAATTTCAACGTCAACAATGTAATCTCAATAGTGAATTCATGTCGCCATGTGGAGTTTGACCTACCTCTCCCAAAAGCACCCAGGTCTCCTCCTGCTTTTGCCGAGCTGCAGTCACTAAACTGGGAAGCGAGGGACTCGAAATCCTCCTCTCCAGATTTAATCTTCTGGATGTATCCTGTTGACACACATGATAATTCATAGTCAGAAGCAAGAACCAAGTCAGAGAGCGTGCTGGGGACCAGGGGGAGGGAAACATTCATAATGAAGCACGGTAGACAAATCTGAGCTTTTGTTAGTTTCTGAGGAGTGTTTCAAGTGACCTGCTTTGCCCCTATGCCATTTCAAAGATGTGCCTCAGGGGAGGTCTACACTGCCGGCAAAATTCGGCAGCAGTCGATGGGAGTTACACAAGCTAGGCGGAGCAGCTTGTGTAACTCCCATCAACTTCGTTACCTCTCTTTAGCGCGCCATCTCCACTGCGCTGCGCTGCTGGGATGTGTGTTCCCATCGACACAGCGCTATGCTTTTTTTGGAGGTGGTTTTAATAGATTGACTTCCGGATTGATTGAGTGTGTCTTCACTGCCACTCAATCAATCCGGAAAAATCGATCTGACAGCAGCAAATTTGCGGCCCTCAGTGTGTACACAGCCTCAGTCATAGTATCCCCTAATGGCAAGGACAAGCATAAGCCATTACATAAGGTCCATAACTCCAAGAAACTAGCACCGCATCTCAAGACTTCTCTTCAAGTGTTCTTTCTGACAAACATTAGTGGCCTTTTGCTGCACCAAAGTTCATGTTGCCCTGCCACTTAAGCTATGTCCTATTGAGGCACAGCTATGTCATGGCAGCACTATAGTGTAGAAGTTTCCTACAGTGACAGAAGGGGTTTTCCATAACTGTAGAAACTCCACCTTCCTGAGCAACAGCAACCTTCTTCCATAAACCTTCCTGCATTTGCATTACAATGTAACTGATCATGTAATTAACATTTCATGTTTTTCTACAACCTCAGATCTTGTATCTTTTAATACAGTGTGCTGTTCTGTCTTATACAAGATGTGCAACAAATGGGGAAGCAGCTCCTGTGAAGCCCTAACTTTGCTCACTATGCACCAATTATAGTCTATAAATAGTATCTACTGGGTTCCATAGAACCTGTCTCAGCAATTGTCACCTCAGATGCCTTTTCACCACCCAGCTAAGACAGCCAATCATGCACTTTCCAAAGTGCTCTGCATAGAAGTAAGGTTTTCAAACGCTCTTAAATGTAAATCAAATCAAATCTATAAACTTCCACCACCACACTCAAAAGCACTTCTTATCAAAGGCTATTTCCAAACACATTTAAATCTTCCTTGTGTATCCTAAGCCATTTCATCTTTAGTTGCCAACCAGGGTGGCAGAAGAGGGTTTGAAAGGCAGAAACTCACCACCAACCAATCAAAAGACAAGAATGTTTTTCTTAAATTTTCAAACATTTATCCTTGGTAAAAGGACAAACATGGAAAACTTCAGCCAAATAGAACTGGAAAGCTATGGGTGTCCAAAAATGGGGTTATAATGAAAATATTCAGAACCTTACTTGGAAGGTGTGTCTGACAACTGAGTAACATCCCAAGACCATCAGCACATGCACTACTTTGCTCTCATATCTGTGTAACAAGAAATAACAGAATGTAACTCACCTTTTAGATTGTTCCTTCAAATCAGCCACTCAACATTTGACTTGTATTTTGGAGAGTGGAAGGGGGTATCTAACTACTCAGGCATTGAAGCATTTAGTCAGACAAGCAAAACAGTGTCATACACAGGAGGCTGAATTATGCCACAACAGGTAGTTCTTGGTGACCCACTGAGATCAGTTAGTCTCTTAAGTAAAGGGCTATGCAGGTTTTTGGGTTCAACAAAAGTGGTAGGGAAGTTAATGGAGAATAGGCCCATCAATAGCTAGATAGTCAAGGATGCAACCCCATGCTCTGGGTGTCCCTAGCCTGTGACTGCCAGAAGCTGCAAGTGGACAACAGGAGATGGATCACTCACTAATTGCCTGTTCTGTTCATTCCCTCTGAAGCACCTGGCACTGGCCACTGTCAGAAGACAGGATTCTGGGCTATATGGACCACTGGTCTGAGCCAGTATGGCCATTCTTATATCTTAATGCAACTGATTGGCCCATTTTGAAGAGCACCTCCTGCATGCAGAGGTACAACATCACTGCTAAATCAACCAGCACCCACCCTGTTTTACTTAGAATCCATTGGCATTAAGAATAACAAAGGCACCCAATGCCCGCCAGCTATTTTTAGGAGAGGCATTCT
The DNA here is from genome assembly GCF_026122565.2 of Emydura macquarii macquarii. Taxonomy (NCBI): domain Eukaryota; kingdom Metazoa; phylum Chordata; order Testudines; family Chelidae; genus Emydura; species Emydura macquarii. The sequence goes on from NW_027132429.1 coordinate 3,621,996, forward strand.
TGTGCCGAGCCAAATTTAGTGAACAGAGACAACATTTCACTGGCAGGGAAGGGCACAAAACATGAGAATGCTATAGGTAATAATCCTGTACAGGCCCCCACAGGGGGCTGGATTATACGGGATCTAATGGTTTCATCTCTGGCACCTAAGTCTCTGTAAAGTTAAACTGCTATGATTTGTTTCAGTGTTTATTTAGTTTCACTAGAATCAGAAAAAAAAAACTCCCTCCTAGCCTAGTCTATTGTTTCCCTCTAGCCAGAGCAGAGATCATTCCCTTCATTGCATTCTCCCAGGCTCCGCATGGTTCCAATGACTCAAGGAAATGGGCTGCCACCATTTCTGCTGTGAAGACTACTGCACAAACTGACAGAGGGATGATCCAGCAGTTAGGGTGCTAGCCTAGAAGACCTGGGTTCAACTGTCTGCTCCACCCCAGGCTCCTTGCAAGACCATGGGTAAGTCACTTAGGCCAAATCTTTAGAATGTAGCTCCCACTGAAGTCAAAGGAGTTAGGTGCCTAAATACTTTTGAGACCTGCACTTTAGTCTCTGTGCCTCAGTTTCCCATCTGTAAAATGGGACAACAGCATTCTCCTGCCTCTCAGTGAGCTTTCAGGGATATATACTGTAAAGAGTGTGAGGTGCTCAAATACTATGGTACTCGGGGTCCATACAATAGAAACATACATCTCAGCCATTTAGGAAATGTTTCCTCTTTTCTTCCTTTGATCTCTTAGTTATCTTTTATTCCCTAGTTGTTTCACACACCCACACCTCCTTAGTCAGTTTCTGTCTCCCCTTAGCATTTACAGCCTTCAAATAAGTGTTACAGCCAATCCAGTTGTGATTTGGTGACTGGCGATAAAATAAGCATGTTATTTTTGACAATAATAATGACCTAAGCTTAATAGCAGTACTAACTATTAACAATCAAGGAGTTTTGGAGCATTATTTACATTACAACAGCATCAAGAACCCCAACTGAGGGCCCCTTTGAGCTAAGTACTGTACCAACATGCAGTGAGAGAGGGCCTGCTCCAAAGAGCTTATAGTCTAAATAGACAAAAGAGCATGAGGGGGAAGTCACAGAGGATAAGTGACTTGACCAGTCACACAGCTCAGTGGCAGAGCTAGGAATAGAACACCGATCTCTAAAGTCCCAGTCCAGTGCCTTGCCCTCTGGACCACAGGACATTAAGGTATGTTAACATTATACCTGTGTGTGCTTTAAAGAGAGAGACACCATGGCACACCCGTAAAGAGGGGGAATTTCTAGGAGAAGGATTAATTAACAAAAGTATGCCCTCCTCCTGCAAGACATGTGAAGTGACCATGGCAGGAAGAGCACTACCAGCTTGTAGTATTTCAAAACTCAAGAAGTGGTTCTCTCCTTTAGCCATGAAGGACATCAGCAGGGGACTGGAACATTTGTGGGCCAGGAACAAGTCAGTCTTAAGATTATTTATAGTTAGGGATTGCAAAACTATAACTCCTCTCTTTCAGATGATGCAGGAGAACACAGATGCTAGAGGAAGAGAATCTGCATGTATATGTGCATTCCTCCACTTCTGTTTTCTCTGCGTGCCTCTCCTGAGGTGCACATGCCTCAAAAAGTGGTGTTGCTACTTACTTAACTTCAAGGGTAGAGGGCTGGGGAGAACCTCAGCACCCTAAACAAAGGTGAGAAGCGCACCCTAAGATTCTTTCAAAGTCAAGCTTTGTTGCTTTCAGGACACCCAGTCTTCCATCTCCCAAGAGAAATGCTGGATTCAGTGATTGCTATAAAAAGGGGAAATACTGTGCTTAGCCCAATCCTTATCAGCATGAGCATTCTACCAGTGAAACCCTGCAAGATCTTAGGACAGTGTGGAAGTTAGGAAGGAAGATGTGGAAGTTAAACTTTCAATACATATGGTAATGGCTACTGGTTTTCCTGAAGCATTCTGGGAAAAGCACACCGGAAAAGGAAGTTGTTTAGTCTGAAGCCAATAATTCTTCTGGTTTTAGAAGCTGAACTGCCCAATTGAGGTAGTTTACCACTTGGGGACAGTAAACCAGGTTTGAGCCCCCCTATTCAGAACCTTATTTCAGTGCGTGTGTATGTTACCTGAATTCATTGTAAGGGTTTGAAGGAATGCTCAGGGATAGAAAAAGGCAGCATCAGATGCAACAAAGTTTGAGGGGATAACAAGTTTCCAGACCACTTTTGCTGCCACATACTCCAAACATGGCTCCAGAAATGCTCCTTCATTAACAAGTATTTTCACAGATGAACTGCCTCTGCACAGGAAGCAAATGCCACTGACATATTGGATTTCTAGCATTACACAAGTGCAAATGGTGCTTTATAGTGCAGACAAAGAGACAAAGAGCTCAAAGACCAACTCTATGAAGCCAAAGGTCCAGCAATTCAGACGCAAGAAGTCATGGAGACACTCAGTGAGATTAGCACACACAGCTCATGGAAGAAATGGGCTCTGAAGTTAGGAAAGTAAGGCCACTTAGCACAAAGGGAATGCGAAGCTATGGGTGGCAAGAAAACTAGCAAGAATGGGAGAGGGCAAAGCAATTAGAGATGAAATAGAGGCGCTTAAAAACAGCAGCAGCAAGAGCAAAAATATAAGCAACAATGGAAATCTGTACAGACTATGAATGCGAAAAGTCATGTTGACAGCACCACACATGAATACCGACCATGAAGTGAAATGCAAAAATCCAAGTGTCACTAGAAGGAGTGAGCTTGTGGAAAGGGATACAGCATTCCTATTGGAGTTGTAGTAATTTCTGCCTTGCACTGGTGGTCCAGCATAGTGTGGAGATGCACTTTCAGTCTTAAATACTTTGTCAGAATTTTAAGTGTTGTGAATGTCACATGTAATGCCTATCTTATAGCAGGGACATAGTGGCAGGAGGATCCAAACTAATTCTCCCTCAAGATGTTCGATGGAATTCTGTGGTTGATTGTTTTGAACAATTTATTAAGAACTGGCCTATTCTCATAAAACTTTGTGAAGAAAACCATGATAAAAATAGATGAAAGTATCTCATCCAAAGTATTTAACATTGGATTAAAGAGGAATGTAGAAGATATGCTCAGTATATTGAAGCCTATATCCATAGCCTTAAACAAACTTCAGAGAAAATTGTTGCTGCATTACTGATGCTGTCAAAATTCGGAAGGCACTTCAAGAGACATTGAAAAAAGAAATACCACATCAGAAAGTTAAACTGCAGGCAATAAAGCAGCAAATGGCTCAAACACTAACTCCACCTCATTTTCTTGCAAACATTCTCGACCCCAGATATACAGGTAGATGCCTAACTTCTGAAGAAGATGCTGCTGCTATGGCATGGGCATCTCAAAATCATTCCTCAGTTATGCCAGTCATAATAAATTTCAGGGCTGGAGCTGAACCATTTAAACAGTACATATTTACTGATGATGTTTTGAACAAAGTCACTCCGCTGAATTTGTGGAAATCATTAGCCAGGCACCTTGAAACAGAGTTCCTTCAGTTGCTAAGTCAACTTTTCACAGCAGTAGCTTCCTCTGCAGGCAGAGAGAGAATATTTTCATAGTTTGGCGTTATTCACTCAAAGCTAAGAAATCGACTGGGAGTTGAAAAAGCAGGAAAACTCGTATTTCTGTTTCAGTCTATGAATAAAAATGACAATGGGAGTGAGGAAGATGAGAGCTAGTTGTAGAAGTTTTAAGGACAGTGTACGTTTAGGGTTGTAATGACTTGTCTGTTAAGAGTTAATAAAATTTGAAAATTAAAAAAAAAAAAAAAGTTTAAGGACAGCCATCAGCCGGCAACTCAGGAGACTGCTGCAATTGCAAATGTGAAACATTTATGTAACATTTAATATTTAGTTTAATAAAATATAAGTGTTATTGTGTTTGTGTGTGAGATTTAGTTCTTACCATTCCCAATGGCCTGCTGCTGCATCTGCAGCTTGCCACAGGTAATGAGTATTATGTACTATTTCCTAAATTAATAAAAATCAAGTTATCTAAAAAATTACATCAAATATACCCTCCTAGATGTTGTAAAATGCTGTATTAGGTTGTAAATTAATATGTTTTAGTGATCAGATTTGCACCATTGCTTACAAAATATGTGAAGTAGTATCAGTGGGAAACTTGATTTAAATCAATGATTTTCTCTTGGTGATTTAATCCTTGATTTAAATCAATCCACCCTGCCTGAAAGGGCCTGTTGTCTCTCTTGCGCCCAGAGTTTGTTTTCATAGCATTTATGCATGTACCTTTCAGTGGGGGGAAAATAAATAGTTTATTTAATTAAACTAAGCTGCTCCAGTCTAGAGTGTAAACAGTATATTTGCACAATAAGTCTGTTATCAAAATACAGCATTCATCCAAAATACGTATTTGCATCACCTTAAGTGCATTTTTACTTCAAAGCACCACATTAACCCTGCTGGTAACTACGTTATATTACCTCTCATTCCACTAACAAACGCAAGAAGGTTCAGCCTTAATATGCACACGTTAAAAAAAGTGAAGTCATTAAGGAAGGATCATAAGCATTAACATTAAAGTCCCTGAGTTGTCAGTTTGTACCACAACCTTCGTGCTATTAACAGCTTCTGAAAAATGAAGTTGAGTGAATTTCACAAGCCTGAAAAGTGACACTAAATAATTTGGTTATTACAGCTCTATTAAATGTATGACCATTTTGTAGTCCAAGCACAAAACGTACTTGCCAACAGGATAGATGATCTTGTGGCTACAGCACTGAACTGGGATCAACTCCTTGTTCTACCATGGACTCCCAAGTGTAGCTCTGGGCAAGACACTTACTCCCCATGCCTCAGCTCCCGTCTTCAGTGGGATTAATAATCCTTCCTTTCACCAACTCTGTCTTGTCTATTTCAATCAAACACTTCAGGGCAGGTACTGTCTCTCACTATGTATTTGTGCCAAGCCTGGCACAATGGGGCCTCTAAGTACTGCTATAATACAAATAAAAATATCATGATTATAGTGAAAACTAATTCAACTTAGAAATTCTTTTCACCCATTGTAACTTTCTTAATGGTGCAAGACTTTGCAATGCTGGTTTATTAAAAAATAATGCATTGCCTCTAGCTGACTTCAATCTATTTTCCTTATTACTGGAAAGAATCACAATCAAGTGAAATGTCCAAAACTAACCAAGGTTTATCTATCTAAAATGCTAACCTTTAGCATGTTCCCTGAGGAGAGGAGAATATAATGGAGCACTTCCCTTAAACAAATTCCAATTGCTGGTTTGTACTGCATAAAACATTAATTCCAGAATTAAAGATTCTGAAGGAAACATATCTGCTCTCTAAACAAAATGTAAGAATGTGTGGTGCTATGTCTGTCAAACAAACACCTCCCAAGAGTTCTGCTTAAACAATTCTGTGCTATAATTACATTCATCAGGTACAGTACATCTGCTCAAAGAAATTCAATGATGCCTGACTATTTGTTAGAAATTGTAGTGGAGTTAAGATGTGCGTTCATGCAATAAATTCTCTAGTGGTTTTTTTAAAAAAACTTTACAATTTTCTGTCATTTTCAGGAGGATAATACCGGATTGGATCTTTCCATGTCAACAGTATCAGTATATCATCTCACCTTCCTGGAGCAAGGAAAATTCAGACAAAACCTACATAAAATAATTACGAGTGAATGTTTCCTATGACCTTTCTAGGGAACAGCATTTATCAAGCACAGATGGGAATGTTGACAAACAGATTTTTTGATCATGGCATTTCATTCTTAGGCGACAAAAATACAGTGATAATAAATGTGATGAATGAAAGAATCCCAAATGGCCTTTATCAGGAACACAGCAGGACATTTATATCAAATAAGTTTTAATCATCTCTCTCATATCCTCAGGCACCAAACAGGGAAAAAAAGATTGCTAAACATAAAAAGTATCTGATAGTGAAGAGACTTCTCTCTCCAGGACTGTCAGCCTTACACTCTAGTCTAGCACTAAAAAGAAAAAATATCACTTTAAAATAAAAACTACATCTGGATCTCACACAGAACTAGATTAAAAAGTATTTGTCCATAACCTTATGAGATGAAGACCTGCTGCATCTGAGATAAAGGAGGGCACCCAAACAAAGTTATGAAGACTCATTAATTTATTCAAAATAGTGTTATTTGGCCTGCTAAGGGGGAGATAGAAGATTTGCACGTAACTTAACAGCAGAAAGTCTAACTGGCTATAAGTTTCTGAAATATCACTTAGATAACACAGCTCAAGAGAACTTTTCCCTCTAAAAGGTATTCTCTCTTACTTGGATCCAAGCTTATGAACACATGCTCAGTAACAGGACAACCGCACTCTTGCTTCTAGTATAGAAGTACCCCATTTAACCAACCCTCTATTATCTGGCTTTCCATATTTAACCAAACAACCAGCACACACAGGTCCAGAAGTGGGTGATCTCTCCTATGGCCGCTAGATGGTGCTGCAGCCTCACACTCTCATTCTCTAGATTATCCGAATTTTTGATTATCAGATCTGGCCCTGATCCTAACTAGATCAAATAAACGGGGTCCTGCTGTACCAGTATAGGACAACAAAGTACACTATACTACAAATAATCATCAGTTATTGGGTAAGGGTGTGAAATTCCCCCCACGCAAAGATCAAACAAGATCTAGGCACCACCTCAACCCTCAACTCTGTACAGGAGGGCAGCAGGAGGCCTAGGTAGTACTTAGGTCTTTAAACTAGGGCTTCAATGGGACTTAGGTGATGCATAGTTCTTGTGCTAGCTCTTTGCACAGAGATGAATTTCACCCGGAGATTTTGTTATAAGTGACTCTACTAGGATCAATTACAGCTTGGCTATAATAAACATTTCAAATTATTTTTATTTATAAAATTCTCAACAACTTCATGTGCACAGTTCTAATAAACTTGCTGTAACACTTTTCAGACTCTGCAGTACACAAAAGCTGCTTTATTATGCCAGTTACAACTAATTAGTTAACTCACAAAGGAAATTTTTCCTGAAAAGGTGCTAGCATTCTTGAACATCTCTTTCAAAACACACTAGGTGCCACCTGCTGATTAGTACCCTAGTTAGGCTCCAGGGCTACACGTTGTTTGGTGGGGTGATTATCTTCTCCCCAGATGATGTCGAATTGTTGGGTTTTTTGTTTGTTTGTTTTTTTAAGTGAAGCAGGTTCAAGGCTGTTGTGAATAAAACCCTTCTGAGCCCTCCAAAAGCAACAAGAAACTTTACAATAATATAACAGCATGCAACAATAACAGTGCTTTACAGCTTCAAAGTACTTTACAAAATGTTAGTCCTCACAACACCCCTGTGAGGTAGGTAAGAGTATTTCATAAATGGGGAACAGGCTACGGCCCTGATCCAAAGTCAATAGAAAGAGTCCCACTGATTTCACCCCAGACCCTGACTAACTTGGTCCCAAAGCAATAGGAGAGTCAGTGTTGAAGATGGGATCAGAACCTGGTCTCTAAATGCCAATCCCATGCTCAAGTCCACAAGACCAAACCTCCCTGAATACAAAGCATCCCAGTTAAAAGCTACTGTCAGCATAATGTGGGACAATACGTGCTGTGACTTGTCACAACAGGCATCATGAAAGATATGGGATTCCACCACTCCTGGATCAGTTTAAGACCACCACACACTGGGAAACTTACTAGGTTGGAAAATGTACATTTTGTGGCGTATCTGAGCAGGATATTTGAATATCCCTGTGCAAACATTCATGCATCTCTCAGGCACAGATTCATCAGAATTTACAGTAACTGCATTAAGGGCAAATGGTCAAATGAAATCTTAAACATAGAAAAAGGAAGATGTTAAAGGAACATGTGTTTTAGCTTCAAATAATTGTTTTATTTTTAATATAAAAATATACATATATACAAGAAAATACAAATATACCTGTCTGACATGACATTACAAAAACGCAAAGAAGGGATGGGGAAGAGATGGATCCTGGTCTTAGGTCATTTAATCATGGTCAGTGAATTACACAGCAAAATTGATTCTCCAAGTGGCTGTGCTACATGAAAGTCCATGTTCAAGCCACTTGGCTCAAAAACTTTGCCTTAGAGAGTTCATGCCACTAATAAGCCATTTCTCTCTCTAGGTGTTCATTTTAGGCCTTAACATGACTTTCCCCTTTACTACCATCAACCTCTCTCCTGCTTTTACTTGCCATTTATAAGCTCCAGTGCCTCATCTTTGCTCCGTGTGATCTTTTCCTGCCTCCATGATGAAGGTCTTCTGGATTGGTTGTGCTTCACCAAGAGGTGTGAACAGCGCACTTTGGCAGGCTCTCCTTGGCCATTTTTACCACCACCGCTGGGGCGCTCCCACTGGCTGGCATTTGTAATGTGGTTGAAGTAGTACACACGACCTACAAATAAAAGGGAGGAGTGGATTAGATTTTAAAAGTTCCTTTTAGACTCCTGGCACTAGCTTCTTGCTTATCTCGGTAGATATACAAGACTCTGGATTTCTGCAAATGGGTTTGAATGTGTGCACATCAACTCAAAGTAGAATCACTGCAGGAACTGGAAACACCCAATACCCCATAATAAGGGAATGCTGCAGCACTGCAAATGTCAGTCCTGTTAAGATTCTCATCTCTAACAAACATTCCTAACAAGAAATAAAGGGAGAGGTGTGAGCACAGCAGCTCATCCACTCTAATCCAGACTCTTGACAGCAACTCCCTTTCCAGTCCTAGCAAGTCACTTTAGTCCTGATCCACTTCTGATTGATGTCAAAACTCCCACTGACTTCTATAAAAGCAGGTCCTTAAATCTTCACCACAGGTGTGAGGTGTTAAAACTGGATAGTTCATATTTCTTATTAAAGCAGAAAGCATCTGCAGCTTTCCAGCATCACATAACAGCAACACACCTTCTGAAGAAGTGCACTCACATAGCGGAACTCTGCCTGTTTTATCCCTGCAGAGAGGGAGAATGGTGCTGGGTTTCTGGCAAAGTACAAGGAGATTATGTTTCACTTTACCCCAGTATGTGTGTGAAGCACCGTGAAATCCATACACAGGAAGGATGAAAGGCCTAGATATCGGTGATTCATACCTTACAAATGCATCACAATTAACAGATCTTGCAGTTAGAAGACTAAGCAAGAAATTATGTCTTTCTCTGCGTGTTGGGCACTACACAAACAATGGAGCCTTGATCCTGGATGTGTTTGGTTGTTACTCCTAACAAAAACACACCCCAAACAAAATCAACTACTCTTTAAAATAAGCAGCAAAAATTCCCTAAGGCCTGAAGCAATCAATCAAGACGACAAGGGAGACTTGGAGCCAACTAACACTGTAACCTGGAGATGCTGCAAGCTCCTGCCCTGCAAGCTGGCAGCAGCTCATTCCTGCACTTGCAAGAATTCACACCAGCTAGACTGATTTTTTTCCCATCATTAACCTTGCACTTTAACCCCTTTCATCCCAAAGGATTTCCAACCAGCAAACCATGCACACAATGCTCTTCAATAGAGCATGACTTTCTGGCACAGAGCACCATGGGGGAAAGGGACAGCAACAGCCAATTCACTGCACAGAATGGGAAGGGAAAGGGAAATTCCAGCCCAAGGATTCAGAGACCAATTACACAAGTATCCTGGGATTATTTGCACCCAGGCAAAACTATCTGAATCACTTGATTTGTGTTAGGACCTCCTGCAAGTGCTTTGCCCCTGACCCTGCACACTGAAGGTGTCAAGGCATTGCTCCAGATTTGACCCAACTTCTCAGCAGAACACCCCACCCCCCACCCCAGTATCCACCCACCCACACTGGGACCAGTATCCAAGAATGGCACCATTTCAGCTTCCACTTCCCCTCCCCACACTGGGGCCTATAGAGCTTCATTCCAGACATGCCACCACCCATTATAAAGTGAACAAACAAGGAACCTCCCTGGACAGAAGGTCCCATATCCTGGGGGAAGCTGATCCTCAAGCAATGGACAAGTGAGACCTCCCCTCGCCCTGCACCTGCCCCACTAGAGCCTCCCGAACCACTGCTAAAGCCATTTCCAGTCTACTTCTACTCAATGCATGCAGCAAGGCACTCACAAAAAAACCCTGCACCCCCTCCTCTAAAAGCCCCACCTGCCCGGCCCTCCCCATGGAAACAGTCACCCCCTCAGAGGCACCCCAATAAGGAGTCACCCCCCCGGGCATCTCCATGCCACGGAACAACCTCGCCCAGACCATCCCATGGAAACCAAGCGACCCCACCCCCAAAACAACCACTTGGGGGACCAGCGCTCCTTGGCTCTCCCCTCCAGGCCACACCCCAATCCCCACGGGTCCGGCCCGCCTAGGCCACACACAGACACCGTCACCATCGTCACTGCCCCACCGCCCACCCCGCTCGCCACAGGCCCCGGCCCCAGGCCCCGCTCGCCACAGGCCCCAGGCCCGCTCGCCACAGGCCCCCCCGGACACCCCCTCCCCACCGGCCCCGGCCCGCTCCCCCCCGGCCCCAGGCCCCGCTCCCCACCGGCCCCGCTCCCCGGCCCCCTCCCCACCGGCCCCGGGCCCCGCTCCCAGGCCCGCTCCCCAGCCCCCTCCCCACCGGCCCCGAGCCCCGGCCCGCTCCCCACAGGCCCCGCTCCCCAGCCTCCCGCTCGACCCCAACGCGGCACGCGCCCGCGGTACCTGAACTGCGGCTCATGCGCTTCTCCCAGCCCGAGGGCAGCTTCTCCTCCTCCGCCATCTTCCCTCCGCCTTCCCACACCCAGCCAGTCCGCCACCCTGACCCACCCAACCCCGCCCGGCCACGCCCCCGCCGGCCTGGCGCCATCGCCTCCCATTGGCGCAGGGGAAGCCGAGGCCCCGCCCCAGCTGGCTCCCATTGGTTCAGAGAAAGATGAGGTCCCGCCCCGCGCTAGGCCCTGTCTCATTGGCGCAGAAGATCAGTCATTGGCTACGGGCGAAAGGCCGCAATGATCCCGGAACCGATTGCGGAATCTCAGGCCCACGTGACAGGGCCAGGGATGGAGGCCGGGGAGGGACAAAAAAAAAAAAAAAAGCCTGAGACCACCACGGCCAGCCGGCGGGAGGTGCTGTTGAGGTTTCTATATGGGGGTGCGCTTCCTGTGCCGAGCCACTTGGGGAAGGACGGGCTCGGGGGAATCCCCTGAGGGGAGGGGGTGGATATCCGCTATACTCAGGCATGGTGGGGGGCAGCCAGGGATGGGGGGACCCCTTAATCCAGCTAAGGGAATGGGAAGGTTTAGGGAGTAAGTACCCTGTAGTAGCCACGTGGGGGGAGGGAGACCCTTCCCCCCACCAATGGGACGAGGGGGGCTAAACCGGGAGCAGTCCAGACCGTTCCGCCTCCTCCTCCGGCGAGTCTGCACTATAGGGATGCAGGCGAGAGGCGACTTCCTGGGCTCCGCTCCTATCAGGCGTGGCTTTGGGCGTGCCAGGGACGAACGTGCAGCAAACACACCTGAACACGGAGCTAGGTCAGGGGGCTCCCCAGCGGCTGCTGCTCACTGCACGGAGAGTGCGGCTAGAAGATAATTCATCAGTCCCCTTGTGAAATGTATAGGCGTTCCCCACTTCTCCTGCTGCTGCATTTCTGCTCTTTTGGCAGCAGAGGGCGAACCGTGTGCTATTCAGAGTGTGAATGAGCATCCCGAGTCCCAATCCCTGCACGCTCACTACTCCCTCTGCCTCCACTGCCATGATAAAGCAGTGTAATTCACAATGTTACTAATCCCAAACGTTCATAATGAGTCGAACCCCCCACTAAATTTGAAGTTATTGGTTGTTGGAACCTTTAGAGTTCAGCAAGAGGGCTACAAGTATTTTTTTCTTAAGGAAAGGTGACGTTTTTACAGAATCACAGGATTCCAGAAGCTGGGGCTTTAAGGAAAACACAAAATCTTGTGGGATTAGTAATAAAACCATAAGAGTTAGCAACTCAGACTTTTATAGAGAATAATACCTAAGCAGACAGATGCTCCCTACATTTTACAGCCTTCTACGTGAATGTAAAAATAAAGGCACATCAGTAATTCTGAAGTACAGCAAGAACCTCTTACAAAGAGGCAGTGTGGTCTACATTCAAAGCCAGGACTCCTGGGTTCTAATCCCTGCTATCGGAGGAAGTGGGGCTGAGCAGTTAGAAGAGATTACTAGAAATTCTGGGTTCCAATGCCAGCTGTGGGAGGGAATGTAGATAAACAACTTTAAAACAAAACTCAACTGACAAAGAAAAAGCAGCAAGAATTCCAGAGTGTTATTTTCTTAAAAAGACTATTTTTCTATTAACAAACAAGGTGGAAAAAGAAAGTGAGAATTTCAAGAGATGCAGCAGTTGGTCCTCAGTTTGTCACTTTATTGGTGTTTTTGTGCTGCTTAGCTTGTCAGTTTAAGGATTCTAGGAAGTACTCTTGCTTTGAATGGGAGGACATAGATTCAGACCCTTGCTGAAGCTTTTGTATGGTAATGTTTAGACACCTCTCTTTTTGACGTTCACAGTTATCTAGCTTTAATAGTTCCTGCTGTTGCATTTTTAAAAAATATCCAAAAAACCCAAACAAAACACTCTCTCCAGCTTTTGTTACTCGTATTTAGCAGGGAAAGGAAAACAAACCATTTGCTCACTCTGCCTTCTGTCTACCCTCAGGATGTACCCATGGTGCACAAAACTAACCTGTGCAGTCATGGCTCAGTGCTATTGGTACTCAAGCTAGCTAGCTCAGGTATGCCTATAAATTGCTGCAGTCACCACTCCCGCTTGCAGCGTAGACATATGTATGAGAGAGGTTCCTCTCTCAGAAGCTATAGGAAGTGGTGTTTCGAGGCTTTTCCCTTCAAATGAATATTAATCCACTCCCCCAACATGGCAGGTGCACCTAGTCTTTCAAACAAAATGTGAATTCAAGAGTTTTCTTCTGGTCATTATACCCTTGTGCAAAGTCCTAAGGGATATTTAATCCTATTGAATTAGGCATCCCATCCAAACTGCATTTTAGGCATAAGAACAGCCAGACTGGATCACACCAATGGTCCATCTAGCCCAGTATCCTGTCTTCTGATAGTGGCCAATGCCAGATGCTTCAGAAGGAATGAACAGAACAGGTCAATCATCAGTTAATCCATCCCATGTTGTCCACTCCCAGCTTCTGGCCGTCAGAGGCTAGGGACACCCAGAGCATGCAGTTGCATTCCTGATAATCTTGGCTAATAGCCATTGATGGACCTATCCTCTATAAACTTATCCAATTCTTTTTTGAATCCTGTTATAGTTTTGGCCTTCACAACAACCGCTGGCAATGAGTTCCACAGGTTGACTGTGTGTTGTATTCTGCCTTCCAGAGACCCACTGCACTGGATGTACCACACTTAGGGCCCACACCCTACTTCTTGTCCTAAACTTTGATCAGATTTTGTGCCACATGCTGTTAAACAGCTGCTGCACTTTCATAGTAGCACCCATGTTAATCGCACTAGAGAGACTGAACTTCCTTTTCACTCCAGTTATTGTTCATCCCTATCTCCAAGTCAGGGTTCAGACAGAATGGCAGGGAAGCCTGCCTTGCTACTGTCCATGTGGCATCTGTTCTGTGGCTGAAGTGGTCAAAAAGACTGCCATCATCATCATCATCACCACCACAAAATAAATTACTTTAAAACCCCATAACTAGCATCCATATCTCTAAAAGAGCTTTCCATAAGAATAGCTGTTGTGACAAGGAGTCCCATTAATATCCCTGCCTCTATGCTTTGCGTACCTAGATAGCTGCATCCTCTCACAGGCCATTTAATTCCGGAAATTATCAAGGTAGAATCATCTCTAGCTGTTGCCCAGAACTTCAATCTCAGCTAATTAAGTATGCTTAAGTGCAGGCAGCTACTACAGTCTGTGGGCAACACAGACATTATGGACCCACACAAAAACATCTAATCAACTAAAGAAGTGTGTTTGTACCTGCACTTAGACACTGTGTATATTTAAAGTGCTTTTTAATCAATTGCTCTTCTCTCACTCTTGTTCCTAATCCTGTCTCATTGGCTGGAATCCTGAGAATTTACATCAATTATTTACTTTTACAGAGCTGAAAGGGGGGGGGGGGGAAGAGGCGTTGTAAGGGGTTGTGCTTGAAGGTTCAATGAGAATGATAGGGCAGAGCATATAGAAGGTTTAGTACCTGCCAGCACAGGATGCCCATAGGTTGGGCAGAGTCTGTTATAGAAACAAGCATGCGATTGGAACTGGTTTTTTTGCATTTTCCAGCCAGGATCATAGCTTAACCACTAAACTACTCCAAAGTTTCTTTTAAGATTCAGAAAATTTAACTTTAAAATTACACTAAATACATTTGCCTTGGGTTTGTGCTTCTTTCACTAACTAGAAGAGAGTCTCTCTCAGCAGATGATGGAGGGTGTTACAGTATTCATCCTATTCCAAAAGCTAAATAGCTTTCTTAAACAAAATCAAACGAACAAAAACCCCACTGCTTTCCAACAGCTACATTAATTAGGGCTGCTATGGCAGTTGCTGAGGAAGACAGATTTCTTTTGACTTAAAAAGCCATGAGCAGGACATTGAAGTTGTCAAGAGACATTTATTACAATTTTTTTAAAAACAACCTTCTTACATGTTTGCAGCCAGTTTTATAGCCATCAAAGTTAAATATATCTGATTAAACTACATGCACAACTTGAGGTTTTAATTTTTACCTTACATGAAATAAAGTTTATAGACAAATTTTATATTAGAAAAAAATTAGAAAAGTGATGCCTGCTATGTGTAATTGCAGCTAGAGTTGAGGCTACTGATAGTATAGCTCCAGGTTCATGCCATCATGGATTTCATCTGGAAGGAATAAGTTAAGGGGAATTCTCACAGTGAAATGGAAGAAGGCATTTGATATAAATTTCTACCAGGTCAATAATTCAAATAAGCTACAGCAGCAAATTTATTCTTTATGATACATTGTATAATTCTCAGCAATGTTATTCTCCTTCCCACTTTACTATAGGCATGTGTTTCTGTCACACGGACAAGCTAAACTGCTAGTGCCGTGGAAGAGAACACAGGTCAATATTTGAAGCAGCAGTATCTTAACTCAGCAAATTAGTTCCCCATTACATGCTATCCATACAATTTAGTGAGGGACTGTTTCCTATAGATTCACCAAATATCTAATGGTGGCCTACCAATACCATCAGTTACCAGGACCTCTAGTTTGTAACAAGCAACTATGTCAGATTAGGAAGGATCTCTGTCTAGCTATGTATTTATAATGTACCTATTGCTTCATGCAGGGACAGTGGAACTGGGGGAGCAGGCGAGAGGTGAGGGGGGCTAGGGGCCATGACTCCATCACTTTTCCTGCCTTAAGGATGAGCGATGGGGAGGCAGAGAGGAGCAAGCAGCAGGAGGTGCCTTGGGGGAAGAGGAGGAGCAGGGGCAGAGCCACAGGAGAGGAGCACTCCTGACTCCATAACTTACATTGTAGATCTTGGGATAAAGAATGTGACAGTTATTTTATCTAGTGAAAGGTGCCCAAAAGGTGCCAGTATCATTAAACTGGAGTTTATGCAGAGTATTCTAATGTTCAAGGATACAGTCTCCCAGTGATACATGGTCCTTGAAGATTGTGTACCTGCACAAATGTTTTAAAAGGGAAGTCAAGAACAGAAATGTAATACAAGCTTTTACAAAAAGAAGTGTAGTCAATAGGAATGGAACAATTGTGATATTACCCAGAAGTTTGCTGCTATCAGTTACTACATTAGAAAATCAATCACTGAAATGTTAAACACTTTCAGAAAACCTGTCATGTAACAGATGTCAATCATGAGTTCTGTAGAGAGAGGGAAGAGACTGCCTATGTGGAGTTACAGTGTGAAATATACAGTACTTCATATATTGAAGTTAGGGGAACAGCAGGAAATTCTGAAAAAAATAGAGAAGCAAGTAAAAATCTTGAGTTGTATATCACTGCAGGTAAGAATATGGAGGAAAACTTACTCAGTAGCATTCATCCGGAACAATTTGTAGTTATTTACACTTTTGTTTTACACAATTTAGAGCTGCCGGCCTGCCTTTGAGACTTCATTAAGTGAGAGATTTCTCAGTGGAGCCACCAGGAATATTGGAAAATGGGGAAGGTACTGAATGTCAAACATATGAGAATTAATATATTCAGAATCTAAAAAGATATCTTAAATGAACACTTACTGGAGGTTCGCACTACATGCTTTCTCTCCTTAAATCATGGTTTTTGTTTCATTCTTTAAGATTTTGAATTCATATACAGCTTTCCATCCCAGAGTGCTTCATAAACTATTAATATACATGACTCAAATGCAGCCATCTCTGGATGCGTGTGGTGAGAGGAGTGTGAACTGTGGCTGAGGACTGCATCAAAGACACCCACATGCACGGACGTGCACAGGACTCAGTTTACCTGCCTTGGGAGGATGAAGAACTAAAATGACCCTGCTTGGCATTGAAGTCTGTAACTCCAGGAAGTCCTAGTGCATCAAGCCTGATGCTCCTCAGATCTGCTAAAATGCTTCTTTCCCTCTCCCCTGCATTTAATTCACCCACTTACCATTTCTTCAGCACAATCTTGTCCCACCGGGTCCCAGTCTGAGCTGCAATGAGTTTCTTCAGGTCACCAATCGTGTCCTCAGTACTGAGCAACCGGGTTAAGGAAAGTACATTCACATTCACACCCAGGTATCAAGTGCCTGGGAAAAGGAGCATTGACCACAGCTGGAATTCCTCCCCTCTTAGAGACTAGACTTTTATCATCTCCTGCCCCACCGACCATGTTACAGACACCCACCACCATGGTATCTCTCACGGAGATGGGGTGCTCTCATTACCCAGAACGCGATGAAAGACGCTGACAGAAGCATCCCTTTCCAACAGCCGCAAAGCTCCCAGCCCCATGGGGCCCGCAGACCATACTCACCCAGCCCCCCTACGGCGGATACTTGCATTTGACTCGCACTTTCTTTCCCAGCCGGTCGTTGCAGACCACTTCGATCATCCTGCCTGCCTGGGGGGAGGCGAGCAGCGTTAGGGGTGTGGGGGGAATGACCCCCCCGGAGCCGGGGGGAATGTGGGGGCTGTCCCCGCTGGGCGGCGGGACGGCAGAGCGGGGTCAGGGGACGAGGGGGAGGCTGACCCCACCCAGGAGGCGAGCCTGCCTGGAGAAGAGGAGCCCGGAGGGATCATGCCCGGGGCGGAGCCGGCCCTCCCCGAAGGGGACAGAGGAGCCACCTGCACTGAGGCGGGGCGGGGGGAGCCAGGCCCGGCACAAACGACCCCAGAGCGCCCCAGGAGCACCGACCGCAAGCGGTAACGGCTCGGCTCGGCTCGGCTGAACTGCGGCCACGGCGACCGGCGACCCCCGACCCGGGAGCTGCTGCCGCCGCCGCCAACACTCACCGCCGCTGGCGCTGCCCCGTCCGCCCCGCAGCTGCTGAGCGAGCGAATTGACCCGGAAGCGGAAATGCGCTGATAGCGGAAGTAGGTCCGTGCCACCGACAAGGGTTGGCGGAAGCTGACCCGGAAACGGAAGTTTCTGACGATGGCGGCGGCTGCGCCGGTGGGTCTCGGGGCGCTGCCGGATTCGCTGCTGCTGGAGGTTCTCTCGCTGCTGCCGCTGCGCGACCGGCTGCGCGGGGCCCGGTGAGAGCCCGGCCCAGCGCCGGCCGGGGAACCCCCTCCCGGGGCGGCTCAGCCCGGCCCAGCCCTCCGGTCCCCCCGCCGGCCGGGGAGCCCCTGCCGCGGTAGTTTAGTCCAGGGTCCCGGAAGGGGGGGATCCTCCACACAGCCCCGGTGCCCCTCCTGAAACTGGGCCCAGAGGCCGCTGGGATCGTAACGTGCCTGCTGCTGTCCCCACAGGGTCTGCAGACGCTGGCGCAGGCTGGTGCAGGACAAGGCGCTCTGGAGACACGTGGATTTAACGCCCTACAAGGTACCAGCCCAGCGGTGTCCCTGCAGCGCGTCTCGCGCTGAGACCATTCCCCGGGGCTGGGCAGAGGGGCACGCCGCATCCCAGGGCAAGGGCAAGGGCAAGGAGCAGAAGGGCCTATGGGAGAACCAGATGTCTGCACCTGGGATCCGACATGAGCTGGGACGTGAGAGAAGAGAAGGAGGAGGAAAGGCATAGTGAGGCTATCCCAGGGACAGCTCCTGCACATATGGGGTGAGGGGGAGGGAGCTATGTAGAGGAGGCTAGTGTTAGGTGGGCAGAGTGACCATGAGGTCAGCTGGTGGTTTTAAGCTGGGTCCCAGGTGGTGTCTGAGAATAGAGGCTGTGTATGAGGAGGAAGAAACAGCAGCAGCATCCCACATGTGCTGGAGTGTGGAGAGCAGGGACTGAGGCTGCTCTTAAGGAAAGGAGCTGCAACAGTCACAGTAAGAGACGATACTGCAGGGTAGTTGCCTGTGGCTTACACTACAGTGTGGGATTCTTTCCTTTAAGGTGAGTGGGAAAGATGTATATGAAGAAGAGCAGAGATGGGCCTTTCCTTGCTCATTTACTGCTTCTGTTGAATTTGTTCCATGTCTTGCTAAGGTGCAAAGTGCTTTGTTGCTTGCTCTCTTGTGCTCAGATCAGCTCCAGGGTCCTATGGCACCTGCTGCGGCAGCACCTGCGCAGCAGTCTGAGGATGCTGAAAGTAAGAGGAGCACTCTGCTCAATGAGGAAGCATGAGTTCCTTTCCCCAGCGCTGCTGCAGGCACTTGGGAAGCAGTGTCCCAGCCTCCATCACCTGTGCCTAATCGAGGCTGACCTCCGTCTGCTCCCATATGACTGTATCCCATCTTCTCTGAAGACCATGGAGCTCAGCCAGTGTGAAATCCCTGCTGTGTGGTTCCAAGGATCTGCACCTATAGAGACTCTCAGAGTCCTGCCACAACTGCAGCATCTCATCATCCATAACGTGCCTGCCTTTTCTGATCAGCACCTGCTCAACATCTCATCTCACACCAGCCTGAGGACACTGACCCTCTCTGGAACCTACCGGCTGACGGATACTGGGATTCAGAGAGCAGCCCCACATCTGGAGTACCTGGAGTGCCTGGTACTGCGCCAATGTGTCATTACAGATGCTGCTGTTCACTTCATCGGGCGTCACATGAAATGTCTCCGCTCTTTGGAAATCAGCAACACTTGTTCCTTAACAGACGCAGGCCTGGCTTGTTTAGCAGCCTTGAAACGCGTGGAAACCCTCTGCCTTGCGTTCTGCTTTAAGCTTTCCCCTGACGCCATTGTTGCTCTGTGCCAGACACTACCAAAGTTAAGGAACCTCCGTTTAGATGGGATTGACTTTGAAGACCAGGCAATACGTAAAATTCAGGCAAGTTTGCCCAACTGCAGTTTCTGATGTGCTCCCTGACATATATTCTGAGGTGAAACGTTAACAGTGGGGAGTTATATGGAACTCACAAAGGTGCTCGCTCCCATGAAATAACTCCCAGAATTGCTTCCTATGGGCAGAGTTGTATTCCCAGAGGCATTTCTCTGTCTGGAGGCAGAATTTTCTCTGGCTAAAACAGTGAAGTGAGCAATGTAGGATGAGGACCATCCTGATAGCTTGAGTCACCTGAAAACAGGCCACTTCTGCATGGCTGGGCTCCTGACGATAACCCCTCACATTCTCATATGAAGAAAATAGCAAGGCCAGATGAATGGGCAGCATGTGAGATTCGTGGCTCTGGGCCAATTTTGACAAGAGGCACCTTGGCAGAATGGGGTTTCTCTTTTAAGTTTAACCCCTTCTCACATTAAATGTCAGGCAACAGTTGAACTAGCCCCAAGGCCGAGGGAGTAAGTCAGCTGTCATCCTGCAGCACAAGGGTTTGGCTGATCAAACCTTGGACTCTAGATAAAATTTAACTCAGGTCAAAAATCATTAGCCACATTGCTGTGCTATGAGCACACTCCATGCCTAGTAGGAAGGGCAAAGGATTGTACAAATACACATTTATAGCATAATAACCTTTGAAGGGAGAAAGAATAATCATGTCCATTTCACACATGCAGACACCAGCCATGTATTGCACAGGTCAGACAGGTAGTAGCAGGGGACCTTGCGACCCTGTGCAACCCTAGGAAACATCACAAATATATTTTAAAAATCGGTTCCAGAGAAGAGGGTTGTGACAAATATGAGATCTGCAGCGAGACATCTTATAATGACAGCTTGTCTTCTCTGGTTAAACCTTTGGGATTTGCAGATAGGTGCTGTACAAATCTATACAATATCTTCTTCAAGTCAGTGTGTAACAGCTGAGCAGCCTCTGCCATTGGACAGAAGAGCCAGCAGGGCCTGCTTAGAACAAAAGTGCATGTGATGAGTTTATAATTAACATGTTAATCAAAATGAATAGATGCCATGACACAGGCCCAATGAAAGGTCTGGCATTCGCAGTATCACTGGACCCAATTCCCTCAATATCCCTCCCACCCACAGTCCTGTTTTTTTTATTCAAATTGCCATTTCTTTCCTGGCAAGACCACCTGCTTGTCAGGCAGGTGCATGAGAAGAGAGTGACACACCAACGGCAGAATTGGTGAATTCCCTAGAGTATTCATCGACTTGTGGTCCGGAAAACACATCAGAAGGGCTAATGTCTCAGTTAAGTCTCCTACCCCAGGCCTGTGTTTTTATATGAACACCAAATTTGCCTAGCTGGCTGTTTTCCCCCTTTTCAGGTGTAGGTTGTGCAAGAAGCTTTCAGATCAAACAGACCTAGAAAGCATTGACCCCATGTGATGAAATCTACTGTGCATCTTGGCCACAACTGCCCTTTTGTGTGCTGGGCTGACGTATCTTCATGGTCATACACAAGTACAGTCAGTGCAGAATTCAGGGAAATAAACAGTGGTGAGAGCTCCAGCCCTGCATTGGGAACCATTCCAAGGCTATTGATTTGATACCTACTGTGACCCAGTGTTTCCTTGGTGCCAACTGGCAGAGGGCACAGAGGGGGTGCATAGGGTTTTGGGGGATCCCCTGGTCAGGTGAATGCATAATAATTCACCAAAGGGTGGCATGTGAGGTCTCTCCTGAAAGCTAATAGCTCACTGGTCATAATCATGGTGAAATGTATGCAAGGATATTATCTACAAAGTTACATATTTATACTGACATCTCTGTTCTTAAGGTGCATAAGTTCAGACAGGTCACCAGAAGGCGATAAACAGGTTCTGGTCAGGCAGGGGATAGAAGACATTTATTTCCCTGGGTTTTCACTGCATATTGCATGTTTTAAAATATGTCTATTTGCCCATGGAGCTATCAGCTAATCAAGATTTCAAAGTCGGCAAGAGATCACAGAATCTACAGGAAAGAACAACAAGAGAGTGTCCTGTTTATGACTAAGATCAAAGTCATCAGAACCATTGGGGCTGCCATGGCCAGGGGACGCAGGAGGGCGACAGCGGGGGGAAGTGAAAGCCTGGGTAGGGGTCAACCCCAGTGCATGCCATCCTGCACTGCCCCCTCCGCAGTCCCGTTCCTCCTCCTGGGCGCAGCAGCGAAAGGACTGGAAGTCGGTGGCGGCGCAGTTGTCAGGCAGCCCCTGGGGCACCTGCCCATCCCCGGGACGACACACCTCAAAGCGCACCCCACACTTGCGGGCCCTGGGGCAGCTCTGGATCAGGTTGTGCACAGCCGGGTGCGAGAAGCCAAAGAAATCAGCACCAGCTGGCTCCAGCTCAGGGTAGGGCCGCCCCTGGGCAGCACTGATGGCCGCCAGCTGCTGGGCATGGCAGGAGAATGCAAGGAGACACAAGGTATCCTTCACTGAGTACACAAGCCAAGGGTGGGGCTCGTTCCATTTAAAAGGGATTAACGCCTACCTGGCTGAAAAATGCTGGTGAGCAACTTTAGATGACATGACAGGAACTAGGTAAATTAGTCTAGATTCTAGAATGGGTGTTAACATTTTATTTTATATGTAACCCTTTGTTTCTAATACCTCTGCTTACTATCATTGAAACCTGTACTCTTTATTTAATAAATTTTTACTTGTCACTTAACGTATTTGTGTGCTGAAAGTTAAACGGAATGGTTAGCTGAAGGGAAACCGGTAAGCTGGTGTGTACTGTGTCTTTGGTAGCACTGGATCTGTGAATTCTGTGGGCTGGTCGCTCCAGGGTGACGCTCAGGGGTTAGAGTGTCTCTATCACTAACCGAGAGAGAGAGAACTGGGCCTGCATAGGCCTAGAGGGGAGTGCCTGCATTGTCTGTGGGTTTGTGGAGCTGATCCCCAGCAGGCACAGATGAGGCTTCCTCACACTAAGCAGAGGGGGCAGCGAGGGGTCTCACAACCCAGGCACCCTCGCACTTACTGCTACACGTTGATCACAAATCAGAGATTTAAGCTAGAGTAAAGACGGCAAGGAACTATATTATCTTCCATAGCATCTGCGACTGGGGCATCTGGATCCTTTTTAACTAGAGAGATTAAAACAAATTGGCAAAAATGAAAATCAAGAACACAGCAAGATCAGCCAGTCAAGCTCTAACCACAGGTTGATGGGGCCAGGCTGGGACTCTGGAATCTGAATGTTTTCTACAGATGTTTGTGCAGGGATGAGTGCAAGTCTGACAGCATGGTGTACTAAACAGTGTGATTTAATATTTGTAGATCCAACTTGCCAATTTCTGAATTGAGCTGGTTTTCTATCCCAGGGCAACTGCAGTGCGTGCACGTACTAAGCACGGAATGGCTAGGGAACAGCAATTCTACGTTTCGTGTACTAACGAGCAGACCTTTCAGCTGCATTAATGTTGGAGTCTGGGTATCACAGAACTAGAGCTGTGTTGGCAGACACCACTGTTTTGTGTATGTGAGCATATGACTTTGGGCAAGTCAGCTCCACTTCTCTGTGCCCGTTTTCACTCCCACCCTTTGTGTGCCTTGTCTATTTAGAAGGTAAGCTCTGAGGCAAGGACTGTCTTACTGTGGATCTGTACATCACCTATCATAGTGAGACTCCTATTTGAGATTGGATCTTTAGGTGCCACCACAGGATGAATAATGGCTCTCATAAACAGCACAAATATAGCCATATACTGAGTATTAGATCAATAATTACATTTGGACAGCAACATTAAATGAATATAAAACACTCAGTAGAGGAATTGTGACTTAGCTGGAAGTAGTTACATTTTTACAATGCGATAAAGCCTTTTTCTTCCTGTGAAGAATTCAAATAAACCTCCCAAGAGTTCACGGGGTGAGATTATTAAAGTCATCGGTGGTGGTTAGACACACACATTCCATGCACAGGCACTAGAAAGAGTTAAGCACCTAGCTGCCATTTGTGCCTTAGTTATATCAGTGAAGATTTTATTTAAAACTGAAAGACTACATGTAGCCTGTGTGTGTTTGTACTGGACATGGATGTGTAAAATAAACCCAAAGTCTTTGCAACAAGCTGTCTTGGAGTTAGGAGACAAGTGAAAGTTGAGAACTCATAGTGGAAAGCTACTTGTTTTTCCAAGTTCCATCATTCAAAAACTTTGAGTGACCTCCAACTTTACAAATTACCATGAGATTCTTACTGAACACATGAGATTTCAGGCTCAAATGAGGCTTTTTTTGAGAGTTGGAAAAGGGTTGAAAGAGCAGGTGGGATATGATCCGCCTTTACCCTGCCCCTTTCTGCAGGCATTTATACCAGTGCAACGCGAGTGTGAAACACTACCGTGCTGATCTGATTGCATTTTGCACCAAATTAGCTCTGGTGTAAATGACTGCACAAGGGGCAGGGGAATTGGGCCCCTACAACAGCTAGTGCTTTAATTACAAAGTCAGTGCAATAGCCCCATAGTACATAGATTTGTCGGACATTGGATCAGCCCAGGGCCCATTTTATCTTGTGTAAGCATGTCCATTGGGACACTGCCTGTTCTGTGCAGAGCAGCTCTGCCAGTGCTTAGCAGCTGCTTTCCAAAGGTCAATAGTGATCCAGTTTTCTTCCAGAAAGAGGGTCCTAAACTGTTGCTCTCCAAATTCTATATTTGTGATCAAGCTGGGTTTTTTCTTATATACACGAGGGGAGCAGCTTCAGGAATCTGGAATCTCTCATAAAATTGACCAAGAGAGTTTTGAATGAAAAGGATGAACTGGTTAGACAGCTGAGATCTTTAGTCTGTTTGAGCAGAGGAGTTATCAGGACCGGATTTGAAATGGAAACAATCCAAACTGCTGTGGATAGAGGACAAGTTGCCTGTGACATGGTGTAAACATTGCAGGTTATAAATTAACCTTTGGATTTAACATCCCTAGTGGAATTGTGAATTCTCTATTCTAGATATTCCAGTGAGCAAGGTTCCACTTTGCCTATGTTCTAAGGCCATTTAAAGCCACTTGTGCCTCCCACTCATCATTTACCAACATGGACAAGGAAAGGCTTCAAGATGAGTTGCGCATTTTTAAAGGTAAGACCTCTCCCCTTCCATCCAATAGCTCAGCAAAGGGAGGCGAGTAGGGAAGAGGAAAGAGAGAAATGGGTCTCTGAACTAGATGAGTAGACAGTCATGGGATAAGAGGAAGGTCCTCTCATAGATCAGTGACTGGTTAAAAGATAGGAAACAAAAGAGTAGGAATAAATGGTCAGTTTTCACAGTGGACAGCGGTAAATAGCGGTTCCCCCAGGGATCTGTATTGGGACCAGAGCTGTTCAACATATTCATAAATGCTCTGGAAAAGGGGGTAAACAGTGAGGTGGCAAAGTTTGCAGTGGATAGAAAATTACTCAAGATAGGTCAAAGCTGATTGCGAAGAGTTACAAAGGGATCTCAGAAAACTGGGTGACTGAGCAGGAAAATGTGTGATGAAATTCAAAGTTGATAAGTGCAAAGCAATGCACATTGGAGGACAGAATCCCAACTATGCATATAACACGCTGGGGTCTAAATTAGCTCTTGCCATGCAGGAAGGAGATCTTGGAGTCGCTGTGGATAGTTCTTTGAAAACATCCGCTCAGTGTGCACCAGCAGTCAAAACACTAACGGAATGTTAGGAAGCGTTAGGAAAGGGATAGACAGTAAGACTATAATACCATAAATAAATACCATAATGCTACTATATAAATCCGTGGCACACCACACCTTCAATACTGCATCCAGCTCGGGGTGCCCATCTCAAAAAGGATATATTAGAACTGGAAAAAATACAGAGAAGAGCAACAAAAATGATTAGGGATATGGAACAGCTTCCATATGAAGAAAGATTAAAAAGAGTGAGATGGTGGGAGGCGGGGAGAATATGATAGAGGTCTATGAAATCATGACTGGTGTGGAGAAAATGAATAAGTTAGTGTTATTTACCCCTTCACATAACACAAGAACCAGGAGTCACCCAATGAAATTAATAGGCAGCCGGTTTAAAACAAACTCAGGTTCATACAACACACAGTCAGCTATAGAACTCGTTGGGGAATGATGGGAAGGTCAAAAGTATAACTTGGTTTAAAAAAATAATTAGATAAGTTCATGGAGGATCAGTCCATCAATGGCTATTCGCCAGAATGGTCAGGGGGACAGCCCCCTGTTTTGGGTGTCCCTAAACCTCCAACTGCCAGAAGTTGGGACTGGACGAATGGCTGGCTCACTCATTAACTGCCCTGTTGTGTTCATTCCCTCTGAAGCACCTGGCATTGGCCACTGTAGGATATGGGGCTAGCTGGATCCTCGTATTCTGAAGTGACTTTGAGTGTCAGAGGGGCTGAATTGATCAGAGAACAGGCACTCAGCACTGTCTGAAAATCAGAGACCCGCCTTAAGGTGTCTTAAATTGGGCACTACCCTCAAAATGTGCAGTCACCCTGGAAAGGTTGGGTCCCAGGTTTAATTTCCCAGGGTGAAATTGGAATGTTTGTTAAACATCAATTAATGATGGGGGAAGAACAATCCTTGAGAGGACATGTGCTAAACAAAACGTAATACTAGGTATTTGGTCACATTTTACATAAAAAGGGAAACTTAAACCCTTCCATTGTTAATAAAGCGTTAAATCACTAGCCACTATAAGCATGTTACAGTCAGGAGAGGTATGTCTTGTGGATAGTTAGACGCTTGTAAGCTCTTTGTGGTGGGGCATGTCTCTCTGTTCTGCATTTGTACAGCGCCTAGCACACTGGGGTCCTGACACATGACTGGGGCACCTAGGAGATACCATAATACACCTAATAAATAACATACAGAGCCCAGCACTCTGGGGCCCTAACACATGACGGGAGCTGAGAGATGATACTGCGATATAGCTAAGAAGAAGAAAAGATAGATAGATAGCTGTAAGTTGTAATTACAAACAACCTATCAACCGCTATACCAAGCAATTAACCATTTAATTTAGGGTTAATCATTTATTAACCCCTTGTAAACAATAAATGGCCCCTTCGTACAAAGTGGCACCATAGCTGTTAAACCTGTCAATATGTGACGCTTCATGAGCTGTTTCTTCTGTTTTAAAGACAGGACCTTCCTCCAGCAGAAGCTGAGGTCCTCCCTTACGGTCTATGTGCTGCTGGCGTTGTCTTACCTGTTGATCATCATCCTGTTTGTGGTGTCGCTCTCCAGAGGTACCATGGGTCCTTTGGCAGCTGAATGTTTACATTAGGAATTAGGGACTCAGAGAAACGAGGGGTCTGTGTGCTCCGGCAGTCCTGGGGTCAAACCCTGATACCCTGTTTTCTTTTGTATTAACAGCAGCCAAGCACCCCATCCAAGATTCCCTTTGTGCTGCGTGCACACACATAGAGCCAGTCCTGCCTGGCCAAGCTCTGAGTCTCAACTGACACAGGGTGAAAGGGGAAGCAACTTGCTCAGGGTCCCCCAGCAGCACAGGGGTGGAGCTGGGAATAGAACCCAGGTCTCCTGAGTCCCAACCCTGGTCCTGGCCTGTCAACCACCCTAGCATGGCCCTACCCTATCGCTGTCTCTCTTTGTCTCCAGCTGCAAAATGGGGATGGTATTGTCTTGTTATCTACCTGGTGAGGGCAGGCAAGTGAAGTTAATTTGAAGGTGTGAAGCTCTAGCAATATTATAGAATGTGTTCTATTGATTATCTTCATCACAAAGGTAAATGAAAGCCTTGCTCAAGGGAGCCTGGTAGGCTGAGCAGGGAAGAGTGTGTGAGATAAATTATGCCAAATTTATTTAACCTTTCCAGTGCCTCGGACTGAGCTCCCACTGTTGGTGCTGGGGGTGTTTTGCCAGACAGAGCTGGCATGTTGAGCAGTAGAAAGAGGGTTACTGCATCAGCTCTCATTGGCCCAAAAGGGAGACACGTCCCAGCCTCCTTGGTCATCAGGAGAGTGGCCATAACCTCAGGGACCAGGAGGATCCTTGGAGCTTCACGTTAGGACTTTTCTATGCTTGGATTTTTGCACTGATGTAGTGCAAACCTCTGGTCACCTTTTCACAGAAGCACAGCTACAACAGCATAGCTACCCTAGTGCAAGAACACTTAATCTAGATGACAAACCCATGGAAACCATCACAGCATCCTTTTCAAAGCCACCTGCCCCTTCCTCCCCTGATGCCTTTGGTTCAGGTCACAGTTGCTTGTAATTTCTGGTGCCCATTGGGGATTGTCTAATGGGATTTTTTTCTTTGTATCCCAAGATGTTTTCATTTCCTACCAATCTCTTTAAATCCTGCTTCCTATTCCAGGCTGAACCAGGTTATAAACCCAGGAGAATTTGTGTTTTTAAGGTCCCCAGATTGCCTTGCCCTGTGATTGGCTGTAAGGGCATGGTCTCGGCTTTTCTCCTTAACAGGATTAAATGAACCTGTTTGGAAGGAGTCTCTAGCACACACAGGTGCTGATGTGCCTGAAGCCCACTGGGTAAAGGGTGTTGAAATCAAAGAGGACTCAGTGCCCCTCAGAGATAACAGGATGGCAGAAGGATCCAATGACCTGTGTGTTCTCTCTCTCTCTCCGATGTTAGTTTCATCACTCTCTTCACAACTGAATGAAATGCGCAATGACCTGAAACGGAATCATTCTAGCAACAATTTCAAGTGTAAGTTATGGGCACTGCACAATGTCCCCCTCCCCCCAGATCCTACAGCTCCTGACTCCTGCTTAGCTCTGCCTGCTGCCAGACTGCTGCCTCTGCTGGGCCCCCCCCCCCCCCCAGTGCGCACTGCACCGAAGGGGCCTCTTCCTTCCCATTTCCCCACCCTGCCCTCTGCACTACCCACTTCTCTGGGTTGCCCTTGCTCCGTCTGTCCATAGTTGTTGCTCCCTACTGCGATCATTATATCGCAGGGTATTTCGTGGGGGGCATGGATCAGCATTCACACTGTGATCCCCATCAGCACCTGGCCTGGTTCAGGGAAACAAATGATCCAACCAGCGGACCAAATTCAGTGATGAATCCTGGTCACGAGCCACCTGAGGCACATTTCACACACACTGAGAAGAACATCTCGTTCTGTCTCTAACCCCAGGGATCCTCATTGTTAAGGTCCCTTAGTAGCAGTTATTGGTACTGTGCAATTTTGGGGCATTATCTCTTCTGATTTTCCTTGGCTCAGTTGATCCTGCACAAGGGATCCTGGCTTCTGAGCCATTTATTTGCTTTGGAGTCTGGGCCCAGCCTTCTTATGTCTCTTAGAAAGAAGCAAACCCCTGTGCCGATCTGAGTGGGCAGTTCCAGCAATAACCACTGCGTTTGTGGGAAATCCAGTCCTTGCAGTGCCTGGGGATGTGCTCTCATTTTCACATGGTGCAGGGTAGACCTGCCTCAGTTGGTGTTGCTGACTCACCTGGTCCTTCTCTTTTCCAGTGTTCCCATGCGGACCTGAGGCCCCGGAATGGAAATACTTCAGCGGGAAATGTTACTTCTTCTCCTTGCGCAAGGCAACCTGGCACAGGGCGAAGGTGCTGTGCGAGGAGGAGCATTCACACCTGGCTGTTGTTAGCAGCCGTGCCAAACAGGTAAAGATGACAGAGTCTGGATGAAAAAACCCTGAGATCCTTTAGCTCTGTTTCTCCACCCTGGCCTTGTCTCCAGGCCTCTCCATCATTCCCAGCATCCATGGGAATGTGGCTGTTTAAAACTAGCCCAGCCCCAGCTAACTGTGTAGCACAATCTGGTGGGTTCCCATGAGTAACAACACTCTGTTGTGCGTGGTCAGTGGGAGTTGAACATAGGCGCTCCACCTCTCAAGCACAGGCTTCTACCGCTTGAGCTAAAGGAGCGACTCCATTAGCAGTCGTAGGCTTTGTGCTGTGTGCGCCAGCCACACCAAGGAGACATGAGACCCTGGATCTATGTGTTACCTGCCCTGTTCTGGTTTCCTGTGTGTATGTAAGGGCACAGACCTCTGTGGTGTGTTACACACAGAATAGACATGGCTCCACCAGCCCCAGTTCTGCTGTGATGCAAATGAAGAATAAACGGTGGAGGCTAAAATTGCACTGATCCTGGTAAATGAGATGACTTCCTGTGCTTCCTCCCCCACCCTCTTCCGGCTGCAGAATTTTATCATGTACAGGACACGCAATGAGCGCTTCTGGATTGGACTGTCAGACGAGAACAAAGAAGGGGAGTGGAAATGGATTGACGGGACCAACTACGCAACCACTTACACGTGAGAGCATAGCCAACCTCTGAGGGCCACCGTGCTCCTTCTTCCTTAATGCAGCAGGCCTCCTTCCATAGAAACACCCTCTCTGTGTCTATTGAGAGAGCCCCAAAGGCATGGGGCTCTGCTTGGGACTGGGCCCCATCAGGGTAAGATCTAGTCACTGGAGGCAGCGTGGTCCCGCAGGCAGGGCCTGGATGTCCGACATGGCATGGTGTGTAAGGCTGACGGTTTCCAGCCGAGCGCCCCCCTAACTCTGGGAAATGCCGGCTTCGAAGCCCACGGTGTGCAGCTTTGACCCTGTTCTGTCCCCTGCACCCCATTGCTCTAAGCCTGGCCCCTCTGTGCTTAGGTTCTGGAAGGAGGGGGAGCCCAACAACAGCGACCAGAACGAGGACTGTGCGCACCTTTGGACCTACGGGGAATGGAATGACGTGCATTGCACTTACGAGTGCTACTACGTCTGTGAAAAGCCTGCACCTCCGTGAGCAGAGACCGGACTGAAGCCCTTTCCCAGCCGCACTGCCTGGAATCTGCCCTGCATGTCAGTGTAGAGAGCCAGCATTGGCTCCTCGTGGTGACGGAGATGCAAGGCAAGGTCCTGTACTTTTGGGGCTGTAAACATCATGCTAATCTTTTTACCTTCCCCCCTCTTCTGTTCTTAATTTATATTCCCTTTATCTTTGTGTCCATTTCCTGTCAACTGCTCCATGGATTTCTCTCAGCCACTGGATCAGTGTTCTGGGCAGGACCAAGAATGGACACTAATGCTAAAAGCCAGCACCTCTGCAGCTGCTGTGAAGGGACAAACTCCTAGGGCTGGTCAAAAATCTTTGCAAACCAAAACAGTGTTGAAAAGTTGCCTTCTTGAAACCAAATGTTAAAAACGAGTTTTCAAAATGTTCTGGGCTTTTTAACTCTCTCTGTCCATGCCACTACATGGAGGAGGGGGGAGAGGTGGAAAGGGGAAAATGGCAAATTTTGAAACGAAAAACTTTGGTTTAAAAAAAATTAAAAGTTTTGAAAAAAATGAAAACAAATTGTCACGAAGTTTTCAAAAATAACCAAAGTTTTCAAAATCCACCCCACCTCCAAATTGCAACTGTTTTCATGTCTCAGTCAACTCTGGCTGTAACCGACTTGTGTCCTCCGTGGGTTGGGCACAGAGGGGAATGGGTGACATCCGCAGACCTGTGGGTCATACCTGGATGGCAGCACTTGGAAAGTTGCAGGAAAACAATGTGCAGTGTCTGCCTAAACCCACAAGAGGCCACAGTGAGATCTGTGCACTCACTATTTTTAGCAGGTGGTTTGCTGCTAGTTTGATACAATCGGGGAAAGTCGCCCATTTAGGATCAAATACAGATTTATCCAGTGTGTGATTCCCTGCCCCCAGGAAGTCAAACACAGTCACTAGGTGAGGGGGTGCCAGTTAATAGCATTTATAGCCAGCTGTGCAAGCTCTCATCATGGGGTAAGGGGAATCAGGGATCAGATGTATAGTGTTTAACTTTGTGGGGATTAGGAAGAAATTCTTTCCCTCTGCAGAGCTAGTGTATTGGAGGAAGGCAGGATGGGCTTTTCCTCTGAAGCAATGAGTAATGGCCACTGCTGGAAGTGGGATACTGGAACAGATGGACACATGGTATGAGATAGGGTGATCCCAGACTAATGTGAATCCTCTCATGCTCCTATGTAAATGCAGAGTTAATTGCTGGATCTGCAGTTCTGTTAACTTCTGTGGATTTGTTAACTCCACAATCCTGAGGTTTCTTCCCCCTGTCCCCAAACCCTATTGCTGTTTCCCCCAGGAATTCTCTCTCTGTGGCATATGACTCATTCCCTACACCGGGGAAGCCCTCGGGTCAGATCAACCATAGGGGGTGATAATTCTGGTGGTCAAGGTGGTGACAGATACTTCTCTCTACATCAGACACTGTTTGGTTCAGCCACAGCTGATCTGGAAATTATTTCCCTGTCATTTTTGTCAACGTTTTTCTTTGACATTTTTGGGGATATTAGTGGGGGGGAATCACTGTTTTTCAGCCAACAAAACCAAACACTTTCCATTTATAACCAAATGATTTCACTTGCACAAAACCACCCAAAATGCTGAAAATAATATCTTGGACGAGAATTTCCATTTTATCAAAAAATGCCATTTTCCATCCAAAAATAAAACTGTTTTGATAGAAAATTTACAACCAGCCGTAGTTACAAGCTGTAGGCTCCAGATGGTGCCCTTCAGCCCACAGCAGAGCGCTAAAGGGAAAGTTGCACTCACATTAAGTCAGCTTCTTTTGCTGCCTCCTGCGCTTTCTGTCCTTTCTTCATCGTACGCTACAAAAAATGTGAACAGGCTGCAAATCGCAGGCCAGGTTGCTGCTGGCCCCCTCACCCCTGAGCTCTGTAGTGATGATAACCAATTAATAAACAGTTGTTAAAACCCGGCTCTTCGACAGCTCTTTTCATCGGTCAGTCTGAAAAGGTTTTACAAAGGAAGTGGCTCTCCTTACCCCCGGTTCACAGATCTGCCTTGGAACTCAGCTCTCAGCACTGACAGCGGTCCTTGCGCTCCTGATAAAAACAGATGTAGAACATGTCATTGCTCTCAGGCTTGAAGTGAAATGGGGTCTGTTGACTCTGATTTTCGAGGGGCTGAGCACACGCCAGTCCCATTGACCTTGCAAATCAGACACCCCGGGTCTCGATTTTGAGGATGCACCTGAGGTTAGAGTGGCACTTGCCCAGTTTATTAGGTGTATTATGGGAGTGCCTAGGAGCGCCAGTCGTGGACCAAGGCCTCATTGTGCCAGCTGCTACCCAAAAGAATCTTGTATACCCAAAAAAAAAAAAAAAAAAAAGGTAATCTCTGCTGTGCAAAGATGCCACTCCTGTGTTCCAGGGGAAGGCCTGCGGCTGGATTTTCCATTCACTTACCCTGGCGTACATCTGAACTTCCCCTTCCTGTATTACAGCTGCACCTAGAGACCCCACTGTGCTAGGTGCTGCACAAGCACAGAGTGAGAGACCGTCCCTGCTGCATGTCATGTCTGGCTGCAAGCTCTACGGACAGCAGGTCTCTGAGGTCAGAGACAGGCTGGTGCAGTATCCCACTATTCTGTAGATGGTGGTACCAGGCCCCACTGAGATCAGGGCCCCATTGTGCTGGAGCTGAGACAGTCCTGCCCTAAAGAGCTTAACCTCTAAAGAGGAAAGACAGTTGACCAGTGGGGAAACTGAGGCCCCAGAGAGGATGCCAATGTCATGCAGGAGGTCAGAGGCAGAGCTGGGAACTGAGTCCAAGTCTCCTGACTCTGCTCAGTGTCCCAGCCATTAAACACTGCCTCCTCTGAGAGGCCCCTGGAGTGGGATTTAGATGGACGAGGCTGGGGCACAGGCAGAGGTTGCCAAGGCTCAAGTGCCAGGGTTAAAGATTTGAATTGGATCCTTCCCCTGGAGCAAGACTAGCTTGCAGACAGGTCTGTTAGTAAAAAGCAACCAGCTGGCTAGGACTTGCCAGGCCCCAGCCCTTTGTGCATGGAGCATCAGTCAGATGGAAGCTGGGGGTATCGACTAACTCAGCGGGATGCAAAGGGGACAGACACTTTCTTATACACCTTAGCTAGGTTAGGTGAGATGAGGATGCACACTCAGGGCTCTATACTCATGTTAACTAAATAGAGTCTGCTCTAGCCTAGGGGCCTCTGCTTCCCCAGAGCGCCGCCTCTTGGGTTAATTTGGAGACACCGTTCCCCAGAGAGTTTATACGGGCGAGTCCCCAGAGGGCTGAGGAATGGGAGTGGGCAGCAGGTGGCATTGTCAGTCATGCATTGGCACAGTGCCTTACCCCACCTGTAAACCTGTGGGGTCCTGGCAGTGGGGACCCCACCCCAATGAAGTACTGTTGCCTTCAGTGGGCTGACCCCAGTGCTTCCCAGTTTGCCTCTGTCTCTCCAAAAGGGAGCGAGGCAGTCTGGGAAGCAGAGGCCCATTGTGATGCTGGCAGTGGTTAGCGTGAGTAGGTGGGACTGGCTGGAGAATGCAGAGGTTCCGCCATTCACTTCATCACTCACAGAGTGGAGAGGTTCCTGCTCACAGAGGGGAGACAGGCTGGGCTTCCCCAAAATCTCTTCTGGCAACAGGCCTTCTGCGTTGCCACCATTACTCGAGATTGATCACATGTTAGAAACCTCAGCATGCTCAACTCCTGCAGCTGCAGCCTAGGGAGAGATTTTGCCAAGAAGCTGCTGCACTCCTGGCCAAGTGTGTTACAACTGCCAGGGGACGCAGACTAGAAAAGGCCATGTCTGGAACTGAGAGGGCTGTAGCCAGGGTTTTAGGAAAGTACCTGTGGTTAGAGCGGGGCAGAAAATGGTCAGTGTTGTCTGTGACCATTTAAAAGGAAATGAGGAGGGGGAGCAGTATTTCACCCAAACTTTTTGGGAAATTTTTCAACAAAAGAAAACTCAAAAAAATTCAGGTTTGGTTTTTTGGTCCTCCACCACCCTATCTCCCTTCTCCCCCATTCAGAAAAGCAGGAGGGAGAGAATGAAAACACACACATGCGCTTTTATTTGCTGCCACAACATCTAAAATGTTTAGTTGACCAAAAACTTCTGTTTGGGCAAAAAAAAAAAAAAAAAAAAATTAAAAAATGGAGCAAAAATGTCTGCTCAGGGCAGCAGTGATCAGGTCTCCCAGCGCCTGTCTTGGTTGAGGAGGTTGTGAGGGGCAGGAAACAGGATGGGCAGGG
Organism: Emydura macquarii macquarii; assembly: GCF_026122565.2. Taxonomy (NCBI): domain Eukaryota; kingdom Metazoa; phylum Chordata; order Testudines; family Chelidae; genus Emydura; species Emydura macquarii. The sequence goes on from NW_027132429.1 coordinate 3,656,394, forward strand.
CTCGCTGGCCAGGCTGTGAGTGTGCATGTCCCACGGGGCATTTCAGAGCCTTGGCCCCGAGGGGGTCCAATCTGGGAGGGTGCCTGGGCCTGAGCAGGGGCCAGGAGGGTGGGGAGCCCCAGATGGAGATTCACACACCCGCTGCACTTGGGCAGCTGCAGCCAGGGCAGGTCCCTGGCTCCTTCTGCTACAGGAGGCACAAGGCCCTCTCCCAGCCTGGCCTGGCAGCAGAACCAGGGCAGAGACCCAGGGCTGTGCTGTTACTTCTCTACCACAAATAAGGGCCTCAGTAAGGGAGTCTCGTGCGCCCGGGGGCACCTGACACACACACACACCCAGGCCAGTCCCAGCCCTCACTCCACCTGCTCCCCTCAGAGGGGGGGCCCTTAGTGCTATCCCAGGCAAAACCCCAATCCATGAAATAGAGAAAAGGGTGTGTGTGTGGGGGGGGAATCTGAAGGGCACGATGGGGGAAGGTCTAGGGAGCATAATGGGGGGGGGGTCCCAAGGAGCAGGAGTGGAGTGGTGCCGGGTTTTCGCTGTTGAACTTTTTCTTCTGTTTTTTTTGTGTGAAAATTTTGGCAAGAAAAACCCTGGAGCCTCGCAGTCACCTCCTGGCACCCCCCACTTCATCCCCTGCACCCCCTAGGCTCAGTCCCCCCCCCCCCCTCCCATACCCTGGTGCTGCTGCTGCTTTGGTATGGCTGGTGTAGCCCAGCAACTGCCATTTCACCTGAAGTTGATGGAGCCACCGTCAGAGCAGCAGAATTATTGCAGTGATGCTCATTCCCATGGATAAACTGGGCAATAGGTGGTGCATGCTTCATCCCCTGAACCCCCCGATGGCCAGCCCTCCACACTCCTGCATTCACTGCTCATCCCCTCCAGGCACCAGGGAAGGGTCTGAGCCCAGTGGGGCCTGCAGCTGCTAGTGGTGATGAGTGACTGTGGGGATTAATCTGGCTGCACCTTAAACACCCCAGATCCGAGAAGGGGGATTAGGCACCTCGGAACCTCCGCCCAGGGCTTTGGGGGAACCGCTGACCCAGTCCCCCGCCCTTCCCCTCAAGGAGGGGGATTCCCGGGACCTGCAGCGGGGCCAATTCAGTTCTTGTCTCTGCCCTGAAGAGCATCACTGTGAAGAACAAGGGGTGAACCGGGCCCTGTCAGACCGAGGTGGGGACTGCTGGGAGGGGAGATGGGACACGGGTCCCGTTTGGAGCAGTTAATGGGATGGGGGAGAAGAGTTTGGGACAGTTATTGGGGGTGGGGGGGGAAGTTTAGATCCGGTTTGGGGCCGTTGTTGGGAGCTGAGTTTAGATCCGGTTTGGGGCAGTTATTGGGGGGTGAGTTTAGATCCGGTTTGGGGCCGTTATTGGGGGGTGAGTTTAGATCCGGTTTGGGGCAGTTATTGGGAGCTGAGTTTAGATCCGGTTTGGGGCACTTATTGGGGGGTGAGTTTAGATCCGGTTTGGGGCCGTTATTGGGGGGTGAGTTTAGATCCGGTTTGGGGCCGTTATTGGGGGGGGAGTCAATTGGAGGGTGACTGCAGCTCCCGTGTGAGGCACTTTCTCGCTTTTCTCCTTTGCCGAATCACCCAGAGACCAAGTCGGACACAGAAATCGAAGCGGGTTTAAACCGAACCCAGCGGATCCGACCTGTAACGACCGTCGCCAATAGCCCGCAGCTGCGATCGGTCGCTATGGAGTTACACAGAGGGATTCATCCCCTTGCCACCTACCGCAGCTCGAGCAAGAGCCGATCTCCGAGAGCAGCGCCCGGCCCGGCCCGGCCCGGCCCGGCCCGCGGGCACCTCGGGGGCTGTTATAAAGACCCTGCCGGTCTCTCCCCGGCGCTACCCGAGACAGCGCCAGTAACGGGACCGTGTCTCTCCGCTCCGCCCGACACCCAGCCTCTGGGTCGGCGAATGGCCGCCGGGCCCCTGCTAACGAACAGTTCAATGCCTCGGTCTCTACGGCTGACAGACCGCCCGCGGGCGGGGCAACCCAGACACTGCCTGGGCTTTTGCCACGGGCCTGGCCCGGCCGGGCCCCTGCTTCCCTTCTCTGCCCCCCTCGGCATCTTTGCCTCTGGTCTCTAGCTACTGGCCCTCGCTTGCTCTTGCTTTGAAGGCTGCTTTCACACGCGGCTTCACTTCGAATTAAGAGGTGGGATGGATCCCCCGCCCCGCCCCGCCCCGGAGCAGCTACTTTCAAAACTCCTCGGAGTGTTTGCCCCTGAGGAGCGGCCCCGGCCCCCGGGGCTGCAGACGCGGTGGGCGAGGCTCGCTGGGGGGCGGGGGGGGTTACCTGGCTTTGCGGGGACCCTGCCTGCGCTGGCGGGGGGGGGGCACGAGGGAGCCCCGGCAGCCTGAGCAAGGCGCTGGGCAGGGACTTGCCGTGTCTGGGAGCGGAGCAGCCAGAGCTACTGCTCGCCCCGGGTCCTGGCAGTACACAACAGGAGCCCCCAGCAGCGTCTGGAGCCGGCGCTGGGCCTGCCGCGGAGCCGGGTAGGTGTCGAGATTGTGGTCGGTTCCCCTCCCGCCGCGGGCCGGGGGCCGGCCCATGGTGCATGGAGCCCTGCGACCAGCGCCCCTCCTCGCCGGGCTCGTCCCGCCCCCCGTTTCCCCGGGGGAGCCTGTGTCTGTCACTTAGTTGGGATTTAAACCCCTCGCCCCCCAGAATGCTGCAGCCCCCCCGCCCCCGGCCCACCCCCCCCCCCCCCCCCCGCCCGGCTCAGGGGCGCGGGGCTGCTCCCGGCTCTGTCTGTCTGTCCGTCCGTCGGTCCATCCCAGCCAGGCTCCGGGCTCTCGGCGCAGCGGGGGCAGATCGCGCGGTGGGGGGGACACGCTGCAGGTATAAATCTCCGCAGGCGGGGAGCGCGCTGCCCCGCACCCCAGAGCAGAGACTCCCCTCGACGTGCAGGGCCCCCCCGCCCGCGCCCGGAGAACCGGGCCCCACCCAGCCTCTAACGCACCAGCCTCGCCCCCTCCCCGCCCCGCCCGGCAAAGCCAACCTGCCTCGGCTGCGGGCAATTCGCCCAGGAACGAGCCAACCCGCAACCGGGCTGGAACCGGGGCAGCCCCGTCAGCGCCCCGAAATTCGTGCGGCGAGGAGCGAGCCCCGCGGGCCGGCAAAGCTCGCCGCGGAGGAGGGTCGAACACCCCCAGCCCTCGCCGGGAACCCCGGGCGCCAACGAAATTTCGTTGCTTCTGGTCCGCGGGAGCCGTTCGCCGGGCGGGCGGGCAGCTGCTTTTCCGAAGGGCAGGACAGTTCGCCAGGTAAACGGAGCCCGCGGGCGGGGGCTGCGGGCGGGGCTGCGGCGGGGGGCTCGGGAGGATTTACCCCACCGGGGCCGGGCGGCGTGGGCCGGGTCGGGGGCCCCGGGGCCGAGAATTCGTTGTGGTTCCATTCAGGGCTGGTGTGAACGCGGCTCCGCGGAGCTCGTTCGAGACACCGGCGCTGGGCGGGCGCCAACCAGAACCGCGGGCACCGAGCCAAACCCAGCCAGACCCGGCTGGGAAAGAAGCCGCCTGCCAGGACCTGCCCGCCGGCCCCGGGGCGGGTAAAAACCCCCCTCGGCTCCGGGGATTAAAGCAACAGGCGGAAGTAACTGGGGGGGGGGGGGGCTGGAGTTCTCCGCGCCCGAGCTCTGGGGCCCCCATAATCCACCCCACATCCTGCCCTGTTAACCGCCCCATAACCCACCCCGCATCTAGCCGTCCCATATCCGCCCCGTAACGAACCCTGCTTGTCCCCGTGACTTACCCCACCAGCTACCCCAGCTTGTCCCCCCCCGCCCCATAGTCTACCCCATCCCGGCCCCATAAGCCACCCTAGCCTCTCCTCTATCTCCGGGGACATCCACAGCTCACTGGGGGCGGCGGGGCTCAGCTGCGGTAACTTCGGGGGCTCTTCCCCCTCACACAACTTGGGGACCCCGGGGGTCGATAATCGGGGGGGGGGGGAAGGTCCTTTATTACCAGGATAATTTAAAAAGCCCAAGGGAGTGATCTGTGTGGTGGAAGGAGAAGGGTGGGACAGACACACAGACGGGGGAGGGGCAGGCAGGCGATTCGTGGTCAGAGGGATGGGGGGCACAGGGAGCGGGGGGCAGGAGGAGCTGTGGGGATAGAAGGGAGGCTCAGAGCTGCATAGGATGGAGGGGGCAGCCCCTGCTCTGTTGCTAGGGCTGGGGCCCAGAACCCAGGGCTGGGGCCCGGCAGGGTGGGCTCTGCTGCCTTTTTTCCCGGGGGTGTCTCCCCCTCAAGTTCCTTGCGGCTACGGTCCTGGAGGGCTCAGCTGAGAAACCTCCTCGTCGAGCCCCGGGACTTCTTCCTGCCGCAGGGTAACGCCTCCCAAGCCCCAGCCCCCGCCGGTACTAACCCATCTCTTCCCCCCGCCAGGGTCCCCCGCAGCCCGGCCTGGAGCATGAAGACAGAGGAGGCACCATCCTGCTTGCAGCAGGCCGCCCCGGTGCTGGGCTTCGGTGAGTGTTTGTCCGGCGTGGGGCAGCCGAGGGCCCGACCCTTCTGCCCCGGGACGAAGGGGGCTGGCTGGGTCGCAGGTGTTGACTGTCCGGTGTCCCCAGAGGAGCCTGGAATCCCCCTCTCAGCCCAGAGCTGTGGGAAGGATCCGGGGCTTGTCTACACACAGACTGGCACTGGAATTGCTCCGTGGCTGCTTGTTCACACGCAGCGGTTCGGTGTGAGAGCGGGGCGGGCGCGGCGTGTTTAGAAATGAACCCGGGGGGCTGGTTCGTGGGGCGGGCGCAGGGAAGGGCCGGGGGGATGAGTAACGGGTCAGAGGAGGTGTCTGATGGCGACAGGCTCGGGTGGCACTAGCACGAGGCCGAATAAACCAGGTCTCGGGGCTCCGGGCGGCTCCCGGCTCCCTGGTCCGGGGTACCCGAGCACGGCTGGCGGGTGTAATGCGAACTGTGAACGGGTGTGTCCGTGGTTGTTTCGGCTGCGGAGATAACGCAATTACGGCTCGTCAGCATGTGGGGAAGGGGCTATACTCAGGCTCTGTAGCTTAACGCGACGAAGGGGCAGAGGTGACCGGATCCCGCTCTGGGAGTATCCACCTGCAGGGCAGACGTTGGTAATCGGCGCTCTTCGGTCTGGCCGAGGAGGGCTGGCGAGAGCCGATGGCTGGAAGCCGAGGCTAGAGAAATCCGGACTGGAACCAGGCGCACACCGCCAGCGGTGCCGGAGGTAGCCGGGCTAGTCTGTTTGTAGCAAAACAAGGCGGTTCCTGGGGCACCGTAACGACTGACAGGTGTACTTGGGCATGGTCCGTGCAGCGTCTAACAGCGAGTGAGGGTGACTATCCCTCGGGACGGTTTACCGAGGGTCGCGTGGATTTACCGAGGGTAGCTGGCAGGGTTTACATCGAGACTGGATCAGGTCAAGGTCGAGGATGGCTACTGGATCTCCAGCAGGACTGAATACAGCAACTCCTCGGGCTCGTGCTACGATGCCCGCCCTGGTGCCTCTGGCATTCGAATGTATTCGTTCCTTTGGTCCGGAATGGACAAACTTACATCGCAATGAGACCGGGAAAGCCATTTGCCTTTAAATTAACGCTGCACATTTCGCTGATTGGAACTCACTAGCCGTCCCGTCCCATCCCCCCTCAGAGCAGGAACAAGATTGTCCAGAGCTCTGGTTTTAAATTCAAACTGCTGCATTTTTCTACCCTTCCATTTCAAACTGCGCAGCCCATAGGCCCCTGCAAGAGCCAAGAGATCAGAGGCTGGATTACTTTCAGTTTCAAGTCCAGCTAGGGTGACCAGATAGCAAGTGTGCAAAATTAGGACCCCCCCCCGGCGGGTATAGTTACATATATAAGTCAAAGCACCTAATATTGGGACATCTGGTCACCCTAAGGCAAGCTCCCCCCCCACCCTCTGAGGTGATTGGGACTCTACCAAAGACTAGATATTATACAGACCAGTGGCATTCCCACTTACAGGTTTTGCATCTTTTATCCTGCATCAAGCAACTGGATTATTCTCTTTACTTTTTATTAAGTTCTTGCTGGGTTCTTGGCCTTGTGTCTAATAAAACTCCAGGTGTGAATTACTGACCAGTAATAACTCAGGCCCCCAGCTCTCCTTCTGCTCACAGTCTCAGCCAATCACAATATATGCTGGCAATGGGCAGAATTCTGTTGCATTCCTCATAAGAACAGCCAGATTGGATCAGACCAATGGTTCATCTAGCCCAGTGTTCTGTCTTATTATCTACCCCTTTCCTAATGATTCCCAACTTCCTTAGCCTTTTTGAGTGCCGCTGCACATTGAGTTTTGGATGTTTTCAGAGAACTGTCCACAATGACTCCAAGATCTCTTTCTTGAGTGGTAACAGCTAATTTAGACCCCATCATTTTATATGTATAGTTGGGATTATGTCTTCCAATGTTCATCATTTTGCTTTTATCAACACTGAATTTCATCTGCCATTTTGTTGCCCAGTCACCCAGTTTTGTGAGATCCCTTTGTAACTCTTCACAATCTGCTTTGGACTTAACTATCTTGAGTTATTTTATATCACCTGCAATTTCTGCCACCTCACTGTTCACCCCTTTTTCCAGATCATTTATGAAAATATTGAATAGTACAGGTCCCAGTACAGACCCCTGTGGGGACACCATTATTTACCTCTCTCCATTCTAAAAACTGACCATTTATTCCTATTCTTTGTTTTCTATCTTTTAATCAGCTACTGGTCCAGTAGAGGACCTTCCCTCTTATCCCATGACAGCTTACTTTGCTTAAGAGACTTTGGTGACGGACCTTGTCAAAGGCTTTCTGAAAATCTAAGTACACTATATGCACTGGATCATCCTTGTCCACATGTTTGTTGACCCCCTCAATTAATTCTAGTAGATGGGTGAGGCATGCTGTAATCCTTGGCAACAGGCTCATTTGGTTATTTAATAATATAACTTAAAGTGTGTTTTTAACAAGGGGAGGACCCTCGTGGAGTCTGAAGTTTTGTGACTCTCCCTAGCTCTCAGAACTAGCTCAAATTCACAACCCCTTTTTAACTATTTAAATATCTCTCCCCACTCCCTCCCCCAAAAAGCTATTTAAGTATTAAAGAATACCCCCAAATCCCCTAACGGGGAAGCTTATGCTTTGTGTTAGAGGTTTCAGTCACCGCAAAACCAAACCACAGAGTCATGCGGCTGTACAGCAAATGGGATAAAACAGAGCTGGTTTGAAATCTGCCTTTGAAACAGGTAATGGGCAGAAAATTGGGTTTTGACTAAATTAACATTTATGTGGACACAGTCTCCTTTCCACAGAAAACTTTTTCTTTTTGTCCCGCTTTGCTCCCAACAAAAAACCCAGCAACCGCCAATAGTTTTTGGAGTTTTGATGAAAAATCAAATGTTTCCATGGGAACAACAACAAAAAAATCAATTTTTCAGCCAGTTCCAGACAATGACCATGAGCCACATTTTTGAGGAACCCAGCCTGTGCGCTTTTGGAGCTGAGCAGTCTAGAATATCTGGCCTGTATTTAGGAAATGTGCTCTCTTGAAAATCTGTCCCCATCTCTGAGTGCTGAGCCCTTGAGAATCTCATCCTGGCAGTTCTTTTTTCATGAAAACTTTTCTTTCTCCCCCTAAGTGGGACATGAACCCTAGGATACATCTTCACTTCAGCATTATCTACCCTTGCGTTACTGCCACTCATAACCTAGCGTGAGTGAGAGCAGCTGCTCTGCAATGTAACATGTGAACTGTGTGACTGTGTTAGCAGCGGGTGAGCAGGCAGGCCAACCAATCTGAGTTACAAATACTGCCACACACAAGTGAAGGGGTTTTGTGTGTGGACAGGACTTAAGTTAGGGGCAACTCCGAGCTAATTCTGTAGTGAAGACAGGCCCCTCCTATCCTTCACATTTGAGTCAAACTTTCAAACCCTCTGGGTATGTCAGTACGTAATTAGGCAAAACAGGATCCCCCAACCCTAGAGATATGTTTGTTAACACCTGGTACACGCCTTCCACAAAGCAACAGGGAAGCTCTCCTGACACTCCGTCCTTGTTGTGGTATGTGAGTACGAAAACTAGCACCACAGCCTCAGCTGGGCCTTTCTTTTTGGTCTGCGTTTATAGCTGAGCAGGATCCAGCTCCTCTGGAGTGTTATCGACACTGTCCTCAACCCCTGGGGCATGTCTTTGAAGATTTAGGGATAAGCAGCTTTGGGCCCTGATTCAACAAAGCATGTGAGCATGTGCTGCATTTTAGGCACCTGCTTAAATCCATCCTGATTCAGCGATGTAGTTACGCCATGCTTAACTTAGACACATGCTTAGGACTCCCAGGAGTCAAATAGAATTTAAGCACATGCCTGCAATGAAGCAGGAGCTCTGCTGAATGGAGGCCTTACTGCTCCGGAGGGTACGTTGTGCAGTTTCACAGCGCTCTTGCAGTCACTCCGGCACTGAAGTGCTGCAGCTCCATCCTACATGTCTGGCAGTAGCAGATCCCAGCAGCTCAGAGGAAATGGTAGCTGGACAGAGAGCTGGAATTCATTTGTTTTTCTTCTAAAGGTGCTAACATCTCCATTTGCATCATGTCCTCTCTTCTGAACTGGTTGATGTCTTCAAGTTAGACGAGCACAAAACAAACACCCCAGAATTAACTTATTTAATCATTCAAAAAATGAGCTCCTCTCCCCAGCCCCTACCCCCAGAATTCTTTCCAGCTGCTAGGGTTCACCCATTTCAACCTGGAGTGAATCTGTCATGATTGAATTTACTTACATCTATAACAAAGGGAGGGTGCAGCTAATGGAGCGTTAACAATAATGAGCTGGAGGGACCATTATTAATTAAATGGATTACAGCAGCAGCCCCCCTGCATCCTAGATACCTTGCGTACACGTCGGTCCCTGGCTCTCAGCACTTATACTCTCAAGTCCCAATCATGCAATGCCAGGGTCTGCTCACATCATGCTTATTGCAGCATCAGGGACGTTGAATTCAGGCAACAGACAAAGGACGAGGGACAAAGCGTGCGATCATATTTCATGTATTTAACAAAACATCAAATCTCCCACTGCCCTGCTCCAGAGCCATTGTTAAGTGGCTACGTTTTTACAGGCTTTAGGGTAGAACTGGGTGACCTTTCTAGAGAATCATTTTTATGATGGGTATCACAGTAGTGCTGAAAGTTGCCAGCTGAGAGTGGGACTCCAAGTGCTGCGTGCTGCCCAGATATGTAAGCCCTGTCTATACAGGAGAGCACTGCTTTAACTAGCCTGGACTAGCGGGATGCAGGTATAACTATATAAATGTGCGTATACAGGCATAGCCAATTTTATTTGATATAGGTTCTTATACCTCTCTCATCACTGTGGTAGCTGATCACCTTCCCGTAGTGTGTTAAGTGAGGTGACTAACATCTGTCACTTGTGTGGTCTTTTATCCTCTTCCCTAGCCAAATGAGCATAGTGGAATATTTGTTTTGGAATATAGTTTTGGTAGGGCCTCCCACTCACCAGTATTGCTGTGTGTTTGTTAGAGAAGGCAAGGTCAAAGAAATATACCTTGTACTCATCCCATAAGGGAAGGGAAATAAGCGATCTTGGCATACAGAACCTTTATTCTGGTATAACTGCCAGATTAGGGGTTATATTGTATAATGAGAGCAGTAAGAAATCACCCCCCTAGCTGGTACAAATGGCATGTGTAGAGCAGACCTTGTAAGAAACAGTCCCTGTCCCCAAAGAGCCCATGGGCTAAATAGACTAGACCAACAAAGGGCGAGAGGGGAAATGACTTGCCGCCGTTCACAGCGGGGACTAGAACCTAGATCTCCTGAGTCCCAGCCCAGTCTAGTGCTCTCCCCACTAGACCATGCTGCCTCAATTACTCCCTAGGCAAGATATTCTGCTCTGGATGCTGAGGGGATGGGGAAGGGGTGAGGGAGGGCTAACAAGTTTTGTTCCTTCCAGCTGGCCCTGTCCTCTGACTTCCAAGCCCCGGTGTTTAGTTCAGAATGTGTTTTGAATCCAAAATCTGGCTAGGGTTTGGCTTAGCTCTGAATGTCAGAACAGCAGCAATCAAGCAGAAGTTCGGGACTGGATTCTACAGACAGCATGTTTGCAGGATCAGAGGCAGCCGTTCCATTGGGGGAGCTGGCTCAGGCCTCGTGAGTCCAAACTCAAAATCTAACGTGGGCTAGAAAGTGGGGTGAGTAGCCACTTTCACTTAAGATGCCTCGGTCTCCCAAGGTGCTAGCTATGGTAACAAGCCCTGATGAACCAAATCAATGTGACTTACTGCAGATGTTTTCATGGAATAATTGTAAGGAGGCACTAAAAGGCTAGTGATGTGCCAGTAGCTTAGTGCTAAAGAGAATCCTAGTATCTGCCTTATCTGAGCTTGCTCAGAACTGTGCTGGGTTGAGTTCAAGTGAGTGACTTTGCATGTTTTGCTGTTCTGTCTGGATCTGGAACTCATGAAAGACTCTAGCTCTCACTACAGATAGATAGAAAGAAGCAGACACTCCACAAACTTCCTCTACACAGATTCCTAATGGCTACTCTTTGTGCCCCTGTTCCAGTCCCGCCTTTCCCCCACACAGCAGTTCCAATGCCCTCAATCAATCCTGACCCACAGTCCCCTGTTATTCCTGCCCTGGACTCTCCATACATGCACAGAGCTCTGTGCAGGTGACATGCAATGAATACTTAACTGTAATCACTTCTGAGCTCCTCTAATTTGGAGCTTGGTGACCAGCAAAAGGAAGGGGGGGAGGGGGAAGGATGAAGGAAAAGGCAAAGGCAGTGGGAGGGGAAAGAAATTGAGGTAAGAAAAGATGGCAGTAGAAGAAAGAGACATGTAAGGAAAAACATGAAGCTGAAAGAGAGGGAGAGAACACAGAGACAAAACCCAAGCCTGGGTGAGAAACATGACAGGAGAAACCACAGACAGGAGGCATTGCATCCAGGAACACTGATTTGTGTGTGTGGGAGGAGTTTGTAAGAGGGTACAGACCTGGCAAAAATAAATACATACAAATAAATCAAGCCAGCTCATGGAGGGGACACTATTGCAAATTAACTAAAGGTGTTAAATTGAAGTGGATGAGTTAAACTGAATTAAATCCCTGAGTGGACGCTGGTATTCAGAATTAAAGTCACCTTAACTCAATTCACGTCACTAAACCAAATTAAGGCCAATTTTATTCTGAGTAACAGCATCCACACAGAATTCAATGTGGTTTAACTAATCCACTTCAAATTCACAGCTTTAGTTAATCTGGATTAATTTTCCTGGATGTCTGTGTAGACAAGTCCTCATCGAAACAGCGGCTCCCAAATTATGGTTAGACTTCCCACACTCCCTTTTCCCAGATTACGTTAGGCACTGATTGGGGGAGATCCAGAACCACTGGACTCCAACAACAGATGGACAGTAAAAGAGCTCAGGGGCCGTGGAGAGGGACAGAGTTGAGTTTCTGTTGGCTGCCACTTTCCCAAACCATCCCATCACCAGATCTTCCTCCGTCAAATTCAGATGCTTCCCCTGCTCTCGCTTCCCTCTCCCAGGCCACAAAAATATCTGCCCATCTTCTTTCACACTGGCAAGACTCTCTGGTGAGAGCTGGGCGGAGGAGGATCCCCCTAGCAGCAAAGGCTGTTGCTGCTGTAGTAAAGAAACCTGCTTAAGCAGCAAGATCTAGCAGGAAATGAGTGTCCAATGGGCAAAGGCACGATTCTCCCCAAGCTAAGGCGGGATTCAGTCAAGGCAGGGTCAGGCCACGCAGTGTCAGGGCTCTCCTGGCAGCTGCATTCTAATCACAGTTACTCTTTGTTTCTATTACAGTATCACCTACAGTATCATCACATTGTACGAACAACACAGAGACAGGCTGGGTCCCAGAGACGCATAAATCTGTAAATCACAGAGCCTGCTTCTCCATTAACTGCATCGGGTACTGTGGTTTACCCCAATGCAAAGCAGGCAGTGCAGAACCCTGCCGGAATGGGAGAGTAACGTTTACACTGTAGCAAGTAAACACAGGAGGGGCGAACTGGGCCACTAGATTCTAGCCTCGCTCATACATCATCAGAATTGTGAGTTAGGGAGTCAGTTGCTTGGGCAGGGTCCATCCTCGGTCACACCTGTTGCAAGATAACTGACTTGTGAAACTCTGCTGAGTGCAAGGAGCCTGCACAGGTGTTGCTGAAGGGCTGATTTGGCCCACAGAGCCTTTATTATTGGAGGTGCTTGAGCAGGGATGCCTGGTGTCCAGGCTTGTCTCTCAGACCCCTTAGATCCTATTTGGCATCTGGGATGTGAGGGGCTCGTCTGCCCATGGCTAAAACCCCTCTCCCAGCCTAGGGGGAGGAGCGACGAAGTTCAGGGGACAACAAATGAGAAAACAGGAACAGGCATGAAGGTCAAGGCTTAAACAGAGGGATCAGAGCCATAGGTGGTGAGTTTTGTAAGGCTGGAAAATCATATTTTTCCTTCTAGCTTGTGCAGCCTGCTCGAGAAACCATGGAGCCCACTTCCCCCAATTCTGTAGGGTGCCCCTTTCCGAAGCAAGGCTGTTCTCTGTGCTTCCCCAGATGAGAGGGGCACAGAGCATCTCTGAATAGGGAATTTTATGGGCTTTCTTGGACATGCATCTCCCCATTCTGCTGGGATGTCCAGTTCTCTTTTGATAGCAATGACCCTAGTGCTCACATGCGGTAAAATTCACTGACCAGGGCCCTCCTAGGGTAACCAGATGTCCCAATATTCGGGGCTTTGCCTTATATAGGTGTCTATTACCCCCCACCCTGTCCTGATTTTATACAATTGCTATCTGGTCACGCTAACCCACTCCCAGGCAGGCTCTAACAGCAGGTCTAGCTCCCACCTCAGCCTAGGGCAGGGCTCAGCATGAGGCCCATCTCAGCCCTGCCCCAGCAGGCCCCAGGCCTAGGCCTAGGCCTAGCCCCACCCTCAATACTGGACAGGGCCCACCATAAGGCCTGTTTTAGCCCCAGCCCAAGGCCTACCCCTAGGCAGGGCCCAGCATGAGGCTTAGGCCCCACTTAAACTCTTTAGATGGGGTAAATGTCACCGATGTGGCTAGCTGGCACCTCTCCCACCCCTGCAACAAGATCTCACTTAGCTCTGCCCCAGAACCCAGGAGCCTGAGCAAAGGAAATAAAAGACCCAGGGGCTGGTGGAGGGAGAGAACAAATTAAATGTTTAAAGAACCTGAGCAGCTGGGCATGATGGGTGGGAAGCCAGTGCTCTGGGCTAAGGCACCTGCCTGGCTCGGCCTACAGTCCAGCTCCAATGCACTAGCTAGCATATTTATTACCCATGCACACTCCTCTACCTTGGCGTTATCACTGGGAAGCCTTTGAAGAGTAGTCATAGATTTACGTGGTGATAACATCCATGAAAAAATCTCAAGTCTCTGGAGCTTCTGCTATTTTAACGGGGTTAGCACCGCATCCCCCTGATGGGGATGAATCTGCCATATACCAGGGAGACGCAGGCTGGCAATTCAGACCCAAATTTATCCTCCTTCCAAACTCTTATTGCAGATTTGCAAAAGCACTCAGCATTCAACAGCTCCTATTGAGAACAACAGAGAGCACACAGCCACCACTAAGAACAACAGGGAGTGTGTGCGTGTGTACATGCCCCACCACTGAGAACTATGGAGAACACACACACACACCCCACATGCACACACACCACACCACCACCGCCACTGAGCACAACGGGAGCTGTTGGGAGCAGATCACTTTTTAAATCTTGCCCATGGTGCAAGTGACACTTGTGGGCAGATTTTCAGCACTCAGCCTGCTGCTATTATGTGAATATTGAGCCCGGATGCAGGTGCTACATATCTGGAAGGTCTAGCTATTGGAGTGCAGAGGGGAAGGTCCTCTGCATTCTACATATCTCTTTAGCGGTGGATTTGGGGAGGAGTGGGGGATTTTTTAAAATGCACTACCTGGAAATTAGAAACCAATCCTGAAGATGCCATGTATTTTTGTGGGACAAACATTTTTATTTATAAGATTGTAAAAATACGTGCCCAACACAATGTCTCTCTCTCTCTTTCTCTTTCGGTGCACATACAGAAATTAACAGTAGTAACGCATGGCTTTAAAAACAAGATTTACCCACAAACACAAGGCCTAGGCTCGGCTTAAATCCTGCTTCAGCCCTTGAAGCGAGATTTAAGCAGCACCTAGTCTTTGTGCCGGGTCTCCTCCCCACGGGTGAACTCCACCTTAGCAGCACACATCCCCATTTGCAAACCAGTCCTTTTTCTTGTGGCTCATTTGCCTTTTTCTCTGTTGCCAGGGACAGACTCGAAAATGCGGGAGGTTTGTGCCGGCTGTGACACCCCCATCTCCGACCGGTTCCTCCTGCGAGTCAATGAGCGCTCCTGGCATGAAGGCTGTGTGAAGTGTGCTGCCTGCCTGCAGCTGCTGTCGGGCACCTGCTACTGTCGCAACCGGCAGCTGTACTGCAAGCATGACTATGAAAAGTAAGTGCCTCTGGCTTTGAGTTTTGGTTCCCACCCCTGCCTCACCCCCTTCCCTCCCACACCCCCATCACAAGTGCTGGCTATTGTATTTGAGGCTGCCATTACAGGTGTGATATGGATTTCTGGAGATGGACTGTGAAGAGATTACTGTAATATCAGTGTGGCAGGAGATAGGAAGTGTGGGGTCAAATTACATCTATTGCAGTAACACCTAGATGCTCATTGCACTGGTGCTGCACACACGCAATAGAACCCCTCTTTTACCAAATAACGGGGGGACTGAGGAGGTAATCAAATGGAACATCTCAACATTACAGCAGGTGCAGAGCATAATCTGCAGCATGGTGCACTGCATCGCTTTCTTCAAACCACTGCAAAGCACTTTCTAATGCACCAAAGGTATTGGAATGTGACAGGACGTCAACTTGTTCTTCAGCCCCAGGACTTTCACTATGTCATTAATTTTTGTTCCACAGGGTTGGTATAACTGATTGTTCGTAAGATCGGTTTGTGTAACATTGAGGTTCCATTGTAGTGAGAGACTGTCCCTGCCCTAAATAGAGTAGGCTTGTCAAAAAAATTTCCAGTGTGACAGTTTTCCTTTGGAAAATGCAAATTCAACAAAATTGAAACATTCCACAGGAACATATTCACTTTGTAAAACTTTTTATCAAAAAAACTACCCAAGCCCTTCCTTTTGATTTTATTGTTTCTAAAATATAACATTTGAACAAAGCACTTGGATAAGGTCATTTTGATCTTTCCAAATTTGCAGTAAATTTTTAAATCTTGAGTTTTTCATTCCAATTTAGGATGAAAGGAAATTTTAAAATGTCAGAACTTCCTGAGGAATGGAAATTCTGAGTTTCGACCAGCTCTAAAATAGACAGGCTAGGAGGGGAACAGAAACAGGATGTGATTTGATCAGGATCACAGAGCAGGTCAGTGGCAGAGCTGGGAATAGACCCAGGAGTCCTGACTCCCTGCTGACTAGACTGAGCTGCCTCAGTTTACACTGGTGCAACACTCTTCAAATCAGTGGGCGTGCACCAATGCAACTGAAGGCAGAACTTGGCCAGTGTAACTCTGCTGTCGGTCTGTTACTGAGCTGCACATGCAGAGAGAGAGATGTGACTGGGTAATAGAGAATATCACACACGCTGGGCAGCTGGCTCTCCATGGCTCCAAGCCTTGTTCCCGATTAGAACAGAAGCACTTTGCATGGGAGTAAATGACAGCAAGAGGTTCCAGAGCAATAGAGGCCCAGGCCCTGCGTGCCTGAGCAGAGAGAGCTACTAACAAAGAGCTGGAATGTTTGCAGCTAGTTCCTGGGGGGAAGCTCCTGCCTTCCAAAGAACCAGGGGACAGGGATGCAAGCAGCTGTGCCATCCTGCTGGAGCTGAAGTTTATGGCGTTCCCTTGGTTTAAAAGGGAGGGGAGTGCCAGGCCGGGCCGGGAGGAGTGGGGGTGGGGGAGAGCATGTCCTGATTTGGAACTTTTCTGCCCCCACTTTTTGGTGCAAAATGGCATAATTTGGTTGACATTCCAGGTAGGCTGCTAGATCTGTCTGTTTGCACAGGCTTCTGGCGAGTGCAATGGAGGCTGGAGAGGACACTGAGCTGTGTTTGTGCTCTGCGTGGCTGGTGGTAGTTGGTTTGTCTCCCTATGGAGGGAGGGTTCGTAGAGCCAGTTGGATTGTTACTTATAGACTCTATTTTGAGTGACTGGCTAGGGCTCCAGGAGCACAGGATGGGGCTGCTCTGCTAGGCGGCTTATTGTTTTTAAATTGTGTCGATTAAAGTAAGTACCAGAGTGTGAACCGATTCAGGCGGGAGCTCTGTTGTGTGGAGCTGAAAGCACAGAGGGCATTTCTGCCAAATGAAAGCGCACTTGCCACAAATGTGGAAGGAAACATCTCCACAGTTAAAATGTTACAGGTTCCCTTGAGGAAACACAGGTAGCTGGTGAAGCTGTCTTCTTGCCTGTCTGCAGGTTACTTCTAATGCTGTGTGTTGCAGTCCCAAATAGCCACTTCTGCATGTTGCATTCCCAAAAGCCTGGGCTGAGAGAGACCACTTTTTGGAAATTGTATGTGTACATTTGTAACGGATGCTGAAGCCCAAACATGACAATAAGGGAATGATTTGTACTTTGGCCCACCTGTGAACACCCATATTTCTGCAGCTCCCTCCACAGCCTCCTTCCCCCAGAGCTCCTGCTCCTAGCATCCAGCCCAGAGACACTCCAGGCAGAACCTGAACTCCATTTAATAGAGTCATTGAAATATTTTACACTCTTAACATTAAATAAATGTGGAAACAGAAAAGACAAAAATGGAGACACAGATACATTTGGCAATTGGCATCAACAGGAATCCAGCTATTCGTTGGTTCAGAGATGTCCATAGGGGAGTATTTACCTTTTTTTCCACCTTTGTCAGCAAGACCCGAACTCTAGAGTTGTCGACAGCCTCCAGAGAAACATTTGTCCTGTATCTGTACAGCACCTAGCACAGGGGGTTCTAGGTGACTGCTGGGGTGATGTGACTGGAGCTCCTAGGCATGACCCTAATACACCCAATTAATAATGTACAGAGCCTAGCACAGTGGGATTCTGGTCCATGCCTGGGGCTACTAGGAGCTGAGCAATACTAATATCTAAGTGGCAAAGCTTTTCTTCCTTTTTCTTTTAAAAATAGTAACTCAATAATACATTGAAGCCACCCAGAGGCTTCTGCTGACTTTCCTAACAGAGGAGAAAGATAGTGTTGTGGTATAAGCACAGGACTGGGAGTCAGGACTCTGAGTCCTATTCTCTGCTCTGCCACTGACTCGCTGTGTAACCCTGCCCTGTGCCTCAGTTTACCCATTTGTAAAATGGAGATGAGGATCCTGATGTCTTGCCTGGCTCCATCAGATGGACCGGATTCCTCAGTAGCAGGGATGGTGGGAAAGCCAAGAAGAGCCCCTGGATTCCTGGCTGGCTCTGATGTGGTGGTTTTTCTGATTCTGACTGCAGGCTGAGCTCCAGATTCTTAGCAATTTGTGCACTTACCTTTCTTAAAACCTGGAAGAACTTTGGTGCTGGGCAGCATGAGGTGACGGGAAGTGGCTGGAAAGGAGTTAGGTGTGTGAGTATGCAGGGGGTGGGTTGTTCCTGAATTTCCAACCAAGAGCAGCAAAGAGCTAAGCGTAGAGGAAGGAATGGGACACGGGACTCTGCTCCTTGCCCCTGAACACACTGTTTGGTGCAGCTGGGACACAGCCATGTCCACACTGCAGAAAGACAGGCCCAGATTACAGTGTTTTTGGGCCCTGTGCGCTATGGACATTGGTGGGGCCCCACCCGCCTCCAACGAGAGCTCTGCTCCAGGCCTGCCAGCCCTGCACAGCGTGGGCAGCATGCTGAGCTCCTGCATAGGGGCCGCTCAGAAAGCACTCTGTGGACATACCAACCCCACCCCACAAACCCCAGAATGCCCCTCTCTCCCCTCCCCCACGCACAGACCTTCCAACTTCACATATTCACCAACAACCCTCCTCCAGCTTCCACTGATCCTGATAGCCCCCACAAACATCCCAGTGGGCCTGACATACATCCCACCTATGGCAGACCCCAACCTCCCATCCCCCAATCCCACAGCCCCCCAACACTCCCCACTCATCCTGCAACCCACCACCCTCTCACCCCTCTCCTGGGACATTCCTGGCCACTCACCAGCACACTCACCCTGCTTCCCACTTAGCACTCCTCCTGTCCTGGTTAGGGCAGCTCCCCCTGATCCTGGCTGCCTAGCGCCGCTCGCACCCATCGCTTGCCCCTGCAGTCGCATAGCTCTGCACACTCAGGTTTGGCTAGGCTGCCCTCCATCATGGTGGGGGAAGAGAATGCAGCTGGTCCAAATCTGCGTGGTGGGTGTTGTGACCTGGTGCCCGGGGTTGCAGCACTGCTCAGTTGTTTTTTCCCATAGTGATCGGGGCCGGGGGCCTACCCCCCCCCAAGATAGGGGCCCTGTGCAAGTGCACCCACGGCACATTGGTTAATCCAGGCCTACACAAAGAGATGTGCTTTTGTGTTGCTTTAACGATCTCAATGTCAAATCCCAGAGGAGACAAGGCACAGGTCGTTTTTAACCTCGACGCAGCTAGTCAAGGACACCCCATTACCCACCACCTGGCAGCCACCGTGCATGCAACTTGCAAAATGTTTTATTCTTTTGGGGAGTGGGGACCGAACAGCCATTGATTCTGTTAGGATTTGTTTCGTGTCTGGCTCTTGCAAGGAGGGTTACTGTGGGGAGCTGGTACATGGGATGTTCCCAGAACTGCTGCCCCTACCTCCCTTTCCTTCAACACTCTGGAACAGAGAGAAGCTGAAAGAGCCTGACAGAGGAGAGGGGTGCTCATCCCGAACGGGGCTTTGAATGATTAACCAAAGCTGCAGCCTTCTAACTCCTCCCACTGGCCAAGCCGCAAAGCTCCATGGAGCGGGTCAGGGGAGATCCTGCAGGAGGTTATCTCCCTGCACGTAGCACTTTGATCACGTCTATAACAACTGCAGCTGCTTTGTGTGGATGGTTGGCTCTCCCCTCCCTTGCAGCATGGGGGATGATTCAGAGGTTACATAGTTTCCTTATTTCCTGATGCTGGGGTTGAAGTAACCACAGTGACCTTCAGACAAACTTTAAAACCCAATCAATTACCAAAATGACTCTGAACTCTCCCTCTGTCCCTTTGCTCGGCCGCAGGACTTGGGGTATCTGTGTAAACCACAGCTTCTCCTTTGGAATTAGCCTGAACATACCAGCTGAACCCGGCATCTGTAACATCAGCTGCTGATGTCATGAACCTCCCAGCTGAGCCTGGCATCTATGACATACCATGGCAGCTTGTGATGTCACAAACACCAGCTGCCACACTACTGAATGAATCAGCAAGAGAAACAGGCCAAATGCAAGGGAGAGGGGTCTGGGGGCTAGAGCAGAGGCAGGGCTGGGAGTCAGGACTCCTGGGTTTCTCGTTCTGTGTCTGGCATAGGCCTCCTGCATGACTCCGTGCAGATCACGTCCCCTCTCTGTGACTGTTTTCCTGGCTGTGCTATGGGGATAAGAATGGTCACCTCCCATGCAAGGGGAGGCTGTGCTTAGTCTTGGGGCGTTTGCAATCCCTGGCTGGAGGGAGCATGGTACTGTTGTGAAAGATGAGAGCGTCTATGTCTGCACAGACAGATCTCTGGCAGCCGGCGCTGCTGGGAAAAGAAATACAGAGATGACACACGAGGGTTTGGGGTGGCTGCTGGGAAGGAGACATCATGTTTTGTAAAGTTTCCTGGAGTTTGGCAGCCTCCTTTAAAGATTTTTCTTAACGGTCCAATCTTATCTCCTCCGCGCTTCAGAAGATAGAACACAGCCGCCTCCCTGCCGGTGACGCAGACACTTGGCAGCAAACAGGGACGGTAATAAAAATACCAGGGCTTGCCCACTTCCCAGCGTTGGTTAGTCGTCAGACATGAGCAAGAAACTGCTGCCACTGGCCATTCCTTAATGTAAGGGGACACTGTTAACATCAGTGTCTCAGTTTGTGCCACCCATTCTCCATCATCTCCTCTGGCTGGCTGCTGTTACCGATTTATGTCACAGTGCACTGCCCACACATCTCCTGGATGCTTTACTAAAGAGCTTCCGATCTGTGGCCCCGAACTTGCATTTGAATCCAGGGAGGGACATCAATGGTGTTTAGGCCTCCTGTTGTCCCTCTGCACTGGGGTGATATTCACCTGGGGGCCAAGACAGGCTCAGAAGGGCACCTGGACAAGGAGCTGACTTGTCAAAGGGCCGAGCTCCTTGGGAGATGCTGAGCTCTGCTGTGTGTTTAGCACTTTTGAAAGCAGGTTACAGGGGCTCTGTGTAAGTGAAGAAAAATGGTGCTTGCTTAAACCACGTTAGTTGATTGTGTTAGCTCAGGCCTTGTCTGCACACACAGCTGTGCACCTTTAACTAGAGTGCTGCAGTTCTCCTCGAACAACCTGCTCCTCCAGGGTGGCTGCAGTTATACTGGTTCAGCTTATTCCTACACCAGAAAGGAAGCAGGCTATCCAGGTGTGACCATTATTACTGCATTCACACATGAGGTAGTACCGGTATAACGCCATAGGTCAACATCACAGCCCGAACTGACATCAGTGCAGACACTGTCAAGACCTAGGCTGCACCAGGACCAGTGCAGGACTTTCCAAGTATTAACACACATGGTGCTGCAGCATTTCAAACTCTGTTAGCTAACTAATCTTTTTCTAAAAAGAGTACCTTTTTCATCCTTTAGCTCTAGACAGAGCCTGAGTTAGGTGCCTAAATATGGGTTTAGGGTCGGTGTTTTCAAATGAGTGTTTGGGGCACCAAAGTCCCATAGACGTCTTTGAAAATCCCATCTGTCAATTGTTACTTAGGCTCTGAAATAAGCCTGTAGGGTAAAATTTTCAAAAGGCACTTGGACACACTGGCTTTCAAGGAAATTCCTGCTCCTAAATGCCCAAGTTGCTTTTGACAATGGAACTTAGATGCTTCTGAAAAATTTACCTTTAGAGGCTTATGTTGGTGCCTAAATAATTATTTCGCATGTGATTTTCAAAGGAATCTCTGGGAGTTTGGTGCCTCAAGTCACTTCTGAAAATGGGACTTGTGCTCCTTAGTGACTAAGTGTTTTTGAAAATGAAACCCTTTGGCAATTGAAGATTTTACCCTGGCACTGCTAGGTTCCCAGGCTGGTATTTTCAAAGGAATCTAACTTCCAACCCCCATTTTAAAAATCTTGTCAGCCAGTGTTTAAATTCTCAGCCTTCACACGTGTGTGTGCACGCACACAAACACACACACACACAACCCCAACCCCAGTGTTTTGGCCAGGGATTGAGCTGGGTTTGCAAAACCCAGTATCCCCATGGGCAGCAGTTTAGACCATGGCTGCAGCATGTTGACCCAGAGGGGAGACCCGCCTGGCACGGATCCCTCCTCCTGTGAGCTGTGCAATAAGAGGAAAATGCTTTAAGGGAAAGATAAGCCAGCAGCTGCAGCTGAGTGTGGGGGAAGGACCAGGCTGTTGATCTGGAGATGAAATGTTAAGCCTGAAGATGGATGTTGCTCTCCGGTCCCTATCATATAAAATCACAGTCTGAAGGCTTTTGTAAAACTCTCTCTTCCCCTTTTGCTTGGGGCCCAGCCAGCTATCCGGCGCGTCGTTTGGGCACCTGCCCCGTACATCCTGCTCTGTGCAGTGTGTGTAAATGGTATCAAACAGCAACAGTTCGGGCGGGGGGAGGGAGGAAAATACTCCCCGCTGATGATAAAGTGGCTGCAACGGCCCGGTCCCGGGCGCCTTGTTCACTTTGAAGTTTGTTTTGTGGGATGACAGGCGATGCGGGGGCTGCTGGGGAGCTGGCAGGAGGGATCTGAACCGCAGCCTCGTTCTGGCAGGCAGCCTCCTCTCCTCCGCACCCTCCCGCTGCCCATGTGGAGATGATTTGCTTGTCCTCGTCAGAGATACCGGCTGAACTCGGCTCGAACCTGACTTGCCAGGCACTCTATCGCTGGGCTGCTGTCACGTGACCGGTGCAGCTGAGCACGGAGGGAGAGACAACCCCTGAAATGCCTCCTCGGTCCCTGGACTTGGCTCTGGCCTCTGGGCCCAGAGAAATCTACTTGGAGTTTCTCTGACATCAGCTCTAAAGGCAGAGGGCCAGGGACAGGTGCCCAGGCCACATGTCCCGGCGGCTGGCTTTGCCCAAGGCCCCTTTTGGCTTCTAGATTAGTCCCTTTGCATTTTCTCAGAGCTGCAGAGCATCACACACCAGCCTGGTGCAGTCACTGGGCCTGGGTCACCCTCCTCTGACGCTTCCCGTGTTCAGCCCAGCCCGAGGCAGGACCCTGGGCTTGATGGGCCAGTGGGCTGTTCAAGGGGGGCAGTAAATCCTGCCTGGGGTCACTTTGCAGACCTCTTGAAGGTGACTGTGGCGTTCCCCTCCTTTCCTAAGGGGTTGCGTATGGGGATTGAGGGGCATCAGCAGAGCTGGGGCTGGGGGACTGTGGGCCGAGGTTGGGGGCATTGGCAGAGCTGGGATGGGGAGCCCAGCTTCCTTTGCCTTTCTTCATTATGGCTCCCTTGGGCCTGCCCCTCCCCTCCCGTGGAGATACAAGGCCTTTGTTAATGCCTGCAGAGGGGCGCTTTGTACTGGTCTGGCCCAGCACCTGGAAAGGGGGCGGGTGGGAACAGCCTGACACAGAGACGTAGCAGGGATCATTCTGAGCCCAGAACGAAAGGGAGCAGCAAACAGCAGCTTATTCTTCTTGTTGAACCATTGCTGAAAAATATGGAGAATCCTCATAAGCATCAGGGAGAGAAAGGAGACCAAAGAGGGGGCCTGGGGTGCAGGAGATGCAGTAATAACAGCACCCAAATGCCTGGCTCTCATCAGATAGAGCCTTTGCAGTTTTGTTCAATGGTTTTCAGCGCCCCTGCTCTAAAAATGGGTCCAGTGTCCCTTGGTAGGAACTTCTCAGACTGGCATGCTGCAGTGAGGCGGTGAGATTCAACAGGGGTAGGAGGGGAAGGGAAGGAGGGACCTGGCTGTAAAACGCTCCAGGACTCGGTAGTAATGTCCCACACTACATTCGTGCTGTGGCCAGTTGGGTCTGTGCTGTACAGTTGTGCATTATTTTGAATAAGGAGGAGCAAGGAGACCCAGATGCCAGGGTGAGGGGTGTCAAGTGGGGAAAAGGGAACTGGAGGCTGGGATGTGTGTGACCAGGGACTGAAAGTGCAAGTGAGCCGTTCCGCATTCATCAGGCAGGCTAACCGGGTCACTGGCATCTTCAGTCTCCTGCTCTCGGGTGGGTGCTGGCATGCAGAGGCCTAAGAACCATTGTGCACCCAGTGCCAGCGAGGCGAGGGGTGAGCCAGCAGCACATGCCCTGCCAACTGCTCCTCCCTGCAGAACAGCTCCAAGCGGAGCAACACAATGACCCTCCCGCTCGGCTCTAGGTGACTGATCCCTGTTTACATGCCTTGGCAGCCGTGCCAAGAGGGCAAGTTAATGTTTAAAGACCATGTGGGAAGGTTTCCCTTGGAGCAGAGGAGAGAAGATCAGCCGGGTTGGAAAAGCCATTGGCTCTGGGGTGGGGAGCATGGGGATATGGCAGCCCTGCCACGACAGCATCACCAGCCATAAGCATCCAAAAGTCAAGCATTGGGCTCAAAACTTGGCTTAAAAACATGAGGTTATTTTTTAAAAATAACCTTTTGGATTTTTTCCTTGCCTTCTGGTTTCTGAGTCCTTGGGCTGTGCTCGGCTCATGTGTTCAAGTTTTTCTCCACCGCCACAAAGGCTAGAAACTATTTTAAAACCAGAAGCTGACTCCAGAAGCGGAGGCTTTACACCAAATATGAGACTCGTGATAAAACTGTGAGAGTCGGCAATGATGGCTGCCGAGGCTGCTGTCCAGTTACAGGGCAATGACGGGGAGGCTCTTTCCACAGTCCCTTTGCTAACCTGCTAAAGGAGACCAAAGATTGTTTTATTAATAGATCATTATTATTTGTCACAATATCCCATGATCAAAGTCTGGGCCCCATTGGTCCAGGTGCTGCATAAACACAGTGAGGGAGAGTCCTGATAAACAAGGCTGGGAGGGGAAACAAAGGCACAGCAAAGGGAAGTAACTTGCCCAAGGGAGTCTGTGGCAGATCCAGGAATAGAGCCCAGGTTTCCTGATTCCTAGTCCTATGCCCTGCCCGGGCACCTGCATCATGCGTCGTTTAGGGCAGTGCACAGTGGATGTCAGATGCCACTAAGCTGGGACCCAGTATGAACGAGTGGGAAATGACTGCAGAAAGTGCAGCACAATGGTGACCTGGGCAAATGGGTAAAGCATTGTGTGGTGTAACAGCCAGCAGCGAGAGATGAGAGGTTCTTTATTAGCACAGGGTGAGCTCAGAGATGGACACTTCAAGATATGCTTGTGACATATGCCTTAAAACAACCCCAGTTTGATACAATGAGCAGCCTCTGGCTAGAGAAGACCAGGGCTGGGGAGGCTGCAGGCTGGGACTGAGGGGCTCAGTGAGAACTGTAGCGGCGGGGTGGAGCCCCAGGCTGGGATAGCAGAGCGGACTGCAAATCAGGATTGAGGGGGGGACCAGGTAGGTGAGG
Source organism: Emydura macquarii macquarii (assembly GCF_026122565.2). Taxonomy (NCBI): domain Eukaryota; kingdom Metazoa; phylum Chordata; order Testudines; family Chelidae; genus Emydura; species Emydura macquarii. The sequence goes on from NW_027132429.1 coordinate 3,681,127, forward strand.
GAATATCTTTTATTGGACCAGCTTCTGTGGGTGACAGAGAGAAGCTTTCGAGCTTGCACTGAGCTCTTCTTCAGGTTGTCTTTGGATGAGGGGGACTGTCCGAGCTGGGGAGGTAGTTCAGAGCTGGGCTCGCAGGAGCCTGCAGCTTGGGACTGAGGGACACCAGCCGACCTGGAGGTGGGGGTGGGGGGAGTTGAGGGTGCAGATCACGACTGAGGAGCATGAGCAGAGCTGTATGTTGGGGGATCCCTGAAGGGGGAGAGCTGCAGGTCAGGACTGAGTTGGTTCACACACAACGTGCTACCTGTTGCTTTCCCAACCTTGCTTCAAAAATAGTCACCGATGCTCCCATGCCTGTCCCACACTGTGGCTGCTCTTAAGGTTATTAATGATTTATTACTACATGCTGGGCATGGCGCAGACACAGCAGGAGGCCCGGTCCCTGCCCTGGGGGGCCGTGTTCCCACCCCGCTACCCTGGCAGTCTTCACAGCCAAGTTCTGCGGAGCAGGAGGGTCCCTTCTCTGCCTCGCTTTGGGGCTGGAAGGAGGTAATGAGCCTGTGTGCTGAGGAGCAAGCAGACAAATGACATAATGAGCAGCCTGGCCAAGGCAGTGATGAATGAAGCCCCATCCCCTGCCACTCAGAGCCCCAGCGGATGCTGCAGTAAGCACAAAGGGAAAGCCAGGTGCCTGGGGAAGCAGAGAGGAGATAAGGAAGCGCCCTGCACCTTCCGACCCCTGCCAGTTAAATCAGTGGCAGTTGGTTTGGGAGAAGGTGTGGGAGCGATCTCTAGCAGCGGTAGTAATAATAATTTATATTTACTAAGCGCCGGTCACCTGAGGTTTGAAAAGAAGTTGCCAAACTCTAAATCTTAACCCCCTTTTCTCTTTTACATGCCCTCAGAGGCCAGGGTTGCTGTCCCCATTTAACAGGCAGGGAACCTGCAGTCCTGAGAGAAGTGACATGGGTCACACAGCAAGTCAGAGGCAATGCCCAGAAGAGAACCCAGGAGTCTTGGCTCCCCACTTCGATCCCAGAACCAGGAAGAGAACCCAGGAGCTCCCAGGCCCAATGTAAAAACACAGGATCGCAGTCTGTGTTTATGATTCTGTGTTCATATTTTACATCTGTCTTTGCTTTGCTGTTAATAAGAGCTGACTTCCTCATGGGAAGTGAGTGTTACCTCATTCAGGTTTCTGTCCATAGTAGAGACCCAGACTCTGACGGGATTCACTTCATGTCCCGAGCATTTCACTTTCCCCAGCAATGAGAGGGTGAGGAAGATGGGCCCTGTCTCCTGCTGAGAGTGAAGTAGGCACTGTGATTAATGACGTTAATTACACAAAGCTATTCCTCGCCCTGTTCACACTGTTCCCTGCACTGGTAGATTCACATAGCCCAGGAAATTAAACAGTAACTTCATAATCGCTGCAAAATGAAAGAAATATGCAGATGTGCCTTGAACGTGATTAAGAAACACGCCACCATGCGCTGTCCATTCCCAACTGCTGTTGGATTGGTTTTTTCTAACAGAGGGATGGTAGAGGGGGCACTTTTGTCATGGCAAATTATCTTTCCAGTTTAATTAAATGTAACTGATCGATCTCTCCTTCTTTGGGGCTGGTTTTTCCTTGCCCACTTTGTGTCCCCCTTTCTGAATAATGTCCGTTCTGGGCCAATGGCCTTTTCTGTCTGTCCATCTGCTTGTCTCCTCTGTCAGATCACAGCAAAGTAGAGACTAAATGGCTACAGCCTTCTAATTACTTTGTCGGGGTCGCACTGGGGCCAGATGGAAAAAGATGGAATTAGCCACTAGAGTCTGAGAGAGCCAGTGTTACCAACTCTCACAGTATTATATGGCATCCCTCTTAAAGCCCCTGCCACTGGAGCCCTGTGATGAAGTGGGAATCCCAGGGAAACCAGGACCCAATCCTTTGGGTTTCCTACATGCTTCAGCAATGCTGATCTCTAGGGAGTCCTGAAGAGTGGGGATGGGGTGGGTAATTATAATGAGACACTATAATGAGGTAAAATCAGTCCCCTCGGAGGAGGGATTCTACTACCGTATGTGCCAAACACAAGCTGGCTGGAAACAGATGTCCTGCTCAGGTAGGGACGTTTTCCATTGTCAGCTGGAATTCTCTGTGGGTGAAATTCACCCCTGTGCCACGGGACCAGGACAAGGGGTAGGCTCCGCTTTCACGCCTCCCCGCCCTGAGGCATAGGCCCTACTTAGACCTCCACAAGGCCTAGGTCTCGGGCTGAAGCAATGCCTGCCTCGCTCACAGGGGTGAATTTTGCCCTGTTTGAAGCTGTCACTGGCTCCTCTCCCTCTGCCTCTCATGACTGAAGTAGCTCTGCTTGTTTGAGTGCCTGTAAAATCTGATCTATTCCCAGGCCAATGGATTGGAACCATGGGAACCATTTTCCAAGGGTCATGGTGGATTTTCCATCACTAGCAATTTTACAATCAAGATTGGATGTTTTTCTAAAATATAGGGGCTGGGATTAAATTGGGGAACTTCTATGGGCGGTGTCATACAGGAGGTCAGGCTAGATCATCACAATGGTCTCTTCTGGCCTTTGAATCTAGGAATCTACATCCGTGCTGGCTCAGTTCATTTCAGATAGTTCCCCCCACACATTCCGCACGTCCCTTAGAAAAGGAAAACGGGTGCCTGCTTTTAGCTTAGGCTGCCAGGGAGCATCTTCGTAGGTAAATAGACTTTATGTCCAGAAGGGAGCACGATGGTCATTATCTGACCTCCTGCATGATACAGAACCTCACCCAACCATTTCTGCAATGAGCCTACAACTCTTGTGTGAGCTACAGCAGATCTTTTAGAAAGTGATCCAGTTCTCATTGAAAGGCTTCAACAGAGGTTGAATCCACCGCGTGGTAAGTATCTCTTGATTGTGAGGTGATTTAGCTAGCTTATAAAGAGGGACGCGACAACCTGGGCCTTCTCTACCCACACAAGTTACACCATTTCAGACAGAATGGTATAGTTAAAATGGCACAAACCCCCTGTAATAGAGTGGGCTGCCCCTTTAAAGGCCCAGAGCCAGCCAGCCCTGTCCTCTAATCAGATGCAGATGAGAAGGGGACAAGTGTTCCTTATGAAAAACTGCAGGAAGCTGGGGCATGTGGGGACTGTAGAGAGAAGCTTCAGAAAGGGACAGGCTCCTACAGGAGTTCCTGAAGAAGGGGATCCCAGGTGGGGAGCCCTGGGAGAAAGACCCAGCTGGAAGTTTTCATTTCTTTTTGTGAGTTTGTTGGTTGTCCGGACAATAAATGGAGCCTGGAGGCCAGGGCTAAAGATTGACTTTGGATGTGGCTGGTAATTCCACAGGTGGTGAGGAAGGTTGTCAAACCATACCTCTTCCTCCCTCCCGTCCCCCAAGCCCTCAGTGTGGATGCAGTTATACCAGTGTTACTAATCCAGGATGGGAGGGGAAATAATCTGTACCAATATAAGGCAACTTTGTAGCAGTTTAACTGCATCCACACTAAGGGCTGTATTGATATAAAACTTTTGGTTACAAAAAAAATCATGCCTTTAATTGAAATAATTTTACCGGTACAAACCCTGTGTGTAGAGCAGGTCTTAGAGAAGAGACAAAGAGAGATGTGAAAAGGGTATCCAGATTAACGAAGAGGGAAGAGACGGTAGCTCAGAAACTTCTATTCATCCTGTCTCAGAAAACACAAAGAAAGGGACATTCAGAAAGGCGCCATATTCCAAACTGGTAAAAGGAAATGCTTTTCCCAGCACCCCCTGATTAGCCAGGGGAACTCACTACCACAAGATGTCACTGTGGCCAAGTGCTCTGCAGGATCCCTAGAGGGCACAGAGGGCTTGTCTACACAGAGAAATTAATGGGCATAGCTCTTCCAGAAGAAGAATGTCCCCACAGGGAGCTATTCTGAAATAACTATATTGCTTTAAACTCACACCCTACTTTATTTCAGATTAACTTTGCCATGAAAACAAGCCCTAATTTTGATAACAAGAATATCCACAGTCAGAATAGTGAGGATTAAAAAATAACTGGGCATTCTGGAATGGCGAGAACCCCCCTGCCTCAGCACATGAGCCCCAGCCTCTGACTATCAGGGTCAGGAGGGAACTTGCCATAGGGCAGGTTACCCCATTGCTGCTTCCTGCAGGATTTCTTGCTCATTCCTCTGGAGCAGCTAGTGCTGCCGTTGTTAGAGACGGGATACCAGGCCAAATGGACCCCTTATTTGATCCAGATGATAAATCCTATATTCCAAATAGATGGAGTCCCCTTAACAGCTACAAGATGGATCTGGTTATTTAGGGCCTGATCCAAAGCCAATTGAAGTCTGATGAGAATCTTTCCATTGACTTCAGTGGGCTTTGGATGAGGTCCCACAATCCTGTGAGCCGGCTGGTTTAGTGGCTTCCCTCCAGCAGTAACAGAGAGAGCTTTTTCGCAGATGGATGGGAGGGGTTGTCCGAACCAGCAGGACTCTGCTTCTACATGCTCAGCATGGGTGGCATGGCTCCTTCAGGGGCTCTGACCTACAGCGCCAAAGGGGTATGAAATGCACTGCTCTGGCTGGACGAGGCATCTGTTCCCCGTGGAGAGAGACTCCAGGGGGGACCTGGCAGCTGTGTTGGGAGCCAACACGGTCCAGCAGGCAAATCACCTTGGAGCTGCTCAGGGCTGCCCTTATTTAGGCTGTGCTGATGGACACTCCATGTCCCACTCCTGCTGGGCTTAGGGGCTGGCTGCATGCTCCAATAGGCCAGTTCCAGGGCTGGCCAGGGCCTGTTGGCTGGTGCAGGAGGAGAGGCTGGGGAGATGTTACATCAGGGATGTTTCACCCACCTCCAAGGTGTTTTATGTCAGTATCCCCAGACAGTGTTTCGTGCCCTGCTCGGCTTGAGCTGCAGGAGGAAGAATTCCCCTTAGGACACAGGTCTACCCAGCTGTGTTTGCAATGCCCAGCAGACAGCAGTTCCCTTGAATAACTGGGTTTAGGGTTTTATACAGGCATGATCTTGCCAACCTGGCTTGCAGTGAGGGCTCAGTGGGATCGGGCCTCAGCCCCTGTGCTGGGGCCTAGATGTCTCACACAGACACACTGACATATGCATGTTTTAGGTGCTGTGTGGTGGCCCAGATGAATTTAGACATAATTGTCATTCTCTGCATCCAAGGGTGTTTGGGCTGGTTTGGGGGAGCCTAATGTTCTTGTCCAATGATCTTTGCCAAGTGAAAATTCCTCCATGCAGCATGTTCCATCATGTTATAGTCTCTGCGGCCCATGCCATTCCTTGCCCATCCCTTCATTTTTATCCTTGCTCATCCGCTGAATCCATCGCAGGGGGTATCGTGGAAGGGCCCCTCTCTTAGATCTTTTCTGAGAACAGCCCCATCTCGGAGATGCTAGGAAATAATAATGTTCAGTGATGATGCGATGCTGGTTGCTGAGTCACCTCTCTTTGCAGAGACTGCAGGGGCCATTCCTGCCTTGTATAGAACCAGATTAGGAATGTAGTTCAGACCCCAGTGCTGATCTGAGGCTGAATCTCTCCCAGGCGCCACCTTTTCAGACAGTTCTTTTCTTGCAGGGCTCTGCTTTTCAGGCTGGTTTTTTGCTATTTGGCATGAAGGCTAAAGTGGAGCCCTCTTAGCAAGAGCGGGTGCTTCAGACTTGCCAGAGGCAGTAGCCCCTGGGCCATGGAATGGCATGTTCCCTGGGACTGGAAGCTCATAGTGCCGCACAATCAATGCAAACAGGAGTCCGAGGTGGAATCCACGCACACACAGACACTCTGAGCTTCCTGGCCTCTGCAGACGACCAGCTGATGCCCTGAAGCATGAGAGTTGATTATAGTGAGTTGTTGTCTTAATGTGGAGCTGCAAGTGTTATGGGCATGCTGAGGCAATGCAGAGCTGCCTGTTCTCCTCATGGCCCATAAGGGAAGAGGATGAACAGGAGGATTCATCGGTTCAAGGCCAGATGAGACCACTGTGACCATTGAGCCCGACAGCCCCGCATCTCAAGCATGCACAGGCCACAGAATTTCTCCCAGAAGTTGGTTTAAATCCTATATTTGGAAAAGAAAACTAACTCCACTTGCCCCCCTTGCCTGGTTAGCCTGTACGCTTGCTGGGGCTGGGTATACTATGCGTTTGTGCAGTATGATAGGGTCATGAGCACAGGGAGGGCCGCCAGCTGTCATGTCACTTTCTCGACCTGTTCCCAAGGCAGTGCCTAAAGAGCAACACGCTGCTTTTCAGCCCACTCCTCTGCATTTTAGCTGCCGTCAGGATTGCGGGGAACAAGCTCTTCTGTCACATGATTTTGCTGGCCAGGCCGAATGGAGGGCAATGGAAGCCTGATGCTGGAACGGGGCATCAGTGCATTCCCATTGCCAGATGCTTTGTCTCTCAATCAGATGCACCGCAGCAACCACCAGAGGGCACCCATGAGGGCAAAGGTGCTGGAGAAACAAAGCCTGAGGCACCTGAAGAGAGAGCTGGGCTCTGGCAGAGTGTGGGTGCCTAGGTTCTTGGAGAATGAGGCAGCAGCATGGCCCAACAGAAAGTGCACGATGCAGGTAGCCGGGAGCTGTTCCAGCCTGGGTGAAAGCAGCACAAACATCCCAATTTCCAACGAACAGTACTTGTTCCTCTTGGGAAACCAGAGTCCTCTGTGGCCTGAAAATCCCCCTGCTGCAGCTGAGTTTACCAAGGGGAGGTTACGCTGGTCCCTGCTGTTTTCTGTTGCACCAGGCCCTACTCTTTTAGCATCAGTGGTGAATAGAAAAGGATCCATCAGAAGATCGTTATATGGGGTGCAGACGGGTTTGCATTAACCTTTCACCTCAGAAGAGCAAATCCTGTCTCAGTTTGTAAGTGACTTTGGTGAGTCTTGTACCAGTTCCCTTTTGTACCTGTCCTAGATTCACAGCTCTGCACGTGGACTGGGATTGAAGTGCACTGGCAGAGCAGTGGGTGGGGGGAGCCCAGGGCTGGGAGAGCAGCAGGACTGCAGGTCAGGACTGAGGGATACTTGCAGAGCTGGGAAGGCGGGATGGGGAGCCCAAGGCTGGGATAGCAGGAGAGCTGCAGATTGGGATTGAGTGGCAGGCTCAAGGGAAGCAGGTTTATAAAGGCAGAGATGCTACAATGGTTGTATTATAACCCTCTGAAAATCTTTCGGTTCATAGGCTTGGTTGTAATTACAAAAAACAAACAAAACAACCTCAAAATGTAACACTTTACACTTACGGGGGCTTCTTCATCAGATATTTCCTTCATTTAGACATGGGTATAATGTCTCAAATGCCAGTAAGAAATACGAACGATTGGTTCAGTATTTTAAAACACAACCTGCCTCCTCAGGTATTGGTCGGAGGGAGTGATGGATAGTAATCAATATTCCCCTTGCTGAAGTGCCCTGGGAGACTGGCCTCTTTGCCTCCTCGGTGTTCCTTGCTCTCTAGGAAACAGCCGGTCCCTTGTTTGCTGGGGGGTTTTGCTCGAGGAGTAGTATCTATAGCTCCCCTTTGGGAACACGCATTACAGTTAAATTAGAACAGGAAGAAAATGAAAGCAAGGAATGTAAAACACAAGGAAAGTCTGCTGGGCCTAATGCCAGCCTCCTTGCTGTGTCACTAGAGCTTGCTCTGCCGGCTGCTCCAGAAATGCGTTACAATCCCCTGCCTATTTCGATCTTTTGCTACATTCTCCTTCCCTGGTACCGTATTCCCTGCGTTTGTTACCCTTCGAAGATGAGAACTCCCAGCTTGGTTTCCCTGTTTCATCTTCATTTCCTGGATTTAATTTTTCCTAGGGGGCTTAATGCTTATTCATAGCATCAGCAGCCAAACAGCTGATAACAGTTCATAGTTCCAGTAATCCCTAAAGGTGTGAGTGCAGCCAGATCACTGAGAATTATGCCATAAGGCTTGAAATAATGGTCTCATGCCAGCATAGTGAGGACCAGCCAGGGCCGTTAAGTCTCCAAGGTAGCATTAGAGGCAGTCTCTGCCCGAAAGAGGGTACAATCTAAATAGACAATGACAAAATTATTATCTAAGGCCCAGAGAGATTAAGGGCCTCATCCTACAAATTGGACCTCTGGACTCTCACAGAACAACTTGAAGGGTCCTGGCTGAAGTGACTTGCCCGAGGTCACATAGGGAACCTCTAACAGAGTCAGAAACTGAAAGCAAGTCTCCTGAATCCTCTTCCTCAGCCCCTCAGCCTGCCCCTCCTGCCCTCTGTGGCCTCCCAGGAATCTCTCCTCTCACACGGGTATTGAGAATAGCAAGTTGAGGTTTGACTGAGGCAGAAGTAGGAAACTGCATCCCTGCTGCCTGAGCCGACTCTGTTCAAAGTCTCAGAGGGCGTTTTCTCAAGCACAGATTCCTAGCTGCAGACATCCAGCCTCAAAATTACTGCTTCTGCTGGTACCTGATGCTCCTCCTCTTATCCTGGCTTTTCTGTTGTCTCCCCTGGTGCAGCCTGTCAGATCAGAGTCCTGCAGGATGAGGTGTGAGGCTGAAGGAGGCCGTGTTGCCATCCCTAACTATTTGAAAATGATGAGTCAGCCCCTCCTCCCCCAGTGAGATTTTAAAAAACAATAAGTTTGGGGTTCTTTGTATTTGCCGCATGGTTTCTCAGCCATTAGGAGTGTCATTTTCCAGCTTTTCTCCACAATCGAGAGGACCAAAAACTGACTGCTTTTTTAAAAACCGGAAGCTGAGATTGTCACATAATCACCTGAGTCCAGGAGCTGGGGCTTTAAGAAAAACAGTGTGAGGCTCATGATAAAATGGTGTTTCTATCTCTCTCCTGGAGCAACCACAGCCTGCTCTCCTGGGTAGCTGCGGGTTAACTGAGCATGGCAGTAGCTCCCACCGGATGCTAAGCACCTTGGGCAATCAGACCCTCAATCTCTTCTCCCCAAGCCATCTTTCTTCTTGCTGTCCAGCTCCTCAACTGTGCCACCACCCCATGGACTGATCCGGGGACCTCCAGAGCTCATAGCACAAGCGAGGGCTGTAACAGACTCTCGTCCTAGGTGGGGCACGGAGGGGGGCCTCTAGCACACACTCCTGGAGATTATACCCAACTCTGCTGTCTCCAAATGGCACCCACCTGATGTGAGTTTTCCTATGTGCTTCTTTCTCCACTCCTCTCCGGCTTTTATCCCAGTCTCTGTCTTTGCTGGGTTCCCGAAATGTTTGAGTGCCTCCACACCCATCTGGGTTGTTAACATGCTTCTGTGGTGGCAGAACATGGCCCCTTCCTTCTAGCTGATGCACAAATTGCATTATAAACCGGATCCATAAACCGCTTCCAGCTTTCACTCCCCCCTTGTAATGTAATTAAGCCTAAACGTGGTTAATGAAAGTTTCCCTTCTCTAGCTCCATGGCAGCTTCATGTGTCTTTGGCTAGTATACAGCTTCCCCGTTATCAGGGTGTTTCTGCTACCACTGGGAGAACATCCCAGTCACCCAAGTTCACTCTCAATGGCTCCGTCTAAAATTTCCCCCCAATTTCCTCCATAATGTCCCCCCCCTCCTTTTAACATTGCCACTTTCTTCCCTATCCTGCACAAAGCTCACTGCTGCTCCTGTTCTCCACCAGCCTGTCACTTCTAGGGAGTATCTCCCTTTCTCTAGAATCCCATTTCACACTCCAGGTTGTCCATGCTACACTCAGTATGTTGTTGCTGCTAAACACACAGTTCTTTGTCTCCCATGATTTCTGTACTACAGGGAGACTTAAGCCTCATGCTGTTGAGCATTCCCTTATCTCATAAACCCGTCAATAAATCCAGGTTCTATGTCTGGGATTTTTTTCCCCACCACTAATACATGTTTTAAAGAATCCTAAAAGTTAAAGAAAAGTCTCCTTCGGTCACACTGAGTCGCTAGCCAGTGCAAGGAACAGCTCACCTAGGGACAGGGCGAGGTCTCCATCTCTTGCAGGCTTTAATTCAAGACTGGACTGTCTTTTTAAAATCAATGCTCTAGCTCATACAGAAGTGATGGGCTTGGTGCAGAAATGATTGGGTGATGTTCTTGGGTCTGTGCAATGCAGGAGGTCAGATTAGAATAGATGATCATAATGATCCCTTCTTGCCTTATTATTAATTTCTTCCAGTGCCTGTGTGTAATGAATAAAGTTAATGTCTGGAAAGCCACTGTAGGCAGGTGTTTTGATTGGGACCTTTACAAAATGTAAGGATCATGCATGGGCAAAATAATGGAACAGCTGATACAAGACATGTTTAATAAAAGAAGGTAATATAATGTATGATAATCAACATGTGTCTATGGAAAATAGGTCTTGTCAGACTAACTTGATATCATTTTTGATGCAGTTACAAGTTTGGTTTAGAAAAGTAACAGTGTTGATGCACTTAAACTTCTGTAGGGCATTTTACTTGGTATCGCATGACAACTTTGATTAATAAACTAGAATGATACAAAATCAACACGGCACACATGAAATAGATTAAAATTTGGTTAAATGAGCTCCCAGTGCAACACCGTGGCCAAAAAGGCTAATATGATCCTTGGATGCATAAACAAGGGAATATCAGTAGCAGTGAGTGGTTATGTTAACTCTGAATTTGGCACTGGCACAATTCTGTTGTCCACAATTCAAGAACAATGTTGATTATTGAAGAAGGTTCAGAGAAGAGCCACAAGAATGATTAAAGGGTTGGAAAACATGCCTTACAGTAAAAGATTTATGGAGCTCAATCTGTTAAGTTGATCAGAGAGAAGTTTAAGGGGTGACTTGATCACACTGTAGAAGTACCTACACTGGATACAGAATTTTGATGATTGAGTGAATTTGAAAATAGAGAGACGTTGAAGTCAGACAAATTCACCCTGGAAATAAGGTTCAAATTTTAAACAGTGAAGGTATTTGACCTGTGGAGCAATTTACTAAGGTTTGTGATAGCTTCTTCATCACTGGAAATTTGTAAATCAAGATGGGGTATTTTTCTTAAGGATTTGCTCTAGTTCAAACAGGAATTAATTCAGGGCAGTCCTGTGACCTACGTTATACAGGAGGTCAGACTAGATCATCACAATGGTCCCTTCTGGCCTTAAAATCTACAAGAATGGAGATGCAAATAAACAGGCTTGGTCTGCACATGAAGCTGCACCAGTTTAAATATAGGTGTGGTTTTAAATTAATTTCATTTAACCAGTGACAACTCCTGTGTGGACATTCTTAATTCAGTTTAGACCTGGGATTTAGAAACTGATTGAGTTTAACTCAAGATGATTTCTGGGGTAAACCAATGCTTACAGCAGCTTCAAGTGAAAAACCTCATCTTTCTAATATGGCTCCAGTTACCATAGTATCTGAGCACCTCACGGTCTTTAATGTATTCGTCCTCACGTTCTCCCATACAGGGCAGTGCTGACTCCTATCATGCAGATGGAAACTGAGGCACAGCGAGGCTAAGGCCAAATCCTCGCTTCCATTGACGTCACCGGAGGTTAGCACTCTAAATACCTTCGAGGTCTGGGCCTGAGTGACCGGGCCAAGGCCACACAGGGTGTCTCTGGTAGACCTGGCAATTGAATCAGGTCTCTCAAGTCCCAGCCTCGCAACCCTAACCACTGCACCATCCTTCCTCTCTCGTTTATCCCCTTCGCTTATCCTGAGCGACAGGCAAAGAACTGATTGTGGCATTTCCCCAGGGAAGATGGTTCCTTGGTTGCTGCTGTAATGTTAGGGTAAAATGTAGCCCAACAGTTTCACAGGTGACTGGGAAAGGCTCCAGCCCCAGCAACTTGACGGTCAGACATGGGGAGGAACAGTGCCTGTTTATCACCAGTCACTACTGAATCTTCCTTTGCGGCTGTTCTAACCACTTTCCTGCGTCTCACTGCTTTCAAAGAAAGAGAGCGAGCCCAGAGTTTAATTTAAATCACGTCTCCCAAGCTTGTTCTTTTCTCAATCAATATTGCTTTTTGCATCATATCTAATCTCTTTTTTTCTCCAAAGTAAAATTTAATTAAATAATTCTAATGAATGTTTAATGATGTTCTTTTGTCATTATTAAATCTGTAATAAAAAAGAGTCTGCAGCCCCTCTGCCTCCCTCCCCCTCATATCCAGCCCCCTTAATGTCCCCCATTTCTGTCTCCCCTCCTCTCCGACATACACTGTCCTGCTCAGCTGCTCGCTCTCCCCCCACTCTGACGAGGCTGGCATTCAGACCTGCAAACAGGAAATGAGAAAGGGAGAAACAGGATATTGAGTTTGGATACTATCTGGATCGGTAATATCACCCCTAGCTACTGTGGGAGGAATGCTTCCCCACACCGAGAATACTAATCTAACCCACCAAGGCTTTACAGAGGCGGCCAACAAGGCAACACAAAATCAATATGAATTGATAACTCCAACTCAAAATTCACATACCTGGAGCAGCTTGCTTGGTTGGCTTGTGCTTTGCCGACCGGAAAGTGAGCGGGCGGGTGGCGGGAAAGCAAAATACCAGTAGAAGAATTCATCTCTTTGAGACACAACTTCTTAAGGGATGAGAGAGGGGAACACCAGCAGGTGCATTATATCTGGAGTGTAAGATCGGGACCAAGTCGCCAAAGTCTTTTCCAGAGAGAACTGGTTTCCTTGTATCAAAGATGCTCTTTTCAGTTTTGAATCAGAAACTGGAGTTTTCTAGGTGAACTGGGATGGGGTGAATAGGAGTCGTAACAGAAGAAAACGCCCAGGAGTCAAGATTCTCAAAAGTAGCTAATGATTTTGGGTGTCCAGCTTGAGACACCTTAAAGCAGCCTGATTCTCAGAGAGTGCTGCGCACCCATCCTCTGGAAAGCAGGCCCCTTGAACTTGCCGCCCTTAGGCACTAGTCACTTTGAAAATCTCTAGCTAAGATGCCCAGATCTCTACTAGTGGTGCAGAGGATGAACTAATCTGTTGTTTCTACACAGCCAGTGCCATCTCCCAGGGAACTTCTCCACGATCTTCACAAAAGTTTCCTGACAGGAACTGTGGTTTCTTCAAAATAGACCTTTCGTATGGTGGAAAATGTCTATTTTAACAACATTTTAAATTTTCCAGTCAGGAGAAATGTAACGTCAAATCCAAATTTGGAAATGAAACCACGTTTTTTTTCCTTTAGAAATCTCATAATTTTGTTGTGTTGCATAATTTTGTTTAGATTGAGCACACTGACATTGTCCATTTTGACATGTCCAATTATAAACTTTTTTGAATTTCTTTGCTTCCTGAAAATTTCCGGAATTTCAACTCTGATTCAGAATGGAAAGTAACTTCAAAGAAGCAAGATTTCCTGCAAAAGAACAATTCCAGTTTTCAAACTGCTCTTCTCCGATGCGTGTGCACAGACAGGTCTCATCTTGGCACCGCCACACTTTCATGGTGACTGGTGCTAGTTCTGCTCTTTCTTGCTCTGCAGTCCTACACCTCTGCTGGCTGGGCTCACTCACCTCTGGCCTGTTTGAGAACCAAATGCAGTGCCAACAAAATGCATCTAAACTACAGTAGATCTGTCATGGAGAAAATAATGTGTCCCAACCATGATGCTGCTTCCGGGTGCCCAAATACCCTGCTCTTGTTCGTCCTACGGCACTTTAGAGCTCTGCTTCACTCACAATTTCCCCTGCTTCAAAGGCGGTGTTTTTAAAACCTTGAAGAACTTAGACTGAGCTGCATGCTGGCTGGAATCCAGGCCGGAGATGCAGGCTCTGAATCTCCCATGGCCATGCTTCCTGTGCAGTCATTTACACCAGAACAGTAGCATTTTGCACCCACTCTGCATTGATGTGACTGACTGTAGGTCTCAGAGGACTGGGTTCTCTGTGCTGAGCATGTCTGAAAATCTGGCCTCCTTATTGGCAGCCTCAGTAAAGAGGCCAAGAGGCGAATGAGCTTTGGGGAGTAGTGGATGGGACACCTGCTCTGAAGGGAGGGCAGCACCTTTCACCACCATTGCACTTGCCTCGTGACAAAGAATGAGGCCCTCCGAGGCCCTCCCAGGTAAAGCAAGGACTCTCCTCGACAGTTCTCCTCCAGAGCTTGGAATGAAACCCCCCTTGTGCTTTTACACTGGGTCCTTGGTACACATCATGTCTGATAGCTCCGTTTTCTGCCTGTACAATACTTGGCAAATAGAATAGCCCACGCATGGAAGAAAACACGTCAGTGGGAGATTACTGGTAGTTCTCACTCCTCCATCAAAACCATTGATTTTGGGGAATCAAATCATTGCATTGAGCACTTTCTATCTTGGCACATAAACTGTCCACTCTGTTGACTTTAGGGGTTTCTGCAGTGTTGTGGCTGTAGCATCTCAGAGCAGTTTTAGTTGAATCGTCTCGTCACCTCCATGTGAAACAGGCAAACCGTTATCATCACCCCCTTCACTGAGGAGGAGACGGAGGCAAAGGGAAGGACACGACTTACCCGTAGCCGTAGAGGAGCTCAGTGTCAGAACATAAGAAGTCCTGCTTTGCTCAGGGCTCTCGATGGGGACCTGGGGCTCTGTTGCCATGCAGTCATGCACCGCAAAGCAAAGCACTGACAGTGGTAGCGTTTGACACCCACTTGGCACTGGTGCAGGTGACTGCACGTGATGCAAGATCCCTGGCCTCTCTACTTCTTCTGCACCACCAGTGAGGCAAGCTCCGTGTTCTGGGGGTGAGAGTCCCTGCCCTGAGGAGGTTGCAGTATAAGCAGAATGATTTCTCCCCAAACCCACCTAGCCGCAGAGAGCACTGTCTCCTGGCCGCCAGGGATGGTGAAAGGGAAAAGGCTGGTTTTCCAGCATAGCTTCTCCTGCAACACATTGCTGGATTAAACTCTGTGTCCACAAATACATCTCCTTCTATCAGGTGCTGTTGCATCCAGCAGCTCAGGGGAGATCAGGAAGACTGTGAGGAGCAGATAGACAGCTGGCTCTGTCCTTCCTAAGTGGAGAGTTTGCCTGCATATTGCAGCCACTGGTAATTTTTTCCATTTAAAAATTCCAGCAGTTCCCTTTGGCAGAGCCCAGCATCCCTTGCTGCCTGAGATGCTGCTTTGAAAGAGGCAATGGACAGCTCTTCTCCAACCATGATGAAAG
The DNA here is from genome assembly GCF_026122565.2 of Emydura macquarii macquarii. Classification (NCBI taxonomy): domain Eukaryota; kingdom Metazoa; phylum Chordata; order Testudines; family Chelidae; genus Emydura; species Emydura macquarii. The sequence goes on from NW_027132429.1 coordinate 3,696,259, forward strand.
TTTGGGAAGGGCTATAAACCCCCCTGCTTCAGGGCAAGAACCCTAACCCCTAATTAATGGGGGTCAGGAGGGAATTTCCCCAGGGGCCTGGTTATCCCTTTGCTGCCTTCTTTGGCGTTTCATGAGTCTTCCCTTGGAGCAGCTGGTGATGGGCACTCTTGGAGATGGGACACAGGCTAGATGGGACCCTTGTCTGATCTAGCCTGGCAATTCCTCTGTGCCTATGGGTCAGGATCCACAGGTGACAGTGAAGACAAGATGCCATGAGCATCAGAGTCGCTGCCGTGAGGGCATCATTGCCATCTGCTTCACAACCACACCCCTGCACATCCCATGGAGCTGAGATGGCAGCAGCATCTTTCAGCCTTCAGGTTACCATTGTGGGCCTCTCTCTAGCCATAAAATTCCAGTTAAACCTCTCAGGTCCATAGGCGGGATTGGAAAGGTTCGTCTCTTTGAACCCCTTGTCTCTGCCACTGGTTTGTGCTCAGAATGACTGGTTCTAGGGCAGAGAGAGAAGAGGAGGTGTTGATGCTTTTCCACAGGGAAGGGCATTTTGCCTGCTGCTCCTTGGAGGACAGCGTCCCTCCCTCCCCTGTACCTGACGGAGAAACTCACTGAAACACAGGATCTCACTGGCAGTACCCAGAGAAAAACACATTTTTTTGTTAGCATTCTGCAGCGATATGACAGGCGCCCGATGAATTCTGGGAGATTTTAATAAAGAAGACAGGACTGTGAAATTTAATAAAAGAGTTCATCAGATTATATGGTGATGGCTCAGTGCCACAGAACTGGAGTAATATCCCCGCAGTGGGGGGCTTAACCCCTTGAGGCACAGAGCAGCAGCGCTGTATTAAATCTTTCAGTAGCATTTCACTCGTGTCACTTTAATATTTATGAATCTCCGCGGCTTTGGGAACCTAGTCGGGTGTTTTGTTTGTTGTTCCGTTTTTTATTTAAGCACCAATTTTCATCCCTGGCATTAACAGACCCAAGCCCAGCCACTAACGATCAGGGTTATAACAACTATTCTCTTCAGATCTGACAGCAAGGGCAGCGCTGGACCCAGCCAGTCCGAACTGCTCTTGCAAGGATCAGAATTTGGTGCTTTAATAACTGAATGGCAACCAAATTAAATGTTGCCAATGGCAGATTTAGGGGTGTTCTCAAACCTCTCCAGGACCCCCCAGTCCGGTTCCAAAGTTCCCTCTGGTCCACACAAATGTGATGTCCCCTTCATTTTAATGATGAACATTTTTTACATTGGATAAAAAGAATCCTTAGCCTGCAGTTAGTCTGTCCCACTAGCAGAATGAGTTCTACATCACTGCCAGAATAAGTGTGTCCTACTCTATTCTATTTTATACACGTTCTTTTACCACTCACATCACCTTCACAACTTGGGTACCTTGTGCATTAAGCAGTGTAACTAGTCCAGAGTTGTTCCATAGTCTCTGACCGATGTTCTGTCTCCTGAACAGACTAGCTTTGGTAGAAAGTTCCACGGTGCCCGAGGAGAAGAGTTGCCAACCATATTCTTCATCCCAGAGCTTTAGGTCCTTTTAGTTACTCTGGGCCCAGGCCACTGGGTCCTATGAAGACAAGAGCCAAGACCTTGACCTTGACTCAGTTTTCCATGGAAAACCAACACAGAGAGCAGAGGAGAAGCATGATGTGCTGGCAATAGCCAAGGTGGGGACACCTGTCTGGGAAGCATATTGTGTGACGTTCTTTTCTGAGTCTCTGTAATAACGCAGCTGTTTGCTAAGTGCTTGAAGAGCCTGGATGGAAGGTGCTAGAGAGGGAGCACAGGGTGATGGTCACCAAGTACTCTGGGTTTATGGTGCTTCGTCGATCCAGTACGTGATCCATCTCATGTACAGTCAGTGCTTAACAAGCAGCACTTATTACTCAGGGCGACACCTCTGCATTCTCTCGCTCACACAGGTCTCAATCCCCCAAGTCCTTCAGTCCTGTGTGTCAGGCCCAGTGAACTCATGGTGCCCAACACAAACGAGGGCTGAGGATTAGAACCAGGCATCTCCTCTGCACTGAGAGCTCTGTGCTGTCACTCCCTTGCCCTCCAGTGGCAGCGTGTGGGCATGTCTGAGAAGACGTGGTCTCAAGCTGCACCCTCATGATGCTGAGGGACATGGCCCTACGTTCTCCTCTTAGACCTCGTGCCTGCTGCTAAGGAGGTAGGGTTAACTCGGTGGGCATTGGACAGCATCAGAGTCCCCTGCGCTTCCCCATCCTGCCTATCACCTTTCGCCTCACACTTATTCTCCCCTGCCCAAGCCCCGATGCAGGATCCAGACTGGAATGCGAGAGTCTGCAGCATGTCCAGCCATTGCTGCAATCTGACCCCTGAGCAGTTCCTTTAGCAGAGCCCATCCTCTCCCCATCCAGCCTTTGGAGTAGGCCGAACTCAGTCCTGGGAACTTGTTCATGTTCACTGCTTTGGGCTTCAGTTGCCCCTGAGGACTGATCCATTTCAGAGCGAAGGATAGACAGTTGGGGTTTCCAGGGAGTGGCTGTTTAAGCAGAAAGTTTCCCCATTGCCTCAGAACAAAGCTGAACAAAAAGAACAAATCTTTCTCTTGGCAGTGCGAGGAGGGTGAAGTGTTTGCACCTTCTGGAGCATGCTCTGCTCTGAGGTTGTGCTGCCAAGGTTTCCCCTAAAGCAGAGAATGTTTGCTGCATAGATCTGGGCAGACAGAGGGGCTGTATGGAGCCTGCTGTTCTGAAATTCCCACCAGGCAGAGAATTGACTTAATTAACTGTGGCTTGGGTGTGAGCAGGTCCTGCAGGTCCCTTTCTAGAGGAGAATGCCTGAGTGTCCCTTCCAGAGAGGCTGACAAATGCCCTTGGGGAAAAGAACCATGAGGAAATGAGAGCAGAGATGATAATTGGTCTCCCCAAAACTGCTCATTCACGCTGGCCTAGGTGCTGCTAACATGATGTGGAAATTAAGCAGAGGGGAATTTTGCCCCTTAACCCCTCCCCACCCATCCCATATCATTGAAGGAAGAACCTGCTATTGTGGTGGGAGTGAAATAAACTCCTTGAAATGAAAGAGCATATTGTATTTCCAGTGCCACTTCATTCCACCCCATGTGTCCCACCCCCCTGCTCCTAGCCCCACATGAAATCTGGAAAGAGGCTTTACAAGTTCCACTTCAATATTTCAGACAGCTACGATGGATTTTGCAGCTCAGCGTTAAATAAACAGACCTTGCTTAAGCCAGGACTGCTTCATTTTGACTAAACCCTAACCAAATAAGCCAGCTTCATGAAGCACAGGCCTCATGGCTTTCAAGGCTGTCTTAGCCCTTGCTTCATTAACACCTTTTAATCCCATTGGTACAATCTTATACGCTCCAAATTACCCTTCCCAGGCCTGGGTCAGGGCCCTCCGTGCTGCCACACAACACGTCAGTAACTTGCGGCTCAGCTCAGCCCCATCTGGAGTCGCTCTGAGGGGCAGAGCCCTCAGTCTGCCTGTGATTCCTTCTACAAAGCCTCTGCGAGGAGAGTGGTGCCCCCAAGAAGCATAGGTCTGCCTCTGTGGGGATTAATGGGCTGCTTAGGGAGTTGCGGTATTTTACTAGCACTTGAATCCAATAGATGATGGAGTCCATTAAATGTCTGAAAACAGTTGGTCTCTGTAAACTCTTCCCAAATATTCTGTTCAAGAGGCAAACCATATCAATGACCTGCCATAGGAGGACAAAGAAACAAGATATCAGACTTTTCTGGGACTTGTGCAGTTCAGAAGAGATGAGTAGAGGGAACTCGGACCAAATATCCACAGAAAAACACCCCTGAACTCGGGAGGGGGTGTGTTGAAATCTGGCACTGAATTTTTCCAGCTGGGGTCTCTCTGTAGCACCCAACCTCCATACTTTTTTGAAACAGTCTCCTTTCTCCCCCATCATAGTTAGACATTTTGGATGAACTTCCTAGGGAAAATTAGTTAAACGCCAAGCCTTTTCACAGCTGTTTTAATGATTGAACAATTTGCCTTTAATTCAGAAGCAAATGATAAAGGGTGGGGATAGGGACAGCTCTGTGCTGGGGAAAAGGATGTTGATTGTTTGTTTGAAGGAAAAGGGAAAGCAGAATGCAACCAGATCTACACCAGATCTGTGCACCAGTTAAGTGCCACTTAATTCCAGTGCGTAGGCCCTCTGTCAAGGAGTGTATTGCGTCCAGAGTGAAGGTGAGATGGTGAGTGACAGCAGCAGGCAGGGATATTGGGTCTCAGGGGTCTAATCTCTTGCACTTAATGACACACAACATAGCTCCGTGGAGGATTGAATTTGGGGGGCAGGGGCAGAACGATAGCTGCATGTGGGGCATATGATGCCCCTCCAGAGGGGTCTCTGGAGTTTCACCCAGTGATCATATACCCCACACACTGTGGTAACTGAAGCGTGAGCCATGGGTGGCCAATCCACAGCTGATGAAAAGAAATCATGTGTCATGCAATGTGTGATTAGGCTGCGGAACTCATTGCCACAGGATGTAGCTAAGGCAAAGAAGTGGGCATTTCTATGTGTGACAAGAATATCCAGAAGAAATTTTCATAGGGATACAAAACGCTTAGGCCAATCTCTAACTATTGGTGGTCAGGATGAGACCTAAATGAGGGGCAGATTACTCGCCTTGAACCACCTGCAGGGTTTCCTGCACCTTATTCTGAAGTAACTAGTGCTGCCCATTACTGGAGACAGGACACTGGGCTAGATGGACCTTGGGTCTGATCCAGTCTGGCAATTCCTATTGTCCTGTGGTGGAACCCAGTGCTGCATTGGGGCATGTTAATAGGGGACTGTGCCATACACGCTTTCCCAGAGGAAAAGCAGGCTGCTTCTCTTTGGTAGCTCTCAACTGCACAGCAACAGCCAGCTCGGACGCTGATGTTTCCCCAGCCTTCAGAGTGGAGGGTTGCGCTGTCTGACAGCAGCATCCCAGCTCGGGCCTGATGTGTCTTTGTCCTTGTCTGCATGGCACAGATGCTGTCTAGGAGCAAATGCATGGTCCGGGTTACCTTCCAAGAGGCAATTTGCCAACATCCTATTCTGTCGGCAGCACTGGCCCCTGTTTGTGCTGCTGCTGCTCCCCATAGAGTGTTGCAGAGTAGGTGTAAAGAAGGGGCTGACAAGAGTCATGCCTATCACCCCAGGTCTGCCTCTCTCTTGCTACTAAACTTTGAGCAGACACACTGCCTGCCCTAGAAGCTTGTTCCATGCTGCTCTTCAGAGCAGATTTTCCCATGTATGAGTCTGCCTCCTTGCCCACCATCCAGAGACACTTGTTCCACAAAGCAAAGTTCCACCATTTGTAAAATTAATTCATTTGATGCAGGCTGAGAAGATATGAAGACCTTGGTAGATACCTGTATTAATGTTACAAATGTTATGTGCTTCTGTCTATCTGATTACCACCATGCTACATGGTTGCAGAGTTAATTCAGTCCCTGGTGGCTTTTGCACATCTGCAGGAACTGAGATCAATGGTGCTTAATGGACAAGACAGGTGACAAGGTCTTTTGTTGTTTTGTCTCTAAATGGGAAAGGGACAGAGCTCTTCAAGCAGGAAACCATAAATAAAGAATTTGGAAAGTGTTAAAAGAGCAAGGGTGATGCACAGTGGCCGGGTCTGCAGTTACGCAGATGGTAACCCGTCCCCCAGAAGAGCTGGGATACCAGAGAGAAATCAGGCCCACCTCAGTCTGTACCCTTTTGTTGTTTTCATCCTTTTCTCCGTGGTTGCTATGTTCCTATGGATAAAATCAATGATGCTTTGTTGTGGGTGTCATTGCATATACCTCCTGGTCACAGCTCCCCAAAGGGAGTCTATAGAAGGGGACAAACTCAACTGGACCTACTGAGGAAACATGGTTGGTAAACAGGGATGCTGTACTCTGAAGACCCAGTCTAAAAATGAGTGAATCACTGAGAGAAATGCAGGCCCCACGCCTGCCACTGGAAAGGGTGCCCAGGACGGTACTGAAGGGTATGGCTACCCTGCAATCAGGAGGTGTGACCATAGCACGTGCAGACATGAATGATGTAGATCAAAGCAGTAGGTCAAGTAACAACAGAAGTGAAGCCATGGCAGCACGAGCAGCTACATGGGCTAGCCTCTCCCTCCCAGGACTTGAGTAGTCATCGGCACTGCTGTCGCAGCTTCACGGCTGCTGTTTTTGGAGCTAACTCGATCAAAGCTAGCTTGGGAATGTCTACACATGCTGCAATCGCACCTCCAGCTGCAGTGTGGACATACTTGGACTGAGGGGCACCTGAACTGTGGCAGTGGGTGAATTAATATACCTGCCCAAGCAGTCAGCACTGGCCGCCTCTGCCCCAGTCTCCCTTTCTCTCTCTCCCACACACAGACCGTCTCTCAGTGGAAAGGGGTCTTTGTGGAATTTAGAGAGGAAAGCTGAGTTTGAGCCCAAATTTGAAGACATCACATTTTTCTTCTCAAACTGTTGGCCTCTGATTCCAGCTGAGATCTCAGCTGCAGTGGAAATGTTTGACTTGAAAAACTTCTGTTCCACGCTGCTGACCAACTGCAGCAGGAACAACGCTTCTGTCTGCTAAGCAACGTGCAAACACAACCCAACCTTGAATTCCTTTCTGCATTTCTGAAAGTACGGCAACGTGTGAGGTTTATGTAGCTGCTTGATCCTGTCGTGGGGGTTTCACACGCATGCACACATGCACGTACATGCGTAGGCATGCACACACAGGCGCGCACACATGCATGCACACGTGCACACACATGCACACAGCCTCATGCCAGTTGTCGGTTCAATTAATTATTGTTATTTATTATTTGCATTGTTGTAGCACCTAGGAGCACAAGTCATTTACCAAGACCCTACTGTGCTTAGGTCCTGTCCAGCCATAGAACAAAAAGGGAGTTCCTGCCTCAAGGAGCTTACCATCTGTGACAGGAAACCACAGGGGAATACAAGGAAACCATGAGACAATATTGGTCAGCATGAGCAGTAGGGTCTGCACACCAGCCACCTACCCCGGGTCCAGGTTTTTAGGTATCACAATTATACATGTTCAGTGAGACTTTCTGGCATGACGAGCTGCATGAGCGTTTCCAAAAGTGAGAAGAAGCGCGACCCCTCAGGATGGGTCCGACCAACTTAACACATCGGCCTTCTTTCTGGGAGTTCGTCTGTAGTACAGCCGCAATGGCCTAGTGCGCCTGTCCCTGTGGTTTGTGAGTGCCAGAAAGCATGGGGCCTGGGTGACGTAGAGGGTTGGAAATGGGACATTGAGCCTTTTGCCTGTCAGTTCCTGATCCAAAGCTGGTCCCAGATCAGGAGGGGATGAAAGCCGTTATGATCTGAATGCTGTTTTGTTTGGTTGTTGAACAAGTGGGCACTAGCACAATTAGCATCACTCTGCTTCCTGCCTGGCCGCCTCGGCAGAGAGCCCGAACACTGACTGGACCCTGGGGTCTAAGTCACCCCTCACCCTGGATGGGCTCTTCCAAAGGAGGCGATAGCTGTTTGCAGTGGGTGGGAACTCTCCCTGCCTCTGCCTGGGCTGTCCCCTCTCTGCAGAAACACCCTGGTCTCAGATGCTAGGGCTGTCAATCCAGCCCCTTTGCTGGCGCTAAATTCACTGTAAGTAATGAATCTGGAAGCCCATTTAGTGTCTGCAACATCCCCCCATGCGGCTTCCAAGGGCAGCTGCATTCATACACCATGCAACCAAGTTCCCGCTGCAGCCTCCCATCCCTCCTCTCAGAATACAGGCTGCAACGGAGATGTATTCTGTTCCTATGACAACCCAAACAATATTACCTTGACTTAAATGGATTCAGGCGATATTAAAACCGGCCTCTTTAGGAATTCCTAGTGTTGGAGGGGCTGAGAATTTTAATTTTGTGTAATGCGAGCTGACACCGTGTTTATGAGCTGCTTGCTGAATGTTTTCTTCAATTAGTACAAAGCAGAGCAGATTTGTTTTTAGGGCTTAGCTGGGAGAGGGAGGGTGTGCGGCTCCCAATGCCTATGTGAGATTGAGTTATGTTACAGCAGCTGCGCATCCCTCAACCGATCGCAGCTGGGAAGCCCTTCCTGTGAAAACCAGGCAAGGTAGCCAGTACCTGATGGGGTCTCTAGACAAGACTTGCTAACTGCCTCATTCTAAAAGCAGTCGGGTAAATGGGCAGGCCTCTCCTCCCAGCTCTGACATCTCTTTCCAGATATCGTTGCTTCACCTAGTACCTCTCTCAGCAGTCACCTTTTCCCCTGGCTTTCACATTTTAAAGCAGTGCATGTACACAAAAACACATGTGCACTTGCACACTCAGAAACTCCCCTGACTGGGGGCTTATCTCTACCATACCCTGTCCTGTGCAGGATCAAGTCCAAAGCAAGTTTTGTGTCGAGAAGTTTCCCTTTCCCCGCCCCTCCCAAGAAATACTGCACAATTAGTGGAACTCATTGCCACAGCATATCATTGAGGTCAAAGGCATGGAAGGAATAAGGAATAAAAAACCAGCTTAGACATTTATACGGATAATAAGAATTTCCAGAGCTATTATGGTAAGGATTTAAGGATCTTATATGAGAACTAAACCCTCTTCCAGGGCATGATCCCCAGCATCTGACTAATGGGAGTCAGGAGGGAGCACTATTCCATCAATGCCTACTACAGCGTGGTTTGTATTCCTAATGATTCCTGTATTCTTAATGTGTCAACTTTTATGTCTTTCATAGAATCACAGAAGATTAGGGCTGGAAGGGACCTCAGGAGGTCACCTAGTCCAACCCCTTCTCAAAGCAGGACCAACCCCCAACTAAATCATCCCAGCCAGGGCTTTGCCAAGCTGCACCTTAAAGACTTCTAAGGAAGGAGATTTCCCCACCTCTCTTGGTAACCCATTCCAGTGCTTCACCACCTTCCTGGTGAAAAAGTTTTTCCTAATATCCAACCTAGACCTCCTAGACCAATTTAAGATCGTTGCTCCTTGTTGTCATCTGCCACCACTGAGAACAGCTTAGCTCCATCCTCCTTGGAACCCCCTTCAGGTAGTTGAAGGCTGCTATCAAATTCTCCCTCACTCTTCTCTTCTGCAAACTAAACAAGCCTAGCTCCCTCAGTCTCTCCTCCTAAGTCATGTGCCCCAGCCCGCTAATCATTTTTGTTGCCCTCCGCTGGACTCTCTTCAATTTGTCCACATCCTTTCTGTAGTGGGCAGGCCTAGAACTGGACACAATACTCCAGATATGGCCTCACCAGTGCTGAATAGAGGAAAACAATCACTTCTCTCAATCTGCTGGTAATGCTTCTACTAATGCAGCCCAATATACCATTAGCCTTCTTGGCCATAAAACATGGTTTGACTCATATCCAGCTTCTTGTCCACTGTAACCCTCAGGTCCTTTTCTGCAGAACTGCTGCCTAGCCAGTCGGTCCCCAGTCTGTAGCAGTGCATGGGATTCTGTCCTAAGTGCAGGACTCTCCACTTGTCTTTGTTGAACCTCATCAGATTTCTTTTGGCCCAATCCTCCAATTTGTCTAAGTCACTCTGTATCCTATCCCTACCCTCCAGCATGTCTACCACTCCCACCAGCTTAATGTCATTCGTGAACTTGCTGAGGGTGCAATCCACTCCATCATCCAGATCATTGAACAAGTTGTTGAACAAAACCGGCCTCAGGACCGACCCCTGGTGCACTCCTCTTGATACCAGCTGCCAAATAGACATAGAGCGGTTGATCACTACCTTTTGAACTCAAAGATACAGCCAGCTTTCTATCCACCTTATAGTCCATTCATCCATCCATACTTCTTTAACTTACTGGCAAGAATACTGTGGGAGACCATATCAAAAGCTTTGCTAAAGTTAAAGTATATCACATCCACTGCTTGCCCCACATCTACAGAGCCAGTCATCTCATCATAGAAGGCAATCAGGTTGGTCAGGCATGACTTGCCCTTGGTGAATCCATGCTGACTGTTCCTGATCACCTTCTGCTCCTCCAGGTTCTTCAAAATGGATTCCTTGAGGACCTGCTCCATCATTTTTCCAGGGACTGAGGTGAGGCTGACTGGTCTGTAGTTCCCCAGATCCTCCTACTTCCCTTTTTAAAGATGGGCACTATGTTTGTCTTTTTCCAATCATCTGGGATCTCCCCTGATCACCACGAGTTTTTAAAGAAAATAGCCAATGGCTCTGCAATCACATTAACCAACTCCCTCAGCACCCTTGGTCTTTAGCTCTAGCCACATGCTGGGCCCATCCTCACCTTCTAAAAGCCCCAGTGTCTGCATGTACTAGGATGGTAGGGTTGGGATATGTTACAGGAGTATGCCTGGACCCACTGCTCCTGGGAAGACTAAACATGATCTCTGGGGCCAGTCTCTCTAAAGACCCAAGAATCTTCATTTCATGGAGATTTGGTCTCCAGAGTGGCACATACAAAAATTAATCCCATGCCTAGGAGGTGAATTCTCCAAAATGAGACAGTGGAGAGCCTTTGCATGTAATAGTTAGGATTGTTTGGATTGAGATCTAATTCCATACGGGAGGCTGGGAACAGTCAGTGACGCATGCGCTGACTTTTTACAGTTACCACAACTAATACTAGAGGGCTCGTCAGCAAACACAGGCATAACAAGATCCAGGGACTGGACTCTGAAGTTAGACAATTGCAAACTGGAAATAAGTCATTAGATGGTAATTAGCCATTGGAACAGCTTCCAAAGGGATGTGGTGGATTCTCTGTCACGTGGGGTCTTTAAATTGAGACTGGGTGTTTCTTTCTAAGAGAGACACTCTTGCGTCTAGCCACAGACTATTGGTCTCAGTGCAGGAAGCCCTGGGTGGAATTGTCTGGCCTGAGCTTTGCAGAAGGTCAGACTACATGCACAGTAAGGTCCCTTCTGGGCTTAAAGTCTAGGAACATAAATAATTGGTTTCTCAGTAATAAGCCACATGCTGTAACTGGGCACAGGTAACCCAGAAGGGTTTACGTTTTCTTTTCACCTCCACCTGTCACCTGGTGTTGGTGCATCTCAGAAAGGGAATGGATTTGTAAGCAGCCCATCTCTGGGCCTGTGCATGGAACACACACCCCATCCTCTCCTTTGGGGCAGCGTGTGGGGTTTTGGCTTGGTTTTTAAACATGTGACTCAGTGGCAGCTTTTTTTTATATACTGAACTTTTACATTTCAAGCATGATTTTTTAAAATAAAACATGAATATCAAAAAGACTGGGAGAGGGGATGCCAAGAGAGGAGAGGAACACAGACAGACAGAGAAGGAGAGCAAGAAATCCCAGGCGGCTCCAGTTGGAATGTCCCAGCCACTTCAGGCGAAAGCCATTGCGCATCACAACTCGATGGTGGTATTTGGAAGGGATGAGCCCTCCCCTGTAATCCTTTCCATCCCGCTCCGCAGAGTTTGCCAGGAGGATTAACCCAGTCTTGTTCTCAATCCCAGTTTATGAGTTCCCTGCTGGTGGGGAAGATCCTGTGTGTTTAAACAACAGCCTAATTAATCCCCATTTTATTACTTTCTCTTGTCAAGTGGCTAAATAGAAGCTGTCAGCCGGCAGCCACCGTGCTTGCATTTGTTTAGATCCCAAATTACTTCATCAGAACCATCTGCTCTGAACGCCGGGCACTTGGCGATTGTTTATTTCTCTCTCAGGATGCCGCGTGGGGCACAAACAGCCTCCTCTGGAGCTCCCTGTGCAGGGTCCGTACAGTCCTCAGGGACTAAGTTATTAAAATGAGTTTAGAGGTTTTGAAGGAAGCCCTGCCTGCTGAGACCAAACTAATAGACTGGTCCCTGCGTTCACTGACTCCAGTGGCCTGAACAGAGCGAGATGGATAGCCCTGAATGAGCCACCAGCAAAGTTCATTCAAGAGCAGAAGAGGCACTTGGGGGCAGCTCAGCCCCTTCCAGGAGGGTAACATGGGCTCAGACTCCCCTGGTGGGTTGAAAGGCAGGGCAGGCTGTGTTCCTCGCAGAGCTAGGAGGGGAAGTCAGAAATAAAAGCAGCATAAAGCAGGGGCAGGAGCGCTGGACCTAGCCCAGAGAAACCACTACCTGTCCAAGGATTATTTATATGATACCTATAGGGCCAGCTACTTAGCAAAAGTAAATGGGTGCAGCTCCTTTGACTCCAATACCCATTTATACTGGCTGATCACCTAGCCCCTGGTTTATATATTCTGCTTTGTGGTGCTTCCCCTCAGGTCACTGAGCTGGTAGCCCGAATTCACTTGCTCTCTGGGTCACCCTGTTCAGAACAGCCAGAATCGCTTGGGAATTCCTGGCAGGCCCAGCCCGGTCCTGTCTCGGGACCTTGGGCCTGTGTCGGCCCCCAGATCACCCGATGCTGCTGGTTCTCTGTCCTCCCGCCACTATGAACTAGCATACTCAGCATGAAATCATGGGACAGCTGCTGGGGAGCCCCCTTCCTGGTGGGACTCCTGACCCCTGGTACGTCTGCTCTACTCGCTCTAACTATCGATGTCAGCATTTACACCATGGCATCACAGTGCCCATCTGTACCAACAGCGTCTAAAGAAGAACAGCTCTTACCCTGAGCCGCTGCTCTGACCACTGAAACCCCAGGCCTAACCAGGATTGCTTACAGCACCCCAGTATCTATGCGTGAGCCCTACCTCACCTCCCAAGTATCTACCCAATCCTTCCACTAGCTCCACTGCCCCCTGAGCCCTGTCCCCAGACCCTGTCTGACTGCTTTGTTCCCTCCCTGACCGCACAGGCTCTTCCAGACCAAGTGCAGCAGCTGCCTGAAGGCGATCGCCCCCTCTGAATTCATCATGCGGGTGCTGGAGAACGTATACCATGTCCACTGCTTCTTCTGTTGCGAATGCGAGCGGCGTCTGCAGCGGGGGGACGAGTTTGTGCTGAAGGAGGGGCAGCTGTTGTGCCGCAGTGACTATGAGAAGGAGAAAGAGATGCTGAGCGCCATCAGCCCTGCACCCACTGAGTCTGGTGAGGGGCCTTGGGGGAGGGAGGGGATCAAGTGAGTGCACCCCCCTTATGGGGCTGGGACTGAGGGGACAAAGGAGTCAGGGGACCAACCCCCTCCGCACTGGGGTTCACGGCACTCTGTTGTAGGGTGTTGCAGGGATATTGTCTGGTCCCCAGTGGACAGGAAGGGGCTGGAGGGGTCCGGCCTGTGTGCAGGATCCATTATTCCTCTGAAATGTCCGTCCCCTGACCACTGTCTGAGACAGGAGATTGGGCTAGATAGATGGCCCCTGACCTGATCCAGAGCGGCAGGGAGGGAGGGAATGGCGGGGGACATTAGGTTAGCTGGGTCAGTTGGTCTGATCTGAAGGGATGGGGGTGCGCGGAATCCGTGGGAGGGGAACACCATGCTAGATGAGTTGATTATTCAGATGTGGGGAGCTGGGGGTGATCCTGAGCTAGATGGGCCATCGGTCGGATCTGGTGCAGCAATTCTTCCCCACGTACCTCAGGACAAGAGCCCTGGTGGCTATGGCCCCTGCTGAGGATGCAAAGCTACATCCTGTGGGGACCAAAGCCCTGAAAGGGGAGGAAGTTGCCTGGCTTCTCTGCCACAGTAGCTGAGTCAGAGAGGCCCAGGCCTGCCAATGCCGGGGCAGTAACTGCTAACAATTCCCCTCCCAGTGAAAAGCGAGGACGAGGATGGCAGCCACTCACATGGCAAAGGCAGCGAGGAAGGCAAGGACCACAAGCGCTCCAAGCGCCCGCGCACCATCCTCACCACTCAGCAGCGACGGGCTTTCAAGGCCTCTTTTGAGGTTTCCTCCAAACCCTGCAGAAAGGTAGAGTACAGGAGACAATGTCCTCTCTGCCTGGACCAGAGCCCCCAGCCTGGCTTTTATACCTGGAAACCTCCAGGAGTCCTATTCCTATGGCTCCAGAGCCCAGCGTCCTGTCTTTACACTCCCCACTGTGCTGCAGAGCCAGCACTTCCAGAACACACCACAAGGGAGCCTGACTCCGGAAGGGAGAGAGCAGGTTCCTTTCTGCCGGTGTGTCCAGCCCAGCAGCAGTGTGGTGCATACACTGTGGCTATCTGCTGACTCTGTTTCTGTGCACTGCAGCTTTAAGCCACAGCACTGGTTGGCAGCCAGTTTGTTTTCATTTCCGTGCAGACTGTTCGAACGGAGATGCACACACGGCCAGATTTTCAGCCGCCCTGCGTCTTGTATTCTCATTTACACCAGTGCGAAGTCGGTGCATTCTGCTTTAGCAGCGTTTCACACCCACTTTCCACTGGTGTGAATGATGGCACAAAGTGAAGTAGGCCTACTCTGAGCCTTTCATAGACAGCAGCTTCTGTTCTCTTTCTCCTCTCGATGGTGTCAAGGGTTTAGAGTCCTGAGCAGATGAATAGAAAGACAAGCTGCCTGCCTTGGGGGTTTACCGTGTAAATTCAGAGTGATGACAGGAGAGGATCCTGCCCTTGGGGGCACAGTTTCCTGCAGGGAGCGAGAAATCCCTCCTTGTTAGATGTTTTTCTGTGGCAGACATTTACTAAACTCTCAAGAAGGAAGAGCTGCTCTAAGTAGCTTACAATCCTCGGGCAGACAAAAAGACAGACGTTAGGGTAGGCACAGTCCATTGTAGGCAGCATGGTAGATCTGCAGCAGATGTGAGTTTCTCGGAAGGATCTGGAGAGGGGTGTGGACCATTAGGTGCACAAGGTTAGGGGTGCTGATCATTTTCCAAGGTAACAAAGCTCTAACCCACCCTTTCAAACTCCTCTCCCCTCTGCGGGTAGGTGAGGGAGACCCTTGCAGCTGAGACAGGCCTGACAGTTCGGGTGGTGCAAGTCTGGTTCCAGAATCAAAGAGCCAAGGTGAGTGACTGCTTCTGACTTTAGAACCAAGCTCTGTGGCCCTGATTCTCAATTGCACCAAGGCCCTTTACACCGTTCTGGCAGAGCAATGGGAGCAGAATCCCCCCTACACACAACCTGTGTGGAGCGGGTGGAAAGACCTTGCTCCTAGATTGTGGCACATAGGGATGGATTGAGGGCATGGCTGGTGTGCACTGCACTCTGATACTCTGTGCTTCCCAGGGCCCACTGGGGCAACATGAAGCCCTAATGAGGCTCTGCTTCAGGACTAGTGTCTGTGTAATATCCCCGTTGCTCCTTTTCCTTCAGGGAAAAGGCAGCTGCCCAAGAGGGAGTTAACTGCCGTGTATTGCCCCAGCCAGACCCGTAGTGCAAACTCAGGGCCGTGCTTCTTTCCCCTCGCAGATGAAGAAGATAGCTCGCAGGCAGCAGCAGCAGCAGCAGCAGCAGGAGCAGGACCAGCTGGGCAACCCGCGTTTAGGGCCTGGCCGCGGGACAGGCCGCAGCAGCAGGCAGAGCAATGATGACAGTGAAGGTGAGCAGTGGCAGAGCATGGGGATCAGGGCGATGCAAGCTGGGACTGAGGGGGATCGGCATAGCTGTGTAGCCCAGGGCTACCATAGGCAGGCAGGAGGCTGAAGGGCAGAACTGAGGCGTACTGGCAGAACTTTGGGGAGGGGAAGTGAAGGGAAAAGTCTGGATTAGATTAGCTCCTGGCAGACTGGCTGAGGAAAAGCTGGTGTAATGGTTAAAGCAGAGGACTGGGCCTTGGAATTCCAAAGTTTCATTCCCTGCTCTGCTAGAGTCCCTTTGAGACCTAGGTGAGTCACTTCCCCCCTTTCTGCCTCAGAAGCTGTAAAATTATGAAAATTGCACAGAATTCGTAGGGTGTCGCAGGGATTTGCAAATCTCTTTTCGAGTGTAGTGTACATTATCATTAACAGGGATCTTCGCATGCTTTCGTACACTTGGGGTCAGTTGTTTCTGACTATGCAACAGGGGCTCAATTCTTTTACCAGCTGGTGAGTTGGGATTCTCTTCAGTTTAGATTTTACATAACAAACCAATTTGTAACCTATGGCAATTTGACCTTTCACTCCAGGATTAATGGTCCCATGCTCCCATACTAACAGCCCCTTATCTGTACAGCACCTTAATGATAGTGAAAAGAATCCAACACAGGTAGATTCAGTCACTTGAAAATATGGACTTGTCATAAAAATCTTGTCCCAAGCAGTGTAGAGCCACATTCTGCTGACCTGCGATTCTGGGTGCTCCACTTGAGATCCCTGAAACGGGCCCAATTTCCAGAGGGCGGGTGCTCCGCACTTTCTGGGTCCCTTTCAGAAATCACTAGTCTCTGCTGAAAAATTTTGGCTTTAGTTACACAGGTGTAAATCCAGAATAAATCCATGGATTTCAGTGGAGTCACTCCTGATTTACACCAAAGTAACTGAATGCAGAATCTGGCCCAAAGTATGCATCTTTTATTGCATGTCTGGGCAGAGCTCAGAACAGTTTGCAGGGCCATTACAATGGAGCCTGGAGCCTGAGCCTGATGGGGGCCTCTGGGCACAACTGCAGTATAATACATCATAATATATTGTAATGATAAATTTGACTCTGTTCTCATTCTGTACCCACTGCTTCCACCTGTTCCACTGATTCCACATCAGATGGAGCAAGTGTTCACGGACTAGATGGCCTCATGGTCCCATATCCCAGGATTCCCCAGCAGCAGCTGCTGCCACTGGATCAGAACAGCTACAGCACAGACTTGTACAGACAAGGGCTTACGCCGCCCCAGCTGCCGGGAGACCATCTGCATCCTTACGGTAAGCGGATGGCAGGGAGGCTGATGTGACTCGGTGCCAGAGCTGTGCTCATACCGCAGTCTGGACCAGTCCCACTGTTATTACTGTCTGACACATGCCCACCAAAACCAGTGCAGAAAGAAACACCAGGCAGGACGTGGCAGCTGTACAGGACAGTGGTGTATTTAAAGGGGTAATTTGTGTCTCAGGCCCATTTCGTTCAAAGCTACCCAGAGAAGGTGCCCATGAAGGAGGGGGTGTCCCAGGATAAGGAGAATGATCCCAGCAATGTGGGACCCGCAGCTCCTCACCAAGCCCCTTCCAGGTCTAGGGCTCAAATGCTTGGGGGTTTTTTCTGGGTGGAGAGGGGATGATACAGTCCAGGTAGAGGCTATAGGGTGAAATTGAAGGCCAGCATGATGTTTAGCTCCCCTCCCCGCCAACCCCTCACCTCTGGGCAAGGCGCATCACAAGATTTAGACACCATTCAAGTTCCTATTTTGAAGATTTAAGCAGGACTTAAGAGTGTCTAGGCCTTGTGCTGGGCCTTGCCCAGAGATGAGGGGCTGGAGCCAGGAGGGCTAGGCCTGGCGCTGGGCCCTGTCCAAGGGTGAGAGGCTGGGGGGGCTCAAGCCTGGTGCTGGGCCCTGTCCAGGAGGGAGGAGCTGGAGGAGGAAGAGCTAGGCCTTGTGCTGAGCCGTGTCCAGGGGCGAGGGGTCTAGGCCTCAAGTTGGGCTCTGGATGAGTCAGGCAGGGGTGAGGTTAGTCGTGCTCTGAGCAGGGGGTTGGACTAGATGACCTCCTGAGGTCCCTTCCAACTCTAATATTCTGTGATTCTATGATTCTATGATACGGGAGCCCCTTGTGGGATGTGCTCGTGTCTTTCTCTCACTTTCCTTGTCTTCCTCCCCGAGACTCAGAAGGTGTTTTCCATGACATGGACAGCGACAGCATCAGCCACTTGGGAGACTGCCTGCTATCAACAGCTGAAGCCAACCTCCTCCAAGCCCGAGTGGGTAACCCCATCGACCGACTCTACTCTATGCAGAGCTCCTACTTCACCTCCTGACCATGGAAACGGTCCTGGTGCTTTGGTGTCTTGGACAGACATTGCTCTGAATTCAGAATGAGGAGTGGGGAGGGGAAACAAGACTAAGCCCCTCAGAGAAACTCTTTGAACCCTGCACAGTGGAAGAGGTGACTGGGTTTGCCAAGCACGTAAGCACTAATCCAGGAGGACCTCCAACATCCCAGAGGACTGAACTGCATTGCCTCTCCCCTCCTTTTCTCTAGCCACAAGTAGATGGGTGATATGATGTTTAGCTGTAACTGTAGCGGTTTGTCCAGTGTTTATGCTTTAGAGCATTACATTCTTCAAACGAGACTGGCCAAGTTGCCCATAGTCAGGCTTGGAAGCAGCATCTCCTCTGTTTGCTGCATTTCTTTAAACCTTGGTGCAGCTGATCTGTTTGTGGTGCCTTGTGCCCAGCTTCGTGGGATTTCACCAGCCTGCCCCCTCGAGAGCCTGCGTCTTGGGACAACATTCATTTCCTTTGGGGAAGGCCAGTGACTGAGGATGCCTCTAACTGATGCCACTGCCATTTTGGAGGCAGCCTCCAAGGGGTCTGAATTAGGCTTTTTAATGGCTGACGCCCTGGAGAAATGCCAGACATGCTGGCCCCTGAAGGAAATGGCTTTGCTTGAGGAACAAAAGATTATTTGGTCTCTGTTATGACGTGAGGAAGCCAGGGGACATGTCCCTGAAGAGCATAACACATCTAGAATGGTGTCTCCGCCTCTCCCGACTGCCTGTGCACCCCTCCCTTTAAAAGGGGGCCACTCCATCCCTTCAAAGTAGAATGAAGATCTTGTTCTCACAGCTGTAACATTGTAGTTGCTGTCTGCACTGGCTGTTGTTTGTTTCTTTTACAGCTATTGGTGTGAATTGATATTATTTTCAAAATGTTCTTACCAGAAACCGCTCCCTCCATGGTTACATCTAGTGGGATTTTTCTCCTCTATCTATTTACCCAGCTCACTGAGACCTTCCCAGCATTTTGCTTCCTTCTAATACACAAAAAGAGGAAGTGGTTCAATTGAGTTACCTTAGAATGTGCCCTGGGCCAAGTCACTTCCACTCCAACAGACTGAGTTTGTTCTTGGCTCTGAAGGCGACAGCTATGATGCCCAGATTCTGCTGGGAGACAGAGAGCCTCTTCCTTGGATGCACAGGAGAAACCCTTCTTCTCCAAGCACGAAGCTCTTACAGGCCCTCAGGGTGGGGTAGTTTAGGGTTAGCAATTAGCAGGCAGATTCAGGGTGATCTTTATAAAAGATGCAAGAGACAGCAGCAGAGAGTGAGTGGAAGTTTAAATCAGATATTTAACAAGAAAATTCTTTATTCACTCACCCAGTGTTTTATGTTTCAGATACTGTACAGACAGCTGACATCCCCAGAAATGGCAAAGGGTTGCCTCTGAGCCCCCTTAAGAGCAGGCTGATGAATGGAGTTAGAGCCTCCAGAATTTGCCTTCCCTCAGTTATTCAAACACTCACTGAGGAGAGGACATCTCCAATGGAAAATAATAACTTGGCATGAGCAGGATGTTTAAAGCCCTAATCCCTGGAGCTGCAATCCCAGCAGTTCGGTTTGTGCTGCAGCTATCTGAGAACCGGGCTCACTGATGTTTCAGTACATAGTGTTGATTTTGGTTCTAAGCCTCCCCTGCCTTCTCAATCTGGTTTCAAAGGTATGCAAACTCTCCTCAAATGAAGAGGAAGAAAAAGCTAATAGTTATCATTGCTGTATTTCTGTGGCAGTGATTTCTGAACATTAATAATCATGAGCTTTGGGAGCATAGGAGACCGATTCCCAATATGATTTGCCATCTGTCAGCTTCCCATCTATTCAAGAGAGCTCATGGAGACCAGGCACAAAAAATGGTGCATACCTGAACTACAACCTTTATAAAACTCATGCCATCATTGCTTCCCCCATTAATAGAGTTGTATAAATTCACCTACTGGCAGTCCCTTGCTCCTTTGTTTACAAAACTAGACGTTTTATCTGGATTCTCCCTCAGTCGTCAGTAGTGGATGATTTTTGCCTTTAAGGCGGTTGTGTAAATAGTTTACAGACATTTTGATGTTTCATTTAAGGGGAGTGTCCTCTCCTGGGGAACTGGCAATTTGTGAATTACCTCCATCCACCCAGGCAGGCTTCTATGGAAGCAGGTTTTCCTTGCTCCTTCCAGCCTGAGTTGCTGCACTTGGTCCATTCCCACCTCTGTTGTGTGTCTGTCCGCCCATAAGAAATGAGACTGAAAACTCCCAGAGCTGTTTCTTTCTTTCTTTCTTTCTTTCTTTCAGTGGCTTTTGCACTAGAAATGGTCGCGGTTTAGATTAAGTTTTAAGAGAATGTTGATATGTTTCCGACAAACGCTGGAGCCAGCTTCACCCCCTGAAATCCCACCCTTGCTCCCTTTGTGATCCAGTGCTGTAATGTGCTGATGTTTTTGCATGTACATTTGGAAATAAAAACAAACTTAAAGCTGAAGTCTAAAGCTTGCCTAAGCACAGACAAACTGGCCGTACCTTCACTCTGCTTCGATTAGATCAAGTAGGCATGTCCATCTAGCTACTCTCTGTGCAATCCCATTGGGATTTGGCCTGAGTTTTTCAGGGGGACATTTAATCAGAGCCTCATCTTTCCCAGGGACCAGACATCCTGGAGCAAGAAGTGAGGAACTAGTGCTAACATCTTTTCTTACTTTGATAAATACAACACCAAGAGTCAGTTATAGTTAGCTGCAAGAGAATCTGAATTCCCCATATAAACCAATAAGATATTGGCAAATGATGTGAACAATATGCTAGATGCTGGATCACTAGTGCAGGACAGTCTAAGATGACAATGACCTGAGCTTCGGAACCAATGTTGAAATTCACTTGCCAGAACTGATGGAAGAGATCACGGCCAGTTAGACTGACCCTCAGGGGAGCTAGCAGGACTTCACCCTGACACAGTGTGAACTTGTGATGAATCAAGAAGTGGCTAGTCAGCCCCTAGGCACCAAACCAACAGCTGAAGTCCTCGAAGTCTGAAAAACTAGCATGTTTGCCAAGCAAAGTCCTGTTGCTTCTCTGATCTCAGCATCATTCTGAGGGACAGAGATGCTCTTGGTATCATCAGCATTGCCAGGTAGTTTCCATGGTGTCCAGGGGCTCCCGGTCAGCCCATGTGTTTTGCAGCAGCAACCTCAGTTCTTGCGACCAAGGAATGACAAGGGGCTTGGAGCAGCGACAATGGGTCTGCTGACATCAGTGCCAGGGGGCAGCAGCTGTTGTAAAGGTGAAGGGACAGGAGGAGTCACTTTGTGTGTGAGAGAGGGTTCCAGAGTGTACTGAGTGTGAGCTCTCACCCCCTCTGCTGACCAATGTCACTGATCACTTTGTGCCCTCAGAGCTGGCCTGAATCAACCGGATAGGATTGGGAAACGGCGGCTTTTTCTGGTGCGTTACTCCCACCTAATGGACAATCAGGTGCTAGCTGAATTTCAGTTCTGTGTCCTGGGACTGCCTGGTTCTGAGTTGTTGTTCAGAAGCTTCTGACTGTATCAGCATTGCTGGGCTCTCTTATTGACAGGCCCCAGGCCTTTGCTTTCTTGGTTGGTTTGTGTCCTCTTCCCACGCTGTTCCTTCATAGCCAGCTGCTCTGGTATTTGTGACACAGGGGTCCAGCGCGGTTCACACGTGTGGCATTGCTGAGTACTAACGGGTTGATTTTTGTTAGTCTTGTGCATGGACTATCACTGGGAGGCACATGATACCTTGGCTGTTTCTCTAGCAAGCAGTAAGGCTCACAGCTATCATGCGACGTAGGGAAGTGATCCCCCATTGTACATGTGGAGCGAGAGAGCCAAAGAGAGGTTAATTGACATTCCCAAGGCCACAGCACAGTCAATTGCAGAGCTGGGATTAGAACCCAGAGAATCCTAACACCATGTGCAGTAACCATTACCCCCACTCTTCCTCCCTTTTCCGTTTTCTGTAAAGGATGCAGGCTGGAAACCATCATTCAGTCTGATGGACCTTCACTTCTACATGGCAGGAGACAGCATTGTTCTTTTCGAAGAGGGAGGGCATCAGTCTTGCCCAGGCCTCCAGCGTACCATGTCTTTGCTGGGAGTTCCTGACTCCCAGTCCTGTGCGTGGATGTGTTCTTCTGAACACTGTAAAGATGACGGTTGACCAGAAGACCAGTGTGCTCCTCTCTGCCCATGCAGCCTCTCTCATGCCTAGCAGTGACGATGTCAGCTGGAGGGGAGCCAAATAAAGCAAGTGTGTGTGTGAATGGAATGTGGTTCTGCACCCTCTGCCACTGCCCATTTCAGACCTGGGCCTGCCAGCAGTACTAAATCTCCCCCTAGGACTGCTGACACCAAAGGAACATGCTGATTTATGGCTCTTTTAAATAAGAGAAACAGAGTGTAAAATTAGAGCATTTTCTGGATGAAAAATTAAAGGGATGTTTTTGTTAGTTCCTCATTCTAGGCTCATGTGTAATTCACCTTGTTGGTTTTAAAGTTCCACTTGAAAGGAAACTTGACTTCAACAGAAGTTAAAGTAACAGGCTGCAAGACCCCCAGCACACTTAATTACATATTCAGTGAGTTCTAAATCAAAAGGAAACAGAGAAAAAACAGCAAAGAATGAACTGAACTAATGATCTTTGGCTTTCGCTCTCTTGCTGACCTCAAAACTCTTTACACATATTAATTAGTTAACCCTCATTACTCCCTGGCAAAACAGATGTTATCTGTTTCTGAGATGAGGAAACAGAGGCAAAGAAAGGTGGTGACTAGTCCTAAGGACTCTCAGCAAATCATCGGTAGAGCTGGAATTAGAACCCGGGAGTCTTGACACCCAGGCCTTGTTCTACCTATCAGACAACACTGCCTTTTAGCTGGAAACAAGAATCAGGAACAACTGAAAGGGGAGAAAAGTAAAATGCAGAAAGGCAGTTTAGAGCTCATTACTGGGCCCTGGAAAGGAAAGCCTATGCTGGAAGGTGAAGTGATTTGAAATAAAGCTTC
Organism: Emydura macquarii macquarii; assembly: GCF_026122565.2. NCBI lineage: Eukaryota > Metazoa > Chordata > Testudines > Chelidae > Emydura > Emydura macquarii. Next base: position 3,719,049 of record NW_027132429.1, read on the forward strand.
CACTTCTATTTCTGCCCTTAGTGGTGTGGCGTCCAAAGGAGCCTGCTACTGCAATGGCACAGACCGGAGTTGTGTGTGAACGAAAGGGGGAACACACCAATATAATGACACCCTTCTGCCCCGAGTGAGAATGTGCAACATGTTCTGAGACACATCCAGAAATGTTCTAGAAGTTCTGAAGTAACTTAGAATTTGGGGCTTTTTAGGCTCCTATCCCTGGATTCTACAGGGTTTGGATATTTTTTTCTGGTCTGTTCTAAGTTTCTGAGATTGCCAATCCACCAGAAGGCATCTCTAAATTCATTTTTGTGAGGCTCCTGCCATGAAAAACACACTTATTGATTTGGCCCCTTTGGGATTAATTTTGCTGAACCTTGTTGCAGCCTTTAGCGATGGAACAGAAAGTATGGGTTTGATTGACTGCCCAAAGTCTTGTCTACGGCTCAGCCCAATGCTGGTGCATATCTAGCTTCCTCGATTTGTGTGTATGGGTCTAGTCTCTCTTGACTTGGGGTGCAATTTGTGCCAGAGTCCAGAATGTCTTTTTACTGTAAGCTTCCTTGCTGGCTCTGCGATTGGTCATTATGCAATAGATTCTCCAATAGAAATTGTCCTCAGATACAGAAATGATGATGGGCATTTTCTGGCTTTCTAATGTTTGTGTTTTGTTGCATACAGTTTCTGGTTCTCAGTGGTTTCAGTTTTCACCATTGTAGAAGGGTATGAAGCATTGCTAAACAACCTTAACTGCCCAAAAACAGCAATTGGCTTTAAGAGTATAGAATTTGCATTGCCAGATCAGAGCACTAGCCAGTCTAAACCAGAGCCGTGACTCTTGCAGGAGCCAACACCATGTTTCAGAGCACTTGCTGGTCCCATGGTGCTGGCGCCGCCTTATTTCCAGTTGCTAACCTTTGCTAAAGCAAACCATATGCACACTGCTACTTCTCTGACGTTACATCCCCATCCTAGCAGCTGCTGTAGCTGGCAACGTGCTCTTATTCCAGCACAGGTTGGAGGAGGTGAGTCCACAGAGTTGCAAAGGGAAGCGGAGGTGGTCATGAAAAAACCCACAACCCAACATTCTATACAACCATGCTTCGCCCTATGAAATGATTTGGGACCCTCTGCTGCAGAGCTAGATGAAGAAGATTAAAACTGACCAGCTGTGCAATATTATACACAGAGCTAACAAGTTCTTCAGGGCAAAGAAATGAGTGAGAAAATGCCACACACCTCCTGTAGCCCATCCCTATGTATGTCCTACTTGAAAGGAGAAGGCCTGCTAGTGATGAGACCATTTGCCCCTTCCTTTCCACAGAGGATTTGCCAGATTTGATGAGGCCATCAGTTCATTTAGTTCAGAAATCTGCCTCCTGCAGTTCTTGATAATTTGGGGGAAGACACCACTTCTAAAGCTGGCCCCCTATGCAATTCTGCCCCATGAGGGCAGGTTCCTGCCTCAGAACTGCAACACGGGGCTTTATGATCCTAAGCTACACAACGATGCATGAGGTACATTCTACATGCAGAACAAAACCTACAACTGCCCTGTGACAATTGTCTCAGCAGACGTTTTGCCTTGATTGTCAGAGCCCGAATACATACGGCACAAAGGGCAGCACCACCTGCATTTTATCCTGCCTGTTCCTCAGTACCAGGTTGACTTCATGACCAATTGTCAGGGTTCAGCTGATGAAGTAGGAGCTAACAGGGACAAATGCCTGGCAGCGCAGTGGTTAAAGCGATCGACTCTAAGTAATAATGGAGTGGCTCAGGCTGCTGAGCAGCTGGAGATGTAGCTGGGCTTACAAGGGGCCCAGTGCACCCTAAGCATAATGAAAAATGGCTTGTCTGCTGCCAGCCTGACATTTCAATGCAATTTCAACTATATGTAAAGCACCTTTGTTCCTGTGTAGCGGCATCCTGAATAAAGCTCTTCCCACCGCAGCCATTTATGACGAATGGGACACGAGCCGCTACAAATGATCCCGAGGGGTCAGCTAAAAATAGACTTTTCCCTTCTCTGCTAGCAGTTGCATCCTCTCTAAATGCACGCTGAAGCTGAGCTGCCATCACCTCCTCGCCCAACTTTCCTACCACTTCACATCACTAAGCAAAGCAGGTCCCCTCAGGTCCCGCTACTCACAGGACATTAAAGGGATAAAAGCTCCCTGCCTAGCCTGTTTATAAAATACCCTTAGTCATAAGTGATCCCAACACACACAGATCACATCACTACTGAAATGCAGCCACCTCTAGGGTAGAGAACAGTAGCTAATGGGGTTACAGCAAGCAGCACAACAGCATTGGCAGCCAGCTGCATGAAGCTGGAACAGACAACCTTCAAATCTACCAACACCTCCCAGGAGAGGGAAAGCTCTGCCAAGCTGGGCTGCTGGAAGATGGTAATTTATGTTCACCAAACACCATATGCTCAAAGGCAAGAACTTGGACACCTGCCTTGGCTGAAAGGCAGACAAGGAATAATGTGTCCTGGGCAGAGAGAATGAACCAGGTCAGCGATAGATTTATCTTGGTCCTTGCTGAGCCCGTGAAAGGTGGTTGCCTCCCATTAAAACATGCTACAGAATTATATCGGGATTTAGGACAAATATTGGACTCAAGCAACATGTGATACAACAGCCTTGTTTCTATACAAGGCCTGCAGTTCACTTCCCTGGGCTGCGCTGCAGTGACTGGATTCATGGCCCCTTACCTCTCTCACTTGTTGGGCAGCCCCAAGCGCTCACATTTCTTGTGCTCACAGCCATGAAGCTGTTGTTCTGAAGTCAAATGGATGTAGTGCGGAGGCTGTATAAGCATAGCAGAGGGACCAGTACTGTCCTTCTCTAGGGCCTCTGACTATCTCAAATTACTTCAGAGCCCAAATTAAGTCTTACACCTCCTCTGGGAGGCAGGAATTATCCTCATTTCACAGACAGCACATTAAACACCAACACAGAGACTCATCCAAGGACACAAATCAAAGCAGCAGAAGCACTGGGAATTGAATCCAGGAGTCCTAACTCTCAGTACTCTGCTCTAACCAGCAGACAAGGTGTTTCTTGCACGTCCATCTCTGCTTTAGGCATGCTCAGGATGGCTCTTTTTGAAGCATGAGGAACTCACAAGGACAAGCCCCCTGTTCTTAATTCATTCCTCTCAGGACAGTTGACTGTATTTGTGTCATTTTAATTCCCCTATATCGTTTGCAAACTTGAAATAACCTGTCCCTGTCCCGTTTTTCTCCCCATAGGGTGAACGCTAGTATTCTCCCAGCATTTATGAATTGTCGTTTGTTGTCTTGTTTCTACAAGAGTTGGTTTTTGTAAACCATTTTGAACATGTGCAATGCTAGTTATTAGCGCTCCCTACAGCTCTGCTGTTGACAAGGCTCCCTCTGCTGGCTCCAAAGCAGAGCACAAGACAGGCAAGTCTATTGCCCTTCAGTAACATTTGTCAGAAATGGGAGTGTTGACTAGAGTTTTGAGGCTGTTCATATTTGGGAACAGCCTGATGTTCTCTCTTTAGTTATTACCTGGATTTCAGTGTTGTCAGCCAGACCCTCACAGCAGCTCCCCTACTCCCCAACTGGAGGAAGCTAGAGCCAGCTGGTTAATCTTTAAGAATTATTTTATTGCGTTGCAAATACTGTGCCTAAATACTGCAAGGAGTAGGAAAGAACACATGCCACAGTAAATAGGACAAATTAAGAACCAATTTCAGCCTTTGGTCTCAATTTCAGTGCAGAGACGAGCCTTTATTGTCACTTTCATACAGTTTCTGTAGCTTATTAATTAATGGTGCTGTTTAGGGCTGTGCAACTGGCAGAGACAAGAGGTGGCACTAACAGCACCCTGGCAAACGCTGACAGATTGGAAACATTCTTACATCCGGGTATGAATCCAACAGTTCAGGTGCATGTGATCGGAAACTGATGGAAGCCAGAGCGCAGGGCCTCGTATCATGCTCTGTTTTCTGCCAGGAACCATTAGAACGATGCTCCACGGCAGGAAAAGCTTGTTTCATTCCTGAAGGCGAAAGTTCTCAGTGTCCCCTATGGAAAGGACGCAGGAATGAGTCAGTGGTTGTGCACATATGTGAAACTCTAGTTCTGAGAATACAGCATCTGCACAGGCAGCTGGTGAGAAGTAGCTGTCTAAGGGTTCTCACAAACTTAATAAGATGATTTTATTTTAGTATTACTCCATCAAAGGACAAACCCTTTGAAAGAAAGTGTTCAGAGTAGTAAAGTAAGCTGACTCTACTGAGAGAGCTTGATGTACATTACTGCACAAACCCACTGCTCTAGATTGGTTCCTAAAGTCAGACTAAAGTCATGACTTCATGGTGGCAACCAAGATGGTTAAGGGGATTGGCAACAGAATCAGGGTTTTCACCACATGGGTGTCAGCTCAAGTTCATCGTGACAGTCATTGATACCCATTTGGAGACCTATGTGAAATGAGCTATCTGGTCAGTCTGGCTTCAAGTGGACAAGTGTCACTATTACAAGAACCACGGTTGCAATTGGCACTTACGGACTCAGCAGACAGGCCAAGGAAAGAATGAGCCCTGGACACTAATCTCCAATCTCTCTCCTGGAAGGGGCTTCTCTAAGGCAGGAGAGGCATTTTTGGCAGGGTGGTAGATGGGGAAGCTAGCAGTGAGACTGCCTGTGCTGGAGCTTAACAGGGGCTTCCAAGTTCCCAGCTGACACCTCTCACCAGCACTTCATTCACCTTTCGTCACCAGCTTCACCTGCTCAGCGCAAAGCAGGAACTGTTCGACATGTTCAGTGCAGTTCATCACGGAGGCCTCGTTCTGTTTCAAGCACTGTTCAAATGCAGTGAAGGGCTCAGCGCAGTCACGGCGGATCTTCTGCACAATCGGGCTGCAACGAAAAAAGCACAGGCAGACACTGAGCTCCGCATGGGGAGCTTGGCTGAGGAGGCCGGGGCTGCACAGGTTCTGGAATACGCCTGGAAGGAACATTTTCAAACCTAGACCCCTAGAAAGGGGGCTGTAGGGGAGTCAGGAAGGTGCCTAGTAGCAGACGTGAAATCCCCGTGACTCCCGTTCAACATGTCCAGCGGCAGCAGGCTGGCCGTGTAGGGCTAGTACTGCTGGGACCCGCAGGAGCCAGGGGCTCGGTTCCCTGCCCTGCCACAGAGCGGCCCGCCTTCGCTCCCCAGCCCAGCCGTAAAACGGGCGAATCCGTTCTCAGCTCGCAAAGGCGAGGGTAAATCCACCCGCCCGCCGGGCAGCTCCAGGCTGGGGCGATGGGCCCGGACGGGCTGCGCTGGATGCGGGGCAAACGGGTGCAGTGCACGGGGGCCGGACAGGGGCGCTCTGCCTAGGCCCGGGCCGGGCCGGGCCGGGCCGGGCCCCACCTGCTGCGCCCCGGGACGGGAAGCCGGGCCCGCGGCCGGCCGCACTCACTGGGCGGAGGTGCAGCGCGCCATGCTGAGCTTGAGCTGGTGACAGTCGCGCTGCCAGGTGCTGGGGCTGGCGGCCACGCAGCGCCCGTACTGCTCCGTCTCGCTGCGGCAGTGCCGCGCCGCCACCTCCAGGGCGGCCTGCCTAGGGAGGGAGGGAGGGAGGAGGGTCAGTCAGCGGAGCGGAGCGGAGCGGAGCGCGCCCGGCCCCGGCCCCGCGCCCCGCGCCCCGCACTCACATGCTGCCGCGGGGACGGTCCCTGGGCCGGGCCCTGGCAGCCACCCGGAAGCAACATACACGCCGCCGGGCCGGGCCGGGGCGCCCAACACGCATGCGCGAAAACCCCGCCGTGGGGGCGGCCTGGCCATGACAAAGTCGAGGCAGTCGGGCCGGTCGCCGCGCATGCGCGCGCCATACCGCGTTGCTGCGCCTGCGTCGTGTGGGAGTCAGGGCCCCGCGCCCGCCGGAAGCGGAAGTGGAAGCGGCACGTTGCGAGGCGGAGGCGGGCTGGGCTGGTCTCCCGGAAGATGGCGGCGGCCGCTCCGGCTCCGGGCCCCGCGGACGAGCTGGTCTCTGCGGTCACCCTGTACCGGCGGCGGCCCCGGCTCCTCCATGGCACCGTTCTGCCTTTCGTGGCGGGGCTGTACCCGGCCTGGCTGTGGCTGTGGGGGCCCCGGGTCTGGGCCGCCTGGGGGGAGGCGCAAGAGGCCGGCTCGGGCCGCGGCCCCCCCGAGGCCGCGCTTCTGGCGCTCGCCGCCATCGGGGTCGCGCACCTGCTCACCGCGCTCTCGGGGCTCTGGTCCGTCCACGCGCACTGCGCGCTCACCTGCGTCCGAGTGAGTCGCCGGGTCGGGTTAGCGCGGACGGGGCGGGACTCGTTCGGGGTCAGAGGGTCGCCAGCGGCGCAGCTGGGTATCCCCAGCCCGGGACCGGGACCGGGAGCCAGGTGTGGGAGCCCAGCCCCCTGCCTCCAGCCCGGCTGGGTTCTGCCAGGACATGACCGCAGTGAAGTTAACGGGGGATGGGCCCTCAGTGGACGCAGCCCCTGCTCTGGGTGTCCCTGTTCTCTTCCTTCCCGCTGAAGCATCTGGTACAGGCCTTTGTTGGAAAACAGGCTTCTGGGCTAGAGGGACCATTGCTCTGATCCAGTTCTCACACAGGGTCGCATCCCTCCTTGCTTGCCTCTAGTATCTTCCTCTGTAATGGCTGCACACACTGTCTGAGGGGCTGTGAGTCAGACACTCCCCCCTTGGTCTCGTCTGTCCCGTGGGGACATTGAAATGTCAATTGGGCTCTCTATGTAATAGTGGGAACTGCTCCAGTATCTTCAGCTTGATTCTTTCCCTTCCCGCCCACTGGCCATGAGCAGCTCCAGAGGGGGGCTGTAATATTCTGTTGCCATGTGAAGAATTTCTGGATGGAAGAGGCTGTAGAACTGTAAGGCAATTATAATGAGCAATATCACTATAGTGCCTCATTCTGAAGGGTCACCATGGATATCAGTAACTATCCAGCAGGATTGCTTCCCATACTGTGGAAATGCAGCCACCTCCGAGGTGTGAGGTGGCAGCTGAGTATACAGGGGTAACTCATCTGCTGTGGTAATACAACCATCTCTGGATTGTGACATGGCAGCCATTTAATAGCCACATAGCAATGCTGCACTGTACTTTTAGATAGAAAGTGAAACAGAATGGGAGGGTGATTATGGGTGTGGATTATGAAACATTTTCTTGTACTGAAATATCCCTCCATTGAACCTGGGGTAGACCGGCTGGTCTCCTTCTACTTGAGGACATGTAGGGGAGAAGTGTGTGTAGCTGGGCTGGCTCTCCTTGCAGGTGTGATAACTTTTTAAGCACAAAAAGAGTTGTTTTATCACAACTGAAATGCTCTGGCAGCAGCTTAGTTTTCTTTGACAATATTTGTTGTTCCACTTGCTTCTGGGAGATGAGAGGCACTTTGGTAACTGGGCTGGCTGGTTTGCTTCACTTCATGGCGATTCCTGTAACTGTCTCTATGTCGTTCTCTTAGAAGAAGTGCATGTCTAACTACAAATCATCTTGGCAAAAAATATCTGGTACAGCTTCATTAACGAGTCTCCAGAATAGTTGGCATAGGTCTGCAGCTGTATCCTGGGCATTTACTCAGACGATCAAGAAGTCTTGGAGCTGGCTGCCAAAACTGTGGGCTACGTCCCTAGTGTTTTCCCAGCGTCCTGGTAGTGTCCTGATTTGGCAACTCATGACTGCCTTGGACTGCAGGCAGTGGTTACTCAAAGCTCTGGTAGCTTATGTGTTGCAAATAATAATTTAGTTACTTGATCATGAATGATAAAAATCCAAACCTGGAGCTACAGGAATTACAATGCAAATAGCAAGGAAACGTAGGAATTCTTCAGGGTGCTGAAGGGGTCATAAGAGCAAGTAATGAGCAAAGGAAAAACTAGGCAGATTATTTGGGAAAATGCTCTGAGATCTGCTACTGTGGATTAGTTTCTCAAGGGCTGGGGTGGAAGCTACATCATTTGGGAAACTTAAACTGACAAAGCCTTGGAGAACAGAGTGTCGGGAACATTCCTGTTATGACTTCAAGGGTCAAGATTTGACCAAAGGTGCATCCACCTTTGATTTCTATGACTGTCACTGAAGTCCCCCACCCAGCCATGCTGCAGCAGTACTCCGCCATTAGGTTGAAGTTTCCTCTGCCCTGTGTGCTTTCCCTTTTGTGCTGTTTTGGATGTTATTTTTAGATGCTGGGGTAGTGTCTGATTAAATAGATTAAAGTCTGAGTCAAACTGTGCAGTTGGACCCAGAGAAAAAAGTGAAGAATAAAAGAGTTAAAATGTTGCTTCTCTTTATTCTTTTTATTAAAAAAATCCCTTATTGCCAGAGAATCTGCTGGTGCCCATGGTGCTGCAAGAATGAAACTAAAAGTAGAGTGTGCTCTGATGGTTTCATTGTAATGTGAGTGGACTGTCTCAATCATCCATTCAGGGTATTAATCTGGTAACCTTTGGGCAGCATGCGTTTGAGATGTGACATGGCAGAGTTTGACGAGATTTTCCGTATATCAGGGGACAGTGTACTTATTTCTGATGTGTTCATAACGAAGATCTGAAACTCACTATGATGTAGAAAGTAGCGTCTTAGAGCTATTTTTGTTGTTCAGTTACCTTATGTTATTGGATGCTTTTATTTCACTTACAAGCTTTCTTCTAAGCAGTGAGCCTTCTTTTTTCATGAGTATATGGTTGTCTATTCACACGCTCTCCCAGTATTGTTAAATATCAGCTGAGACAATTACAGGCTTCATTATAATTGCAGAAATAGCTGATGGAAAAGCTCTCTTGTTTTCCATATATTCCACTTTCCACAAAAGGAAGTATTTCTTCACACAATGTGCAGTCAGCCTGTGGAATAGAGAAATGTTCTCTGTGTTTGAGTGTCGTTCACAATGACTATACAAGGATCCCTCCTGGCTTCCACTGACTGTTGGGGTCTGTGACCTACTTTACATAGTGCATGTTTGTTTTGTGTTTTTTCAGGAACCCAGTCCTAGGAAAGCCACATTGGCTAAAGTTGTGCCAACCCCAAATAATGGATCTGCAGAGCTTGTGCCACTCTATCGAGACCAGGTATGGACTTAGCTATTATAAAGAGCTGGAGTCTGACAGCTGCCCGGGACCTGCTGTTTCCTGTCAAACATACTGATCTCCAACTTGCCTTTCCAAAGCCACTAAGTTAAATTGAAGCCCCAGTGCTTGGGTAAAAGCCAGCTGATATCAGTCACAGGCAGGGAATAAAAGGCTTTAACAAGTGCAACATTTGTAACTAACACCTGTAGTTTCACAGACAGTGTTGTTTAGGAGCAAAAGATGTAAATGTCCAGTTGGTCCCATTTAATCCATCCCCCCACCCCACCAGTGCAGTGACTGTTCTCTATAGTGTATGTGAAGTGAGACAGCCCTGCTGTAAGGGCCCTTGGATGTGAAAGTCTAAGTCTCTTCTCTTCTGCATAATCCTTGCAGGGGGAAGATGGGCAGGAGGCCCTTTCCTTTGAGTTTCAGAAAATTAAGTACTCTTATGAGGTAGATGACAAGAAACAGTTTCTCCCAGTGGCTTTCCCTGTGGAGCACCCCATCTGCTATTACCAGAATGCCCGAGGTTACCAGGAAGACAGAGAGCTCCGAGTGGCTGAGAAGAAATATGGCACGAACAAGTGAGTATTTAGGGGTGGGGCTGGGCCTGTCAGAATCTGTAGGCATCAAACTGTCCCTGGGTAATGTTCAGCAACAAGAATTTCATGGAAATGAGGGTTCCAGGCCCTGGGTTTTAAATGTCCTTGCTCCAGATTATCTTGCTTTTGGGAGCTAAATCCCTTGGAGGAATGAACTAGCTACTTCTTGGAACAGCAATGAGTCTGCGGTTTACCTCAGGAAGGGGCCTGGTTACAGATTCAAATCCATTGCCTCTAAGAATAAATGGAGAGAAGGGGGAAGATGTTCTAGTACAAAGGGGAACAAAACCTCCAGTTCATACTCCAGAGGCTGCAATGGCTTTTGGGTTGGGATGTTGCTGTGAGGCCAGAACACTGAGATTAACAAGGATTTGATTCTTTCCCAGGGCAGAGATGGTGGTGCCAGAGTTCTTGGAACTCTTTAAAGAGAGAGCTACTGCCCCTTTCTTCGTCTTTCAGGTAAACAAAAGCTGAAACTCTTGTCCCCAGGGTGCAAAGAAGGGAATTCCCTGCAATCTTAATTTGGGAATCTGAAATCAGATGGCTGTTTCCAAAAGCCAAAAATGCACTGTTCAATGCAGTGTCTGTGGTAGCTGACTGCTGTAGGGGAGACTTTGACTTCAGGGATAGGGTTTGAGATATCTTTGGTCAAGCATAACAGAAAGTTTTTACTGTCCACTGTGTGGTGGATCCTAGTCCAGTTCCCATCATAGCTGGCATGAATCATCCCCTTTGTTGGTAGTCTCAGACGAGAGACCAAAGACTGAATAGTCTGTGGCTAGAAATCTCCCTTCTCGCCCTCTGGGTCAGGGTAAAGTGCATTAGCAGAGCAGCATGTGGAAAATGTTTGCCTTGTCACTGCACAGGCTGTATGTATTCTGTTGAGAAACTAAGAAGTTCAGTCCACAACAAGCTAATGCTTCACTACATGTAAAAAAAAAAAAAAAAAGGACTTAATATTGCCTTTTTTTCTCCTGCTGGGCTGTTGCTTGGAAACTAGTTTCACTGTATGCGTATAGTAGAGTATATACTGATCTACTGATGTGCTTGAGTTCTCTGAGACATGTTAGCTTCTTTATGGCATGAGTACTGGAATGGCTTCCACATCTGTTTCCTCCAGGTGTTCTGTGTGGGTCTCTGGTGCCTGGATGAATACTGGTACTACAGTGTCTTCACTCTCTCCATGTTGGTGGCATTTGAAGCTTCTCTGGTCCAGCAGCAAATGAGAAATATGTCAGAGATTCGAAAAATGGGCAACAAGCCATACATGATTCAGGTAAGTGAGAGCAAAGGTATGATGATCAGAAACTCAGCATTGAGAAACTGACAAGTTTAATATAGTGCCCGGGAGAATGCCCTTTAGACATGGCCTGCAATAAAAAGCAGTCTTTACACTCTAAATGGGCCCACCTTGGTGAGGGGATCAGCAAGACTTTCCTGTGTTTCCTCGTTTCTTATGTCCAGTTTGCCTTTTGACACTGTATTGCCTTTGCATGCACTTGTTTAATGCTTGCCTAGTTATTCTGAGTCTTTGACCTCTTCCTTTGAATGGTTTTAACCTTTTTTAAAGTTTAGATTTATTATAAAACAGCAGGATTGTCACGCAGTGATTGATTGGGAACAGTTCCAAAAGAGCCCAGCTCAGCTTGGGGCCCCAGAATTTGGTCCCTTCCTCCTCCAGTATTTTCTTTTTCTTGTATCTGTTTGAAAAGTGCATCGATTCTCATGTGTGGTGCATAAAAAGTGATATTTTATATATAAATATATATATGTCACAGATTCACAAGCCCCATGCTCCTTGGCTCTATATGGTCTTGGGAAGTAACCCCCTTCAGTTTGACAGCCGTCCTCGAAAGTTGCACTCTCTCTGTCTAGGATTAGGCCCTTTGGCCCCGCTGCCTCCCAGCACTGTACCTCTGAGCTTTCTGTACGCCTGTCTTTCTCTGTGGGCCCCCTCAGGGAGTTCACTTGCTCTGGACCACCAGATTCCCCACACCCAGAGGGTACAATGCAACCCCAATCTCTAGACTGCAGTGACTCTCAGACATGGTAAAACACTGTAAAACACAAGGGTTTATTATACATCTGGACACAGCACAGGAAGTTCTCTGAGCCCTCAGCCTAGGAACTCTAAGCACCGTCCACCTGGGTCATTCAGGTGGCTCAGCCTTCTCTCAGTCCCCAGTCCAGATAGAAGAGACCTCTCCTTCCAGTCAATTCTCCTATATCACCTTCCCCCAATTAGCCCCTCCTTTGTCTTCAGTCCCAGGCAAAGAAGTCACCTGTACCCTCTGTCTTCCATCATGTTGTCCTCCCACTGGCCAGAACTGGCTGATTTCCAATATGGAGTGGGCCTCCTGGTCACCAGTTGCTAGGGTACCCAATCTCTAGGCCATCATTCAGGGTCCTAGCTGCTAGGTGAGGTGACACCTGGTCCTCTGCAACAACAAACAGCCTCTCCCTCCAACTCATTAAACATGTCGCACATAAGGAAAACAGACACTCACACAATACGCATGCAAATGATTGAAAAAACTAAGAAAATCCCCCTTCTTTGTCACAGACACACACACACACAGTGAGCACCTACAGCAACAAAAGGTTCTGTGCCCAAGAAAGGGAAAGAGCCTTCAACTCTACACTTCCAAGGGTTATCATAAATGGGGAATAACCATTTTTTCCAAACTGTAAACTCCGTGATAATTTGTGGATAACTGGATTGTTTTCTATGAGGAGACTATTTATGCCAATTCCGCCTTTATGTGTGGAACGGGGCTTTTGTTTTAAGTTGTCTTGTGATCTCCTGTCTTATGTTTCTCTGGAACCCTTCCTCTTGGCATCTAAGTGCTCTTTCTCAAATTGCTTTTGTTCTGCAGGTTTACAGAAACCGGAAGTGGCGCCCCATTTCCAGTGATGAGATCATTCCAGGGGATATTGTTTCCATTGGTAACATCCTGCATTTTTGACCCAATCAAAAGCTCTTATAAAATGAAATAACTTCTACATACATGTACTGACTGAGATTAATTACATTTAAAATTCAACTCAATCACTGTCTTTAAATGTCCATAAAAATTCCAACAAAGAATCTTTAAATGGCCACGGATGGCAAAAAAGTCACAGGTCTGAAAGAGAGTCCCTCAAATTCGGATCCCAAAGATCTCTAACTTTATTCTCCAGGATTGGAGTCTAAATATTTGGACTAAAATCAGCCAAAGCTGCCCTGCTTCGGATCAGAGGTTCTCAGAGTGAAAAGTTCCATTCTAAAGCTGGGAATGGGGATGGAGGGGGAACAGGATGCTGTCCCCATTCCTCCCCTGCCCTGCGATGACTCTCTTTTAGATTTCATTCCCCAGGAGTGTTGTCCCAATCTCTAAAGATTGAATGGCAATAGGAATTGTGCCCTTTACTTATAAATTCTTCTAGCTTCAGTGCTCTCTGCAGGCTTTTGTGACATTTCTGGTTCACAGCAAAGCTTACGTTTTGGTGAAGGTCATGGGTACAGATCTGGGAGCTTGCAAGTGTGACTTGCCCTTAGAAATCCTCTGCATCTCAGCCAGAGCAACGGGGATTTGCATCCTGCCAGACAAACAGGCTAACAATGCCAGCTCTCACAATGAGCCACTCCTAAGCTTTACTCTCTTGATTTCAGGCCGATCTCCCCATGAGAACTTAGTGCCATGTGACGTGCTGTTGCTTCGCGGAAGGTGCATTGTGGATGAAGCCATGCTGACTGGAGAGTCTGTGCCTCAGATGAAGGTGTGTGACAGGTCCTCAGTAATGCTTATTATGTCTTCTTTGTTTATGCACCAAGTTTCACTCCAGCCACCACAGCATCTAAACTGCAAGGTTTATAGGTACAGATCAATCTTGGTGTAAACTCTGGCCCAGAAAATCCGGGTCTGTCTGAGTGTTAGCCACCCCTGTATCAGTGATTGATGATCTAGTAAATGAGAAACAGAATGTGTTTTGTCTGGCTGTGTCTGCAGCCTCTGGGGTTGGATTGCAGTGTGTGGGCACAGCACAGCACTCCCCCACATTCCCTAGTCTGGACTGCTTTGACTGGGCAGACGGGAGGGACGAGCTCAAAAAGAGTCAAACCCAGTGAATCTCCCTTTGAATTCAAATCCAGTGAATTACCCCCTGAATTACCCCTTGCTAATGGGTAATTTAAAAATGATAAAATAAAATTTAGAATAGCCTCCCCTGCAGAGGCTGGTGGGGCAAGTGTGAGCGAATCATCTGACACTAGGATTCTCATGGATACCAGGCATCTGAGCTAAGACGCAGGCAGGAACTAAGTATCCTGTTAAAATCCAGAGTCAGTTCCTGCAGACTCTGCCCAAAGGGGAGCTGAGAGTGCCTCATGGAGATGGGACCATAGAGAACCATTGAGTCCAGTTGTTGGCAGCTAACTGGAAACAAGCTCTGCTTCTCTGAGTCCTGAATTCTCTCATTCAGGAGCCCATTGAGGATCTCGATCCAGAACATGTCCTGGACATGCAAGCAGACGCCAGACTGCATATCATATTTGGGGGAACAAAAGTCGTGCAGCATATTGCGCCCCAGAAAGCCAGCACGGGACTGAAACGTATGTACTTGCTAAGCAGAAGGCTTTGGTCAGATGGAATGCCATGGCCTGGCCCACTCACTTTTAACAATGTAGATTCTGAGCAGCAGTGCTGAATTTGTCACCTTACCCCAGCCTTTCAAATGGCAGCTTAAATTGAGTGTTAAACTGAAATAATCTTTTGCTGAAGGTGAGCGTGTTCTCCTGCAGGGTGAGCGGAACATGCTGCCCCAACTGTGTTCTAGCTACAGTGCGTGTATAAAAAAGATCTCTGCTGAGCCTTAATGCTGTTGTTACTGCCCTTGTTCCAGCTGTTGATAGTGGGTGCGTGGCATACGTTCTGAGGACTGGCTTCAACACATCTCAGGTAAGAAGTGAATAAGAGAGAGCCCATTTCTGTACTGTTTATGGGAGGTAATTCTGGTCAATTGCCATAGAGAAACTCAAATCAGGATGGCAAAATTACTCAATTGTTTGGAAGAGGAAAAAGTTAGGTTGGTTCTTGGAATTCATTTATCATGGGTGGGTGAATGGAATGGTCTATAGGATAGAGCACAGGGCTCAGAGTCAGGGCTCCTAGATTCTAATCCTGAGTGCCACTGAGTCATTAGGACTTTGGACAAAATACTGTATCATAGTAGTTACCGCCATGGGTGTTAAGGTGTGTTTGTAAACACCAGAAAAGTGCAAGGTAATAAACTTTTTAAAAATCTAATGCATGGAAAATCAAGACCGCTTAAATAAAGAGCAGTGGGAAACACACTTAACTGACCTGAAACCGGTTAGCATGTTGTTAACCTGCCTGTGGCTAGCACTGCACTGGCAATTGCTGTGGTGGGCACAGCGAAAGGAATGCCTCACGTGTAGCGGCAGCAGAGAATCAGATGCAGGCTATCCTGATTTTATAAATTTGTCATATATTTTACAAGAAACTGTACTGCGTGCTGCAGAACTAGCTTCTTGCATTGAAGGCAGGTCTCCTCTCAGGGGAAGTTGCTGCGAACAATCCTCTTTGGGGTGAAGAGAGTGACAGCCAACAACTTGGAGACCTTTATTTTCATCCTATTCCTTCTGGTCTTTGCCATTGCTGCTGCAGCGTATGTGTGGATTGAAGGTGAGCATGCTTCACCCCTCTTCCTGGGACCTAGCTTTTGCCAAGACATGTAGGAATAGCTATTGGGGTATTGGTTGAGAAGGGAAATGGCAGCTGAAGAAGCTGTGCTGTTTTAGTGTGTGGGGGTGATCCATAACTCAGAGTGGATTATTCCATTTTTCTCCCACATTCCCCAGTAGTTAGTGCCCCCTTACTCTTCCATCTTGTCATTGTGGGGCCTTGTCTGGAGCTGAGAAGTAGCATGTCTCTGATTTTATTTTGTAGGCACCAAGGACCCAAGCAGGAATCGATACAAACTCTTTCTAGAATGCACTTTAATACTGACTTCAGTTGTTCCACCTGAACTTCCCATTGAACTTTCCCTGGCTGTCAACACCTCCCTTATTGCCCTGGCCAAGCTCTGTAAGTACTAAACCCAGAAGCAGGAATAAAAACAGATGGTATATTTTAGTGTCCAGTACCCCTGGGACAACAGCACTTGGCCTAATCAAGTATGTGTGAAACTGTTGGCTGTTACACACCTTGGCAGCCTTCTCTCTCCAAATAGTGGTAACTGGTTGGATCCCATGCCCATCTGGTTTGCCATATGTGCTGCATGAGTGTCTGCAGGATTCGTGTGTCATCTAAAACAGTGAGGTGTCTCTTAAGATGGGGTGGAACCAGTTTACACTGTTTTGCAACTTTGAAATAGCTCCTAAGTAGAGTGGGTGGGGGAAATAGGCTCACACCCAAAAATCCAGGTTCACTTGCTTTTTCAACAAGTGCTCTGATCCTATAGCGATGGGTGCCTATCTAAGAAAGTAACTAGGTAAATGGCTTCTAAGTCGGTCACCTCTCTTCTGTACTCTGTTGGTTTTAAATCCCACAAGCTGCAGAGTGGAAGGTTTGAGGTCATTAAATAAATGTGGCTAAGCGCCAGTTTTTGGCTTGTATGTTGTGGAAAAGATCCTGTATGGCTGAGGACCCCAGTGTGCCCTTGCTGCGTCTCCATGACATGCTACAGGGTCCCATCTCCTCTCTTTCAGATGTGTACTGTACAGAACCTTTCCGAATCCCCTTTGCTGGGAAAGTTCAGGTTTGCTGCTTTGACAAAACTGGCACCCTAACCAGTGACCACCTGGTGGTAAGAGGCGTGGCTGGGCTCAGGTAGGCCATGAGATGGGTTCCCGTAGGTCAGCTGGAGATGAAGTGCCAGCCCATTGGTGAAGAGAGGTTGAATTAGGGGGAGTGAAGGGTGCTGAGCCAGAAGAAGGCTCTAGGCTAGGCAAAGAGGGATCTTGTAGGTTCTCTGGCAGTGGCGTTTGTGCAGCAATTTACAGCATCAGAGCCCTTGAATTTAGTTCTTCATTTGAGATTTCATAAATAGGTTCTTAATTGCTAAAACCCTCTGTGCCTCTCTGCACCAGCATGCAGCTCTTCCCCTTCACCCTCCCTCCTCACCCCATGAGCTGCACCTTACTGGCAGAGACCTTCATAGAAAAACCTCTCATTTATTTTATTTTAAATCTTGCCTTTGGGGTTAGTGGAATGTTGTAACTTGTATATTAAGGAATCAGAAGTCCTCACACTATGGAACATGTGGAAAATAAATACATAAAACCACTGCAACCAGAATTTTTCAGGGGCAGAGCAGTTACTTGTAGAATGAACAAAACCCAGATGTGTGAGGCTTAGTGACAACCAAGCACTCTAATCAAAAGGGTACAATTACTGCTGAGTGGGTACAGCTTTTGTAAACCATGGATACTTATTTTCAGGCTTAGGAGCAATGGTTTAAAACTCTTGTGTTTTGGGAGTCTGTTAACTGGTTATAGTGAGGGTGGGACATTGCCCTGGTGACATACCCGCCCCCACTCCCATCCAGTAATGTGGCCTGGAGACTAACTGGACTGTGGTCAGCCTGTTGCCTAGCAGGAAGGGGGTGGTGTGGGGAGAACAGTTTAGAATGACTTCTTGCACTAGAAAAAACCCCTTCGGAGGCTGCACATGAATGTAATCTAAGTGCATTACACATCTGTGTGAGAATCCCCAGCCAGACAGGACAGTGTGTTACATGGGCATTCAGTTGCCTGGAGCAGCACTTATTGGGTGCTCCAATTAAGGCCTCTTCTCTGAGGAATTAGCTGAATTGGGTTGCTCCAGAGGCAATGGCTGTAGTTGCAGCATCGAGAAGCTGAGGCACTGAGCCAGCTTTGATGTTGGTGGGGGAAGCTCTGACTCTTTAGGATACTGGCATAGGCATAATTTGCATGGCGAAATTGTAGAACATGCTTCTGAGGTGATTTGTATGGCTTTGCTGGCCTGTCCAAGCCTATTAACATAGTCTCTCTCCCACCATAGGGATGGGAAGGAAGTGACGCCAGTGTCTGACATTCCTGTAGAAACCCATCGAGTGATCGCCACTTGCCATTCGTTGGTACAGTTGGATGATGGGACGTTGGTGGGAGATCCATTAGAGAAAGCAATGCTGATGGCCGTGGACTGGACACTGACCAAAGGTAGAGACCATTGCCAATTCCTACGTGTGTCCAGGGCACAAACTGGTACTAGAGCCCTCATGCGTGTGTAAATATTAGTGATGATAAAGCTGCCCCTCCCAATTCCTTCCCGGTGGGTGAAAGTCACCCCCCACAGTTGGGCTTATGGGGGCTTTGTAGTAGTCCTCTGCGAGGGGTGAGTTTTGCTCTGCATAACCCTGTTGAGTGCCCTGGCACTGCTATGGAAGGGCTGCTGGGTGCCCTGTACAGGGTCTCTGGCGGGATGATATGTGTATGCAAGCTGTCAAAGATCACTCGCACTAGCTCGCTGAGAAATACCATCGCCGCAGCAGCACAGGCAGCGAGTATTTACCTGTGGGGTTCAGGCGGGTTGTACTTGGCATGGCTAAGCTATTTAGACTTGCGCTAGCATGTGTATGCCAGCTGGGAATCACCGCCCAGCTCCTAGTGTAGATGTAGCTACATCTAGAAATCCATCCTGCTGCAGATGTAGCATGCTCAGAAGCAGCTCTTTGTTCTGATCCACAGAGGTCATCCGGGCAATTCCGTCCCTCAGTCATTGGGGCCAAAACTTCCATTATCACCACGCTGCAAGGCTTGGGTTTAGGGAGATTCACATGTTAGCAAACAATTTGTTCCCTGGGAGCCGAGGGAAATGATGCTGAGAAACTTTTCAGGATTTCCCGATCTGTTTGTTTCCAGATGAGAAAGTTTTCCCCAGAAGTATTAAAACTCAGGGACTGAAAATTCACCAGCGCTTTCATTTTGCCAGTGCCCTGAAAAGAATGTCCGTCTTGGCTTCATATGAGAAGATTGGCTCGACTGACCTCTGTTACATTGCAGCTGTGAAAGGGGCCCCAGAGACCCTGCATGCAATGGTGAGCGCAGCACATGCAGGAATGGGCTTCAAACCAGCAAGATGTGCCCTAAAATGGGAATCAGTGCATGGGGCCTCCACCAACTTGCCTGGGTTCGCGTGACTCCATCCTCACAAGTCCAGGACCTGAATTATGTCCTGAAAACAGGCCCAGACACGCTCCTGCCCCACAAAAAACAGTCTCCACTGAAGAGGTCCAACATTAATCCCAGTTAAATGAAGGTAGCTCAATATGTGATGTTTCCAGCCACTCCGTGCTGCTTCTGATGCCTGCAAATACGGGTGGTGGCAGATGGGTGAATATCAGATAAAGTCACTCTCCTGCCCTCGGTGGGGATGTTTTCTGTTCCTTAGCGCGGGATAGCCTCACTCTGGCTCACAATGTGTTTAATATGAAACATTGTCACCTGCATGTCGTGTTTAACACAGTGGTTCTTCTCCTCCCTCCTCCCCCCCACTTTTCTTCTGCAGTTCTCTCAGTGCCCGAGCAGTTATCATGCCATGCACACAGAAATCTCGCGTCAGGGGGCAAGGGTGCTGGCACTAGGCTACAAAGAGCTGGGGCATCTCACTCACCAGCAGGTACGCTTGGCTTCAGGCCCCTAATGTCAGAGCTCCCACCCAAAGGAGGAAGCGCACATGAGAGGGGGCAGTGCAGCCACTTCATGGTTGTCATAAGCCGCAGATGAATCTTTTAACTGCTTCAGATGTTCTTAGACCTGAATCCGATTGATTTTATTTATTTGCCATTAGATCAAGGACTGGGGCTCAAGTCTCCTGGTTTCTATTTTCAGCTCTGGCACGGACTTCTGGTGTAACCTTGGTTTACTTGCCCTGTCTGTCTGTGCCTCAGTTTCTCCGCTTATAAAACAGGGATGAACCTGTGGGAGAAGAGTTGGGAGGCTCAGAAAGGGGGGAGATAACTATGTTATTGAAGGGAAAGCTGTCTCTAGTGCCTCTAGGGCAACAGAGGGAGAATCCAGAATCATTCGTTCCCTTGTGTTCCCAGTCAGGGGCCAGTCCCCAGTGGAAGTGGGGGGTCTCATTGCTCATGACATGGCATGTAACACTCTGGTGTGGTTCTTTTCCATGGCAGGTGCGAGAGTTCAAGCGTGAGTCTCTGGAATGTGACTTGAGATTTGTTGGCTTCGTTGTGGTCTCCTGTCCACTCAAAGCTGATTCTAAGCCTGTCATCCGGGAGATCCAGAATGCATCACACCATGTAAGTGTCTGCGGGAGGGAATGAGTGTCTGCTAACAGCTTTGCTTGAGAAGTACTGACTTCCTGGTGCTGTGCAGACACCTGAGCAACTGCGCTGGTACAAGCCTCTTCCAGGATTGCAGAGAGTGAGAGGTCAGCCACTGCCCTTAGATGCGGGTCATTCATAGAGTCCAAGGCCACCAGGGACCACAATGATCCTCTAATTTAGCCTCCTGTATAACATAGGGCAGAGACCTGCCCCAAAGTCATTCCTAAAGCAGCTATCTTAGAAAAGCATCCAATCTTGATTTCAGTATTGCCATGGGTGGGGGCCCTGGACGATAACTCTGCCACATGCCAAGCTTTTCCCCTGGTGGTTGGGCTTTCTGGACAAGATCCATCTGTGACCATTAGTGTCTCAGAGGGGACGGTCAGCATCCAGGAACTTCTCTGTTCTGGGCATGTAGTGTGACCGCTCGGTAACCTCATGTGATCCGTCTGTTTCCCTCTCTCAGGTCGTGATGATCACAGGTGACAATCCACTCACTGCCTGCCATGTGGCCCAGGAGCTCCACTTCACCCAGAAGGAGCACACCCTCATCCTGCAGCCTCCCCACAGCAAAGGTATGGACCCCAGCAGGGACTGGGCACCCTGTGGACAGAAGGGGGTGATGATTCATTGAATGCTGCCCTTCTGCAAGGCCTTCCCCAGCACATCTCAGCGCAGGTCACAAACAGCAGATGGCAAGAGCAGTCTGAGTATGATCAACGCAGCCCTTCACCACGGGATCTGAGCACCTCCGCTTGAGCGGGTGGCAGGCCTCCCTTTGTGGGAAAGGTTGTGGGGGAGGCAATGGTAGTAAGGGACTTGGGTTCAGTTTCCAGCTCTGCTGCAGACTCCCTGCATAAGCTTGGCCAAGTCAGTTGCGCTGCCCTGCCTCCCTGGGGACTGTGAGGATAGTCACTAAAGACAGAGCTTGAGTGCCTCAGTGTGACAGAGGGCCATATAAGTCCCATAGATAGCATAGGGGACAAGCAGAGGACCTCAGAGTGCAGACTGACCCTGCTGTCTGGGAATCTGCCAGCTGTCACTGGAAGCCAGTGTGGGGTTTCACATCCGTAGTAGTGAGGTGCTGTAGACACCTGGATCTGTGTGCACTCATGCAGTGTCTGTGCTGACTCCGGGCCTTGTGTGCACTGTTTCAGACTCCTGCTGGCAATGGCAGTCCATCGATGGCACCATCACACTCCCCGTCTTTCCACACTCCCTGCAAGAGCTGCTGCATCACAACCTATGTGTTACGGGGGAAGGGCTCTCTTACCAGCAGGCTGTGAACAGACCGCAATTGCTGAAGCTCATACCCCATATTCAAGTGTTTGCCAGGGTGGAACCGAAACAAAAGGTGAGATACTCCAGCCCTTTGTAAAACCTCAGGGCTGTAGAACTGGGCTCTTCCCCAGCTGGGCTTCTGCCTGCCTAGGAGCGTCATGGCTACTAACAGCACAAACGCTACCTCCGGAGTGTTCCCAAGTCCAGAATGACTCCAGCATGCCAGGGGGAGCCCAAGAATCTCTGGACTCAGCACCTGCCCCTTGCATTAATTTTAACTGAGTCCTGGGTGCTCAGCCCCTTGATCCTCTGTGCTGAATTAATTAGTTCAGAAGATGGCAGGGGGTGAATATTCAGGGCTCTGGATGGCAAGTCAGCTGCCTGGCTTCATGTCTTGTTCACTGAAAAGGAGCCATCTGCTCCATGTTCTTAGCACCAATATTAAAAATCCAGTGAGATGCAAGGCTGGGAATGAATGGGGTTTTGCTCAAAAAGGATATTAACAAGGTGCTTCTTCAGCGTGTGGCCCAAACCATTTCGATTTGCAGCGTAACTGGCAGAGTTCCAATAGCTCTTGCAGGCATTCGTTTCTGACTTGACACTTCTCACTGCAGGAGTTTGTGATCACAACGTTAAAGGGGCTCGGCTATGTCACGCTGATGTGTGGGGATGGAACCAATGACGTTGGAGCCCTAAAGCATGCAGATGTGGGTGAGTCTGAGCAGCAATGAGCAGGAAGGTCGTGTGTGGCTGTCTGGGTTTGGCTTGTGTTCCTGGGCACAGAATTCAGTGTTCGGAGCCTGTCATCTGGCAGACTCCATTTGCAGCTGCACCATCTCTCACCGGGGGTGGGAGGTGAAATGGGTGGAGGCTGGCGAAATACACAGCTTGTGCGTCTGCAGGGCATGAGCAAAATCTAGAGAGGAAAAACTGGCTACAAATGCCTGATGGGAATCCCAGTCTGACATCCCTGTGTAACCAGACCATGTATTCAGTCTGCATTCAGACTCGGAGACTTGACAGTTATGTCCATAAATCAGGATTAAGCTAAACTTTCAGATTCTTATTTTAATTGGGTCAGAAAACATCTGTGAAATCATTTGGTGAAAATGCACCAATTGCTGCCTCCCCCCTTCTTTGTTCTTTCTCCCTTAGCAAAGGTTGAGCTGAGTGATGGGGGGCATTTCTACCTGGGATAGGAGGTCTTGCTCTGGGGCCAACTGCTGTCCCTCAGACACAGGCTGTGGCTTTAGTGCCTCCAGCATTGACTCCTTGATAATACTTAAAACCTTCCTTCAGAAATGAGCAGAGCTTTACTAAGGCCAACGGCTATTACTGCATTCCCATTTGCAGATGGGGAAATGACTTGCTGACGGTCATGTATGCAGTGTTGTTGTCACTGTGTCAGTCCCAGGATATTCGAGACACAAAGTGGGGGAGCTGATATATTTTATTTGTACCACCTTCTGTTGGGGAGAGTCAAGCTTTCGAGCTACACAGTGCTCTTCCAAAGGTCACACGGGGTTAGGACTAGAAGCCAGAAACTGCTTTAACAAGTGCATGTGCTGCCTTCCCCTTCACACACTAGCGCTGCACCACCCTAGGCTGGGCTGCGAAGGGCCGCTCTCTGCCACTGCAAGCTAAGGATTTCACTCAGTGAAGTCATTTTGCCAGTTTGGGTTTTTTCACATTTCTTTTCCTGCAGCTGACGTTTTGGTCTTACAGGGGTGGCGCTGCTGGCAAACGCTCCTGAGAGACTCCCTGAGCGGAAAAAGCGACCTCGTGATGGACCCAGCGATGGGAGACCCACCTTGCCTGCCATAGGGAGCAGTGCCGTGAAGCCCACCTCCCGCGCTGCCAAGCACAGGATCATGTCCCAAAGAGAAGAGCAACTGGCCATTCAACGGGTTGGTAACCAGGTCTGCCTGGAGCCCAGTCCCCCGCTTCCTTCCCAGCTCACTGGCTTACTCATTCTACGTCCCTGTCTCCCTCTCTCTTCAGGCTCACTGGCGCTTTTATTTATAATGCTTGAATTCGAAAGAGCAGGAAGCCCCAGGAATTTCGTTCTGGTTGTAGCGAGGCCCTGCCCATGCTCCAGTCGGTACATCTGGGTCAGGTCTCTCTGGCCAGAAAGGAAGTCAGAGCTAGTGGGAGGTTGTGTCCGTCCCTGAGCCCCCACAGTTGTTGCAGACCCCCTAATAGGCAGACTTGTTCTAGTCAGAATCACAGCAGCTGCTCGTGACCATATTGTCCTTCCAGAGATCCTTAAGCCTCTCCATGGCCAGTAATGGACCAGAAGCCTTTACATTTCCAGTTCTCCTTAGGGGAGTCCACAAGCCCAGCCTTTCTCCTCCCTGCCCCTAAAATGACACTGGTGGGTGTCAGCTGGCAGGCCTCCTAGGGGTGGGTTCACTCAGAAGATGTCTGGGTGGGGTACGCCCTGCAGCCGGTTCACGGGGTATGCTTAGGGGATAGCTGAGGTCCTGGCAGTGTGGAGACCCTTCAGGGCAGGAGTCAGGGTTGGGTGGGGATGATGGAAGCCTCTGTATTATCCCAGCCTGTCATAATGAAATGTCTTTTTCTCTCTCACTGGAAACCAGGAGCGGATCAGCCAGGTCCTGAAGGATTTGGAAGAAGAGCATGTACCGATTGTGAAACTGGGTGATGCCAGCATTGCTGCTCCCTTTACATCCAAGCTCTCCTCTATTCAGTGCAGTAAGTAGCAACTGGGGAGCAGGGCTGCACTATATGATTGCCCCTAGTCTGGTGATCCAGCCTACTTCAATGAGGAGATAGCATGGGCGCAACTCCAGTATGAATCAGAACAGGCTCTCGGCGAAGGCAGGAAGGGTTTGGATGAGGGAGATTCAAACCCTGACTCTTACTGGGAGAAACACCTAAAACATGAGGCCAACGGGGCACTTCCCATAGTCTTAGCTTTAATTTCCCCTCTATGGATTTCCCAACTTAGTGATGGAGACTGACTGCCCTGAGTGACCATAGCACAACGGTGGTCAAAGGAAAGGTAAGCTGCTTGCCCAAGGACTACAGGCTCACAGCACATTCACCAGCTGTATCCCAGGGAGTGGAGAGGGCTCTGAGGACAGAGCCACACAATTTGCTTGCGTCATGAAGACAAACGCTGTTTCTTCTTCTTCTTCAGTCTGCCACGTGATCAAGCAAGGTCGCTGCACATTAGTGACCACGCTCCAAATGTTTAAGATTCTGGCCTTGAATGCCCTGATCCTTGCGTACAGCCAGAGCGTCCTTTACCTGGAAGGAGTGAAGTTCAGTGATTTCCAGGCAACACTTCAGGGTTTGCTATTGGCCGGCTGCTTCCTCTTCATCTCAAGGTCAAAGGTATTCAGGTGTTGCTTGGGTGTTGCCTCCTGGATTTACGGGTGCTTCAGAAAGGGTAGGGTTGTGGTTGTCTTGTGGGGAATGCTATAGGACTAAACCTGCCCCAGAGCAGCTATTCTTTGCTTGCATTGAGTGCTGTCTAGCCAGTTCACTGCCTGCCCAGAATGCTTCATTCTTCCCTTCAGCCTGGCGATGGGAGGCCTTTCTGAGGCCTCTTTCACTTCTCACTTTAGGGAGTGTCGAACAATGAGACCAGACAGACAGTGCACTTCTGTTCAGCCAGGGACAGACATTAATCACCTGGGATTGCTATTGCCTGCAATATGCAGCTGAGGGTCTCATTGTGTGAAGTGGAATTTATCCAGAGCTGGGCATCTCATGGGCACAATTGACACAGGTGGGATCTTGCTGGCAGCTTGGCCAGTGGTGCCAGTTTCTTCATCTTTGTACAATTTTTCCATCTGTTAAATCCTGGCATCTCTTTCCTTTGATTTCCAGCCTCTGAAGACCCTTTCCAGGGAGCGTCCGTTACCCAATATCTTTAATCTCTACACGGTTCTGACGGTGCTGCTGCAGTTCCTCGTCCATTTCCTTAGTCTAGTGTATCTCTACCATGGTGCACAGGCCCGCAGCTCTTCCAAGTGAGTGCTGCTTGTTTCTGAAGTACACAATGTTAGCGCCTTTTTTCAGGCTGCGACTAAGCACCAAGCTGTTAAACTGGATAAGCAAATACAATCAAGGAAGGAAGGTGTAGGGAGACCTGCTGCCTTCATGGTGCTTTTCCTTCTTATTTTCCCTTAGAAGCCCCTGTCTGGTTAATCTGAAATCTGTTGGGAAGGAGGAGACTATCTGAAAAGGTGGATTTGAGTTGTGAGTTAAATGAAGGTCACCAGACAGTTTAGCAGAGTTCAGTTCAGAACTCTGCAGTAAGTCTGGGCATCCGTCTAAGAGAGGCTGTACTCAGATAAGTGAGGGGCTTGATGCCGCAATTATTGGGTGACGTTCTAGGGCGTTATGTTATGCAGTTCCGACTAGGTCATCACAGTGATTCCCTTCAAGGCTTTAATATCTTGGTTGATGAATTGGCCCCTAGTCCTGGTTATTCTGAAATCCCAGAACTGACCGCCATTGATCTGAAAGGGCTTTGTTGGGTTCTTTTAAGGAAAGAAGGGTTTGTGGATTTGTACAAGGAGTTTGAGCCCAGCCTGGTGAACAGCACGGTTTACATCATGTCAATGGCTATGCAGATGGCCACCTTCACCATTAATTACAAGGTAAGCTCACATCTCTGGGAAGGAATAAAATTGTATTTGATGTAATGTTACAACAAAACAAATGCACTCACAGGAACTGAGGTGTTTGCAAATCTGAAAGGTAGTGCAGTTGCGGTTGTGGGTGTGAGATAAGATACCGTTGTGGTCCCAAAACTGTGCGGTGCGTCCCCTTAGGGGAGTGCAGAGGAACCATCGGGGGGGGGCTTGGGCCTGCCCCCATGGGGGTGGAGAGGAAACACCACCCAGCTCCACTCCTCCCCCAGCTCCACTCCAGCCCTGCCTCCTGGCTGCAGCCTTGACTCCCAGCTGTGGCCCCGCTCTTGGCAGTGTCCCAGTTCCCGCTCTGGGCCATGGCTCACATCCAGACCATGTGGCTGCAGCTCCAGCCGCAGCTTGGGCCCCAGCGCACAGCCCTGCTTACAGTCCCTGACCACTGCTTTGGCCCCTGCTCACAGCCCTGGCTCCCAATTGCGGCTCCTGAGGAGGAACAAGTAAGAAGTTGTGACCCCAAAAGTTTGGGGACCACTGAGATACAAATATTTGTTTTGCATTATTAACTGCAATGTCACAGATGTAAATCCCTCAGTAGAGACCTTCATTGAGAGTTTGGGAAAAGTTTGTTTGATGTCTGAATGTATCAAGACAAGAAACTCAAATTGTACCTCAATGTATGTCCCCTGTCTGGGATCCTGGGGTTCCTGTCCTGTTTTTAAACAAGCTTGTGAATTTGGCTTTTAAAACTGCCTCCCATTGAACTTTAAGTGAGCATGAGTTACAGCAATTTCTTTGCTCTGGTGGTGTCCTCCCAATGCTGCATTTGCCATTTCAGGGCCACCCTTTTATGGAGAGTCTGCGGGAGAACAAACCTCTACTGTGGAGCATTATCCTTTCAGGACTGGCCATTGTGGGTCTTTTGACAGGCTCCTCACCAGAATTCAGTGAAAAGTTTGGGCTGGTGGAAATCCCCATGGAGGTGAGCAGGGACAGGATGGAGTGTTTCCAAGCTAGCAGACTCTTCTGGAGTAACTGCTATAGAAACCAATGCTATGAAACTCTACTATTGTGCAAACTGCTACAGCCAGGCCTTTCAAAGGGGCCTGAAGAAGCTAGGTGCCCAATGATTTCAATGGGAGTCAGACACCTAACTTATCTGGGCACCTGTGAAATTCCCAGCTTCATGCTTCATTTAAAACTATCTCATCGGAGAGCAACCCCTTGTATTGAAGTCTAGACATCCAGGGATTCTCTTGGATAGGAATCGGTTTGGATTCTGAATTCCCCTGTGTACAGACCAAACTCCGCTTGCATCTGAGGGGTTAGACTGGATGACCCTTGCGGTCCCTTCTAACCCTATGGTTAAGAGATGTTTCTTTTTAGAGATAAAACTTTGATTTAAAATTAGACTCCTTCCTTATGGACTTCCAAAACTCTTCTATGATGTGGTTTGTGTTCTCAGGGTTTGAGAATGAAAACAACTGTTTGTTATATAAGAGCAGCAGCTGCTTGTTCTGAATATCCTTGACTAAGAACACCTGGGTTACTCTCCCCAACTTGCCTCAGTGGCTGGGTCTCATTTTGAGGTACTGAAGATCTGCATCCTCCCTGAGGCACTGTAGCAGTTTCTCAAAACTTTCTTGCCTTTACGTATTTACTTCGCTTTAGACATGTTTAAACGCCTCAATATTGCAGTACATTTTATTGGCTTACTAAACTTTTCATTTGATCCCCGCTCTTCTCTCGAAGCCCCATATAGCAACCTTGCCCTAAGCTGTTTTTTCCCACCTCAGGGGAGACTAGACTTCTGGGTCTGGTCACTCAGGCAAGAGTTCAGTTTGTAGCCCTGCTTCCTTTGTGGAAGTGCAGAGGTGAGACACACTGGACTGTCAAGTGCTTACTTGCCACCATTCACTGGTGCCACAAATTTGTTCAGGTTTATTTTGCTGGAGCCCTATTTTCCCCTTAATCTCCCAATAAGACAGTTCTATTGAAACTTGCAGCAGTTAAAGCCTGTTTTTCTGTTGTTTAGTCGAAAATAACTTAATCTGAGCTGCTTTTGTTTTAGTTTAAGATTGTGATTGCTCAAGTCTTGCTGGCTGACTTCTTCCTTGCCTTGTTGGTGGACCGAATTCTTCAGTTTCTGCTGGGGAGTGCAAAACTTAAAGTGCCTTCCTGAAACAGATTCCAAGCCTCCAAAATCCCAGCAGTGCTGAGTATACAAGTGTGAAGGACAACACCGTGGAGACACACTTTCGGATTGCAAGAAGAATCTTTATTCTTTTGACAGTGACTTAATCCTGCTCTGGAGCAGGTCTGGGAAAGCTTTCTACTGTGCTCCGTTTGAAAGCACTAAGTGGTTTAACAATCAAAGGCTGCATGGGGCACTACACTTTTAAATAACATTTTCAGGACATGACCTGTTGGGAGTGTTGTACTGCCCTGTGCTTGAGGAAGCATTTACAGAATTTGGTAATTAAATCGGAATCAATGTATTTTAAAACACATTTGGGATTTCTTTGTTGGGGTTAGTAGTGTGTAAAAGCTCGATCTGTAAATAACTAACAGTAATTCCCTCTCCATGAGTTGTGAGGTTCAGACACTTAAGGTGGAGTTCATCAATCATGAAAGAAACAAGGCAGGAATACTAGCTAGGTTCACTGAGTCATAAATATGCTTGAAGAAAGGCTGCTTTTACTTACTATGACGATATCAACAACCTCTATTTAGTTCCCTTAGTTGGCTTAGTATTTCTGCTGTATAAAAATTTGTGTCCTCAAAAATAATCTACTTTACCCATCTCCCCATTAAATCATTCATCTGAGAGAAGGGAACATCCAGAATAAAAAAAAGTTACTCACAGAGCTAAGAGCAAATATGCAATACCCACTGAAACACAGACTGAACAAAAAGTTAGTGTCGTGCTATATGCTGCATAGAAAAGTAAAACCTCTGGTAAACCCTCAAAAATGTGTAGAAGATACTGGGTAAGAGATGAGAAACATTCATCAGATAGTCAGTATGTCCTCCTCCCCTTCCCGAAACAATTCTTGGCTTCCATGGAGAGCAACTTACAAGAACACTGGACACTGCAGTGAGTTTTGGAGCCTCGGTCAGCAAATTGAAGGGTGGGTGCTTGGGTGTCCTAGTAAGCTGTGGCCATGACCTGGGTCTTTGAGTGCAGCACAAGAGGTAGGTAGCCCTGGGCTTCAAATATAAATACCCTTTGCTGGTGATATAATCTTACAAAAGTTGATGAAAACTAGTGAGCACCAAGTGGCTTACAGATTTAAATACTACGAGGCAGAAATAAGAGTTCTTTACAGGACTAGCTTTTTGGAGGGTTGAGTCAATCACAGCTGGTGATGCAGTTTATGCACACATGCCAGATAGCCTCAATGGAATGATAAGTGTGAGAGGAAGAATGGAACTTTTTCTGCTAGTTGGGATGTGTAGCCCATATGCTGCTCACTGCTAATAGATGCTGGGTGGGAGTCTGGCAGCTGCAGTCCTTTCAACTACAAAGGCATAGTCGTACTGAAACAAAAAATAAAGTTTATAGATAGAAAATGCTACCATGCATGATAGCTGCTACTCAGTACATACAGAATCCATATGCAGCCACCCTAAAGCCCTCCATCCTTTTGTACTCCCACTTGATACCGCCAGTGAGAACAGAAGGCAGTGTGCAGTGAATTACTTACCTCTTTCTCAATGTCAGCAAGAGACTTGATGTTTAAGTCTGTAAAGATGGAAAAGGCCTACAAAATAGAGGTAACCACAATAGGTAATATATTCCTGTTTTTCCAGCAGTCTCCTCTCCTACTAGTTCTTTAACCTGCAGAACCATTTGCAACACCCAGGAAATCAAAGACCTTTGCTACATGAACACATGACCCTCTTGCTCACTCCTGAAATAATAATTTCATTAAAATAAATTGGTATAATGTCTTTGTAATCTATAGTGATACTCACATTAGTGCCAGTAGTGATGCTGCTTTCAAATTTAGGGTGCAGTGAAAAAGGTACCCCATCCATGGCTGAGAAAAGAGAAATGCCCATGAGAGCTGCAGGTGCACAACAATGCTGTGAAATAATTGTGTTGCAAGGCGGTGGCAGGCCTGTAGGGGAATCCTGGTGCCTGGGACAGTCCCCCCTCTTGAGTGAATGCTAAATTCACCCCACTGTTTAAGAAACAGGTCAGTCCTAACGTGTGACTTGCCAAAGGACTTGAAAGGGGGGTGAGAAGAAGGCCCAGATGACTACCTCATCCTGTTCTGCCACTCCACTCACTAGAAAGCATTGTTCTGTGGTATAGTAACCCAAACTTTGTCTGCATAACCCTGTCCAAGTAAGGAATTCCAGCCCACAGCCTGCTTTCTAATTACATAGTAGCTTTGACTGAATTTTTTTTTAACTAGGTGGAGGGAAAAGAGCAATACAACATTAAGCAACTAATGTAACGTGGAGTGTTTGTCTTAAGCTATTTGTCAGATTTTTGTACGTGGGATTCACTTACCTGAGATGCCATAGAGGTTAGCTGTGTCATAAATGGATTCATCTCGCTTAATGGATGCAGGTTTTGAGCCAAATCTTGTCAAATAATTTTCTGATGAAAATTCTGTCCTGCAAGGGATTAGACAATTCACTGTGTCTACAAATAGAGGCTCCTGTGTTTTAGATTTGCAAAATACAAATACATAAAAATGAAAAAACACCCTGCAGCAACAGCTCCTGCCCTGGGGGCATCAATGGTTGGGCTCAGTTCCCTACTCCATATACTGCCACATGGCACCAAGCAAATCAAAGGTGACTACTGATTACTTACCTGTTTTTATCCAGGTCTGTAGTCTCCAATGTAAGCCCCTTCATTTCTAAACTGATGTTCCTTGGCTTGGGAAGGGGCTTAGGTTTGAGAACTTGTCCTTTTTTACACCAAACAGCAAAGCTGCTAATGTCCCTGGGGAGTGGGGTAATGAAAAAAACATTTTAAACTGAGAAATAAAGCCACAGAAAGCCGTGTCTGCAGTCAGAGTCAAAGGTTGTAAGGAGGGCAGCATCTTACCCTATCTTCATATAACATGGGACCACTCTACTCTTGCCACTCAGCATAATGTCAAATACAACTAGTTCTGCTGCACCTAATGGGACGAGTTTCACACAGATTCGTTTCTTCTTGGAAATGGATGTTTCTAATGGGGAAGCAGAGACCACAGCATCACAAGAAATTCTTGCTTTGGTTAGCAGTAAAACACATGGCGTGGAACATCAGTTGCTGTTGCTGGCCTTAACTGAACAATGTGAATGCTATCTCAAGGAATTGCCAAAGTTAGTATATAACCTTATAGGCTATAGAAGGTTAGTTTAGCAGGCTGAAGAGGACTTGGCTGAAGCTTAACTCAACCATCTTTGTTAAAGTCCCAGCTTTGTCTAAACAGAAAACCTTACATGGCACTTTTCCATAAATATGGGCTATGACTCGTTGCCTCTCAGTGGTCCGACGTCAGGATCAGTAAGGGTGGTTCTGCGACATGCCTGCCACATGACTACAACCTCCCACCTGTTAACATAGATGACGTCTGGAGGAACAAGTACCAGGCATGCCTGAGGGCTAATTCCAGCAAGCCAGTGACACAGCTACAGCAGGGTGTGCGCTGTTTCCTTGCTTGTAATAAGGTAGAAAAAAAATACTAACTGGACGGGGGAAAGGGCTGCAATGCATTTGCCATGGGGCAGCAGGACTCACTTGGTTCTAAGAATTCCCTAATGTAAGCATATCCTGTGGGCAGAGGCGTTTTGTCGCTCAGGATCTGCACATCCGCTACCACATCCCCTGGGGAGGTCTGCAAGAAAGAGGCTCCGTTCAGGCTGTAACATGGGGGCTCTCAGGGTCAGCTACATGCCCGCGCAGACAGGTGCCGGTTACAAGCAGTCCCCTGCCCGCGGGGTGTGTGTGGGTCGCGTAGCGTTAGTTCCATGCAGTCACGTTGGCTCTCAGGGTTAGGGCACGGCCTAGCCCACACACACAGCCGGGTGCTGGGCAAGGCCCGCTGGGCAAGGGCCATAACCGCCTGCGAGGCTGCGCACCCAGCTGGCTGAGCCAGGCGAGCTCAGCGCCATGCCTAGCGAGTGCGGGGCAAGTAGCGGGCGGGGCGGGTGTAGCCGCGGCATTGCGGGGGGCCTCCTACTTCGCTGGCCGCAGCCGAGGTGATGCACAAGACGTAGCCTGATTTCTGTCCAAAGCCCTTCCCGAAGTTGGCCGTGGCGCCGTCCAGGGTCGCGGTGATCTGCGGGGGGAGCACAGAGGGGCTGTGACCGTGAGGCGGGGCCTGGGCAAAGGACGCACATGTTTGAGGGGGGAGCCGCATTGCGGGCCACGGCGCCTAGTACCGCCTGTGCCGCTGCCGGGGGGCACATCTTCGGGGGTGGCTGTGCGTGTTGGTGCAGCGGATGGGGCGAGGTCGTCGTAGGCGGGGGCGATGAGGGGGCGAAAAGGCCAGGGATCGGGGGCGGGGTGACTAGCGCGGCCCCCCCCGCCTCTCACCGGTGTCCAGCCGGCGGGGGCCGCGCTGGGGCTGGAGGCCCAGGCCACCCCGGTGAGCGGGGCCTGCTCCGGCACCGCCGCCATTTTGCTCAAGGATGCGCCCGCGCCGCCTCTCTCGCCCTCGAGTCGTCGCCGGCCGGCCGCGCTCCTCTGCCCCCTCCCCACGGCGGAAGGCGGGGTTTGGGGAGGGGCGCGGAACTCACCCTACCCCTTCTCCTCCTATTGGTCGCCCCGCGGGAAGAGCCGTCCTCCAGGCCAGGGCGCACGCGTCATTTGAACGCGGAAGCAGGAGAGCACGGGACGGGGCTTAGTACGCATGCGTCACCCACTTCTCTTGTACTCCCGCTCAGTACCCCCCCCGCCCGTTGCATTGGCCCTGCCCCGTCCCCCAGAGCGGCGCGGAGCCCACAGGTGGCAGCAGGGCGCAGGCAGCGCCGCACCTTTATTCACATCGCACAGTAACGGCACAGAAGGTTGGGGGGATTCGTCTCAGGCCCACACCAGCCCCGTGACAAGGGTCCACCCCCTTCCCCGGAAGGGCCGGAAAGAGGCCCACCCCCGTGCATATATTCGGTCAAGGGGCGGGGGGCAGGAGTCAGCCTGACTCACGGACCCTGGAACCCGCACCCAGTTACAGTCCACAGCAGAAAGGAAAGCGCCTGCAGCACAGGTAATAAAGGAACCAGAGGCAATGAGGGCCCTCAGCCCCCCCCCCCACAATTTCCAAGTCTGCAATTAGCCATCTGGAGGCTGCTGGCCTTGGGGGACTGGTGCCTTCTTTTGGGGAACTTTGAGGAGTTTCCGAACAGGTGAGTTTTCCAGTTGCTGGAAAGTCCTTGATGCTGGAAGAAAATAACATCCTCAGTTACCACCAAACGCTCTCAGAAAAGGCTTTGAAGCAGTTACAGTGAAACACAGACCTGGATGCCAGAAACTCCAGGATCTAATTCTGGTTGTGTACCAGCATGTCTGAGGCCCAGACCAGGTCTCCTCACTTTTCTGTGTGTCAGTTTCCCCACCCCTGCCCTGTATACTTTGTTTTTAAGACATGACTAAACATGTCTCCACCAACACAAGGTTATGAGTTGGACAGGAGGGAAAGGGGTCTTGGCCACTTACATTTCCTTCTGCTCCTAAAAGGCAAAGTTCCACAACTATAGATTTAGGGCTGACTTTTTTCTTCTGTTGAGGATTTATAACGTATATAAGAGACCTGATATGGGAATAGCCTTAAACAGGCAATGTTGGGAGGTGCGCCCTTTGTTATTTTCATTCACATGGCTATACTATTGTGTCTATTACAATATTCAGTAAAATGTCCTCAACAGCTATAGGACATTTACTTCACCTAGCCTCTACAGTTAGCTTATTGATGGAAAGAAACCAGGATTTTCTTGTGCGCTATACTAGAATGAACTGTATACACAGCCAGAACCTCAGCAATGAAAAGGGTGGATTAAGAGCTTGAGAATAAAATAAACAATAAACCCTTTGTCAGGTAGTTTACACTCAGTGTCATTTTCCCCTCAATAGGTTTTTAATGGTGCTAGAGTGGCCTAACACGCATTAGTCTGTGTGCAGCAAAAGTTATTTAAAAAAAAACAAAAAACCCTCTTCTAATGACAGCTTGTCAAGGGGACTACCACAGGAATTTAGGATTGAGAGGAAAAGAACAAAAATTAATCCACCTTCCTGTACAGCCTGCTGGGTTTTACTGCTTAATAAAGATTCTGTATTTAATGGATATGAAGCATTTATTATCCCATGCCTGGAATGTCTGCTTACCAAGTTGCTCTGATAGATTCCGGAGGTACTGTGTACTGTCTTCTGTGAAAGCCTGCAACAACTTCACTGCTTGCTGCAGTTCATCCAGCTGCAAAACACACACAAAAGAGTTTCAAGGAAACTAAGAAAGCAAACTTTTTGGGAATTTAATGAACTGGGTGAATAAAGCAAATGCCAAACCAATAATGATTCCATTAGAGATTTCCAATTATTTCCCTTTCATAACCTGTAATGTAGGTTTGGACTGTAGAATGATATTGAAATATGATAGCAGCTTCCTTGTGTTCATTGCTGGAAAACATTTATTAAATAATGTACAATGTTCAGTGATGACCTCACTGTGTCAATTCTTCATTGGTGCAAGAAGAGAATCCCTTCTCTAAGGAACACAAGCTAACGAGTGGGTCTTGCATAGTCAGACATCTTCTGAAGACGAATGATTCAGACAACAGGTCAGCTGAAACGTCTGCTTTTGCATCATTAATGACTTTTAATCTCTTCAGTACATTTTATATTCTATAACTCACCACGAGCTCCATGCAGTCAAAGACCTCACCCTGACTGTCTAATATTTTCTGGTAGTTAGGCTTGCTATTGAAAATTTCAGCTTGTGATGCTCCAAGATAACTAGCAGGCTCCCCTTGCACTTCATTCTTCTTGCACTGCTCCAATTGTCTTGAAAACAAAAAGCATGGTACACATATAACCCACTAGACATGGTGAGTAACCAGTTTCCAGTGGTGCCCAGCATAGGCATGGCTGCAAGCAAATTATTCACATTTCTGTTATCTGATAGGAGATCTCCGAAGTGTCCCAATAAAACAAATTTTGAAAACTTATCACAAATACTGGCAGGAAATCAGTTCCTGACTACACATCCCAATTAAACGAGTCTCCATAATTAACCACATCTCCAATGACAGAAACTGAATATACTTTTCATTTCAGAGTTCTTTGCAGAGTATTTTTAAACAAGACTTAATTCCTTTAACATGATTAACAACAGGGATTTCTTGTATGACCTTTGCTGCTGCTTCATTTTGCAATGGTGGGCTGATATTTAAATTAAACTATGCATGGAAAGAATACTTGGATTTACCACTGATCACAAAGTGTTGAATTCTTTTAATGTAAACAATTTGGGTTCTAGAGGATTGGAATTAAATACAAGAAAATCAAATTAACCAGTGACTAGCACTATTAGATTCTCAATATTAAATCTAATTTTTGACTGAAAAGGACAGACACAAAAAAGATAATCTAACCTGGACATTTCTTCTGCACTTTTCTGGAAACTCAGTAAAAGCTGATCCCAAGTTTGAGACTCTGTAGTAAACCTTTAGGTAGAAGGAACAGATGAAAGATAGTTACTATATACTGCAGTAGAAGAATTACCTCCCTTGGGCTTCACCAATGTATGGGGTCTAAAGAAATTATACCAGAACTCTAGCTTTTACTCTGAGTCAGAATTTTGACTTCTGATTTACAAGAGACAGATATACAGATGCACATGGAGACAGATTCAGCCATGGAATAAACAAGTGCTGACTTAAGTGGAGTTAGGCCTGTTTACACCACAGCTGAACTGGACTCAGTGCTAGGGAGTACCTCCAGAGCAGAAGTGCTTGTAATTCATGCCCTGCTCGTGGTCCAATTTTAGGACTTAAAAAGGCAGTGTTAGAGGTTGCCTAATGTCTCTAGAAAATAAAAAATAAACTCAGTGACCTAAAGGATCAGAAAGATTGAAGGTGGGAGTTAGTGTCCAGAAAGGATCTCAGAGTGGGTTTTTCCTTTTAATAGAACCTAGCTGAGTTGGTGCTATATTAGGCTTCTCTTCACATAGTGTCCTGTCGCCATTTCAGATGCTTGAATCACTGTTGATAACACCAAGAACTGTGAGAAAAGGCCCAACTGTATCCATTCAGGCATACGAAGCCAAGCCTAGGCTCAGCTAATCTTACCTGGTTATATATTCCTTCATCTGGGCCAAAGACATGTTTAGTGCAGGGTCTGATAAAATACTAAAACAGAGAAGTACAAGATCAGTGAGATATAGGGTGTTTATGGGCAATATCTACACCATGCAGGATTGTTGAGTGTTTGTGCAGCACATCTATATAAATGCAGTGTATTGTACTTCATTCATATTTTTAGTTATTCTAGGATATAAATGTAAACAAGAAAACTTGCTGATGTACCAAGCGCTACAGCAGACACTTTGGTGCCACGACTATTAAGATGAACATTCTTCTTTAGCGTCACTAGCTATTAAAGACATTAAATATACTTCCCAGATTTTTCACACGTATAGCTGCTACAGACCCCATATAGCCCATTTGTCTAATGTGTGGTGGACTCTTAGCACACTCAAATGCCGAGTTCCAAAGTAAGTTTTGCAAGCAAGAATTGCGGCATTTTAGCCTGCCAGACCCCCACTATAAGTTGTACCCAATATCAGACACAAAGAGCCTGCAATAGGTCATTACTGTCTCCAGTGTCTGCAATATGAGTCTTGACAAGTTTCATGAATTGCAATGTAAGACAATCGGCCAGGCACTGGGACAGAAATAGCAAACTCCAGTTCCATGACATATTGCAACACCGCTCTGTAACCACAGGGAGTCGTCATTACCCTTTCAGCTCTTCTGTACATTTCTTTAGAGTTCCATCTAGTTTCAGTCTCTCTGTACAACGCATCAGCTCTTCTGAAACTGAATTCACTGGAGGTGGGGACAAAGCAACAAGAAAAAGTGAAGTAGTTAAGCATTGGACAGTTCCTGCTCTCTGCAGAACTAACTCACACTAAAGACTGAAGTAAAATACATGGAACACCAGTACTCAGGGCTCATATACCAAGATATTACATAACCCATGAACCCACTGCTTACAGCATAATGAGTTCAGTTCCCTAACAGAGGACATTCCAGATACCAGTCACACTAGCTTTGAAGGAGATCGAATCTCTCTCATCAAAGCTTAATTTGGGCATTCTTTTGGCACCACAGGCTGTTGCACAGGCTGTTACTAGAGGCATCACGTTAAAGGAATTTTTTTTGGCTGCTCAAGCCTCTTCTTTCCCAAGACATTTGGTTCGCTCGAGTAGAAACTGAGTGACCCTTTTCCAATGCAAGTTAAGAGTTAGATGGATATTACCCTACTTAATGTATAGCATTACCCTTTCATTAAATATATCACATGGAGACCCACCATTTGCTTTAAAAGCCTCAGGGCTGAAGCCGTCAGTTTGCTTCAAGAAGTGCTCAAGCTTCTGGGCAGAGAACTAGGAGAACAGAGAAGAGAGTGAGGTTTGTGTTTACTAGACTATTCAAAATGTCTCATCTGGCACTGGGCTGCTTTTCATTAGACCATCCAGTGAGGAGAGGCAGTTATCAAAGTTTTGCAAAGTGCAACAGGAAGAAGATTAAAGAATCTTAGCTAGTTTTCTCTTTCAAGATTATAACAGATAGCACAACAAAAGTGTCTTTTTTGCATTCATTCTGTTTTAAAGACTGAACACTGAGCAATGACATCAGTGTGCACCCAAAATTAGACAAAAACTTTCAGCATTCTTTCAGTCAAATGCCTGTTGTAGTATGCAGCAGTAAACTATCTTGCTAGGAGTGAAATTATAAAATCCTACAAACTAAAAATCATAAAGCTCACTGCACCTGAAAATTCTCTGGCAATTTTTCTGATATAAACATTTTATTTTCCATGGAGCTCCAATATGTATAAAATCACCCCAAACTTAATGCCCCTTACTTGGTGTGACAAAGTAAAATGTATCACAGCCTAAATTCTAAACTATTTCATCTCTCTCACTTGTTTCAGTTATATCAGTTTTTAAACTATAAAGTTTACTTTTTGTATCACCTTCAAAGCATTTGCAATCAGTTAACCTTCACAATACTTTTATGAAGTTTATTCCCCCATTTTACAGACAGGGAAACCAAGGGACAGGGAGGTGAAGTGACCTCCCCTTGCCCAGGGAGGGATTCAGTGTCAGAGGTGGGACTAGAGCTCAGAAGTCTGCCTCTTACGAGGCCACACTTCACAACACTTCATTACTCATTTATTGATTAAAACACATAAAGAAAAATAAAGTGTAAGAAGCAGAATAATACACAATTTGTTTTTAGCAAAGAGGTTCCTTTGAGGACCTAATACCTCACCTGGAAACTGGACAGCAGGAGCATGGAAAGCCTGTCTGTCTCAGGCAAATCAAGGCTGATTGATTTGCTCAGCTCTAGAAGTTAAACACAAACACATTTAAAAGACAAGTTTACCTCAAACTGTGAGCAGCTGAAATTTCCCTGAGCTGGCCACTGTAAATACTGATGCATATACACATGCGACATGTTTACAAAAGCAAGGACAGTCTATCCAGCAACTTCATTGCTCGAGGAGCCAAACTCAATTCCTGACAAAGGGGAGGTAACAAAGCAGACATTGTATGTTCCATGTCAGAAGGGTAGTGAAAACTAAAACAGAAGTTCCTTTTTAACTCAAGCAGCCATTAAGAGGGCTGTGTTAACTCCCTAACACTTGAGTCCTGCATTTACCTCTGCACTGGAGGACAGTCCATCAGTCTGGGGCTGGGAGATTCCTTCCTATGCAGGCTCTAGTGGATGAACCCTACACACTACAGAACTAAGGGCTGCTTTGTAAAACAAAAGAAAAAGAACAGGCTTATGGACAATCAAGCATAAAACAATCTCTGGGCTGCCTGCATGGAACATGCTCCTGGGTAAGTGCTTCCAACTTCTATAGTGAAAGATCTGATGAGGGGTTCCAGATTTTTATTAAGCAGAAGCAGTTCCTTTCACTCAGCCACATGCTGCTCCTCACCTTTATACTCACTGGATATTATGTGTGCGCACGCGCGCACACACGACAAGCATGTGCATGCTAGCTGGTGGTCATATCACTATCTTCTTTTGGGCAAGGATACCTGACAGAGCTATACAAGACCCTTTTGCTTAAACTGAAACATTGCAGCACTTATGGTCCAAATCTCCATTTTAAAGCCAAAACTGCCAGGGCTCATTTAGTGCTGTACTGACAGAAAGTTGCCAAACATAGCCCTAATTGGAGCAAAGTTTAGGCCCAATCATTGCACTGGTCCCTTACACTTTGCACTCATGAAGTCAGTGTTCCACTTGTCAAGGATTTTCACACAAGGGGCTCAGCACAGTATAGCTCACAAGGAGATACATGGCACCTACCTGTGACATCCTGGTGAAAAGGAGGCAACGACTTCCTACGGTTGGTTCCTTTCAGACTGGAGCGACACCAGGAGCGACGTGTGATTTGTGGGCTAATGGCAAGTGCCCTCGCGGACAAGTTAAATGAACTTGAAGTGAGACCTTTCCTGGGACTACCTCTCCAGGAAAATATCCTCTTGGGACTGGGGCTCCGGGCAGCTTTCTTGGGGGCAGGACTAGAACAGGACCTTTTTCTGGTAGCCCCTCCAACTTTGTCATTGGGACTTGCTCTCATACTAGCCTTGTTTCCAGATCTGGGACTAATAGTTTTGTTTGGCTTTGAAAAGCGTTCAGACTCCACTTTCTCCTTACTGCAGTCACGTTCTAGAAAAAATTAACATAACAGATAAGATCCACTGAAACTCTAAAGCAGAGGGAATGACCTCTCATGGGATTTGGAATAAGAAAATAGGGCCTTTCACTTATGCATCACTGTTTCAAATCCAACCGAGTGGCAGTAACTGAAGACGTTACAATCTGATGGCTCTGTTACCATTTTCAAGGAACTTTCACAGAGTCAGAGTGTAGACCATATGAGCCCCCTGTTCCCATCCATTCCTTCAGTTCAACTTTAGACCCAGCCTCTGCAGAGTCTAGGAAGGACAGGGCTTTAGAGGCACCCAACCTGTGGAGAAGGGAAATTGGGAAAGCTGGATCTGGCCCAGTTTGCAATCTAACAGCCTGGATTTGCAGTCTAATGCTGCAAAGCACGTCACACTCTTCTCATAGCTAATGCGCATCCTGTGATTATCCCTGTGTATGAAGCAGCTTAGAAACCAAAACCGACTCTACTGCTGAGAGTGTGTCACATCACTATCATTTACCCAGGGAACTAATAATTAATTCTTTGAAATAATACCTTACCTTGTGTCCCACCACAGTTCTTCCCATCTTCAACACCAGAGAGGTTTTCTTGATTCTGAGAAGTAAATATGTTCCATGATATATTTTAGTTCTACAAAACAAAAATCCATGTGGAAACAAGGGGTGGGAAGAGCTGAATAGGCAGGTTGCCTCCATAGCTGCTTCTTTAAAGCTTAAAAAGATGCATAGTGAACTTCTTTCCTTTTCCAACAAATTAATCAATCTCAAGGCCCAGAGAATACTTGACAATGGCTGACAGCCAGTATGCTGTAACTGCTGCTGATTATGCACAACAAGATCTGTTCAGTGCCAACTTGTCCTCCTCTACATCCCCCAACTGTCAACATCTATCATTTGCTTAGACCAGTAGTGCTCCATCTTTCCCACCTAGCAATATATAAAGCACAGGTTAACTGGGATTCCTTGATACTCTGTTTGCAACTGCTTTGTGGGTCATGACTTGCAGACCAAGAATCCATGGCTTAACCTGCAAGCTCTTTGGGGCAGGGATTGTCTTTTATTACAGGCTTCTTTCTGTGCAGAACCTAGCACAAAAGGGCCCTAATTCCAGTCTGGGGCCTACGGGCACTAATGCAATACAAATATGTAACAAAAATGCATTTTAAAGCTGGGGCTAGGGCACAGTCCTCACCTGTAGCAGTGTTTCCTGAACCTGGGCCTCTTCAGTCCTGCAATGCCAAACACACATGGGGTAATAACTTGGCCAAACCTACTGACTACTTGCACCCTCATCCCACACAAGACTTCTCTGGGCCCAGGCCCCTCTGCTTCCATTTGTCACTCCAGGAAACATTTAGTGTCAGAGACACTGCGTGGGCAGCTTGCGGATAGGGGGCCTACTGCCTACGGGCCATGGTCCACGCGGAGCAGGGCCCCAGGCTACAGAGGAGCAGGACTGGCGGCTACATCAAGGCCCAAGGAAGGAGGAGGAAGGGTCACACCAGAGTACGGCCCAGGGGGGTCCCAGGGAGGGGGAGGCGGTTACACTGCAGGGGGGCCTGGGCCGCCTCTCCGCAGGGAAGGGATAGGAGGCGGTTAGATCTCGGGGGGCTGGGACTGGGACCCGGACCGCCCGCCCCCACCCAGCATCCTGGGGAAAGGGGGTGACACGGCGACCGCCCCCGCACCGAGGATCCTGGAGGGGGGCGGGGTGACGCCAGGGCCACCCCCGTGTGGAGAGCCCAAGAAAGGGGGGGGGGGTGACACTGGGGCCGCCCCGGGGGGCCCAGCGAGGCGAGGGGGTTACACTGCGGTGCGGGAGGCCGCTGGCCCCACAGCCCCCACTCACCAGCCCCGCCCAAATCCCTCTGGCTCCGGCTCCGGCTTCGCCTCCATGCCCGCCGCCTTCTCCCGCCCGCCTCACCGAACAAACCGCCCGCCCGCCGCAGGGCCTAGCGGGACCCGTAGTTCGCGGGCGGGGCGGGGGGACCGAGGGACGCCGGAGCGCATGCGCGACAGCTTAACCGCTGCTGGGAATTAAAATTCATTCGCGGGGCTAGAACGCTGAGAAACGTTCCCCCGCCGCAAGGCCTGCTGGGAGAGAGAACACGCAGGGCGCGCGTGGTGGGTAGCGCTGTGGGTGCTGGGAAGTGTAGTTGTGGGGCAGCAGCCGGCGTGGGGCTCCATGGCCCGCGGGGACAGACGGGCTACGGCGAACCCGGAGTGGTGATGGAGACACAGCCCCGTGGGCGGGGGTCAGCCCTGAGCCGGCCGGCCTGTCCCGCTATCACTGACCGGGACATCCCCGCACGGGGCAAATGGGGGGAGGGGCAGGGTCTGCGCAGGGGCCAATCTGACTGGCCTGGGGCTCAGGCAGCTGGAGGCAGGGGCAAAGGCGGGGAGGAGGGGCCATGAGCCGGGGTCAGCCCGGGGGAGGCGGGGCAGAGGGAGGCGGACGCCGCCGGTTACGGGCAGGGATGAGCCACCGGCCCTGTTTTCAAAAGTGGGGGCGGGGAGGGTTTCTGGTCCCCCCCGCAGGACTCCACCTCCCAGCAGCAGCGGGGCAGCTCCCAAGCTGGCTTCTTAAAGGCACAGGCATGGCCCCTGCCTACGACCCAGCAGCTCCTCTCCCGGCTCTAATGCGCTGCGGTGCCCCAGGAGACGTGACTGCGACCGTGCAAGATCTTACATGTACCCCTCCCCCCCTCGAGTGCAAGATCTTATATGTACCCCTCCCCCCCTTCGAGTGTAATATCTTACATGTACCCCTCCCCCCCTCGAGTGTAAGATCTTACATGTACCCCTCCCCCCCTCGAGTGTAAGATCTTACATGTACCCCTCCCCCCCTTCGAGTGTAATATCTTACATGTACCCCTCCCCCCCTCGAGTGCAAGATCTTACATGTACCCCTCCCCCCCTTCGAGTGTAATATCTTACATGTACCCCTCCCCCCTTCGAGTGTAAGATCTTACATGTACCCCTCCCCCCCTCGAGTGTAAGATCTTACATGTACCCCCCCCCCCCGAGTGTAATATCTTACATGTACCCCTCCCCCCTCGAGTGCAAGATCTTACATGTACCCCTCCCCCCTCGAGTGCAAGATCTTACATGTACCCCTCCCCCTTCGAGTGTAAGATCTTACATGTACCCCCCCCCTCCTCGAGTGCAAGATCTTACATGTCCCCCCCCTACCCCCCTTCCAGTGTAATATCTTACATGTACCCCTCCCCCCTCGAGTGCAAGATCTTACATGTACCCCGCCCCCCCCCCGAGTGTAATATCTTACATGTACCCCTCCCCCCCTCGAGTGCAAGATCTTACATGTACCCCTCCCCCCCTGGAGTGCAATATCTTACATGTACCCCTCCCCCCTCGAGTGCAAGATCTTACATGTACCCCTCCCCCCCCGAGTGTAATATCTTACATGTACCCCCCCTTCGAGTACTGGAAAGAACCTTCTCCGCTGCGATGGCTGCATAAAGTCTCAGAGCCGCTCACAGCTTTGTATGAGCTGCTGCTGAGGAAGTTGTAGTCCCTTTGAAGGAGAGTTTTGCTCCTTTTAAAATGTTATTTGTATTAGTCTAATTACTCCGACCCCTACATCATGTACCTGTGGTAGCACTGTGCAGATGCATGCCCTGGTATTATTTTTTATTTTAATAGCACCTACTCAGCAAATATTTATAAACAAACCGCTGCTAGTAGTTTTAGCAATGATCTCTGTGGTTCGAGTATAGAACGTGCTATGTTTTTTACTGTGATTTTTTTATTTTGAATTCTAACTTTTTCTTATTTTTATAACCACAAGTTTATTCCGTTGGATCAGGTGACTTCCAGTCTGAGTCCCTGGGCTGGTGTCAAAACTTCAATTGTATCTGATCCACCAATATGAATTGCCTTTTGTAACTGTTATTTTGCCTCTCAATTCACCCAAGTGCTTTTTCATATCATTGCTAATGTGTAGAATTTGATTCTCAAATATTCAATAAGGCAGTTTAATATCTCATATTACATCCTTCTGTAATATTTGATGAACATAAGAACAGCCATAATGGGTCAGACCAATGGTCCATCTAGCCCAGTATCCTGTCTTCTGACAATGGCCAATGCCAGATGTTTCAGAGGGGATGAACAGAACAGGCAATCATCGAGTGATCCATCTCATTGTCCACTCCCAGCATCTGGCAGTCAGAAGTTTAGCAACATCCAGAGCATGGGGGTGCACCCGTTTGTCTTGGCTAATA
Source organism: Emydura macquarii macquarii (assembly GCF_026122565.2). Lineage (NCBI taxonomy): Eukaryota > Metazoa > Chordata > Testudines > Chelidae > Emydura > Emydura macquarii. The sequence continues at coordinate 3,763,108 of NW_027132429.1, forward strand.
GATAAGTTCCTCACAATAGGTCCATCAATGGCTAATTATTTTTTTAACCCAGTTAGAGTTTTGGCCTTCACCACATAATGAACACACCTACAATCCCACGAGAGCCTGACAACCACAAGAATTAAAAAATCAGAACTTACAAACCCTCACATCAAGAAATACATGATATTGGATTCTTTTTATGTGCCTCTGTTTCTGAGCCTTAAGGGTGCAGTAAGCCTGGTTCCACAAAAACAGGAGGCTAAACACTTGACTGAATCCTGGCCTACCCTCATGGTTTTCCTCTTCTCTCTCCAAAACACTGGGACACAGTAATAGCAGGGTATACAATATATCAATGGGACACAGTCTAGCAGGATACAAAATATATATTAGAAGGACAGAATAGGTTGCACTGGTGGGGGAGTAGCACTATATGTGAAAGAAAGCAAAGTCAAATGAAGTCTTAAATGAATCAAACTGTACCATAGAATCGCCATGGATAGTAATTCCATGCTTGAATATTAAGAATATCACAGTAGGGATATACTACTGACCACCTGAACAGGATGGTGATAGTGACTGAAGTGCTCAGGGAGATTAGAGAGGCTATAAAAATAAATTCAATCATAATAGTGGATTATTTATTGGATGTGTGTCACCTCAGGATGTGATGCAGAGATACAGCTTCTGGACATCTTAAATGACTGCTTCTTGGAGCAGCTAGTTCTGGAACCCCTAAGAGGAAACAATTCTTGATTTAGTCCTAAGTGGAGCACAGGATCTGGTCTAAGAGGTGAATATAGCTCAATTGCTTGGTAATAGTGACAAGACCATAATAAAATTTAACATCTCTGTGGGGAGGAGGGCACCAAAGCAGCCCACCACAGAAGCATTTAATTTCAGAAAGGGGAACTACATAAAAATGGAATTTTGTTAAACAAATTAAAAGGTACAGTGCGAAAAGTGAAATCCCTGCAAGCTGCATGGAAACTTTTTAAAGACACCATAATAGAAGCTCAATTTAAATGTATACCCCACAATTAAAAAACATAAAAAGACTATAAAAAAGTGCCACTGTGGCTAAACAACAAAGTAAAAGCAGCAATGAGAGGCAAAAAGGCATCCTTTAAAAAGTGGAAGTTATATCCTATTTGGGAAAATGGACAAGTGAAATGTAAAAATATAATTAGAAGGCTAAAAGAGAACTTGAACAGCTAGCCAAGATAATCTTCATCCAAGAATATTAAAGGAACTAGCACATAAAATTGCAAGCCCATTAGGAAGGATTTTTAATGAATCTGTAAACTCAGGGGTTGTACCATATGACTGGAGAATTGCTAACATAGTTCCTATTTTTAAGAAAGGGATAAAAAGTGATCTGGGTAATTACAGGCCTGTTAATTTGACCTCCGTATGCAAGGTGTTGAAAAAATTTTTTAAAGAGAAAGTAGTTAAGAACATCGAGGTTAATGGTAATTGGGACAAAATACAACATGGTTTTAAAAAAGGTAGATCATGGCATACCAACCTGATCTCCTTTTTTGAGAAGATAAGGGAATGCAGTGGATCTAATTTACCTAGATTTCACTAAGGCATTTGATACGGTTCCACATGGGGAATTATTAAATTGGAAAAGATGGGTTGACGCCAGGATCACAGGATGACTATGAGCTGCCAATGTCATGTGGCCATGAAAGAAGTTAATGTGGTCCTAGGATGCATCAGGTGAGGTATTTCCAGTACAGATAGGGAGAGTTTAGTATCGTTATGCAAGGCATTGGTCAGACCTCATCTTGAATACAGCGTGCAGTTCTGGTTTCCCATGTTTAAGAACAATGAATTCAAACTGGAACAAGTGCAAAGAAGGACTACTAGGATGATTCGAGGAATGGAAAACCTGCCTTATGAGAGGTGACTCAAAGAGCTTGGCTTGTTTAGCCTAACCAAAAGAAGGCTATGGGGAGATATGACTGCTCTCTATAAATACATCAGAGGGATAAATACCAGGGGAGAGAGGAGTTATTTAAGTTCAACACCAAGATGGACCCAAGAACTAAAGGATATAAACTGTCCATCAGGAAGTTTAGTCTTGAAATAAGATGCAGGTTTCTAACCATCAGGAGAGTGAAGTTCTGGAACAGCCTTCCAACGGAAGCAGTGAAGGCACGAAGCCTAGCAAGCTTCAAGACTGAGCTTGATAACTTTACAGAGGGGATGGTATGATGGGACAGTCTAATTTGGCAATTGACTGATCTGACCACTAGCGGTAAATGTGCCCAATGGCCTGTGATGGGACATTATATGGGGTAAGTTCTACAGAGAATTCTTTCTGGGTGTCTGGTTGGTGAGTCTTGCCCACATGCTGAGGGTTTAACTGATTGCCATATTTGGGGTCAGGAAGGAATTTTCCCGCAGGGCAGACTGGCATAAGCCCTGGGGGTTTTTCACCTTCCTCCGCAGCGTGGGTCACGGGTCACTTTCTGATGAATTCTCTCTACCTTGAAGTCTTTAAATCATTATCTGAGGATTTCAATAACTCAGTCTTAGGTTAGTGCTCTATTATAGGAGTGGGAGGGCGAAGTTGTGGCCTGTATTGTGCAGGTCAGACTAGATCATCATAATGGTCCTTTCTGACCTTATAGTCTATGAGACATCACATTGGGAGACAGTCATCCAGGACACGGCTAACTGGTGAAGACTTGTCAGAGAAAGAGTGACCATTTTTGAAGAAAATCGCCTCACTCTGGTCGCAGAAAAACACCAAAAAAGACAGAACTGTCATGTAAACGTGGCCCACCCCTGCCTTCCAACACCACCTGCAACATCCGCCAACAAGTCTACGGCTCAAGGATTGGACTCAGTCACAAAAGGACCCATATAAAATAAAACCTGTAAAGAGATCATCCTTGACTCGGGGGATCATGGACGACGATATGAAGAGAGATTAACACTGGGACTTTTCAGTTTGCAAAAGAGATGGCTAAGGGAGAATATGATAGAGGGCTATAAAATCATGCATGATGTGGAAAGAGTAAACAACACTTCCTTATTTACTCCTCATAACACAAGAACTTTAGGGGTCACCAAATGAAATGAACAGGCAGCAGGTTTAAAATGAACAAAAGGAAATATTTCTTCACACAATGCACAGTCAACCTGTGGACTATTTGCCAGAGGATGTTTTGAAGGCTAAGACTGTAAACGGTTAAAAAAAATTACTAGATGGAGGATAGGTCCATCCATGGCTATTAGCTAGGTTGGGTGGGGATGCAAAACCATGCTCTGCAGTGTCTCTAACCTCTGTTTGCCAGAAACTGGGAATGGATGACAGAGAATGGATCTTTGATGATTGCCTGTTCTGTTCATTCCCTCTGACACACCTGGCATTGGCCACTGTCAGAAGACAGGATACTGGGCTAGATGGATCATTGGTCTGACCCAGGATGGCCACTCTTATTTTCTTACATTCCTATTTATGTTCACAGTTACAAAGGCAATTTCAAAATGGTAACAAATTGTGACAGGACATCAACATCCATCATGGCTTACTACCTCTGACCTCTGCACAAGGTGAGAGGCATCACATTGTGACAGGGGCATGCCACCTATCAGAATTTGGTACTCCTGGAACAGGAAGCAAATACTGATAGGACAGCAGAAAAAACACCCTACGTGACAGAAACTGAAGCGGTCCCAAATTCTGGTAAGTCCCAGTTATCAATACTACACCGGCACTGGCTCCTCCAGCAGGAGTCCCAGTCCCAGCTGAGTGAGTCAGCTGCCTGCTGCAGGCCTTAATCCACTGGGCAGCAGTTCCCACTCCCTCATCTCTCCGGGGGAGTTACTGATCCTGAAGATCAGGAGAGTCTTGGTTGCAGGATACAAGCCCCCAGCTGTTCTCCGGCAAAGGGAGTCATCACAGCATAAAGGATCCCTCTAAACCTGCCTACAGCAGCGGTGCTCAACCTGCTTATGTCGAAGGGGCTGTAACAGACTTAGCCTGAAAACTCACTGAACAGAATTCAACCATAGATACATCCAACAGCTTTCCAAAGGGGTTTGCACTTCCATTCTGAATTTTTTTTGGGGTGCTGTAAATGAAAAAGGTTGAGAGCCACTAGCTTGAGTATTTTGGACTCAAGCACATGTGGGCATAATGCGGCAGGATCTCTCCTCATGCTATGTGGAACAAATAGCCAAAAATGGGCTGACTAGGTATAATACCTATGAGTTGGTAGGCCCAAAGAGAGGCATGCAGAAGTTGGTAACTTTTTATATCCTACTTAGAGGGAAGTCATACTTGTTATCCTACCCTAAAAGTATTTACTGTGTTACTTTGGCAAGTCACTTCACTTTTTGTCCAGAGTTTCTGTACTGGGAGATAATACTTTCTCTTTTAAAAAGGCAATTTAAATTTTGTGACACTTAACCACAATACAAGACACTAATGCAGTCAATTTTGGAGAGCTAGGTCAAATGTGTTAAATTGTATTTGAAGTAACATGTTATATATAGGATTGCCAATTTCGGTTGGACGTGTTCCTGGAGGTTTCATCACATGACAAGCTTTAATTAAATCTTTAATTCCTGGAGATTCCAGGACAATCCTGGAGGGTTGGCAACTCAAACTCCAAAAAAAGCCTAAAATAGCAAATAGCTCCAACAGGATTGGGGATAGGGTGCAGAATGGCAGTGAAAAATAGATTAGCTTATTTCCTTAAATAGGATAGGATCCATGTCATATGATTTATCCAATCTGTACATGTTCAAGTTTCCAAATTAAAAAAAACAAGTCCTATAATAAACTACCATGTTCTCATTGTCCAGATGTACATAACTAAAAGGAACAGTGTGATAACTTGATTTTGAACTTTAAATATTAATTTGATTTCCCAAACTGATTTTAGAAGCCTTCATTATTCCCAATACATTCTGTGAATAGGCAGCCTTAGTTAGTTCTTTCTCCCTGTTCTCCATTTCTTATACAGACTACTTTTTAAGCCCACAGTTCTGAGGTGATATTGCTCACAGAAAATTAAATACATATATATTAAATAGAAAACAGCCCTTGTTACCAGAAGTAATCCCAGAGACATTCATAACTGGCCTAAACCTGTTTGGTTTTTAAAGTCAGGAAGAGAGAGGCAGTACTCTCTTCTCTAAAGCATCTATTGTAGGATCACTTGGACTCTATCATTCAAAAGGAACACAGTGAGTCAAAACATGGCTTCCATTTACTTGGGTGTACATGATGGCAGAACTGAGCCAATTATTGTTTCTGTGTTAAGAAAGGCTAGGCAGTACCATAACTCTTGATCTCAGCATAGTACTAAGTTTTAGCAAATGCTGTTCTGAGTAATGGTGTAGGAGTTGTTTTTGCATTCATGTATAGTGAGGTTCCTGCACTGTCAAAATGGCTGCACTAAGCTGCTATTAACCAGCAAACCCATATGGATGAGGGAAGGCTCATGAAAAGGCAGGAAAGAAAAAGGCTTTGGAAGTTTATTATCTTTGATAAAATTTCAACTGAAAATGAGGACTTTGTATTAACATTTTCATAAATGCACAAAATCTATTCACAGGGAAGTCTGAGTTTACACTAGACATTAAATTAGAACTACATGAAATGACACAAAAGATGAAAGTTCCTATTCAAGAGCAAAGTCCAATGAAATTTTGGTAAAGCAATGTTCTGTTCTGGTTAGTTAGTTCAGAATGAATTTGAGTTAAGAAAAGAAAAGCTTGTTTTCCTATACAAAATTACAATACAGAGAACGCGTACAATTACAATACAGGGGGTTTAATTGTTAGTAACTATCAACTAGAACAGAAATTTCATAGTAAAAAATCTTATGGAAATTAAAATAAGTCAACTTTAACTGGAAAATCTGAGACAAATGCCAAGTCTTAGAAGAGATACTTTCAGATTTTTACCATAAAATTGATATTTAAAAAATGAATTTGGTTAGGAAAATGAAGCAAGTTCTTTTAAAACAATTTCACATCCCAATGGGCAGAAGTAAAAAGAACTCAACTGTGTCATGCTGAGAGGTAGAGAGGTATCACTGTGATCACAATCTTCTATTGGTTCCAGGGTTTTTCTGAGGTAATTAGCTGTGTGTCAAGTTGTATAAACAATAGTATTGGCAAGAGAGCAACATTGACAAATTACACTAATGACCTCTTTCCTCTCATCAATAGGTCCTAAAAACTTAATTAGACGCATCCGAATTAACACTTCCAGGGTCTCCAGCAGGTGAAGTGATTGATGAAGGGGTGGTAGCATCCTGCCAGCTGCCATTAGCCTGAAGGGGGGAATAAATCTATTGTCATTAAATCCTTCAGATGTTACTTGCATCCAAAAGATAAAGCATTTTATCTATCTTATTTCCAGATTTCAAAAGAAGAGTTTTGTGCTTATAAAAATGAGGAATTAAACAGAGCAGGACACAGCGCAGACATGCTGAGAAAGTTCCTCCTACTTACACTTCTTCTGTGTTAGTGCAACTCATCACCTGCACCACACTGGCTTCTCTTCTATTCCAGATACAAACTGATTTTGTGATATGCATGAATCAGAGTAGGACATAACACACCAAAGTCTCACTAGTGACCTATGCCTAGATTTTAATTGCTTCTCCAGATGTGAAATGTGGGTGCATTAACCTCTTTGCCACATCAGGCCCCTTTTCCCATTCCCAGTGAAAACATTCCAAGCACCATTTAAAAAAAAAAAAAAAGAAAAAAAACGAGAATCTATAAAATGTACAGGTCATTATCTAGATTCAAACTGATATGAAGTTTGTTATGCTTGTAAAGCAGTGTATTTCAGATATTAATTTCTCATAAGTCAATGAAAATGCTAGTGCTAGGCTGAGGGGGGGTCTCAGCATACCGTTTTCTTTATATTCCATTGGAAATTTTTTAAAGCAATACAGCTTAGACCAGCGGTTCTCAACCGGTGATACGCATACCACTGGTGGTACTTCGCAGAAGGCTGGGTGGTACGCGAGCCGTACCGCGCCGCCAAATCCTCCGCCCGAAGTGCCCACCCCCCCACCCCCTGGAAACCCTGCCGCCGAAAAGGGGCAAACGGCGGAAGGGTTTCAGCGGAGGGCATTGTTCCCCCCATGTAACCCGCCGCTGCCGAAAGTCCCCCCCCGTGCCACCGCCGCAAGTCCCCACCCTTTTTTCCCTAAGTGGTACTCGGGGACAAAAAGGTTGAGAACCACTTGCTTAGACAATAGCCTTTCCACTGGAGTAACTCAAAGAGGCTAGCTAGTCCCTTTAGCTACAAAGCAATCAAACACAGGCTAAAACCAGTGTAGTTTTCCACTGAGCAAGAGCAAAAACTATACCAAAAAAACCCCAATTTAGTGTCTGGGGTAGAGCAGGAATAGCAGACGACCAGTAGGTTCTGGAATTCACCTTTTTATAAACACAAACAGTAATTTACAACTATGTTAAGATACAAAGGGGTTGGGTGTAATAAGAAATGCACTCTTTAGTTTATGCTAATAAATTCACTTATCTACCAAAAGTGAAATCAAACTCCTTACATCAATGCGCTGCGTCGTATACAAAGGATTCCCCACAATGGTGTCATATCTTCCTGTCTGATGTATGACATGATGTAAGGAATCCATCTGTAACAAAACCCCATATGGGATGGGATTAACAAGGGAAATGGTCTGATAAGAAATGAAGTGGGGTGATTGAAACACAGCATCCTATTACTTAGAGCACATGGCAAGGAAAGATGTAGAGGGCCAAATACTTTTAACTTGCACCCCTTAAGTGGTTTTCTTGTATGAAAGGAATTGCCTTTATGGTTCTGTTTTTTCTAAAAAGTGAGAATAATAATTTGTTTGTTTTTTTGTTTTGTTTTGTTTTGTTTGGGGGGGGAGGGGGGCGTGTGTTAAAGGCAAAAATATTTCTTAACAAAATTAAATGAAAAGTCTAAACCTATGGGTTTTAGGCATACTTCCTGATTGCTGCTCAGATTATCAATTGGGTTATTTGACCTAGCCCATGACCAGTGAGTGAGTCACCAGTTCAGATGGCATTACAACCTGGCTCCCAGCCCCCATGACACAGCCTCTATTAAAGAGAGAAAGAAGTTTTTGTGTAGCTTGCATAATATTGCTAATTATTCCACTTAAATTAAAAATTAAAAAGTTTAAATTTAAAATATTGTTAACAGGTCAAACTTTCCTTAAACACATGAAGCCAGACTTACTTTAAAATGAGAAAATGTTGATATTTACAACGTAAATTAAGATATGGTGTCACTGTTAGATCAATTTAGGCCTCAAATTTAGATTTTATAAATCCAAAGTTCAAGAGAAATGGGTCCTTGAAGGGTTGTCCCCCAGACCTCTGAATTCCAGATTAAAAAAAACCCAACTCTTTTGGCTTTAACCATTCCTTGAAATCTAACCAATGAAGTACTGTTCTAATACATGAGAGCAAGGACGAGGAAAAAAAAATCACTATTCTATATACTGAAAGTGTAAAACCAGTAATTTAATTTTACAGATCTGAATTTATTTGCATCCATATTCGAGGGAAGAACAGTACCAATAAAACATGGATTTTTTAACATTTGGCTTATTGATGAAGTTATGTGCCAGTTCCCCCACACACCTTACCTGTGACTGCACATTGGCTCCCACTGGGGAACTCTGATAGGATGTCAGTGATTGCAAATTTATAAATGAATCTCCAGAATTTGTCATCTTAAAAGAGCCAGAGGAACCTGAAAAAGGAAGAATAAAATGTAGCTAAATGCAGAGAAACTGTTTGGCTCTTTCAAAAGCAGAAATATTATCTTAATTTAGAAGGAAAATTTTAAAAATGTATATATACAAAAGTCAAGACAACTTTAAACATTGACAAAAAGATACCCAGGGCAAGTATATGCCTTCAGAATGTGAAAAAAGATAAATATGAGAAATACTGGTACAAGTACAGTTTCTACCCGCAAAAGACAAGCCAGTGGCCCATAATATACCAAACAGGGGAGTGTAAGTATTTACGGTACACCATTATAAGGAAAGCACAATACAGATATTACTAAAACATAGGCTGCACTTGAGAATTTGATTTGTCTTGCATACCCCAAGTTTCACCTCACTTAAGTATTTGCTTACAAAATGAAACCTAAAAATACAAAAGTGTCACTGCACAGTACTGGAAAAAAAATGCTTATATTCTCATTTTTGCCATATAATTATAAAATAAATCAATTTGAATATAAAGTGGTATAAACATTTCATTGTCTGTATGAAATTTTAATTTGTACTGACTTCGCTAGTGCTTTTTATGTAGCCTGTTCTAAATCTAGTCAACTATCTAGATGAGTTGATGTATCTATATGTACTTCCAGGAGAACAGATACACCTGATTGAGAACCACTGCCTTATAGTACAAGCTATTAATTTTTTCTAGAGGAGACAGATGCGGTTGGGGATGCACAAATTATGTGGGACATAGATTAGAAGGGTGAGAATTAACAAGGTTCAACTGTATCTTTAAAATGCTCATATGATTAGTCAGAAGTATCTGTACACACTCTCTGGCTTGCATTCTTTGTGGTGCTTGGACAGTGGTATAAAGAATAGGATGGCAACATGGAAAGAGAATGAGAAGCCTCTGGTTCTGAACTATAGAGGCTTCTCTCAGCAAGAAGGGAAATAAAAATTACCTTTTTTAGAGACAGTTTTCCCTCACAGGAGTTCCCACTTACCAGAATTTGGTGTTGATGGAGAGTTTGCCTGGTTGCCCTGGGCCACCACATTTGTTGCATCCACTGCTGTTTTTGCTGCATAAATGTTAGCCTCTTCCTGGAACTTTCCCATATTTTTTTTGTACCGGATTCTCTTGTTACCAAACCAGTTAGAGACCTAGAAAAACATCCCTGTCAGTACTTGACCAAACTATTGTCTCCTAGTAGTTACTGAGGCTACCAGCAGAGGTAGCTCTTAAACTAAGCTTAGAGGGAAAAATTTGCCATATAGCCTTTAACAAAAGGTAGGATACACAAAAGCATCTTTCACCATAGCAGGTGGTCATAATGAGCCAAGAAAGTTTAACTGTAAATCTCTTAGTAACAGAGGACTATTGCTCTTTTTAAAAAGCGACAACATTTTTAAAATAAAGAGTAATTCCAGATAAAGCATTGTATACCTGCGAGACTGTGATGCCACCCTTCTTCGCTAGCTCTTCTTTGGCTTCTTCACTGGGGTAAGGATTACTCAGGTGGGAATAAAAATATTCATTCAGTACTTCTGTTGCCTGTTTGCTGAAGTTACGCCGTTTACGCCTATAAATACACAATAGTTATTCATTGTTTGAGCAAATACACAAGAAAGACTTAATCGTTATCAATGATAACTAAACATACTTTTTATACATGATGTGGTGTGTGCTTAAAGATATTTAAACTAGTTCAAGATTGTAAATGCAGGCATTATAATGGTGTTATAATTACTGACATCAAGCAACATAGATACATCTAAAAGCACAGTCAGAGCCAATAGCTGTTGCCATTGGGTTGTGCATGTTTATTACCTTGCATCAAGAAATCGTGAGCGCAAGATCATCACTGCCTCACATGTGCTCTGTTTCAGCTGCATCTGGATAGTGCTGAATTTGCCATGGATTATGTTCACCATGCGCTCAATTTCTTTTGGTGAAATTGGCCTTGTTCTACTCTGTTCTCTAAGAAGGTTCATAACATGGGTTGTGAACTCACTGCAGGCCTGAAAATAAATTAAAATTGACAAACAATAAAGTACCCTCAAAATTCAGTTTAATTTCCCCAATAAATGAATAAATCCAGAAGATTTTAGGAGTGCACAGTTAGCTCCACTCCTCTATTTGCTCTTAAAAATACTACAAGTATAATCTTTCAGTTATCTTAGACAAACTAGGTAAGTTAATGAATGTCAAAAGTCCTTCCATTTTAGCCTTATTCTTAAATAGTGAGCAGAAAGATTTAATTACATTTGCCACCCTTGCATTTATATGCATAGATTATACTCCCTGTTCTGTGCTTACAACCAACAGCAAAGGAAAAATGGTTATTTTTTTTAAATTGAGATGATAAAAACTCTTCCATGCAGAAAGATCACCTGTTCATATTTCTCTAGCTCAGAGTGGTATATCTGTCGGATCTGTGACAGCTTGGCCCTGTAGTCAGAGTGTTCAATGCTATTGTCATTTGGACAGCCACCTGATGTTGCTGCTACAGCCGTAGGTCCTCCTCTTCCTCTTTTCTCGGGCCCGGAGACACCCTCTGCCAGCAACATGTTATCTAGTCTCATTAGTTGAGCATCGGGGGGATCTTCCTCCTGAATACCGCGAATACTTAACACTAGATAAATATAAACAGGGATCAAAAGGTTATTTCTGAAGTAGGAAAAAGTCAGCTTTAATTCTGGTGATTTATTTAAATTCACTTAATCGATTTTAACAGTCGTTTTAACGCACAAGCAAAACGGGACAGGGTAATGACTCAAAGTGACAAATTCAAAATTCCCAAGATGCTATTGAGTCCAACAATTTACCAAAATTCAAAGAGAGATTGTATATTTAATATGTATAACAACAACATACAGAATTACAGTAATTAATGTTAAAAAAGATTTTGGAAGGGATTTAAAACTTCAGGCTTCAGGACTTAAACTAATCTCTAACTATTAGAAATTAGGATAAGAACTTCATGAGAGATAACCCCCATGCCACTGCAGGATTTCTTGCACCATCCTCAGCCATTTGGTGTGGCTACTTTTTGGAGACAGGATACTGGACTGGGTCTGATCCACCATGCCAATTGCTATATTTCTAGACATGTAACAGAGAAGAATGACACTAGCACAAACTTCTACTGAGGTCAGTGGAGCAGGGATGAATTTTGCCTAGTCTGTTTTATATCAATAAGTCTGACACCTCTGAATTTCCATTAGAATCAGAACTAGAGGTATTACTTTGTGAGCAGTCCAAAACAACCAAGAAGTCCTATACTTACGTCTGAATTTTACATAAGTCTCTCCTAATTCCAAGAGAGCCAATCTTTAGAGCTGTTTATGAACTTACATGCTCCTACACCTGTACTTTGTTTAAACAATTTTTTAAAGATACGCTACTAATCATTTCCTTTTCTCAACTAAGTTTTGTCTCAACAGCTGACTGGGGGCAATCTCCACTCTAAACAAGAGTATGCAGGATATTCGGTCAATTGAGCAACATAAATATGCAAACACTTTTTAATGCTTTCTAATTCAAATTCTATTCTTTGTTTGGTAACTACAATTTTTAGTCTCAAGAGAACACTAGGTGCTAGACAATTTTGTTAAATGACTGAAGGTTTCAAAGCTTCCCAGAGTGGATATCCTATAATATTAACACACCAAGGACAAATATTGTTCTACACAAAGATTCAAGATGAAGGAGATCCATAATTATGAAGCAATTGGGTAAAGGGACCGTTTTTCACTCTGTGGCCAGCACAGGATCCTGATAAATGTCAGTGTACGTCCTTATTCATTAATATACACCATTACAAAATACTGAAACCGTATACATAAAAATCAAGATTTTACAATTAGAAATCCATAAGCCAACATTCACAATTCTGAAAACACACATGCTACATTACAGTGAAAATTAACCTTTTACTTTCATTGAGTCACACAATATTTTACAGACCATATAGAAATTACACAAGCCATGCACATGGTGATAAGACAACTGAAGACAATATAGAATCTTACTCTAAACTGCCAATAGTCAAATTGTTCTCCTAAGTACCCCCTCACCCATTTCTGCCTTTGCCAGCAAAAAAAAAAAAAAAAAAAAAAATGTAGAGCAAGGGCAGGCATACAGGACCACGGTGTCAACATAAAACCTTGCTCCACAAACCATAAATCTTGCTCCACATAACAGCACCAGCTTTAATCAAATATAGTTCTATTATGTCAACTGAACTCTACCTCAGTTGCTTAACTTTAAAAGGCTTCAGCAAAAGAAAAATCAACTATCTTCCAACAGCAGGAAGTAGTTCTGAATTCCTTTCAGATCACCTAGAGAAATCAGTTCTTAAATTTTTGCATCTCATTCTTTGCAGGAAAGCAAGAGTGTGTGTGTGTGTAACAGACTGATACGGATTACACCATTTCTTTTATGTACAGCATTTCCCCTACCACATATTCAGTCTTAAAACAGTGTATTTACTGAAGAGTTTAAGACTCAGTCTTGAGCAACACAGACTGGCATTAACTCCAGAGAGTTGACAGAGTGTTTTTTCCCACTTTTAAAAACGGTACTAAAATGCATTTATGAAATCATGAACCACCATTTATGTAGCAAACACTGCCTTCCCACCCATAACCACCAGCTACATGGTCCTCAATTTTGCTTTACTCTTTCAACCTAGTAAGTCTTTTCCTGTGACTTCTATAATTTACCTGCCTTGATGTAAATGACCTCTAGTTCCAAGATTCATTCCACCACAGAAAGAGGAAAATGAAAAGCAAACTGAAAAGATCCCCTCCATTAAAACATGAAGGGGAAATTCTGCTAAAGGAATATAAGGAAGGGAAACTGTTGCATATTTTATAAATCAGCAACTACTGAAATTCATACCAGAAACTAACACAAAAGGAAAGCATATTTTTATTGCAGACCAGACACAAAGTGTTCCTCTGACAGCACCATTACAGAATTGATATTTTTGTAATATGGACAAAAGAGGAAAAATTGTAGATTTTTTTAAAAACTGCCAGTCCTCTATTTCCAAATAGTTGTGAACCATAGGTTGAGTATTGGGACCGTGACCGCAGAGGCAAGTGAGCCTGAGTTTATGTGGTAGCTAATCTTGGCTAAAATTCACATTCAAGTATTTTGACTGGTACATAAGAAGACAATTAACAGGAGCAGATATATTTGGGTCTTGCTTTGCCATTTGAAAGCAATTCTGACAAACCCTTTTCCATATGTTCTATACTGCATATCAGAGTCTGCCTCACTGTTAGAATCAAGCTCCCAGCTGCAGCTTAATTTTCTGTCACTTGTCTAATTATGGTAATTATACGTTAGGTATCAATTACACATAGGCTCATCTCAAGTCAACTACTGAAATGCATGTATGAAATACTTGTAAAGTCTCCAGAGAAAAATTTAGTAGGCTGACTCGGGTAAGTCACAAGTAAATAGAGAGGAGTTAAATATCATTAACATTTTGTAGGCTACACTTCTACAGTGGTAAGTCAAATGTTTATTTAATGGAACTCTGACAAGATGATTAGACCTAAGGATTAGAACTGAGCTTTTTTTTTTAAAACCCACTACACAACACATTTTAGATTCCTCCTGGATTAACTGTAAAATGAACCAAGACAAGAGCAGAAATTTAATTCACTTACAAATTGTACATATAACTGCCTCAAAGATCAGATATTTTAATAGTTAAATAAAGCTATTAAAGTCCTCAAAGTCAGACCTTCTCTGGGGCAGCTGTCATAGATTGTCAATTTTAAGTCCTAATATTTTCAACATTCCTCTTCAACTACTTTAACATTTGAGTTACTTTTGGTACTAATAAAATAAGTCTCATTCATCCAAAACTATTTATCTGAAGAATTCATAACTAAGAATTTGCCACAAGTAGCAGCCTGTTCAAATCAGTGAGAACAAAAGCTGCATTAATTTATATAACAACCCACTACAGCCAGTAATCATGGCAGAAGAAGATTGGAAGAACAAAATCTGTACAGGTTGGTATTAAAACCAGCTTGTGGAAGGGTATTTAGATATCACAAGCTATCTAAGTCATTTTAATTGACACCCTCTGGATTTAATACTGGTTTGTCTTCTACCAAAAAAAAAAAAAAAGTGTTTGGAGCAGTAGAAAAATGAGAAGCTAAGGATTCTTTAAACAAATTCAAGCCTATAGCAGAGGGACAAGAGTAATACCAGGATTTTAGCGTCCAAAGCAGGTGATCCTCCTCATAATATGATTAGTTTATTTTTTAAAATTCAGCCGAGTCTCATCCCTGCTACCATTATTTGCCACACCCATCTGTCTGCAACAGCAATCTTTGCCTCCACAAGACACCACTAGCCTTCAGGACTTGCCAGGAGAAGTATAGTCAATATGTCCCTTTCTCCCCATCAAATGAACCTTTAAAGCCCCCTTTAAAAATTCTTGTCACTGACAAACAAAGATTCATTAATTAAAAACAATGAAAATCAATGATACACTATTTTCTCTGATGGAGACTGATCAAGAACCAAAAAGTTTGATCACATTGAGGCAGCTCAAGTTAATCTCCCAATGCTAGTATAGAGATAAGCCTGCTAGTCTCAGACAAGTGTTAGAATTCACTATAAAAAGAAAAAAGAAATCACCAATGTGGTCACAAACTTCTAAACTAACTAAGGTATCCCACATCAATTTTCCCATATAGTACTGTGCGGATTGGTTTGCTCACTTAAATTTAGAAGTGGCCTAGCAATGTTTGGCCTTTTGGTAGCCATTGAACCATTATGATCAATTTGTTCATCACTGCATCAACACCTTAATGAGTGATCAACATATCAAACTGGACAAAAAGAATCACTTTTTTTGAAGTTGTAGTTATACTAGTGTGTACGGAAATTTAACACACTAAGTTGTACAATAAGCAATATTAATATTATGGTGTTATGTGTCAAGACTATTAAACAAAAGTGGGAGTAGCTGGATTTTTATTGGCAATTGTACTGTACTCTTAAAGGTAATTACCATGTACAGTACCAGAGGATGAGTGAATAAAAAAAGTATTATACAATTCACAGGTTCCTACTTTAGTTTTTGGTACAAACTTAGGACAAACAATATAAATTAAAACTAATTTATTCATTGTTACTTCTCTCTCCAGTAGGTAACTAGACAATTCTAAGTACATGTTCTGCCATGCTGTTTACATAGTTACCTACACCTATATAATGTTTTAAGTATGACTCAGACATGTCCAGGCTTAATAGTATGCCCAAATCTCACTATCCATCCATCATTTTTATGAATGCTTTTATCAAACACCCTTCAGGATCATAAAGCCTTTTGAACTGGTGCTGTCACATACACTAACATGGTATTATACATTCTCCAGCACAACACCCACTAGATATTCATCAAAATGTAAAATAATTATACTAAGCCAAATGAAATTCCCATCATTTCTAATTAATCCTTAATTAAAATACATCACAACCCAAGGTACTGAAACCTCACTCAATATGCAAATGATCTCATTATAATATATTTACATATCATTAATTAAAGCTCTGCAGTTCTGTAATGAACTGTATGAGATCATTGGTGCCAAAATAAAAATGATATGCAATTTGTTTAGGCTTGTTTTCCTCTCCTGATTTTCCTCCACGTGGCAACAGAGCAGAAAAACTAGTGGTAAATACATCTATTGATTATACGGCACACAAAATCAGAAGCTTGAATGTTAACCCCTTTGAATTTCAAGGCATTAGAAGAAGAGGGATAGGATAGATTTGAATATGCAGGTCTTAATAGCCTGCATTGTACATAGTGTAAATGACTATACAAAGCGTAAGGCACTGGAGAGTCAGGACCTTTGTGTCTCAGTTGTTCCATCTGTAAAATAGGGATAATCTACTTCATGGGGCATTTTGAGACTTGGTGAATGTTTTCTCTGTATTTAGAAAAATGAAAGGCACTTTAGAACTTTTAACTCTGGACAGCTATAATAGTTTGCAGATAGTTTCTCTTAAATGTGGCAACATCTGCTGCACAAGACCTAAAATGCAGCTCTGCCCTGAAGAAAAACATTAACAAATAGTATTATGGGGTTTTGTATATGCCTCAATAATGCCATATAAAATGTGATCATGATCATAGAATCATAGAATATTAGAGTTGGAAGGGACCTCAGGAGGTCATCTAGTCCAACCCCCTGCTCAAAGCAGGACTAACTTCAGCTATATCATCCCAACCAGGGCTTTGTCAAGCCTCAGCTTAAAAACCTCTAAGGATGGAGATTCCACCACCTCCCTAGGTCAGTTTAAGACATTTTCTGTAAAAAGACAGTTGTGTGAATTTTAAGATGGGATCTGAAAGCCAAGCTGGATTCTTTCGTTCTTGCAAATCAGCAGAAATAAAGTTACTGCAAACCAAATTACCCCTTCAAGTTGAATGTGTGTAGCCTCCATTGTCAGAGGGTTTGCACAGGTGCTGACTGACTGGAATTTTATAAACAATTCATACTCCATAGGTTCTCTGGTGTCTCATCAGAAGATTCCTTTTTAACAGTCACTTTTAAAAATAGAACTGCAGAGTAATTAATTGGATCTCAGCAGGAACTGAGACTAACTAATCAGCACTAACTGCATGTAGAACATACACACATTTTATTTGAAGATTTGTTGCCTATCACAATGGCATTTGGTAGTCATACAATTTTTTTTTAAATAAACGCTACACATAGCACTTCAAGCCATCCCTTACTGCTACCAAGAGAGAAACCCTCATGTAAGAGTTTCTGGTTCCAGGGGAGGCCACAGCGGCTTCCTACAGAGGAGTAACTCGCATTCGGTGAGAGGTCAGTTAGGCAATTCGCCCGTATGTGGGGCGAGCACTCAGTCTACCACTCAAGCCCCCAGTCGGGGCGAGTGAGCGAGGAGTCCAGTGCTCCAACCCCTAGGCAGGGTGAGCGGGGGCGGTTCGCTCAGGCCCTCAGGCAGGGCGAGCGAACAAGGAGTCTATTGCTCCAACCCTTAGGCAGGGCGAGCGGAGGCGGATCGCTCAGGCCCTCAGTCAGGGCGAGCAAGCAAGGAGTCTATTGCTCCCACCCTTAGGCAGGGCGAGCGGAGGCGGATCGCTCAGGCCCTCAGTCAGAGCGAGCGAGCAAGGAGTCTAGGTTCTAACCCTTGTGCAGGGTCAGCAAAGAAGGCAACGGCTTCAGGCGGGGTCAGGAGAGCAATTCTCCTCGGGTGGCTAGGGAAAAGGGGAAGGGGAGGGGGACGCAGGCCCACCCGTCTCCACTGCGTCCCAGCCCAGGGCCCTAGCAGTGGCAGAAGCGGCTGCCACTGTGCCGGCGGGGCTCCTGCCGCAACACACCGGCAATACGGCGGCTTCAGCCACAGGCCGTGGCTGCCCCTGGGCTACTTCCTCCCCACTGGCCCTAGTACCTGGTGCCTCCATGTCCCAAGGATAGTCCATCTGGTGTAGCGTTGCTAGTCCCTCCTCGTCGACCGGGGGCAATGCAGGAAACTCCTCTTCAGGGGGAAGCTCCTCCAGGTCGTTGTAGGAGGGGAGCGGGTCGGCCTCGGGCAGTTCCTCCAAGTCCTGCCCCGCTGCAGGGGGGGGTTCGGCGGCTGGCAGCTCCTCCAAATCCGGCCCGGCTTCCGGGGGCGCCCGCCACTCAGGCTGCTCTGGGGTCTCAGCCCAGTCTGGCGGTCCCAGAGCACGGCTCCGGGCTCGGGGTCGGGGTAACTTGGCCCAGTCGTCCTGGCCGGGTTGCCTGGTCCAGCTCCTGGAGGGCCCTATCCAATCCCCGGGCTCAGGTGGGGCTGGGGTTCGGCGGCGGCGGCTAGGCTCCGGCCTAGTCGGCTGCTGGCGGGGCAGCACGTCCGCCTCTGCCGGCAGTCTGGGCCCTACTGAGCTCCAGGGCTGGGCTTTTATATTTCCCCTTCCTGTTGGGGCCCCGCCCCGGGGCTGCCAATTGGCCTGGGCGGGTGGCCCTATCACGGCCCGGGTCCCCTGTTGCCGGGCAGACTCTGGGGCAGGGTGCGAGTGGGGCCAATCAGAGCTCTCCGGCCCTTCCTCTGCTTCCGGGGGAGGCCACAGCGGCTTCCTACACCTCACATCACATTATTCAACAAATGGGCCTCTCATTGCACCCTGAAAGCTATCAAATCCAAGCGATCACTAGCCACAAGAGAGAAAATTCCACAGCCAATGACCCTCTGCTAAGAACACCACCACTCAGTCCCCAGCCTCTGCTGGTCTCATGTGTTGTGACAAAACAGAGCTTTCTGAAAAGTCAAGTTCTGAAGGTCTTGTAGATTCTCCACCACTGAGGGGAAGAAGAAAACTAATTCAGAAGGAAGACAAGGGCCAGCTCGGTTCTGAGTACTAAGGAACAAGAGACCGCAATGTAGGAATGTGAACAAACCCAGTGACAAAGGGAAAACAAGTATTTAGTCCCACACCACTTGCCAAGTTCTATAATGGAATGAAAAGGTACAAACTGAATTACCCTATTTGAACAACCAGGATATTAGCAGAAGGACAATGTACCGCAGTCAGTGGGAGGGGGAAATTTTGTATGTGTGTTATAAATTGCTAAACAAAATACTTATTATTTGTATTGCAGTCAAGAACAAATGGATATAAAATGGCCATCAGGAAGTTTAGACTTGAAATTAGATGCATTTCTAACCATCAGACTGGAATAGCCTTCCAAGGGGAGCAGTGGGGCAAAAAGCCTAGCTGGCTTCAAAACTGAGCTTGATACATTTATGGTATGATGGAACAGCCTAGTTTGGCAATTAACTGATCTTTGACTATTGGTGGTAGATATGACAATGGCCTGTGATGGGGTGGGTTCTGAGTTGTTATAGAGAATTCTTTCTTGGGTGTCTGGCTGGTGAGTCTTGCCCACATTCTCAGGGTTTAACTGATTGCCATATTTGGGATTGGGAAGGAATTTTCCCCCAGGGCAGATTGGCAAAGGCTCTAGGGGTTTTTCACCTTCCTCTGTAACATGGGACACGGCTCACTTGCTAGTGGATTCTCTGTCCCTTAAAGTCTTTAAACCATGATTTGAGGACTTTAATAACTCAGTCATAGGTCTATTACAGGAGTGGGTGGGTGAGGTTCTGTGGCCTGCGTTGTGCAGGAGGTCAGACTAGCTGATCATATTGGTCCCTTCTGACCTTGGAGTCTGAGTCATACCCAGAAGCCTCAGTCAAGATCAGAGCCCCATTGTGCTAGGCACTGTACAAACACATATGGAGGGAAAACAGCACAATAAAAGTAATGAATTTCAAGAAGGCAGACTTTAGCAAACTCAGGGAGTTGGTAGGTAAGATCCCATGCAAAGTAAGTCAAAGGTGAAAAACAGTTAAAGAGAGTTGGCAGTTTTTTAAAGAGACATTATTAAGGACACAAAAGCAAACTATCCCACTGAGTAGGAAAGACAGGAAGTATGGCAAGAGAGCATCCAGGCTTAACCAGGAAATCTTCAATGATCTGAAACTCAAAAAGAGAATCCTACAAAAAGTGGAAACGAAGCCAAATTACAAAGGATGAATATAAACAAACAAGTACATAGGAACAAAATTAGAAAGGCCAAGGCACAAAATGAGATTAAACTAGCTAGAGACATAAAGGGTAACAACAAAACGTTCTACAAATACATTAGAAGCAAGAGGAAGACCAAGGATAGGGTAGGCCCATTACTCAATGAGGGGGAAAAACATTAACAGAATATGTGGAAATGGTGGAAGTGCTAATTGAGTTTTGTTTCAGTTTTCAATTAAAAGGTTAGTAGCAATTGGACATCTAACATAATTAATGCCAATGAAAATGAGGTAGGATCAGAGGCTGAAATAGGGAAGGAACAAGTTAAATTACTTTAACAAGTTAGATGTCTTCAAGTCACCAGGGCCTGATGAAATACATCCTAGAATACTCAAGAAGCTGACTGAGGAGATACCTGAGCCATTAGTGTTTATCTTTGAAAAGTCAAGGAAGATGGGAGAGATTTCAGAGGACTGGAAAAGGGCAAATAAGGTGCTGGTCTATAAAAAGGGAAATAACCCAGGGAATTATAGACCCGTCAGCTTAACTTCAATACCCAGAAAGATAATGAAGCAAATAATTAAGCAATCAATTTGCAAACACCTAGAAGATAATAAGATAAGTAACAGTCAGCATGGACTTGTCAAGAACAAATCATGTCAAACCAACCTGATAGCTTTCTTTAGCAGGGTAACAAGTCTTGTGGGAAGGGGGAGGAAGAGAAGCGTAAGTTATGGTATATCTTGATGTTAGTTAGGCTTTTGATATTCTCACATGACCTTCTCAAACAAACTATGGAAATACAACCTAGATGGAGCCACTATAAAGTGGGTGAAAACTACTCTCTGGGAATGGTTTTCCAACCAGTTATCAGTGGCTCACAGTCAAGCTGGAAGGGCATATCGAGTGGGATCCCACAGGGATCAGGTCTGGGTTCAGTTCTATTCAACATCTTCATCAACAATTTAGATAATGGCATAGCGAATACACTTTTATAAAGTTTGTAGATGATACCAAGATGGGAGGGCTTGCAAGTGCTTTGGAGGATAGGATTAAAATTCAAACTGGAGAAATGGTCTAAAGTAAACAGGATGAAATTCAATAAGGACAAATGCAAAAGTACTCCACCTAAGAAGAAACAGTCAGTTGCACACATATAAAATGGGAAATGACTCCCTAGGAAAGAGTACTGCAGAAAAGGACCTGGTGGTCATGGTGAATCACAAGCTAAATATGAGTGTATAGCGTAACACTGTTGCAAAAAAAGCAAACATAATTCTGGGATGTATTAGCAGGAGTATTGTAAGCAAGACACAAGTAGTAATTCTTCCACTGTACTCTATGCTGATTAGGCCTCAACTGGAGTAGTGTGTCCAGTTCTGGGTGCCACATTTCAGGAAAGATGTGGACATATTGTAAAAAGTCCAGAGAAGAGAAACAAACGTGATTAAAGGTCTAAGAAACATGAGGAAAAATTGAAAAAGTTGGGAGAAGAGATTGAGGGGGGTTTCAAGTATGTAAAAGGTTGTTACAAGGAAGAGGCAGAAAAATTGTTCTCCTTAATCTCTGGGGATAGGACAAGAATCAATAAGCTTAAATTGCAGAAAGAGTGGTTTTGGAAGTTTTTCCTAATGTCCAGTTTAAGTGTCAGGGTAATTAAGCACTGGAATAAATTGCCTAGGGAAGCTGTAGAATCTCCATCATTGGAGATTTTTAAGAGCAGGTTAAACACACACGTCAGGGCTGGTCTAGATAATGCTTGGTCCTGCCTAAGTGTTGGAGACTGGACTAGATGACCTCACTAGGTCCCTTCCTGTCCTATGATTCTATAGAGACAGTGCCACTGCCTTAAAGACCTTTAAACCCATCACAACTCAGATATTTGCTGCAATCAGTCGGGAAAAGGGAAGTCTTCAAGGATCATATTTGTTTCTGTTTCTATTGACATGCACACATGGAACTTCAATGCTAGACACAGCTTTTATATTTGGACAAGCACTGGTGTCAACCATTGGATGTCCATGGCAACTGAACACCAAGATAAGATTTTTAAAATATTTTAAGCTAGAATAGCATTTTAGCAAGTTTTCAGAAGAACTAAGTGGATGTTATTGTGAAGGAGGTTAGTATGGACTTCAATGGAGCAATGAGCTGTTGTGCTCCTTGTGTAAGCATCGTCTGTCACCCATATATGCTTCAATAAATGCATGTGTGTATCTAGGACATACTTGAAAGTGAAATATCTATTTCAGTATATTTTTCCTGGTGAGGTATATAAATAAAAATGTCATCTACAAACCACAGTGACTGAATGATTTAATCAAAAATAATAAAAGAAATCTTCTAGTCCAGAGTTCAAACAGTAATTTGAGAGAAGGTTGAATCTGGATAAATCAATTTAAGTGGCAAATAAGAATAGTCACTTGTACAAGTATTTTTAAAAACACTCTCTGGGCAGAATTTCTCTGCACTTTCCAGCTGGCTGCTCAATGGAGGGGCACATGGCTTATCCTGAGCTATTGTGAGTGACACTGGCACACTAACAAAGGGAATGTGGAAGAGAGGTTTGGGGAACCAAACATGTTTTAAACTAATTCACAGAGCTAGAAAGGAAGCTTGTGTGCCTGGGTCACAAAGAAAGCCTAAACCGTATGCTACAGTATGTCCAGGCTTTTATTTGCTTGAAGCCATAACATCTGCTCCCCATAATTTAAATAAGGAACAGACAGGCCATCAGACATTCAAAAACCTATGAGACCAAAACAAATCCAGCGTAACCAAGGTATTGGAGTCTCTTGTTACAAATATGTTTAAGTCAAAAAGAAGTTAAACTTCCAAGTTATAAAATAGAGCAAGCAAATCCCAACACAGAAAAACAAATAAAACGTGTGCTTGGATTTGTTTCCTTTAAGCTTTCCTAAGGTTAGCCCCTGCTCAAAGGAAAGAAAAGCACACAAAATAAACAGACATAAGAGCATATAGCATAATAGTTCACAAACTTCCACTCCTACAAAATTTTCCTAAAACAAAACAGAATTGCTGCCACAAAAACTCAAAATAAGCCAACCATGGCATTCTCTTTACACACAAGTGAGAGTGTGTTGCATCTCACTTAGTATCACATACTGCCTTTGATGCCAAGGATATCATTGAAGATAAAACTATGTGGCCATTAGTTTGGAAATATGGTACAAAAATGGCATACAAGAAAATTAAGTTATTTTTTCAGTACAGGTTCAGTACCAAGGTTCAGTATTAGGATATTAATGTTAAATATATTATATAATAAAGAACACATTTTCTATAATTAAACTGGTTCTACTAATAACTATCCTTTAATACAGTATCCAAATTCAATAAGCTCAAAAGTTTACACAACAAAGCACAATAAAACATCCAGACATCACTGCCCAGGAGTTTATAGATGAACAATAAATACACTGGGTGGCCAAAATCAAAATCCATTCACTCCTAACACCATGCCACCCCTCACAAAAAAAAGTCACATAATCCACCTGTCAACTGAATTTCCTGCTGCTTTTGTCTTATTTCCCCATCTCTACGCTCCTTCTCCTCCCTCTGCCTCTCTTTTCAGTGGTCTCATTCATTTTCCAATGTTAACCTCCTAGTCCCTCCACAGTTTTGGGACCATTTCCTTTCAAAAAAAATGGCATGACATGGGCAACACACTATTAAAGACATTCTAGGTATCTGGTTGTCACCCCTTTGTGTCTACCCATGCCTACTCAGATTATAATTGTAATGTTTATATTTTCATTTGTTTTTCAAATCAAAATCAATGAGCAGTAATATTTCCTTCAGATCAGGGAACAGCCTACACTGTAGGAAGCAAACTACAAATAATCTACAACCTACAGAAGTACAATGGGCCAGGAAATTAATTTAGTTGGGGTTGATCCTGCTTTGAGCAGGGGTTTGAACTAGATGACCTCCTGAGGTCCCTTCCAACCCTAATCTTCTATGATCACCCTTAACTGTAAAAATCATTCACCAATGAAGGCCTCTCTCAACTGCACTTCACCCAGGAACTGTTCATTTCTGATACCCAACTTTCCAAAAATAATTTAAAAATTCCAACACACCTGTTTTTTCCTTGATCTCACACAGCACACTGAAAAGAGCTGGTTTCATTCTGTGGCAATTCAAGGCATGTTTTCTAAAAAGGAGAGAAAAAAAAAGATGAATGCCAAGTGGAAAGAGAAAGAGGCAGGCGTGCTACGGTTAATAAAGAATTGATTCCATGTATTTATAAAAATGAAAAAATTAGAGCATAAGTTTAATGTAAATTTGGAAGTTCTGGTCATACAGTTCACTCAAGTTCGTCACCAGAAACTCTCTGCCAGAATAATTTATGGCCTTGAAATATTCGACTGCAAAACAGAAGTTAAGCTCTGCGGAAAGTATATTTTTTATGATGTAGTCAACAAAGGGCTGCTTTCTGAATTCGTATTCTTCCACTTGCTCTAACAAACAAAGTAGTCCCTCTAAAATGAGAGGCATCAGCATCTTTAAATAATAGATTCTGAACGTCAAAAACAAAACAGACCACAATTACCATTGATCAAATCAAATATTGTTTCTTTTAGTTTAATCAAACTCAGAACAAAAGGTGTCTGTCCTTCCCTTAGAACAGAAAGGGAAGAAATAGCACCCAGAGGATTGTTGGGGTGTCTGTGTAGGAGGGATGAAAAGATACCTTTTAAGAAGGGGAGGCCTAAATGGGATCAGGAGCAGACTGGTTGTCTGTTAAGGGACACGTCTGTGCAAGCAGAAGGACCTAGTGTCAGAAGCTACCTCATGTGTAACTTGTATTCCACATTATGAATTTATAACAATACAGAATATGTCTGACTGCATTCTTAGTATGAAATTATAGCATACATTAACTGCTTCTTTGGAGCTGTTATGATGTTTGCTGTGAATATATTAAAAGCAGCATTTGCATATTATGGGATATATATCACCTTGATGCACCTATGTAACTGTCAACAAAGAGTTTACAATAGAAAATCTGACACTGCTATAGCTGGAGGGGCATTCAAGCCCCAATAGAATGTCCATCTATTTTCCCAAACAACCTAAAGAATATTTTCCTTTGACAGAAGTTACATGATGCTTCCAGTGTTTAAGTGCCAGATACCACCTCATTTTTTGTTCTTGTTTATCCAAACAGAAATTATGGGAAGGGGAAAAGGATTAATAAGTATGCTACATTTGTTTGTGGAAAGAGAGAGTATATCAAATTATACCACATGCCATGCATAAACAATGTCTACTTTATTTCAACGTACCCTAGAACATAAGAACAGCCATACTGGGTCAGACCAATGATCCATCTGGCCCAGTATTCTGTCTTCCGACAGTGACCAATTCCAGGTGCTTCAGAAGGAATTAATAGAATAGATAATCATCAAGTGATCCATCCAGTCAGCCATAACTCTCTAAATCAGTGTTTCTCAACCTGGGGGTTTAGAGGGGTCGCAAGTGCAGAGCTGGTATTGGGGGTGGCAAGAAAGGCAATTGCCTGGAGCCACAGGGGCGCCATGAAACTAAGTTACATGTCTCAGCCCCGTGGGGGTGGGACTCAGGCTTCAGGGGTACAGTAGTTTGGAAAGGTTAAGAACCACTGCTCTAAATAAACCTAACATATCACTCCAGAATTATTTATTTGTAGTTCAGTAATAGCCAACAGGCGCCACACACAGGAAGATGCAGTAACTGCCTTAAATAGCTTACAATTGACATGACAAAATAGATGAAGGGTAGGATAAATACATATAAAATACAAACAAAGTGATCATGGAGATGATAGGCACATGTCTTGTTAGTATAGTTTTATTTTTGGTAGGGTATTCCTTTTAAATAGGAAAATATTCATTTTTTGTAAGCAATGGAAATTGATTTTATACAACTCACTAGGAGTCACCTATGCAAATAAACTTGGTTTTACAGAATGCTACTAATAGTTTAAAGGGACACAATCAACTTTTAAAAAATCACTTTTGTCAAAGAAGTTTTTAATCTTCTATTAAAAGCAGCCACTACATTACTTGTAATTGACAGACAGGAGAAACAAATCATTTTATTCCTTTTTGACAGAACCGGCAAAAAAAAACAAACAAACAGTCACATTCACTGTTTCTCTTGCATACTCAATCTGAGTGGGTCATTCACAAAACAAAGAGAATATTTTAGAAAGCAGAACATGTGAGTATAAATCCACAAAAATTTATAAGAAATTGAGTGGCAAGTGTATTTTCTAAAACTCCCTCCTCCCCCCCCCCCAACTCCCATCCCCACCAGTCTCATTCAGAAGCCTTAAAAATAAGTTTGGGTCAAGTGTTCTTGCAGGTTCTGGTACCTTCATTTTTGTTTTCCAGCCATTTGCTGTCAGATCCTTATGCACAACTGAATACTTAAGCTACTTGAAAATCTCATGCACCATACTGCTTCATTGAAGAGATAGCAATGGCATCAGTTATGATGTATCTCTCAACCAAAAAAGCAATGCCATATGCTCAATGATAGCCAGACATGTAGCTGCAATTGCATCTTAGCTGCCAGACGCACTGTGAACCATCCTCACAAAGTTTCTTAGAACATCTCTCTGGAACTACTGAGGGACAGGATACTAAATAATCTGACATTTCTTGAGATTTTTAAAGGCACAATGGCAATTAGACACCTATCTCCCACTGAAAGTAAATGGAAGTTGGGAGTTAGGTACCTAACTGCCATTTGTGCCTTTAAAAATTCCCTCCACCACCATCTCCTGTGATGACCCCTTTTGTCATTTTTAAATTACTATTTTAATTAAAGTACATTCAGAGCCAGGAATAACCCCTTTTTAGATGCTTTCTTTAATAAATATAGATCATCCTGATATTCCTTACACAGCAGTACTCCAGCTATAGGCAAGGACTTAAAAAGGTACTCAATTTCCTTACAAGCCCTCACCAATAACATTTACAAGAGGCAGCTAGCTGCAAGCCTCCCATAAATATAAACAAAATAAAAATATCACAAAAATTGAAGTCCACTGACCAGGTTCCTTCAATACATAAAACCAGGAAAGGCATAATGTACATTATCAAATATCTAAGCAGATCAATATCTGCCCATAGACAAGCAGCCTGAGAACAAAGGCAGCTGAGAAGAAAGCCAAGGAGTCTATTGTCCTTGCTTTATGACAAAACCAATTCCAGGCCTTAAAACTCAGCTCCCGTAAAAACAGGGCTAAAATGCTGATTTACACACTAAGCAATAAGCTAAGTGTGTTATAAGATCTCAGAAACATGCTGTCCAGAAGTCATTCCATAGTTAATATGGTCATATTTATTCTTGTGTAGAAGGATAAAGTTGATGAAGTAGCCTGTTTAATATCAATGTTAATGTAGTTTTTGGCAGATGAATTTATTTTAAATAAAACTTCAGCTCTTCAGTTTTTAGCTTGCAGTCTAAAATTTGGACTATAAACACTGGAAGTTCAAAACTCAACAGGGCCCAGTGAAGCGCTGAGGATTTGTAACAGTACAGTTCAATATGCAGATTTTTAAATATTGCGTAAAATTATACTCTAGCAAATAAAACATCTGGAGCTAAATCGTTGCCAAGCCATCTTGCACATAGATAGGTGTTCCAAGGCACTCTGCCTAACATCTCTGAAGCATCTGTGCTACTGGTACACTGAATTTGAGGAGGGTTGCTTTGCTTTCTTTACAATGACATATAGGCCTTCTTACCAAGATACTCAGTTTGCAAGTAGACTGCACAGATGGACTCATTGTCTAGAATGCAAGAACCTGTGTTGTGCATGCCCAATCATTTCACATGCAAGGGACACTTTGTATAAAAAAAAAAAAAAAGTTTGAGCCTTCAAAAACTTTGTGCCTAAAAGATCTTTCTAACAACATTTTTTCTGAAGGTTTCTGTTTTCTAAAAACCCCCACTGAAAATAGCTAAAGCAATTTAGCCTACACAAAAAGCACCAGGACCCCATAATTCACATTGTTTTCAGGCAAAACAAGGAAACTTCCTAAGCACTCAACTTTTTCAGTTCTCTTACAGATGAGTTTTGAAAACAGAATTGCAGTGTCTTGTGTGACATACACCTTAGCCTGTGCATGCACTTATTATACAGTAACTATAGAGAGTTTTAATGTGTTGCAGTGACGAAGGAGAAAAGAGCATATCAAGGGAAGCCTCATACAAATAACATATACGGGGCTTGAAATAGTAGCAGCATCCACTTCAGTAAATTTTTTCATTTCAACATGCATTATTTTGAGTAAGAGGAACACAGAAAAACCATCTATGAAAAGTCCCTGACTCAAAATAGTCCAAAATATTGTATGAAAAACTATATCATCTTTGCTTAGTAAATACAATCTATAAAGTTCTAACTTTACCACAAACTCTCTCCTAGGAAGTCCCACCAACATTTTTCTTTTAATCAATAACTATATAATTAGAACATGCAGCTAGTTTTGCTTATCTTCAGATCATACCAAGCATGTTTATGGGCCTGGAGTTTATTTTCAGTAATTCTGTCTACTCGGTTAAATCATTTTCAAAACTGTTTTCAAAAGTGTAGTTAAAACCTGCTCTACCAATTCTGACACAGTGCAGAACATGACTTGCCATTGCCTATATTTGCAGTATTACAGGGTTTCTAACCTTTTTTTTCCCCTGGGACCCCCCTTTGAAAATATTTCAGGCTGTGGCAACCACCCTCAAAAAGTGATAATCCCCCATGCCATGCACCCACACCCCTATGCCATAATACCCTTACTTCTGCACTGCTGCTGGGGGCAGCATTGCCTTCAGAGCACCTGGCCAGCAGCCATTGCTCTCCTGCCACCCATATCTGAAGGGCTCTGGCTGTCAGCCATGCACAGTGGCTGACAGCTCACAACCCCCCCATAATAATCTTGTGACTCCGTGAAGGGTCCCGACCCCGAGTTTGAGAACCCCTGAGTTAAACCATTTCCAGCACCAGTTAAGCTGCTGACACCAACAGGTACTTTTCCTAGCATAGACAAGGCTTAAAAATGTCCAGCCAAGGAAACTTCTCAGAGTAAATAAACCCTGGTTTAACTGATTTATAGTGGAACGTCAGCCAGGCTCCTAATCAAAGTCACAAATCACTGACTGGAATATGATGCATGGGTATTCATTTTGATAATTTTATAAACCAGGTCTGTGTTACAACCCTCCACTTTCCAAACTGCTTCCTCTAGTCTATCTACTTCCTCTAACTGGGATATGCCAAGTAAGCAAAACATAGAATTACAGAGAGTCAGTCAGGGGCACAGACACCTCTCAGGCAGAGAAAAGAAGCTAGAAGATACTGAATTATGCTGATGTATTTACATCAGGTTATGTTATTCACTGCAATTAGTCACATCCCCTCGGGGATCACAAGAGAGTATAATATGCACAAAAGAGAATGTACTCCTCAGGTAGGCCTTTCTTTTTAAACACAAGTACAGTTCCTTCTTGCCCAAGTGAAGGGTGATTCAGGCTTAGTGCAGCCAGGTGCTGTGAAAACTGCTCACACATAGCTCTGCCAAAGCATCTCAGACCTGAAATGTAATACACCTGCTATTCAGTGCTGTGTGCACTTGCCCCTCTCCTTACCACACACAATTCTGACCTGCAATCACAAACTTGCCTTTATTCTACCTAAGCCAAATAATATGGTAACTGTGCAATAGACAGAAAGAAATCATTTTCACTTGTGACTAGAGCTATGAGTTGAACCCCATCTCCAGTAGCGAAAGGACAATTCACTAATCCACTGATCTACTAAGACATTATCTGTAAAAAATAATTCTAAGGAAACAGCACACCTCTATGCACCATGTGCAAAAAACAATGCTATAGTCGGTCATGAATAGCACAAAGGTACAAGAACCTCTTAGTCAATATACAAATTAACTATTCATCTCCCACATTAAAAGTCTCTGCATTCTCTTTCTTAGTAAGATGAGAACAATAAAATCTCCTGAACAGAAATAGCAAGTGAGAAATTCAAAAATTAGATCCACAGCCTCAAATCCTCCATATTCAGCATTCAAAGGAGAAAATAAAAGGAAATGGGTGGCTCAGGAAATCAGTAACAAAAAAATGTAGAACTTTTCACCTCTAGGTCATTTAGTGTCAACACAGCTAATGAGTGAAAGACATTGCCATTAGGTGACTGTTCAGTACCCATGTGAAATAAATTGGTGGGTCTCAGCCTGATTCCAAGTGGATAAGTATCTATATCATAAAAATCTTCAAT
The DNA here is from genome assembly GCF_026122565.2 of Emydura macquarii macquarii. Classification (NCBI taxonomy): domain Eukaryota; kingdom Metazoa; phylum Chordata; order Testudines; family Chelidae; genus Emydura; species Emydura macquarii. The sequence goes on from NW_027132429.1 coordinate 3,793,719, forward strand.
CTACTTCCCCTGTCCTAAAAGCAGTCTCAGCATCAGCCAAAGAATGAGAGGACAATAAAGAACAGACTCCTGTCATCCCAGAGGTGGGGGTCTCTCCAGGGCAAGGCTGAGACACACTAGCTAAACAGTGTCTGAGGAAAGTTTGCTTTATTGCTGCCTGAACTATACTTGTCCTATGGATATGTAGGGAACTTCACTCTCCAGGATTGTCAGTCTGACACCTTTCACCAGCACGACATTCCCTTGGACAAGCTGTAAGCCCGTATTTAGGGTTTTCTCCTAAGACATTACCAGGATCAACACTAAAACTGACTGTACCGTTTTAAGCCAAGTTCCTCCGTGACACTAAATCAGGCTGCCTCACTTCTGGCCCAGCAAACACATTCCCAAGCAATCTGAGAGATGGTAACAGCCAGGGAAGTGAGTAACTCAGGAGCCGGTCACTGGGTGCTCAGCACACCTCGAGCACTCGACACTTCAGCGTCGCCGTTAAGCACCAGAGCCTGGCTCCCCAGGACTCTATCCATGTCCTGGAACCAGGCCCCAGGACTCTGCCAAACACAGCCCAGACAGACCCGGATGCCTAAAAACACCAGGGCTCAAAGACCCCTCAGTCCCCAGAGCCCCGCGCGCAGAGCCGCCAACGGCCCCGCGCCCAGACACCCCCCTCCGCCCAGCCCCCGCGGACCCTGGATCTCCTGTCCGGAGGCGCCGCCCACCCCGTCCCCTGCGGTACCTGGCTTGCGCCTCGTCCAGGCTCTGGTCGGTGATGGCCATGATCTGCTGCAGGATGTCCCCGGTATCCTGGTGCCCGGGGGGCGGCGGCCCCGGCTGGTGCCGGTGCGGGGCGGGCGGCGGGGGGGCGGCGGCGGCCGGGTCTCCGACGGAGGGAGGCGGCGGGATCCCTCCGGGCAGCGAGACCCCCGCGCCGTGCGCCGCCGCCAGCAGCCGGGACGGGTCCTCCATGGCGCTGGGAAAGGGAGGGGGGCCGGAGCCGCCACTAACGGGCTCCCGGTACGGCCCGAGCAGCTCACACACAACAGGCCCCAGCCCAGCGCCGTGCGGGCCCCGCCCCCTCCCACGTGACCCCGCCCCGGCGTGACGGAGCTCCGCCCCTTCCCTGGCGTGCCGACGCCGCGAAACCCGCCGCTCCGTCCTGACGCTTCCTGCCAGGCACGGCTGGTCAGGCGCTGCCACGCCCCTCACTCTTGACTCCGCCCCCTAAGGCGGACGGACGGACGGAGGCACGCCCGGGTCGGATCCGGATCGGCAGGCACGCGAGCGCTTCCGCGAGAGCGGGCTGCGGAGTGCGGCTGCCCTCCCCCTCTCCCCTCCCGACTGCCCCAAGGCCCCTCCGAGCTTCCCAGTGTAGACTGCCCAGCTGTCACCTCAGCTGCCCCCTCTTCTCACCTCCCCACCAAACTGCCTCCCCACTGCCCCACCAAACTGCCCCCCGCTCACCCCCCCATTGCCCCACCAAACTGCCTCCCCACTGCCCCACCAAACTGCCCCCCGCTCACCCCCCACTGCCCCACCAAACTGCCCCCCGCTCACCCCCCCATTGCCCCACCAAACTGCCTCCCCACTGCCCCATCAAACTGCCCCCCGCTCACCCCCCCACTGCCCCCATCAAACTGCCCCCGCTCACCCCCCCACTGCCCCTATCAAACTGCCCCCCACTCACCCCCCACTGCCCCATCAAACTGCCCCCCCACTGCCCCATCAAACTGTCCCCTGCTCACCCCCCCACTGCCCCTATCAAACTGCCCCCCGCTCACCCCCCCACTGCCCCACCAAACTGCCTCCCCACTGCCCCATCAAACTGCCCCCCGCTCGCCCCCCACTGCCCCACCAAACTGCCTCCCCACTGCCCCTATCAAACTGCCCCCCTCACCCCCCACTGCCCCATCAAACTGCCCCCCCACTGCCCCATCAAACTGCCTCCCCACTGCCCCACCAAACTGCCCCCCGCTCACCCCCCCACTGCCCCATCAAACTGCCCCTCGCTCACCTCCCCACCAAACTGCCCCCGCTCACCCCCCACTGCCCCATCAAACTGCCCCCCACTCACCCCCCACTGCCCCATCAAACTGCCTCCCCACTGCCCCACCAAACTGCCCCCCGCTCATCCCCCACTGCCCCACCAAACTGCCCCCCGCTCACCCCCCACTGCCCCATCAAACTGCCCCTCGCTCATCTCCCCACCAAACTGCCCCCGCTCACCCCCCACTGCCCCATCAAACTGCCCCCACTCACCCCCCACTGCCCCATCAAACTGCCCCCCGCTCATCCCCCACTGCCCCATCAAACTGCCTCCCCACTGCCCCCATCAAACTGCCCCCCGCTCACCCCCCACTGCCCCATCAAACTGCCCCCCACTCACCTTTCCACTGCCCCATCAAACCGCCCCCCCGGCCATTTTCCAGTGGTCACCTACCAACTACCCCTATTGGCCATTTGCCAACTGTCACCTCCTAAGTAACTGCCTCAATGGCCAGGCCGACCAATCACTTCCCAACTGCTCCTTTTTAAACTGCCCCCTACCAACACGCCCAACTGTTCCACTGCAGACTGCCTACCTGCCATTCCCAACTGCCACAGAACCTCGTGGGTACCACATTCCATTCCCTCTCCTGGACAAGGGGCATCCCCCTCCTGCGCGCTGCTCACACTCCAAATAGCCTTAAGGGGTGTCACACCATGTCCCTTTGGTTCTCTCCATGGGAATATATCTACGTCAGCAGAACCAGACAGGACTACCAGGCAAACCAGCATTTGCCTGTTATGCGGGCCCAGGATCATCCCAGTCCCTGCTGCCCCTCTCAACTATTCCAGGGCAAATTGCCCTTTCTATTGCCATCATTTTTTGTCAATGTATGTGAGCACCAAGGGGATTAATCCCTAAGATGCTGAGCATCCTTGATTCTGATGAACTTCACTCTGAATCTGAAATGAGGCCACTCAGAACCTTGCAAGAGCAGGTTCTGAGACAGGCAGAGTAACGCTGGTGCTGTGATAACCATTCCTATATCTATATTCACATTAATAGAATCATAGGATTGGAAAGAACCACAAGAGGTCATCTAGTCTAGTCTCCTGCATTTATGGCAGGACTGAGCATTATCTAGATCAAACATCTGGCCCGCACGCCAGATACGGCCCACCAACCTTTTTGGTCCAGTCCCTGGCGGCAGCCTGTGCTGCTGTGAGATCTAGCAGCGTCATACTCTCTGGTGGCAGCATACGCTGCTGCGAGCTTGCGCGCTGCCACTGGAGAGTACGATGCCATGACATCTTGCGGCGTCGCGCGCTGCCACGAGATCTGTGTACTCTGGTGGCAGCGCATGGAGCGCTGTGTGCACGAGACACAGCACTCCAAAAGTGCCTAGTATTTCGATTTATGGTATGTTTGGCCCACTTGAAGTACATTTAATTCAAATCTGGCCCACCATAGCAAATGAGTTTGACACTCCTGATCTAGATCATCCCTGACAGGTGTTTGTCTAATGTGCTCTTAAAAATCTCCAATGATGGAGATTCCATAACCTCCCTAGGCAATTTATTCCAGTGTTTAACTATCCTGACAGATAGGAAGTTTTTCCTAATGTCCAACCTAAACCACCCTTGCTGCAATTTAAGCCCATTGCTTCTTGTCCTATCCCCAGAAGTTAAAGGAGAACAATTTTTCTCCCTCCTCCTTGTAACAACCTTTTATGTAGTTGAAAACTGTGATGCCCCCCTCACTCTTCTGTTTTTTCCAGACTAAACAAACCCAGTTTTTTCAATATTCCCTAATAAGTCATCTTATCTAGACCTTTAATAATTTTTGTTGCTTTTCTCTGGACTCTCTCCAATTTGTCCACATCTTTCCTGAAATGTGGCACCCAGAACTGGACACAATACTCCAGTTGAGACCTAATCAGCACAGCATAGAGCGAAATAATTACTTCTCCTGTCTTGCTTACAACACTTCTGCTAATACATCTCAGAATGATGTTTGCTTTTTTTGCAACAATGTTACATTGTTGACTTATATTTAGGTTGTGATCCACTATGAGCCCCACATCCTTTTCTGCACTGCTCTTTCCTAGGGAGTCGTTTCCCATATTGGTAAGTGCTAGTGTGAGCTCGTTCCAGGATGAGAACAGGTTCTCCAGCTGGAAACACTCTGATCTGACTACCTGCTCTAGAAAGACAATGGAAAACATGAGAATCACCAGTTATATGAGCAGCATAGATTCTACTCTCTGCTAAATGCACCACTATCATTCTCAGACAATTGGTGTAAAGCAGAGTTTCTGTACAGACTGAATGCTTAATGATCCCAATTCTCTAATTTATCCTGATGTAAAACAGGAACAACTCCATTAACGAAAATGGAGCTTCACTAGTATAAAACCCATTTACATGAGATGCTGGCTATATATTTTTACTTCATTAATTAAAATAACTACTAGCTGCAATAATTCATTCTCTCCAACAACTCATGGAAACAGTCTTCACTTGAACTGATTTACTCCATCCAGCTGGAGCTCATCAAAGCAGCTAAATTGGGAGTCCTTAAAAACATTAACAATACTGATGCATCTCATATGCATGGCTGGAAAGCTGCTTCATCATCAAATGGCATTGTAGAGGCCTACCAGAGGTGGGGGGGAGAGGGAATGTACCAATTTAATTATAAAGTAATAGCTAATAATAATAATTAACTTTTAACTCTTTTTATCCATAGAGCTTATTAGTTGCTTTCTTTAAGCCAGTTGTTCTCCACCTCTTTACCACTGAGGGCCACATATGCAGTTCTCTGTGTGTTATATGGGCCACAGCCACACACTAGATATACTACCTGTATGGGCCTGAGGATGTCACATGGGCTGCAGGTTTGTACTGATTAGTCTGCAAGCAGCCCAAGGGCTGAGGAGCACTGCTTTAAGTCAAAATTCTGAAGCTAAGGTTATTGCTATGGGTGGCTACCAGCCCAGATGTGCTCCTGGACAACTCTGGTGGCAGCTCTGTCTCAGAGTAGGATGGTTTAGTCCATCTGTAGATGGTGAGAAGAGTATGACTTTTCTCTCAAATATGGATCTCGCCAGTTACCCACGCTTTTGTCATTTGAAAATATGTTCTAATGCATTGGAAATGGAAGTCCATGCTCTACACTTTGGATATACTGGAAACCAGAGCTAATGCAGATTGCTACTTTTTAAGCTGTGCATCTTGCAGCGAGCACCTCATACACATGCTCTGTAATCTAAACTGGAGGTGAAATTCACCTCTGTGCAGAAAGCCAACCCAAGGAGTGTGCACCAATATGCACGGGCATCTTGATAAGTACTTTGTAGATGTTCCTAAACTGTACCTTTTAGAAATTGTAAAACATCAAAAGCTAAGGATGGGTGCAAAATGTTTTTAAAATAGCATAACAATCCAGATTTAAAGGGCATGCCTATGTGGGAGCACAACTGTCTGAGGGTCACTGTCTTTTTCAGTGTTTGTTTTATCATCCAGTAGCATAATGCACCTAAAGAATTTACATCATATTAAAGTTGAATCCCAAGCATGAGTGTCACTCATCATCCCTGGAGCCAACCCAACACTTAGCTCCTCACCTCTCAGGCAATGATAATTTCATGCCATAATGTAATCATTTCATGGTGATTCCAAATCTTTAAAAAATTTACAAGTGTTAAAACATGTATTCAGGTTGTAAAGCAAGGAGACCCAGGCTTTATGCCTCCCTTAAACTTCTGGTGCCCAGGTCTAGTCACTGTGTTCTGCACCACCTCATAGTGTCAGCATCTCTGGCTGTTCAATAAAACAATCACAAAGCAATACAGTTCCCATTTTGCTCCTAGACAATTATCATATTCAAGATGACAAATGGTGAATATGCTCAGAAGTGATATGGAGCTTCCCCTCTGGGGACTTTCTGTACAGAGTAAGTGCTACATATGGGCAATTGTTCAGCTAATGGAATTGGGCTGTGTCAACATGAAATTGCATTTTCCCTTTCTGTAGTAAACTCACAAAAGTCTGTGAGCAAAAAGTTTATTAGACATGACAAGCCTGGTAACTTGTAGGCCCTTTCTATCTTCCTGATGAAAGACCTGAGCTCAGCATTGCCTGCTGGTCTGTAACTTTAGCAGTTCAACAACAGTGACATTTTATTCTTGCTCAGGCCCCTACTCCATGACTTTTTATTGTCAAAGGGAAGTCTTGTTAACTAGGATGAAACTGGATGTTGTGCAATGATTGCCTTGGTGCCATTTATTTTTATGAGTGACTCCAGCCATTGATTCTACATGATACTCAACCTCTTTCACCAGCTGTATCTGTAGAAAACCAAAATAATTTGTGAAAAGTTCCAGCAGGGTAGCTGTGTTAGTCTGTATACAGCAAAAACAACGAGAGTCCTGTAGCACTTTAAAGACTAACAAATTTAATTTCTGCAGGCATAAGCTTTCATCAGACAAAGTGGGTTGCAGTCCACGAAAGCTTATGCCTGCAGAAATTAAATTTGTTAGTCTTTAAAGTGCTAAAATAATTTGCGATACTTATTCTATCCACCTTTGCCACCATTTAGTAATCAGAAGAGCAACTTTGCTTCTGTTGATAGTTTTTTCCACTGATTTCACTGGAAGCAGGATAGGGACCCATGTTCTATTTAACCTTGCTTTGGGGTGAATTACTTGAGTTACAGACAAGGTGGGTCAGGTAATATCTGCTATTGGACCAATTTCTGTTGGCGAGACAGAGAGAGAAGCTGTCAAGCTACCCAGAGCTCTTCTTCAGATTTGGCAAAAGTACCACGGTGACACTCTAAGTACCTTTCCCAGACCTGAAAAAGAGCTCCATGTAGCTTGAAAGCTTCTCTTTCTCACCAACAGAAGTGGGTCCAATAAAAGATATGACCTCATCCAACTTGTTTCTCTAATACCTTGGGACCAACACAGCTACAGCTACACAGCATATATTTGATGTATGTAAGTTTATGGTGATGGTTGGGAGGCGGTGTCTTTTAGTGAGACCTTCAAAACCCGCTCCCCTCACTATGAGCTTGAACCCCTTCATTCCTGGCATGTTCTGTACCTGGTTACAAAGGATTCAGAAATTAAGGGGTTAAAAATCTTTGGGCACGCTTACTAATTGCTCAATGTCCCTAATCAAAATTTCTCTTCATATTTGCTGCATGTTGGGTGCCAGATAGCTGCTGTCCTCCCTTCAGAGGTGGCTGGGTGGCAGTAGAGGAATGATTCTGGTACATATTGTTTGTAAAAGAGTTCCAGAGGGGTAGCCGTGGTAGTCAGTATACAGCAAAAACAACGAGAGTTCGGTAGCACTTTAAAGACTAACTATTTTAATTTCAGTAGGCATAAGCTTTTGTGAGCCTCAGCTCCTGCATCTGAGGAAGTGAGCTGAGGCTCACGAAAGCTTATGCCTACTGAAATTAAAATTGTTAGTCTTTAAAGTGCTACAGAACTCAAGTCGTTTTTATTGTTTGTAAAGCCGCTTTCAATGAAAAGCCCTGCAGAAATATATTGGCCACTTTCAGACAGATGGTTCCCTGGTCTGACCCAGTATGGCCATTCTTATTCTCATTTGTTATTGATTCATTTACATTTCACTCTCTGTACATGGAAAAGCCTCTTTCTTATCTTATCGTTTCCAGGACTCTGTGCCAAGCAGTTACATGCACACAGAAACTGAGTGCAGAGATTCTTGTGCACTTGGGCATATAGGTTATTGGTTTCTTTTCTAATGTACCATTTATATCCTTTGAACCCCTCTGCTCCACCTGTGCTGCCTGCTGTATGATCAACACCCTCCCAGCACAGTTCCCCAAAGCATCATTCTCTTTTTTCCTCACTTCCCTCTTAAAATTCTGTTCTTCCTTTTTCAGTACAGCCCATGTTCTAGCAAGCAGCTTTTTAAAAATTGCTCAGAGCCTATTGTTCAGATTGTAGGGGGAAGGGGCAATTCTCCAGTGTTCTCTGAGGGATTTGCACCTTTGAAAAGCTGGTCAATTACATGTTCAGCTATTTGGCTGCAGGAGCAGTGCAGAAAGCATGTATTTTGTACATAAAATGTTGTGCATTTTTTTTGGCATTAACCCCATATGAAAATGAATAATATGCCTTCATTTATTAAAATGCCTTGCTGTGGAGTTTGAACAATGGTCAAGATGTATTTATTTCTTGCATTTGTCTCTCTCGGGGTCTGGGTTCACAAGTAATATCCTCTTAATGAAACCAAGTTTGCATCATGATTGGTTGTAACCCCACCCACAGTAGATGCTACCATGCTTCTTTTTGAAGAAACTAATGAATCTGCACTGCCATCCCCTAGAGATGCCCTAAAAAGTTTAGCAGCATGAAAGTAAGAGTAATCTGGTGCATTCATTTGTTATGAAGAACCTTGTCACCTGTGTGAAAATTTTCCCTGCCCACAGACATATATAAACAAGATGCTTCCTGTGGGGCAGGCATTGAAGCTAATAGGCTTGTGGGAATTACTACCACTTTAATTTTGGATTTCCATTTTGCCACATGAGTTGCTCCCCCCCTTTGATTTCTGTGCTCACCTGTACATGTTACTTGGTCCCAGTCCTACAGAGCTTGCATGTCTTTCTGTTTTGTACAGTGATGTATTTAGGATGGAGATACCATCCTTACCTATATATCAGTCATATGAGAGACATGATCAGACAAGACAACGACAGGATCCCACCTCTTAGGAGTTACAGTTGACCAAGTTTTGTTACAGAGAGGAAGGACTGTCTAGTGCACTAGGATGCATACCTGATGCAGAAAGGAAAAGCTTCCACCCACATTCCATCCCAAATATAGCATTGGCTCTTTCATTTCATCCGAGTGCTTCCCAGACTCACTAGCATTTACAGACACCCTCCCAGCCAGAATCAATATACAGCCATGATTAAAGAAAGACTAGCACACTGCAATCACTAGAGACAATTATTCTGTCAAGCAAATAGGCTGAGTTTGTGTGCATGTAGAAAACTTCACAGAACCTGCTGGTATCAGCAAACACAAGTATACAACTGCGAGTTCCCAGAACTCTGCTGGCTTCCATGAAAGCTTGTTTCCAGGCAGAGCGTTATCTTTCTATTAGTATGGGTGCATGTATTGATTGAACTGACTGAAGCTTTAAATCTGCAGGGAAAACAATAACCCCAGTAACACTCTCAATCAATCAATCTGATCCTCATATTTACTTTTTTTTTAATCTTCTGTGCAGTGGCTGGACCAAAATCTATATTGATGCCCAGAAACAGAAAAGCTTGTTGTTCTCTCCCCTCCTTTATGATTAATACAAAGCTTCAGTGCTGATGTCTGTACCTCTAATACTCTCTCTGGATCTGACACTAATAGGGGATGCCTGTGTTTCAAAACAGTGCTTCTACTTACCTGAAAAGTTTCTATCACTACAAGTACTTTATGGGGATTAGAAGGCAGAATTGCAACATTGTGGCCAGTTTTCAAACCAGGATAACTAAAGTTAGGCCCTTAAATTTGCATTTAAACGACAAAGATCTATTTAGGTGTCTGAACAGACTTACAAATGTCCTTGTTGCTATCCAGGCATGAAAAGTTTAGCCTCTGGTCCTTCAATTTAATTTTATAAAAAAGATAGTTTAAGGGATTTTATTGACGTGTTACAGAAAAACTCTCTCTCAATTGCCCCTTATAGTGCACATTCTGGACATCTTTTCATAGAAACACCTCTCCCTGAGGCTGTAGAATGTTCCAGATCAGCAGGTAAGACATCCAGGTCACACTCACCCATCAGTGGAAGAGGAGGAGAACTGTATACAGGCAGCAAGGTGAATTTGTTAATAGCCCTACTGTCCAGTTCCCAGACAATGGCTGACTTCAATGGAGTAGCCTATTTCAGGTACCATTAAAAGATTGTGAAGTGCAAGTGAGACATCAAGTGGTCTAGACATACTCCATCCCATCTCAGTACAAGAGGCTGGTCTAGATCAGTGGCACTCAACTTTTCCAGTACCCATTTCAGGAGGCTAATTTGTCTTGAGTACCCCAAGTTTCATCTCATTTAACTACTTGCTTACAAAAATCAGACAAAAATACAAGTGTCACAGCACACAAATACTGAAAATTTGCTCACTTTCTCTTTTTACTGTATAATTATCAAATAAATCAATTGGAATATACATATTGTACTTACATTTCAGTGCATAGTATATAGAGCAATATATACAAGTATCTGTATGACATTTTAGTTTGTACTGACTTTGCTAGTGCTTTTTAATGTAGCCTGTTATAAAACTAGGCAAATATCTAGATGAGTTGATGTACACCCCGGAAGACCTCTGCATACCTCTAGTTGAGAATCACTGATTTAGATGACCTCTTGAGATTGCATCCAGGCCTACACTTCAGGCTATGGCAGAAATAGAGGTGGAATCATAGATGGTAATATCTAATTTTGGTCAGTTTTGAAAATATGAACAGTTAGTTACACTCACAAAGTTGTAGGGGCAAAAAAGAAAGGCCAGTAATTACAAGTGTGGCCCATGAAGTCGGTCTCTGAGGATTTCTATAGCTTTGTCACATTAAGCACAATTGTACTTAAGCACAATTTTTAACACTTAAGTCAGCTAACACAATGCTGACCAGGACTTTGCAGTCAGCATATACAGAGAAAAGCCACATTTAGCATTATGGTTGAAGCCTGCTCCTAAAGGGTTTAACCATGACTAGCTGACAATATTAAACATGTCTATGCTAATTGCAAATTTGTGATGCCCAAGATAACACACACCCCTCCAAAGGCATGGGGTGGCCCTGCAGACAACCCAACCTCAGTTTCTTCTTGTATCTGCCAGTAACAATCCACCATCTGAAGTATTTAAAATAAAATTCCCCTTTAGCATCTAATTTACTGAGTTTTTACACACAGCTTCCAGTAGCCTTCCAAGCACAAACCCTTTTCTTTTAGCTAAGCAATTCCACAGCTCTCCTTCCATGGCTTGTGTTGAGGTTCTCCATGGCCCCTTTGCCTTACACTGGTCGTGTAGATGCAATAACACGAGCAGTGACACCAGGGTTTAGCCATGCTGAGGACATACATACATGCTGGTTTCAGGCAGGTTTGTGCTCACCACAGCTAAACTGTACCTCCATGAATGCTTGTGCTACTGTGTCTTCATTACTATTGATATCACATTAGCGCTCACTGAGCTAGTCTGAGTATGTGTACGTGGACTGGGAATCACACCCCTAGCTTGCAGTATAGCCATAGCCTGAGTCTCTCCTGTCAAAGCTGTTCCACTGTGAATAAGTTATGCAGAATCATTGGTCCAGAGACAGAAAGAGAAGATGCATGAGAATGATGCTGCAGTGTGGTGGTGAGATCACACACATGGGCAATAGGAGACAAAGAATCCAGTATCCCTGGTCCAGTGACTTTCTCTTAGTTATTTATCCAGTGGAACAGCTGCAACAGGAAATATCTAATAGCCCCATAGTTACTGCTTAGGTGAATGCTCTACCAGATCCCAGTGCAAATCCCTTCTCCTACTCTGGTGAAGGGAGGATGTGAACCACATCCCAGATGCATACCTTAACCAGTGGCTAAAAGTTATCAGGTCATCCTCTGCCTCCTGGGCCTCCCACCAGCCCTTCTGGTCCTGCTCTCACCTCTGCCCCACTACAGGTGTGCATGATTTTGCAAGGGGGAGGAGCCTCCACAATATTTCCATTGTAGGAGTGCTAGCCCACCTTTCCCTGCCACCACTGATGTTTGGCCCAGCCACCTCCCCCTCATGATGGAGGGACCACCAGACAAAAATTCAGTAAGTGGTATTGTGGCCCTGTGTACCTGATCACAGCACCACTCAGCTTGGCCCACTTACTATTCTAGATCCCAACCCAGGGACCCTCTAAATAGCAGCCACATGCCACTATGTCCCTCTAACTGCTCACTACACACAGCTACAATTCCCTAGGCCACTTCCCCATAAACCTTTCACCCTTACCATAGGGCTGAAGTCTCATACTCAACCCCAGCAGCCAGCCAGCCAGCCAAGAGCACTTTCTTCCTCCCCCCATCCCTGCCAACAACAGCACTCCCACAACAAAACCAAAACACACACACACACACACACACACACACACACACACACACACACACACACACACACACACACACACACACACACACACACACACACACACACACACACACACACACACACACACACACACACACACACACACAACACACACACACACAGCCACCACTGCAGCAGCCACCCTCCTCCAGGTCCAAGTAGCAGATGCCTGCCACTGCCACTCCTTTTAGATGGCCCTCCTGGTCTCTGATTGGCTGCTCCCTGCAGCCTCACTGATTTGCTGCTTCCCCTGCAGCCATTCTGGGCTGCTTGGAGGACCTCTCTACTGCTCCTTTGTGAAACAGGGTGCGGTAGGACCCTGAGGCTCCTGCAGGGGGCCTCTGGGCCCACTATATGCTGTCGCACTCTGAGGCGCCTACCTCCCCATTTATTGCACAGGGCACCTGGGCACCCAAATCAGGCTATGCGAAGCCCCATGATTTTCCATATGCAGTGCAGTGATACATGATCTATGTAGTGATATTACCTCACCCACCTTGTCTCAGTGATTTTCTAGGCACCTAAACGCTAGGTGTGGTGACACTGACTGTCGCACTGCCTAAGCTTCTTTATGAATGTAGTCCTCTGTGCCTACAACCTAGTGTGCACTCATGCAGACAGGAGGCAGTATGGCTAGCACACAGACCAGGATTTAGGAGACCTCGGTTCTAATCCCCCTGGTTCACTGTGTAACATTGGGCAAGTTGCATTACCTCACATCACACATTCACTGTTTGTAACATGGAGACTATATGTATCCATGGTTGCAAAGTGGTTTCAATCAAAGTTGCACTATAACAAGTACAATGTTTATATACAGGTAATGCAGATGTACCATGCATGTGTCGCTTCAACCCTACTTCAAACAGAGGGCCTGAAACTCCCCTTTCTTATATCAGTATCAAGCAGGAGTAAACCTAGTGAAGTTAATATAAATATACCGACATAAAATGTAATGTAATGTAAATGTACTGACCTCGCACGTGAGAAGGGAATCAAACCAAGAGTATGGACACAACACATGCTGTTTATGGTCCAAATTTACACATTACCTGGGGCTTGGCTTTATTCATAATCCAAATAATGAAACAGACATCTCATTTTAAGCTTTCTTCCTATCGGACTGTTCCTAGAATTTCCCTGAAGGACTTCCCCTGTTCCAGTCTATGTTAGCAGGACAGTCTAACTGCTCCTATTCTGGATGGACCCAGCAAGATCTACCTGCCCACCCGTTAGTAGTATTTACTCGGCTTCTTTAGGCACATTCTAGCAGCTGAGTTTACCCCGACTCAGCAGAGGATCCTGCATTCCTATGCAGAGGCCCAGAACCCTCCATCTATTGCACTGTTATAATACAGCTTTAGGCCCTGACCCTGCAAAAACTTATGTACATGCTTAGGTCTACACACTGGAATGAGTCCCACAAAATCAACAGGGTGCCTACCCCCAGTGTGCAAAGTTAAGCAGAAATGTAACGCTTTCCATGGGGATCCTTATTTTTAGACAGCATCTTTCCTATAAGCTGTGGGGTCAGATCTTGCTCTGAGACCATTTTAAAGCCTGAATAGGGTAAGGGAGGGCAGAATCTGGTTCGGCATGTTTACACTTGAAAGGATTTTACAAAGATGGAGCTAATTTTCCGATTCCAAAGGGCTGAGTGTTTATGACTCCATTGTTCTCAATACTATTCTGGGCCCTGGGAATAGCAAGTGACATGATATAGGGCAGCACCATGGACGCACCATATTTTTCCACCTTTTAGTAAAAATGATTAATAAACCAGCTTTTCTCATTCACAACCTGCCTGTGGGAGAAAGAAACTGGATTAAAAGATGCCAAGAAATTAAATTGTATTCTGAACATTCTTGCTGATGCAGCCAAGAGGGAGCTGTCTGTAGCCCTCGGAGAAATTGCCCCACGCATTTCGATAGGAATTGGACTGGGGCATAATTAGCAAGAGAATTCTCTCCTGTCAGCAAAAAAAAGAAAAAAGAAAGAAAAAGAAAAAGGACAGTTAATTTTAAAATTGAGGACAGGACTTTAGAATCTGGTTGGCAAATGTTTGTGCTGAGAGAGAAGCCACGGAGCCATAAAGCTGCACCCAGATTCATTCCCCAACTCTGAGCCATGCATTATCTTCAAGAACAGAACGGGCTGCATCTTCAATAAATGTTTGCATGGTGATGGGATTAAATTAGTTGTCAGACCACTGACTGCTGCCTTTCCAATCCAGGCAGACAATGTGATGCACAGAAGTGAGGGATTCCATCTGGAGAGAGACCTCTAGGAGTCTCACAAGGAAAAGTACATCCCCCAGCTGTTTCTGAGAGAGTTAATCTGAACCAAGACTAGGTTGCATTTGTATGTCTGTTCTCATAATGTGCATGAGAGAGAGAGTGTTGCGTCTGTGAGCGCTGCCCCTGTTGGAAGGAATATTGGACCTGCTCAAGGGTCTGTTGCTTGTGCTGTTGTGGCTGTCCTATTACTACTACAAAAGCCTGACTGTTTCATGGGTTGCAGCTACTTCTCTCAAGGGAGCCTGGTCTCACTGATCCTGATGCAAAAGCAACACTAGTGAGCATGAGCACAGACCCAGGCCCAGTGTAAGTCAGGTTTATGTAACATGGGTATAAAACTGTCAATATGTCACACAACAAAACTAAACCTATGAGATTAACTGCAACTGATTTTTAATTAATGTCTAATTTCCATTTTGTGGTGTGGTGTGTGTGTGTCTGCTACACACATGCTCAGGAAGAAGCGGTTTGTGGGTGAAAGTCATTTTTTTTTTGGCAAGGGCGGTATTGGATTTTGCATGTGATCCAGCTTTTGTGGGTGGTGGTTACCTCTCCTTTCCCTGCCCCTCCAAGCAGCATTTCACACACAAATATTACAGAAACACAAGCTCATGAACATTTCCTATATGCATATGAGCAATTCAAGCCACACACTTTGTTTCATGCTAAGAATTATTAGAGGGTTTCTGTGGGACTGAAAGAGGCAGTAGCCGTGCGATTAAGTCTCTAATAAGAAGTGAGTCACATTAGGATAATGACTGAGAATCTCTGCATTAGAATAACACACTGGCTAAGTGTGCTCTCTTTCTCCCAGTGGCTGGGGTATACAAAAGGTTACTGCTACCACTTGATGAAATGACTCCTTTAGCTCACGTGCTAGAGGTCCGAGCTAGTGTGTTGGAGCGCTCATAGTCAAGCCCTGCTAATGACCAATTATAGTTAACGTACATGAGTGTCATGCCCTGGTGCAATAATATGTATCATTGCTGGGCAGCTGGAGTAACTCTTCAATGGCACTATAGCTATGACATTCTCTAACGGAGGGGCTGGGCTGGTTTGGAGATAGATTTTTCTGACTAGAGAAGTACACAATGCTATAGAGAAAGGGGCATGGTAGAGTGGCGAGCACACCCATATGGGAGTTCTAGTCCTTGCTTCACAGCTCTGTGTTTCGGTATAGTGGGTAATAGCTGTCACTTCTGTTAGCTGACACCCCCAACCAAGCCCCTATGCTTCCAGCACCAAGGCAGAACAGAGCTGTTCTTTTTATGGATAATACTATAGTATTTTCTCCTCACTCTCAGCTTGCTGATTCAAGCATGGTAAAGCTGCTCCACCCTGGGTGTTGCTGAAATCCCCACATGACAGCAGATGACTGAGTCTGGGTGGGACATGCCACGAAGACACAGAATGTATTTCTGTCTGTGAAATTAAATGAAAGGAACGTTAGAATAACAGATGTCAGGATTCTGTGAGCCTGAGTCACTGCTGCCTGACTCACGGCGTGCTGTTGTAACTGCTGATTGCACCAGCCTTAACCCAGCTTCTCCCGACTGCAGGGTTCTGGGCAAGGCTCTCCCAGTTGGCGGTGGGAATGCTGAATTCCTTGAGACCCTGTTTGACTTTGTCGCTGTATCAAAGCTTTGGCCTTCCTCCGCATTACAGGTAATTCTTGAGTTGGCCATAGAGCACAACGCTCCTGAGGCATGCACTGCATGTGTCCCAGCCAGGAAAGCCTGCGAGTGTCCAGCTTGGGCTGCATAGTCCAGGCATGGTCCAGAACCATTATGGCAACACAGGCAGACTCATCCTGCAGGAGCAGGACCGGAGCATGGGAAAACCCTCACCAGGCCAGCAGTCAGGCCAGGCCTAGACAGATGCTAGAGACCTTCTGAAGACAGTTCATCCAGAGATGCTCCAGAGGCCGATCTCCACAGCTCAATGACCTTTAGTGAGAGATCTGGGTGTTGGCCTCTTGCTATTCTCAATTGCCTCACACAGAGCCTCATTACCAGTATTCTTTAATATGATTAACAGTACCTGGCTCCACACAGCCAGCTGCCGAGTGCCCAGGGCATGCAGCCTTCCCCAGGACTATGGAAATGCAAAGCACAAGCACTAGAAAGTGCCAATAGAGTAGCAGCAGTTCAACAACTGAATTATTCCTTGACTTGCTATCAGTTCCAGAAACACAAAACAACTTAATTCTCTCGGTCTGTCTACTTTTGGCTTCCACTGCAGAATTTTACAAGAAGTCCAGTACAAAGATGACAAGATTTATGATGGCAGTTGGCAGCTTGGTGGTGAATAATGTATTTTTCTTTCTCTTTTTTTTTTTTTTTTTTAAAACAAAACACTATTTAATGGAAAAATAATGAAAAATAGTTTCTTACGGTACCCAAATAGATGTTTCATGTTCGGATGATGCAGTGTAATAAATGTCTCTGCTATTATGGCTCACACACTCTATGTGCATTTGATGCAGATGAAGCCATCAAGAGCATATTTTCTAGTTTTTTTAATGTGTTGAAAATATGAGTATTATTAATAAAATAAGAGTTGGGCATGAGATCAATGGCAGGGAGAAATGGAGTCGATCCTTTGCTCTGAGCTTATGAATAAGCTGTGTCAGGCCCATAAAAACACTGCATTACAGAACTGGTGACATGGCTGTGCCTCCTGCAGGGACACTTGTAATGCTGTTAAAGCAGTTTGCAAAACACATCCCCAGGACAAAGGATAGAAAATAATTATATTGAAGAGAAGGCTAAGAGATGGTTTGACCCCAGTCTATCAGTACCAGCACAGGGAGCAGATGTCTGACAGCAGAGGACTCTTTAAACCAGCAGACAAAAGCAGAACAAGATCTAATGACTGGAAATTGAAGCTAAACAAATGCAACGTACAGTGATGGGAATTAACCACTGGTGCAGCTTATCAAGGGGTGAAATGGATTCTCCATCACTTGAACTCTTTAAATCACAATTGGCTGTGAAATTACTGGGAGGAATTCAGTAGTCTGTGTTATGGAGGAGGTCAGAATAGATGATCATAATGGACCCTTCTGGCTTTGCTTGAGGAGGGGATGGCAAAGCCGACTTTGCTCATCATTCACTCACCCACTGTTTAAAACCATTGTCCTGCTGGTGCAGGAGAAGTCGACCAAGTTCTACCTTTGTAAGAAAGCCTGGCCAACTTCTGAGAGAGCCAGGGCCTTGCCTATACTTTGCTATGACAGCTGTGTCTGAATAGATATTTGCCTAAAATTTCTCAAGGCTACAGCTGCACAGCTGGTAGCGATGTTGCCGCTGCTTTAATCATCATATGGTATAACCTGGCTCACAGCAAATCTAGACAGCACAGTGGTTAAAACACTGACAGTCCCCAATCTAGGTTAGCATTCCCCATGGAGTACCAGGACTAGCAATGGTGGGAAACTTTAGGGACAAGTCTACGGTAGAAAAGGCCAGAGGGTGTTGAACTTAGCTGGCTCTGTCCACACCAGAGAGAGAGACAGTAACTGTGACTACCAGCTGAGCTGTGGTCAGGGAGGGGAAAAGCTGGATTTGACACTTACCACCTAAGTACCCTGCTATTAGCTGTTTTCATTAACAAAGCAACCTCCTTCCTGTGATGTGGCAGAGAAATTCAGCCTCAATAGAACCCAGACAGCCCAACAAGAGAGACAGAAAGTTGCATTTCAGGGTAAACCGGGCTTGGCACTCATCAAAGGTGCAGCTTCTCCCTTCACCAGCATGGAAATGCAAGTTCCAGAAAGGGAGGCAAGCCACCCCCACAACACAAGAGCCTCAAGCCCAAGGACATCTGCTTCACATGAGCAGCAGCATCCCAGCTCCCGCCACACCCACATCCTGCAAGGGATAAGAACGGCCTGCAGCCAGGGATGCAAAGACACATGGTTTGCAGTTCCTGTATGCAACAAATACATGTAGAGCAGAAACCTCCAGCATACTGGGATAATAGAGGGCCTGATTTGCCACTGCCCAGCACTCCGTGCCATTATTTACACCTGTACAAAATGGGTACAGAGCACGTCCATTCTGTTTTAATCAGTGATTTAATACTCACTGGGTGCTTGCTTTTCATGGATATAAATTGCACAAAGTGCAGGGCAGGGGAGAATCAGGCTGAGTCAGTGTCACTGGGGAGATTTTCAACAGCACAAATGGCAAAGGGCCAGATTTTTAAAGCTATTTAGGCATATTATAGCTATTATATCTAAAGGAGCAGTGGGACTGGGAGTTAGGCATAGACTGGAGGTAATCTGAAAATCCTGCTAGGTGCCTAGCTGCATCTTCAGGTGTCTAAATACCTTTGAAAATCTTCTCCACTAGCTCCTTGTTGTTTAGTCTCTTTAGTTTGTCAGCAGGAGACTGCTAACCTGCTAGCTAGCAGCCATGCTTGCTGGACCTGTGTGTACTAGGGTTCTCATTTATGCAAACAG
This sequence comes from Emydura macquarii macquarii, assembly GCF_026122565.2. Taxonomy (NCBI): domain Eukaryota; kingdom Metazoa; phylum Chordata; order Testudines; family Chelidae; genus Emydura; species Emydura macquarii. The sequence continues at coordinate 3,812,635 of NW_027132429.1, forward strand.
CCTCATTAGAATTTGCTGCTGTCAAATCAACAGAGGGGGCTGCTTTTCCTACCAAGTCTCATTCTGATCTCATTTACTCTTCTGTGAATCAGGAGTGATTCCGCTGAAGCCCATGGAGTCACTCGGGTGTGAGTAGTGAATCGGAATCAGATCTACATCCATAAGTAATACTACCCTTTGGGGTTTTCTGCAGCACCACAGATTTAATTCCAAAATATTGTCATGAAATAAACTTAACCCTTTGCCACCTATTTGTTAAAGCCCTAACTGAGCATTGCAGAGACAGGCTTCGATTCCTTGCTGCCCTGCACATTGTAGTGACAGAGGAGAAGAATCTAGATGTACTGGTTGATCACAGGATGACAATGAGCCATCAATGTGATACAGCCTCATGGCTTTGCCTCTGTCACCTTCTGGACCCTTGCTCTGCTCACCATAGAATCATCTGTCCTCTTTGCTTTGTCATCCGCAATGTCCTCATGCTTTGGGTAGGCAGGTAGGAGTGGCTACAGTGTAAAGAACCCTATTAATTATGGGCTCAGCATTTGGCATCATTTGCAGAAGAAAGTGCTCCTTGGCCCTGCTGGCTGGGGTGATGCTGATGCAAATAAAGGGTGTTCGTGTTCAAAGGACTAGCTAATAAGGTTAAAAAAGATGGACATGAACTCCCAGCAGACTCCAATATTTAGTTTGCTTCCTGCTAAGTAAAGAACTGAACTACTCCTGAGGTTTGCAGTGGGAAAGCTTTTAACAAGGAACTCAGGAATCGTGGCACTGGGCTCTGTCCATCAGCAAACAGTTCCGTACCTCTGAAAAGGTCTGTGCCCATACACCTCAGCACTGAAAAGGCCAGAGGATGTAATGTGGACTGTGTCAACTCCAAAGGAACAATTTAAATCTATTTTAAAACTAGTTTTTAGTGTTCACTTTTTCTGTTATATAAAACCAACTGAGGAGCTGGAAATTGTAAGGCCAATAGTTTCAAAGCTGGTGCCTCAAGGCACGCTGAACACTCACAACTGTGAGTGCTGAAAGGGCAGAAAAATGCATAAACAACTCAATATTTGGAGTAAAGTGTTTTTGAGGGTCCAATGTCAGGAGAGTAGAATGAAGAAGTCTTCTGCACTTGTATGTTTTTTCCATTAGATACAGTCCCAGGGACAGGTGCGAGGAGATGGGGGTGTGAATTATTTTATTATTTTATTTCTTAATGCTAGGGGATTGTTATTCTCTTTGTCTTATTTAAGCTCCATGTCACATATACAGTGTTATGTTAAAAGGTACATTATCCATCCAGATTTAATGCTCTAGCTGAGTGTAATTTGGAGCTGGGCAGTCTCCATGGTCTGATTGCTGTGGGATGTATGGGTATTACCTTTTATAACATTTGATTTTAAAAAAGAAAGATGTGATTCCATGACTCAGAGCCCAATGCAGAACTGAAGCATCCACTTAAAACAGCCATGCTTTGAAAGTTTGCACTGTGGCCTGGAAGGAGGCTCAAGGGATTTCAAAACCAACTTTGGACAAGAGGTCAGCTCATAAAATATGTGAATAACCAGTAGACCCACATTGAGAATTGTATGTTGTTCTTTGAAAACCAGCAGACAGAAAGTCTCTCCCTTCCCATTGCACTGTCAGCTATTAAATTACTTGGGGGTAGTCAAGAACAGACCCCAGCAGCACTGACTCTGCTGTCTGTCAATTGTCTTGTACTACACCCATAAGCTTGGCATCTGACTGCTTTTAAAAACCACAGCTCTGATACTTCCAATGCAGCTGACGCGTCTCCTTTCCCAATCAGCCCTGTGACACAGTCTCTGTGGGGTTCTAGGAATGCAGAAACATAGGAACTGCCATCCCAGAGCAGAGCAGGCACCCAGCTAATCCAGTCTCAGACAATGGCTGGTGAAGGCACCAGCAACTCTGCAGGGGGTTATGGGATAATTTGCCTGTAGGAAAGCTCCTGCCTAATTCCCAATGGTTGCAGGTTAGCTTATGGCATGAAGTATTAGAACAAGTGTCTAGAGTACAGCACTGGAGACATTCCCGTAAGAGTTCTTTACTAACAGTAACAATTACAGAGCGACCACAGACACAGCAAACTGCAAAAGGGTACAGAGAGCTGGCCAAGGCCAAGGCCCCCTCTCTCACAAGCAGTGCATCAGATGATCACCTTATTTGCACCAGGGTCCCTCTGCACCTCTCTGGCACTGCAGAGGGGCCTTACCATCCATGGGAATAAGAAGCTTACTGTCCAACCAGAGCAGGTAAAACCTTGGACCAATCTGAGATGATTTAGTTGGGGTTGGTCCTGCTTTGAGCAGGGGGTTGGACGAGATGACCTCCCGAGGACCCTTCCAATCCTAATCTTCTATGAACTCTTCACTGAAATCTATATTCAGACACCTAAGTGAGGGGCCTGATTTTCAGAACTTCCATTGACCTTGATGGAAGCTGCATGTGCGAAGCACATCTGAAAAGGAGATTGCTGGTCTACCATTAGCCTTGCAAGTTGGAAAACGTTGGCCCTGGTTTAAGGTTTATGCTACTATCTCACTTGAATTGGGGTCAGTGAGCTGCCCTCCACCATGGTCCCAAGGTCCAGAAGTGCCCAGAGCCAAACCTGGCTGCAAAGCAGGCCCCGTCAAAAGCGCCTTTTAAAGTTCGGCTGTTAAGCTGTAGTATGAGCTGCGCACAAGCAAGGTGAGCCCTGCATGATCCTTTTCACTACTGCTCCTCATGCTGTATCCACACCCAGATGTTGCGCATGAGAGCAACTGTCAAATGACTGATTCCCTGAGCAATCCACATTCAGAAAACTCAACTGATCTCTGCTACAAGCACATGGGTTTTTCATACATCAGCCCAAACAAATAGTGTGTGATTTACAAGACACACTGGAAACCTTCTCGTACATAGAAATACTGCAGGAAAGAGCTGATGTACAGTGAATGTGACCTTTCGTTCTTTAATTACCTCTGGTGGACTTACACTTTCTGTGGCAGAAAGAAGCCAGGCTTTGCAACTACATTAAAACATATCCCAAGTCACAAAGAAAGAAAAGCTTTTTGATCCATTGCTTTACTGACCCCCACATAATCCTCCTTGCTAGCCTTAGACACTTTCCCTCCACTTAGCCCAGCTGTTCTCCACTTATTAAAAATAATGCTCAACTTCTATTCCTCCCAGTTGCTTAGTACTGAACAACAAAATACCTGCTACCCTCTCAAAGGGCCACAGGTGTCTCTGCAAAGAGTTGCCTGCAAGGGTTCGCTCTTTCAGTTGGCCATGATCACAATACTACAGCTTTTTTAATATCCATCACCCAAGTCCCTGAGTTGCAGAAGGATGGATGAACCTTTGGGATTTTCACAAATTTCCTCTGATTAAATAATTCCTCATCTCTCCCCCTTCCTCCAGTTTTTGTTCCAATAAAAAAAACTTCCATAGCACCTTCGATATTAGCCTTCTTTCAGAATTGCCTTCATGTTACTTTAGGCAGTAACTTGCTTAAGGAATTCCAGCCAGCCAGCAAAGGATGATCCCTCATTCCTGGAACCATGTGACCTAGCTTTGATCAAGCTGTGTGTTCTCACATATCCCACATTTGATCCCTTCAAAATAGTTCCTAGGTATCTTTTCCTTCCTTCCAACCAATGCTCAAAGAGTCTGTAATAGCCACATGCATCCTTGACATCTAGAATAATACAATGCTGGCCAATTTCAAGCTGCAGGAAGATTTTCTCATTAGAACTCTGAAAAAATAGATGATGTACCTTCAAAGGCAGTTTCGTACTTCGATGTTAAAAATCCATTTTGTTTCTTTTTGAGATGAAAAGAGTGAAGGATGCTGGCTTTGCTGCCACTATTGCCTCCTTTTTAATCCTAAGCACTGAGCTAAGACAACTGCGGTGAAAGGAACAGCACAGATACAGTGTGTCATGAATCCAGTGTGACAAAGAACAGAACTTACATGCACTCTCATTGAAGTCAGCATCTCATTGAAGTGCAATGAGAAAGTTATTTCTGGAGTCTGTAAGTTGCCTCTAGGAAGCTAACATTTTAGTAGAGAACATCATAATCTGCTCTGCAAAAGTATTTTGTTAAACATAAAAGGGTAATTCCTTTCCCCACGTAATTAGATACAGCTTTGTGTTTCCCGTAAGGGAAGCTGAAGAGTGAATTTCTTGTACAGACTACTGAACAATCTAAAAGCCCCTTTTGGTAGTGTAGATTATATATACACCATGTGGTTTGCGTCTGCACATGCTAGCATCTCCCCATTTGTCCTCTCACTGACTCTCCATTTCCTTTCAAATTTCATCTGAAAATATCATTTCCCTTTCCCTCTCTATTATACTGATTTGGAAATCAGCTAGATTTATAAAGGTTAAGTCACTCAGGAAAAGAAACCTCATTAAAGATGCAAGCCACGCTCTTTCCATTCAGAATGAGGGACAGCTGTCATTCAGAGGCATATTTCCATAGGAGATTTGGGCTATGTGTCTTTTTTTATTCACTGTCTTTAGTGGGTTGAGGAGGTGCATTTTGAATAGGAAGAATAAATCACAGGCTGAATTTTTGCATGGTCATTACTCAAACCTCAAACTCCACTGTTACAGATAAAGCACTGAATCTCTGAGGCAGGACACTCAGAGGGGAGTGTCTGGCTGGCACGGATTTCCATGGATTTCAGAAAAGCAGACTTTGACTCCCTCAGGGAGCTGATGGGCAGGATCCGCTGGGAGGCTAATATGAGGGGGAAAGGAACCCAAGAGAGCTGGCTGCATTTTAAAGAAACCTTATTGAGGTCGTAGGAACAAACCGTCCCGATGTGCAGAAAGAAGAGCACATATGGTAGGCGCCCAACTTGGCTTAACGAAGAAGTCTTTGGTGAGCTTAAACACAAAAAAGAAGCTTACAAGAAGTGGAAACTTGGTCAGATGACTAGGGAGGATTATAAAAACACTGCTCAAACATGGAGGCATGAAATCAGGAATGCCAAAGCGCAATTGGAGTTGCAGCTAGCAAGGGACGTGAAAGGGAAAAAGAAGGGTTCCTACACGTATGTTACCAACAAGAGGAAGATTAGGGAAATGTGGGCCCCTTAAAGAATGGGGGAGGCAACCGAATGACAGAGGTTGTGGAGAAAGCTGAAGTACTCAATGCCTTTTTTGCCTCTGTCTTCACAGACAAGGTCAGCTCCCAGACTACTGCACTGGGTGGCACAGAATGGGAGGAGGTGAACATCCCTCAGTGCTGAAGGAACAGGTTCAGGTCTATTTAGAAAGACTGGACATACACAAGTCTATGGGGCCAGATGCAATGCATCTGAGGGTATTGGCTGATGTGATTTCAGAGCCATTGGCTATTATCTTTGAAAGCTCATGGCAATTGGGGGAGGTCCCTGATGATTGGAAAAAGGCAAATATAGTGCCCATCTTCAAGAAAGGAAAGAAAGAGGATCCAGGGAACCACAGACTGGTCAGCCTTACCTCAATCCCTGGAGAAGGTCCTCAAGGAATCCATTTTAAGGCACTTGGAAGAGAGGAAGGTGCTCAGGAACAGTCAACATGGATTCACAAAGGGAAAGTCATGCCTGACCAGCCTGATTGTCTTCTATGAAGAGATGACTGGCTCTGTGGATGTGGGTAAAGCGGTGGACATGATATACCTTGACTTTAGCAAAGCTTTTGATACAGTCTCTCACAGTATTCTTATCAGCAAGTTAAAGAAGTATAGGTTGGATGAATGGACTATAAAATGGATAGAGAGCTGGCTAGATCATTGGGCTCAACAGATAGTGATCAATGGCTCCATGTCTAGCTGGCAGCCGGTCACAAGTGGAGTGCCTCAGGGGTCAGTCCTGGGGCCAATTTTGTTCATCTTCATCAATGATCTGGAGGATGGGGTAGATTGCACCCTCAGCAAGTTTGCAGATGACACTAAGTTAGGGGGAGTGGTAGATACCCTGGAAGGTAGGGATAGGATACAGAGTGACCTAGACAAATTGGAGGATTGGGCCAAAAGAAATCTGATGAGGCTCAACAAGGACAAGTGCAGAGTCCTCCACTTAGGACGGAAGACTCCCATGCACAGCTACAGACTGGGAACCGACGAGCTAGGCAGCAATTCTGCAGAAAAGGACTTGGGGGTTACAGTGGATAAGAAGCTGGATATGAGTCAGCAATGTGCCCTGGTTGCAAAGAAGGCTAATACAATATTGGGCTGCATTAGTAGGAGCATTGCCAGCAGATCGAGGGAAGTGATTATTCCCCTCTATTCGGCATTAGTGAGGCCGCATTTGGAGTATTGTGTCCAGTTTTAGGCCCCCCACTACAAAAAAGATGTGGGCAAGTTGGAGAAAATCCAGTGGAGGGCAACAAAAATGATTCGGGGGCTGGAGCACAAGACTTCTGAGGAGAGGCTGAGGGAAGTAGGCTTGTTTAGTCTACAGAAGAGAAGAATGAGGAGGGATTTGATAGCAGCCTTTAACTACCTGAAAGGGGGTTCCAGGGAGGATGGAGCGAGGCTGTTCTCAATGGTAGCAGATGACAGAACAAGGAGCAATGGTCTCAAGTTGCAGTGGGGGAGGACTAGTTTGGATATTAGAAAAAATATTTTCACTGGGAGGGTGGTGAAGCACTGGAATGGGTTACCTAGAGAGGTGGTGGAATTTCCATCTTTAGAGGTTTTTAAGCTGCAGCTTGACAAAGCCCTGGCTAGGATGATTTAGCTGAGGTTAGTCCTGCTTTGAGCAAGGGGTTGGACCAGATGACCTCCTGAGGTCCCTGCCAACTGTAATATTCTATGATTCAGAACCAACAATAATTTACATACAACAATCCATCACTGTTAACAGAAGTTTGACTCAGGATAATTTTAAATAAACCAGTTGAAAATACAGAAAAACAAGATGAGCTTCTATATGGTGGCAGTAAAATGTCAAATAAAGGAAAATTATTAGAGACAGTTTCCCTTCCTCCACTGAGACACCTGCAGGAAACCACTTATAGAGAGTAATGAAGTCCACTCTTATACCACAGCTCAGCTACTGCAGAATTCTCTGGGAGGAATGTGCACAGCTTATTAAATGCCCAACTGGGCATAAAAGCCAATTGCAGTTCTTTGGAGAGCTGCGTGCCATATCAGCCACCATAAAGATTCATTCATAAGCAGCATGCAGCACAGTCAATGGTTTTCCCTGGAAATAATTTTGGTACCAATCCCCCATTTAAACACCATGATACTAATTAAACACTAAACACTAATGTATACTTTATTATTTTCCCCTGTTAATAAATGAGGAAATCTGGACAAATATTTATATCTAAAGATAAATTTTGTTTTGCTCTGCCCACAAAGGAACTTTTATTGACTTGCTGTGTCAGGGCTTTTTGCAGGAACTGTAGGAAAACTGTTGGGTTTGTGCTGGACCCAGTTCACTCAGTGGACAATCAGTGACAAATCCCCAGGAGTCAACAAGCATAGGATCCACCTCTTTGCTAATGTAAACTGGTAAATTGACTTCAAGGGAGCTGCGTTAATCTGCAGCAGCAGAGAATTTAGCCCATAAAGTCCTTAAGTGTAATTGCAGCTTTTGCACGGGGTTAATCTCTTTTTTTTGGTGGAAAATATTTAGATATACTAAAATCCACTGCCAATAAAGGAAAGCATTGCCCATTTTCTCTCAGCCCTTTGATACAGAAGTAAAGGTAATACGCTTTCCCAGCATGACTAAACTATGACATATTTGAAAGCAGTTTCTTGGTGTATCTGGATTTCTGAGCCAAGAGATTAAACAAATTTCCATCGACTTCCAAATTAGTTTAGCAATTCCCCAAATAACTTTGGACCTGATTCTGAGACGTACTAATGGCAGTGAGAGTTGAGGGATCTCAGCACCTGACATAATCAGGCCCTTAATTTTTAAAAATTAACTATTTTGTGTTAAAGATCACAGGTGCAATTTTCAAAAGTGCTCAGTGTTGGTCTATCTCTGCTCCTATTAGAGCCAAGGGTAAAAACTCCATTGACTACTGTGGGAATAGAGTCAGGCCAACACTGAGTGCTTTTGCAAATCTCACCCTAAAGTTTTGTTAACATGAAAGAAGCTTGGAGAATTGTTTAGTCTCCCACATAACCAGCATCACAAATATTCTCTCTATAGCAAAATGGCTGCCTCCAATAAGGGGGTGCCACAATGACAATCACAATTTACATTATCTTAGTGTTCACATACATTTCAAGAGCTGAATATGCTGGTGCCATAAATCCACTGAAGTCAATGGAGTTACTCCGGCAGAGAATTTTGCCCTAAGTATACTGGTGGTGAGAAATGCTTCTTGTTTCTCAGGGTGCTGTGCTGAGACAAAAAGGGGTCTGGTTTGAGTTTAAGGCCAGATTTGAATTGATGGTGTCAACATGTTATTTGGACAATTGAATATTAAGCTAAAAACTGCACATAAAAAGAAAGGGGAAAGTGCCGACTGCCTCGGAATCCAACAGAAAGCTGTCCAAAGGGCTCTTAGTGAGTGGAAAGGATTTATTTCATGGGAACATGACTCATTGCATCTTCATGAATAGGCAAAGAATTTGCAGTCAAGACTACAAAGTATTGTGTAGTACACTTAACAGAACAACAATGCTATTGGAGCGTTTAGCTGCAGCTTAATTTTTCATCTAAGGAAAGTGGGATGTGTTCCTACGGCATTCTATAAAAGCCCACAACACTTTGAAATTCAGTAACAGACACTTCAGCAAAGCAGAAACCTGCTTCTCAGAAAGAAATTCACATACACTGAATCTTCCCTATAGATGCCTTGAAGAGAACATGATTTTAAAAATCTGTGGGTCAAAAGTTACTCAGGCAAAAAAAGTCTCAAGAAAAGCTCTTGCTGCTTTCAACAAATAAGGACTTGAGGCTTTGGCCCTGGAGTACCACAGCCCTGGAATGACCATGCCTCTAGGTAGTAATACTGAAGAACTAAGACAATACTAGTCTCATGTAGAAATACTTGTACAAGTGTCTTGGTTAACATGGAGCTTGCCTTTTGGAAGCTACTAGATTAAAATCTGCAATGCTGTTAAAAGAGAACTCTTTAATAGTGAGTATTATAATTCCAAATTTGTCTGTGCCAAGCAATGCATTGCTCAGCCCTGCCTTAGAAGCTTTTCGTCCCCAACTGCTGATGCAACACTTTATCCAAAGATAAATGCTTTAGAACAAGTTTTGTTTTTTTAAATGTTCTTCTGCTTGGCAAATAGGTCACCCATGGTCTCTGCTATCCACAATTACCAGGTGATTGTGACGGAGTAGTGCAGACGAGCCCTGAGCTAGACTCCTACAATGAAGAGTCCATGACGGAGTGGCCGTTCGGGGAGAGTATCCTGCGTTCTGGGATGTTGGACTTGACCGACGTAGGAGAGTATTTGGGATTCCTGTAGCAGATAAAGCAGAGGATCTTCCAGAAGGTGCTGCGCATCTCGCTGTCCCGATAAGAGTAGACAATAGCATTGATCACCGAATTGATCTCTGCCAGCAAGAGGACATATTTCTCCATTGCCAGCACATTGCAGCTCTCACACCCCAGGCCGTCCAGCAGCAGCAGCACCTGCCCTGGAGTCCAGCAGATAACAAAAGCACCTGGAAAGAGACAAAAGCCATTAGAGGAAAGTGAGACACCAGGACTCCTGCCTCTGCCACTGACTTGCTGGGGAGACTTGGGTCAGCCACTTGCCGCCACAGCTGGCTCGAAATGTTCCCCCTTCCCCCCAACAAAAAACAAAGATTAAAAAAATATATTCCCTTTTTTTTTTTTTTGGTTTTCTAGGGGGAATTTCTAGGGTGATTATCGGGCATTCAGAAACTCCTGCTATTTGCAGTTGTATTTTCAGTTCTGAGGCTGCCATAAACCACACACTTCCCCACTAGCATTCAAGGACATGGGGGTGTACCTTGACCTGTCTGCTGAAGGAGGGTGGTGGAGAAGGAAGAGTGCTCACTGGGAACTTTTCAACTATACCCTTTACTGGAAATCATCTGCCAGGCAAAAAAAAAAAAAAAAAAAAAAAAAAAAAAAAAAAAAGGCTACAGAGGATGCACCAAAAGGAGAGTTGGAATCAGAAACCTTTCATTAAGAGAAACTGGGGAAAAGACAGCACGGGTGGGGAGTCAGGGCAGCAGTAGCTGCTTTCTGGGCAAGGCTGGGTTCTCTGCAACTCCAATAAACTTCCAGGATCATTGCTTTGGCCCTGTCTAATTTCAGAGAGAAAACAAAAAGAAATTCTGCACTCAGCTGCATAGTAGCCTTGAGAACATTAAGCACACCACTGTGTCACTAAGGGAGGGGCAGATGTCCCCAGCTTGTGTGAGCCTGAGCTGCTGCAGCAGCTGGGTCCTCTGTCAGCATGTGCTGGGCCAAATTCTCCAGGGTGTAGCAACTACAATCGGGACCAAGTTCACTCTCTGTTGCCACTTCAGCACCTAAATGAAGAGGCTGGACTTTCAAAGGCAGGCAGCACCTGACGCACCAGGCTCTTCTGTCTGAACACCCGGACGTGTTTCAGTGCCTAAATGACTAACCATAGCTTCCTGTTTACAACCTGGGCTCACCATACTCTTCGAGGCTGTTGGGCCCTGTCCTGTGATCTCACTCTCATTCCCCAGGTACAAAAGCTTTGTCTAGGGGTTTATATGCATGGGAAAGTTATTTCAGAAAAAGGTAGGGTGTGAATTTAAATCGCTGTATCTGTTCTCAGGTAACAGCTTGCATTGGACACTCATTCAAGAATAAGAGTGTCCACACAGGGAATTGTTCTGGAGTTGCTATTGCTAATCCAAGCCCTTAAATGTCATTTAGGACAGTGGTTCTCTACCAGGGTTACCCGTATCTCTGGGGTTATACAGAGGTATTTCAGGGGGTACATCAACTCATCCAGATATTTGCCTAGTTTTAAAACAGGCTATATAAAAAGCACTAGTGAAGTCAGTACAAACTAAAATTTCATACAGACAATGACATTTATATTGCTCCATATACTATACACTGAATTGTAAATATAATATTTATATTCCAATTGATTTATTTTATAATTATATAGTGTAAATTAGAAAAAGTAATTTTTCAGTACTAGTGTGCTGTGATACTTTTGTATTTTTAGATCTGATTTTGTAAGCAAGTAGTTTTTAAGTGAGGTGAAATTTGGGGGTATGCAAGACAAATCAGACTCCTGAAAGGGGTACAGTAATCTGGAAAGGTTGAGAGCCACTGTGCTAGACAACAGAAACCCATGAGTTTAGGAAAGTCCATATTTGCCATCCATCTGGAGAACTGACAGCCCACCCATCCACTCTACTGCCTCTAATACAATGTGACACTTTTCCAACCCTAAAGCATCTTTCAAGTACCCCATATTAACAGTTCCCTAAAGATTATCCATTTCAGGAGCTTTCCCTCTTCATCATCCTCCACACACATGCACCCTTTCCTCAGACAGAACTCCTGAACACTGGCATTAACCAGATGCTTTCAGTTTCCTTTACTGAGCAATAAGTTGACTCAGTCTTGCTCTGTTTCCCCAAATTTTACAGAACAAGCACAGAGGGTTAATTATTGGGCCAAATATCTATTGACGCAACTCAAGTAGAGTCAATAACGTTACAGTAGCAGAGAATATGGCCCAGTTATGAATCACCTGGTAGCCATCTGCAGCTGTTGGGATCTGCTTGCTTGCAGGTCTGTCTTTGAAACAGCAGAGAGGCACACTGGGCAGGACAGGGCAATGGGAAGGCCAGGTTGCTATAAATGGTCTGACATTTAGCCTTCCTGGGCAGACTTGGGAACCCAGTCTAGGCGACGGGGCCTTCTATGGGTCAAAGATCGACATTCAGATGCCAAGGATGCCCTTGGATGATACCATCAGTGTGCCACCATCCAGCTGGACTTCCCATTAGGTTTGACCTGACGTACATCAGCAAAGATGGCAGCAGGTCAGAGAGGCCGGTGGTGATCCATCGGGCGGTGCTGGGCTCGTGGAGAGGATGCTGGCAGTCCTGGCGGAGAACTACTGCTGGAAGTGGCCCCTGTGGCTGTCCCCTTTCCAAGTCATGGTGCTCCCGGTCGGACCCGATGCAGAGGCATCTGCGAGATGTTCCACCAGGCGAGCTTCATGGCGGACGTCGATGCCAACTGGGGTGCCACGCTGAACCGGAAAAATCCGGAAAGCTCAACTGGCTCAGTACAACTTCCAGCTGGTGATTGGCAGAAAGGAGCTGCCCAGCCTCATGGTGAACATCTGCACCCACAACTGCGGGCAGCACAGTGAGCATGGGGCTGCTTAGGCTGCGGGATGCCTGGCTCAGGAACATCAAGGAGCCGTTCTGAGCTCATCCCCCAGGCGTGTCATAGGCTGGCCTCTCCAGGGGAGCAAGCGGCCATGTGTCCGAGTCAGTGCCTGGCCTGCCTGCTCTGTAGGATTGTGCTGGGCTTGACAATGGGTGTCAGGCCTCTGGGAAGATCCCTAGCCTGCACCACTGGTTTGGTGCCACTCCTGGCACAGGGAGGCTGAGCCAGCTGCTGTCCAGATGTTCGTCACTCTACGGCATCCCCAAATATCTGCATGCAGCGGTTTCCTCATCAGACATCCTGCTTCCCGGCAGAGTCCATGCCCTGGTCGACACAGGCCCTACGTGCCCCAGTGCATGCTGAGATCTACTGGAGCTGTGCCCACATCCACAGACCCAGGCCAGGAGCCGCTTTAGGGGCGGTGGGTTTTTGAGAGCGCCCTCCCCCCAGGCGAGAGGGGAAGAGGAAACGCACGTTGAGGCTGTAGCATGGCAGGGGCTGGACTCCCGCCAGGTGGAGGAAGATGGTTGGTGAAACACACAGGCCCACCTGCTGGCTCTGGTCACTTGCTCTCACGGTCTCAGGTCCCCCTGGCTGATTAAAATGTGTTTCTTCAAGTTAAAAAAAAAAAATCACCCTAGCCTGACCCATGCACATGACGCAAGTGCCTCATGCCATTTGCCTGCTCCATCCTTGTGCTCAGGCCAGGGCTGAGACTTCCACGGCACCCAAGGGACCATGCGTCATGCCCACGCGTGCTCACAAGCCTAAACAAGAACAGTCTGTCTTGCTGTCAGAGGCACACAAACAGCCTTGACCCCCATCTCAACTCCACTGAAATCCCCAAAGAGCTGCAACGGCATCGACTCCACAGAGGCTGTTATCTGCAGCAGCCCCATTAGGATATGGCTGTAGTCCACACTGTCTGGACTGAGAGAGGGATAATGTCTCCTGCTGCTCAGCCTCTCCTGGGGCTTTTAATAATTCACGCACAGACTGGAGTCTGGTCAGTAGTGAATCTGCTCTGCCATTCGCTCAGGGTCAGGGTCCTGGCCAGCACCCTTGGACTCAGGGGCAATCTTGCTGTTGATGTCAGTGGCAGCAGGACTGGGCCTTTCCTTACCCACACACTGCATCTTCTTTATCTCCTCCAGTCTCTTCTGTCCCCTTCTGTGTGGTTTCATTCCACGGCCTGTGCACCCCATTTTTAACATCTGAGCCCTACACGATACTGACACACAACTACCTCGCCTCACACAGCAGTTACATGCTTGCTGCCCTCCTTCCCTGTTCACGCACCCACCAGCCACTACACCCTGCAATGTGTAAGGGGCAAAATAATCTGTGCAGAGTCCAAGGTTGCAGAAGTCTGTGGAGCCAGGGCTAGGGGATGGAAATTATACCAGGGTTTTCATAGAGCAGAAAATCTCTGCATTAGCAGCTCTGTGTGCATCCTGCCAAGGGGTAACATTAATGGGTATTTCCCAGCTCTGAGTAGTTAAAAGAAAACACACCCACACATCTGAGCAAGTGGGGGAGAATTGGGGGAAAGAGCTGGCTCTGTCATTTCCTCCCTGATGTCAGTTCCATGATGACAACAGAACACAGGTTTCTATTCAGCACTGGTCAGGCCACATTTGGAATATTGTGTCGTTTTGGCCCCCTCCCCACTACAGAAAGGATGTGGACAAATTGGAAAGAGAGACCAGCGGAGGATAACAAAAATGATTAGGGGGCTGAGGCACATGACTTATGAGGAGAGGCTGAGGGAACTAGGCTTGTTTAGTCTGCAGAAGAGAAGAATGAGGGGGGATTTGATAGCAGCCTTTAACTACCTGAAAGGAGGTTCCAGGGAGGATGGAGCTAGGCTGTTCTCAATGGTAGTAGATAACAGAACAAGGAGCAATGGTCTCAAGTTGCAGTGGGGGAGGTCTAGGTTGGATATTAGAAAAAGTTTTTCACTAGGAGGGTGGTGAAGCACTGGAATGGGTTACCTAGGGAGGTGGTGGAATCTTCATCCTTAGAAGTTTTTAAGGTGCAGCTTGACAAAGCCCTGGCTGGGATGATTCAGTTGGGGTTGGTCCTGCTTTGAGCAGGGGGTTGGACTAGATGACCTCCAGAGGTCCCTTCCAACTCTAATCTTCTATGATTCTATGCCAAGGATTTCAAGGGAGCTGCCAATTCCTCTCTTTCTCCCTCCATAACCCCCACCTCCCCCATGACAGGCAGTACGCTCCCACTCCTCACAACGAGCAGATCACATCCTCTTGGCCACCAGCTCACCTCGCTCTCCCCCTGCTGGCTTCCAGTTCAAGGAGCAGGGAATGGCTTGAATGGCTTGAATTTCTTTTCCCCCACCTTAGACACGCAGCTAAGCACCATCTGCCAACAGCCCTCCCACCTTCTCAGCATGAGGCCTCCAAGTCCCAGTGAAATTAGCCAGTCCCGATAACACCCACCCAGGGTGGAGTTAGCTATTGTTCTAGGGGGATGGAAAATAATTTGCCCTGTTCCTGACTGCACAAAATAAATAAAACAAAACGTGTTCCAGCGCGGCTGAACTTGTCTACAGCATCTTCTGATTGATTTCCAGGCAATCATGGGCACACTGCTGGCAGAAGAACACATCTGGGCAACAGTAAATGGCTATGGCAGGAACGGACACCAAATCCTAGCACCGCTATTCGCAAGTTGCAACAGAATGTGAGAGCTCATTCCCTTCCAGCACACAACTCAGATTCCAGCTGGCCCCTCCTGCTTCTTGGCCCAGCTCTGCCAGCAGGAGTTTGCAGGGAGTAGCCTCTGTTTACAGTTTGAAGGTTGCCCTGACTGAGCAAATTCTGCACTTATCAGGAGAGATTTGCAAGCTGGACAGAGTGAGGTCAGATCAGAGCTGGGCTGCAGAGGAGCTTCACATGTTGATTTCTTTAATTTCGATTAAGCACTTTAGAATGAAGGGTGGGAAAGAAAGTAATAAATACGAGAGAATCTCCCTGCACTGGCCCTGCTGTAGCCAGGCACCCTGCACCAAGGTCCTGGCATGCAACACCTCCACACGCTGCAGGGAAGCATGGCCATCACAATACTCAAATACATTGCACTGACGCATGAGCACTGCGGCCTGCATGGCTAGAATTACAAATAACATTCCACAGAGGTATGATGCCTTTCAACCCAAACTCCCTACAGACACATACACTCAGAAGCACTGATATGCAGCTGCCACTGGGGTGCAGGGCAACAGCTGCAATGCACAACACTGGCCAGGAGAAAGGGACAAACCTTGGGCCAGATTCTCCCGGTGTACTTGGTGCGAGACCTCTGTTGCATTCAGTGGAGCTTCACCAATTTATACCAGCAAAGAGTTTGGCCCACTGACTCTCATTGAGTCTGGGGGCTTTAATGTTTCTGCAGAGCAAACAGGACCTGAGTTTCAGGGTCTCTGCAATGATATAATTCTCAGAGCAGTTTCAGTAAAAAACTTCAGGCAGGACCCAGGCCAGGAGTTTCAAAGAGCCTATGGGAGATACATGCCCAAATCCCACTGACTTTGGACCACAGCTGGGCATGAAACTCCCATGGCCCATTTGAAAATACCAGACTAAAATTGGTTTATCATCAACCTCGCCATCTTTTATTACAGGATATAAAGAAACAGGGCTCAGTGTAAGGCTCCGCATCAGTACAGCTGCTCCGAACTCCACTTGAGTCCATAGTGAACTCCCCCCTTATGAGATCAGAGTACTTAAAACAGAGCACTCATCTGCCAAGGGCACTGCCCCCCAGACAGATAGACGTAGTGTGGGATATCAATACACTACCTACATTCCCGTTCTGAGCTGGACAAAGCTCAGCATTTACTGTCTGATGGAACATCACATCTTTCCCCCCCCAATCTCAGGCTCTTATAAGAGCAGCAGCTGCAGAATGGAGTCATGTTAGCGTAGAATGCAGAGAAGAGAATCTGGGGGTTGTGCTGACAGATTTAAGTTGCTCCAATTAAAGGCCAGGTCAAATGCAAATCTCGCCTCTTTAGCTTGGCCTTCCTGCCACCACAACAAAGGAAAGAAAGGTAGAAGGAAGGAGACAGACAGGGATGAGGCAAGGAGTGAAAGGAAGATATAAATGATCATTTCTCCATTTGGCTGTCAAAACAAAAGAAGTTACACTGGACCACATGATGGATTTGATACTGCGTATGGTGATTCTGGAAGACATTCAGGTACTACAACATAGGGAGATAGATAGAGCTTGTAATTAATTTGGTTTATTTAGACCGATGGTTAGTCCAATGATTATGGAATAAGGTATCTTGACTACACCAGACGTTTCAATAGCTAACACCATGCTAGAAGTGGTTCATAAGTTCTCCTACCTAGGATCAACTGTATCAGATAACTCACATTGGAGAGATAGCTCCCACATTCAGCCAACTAACCAAATGTATGTCGGATAACACGAAACCAACACTGAACACCCAGATACAGGTCTACCAGACACACGTTTCAAGCATGCTGCTGTATGGTGGTGAGACCTGGACCACCTGCAGCAGGTGAGAGAGAAGGCAAAATACTTTCCATAGCCACTCTCTTCACTGTATTCTAAATATCGAGTGGGAAACCAAAGTTCCTGAAGCCAAAATTGCCAAGCCTTATCACTACTCTCAAATACAGACATCTCCTTTGGCTTGGTCATCTTCACTGGATGGATGATTGACACATTCCAAAGGATCTTCCGTATGAAGAATTTGCAGATGCTCCAAGGTCAGTGGGCCAACCTAGGCTCAGGTTCATGGACATTTGCAAGAGGGACTTGAAAAACTTTCAAAATCGACACCCCAAGATGGGAAAATGCAGCAGAGAACAGGCTACACTGGCCCCAAGGAGGCTGGAGAGAGATGGTTGAGAGAGAGGAAAGCAAAGAGAGCAAAGATGAAAGTGCAGCAGGTCTCTAGTGCCCCAGCTTCATCCTCTGACTCTGTGCATTACACCAGCAATATTTGTGGCAAGGACTGTCACATGAGAATTGGACTTCCTTAATCAGCATGACACAGTAACAGGACTGCTCTGGCACCGTACATCACTGTCTTTCAAGACAGATAGCTAGTGATCAGTCCCTCTACAAAACACAGGCTGGGCCACTAAAACACACTGAAGACACTGATAAAAAAAAACAACAGCCCTCTTTTTACAGTGCAGCGGGCTGGATTTTTAGCCCCTCCACAGCCCCTTTGCACTGAAAAGCTGACAGGTCCGAGGATGCTCCCAGCCTGAAGGAATCCTCCCGTGGTAGATAAATGGTGTAGCTGGATCTACATGCCCCTCCTTGCAGCCTCCAGGGTATGGTAGAGACACTGGGGGAGAGTCTGGAAAAGGGGACACAGCCATAGTGTACTGATACCTTAGTGTTCCCCAAAACACCCCTTTGGGAACCACTGCAGTTGCATATAGGTTAGACCAGTCCCAAGGCTGCTCTAAGTTACACCAGGGGCCAAACCATCCCCCAGGAGAGCAGGGAGGTGGCTCAAAACCACTTCCCCCCATCTTAGCTGCATGGAGCACCTCCATCCTCCTCCCCACCCACCCCCAAACAGCTGGGCAGACAACAGAAGGAGCCCCATGGCACCATTCAAAGCAGGAAACAACTTACTGAGAATGATGATGACAGTTTTGATTAGATTGATCATGGTCTCCTTGTAGCGGGGGTGGAAGCTGGTGTGCTTAGACATGCGCGTCATCTTCCTCTTGACGTAGACGAAGATGTGAGTGTAGACCACAACCATAATCAGGAAGATGAGCAGGTTGGAGATGGCCCAGAAGGTCAAGTAGCTCCTGCTATAGAGGGGCGCCATCCTGGAGCAGTTTCCCAGGTCGCACAGGCAGTGCCAGCCGTAGGATGGAATGAGGCCCAGCAGCAGGGCTGTGACCCAAATGCAGCAGATCAGGATCATCACCCGCTGGTTGGACATTGAGCTGTGCAGCTGCATGGTGAAGACAGTCTGGTGCCTCTCCACAGCGATGGCCAGCAGGTTCACCACTGATGCGGTCAGGCTGGTGTCCAGGAGACTCTGCCTGATGAACCAGGTCCTTAGGGAGAGCCCCGCTGTCCTGGGCCCCGTGTGGAACATGAGGAACATGTAGGCAATGCCAGCAAACAGGTCTGCTGCCGCCAGGTTCCCCAGCAGGTAGTAGATGGGGTAGTGGAAGCGCCGGTTAAGAATGATGGCACTGATGACCAGCAGGTTGGTCAGGAGCACAATGACACTGACTGTCAGGCCTAGGGCAACAACCAAGACATCCTTGTTCCTCCAGTAGGAGGTCAGCTCCTTCTGGCTGTTGTTGTAGAAAAACCCCACAGTCTCATTGTCGTAGCAGCGTCTCATCTTTACGGTCCCTGAAGACAGGAGAGAGTAATGTTAGTTCAAACACTGCATGCAAAGCAGCCCAGGTCATAGCCCCTGAGAGAGGGGCCTGGTCTGCACTCAAAAATGACATCGCCCTAGTCATGGCACTCAATTGTGAAAAATTACGCACCCTGAGCACCATGGTTAGGTCGCCCCAACCCCTGGTGCAGACACAATAGGTCAAAAGAAGAATTCTTCCACTGACCTAGTTACCAGTTACCAGTTAGCTCAGAGAGGTGGATATACTACAGTGATGAAAGAGCCACTTCCACTGCTGTAGTGTTTCTAGAGAAGGTTTACCCTAATATACAGAACAGGAAAGAGCATAGATAAGACAAACCTCCCCCTCCCCCACATCCCCCAAACCAGATGCCTGATTCTCCATTGCCTTGTGCAGCCATTCAGTGCAAGGTGTGCGATGCTGCACTATTGTAAGTGACTGCACAAGATGCTAGGCTGCAGAGCCCAAGGAGCATAACTGACTCCAGCAAAATCATGCTGAGGATGCAGCACAACTCCGGAAACAGATCAGGCCTCAGATCTGATAAGGGATTCCTCCTCAGAACTATCTGCTCCCAGACCAAGCAGCCATGTGTGGAAGACAGAACTGCAATTGTTATTATTGCCCCAGCTGTTCTACTTCAGACATTTAAAATAAAACACAAACCTCTGTGTTATCGGTCAAACATCCAACAAAAAACTGACAATACCTTTGATTCTCTGCAGCTGTCACCCACGCCCCAGCGCTGCTGCTCCTGACTTGGTGAATGCACAGCTCTTAAATTGGTTGCGGTTATTTTCTCTCTCAATGCCTGATGGTAACTCCCAGCTGGTCCTGAACTCCACTCCACTGTTTTACTAATCTTCTAAAGGGGGTGGCCAAGGAGCAGATGTGCACTGAGAGTCTGCGCTCTAACAGAGCTTGGCCAAAGAAGCTAAACTGATGCAGAAGGTTCAGCAAAATAAAATGGATCATGGGGCTGGATTTTTGAAAGGCCTGGATAACTTCATTGGCAATAACAACACCTTTAACTATTCAAGGCAAGATATTGGTACAAGGGTAATCAAATCTCATACTCCAGGATATCAACTAATCCCCTGCCTGGGTCAGGGAGCAACTCTCTCCCACCCCTCACCCATGCTGAGCACATCACAATTGACTAGGAGCCTGATCCAAAGCCCACTAAAGTCCCTGAAAAGACAGAGGCTCCAGATGCATTCTAGTGTCGGGAAAGGCTGTTCACCTGTCATTGACCCTGAGGTAAAGGCTGCTGGTGGAAGCAGGACATGGGACCAGCTGGACAATGGGTCTCCAAGATGATAAATTCTACATGCTAAAGCATGTACCCCTTTCAGATTTTAAAATGCACTTCTCGACTGCCCTGTGTAAGTCCAAATAAAAAATCTGGCTGAAGTCAATGGGAATCAGGTGCCTTGAGCAGATGCAGAGTCAGATCCTAAAAATGGAAACTGATTTATATGGAAAACCACTAGACGTTTTAGGGAATTATCCCAATAGATGCCAAGCACCATTAGAACTCCAACTCAGTGTTAGGAATGGGTCTGTCTTCTCTGGAAGACAGAATTTTATTCTCAGGATCTTTGCACCCCAGGCTAAGCAGGGCTCAACTTTTCCTTTGATAGCACCTCACTATAGATGCAGGGAAGATTCAGCAACTACGATGGGGTTGGATTTCCCACATACTACCAGATGTGCAATTGTGCATCGTTTGTCCATCAGGGCTCCATCTAGACTCCTGCACCTAGGGACTGAGCCCAAGTGACAATGTGAAGTCTCTAGAGCAACATCTCTTGCTCAGAATGGTTCCAACTCCCCTCAACCACAACTGCAAGCCTTAATTTAAATACCTCCTGCTGACCTCACAGGCCTTTTCTTATGCCCCTCACCTGCCTATTACCCTTCCTTATCTAGAGCTGTCTTCCCCATTCCCTCACCACTGTGGGTGCAAGAGCCTTCTCCTCTGCAGCTACAGCTCTCCAAAACAGCCTCCCTACCTCTCCTCCATTAGCTTCCGAAACAAACATGGAATGACCACTTTGTCTAAGCCGCTTCCTTTCTCTCTCCCCTTCCCCTTCCCCGGCCCCATCATTTGTTGCTATTTAGCCACATGAAGCATCTGAGTTGCAATTTGCATGGGAGATGCTCTACAAGATGAAGGTGCATGGCACCCAATATAATTTCAAGCCCTATCATTATTTCCTTCCACAGCCAACATTCCATGCTGAATGACACAAAATGTTTGCATTGGAGACACTGGTGTTTGTGTTTTGCACAGAGGCTCTCCCCTGGCACCCGCCTGCATGAGTTTCCCCTGCTGTGTAACTGGACATCAGGATAATGAGGAGTTAATGAAGCATTCTAACCTCATTAAATGACTACGAAATAATAGCCCCATAAACAAGCAAGTGAGATCTGGAGAACCCTGGCCATTATGCACAAAAATCTACCAGCATCTTAGTGCTCTAACATGACTGAATGCTTCAAAAGTGGGAGTCAGTGCTCCCTGCAGTCTCTGGAAGGCTTCTTCCACCATAACAAAGCCACTTTCCTCATAACAAAGTAAGGCCATTAACATCTGACAATTTTTGCATTTATTTTTCCTTCTCTAGCACCTTCCATCCCAGGCTTTATAGACATGAACTCACTAATCCTCATTGCTTCTTATGAGCGAGGCTATTGTTACCCCCATTTTACAGATGAGAGTAATTGGTTAAATGGCTCCTTTCAAGCCACACAGCAAGCACGAGGGAGAAGAGAATAGAACCCAAGAGCCTGACTTGCAGTTCCCTTGTTAGAGTCATTCCCTTTAAAGGCACTGCTGCCCAAGACTGAGACTAGAGCCCAGGAGTCCTCACTCCTGACATCCCACTCCAGTCAGTAAACAACACTGCCTCCTTTTCCCGGATCTTTCAAAGTCTACCAGTGCATAACAGCAGAATTTGCTATGCTAACACTATGGCTGGTAAACAGGTTCTGAGGTCACTATAGCCAGTCTAACCTAGTTATCACCTGTGCCGCACCCACCTTTCCCCCCACACCCTGCTCATTGTGCAAACATGCAGAATGGTGGACAGGCCTGGAATTTTAGAGCACAAGCACAACACAGAAGCAGCCAGATTTAAAAGCTCAACTACAGACTCCAAGGAGGTAGGGGAGTATTATCATCCCCATTTTTACAGAGGGGGAAACTGAGGCACACAGCAGTGGTGGCCTGTCCCAGAGGTAGCCTGTGGTAGAGTCACAAGTTGAATCCAGCTCTCTTGAGTCCCCATCCAATGCTGTAACCACAAGCCCATCCTTTCTCTCCCTTCTGAGCCAGCAGCAGAGGCTGAGATGTGTGCAGACCCTGCACTCCGTGCAGCTATTCCAGGGCAGTATCTGGTCCACCCACAGCTCAGTTCGGGGTGGGAGCCCATTATGATATGCAAGGAAGGCAGGGGAAATTTAAAATGGCAATGCTTGATCAGCGAAAAGAGGGAATGATGGGAAGAAAAGGAGGAAAGATTAGGGCTAGACAGAGAGGAAACCACTGGGGGTAACAGACAGCTAGAGAGCCATGGCGCAGTGAAGAGCATCTCTTTGGGAATGGAATTGGTTGCAGAGGTTTTCAACCAGGGGTATGCATACTCCTGGGGGTACTTCAGAGTACAGCAGGGGGTATGCAGGCAACTGCAGCCCGGCTCCTGGCTGGAAGCAGGGACTAGGCGGGAAGCTGCAGCCTGCCTCTTGGCTGCACGTAGGACCAGGTAGTCACCTACCGAGGGGGCCTCCAGACACCTGTCTGCGGGAAGGCGTCAGGTCACGACACGCAGCGGGGATGGCGGGCACAGGAGGCTCCCAGCTGGGTGCCCCCCCCAGGCTGGGGGTGAAGCTGCCCTGTCTGAGCCAGCCCCGGGCTGCGGGGCTGGAGCAGGAGAGCCAGGCACTGCACAGCAGGTAAGTGCAGAGGGCAGGGGTGGCGGGTAAGTGCGGAGGCGGTGGAGCCCAGCCAGAGCCAGGTACCACGCAGCGGGTAAGTGCAGAGAGCGGGGGGAAGTGTGGCACCAGCAGAGCCTAAGTAAGTGCAGGGGGGAATCAGCGGGTAAGTTCAAGGGGGTGGGGGAGGGGTGGACTGAAACATTTACAGCTGGTTTCACAGAGTCTGATTAGCTCTACTCTTGGCCTTCCTTACCTAAAGTAAGATGGAGTAGTCCAGGATTTGTAATAATCAGGGACTGTGAAACCAGCCAATACCATGCAGAATCTATGTGCAGCCAAAGTTGTAATTAGGAGCTTTAAGAACTGCAATAGTGTAAATTAGGTATTATAGATACATGAAGAAAATGTGCTAATTTTAGGCCATTATGCCTTTTATTGCAACCGTGGTAACATCAGCTAGAGTGAAAACCATGAAGGGGTACTTCAGGTGAAACCTTGAGACCGTAGGGGTACGATTTCTCAAGAAGGTTGAAAACCCCTGGGTTAGGGCCTCACACTTCTTACTTCACACACCGGGCCTATTTCACTGTTAAGCAGCTCTCACCTCAGCCATTTGTGAAGCCTTAAACCAGCCAAAACAAAGGGGAAACTTTAGCAGAAGAAATAACAATAGGATTCTTCTCTGCTGAGGCTGCAGCTGTGGGGCAGGCCCCTGCCCACAGTGCTTGAGGGGATAAAAGGTGTCAGCCACACACACAGCACTTTATACATCAGCCAGCTGTATGCACCAGAAGCAGGTTTCAGATGCATTTGATTCAGCTGACATTTTGCAGTGAAATGTTTTTTTCCTAGCGTGCACAACGTAGATACTATGATGTGTGAGACAGACAGATCTCTAGAGGCCTGTAAGCCGTAGTCACCAAACACACCCATTCATACACAGTGCAGATTTTGTATTATTTCCATCAGAAGGCTACTGAAAACAAAAGTGAAATACTATCCATGTGTGCTAATGCATGTGGCATCCAGTTCTCATGCTTTTTCAAGCCTGAGAGACAAAAAGCGTACAGAGATCACGTTGTCTTGGATTTTCACCAGGGAAGGGAGACCAATCATATTTTGTTGAGAGGATTAAGATCTCAGCAACTATTTGTAAGCAGTGCTCTTGAAGCCCTCTTGGTCCCAGGATACTAGAGATATAAACTGGGTGAGGGGATCTCTTTTATTGAACCAACTTCTGTTGGTGAGAGCTTGTCTCTTCCCATCTCATCCAGCTTGTCTCCTCAGCAACTATTTGGCAGGCCCAATAAACTTTGCTATGCAGGCTGCGTGCTTTCATGGTTCCCTGGGTAATTGCAAACGTTCCTTCCAGAAACACTGAAATTGTATCAGTTTGCCTCCACTTCCACTTCCCCCTCCCTGAGAACACATCCTCTAAAAGTGAGCAGAGCCACCTCTCTCGTTACCAGCTGCTTAAGTAGAAAAGCTGAAGGTCTGGCTATGTGTAGTACCGAAGCATGGAAAACCAGTTCTTCAGCAATCACCTAAATGATAGGGTTTTAAACATGGCTTCAGACAAACACCCAGCTGGAGAACTAGGAAGTTTCAGAGCCTATTACCAAACCCTCCTGAAACGTAAGGAAGTTACAGGCTAAACCCCTGCAAACCAGCGAGCGGGTGGGGTCCCGCCAGGTGCTGACAAGTAATTGCTTGTAACTGTTGCTGGTAACTTCTCAGCTTTAGCTTTACAATTTACAATTAGGAAACAGACCTCGGAGCTCTGCATCAAGGGCGGAGACCGTCACAAACCACAATTAGACGAAACAGACTAAACAAAAGGCATCCAGCACAAGCAAATGGAAAACCAGGCCAGCGCCACGCTGCACAAAGGCGACGCTGGTTTCTGTTGTGGAGTTCCAGGCAGGGCCTTCCATCCTCGGTCAGAGCCGCACAAAGACTGGGCCTGAGGGCTGGGGGTTTGTTTGGTAACAAGAGCTACTTCGGGTGGGTAACAGCAACGCAGCAAAACACTTCTCTGCTGAAGGTACATGCCCAACCCTCTTCCCCATCACAGCATCTAGCACTGACTATTAATCACCCACCGGGAGTAACTGACCCTGCAGATAACCTACCCGTCCCTTGCATCACAACAGCGGACTTCCTCACCTCTCGCTAGACACGCCATCGCCCTCCTTTCCTCTCACAGTTCAAGCTGGGACAGGTTTGAACAGACAGCAAATGCCTAAACGGCCTTGCTTTTCATTTCTGCATGTTCAGAAACTCTGGAGGTTGCTGCCGATCTGCTTCGGGGCTGGGAGGCCATTGGAGCAATGAACGGACCACGGGCAGCCCGTGTGAGATGGAAAAGAACAGGGATGAAGAACTGAAATTACGCTCCCACTATT
Source organism: Emydura macquarii macquarii (assembly GCF_026122565.2). Lineage (NCBI taxonomy): Eukaryota > Metazoa > Chordata > Testudines > Chelidae > Emydura > Emydura macquarii. Next base: position 3,837,733 of record NW_027132429.1, read on the forward strand.
GCTCAGAACCAGAACAAAGGAGCCAGTGCAGACCAAATCCTCTCCGCACACGTGCTCCGGGCCAGCTCGTGTGAGCAGAGCCCGCAAAACACAAGTGGACGTTGTCAGACATTTAAAAACATTTAAACCTCAGTCGCAACAGCCTCCGACTCCAAAGAGGAACGCTCTTACCCGAAAGCACAACCACTGCGTCCGCAGCCGACAGCTAGCATCGCTCTCCCCGCCACAGGAAGCCGGAGCAGCTCCTCAGCACGGAGATCCCTGCAGGAGGCGAACTCATCTCCGAGCAAGAAGGAGCCCGCTGCTGCCAGGAAAGTTTCTAACAAATGCTATCCCGTCTCCACCGTCTGTCACGGGCAGCTTCGAAACACTCCTGGCTGACCCCGCTCCTCCTTCCTGAGAGACGGGAAGGCGAGGCAAGCAAAAGCAATGTAACTGGCAGCCCATCCTTCTTTGTGCCCTCCCCTAGGCGGGCCTTAGCACTCCGCAGACATCCACCCGGGAACTGTTTGTAATCCGCGGCTTTTGCTGCCTTTATCCAGGCGGACAAGTCATTCTGAGCAGAGCACCTCCACTTCTGGGGACGCTGCGGCACTAGATGGAGCAAGCTGCTCTGCTGATCTGCACTCTTGGCTTTGTGGTTTTTCTCCCTGCAGGGGAGTGCAGCTAACGGAAATTAATTTGGGATGGGGGTGAGGGGTGCAGTTCTCTTAATTCCCACCTCCAAGGCCTCACCTCCTGGTAATCTTCCATTCATTCAAATGCTGGACTCTGATCCCTTCAAAGTCAGGAGTGGTACAGATTGTCCTCTGGAGAGCAATGACAGGAGCCCCTGCCACCAAAGGAACCAGCTGTTTAGACTCTGAGATGTCCCTTTTCCCAGAGACTGAGCACAAGGCCTGACCTGGGGTAGCTCCCTTTCCTGGCTCAGTTTGAACCAATGCCCAGCCAGGTCACCCGCCTCTGTACTGTAATCCCCACAGCCTGGCTCTTCACAAGTGCAATAAGGGAAACTTCCTAATCCATGAGGAAACCCCTGGCACCTATGTTTTAACAGGTGGAGAGGGAAGAGCACCTCCTGTGAGATGGGAGATTCACAGGTGATCTCTCCCCTTTCCATCTCTCAGCAGGAGGCTCCAAGGGGGGGGGGCAGAGTCAGACCCTTTGCAGATTAAATCACCCCCACCTTTCAGAAGATTTCAGGAGATCTGACAGTGATTCCTTTAAAACAGAGAAAAAACACTGACCTACATTATTGCCTCCCCCTGGAACTCTTAGGCCTGGTATACACTAGAAAATGAGGTCAGTTGAACTGTTCCGGTCTGAGCAGCATAGGTGGTAGACAGAGCTAAGTCCCCGTGTAGTCTCCATTAGATCCATGGAAGAAGAATTCTGTCACCCTAGCTACTTCCTCTCAGGGAGGTGGATTACCTATGCTGACAGGGGAACCTTGCCCATCCTGTCAGTGTCTACACTGATACACTACAGCAGCACAGTGCAGGCTGCCACTGTAGCATTTTAAGCCCATATTCCTTCCATGCTTGTCTTCTGAGCAGTAGAAACTAGTGGCCCCAACTGAGGTCAGGACTCCATTGTGCTAGGCACTGCACATACACAAGTGAGACAGCTCCTGCCCCAATGAGCTCACAGTCCAAGCAGACCAGACAGGCAATGGGGCAGCAAAGGCAGAGAGGTGAAAGGACTCCCCTAAGGTCACCCCTCAGGACAATGGCAGAGCCAGGAAAAGCAGCCTGATCTCCCACATCCTTGGTCTGGATAGACCATACTACCTCTCACTAGGACAGCATTTCCCTCCCAACAGTGTGTGGCAAACAGGTGTGCCATGCAATTTTTTGAAAAAGTACATGTGAGAACAGGGGGGGGGAGCCACCTTCTGATTGGCTTTCTGCCTCACTGCTGCACCTCCTCCATGGGCAGAGTAACCAATCACAGTTAAGTCTCCCTCACTTCCCTCCTGTGTGAACAATGGGTTGGCTCCTCTCCCCTCCCTTCCCCTCCTGCAGTTGCCAGCTGGGGGTCCATGGAGCTTGGGGTGTGCCATGGCAGAGAAAAGGTTGGGAACCACTGCGCTAGGACCATCTCAACTACTGGGGACATTACACCACCAAGCACAATGTCAGTGCTTAACAGATCATAGCAACAGTAATCATTAATTAATTCAAGACCCAGTTCATGGAGTTTGCAGCTTGTATTCGTGTTCACGTGTCCCTGCTGAAGAAAATCCCTAGTGACTTCCATATTACCCACCCCAATCATCCATTCCCTAGGGAACACCATTCTCACTATGCACAGTCTCCCCCCTCTGCCTGTTGGATAGGTCACAGCTGGGTCTGGGGGAGCCAGGCTGAGATTTACAGAGACCCTGACACAAAAGCAGAAGAGATAGTGATAGAGAGGCAAGATGGATCCAAACAATCAGTAACAGGGAGGGTGGCTCCCTACTGACAGAGGCAAGGATGGATGAATGGGAAGATTAGGGCAATATTCCCACTGGCTTCAATGGGAGACAGATTGGGCCCCATAGCAGGAAGACAAAATTTCTTCAGGCCCCTAGAATCTCTTTCTGCTGCAGACTTCAAAGGCCAAAATCACTGCAGAGAATTCTGCAAGAAACAGCAGGGCCAACCAACAATGAATGAAGAGCCCCACCACCACAGGTGCAAATTCTGCACCCTTGAGCAGCAGATAGGCAAGGCACCTATTCTAGGCAACACTACATACAGGACTGTTCCATTAGGGTCCCTTGGGGAGATATTAGGACAGGGGCTAAAGACACAATGCCCATTAAAAGCAGGAAAAAGCCATGCTGAGCGAGATGCCAGAGTCCTTCCTCAGTTAATGGGGCTCACCTCTCTTTCCAAAGCTCAGTCAGGCTGCCATGAAGCAGTTAGGGCACAAGTTGGAAGAGCGATGACAGCGATGACATCCAGACTGTAAATCAAATTGAATACTTGATTGCAAATCAAGGAGGGATTTTGGTCCCAACAACAGGATCTTCAGCTCCAGACAACGTGTGGGTGATACAGATACCCTTTGCCTTCAGGGCCCTCAACAAGACCCAGCTCTTCTTATCAGTTTTTCCACAGCAGTTGGGGTAATTGCTGGGTGAAATTCTAGACATGCTGGTTCTGCAAATATTTTTTCTTTAATGTGTTGTATGTACTGCATTTCATAAACAATGTAAAATACCCAGGAAGAGCTTGAGGTGAATCTAACCAAATGTACAAACTCAGAATAAATGGACACCCACGTTAGTGACCTGCCCAAACATATGAAAGAGAGAAGCCAGTCTTACTGCATATTTACATGTTGGAGAGATACCTGGAAGCAGGCTGCTTTCTTCTAGACAGCTACACATTGCAAGGTGTTGTCTTGTTGTTTCTAATATTCTTAAATCTGGGTGCTGCATCCTAAATCGGCCCTTCCCAGAAACCACATTTACCCTACTAGCATTTCTGTTTTGCATACTAAAGCACAATACAAAAAATCAGAAAGGTGTGTGCATTGCAAATTCCCTCCAGTCCATGACAATGGAGATGAGCCATCTTGCTCTAAGGGAAAGGGAGGACATCCACAAAACAAGCAGCCAGCAGGAAGCTCTAGGTGCAGAGCATGGGCTGTTCAGGAGACAAAATCACAGCTTGGAATCTAATGTGGAGCTCTTGGTAGTTGTGCAACTGAACTTTGATTACATAGAGAAGTAGGAGAAGTGAGGGGAGGGGAGGGGGGAGCATGTCTTGTAAATTCCACTGCAATCAGCAAAACTACCCCCCATAACTGGTTTTAGATGAAGTGTCAATGTCCCATTACAACAGAGCCATACCTTGGACACAGATTGACCTGAAGAGTATATAAAGGCTTGCTAAGGTTGTCAGAAGGTCAGGAGTATTTGGGTTCTCCCATCTGTGTGCACAAAGGATTTTCTGTGCAAAGAATAGGAAGGGAGGAATTAGACTAGATTACACCAAGAGTTCATCTAGAACTTTGTCAGGGCATGTTTACACCTGAAAATTAATTCAGGTTAATTTAAAGCACAACAGCTATTCCTGAATAACTCCACACACAGACATTCTTATTCCAGAATGAGAGCCTTGTGTTCCAGTTTAACTTGACCCATTTTCAGCTAAACCAGAATAAGGCACTCTTACTCCAGAATAAGGTTATCCACAAATGGAATTATTCAGCACTAGCTATTCCAGAGTAACTCCATGGTTAGAAAGAACAGTGGCCTGGGCCAGTTTCTTCATACGAAGATGCAAAGATATTTACGAACTCAGTGCTCTGGCTTTTATAATACAAACTAATATATCACACCTTGCATTTTTCTAGCCCCTTTGTCAGAGTCTCTCAAACACTACTTAACTAACTCTCACAAGCCCCTCTGAGAGGCAGGAAAGTATTATCCCCATTTTGCAGATGGAGGTTGGGATTTTCAAAAGAAACCTGACTCTTGAAAATCCTGGCTGAAGAAACTGAGGCATGATGAGCTCAGGTCACTTTCCCCAGGTAATACAGAAAGTCTATGTCAGACCCAGGAAGGAATCCAGATCTCCTGCCTTCCATTCCTTAAACACAAGGCCACCCTTCTTCCCAACGAATGAACTTGAAAATCTTCCACCAGTTTCTCATCATTTTTGCAACTAGTAGTGCAGACAGGGCTCCAGCTTTTCAGCTAGCACACTTTTACTGAGATCCTCATTTGCACTACTGCTTTAAAAAAAAAAAAAAAAAAAAAAAAAGGATGCAAAATCATTTACTGTAGACAAGGCCAAGGAGAGTAGGGAGATGTCACATTGCTTTCCACAGATTGCACCATTTTAGGCTGATGGGTTATTCTGGTTTCACTGGCTGAAGGCAAGTTTTTAACATGTGTAGTTTTTCCCCACAGTCTTCACCAGCAAAGCCGCTCAGTTGAGAGGCACTCAGTAATCTGATCTTGGAGCAGACTGCAGAAGTGATCACATTATGGTGCCCAGCAGAGAACCAATGGATAGATGTTTCCAAAAATAATAGAAGTTTATATCCCTTTTATTACTCTCTGATTTTCCAAAGCAAAGTTAGATGTTTTCATAGATTTTGCATTTTCAAACGTTAAAGCCAAAACAATGTTTCAAGCCTCATAGCTGTGATTGTTCCTGTTCATGGCAAACTGAAGTTACCTATCACTGCAACCCCTCTCCTGGAATCCTAGGAATGTTGGAAATCTCCTGGAAGAGACTCCCCTCTCCTTCCCCCCTCCCCAATACAACTCTCTTACAAAGAATAGCTAAACTCAGATTAAAGCTTCTTAATATCTAAATGGCCGTGGGATTCCCAAACCTAACAGGAAGTCCTCCTGATAATGATGTCCACAAGAACAGCACAAATGCTCCTTACAACCTTAGGGTAATAGCCAACCTTTATATGACCTTCCATATGAAAGTGTTTTAGAAATACGTCATAGTACCCACTGCCATTGAAATGCAGCTACCTCTGGGGTGGAATACAGCAGCTATTTGCCAGCATATGTCAGCACTGCATGGCAGTTGAGGACAGGAAGTGATGACGAATACTATGCCCAACTGCAACCTTGTCTGCAATGGAAATTTGCTTCAGTTCCAGCAATCCACAGCTATCCATTGCTGTAGTTACTCCAGGACATAATCCCACGGAAAGATGTGATTGCAAATTGCCTAGCCTGCATATAGGGTTTGCACTACTATAGTTGCATCAGTGACTGGGCTTTGATGGTTGGAATCAGGAGAAATTCCCACTGTAGAAAAGGACTAAAATTCCAGGGGTGGCAGAGGGGAAGTTAAGTTCAGCAGAACATGGTCAGCCCAGACTGAAATCTAGTCAAGATGACCTTGTTAGAGAAACTGTTGAAAGCACAAGGAATAAATGAGTTTGAGAATGGACACAAATGACTCAAATGCAGCTGTGTTCCTAAACCCACCATTTTGTAACTAACCTGGGAGCAATTTGAAAATGTGCAGCAATTTAATAGCACTTCGTACAATTGTTGGACACCCCATCCAGCACCTTCTAAGCAGAAAGCCGTTTTTTCTGCAGCAGTTGAGAGAAAACAGAGCATGGAGGGAGGGAAGAGAGGGTTGTTAGTGTGGCTGTTTTGTTTGGAGACACAGGATGGTCCAGGGGCCCCTGCATCTCTCCTCTGTCCTAATTCACACAGGAAGAAGGAGATTATCCTAGAAGGGGAGAGGCATTTTTGAAGGGAGAAACAGCCTTTTGGAGCAGGAGGGAAGCCACATTAAGGTTAAGCTCAAATTGGGATGCTGAGTTTATGAAATGGGACTCGACCTCATTTTTAACCAAAGATCATTTTATCTGGCGCTTTGCACTATTGTCAATAAAAACAAAACTAGCTGAAAACTCCCTCCCTGCAAACTGCATGCGGGTAGCCCTGGGCTCAAGCTCCTTTCGCAGGGAGGCTGCATCCTGCTTTGCTCTGAACCACTCTGAACTTGGCTGCAGTCCAGTGAGATGCAGGCTCCCTGTTTAGTTGGCACTCGCTGGAAAGGAAGGGAACTTTACAAGGCCTCAGGCTCCACATGCCTCAATCTTTGCCTTTGCTTTTATAGGAATTCTTTCTGAAAACCCATTTCCCCGTCTCTGTTCAGTTTAGTGTCAGATGCCTGCAGCTTATGGCTGGAGAGTCAAAAACTGTTTGACATGCCTTTTTTGCTTAAGTCTGGAATAAAAAAACAAAAACAAATCACAAAGACTTCTAGCTGGAACACGAGTGGCTACAGCACAACTGCAGCTTTATCCTGAGCAAAGGCAGGGGCACGGTCCCCCTACACCAAAGAGACTTCTTGCACCAATCTTAGGAGGTCAGGATTTGGCCTTAGGTAACTCAGGCAATGCTCAGGATCTGGCCCTATCAGTAGCCATGTTTCACTACCATGTGTCATCCACAGGACAGGTACAATATGGCTGCAGCAGGGCGAGAGCTTCCCACAACATCTGCCTAGAAACAAATACTTTTCAAAAGGGTTTGGGCGTAAATCATGACACCTCCTCACCTGGGTCCTGATTCTGTAATTAGATCCTTTGAGCTTGGCACAGGGGTCTGTATTGGCAGATTCAAATACAGGAGCCAGGTCCAAGGCTTTTTGTTTTTCACAGGTGTGATTTTCAGGGGGCAGATTCTGATCTCCATTATACATGGGTAAATGCAGCGTTAATTGCGTTGGCTTCAATGGAATTACTCCACAACTGTGACCTCATCTGGTCCTGTGACATTTAGGTTTTTTTTCCATAAAAAGTCAGTCTTTGTCATCCGGTCTGCAACTCTCTCCCATTCATTTTTACACATTTGGTTCTTATTTGTGCCATTTTGTTACCTTTATACCCCTACAAGCTGTTGCATCAAGCATTTAGCACTTTTCTAATGGAAAATAAACAATCATAATGAAAACATTACAGACCAAGACATTGCCCAGCCCTTTTAAAACAAAATTTAAGCTTTTTTTGCCATGAGAAAGCTCTGACTTTTACCATGACAAACATCCAGTTTTAGATATAATTAAGCCCTTCATGTCTGGAGCATAGGAAGCCTGCCAGTTGCATTTACTGAACCACTATTTATTAAAAAATTAAATTTGTTTTAAAATTGATTTGAAGTGTCACCAAAGCTGACTGTTACTAAGGCCGTCACTGCTAAACATCTCAAACTGGCTATTTAAGCACAGGCTGAATTACAGCTCTACAAATCTTTTTTTAAAATAAATGACAGAGGAGGGCAGCCAGTGCTCTGAAAGGATTCCAGCCACAAACAGTTGATCTAAATGCCCAGACATGCACATTTAATTTAATTCATTCCAAATTTTCTCTGTTGCATGCACTTGACACGTGTATATTAAAATGTGCAATACCCAAGGGCGTATCTGTGCCATGGTGCAAGTTAAAGGGCAGACACAGATTGTCACCCACTGTCTCAGCATTCAGTACAGTGGGCATAATATTCTAATGCTTGAAATGTGCTAGGCTTGGCTAAACATTTAATATTCATATACCCAGCTAATTCATGGTCCTGCTCTGTGCGCTACAAGTGCCGTTGGCTCTGTGTTCACAAGAGAGGAATAAATCACTGTAACATAGAACTTACAAGCAACAAAAACCAAGAATAGAAACCATATCATCCTTTTCTGCTCCTGATGTGTTTTTTGGCCCCAACAAGAGATTCAGAGAAACACTTACTTTCCTCTGCATCCTCCACCCAGCACACTTCCTCCTCTGGTCTGCTAGCAGATCGCTAAATGTTCTTTCCAATAATAAATACAAAAAGAAAATGATAACACTGTCGATATATTGCATTGCAGTTATACAATACTCTGAATGATCCCAAAGCTTGTTACAAGCTAATACAAAAACTATAGCTACGGATCACTTCACCCACCACTGAAAATATGCAGCCACCTCTGATGTGAAACAGCAATTATCTTACAGCACACAGCAGTGCTACACAACAGTTTAGGACAGGCTGTAAAAGTTAATAGTGTATCTAATGGAAACTAAGGAGTCATGTAGGGAGGCAGAATGTAGTTTCTTGAACTGGTATTTAGTAGAGCTAAGGAACTTGATGCTAAGGAAGCATGGTGCATAAGGATGACATTAACCATTTTTTTAAAAGGGTAAAAAGACAAAATTTCTCATATACTGAGTACTTTATCGAGTTGTATTTCTATTTCGGTTATCTGACATAACACCACTGCCCCTTCTTTGGAGCACGTAGGTGCAGCTTGGAAGTTGAGAACTGATCCAGCTCAGCTCATGAGCTTTGCAGGAATTGCAGTGCATGGAGATACATCTTCCTGCAATCCTTTGGAAATGCTTGGTACCATGGAATGGATTCAGCTGAACTCATGGCTGCAGCAGGAAGCATTTTGAAGTTTATTTATTTATTTATACATTTAAACATCAAATAGAAAACAGCTGGGTTTACTGTATTTAACTGTAAAGGACATTCCGTTTCTTTAATAGTTGTAACAGCTGCTCAGAACCCACATTTCTTTCCTTTACTCTCATATTCGCTGTCTTTAAAGTAGAGATAACAACATGCCCCTATCTCATGGCTGAGCTATGAGGCTCATTGAATTCACATTTGCAGAACATTTTAAGATCCTCAGAAGGAGATGCTTAGTGACTGCAAGGAATTTCATCATCTCCCTGCTCTAGCCACCCTGAAATGGAGGGCTATCACCTATTTCAGTGGCTCTCATCCTTTCTAGACAACTGTATCCCTTTCAGGAGTCTGATTTGTCTTGTGTACCTCTAAGTTTCACCTCCCTTAAAAACTACTTGCTTACAAAAATAGACATAAAATACAAAAGTGTTACAGCACATTATTACTGAAAAATTGCTTACTTTCTCATTTTTTCATATAATTGTAAAAATAAATCAATTGAAATATAAATATTGTACTTACATTTCAACATACGATATATAGAACAGTATAAACAAGAGTCCGTATGAAATTTTAGTTTGTACTGACTTTGCTAGTGCTTTTTAATATAGCCTATTGTAAAACTAGGCAAACCTCTAGATGAGTTGATGTATCCCCTGGAAGAACTCTGCATACCCCCAGGGGTACACATGCACCTGGTTGAGAACCACTGACCTAGTTCCTCTTCACCTCTGGAATGGCAGTGGAAACAGTTGCTCAGATAAATCAGAGCCCTTCAGATGTGGGAAGGCAGAATTCTTCAGAGCCTCTTGTAGCCTGCAGGGAAAATGAAACTGAAGCAAGTTGAGTTGATGCATTTCACAAGGAGACCAGCTCTGGGGGGCATCCAGCTTCCCCAAGAGCTAGCTCCCAGATGGGCAAGGACAGCAGAGACTCCGCCACTAAGCAGCTCATTCCAGAAACCAGAGCTAGCAAAACAACACATAAAAAGATTACTGTATCAAACTGGCAAGCTCAGGGCTGCTAGTGGTACTGTGCCATTCATTGCTTGTAAGGAAGCGGCCATTTGCTGGATATTCAAGAAAATGCTTATATATTCTGAAAGATTAATTCTTTTTTGGACAAATGATTATTTAATGAAATGTGGCTGTATATACACAGATACCACAGAGGTCAGGAAGGACTGAACCCAGGACATTCATGACCAAGGATGGAAGTTATTCACTTCTATACTGCACAAGCCTCAAGTACCACTTAGCACCCACTTGCTTACTGTGAAATTCAGCATATTAATACACACCATAATAATCAACTTGCATGCCATCGCTGGATTTATGGATTCATGGATTCATCCTGATGTGCAGAAAGAATAGCAAATATGGTAGGCGTCCAGCTTGGCTTAACAAAGATGTCCTTGGCGAACTTAAACGCAAAAAAGAAGCTTACAAGAAGTGGAAGCTTGGTCAGATGACTAGGGAGGATTATAAAAACACTGCTCGAACGTGCAGGAATGAAATCAGGAAGGCCAAAGCACAATTGGAGTTGCAGCTAGCAAGGGATGTGAAGGGGAACAAGAAGGGTTTCTACAGGCATGTTGCCAACAAGAGGAAGATTCGGGAAAGTGTGGGCCCCTTAGAGAATGAGGGAGGCAACCTAGTGACGGAGGATGTGGAGAAAGCTGAGGTACTCAATGCTTTTTTTGCCTCTGTCTTCACAGACAAGATCAGCTCCCAGACTGCTGTACTGGGTGGCACAGAATGGGAAGGAGGCGAACATCCCGCAGAGCTGAAGGAACGTGTCCAAGACTATTTAGAAGGCTTAGACATACACAAGTCCATGGGGCCGGATGCAATGCACCCGAGGGTGCTGAGGGAGTTGGCTGAGGTGATTTCAGAGCCATTGGCTATTATCTTTGAAAGCTTGTGGCAACAGGAGGAGGTCCCTGAGGACTGGAAAAAAGCAAATATAATGCCCATCTTCAAAAAAGGGAGGAAAGAGGATCCAGGGAACTACAGACCGGTCAGCCTCACCTCAATCCCTGGAAAAATCATGGAGCAGGTCCTTAAGGAATCCATTTTAAGGCACGAGGAAGGTGATCAGGAACAGTCAACATGGATTCACCAAGGGAAAGTCATGCCTGACCAACCTGATTGCTTTCTATGATGAGGTGACTGGCTCTGTGGATGTAGGGAAGACGGTGGATGTGATATACCTTGACTTTAGCAAAGCTTTTGATACTGTCTCTCACAGTATTCTTATCAGCAAGTTAAAGTATGGGTTGGATGAATGGACTATAAAATGGATAGAGAACTGGCTAGAGCATAGGGCTCAACGAGTAGTGATCAATGGCTCCATGTCTAGCTGGCAACCGGTCACAAGCGGAGTGCCCCAGGGGTCGGTCCTGGGGCCGGTTTTGTTCAACTTCTTTATTAATGATCTGGAGGATGGGGTAGATTGCACCCTCAGCAAGTTTGCGGATGACACTAAGCTGGGGGGAGTGGTAGATACCCTGCAAGGTAGGGATAGGATACAGAGTGACCTAAACAAACTGGAGGATTGGGCCAAAAGAAATCTAATGAGGTTCAACAAAGAAAAGTGCAGAGTCCTCCACTTAGGACAGAAGAATCCCATGCACAGCTATAGACTGGGGACCAACAAGCTGGGCAGCAGCTCTGCAGAAAAGGACCTGGGGGTAACAGTGGATAAAAAGCTGGATATGAGTCAGCAGTGTGCCCTGGTTGTCAAGAAGGCTAATAGCATATTGGGCTGCATTAGGAGGGGCATTGCCAGCAGGTCACAGGAAGTGATTATTCCCCTCTATTCGGCATTGGTGAGGCCGCATTTAGAATATTGTGTCCAGTTTTGGGCCCCCCACTACAAAAAGGATGTGGACAGGTTGGAGAGAGTCCAGCGGAGGGCAACAAAAATGATTAGGGGGCTGGAGCACAGGACTTATGAGGAGAGGCTGAGGGAACTGGGCTTGTTTAGTCTGCAAAAGAGAAGAATGAGGGGGGATTTGATAGCGGCCTTTAACTACCTGAAAGGGGGTTCCAGCGAGGATGGGGCTAGGCTGTTCTCGGTGGTGGCAGATGACAGAACAAGGAGCAACGGTCTCAAGTTGCAGGGCGGGAGGTCTAGGTTGGACATTAGGAAAAAGTTTTTCACTAGGAGGGTGGTGAAGCACTGAAATGGGTTACCAACTCTAATATTCTATGATTCTATGATTCTATGTTGGTGAGCCAAGGGGCAGAGTTAAGGTTGCTGGGTGTAAGCAAGACTTACAAAATCACAGCACCCTAACAGTTACTCTTTTAACCTGTTAGCTCTGCGTATGCAGCAGGCTTTATCCTTGCGGGGTCTGCTAGAGGGAATCCTGATCACATGCACTGGATCAGTGCATTACAATTATTCAGCCAAAAGTGCATTTTGGAAGTGCATTATTTGTTATCCAATAATCCCCAATTTTCAAAATTTCAGACATGCACTCAGGGAGCAGACACAATACCACATAATTCTGTTGACCAATCAAACATCAAGAATAGTGATCAGTCAAAGAACAATTTTCCAGAGGCTGGAAGTTGTCTGTATGAACTACACAGCAAAGTATGAATAAGAAAGTCAAGATCAAGTTGTAAATTGTTTGCAAAGAGAGAAAAGGGCTACATTTCCAATGCCTATTCAGCCTCACACTGCACCTTTGAAGCCAGTGGGAGATTTGCCATTTACTTCAATAGGAGCAAGATCATTTTTCCACAGCAAATAATTCAGCCATCTCCTGCAATAACCATTTAGTGTTGCACATAGACTTCTAGCTGTAGTTAGAATCAAATATCCCAGGGTATAGCCAAATATCCATGAGGGGCAGTGTGAGCTATGACAGCTGGGTGTAAGTCCAGTTACCGTTCTGGAAGCCGTCTGAAGGAGTGAAGTGAACAGGGTACCGAGATGAGCCACAAGTTTGGTGGGAAAGTGTGGGTGGAGTTTGGGTAGGGCATGGAAAGCAGTTCTGTATTGGCTGCATGGAGGGGCACGCATGCATGAATTCAGTCTGCAGGATTATGAGTGACTTTAGCAGCTCTGTTTGCTCCTCCATGGCTTTTATCATGCGCTCGTGACCTGCTAGCACTCGCTGCTGGTTTTCCCTCCTCTCCTGCCTATCAATTTTCTAATTATCAGACACAGTGTGTCTCCATGCCCTTTTTTCTTGGAACATCTCCTCTTTGCTTCTCCATTGTCATTTTCTTATCAGCCGCAAGCACTCAGAGAGTGTGGAGGAGTTTCCCCTCAGGGGCACATCTGTAGAAGCACAATAAACAATGAACAGAAGCATGATTGTGAATGCAACAACAGCATTGATGCATTACTGTAAAATACACCTCTTTCTCACTGTCCCCTGGTAAGTACACAGCTCCATGATCAACCAGGACATGGTGAGTTGTGCCTTGTGCAGGGGGCACTCAAGCTGGGGGAAAAGTTCTAGGTGATTGTTTGGTATATTGATTCAGATAGATAGGGACAAAATTTAAAAATTGTGCCACCATTTTCCACAGTCAGGGGCCATAGAAGCAGATATCTCACTCCTGAGAGTGCATCTCCTCCACACAAGCAGCTTCAAACAGGATCCCTATGCTGCTCACCTATGTGCTGCTTTGGTCCCTGCACAATTGACTGCCGATTGGCGTGGGAAAATTTCCTACAATGGGAGAAGAAACAAAGCAGCTCTGCCAAGGAATTTCCGGCAGAGGGTTGGCAAGTATCTCCAGGAAAGTTTCCTAGAGATCTCTCCGGAGAATCCCCGTGAAATCTCGGTGTGCATTAGCACAGTTTTCCACCACACTGCTTAGCTGTACCGGAGAATGGGAAGCACATGCAAACACAGTTACTCTTGTGCATTTCTATCCCTTCAAATCACCTGTATAATGCAACAAAGAAAGGGACATGTACCTCATGTAACCAAGCAGCATCAGCTCAAAAATAAATAAATAAAAATCACTTCCCCGAGCTCCCCTCTCCTGCATCCTGCACACCACAGCTGGAAGGCTGGGACTGGCTCAAATCCTCAGGGGTCGAGAAGAGGGTCTGGTTCCCCATGTCACCAAACGACACGGTCCCCTCCTCCGCATCCTTCTCCTACTCAACCTCCCCATCCACAACTTTTTCATCAGAGCTGAATCTGGCGTCTACTGCCTCCAAACCCATGTAGGAATTCACGGGTCTCTTGGTGGTGGAGGTGGGGTCACTGCCGAGAATGGCTTCCAGCTCCTTATAGAAGCAGCAGGTCTTTGGCTCTGAACCAGAGCAGCGGTTTGACTCCCTAGCGTTTTGGTACCCCCGCCACAGTTTCTTGATTTTTGCACAGCACTGCAGTGTGTCCTATTCATAATCCTTCTCTGCCATTAAACAAGAAACTTGAGCATATGTATCCAAGTTCTTTCAGCTGGAGCAGAACTGGGACTGCACAACCTTCCTTCACTGTGAAAGAGTACTGCAGAAAAGGATCTGGGGGTTATAGTAGATCATAAATTAAATATGAGTCAACAATGTAATACTGGTGCAAAAAACCCCCAAACATTTGGAGACGTATTAGCAGGAGTATTGTAAGCAAGAAATGAGAAGTAATTCTTCCACTCTATTCAGCACTGATAAGGCCTCAATTGGAGTACTATGTCCAGTTCTGGGCACCACACTTTGGGAAAGATGTGGACAAAATGGAGAAAAATCCAGAGGAGAACAACAAAAACAATTAGAGATCTAGAAAACATGACCTACAAGGACAGCTTGAAACAACTGGGCTTGTTTAGTCTAGCGAAGAGAAGCCTGAGGAAGGTCATGATAACAGTCCTCAAGTACCTAAAAGGTTGTTATAAAGAGGACAGTGATAAACTGTTCTCCTTAACCACTGAGAACAAGACAAGAAGCAATGGTCTTAAATTGCAGCAAGGGAGATTTAGGTTAGACCTTAGGAAAAAGTTCCTCACTGTCAGGGTAGTTAGGCACTGGAACAAAATGATGAAGGGATATTGTGGAATCTCAATCTTTGAAGATTTTTAAGAATAGGTTAGACAAACAGCTGTCAGGGACAGTCTAGAATTCTTATTCCTGAGCCTCAGTTCAGGGCACTGGACTTGACCTATCATGGTCCCTTCCAACCCTACATTTCTATGATACCTTACCTCCTAGTCTAGTGTGCTGAAGCAAGAATCTCAAAGAAATGTGAGTTCTCCAGAGCTGTCCGCAGCCTAGAGAACAGATCCCCATATTTGGGGTTGGGAAGGAATTTTCCCCCCAAGTCAGATTGGCAGAGACCCTGGAGATTTTTCGCCTTCTTCTGCGGCATGGGTCACTTACAGGTTTGAACTAGTCTAAGTGGTGGATTCCCTGTAACTTGAAATCTGTAGATTATGTTTTGAGGCCTTTGGTAACTCAGCGAGAAGCTAGGAATCTATTACAGGAGCAGGTGGATGTGGATTTCTGGCCTGTGATGTACAGGAAGTCAGACTACATGATCATGCTGGGCCCTTCTGACTTTAGAATCTATGAGATATGCTCATTAGGGAGGCCCAGGAACCCTGCTTGGAGTGATCTGGTAGTCAGCCATGGACCTTGTTTTAAAATCCTGTTCTGTAGGGTTGCCAAGCCTCCAGAATTGTCCTGGAGTCTCCAGGAATTAAAAATACAATCTTTAATTAAAGATTGATCATGTGATAACATCTTCAGGAACACGACCAACCAAAACTGGCAACCTGCCTCTTCTCAGCTCCACTTGTGCAGCCCCAGTGACAGCCAGGGATGACTTTGGCCCTTGTCTTTAATGTAACATCAGAGTTAATTCTGAGGCAGTTATTTTTCTCTCTCTGGAGCACACAGGTCAGACTTAAACGTCAATCCATGTAAAAATGTATTTTTCCCTGCCCCCCACTCCAAAACATAAACACCAGGGACATCTGTGTCCTGTGCCCAGGCTACTGCAGTAAGACAGAAGAAATGCCTTTTTGGAAAACAACTTTCCCATTGCAGCCTCTCCTCAACTACAGCAGACCTGTGGAGATGGCGCAAGGCCCTTTCCTCCTTCTGCTGGCAACAGCATTAATTAAACTGCAGCTCTTACTCCTGTAAACATCCGCATGGCATACGATGCATGTGTGTGCACTAGAGATGGGCTGACATGAGCACAGGGGGCCTGGTGCTGTTCCCACTGAAGTCAGCAGCAAATGGTAAGATAGGCTTCTTGCCTATGAGTCAGATTTCAGTGCCATACCTGGTGCAGTATGGATTATAGGTCCATATTGGCAGGGTCTCTGCTGGCTTCTAGGTGCCAAACTCCAACAAATTAAGTTATTCCTGGCAAAACCCCAGGCTCTGAGCAGGCAGCAGCCCTCCACTTTACATGTAGGGGATCATGGTGTCAAAGGCAAATGGCTTAGAAGTGCTAATGGTTTCAAGGACCTTACTTTTGAATGAAGTAGGTTCATGGATAATAGACAACTCAAGAAGCTGAACTGCCCAATTCCAAGGCCCCTTCTTTTGGGTAGTTTTAGCAAATATCCTATATGTGGGCCAGACTCTCAGCTTGTCTATGCGGAAAGCAAGAAATAGTGACATATGGCAGGGGCCAGAAGAAGGAAGGGTCTGAGCCCCACAGAGCCCTAGCTCCCAAAGAGAGATGCAGAATTTTTGTTTCACTTGGACCCTGCTTTGTAGGAATGGTTATTACTGAGAAGGATCTGGGATCCTTAATAGCCCCTTTGCCACACCTCACAGGACTTTGACCTCAGGGTGGTGGTGTCAAATGTTTTGTTTGGGGCCCCATTGCCACAAGGGAACACAGCTAGATTGGACAGACTGCCTGGAGAGCCTGTTTCTTTGAAGGAAGTGACACAGGAATGGGCCTCCTGAGCCCCAGATAGGGATCTACTCCAATCCATCCTGCTGACAATTAAACACCTGATTATCAGAAGACAAGTCAGCAAACTCTGATTGAGCTTCCCTGATCCCTGTCTGAAATTATTAGAAAAGCCATAAATAAACTCAGTGATGCTCTTTCCAGAATAGGAGGCAGAGCCTTAATTAAATTTAAATACAAATGCCAGGTAATAAAGAACAAAGCTGCAGGCAGCAAGACCATGAGAAACTACAAATACAAGATCATTCTGAAGTGTCCCTGCCCCACTTAAGCTGGGGGTGAAAAGGAAAAGACGGTGAAATTCAATGTCAGAATTCAATCTGACAGTGCGTCATTTAAAACAGGCCTGGAAAAAGGGTGACACTGGAGAGGACCTGGTCGGGAACGCTCCTGCATGGCATCTAGCAGGAGAATGGAATTTTCAACCACGTCTAAAGGATTTAGGTGCCCAACTTTAACTGAAAGTGGGTGGTTAAGGCTTTTTTGAAAATCCCAGCCTCCATGTTCTGCTAGTTCGCTCCCCTCTCTCTCTAGTTTCTATGGGATTCTCTTACTGGTTTAATGTAAGCTACTCAGGTCAGTGGTTTTAAATCAGTGGTCCACGTACCCGTGGGGGTATGCAGATTATGTTTAAGATTTCCAAAGCACCTCCAACTGAAATTTTTGTATGGCTCCAAATATGAAAAAAAAAAAAGGTTGAAAACTGCTCTAGTTGATAGTCATGAAAGGTGTGAACATGTGTAACTGAGGGAAGGATCTGACGCATAATCCACATATTCTGCATAGAGCAGCTGCTAGTGCAGTATTAAATGTAAAAGGTCATTAATATGCATCAATCATACTCAAAAAACAAGGATCCCAAATCCAAACAATATAGGCCTAGGCTGAAGATTGTAGAATTACTTCAAATGAGAGCAGATTTTAGCCCCCTGTGTAGAGGAAATGGATCAGGCCCTAATTCTAATTCCCACTAGAACCAATGGAAGGACTTCCATTTAATCAGTGGGTATTTAATTCAGGATCCTAACGCACGCACTCATAAAAATCAATAGCCAGGGAGAGACTCAGGTTTCCAGATGAGCTGTGTAAAGAGAGGGAGCCAGAGGAACATGGGAAGTGATACCTACCTAGCACTCAGAAGAAGAGCCAGGACTAGGAGGAGCCTAGGCTCAGAGCCACAGGTCAGAAATCATAGTCAAGGGTCAGAGCCAGGTTACCTGGAACAAGGCAAAGCTCAAACAAGCAGCTAACAGTCACTAAAGTGCTGCTGCTGCAGCTCCTGGGTGTGAGAGGTGCTGATTTATTCTGTAGACTCTCCAAACAATCAGGCAGTGTAGCCAATCAAGCAGTCTACTGCAGGCCAGCTGGGTTTATTAGGTCACTCAGAGACTATCTGTGTTAAAAGCCCTGAGTCCTAGAACTATGGCCCTTTGTCACATTTCACTTTATACTTAGCCTCCCAATGTTAATGGGTAGTTGAGTTCTCCTAATCTCATCAGGGTGCAGTTTCTTTAACCCAATTGCTGCCTCACAATGATGGTGACAGTGAAACCAAGGTCTCCAGTTGGGAAACTCTTAGGCTTTTAATTCACTTTGTGATAAGAGGGTTACTGAGTACTCCTGAGATGCAGAAGTGCCTTCATTGGCTGGATTAGGCAGTTGCATTATCCTGAATTAATACTGACTGATGAAAAGAAGCTCAAAGTAAGAGGTTTGTTTCTTGATGATTTGGCTGATAAAAGTCTCCTTGTTAAGGTTACTATGGCTTAACCTCCCAATTATATGTAAACATATGGTAACTGCATCCCCTAGAACCAGCTCAAAGCCACAGGGTCAGAGAGCAGCTGCCATGAAAACAGCTAACAGCAGAGAAGCAATAGCAGCAGATAAACCAATACACAAGGGATTCTCTGCCCCTGCTTTGAAGTGGGAAGTGAGAATGAGACATTGTGACAATTCCTATTCAGCACTTCATAGACTTATCCAGGACTGTGAATTATGCCCTGCAATACACACGTGAGGACCAGTCCTTTAAAGTGGAAACAGGGTACCAAAGAGGCAGCGGAGTCTGGGAACACAATGCTTCCTCCTGTGAATTAGTATGAGCGCTTACACTTCAACTTCCAAAACAATAAATAAAACACGAGATGCATGCACCTGAAAAACCCCTGTCTCCTGAGCTTTCTGGCTCAGAATCATGAAGATTCCCCTGCAGCCACAGCCATTGATGCCCTGAATCACAACAGTGAGAAGGACTCAAACCCAGTTGATTTTTAAAGCTATGTTTGTTTTTGCTTTTTAAATCTAGTTAATACAAGTAAAACCTCAAAATACCCCTTGTGGCTGTATGAAAAAGAATGGGTTAAAGCCCATTGCCAAACTAGCCCCTATGCGTCCTGTTACAATGTCTAGTGTTAATACTAGCATGTTTTAGCACCACCTTGTTATACCAGACTTTCCAGCTGAGGACAGATATTCCTATGACTGGACCTCGCCTTAGTCCTATGTGAAAAATCCCACCCGCTACTGGAAAAAAAACCAAAAACCACCAACCAAGAAACAACAGAAAGCTAGCTCTTATACACTCTTTTCAGCAGTGGATCTCAACGCACCAGAGGAATTTGCCGTTGATCTATTCTCTGCTGTCTGTTCTGGCCACTCCTAAATTTCAAATGATCCATTGTGTAAGGGGGTAGGCTGCAGAGGGCAAAGGTCATCTTCCATATTTTGAGGAAAGAGTCGGGAATAGAGGACAGGAGACAATGGTGCTTGCAGTTGACAGCAAGCTGTCATTGCTGTGTTATGTAATATATTTAAAAAAATAAGATAGTTACTAAAGACAAAATCTTCTTGCCTTAATCACAACACCATCACGCTGAGGAAGAGGTTTCCATCATCTCCCTCTGGATGCTGCTCCCTAGCGCATTCAGTCTTACTGCTAGGAAATGTTGCCTGATATCGGACTCCACCTGAATTTTCCATCACTTGATTCCCAAAGCAGCAGTGGAATAAGAGTCGCTCACAGACTCTGCTGAGGTCCTGTGAGAGGTGAATCAAGGCAGAGAATGGTCCTGAATCTCAAAGGAAAAAAAATCATAAAGTCTGAATTCTCTCCTGTGTTAGGTTGTAATCAAAGTGTGACTCAACTCACTGGAAAGCTGCAGAAATGAAAATGTATTGCTTGGACCCAGCCACCTGACCTGAGTCGAGTCACATGGCAGGGTCAGTATCCACTGTCAACATAGGGCTAATATTAATACAGGAATTTAGATACCACAGTGACAGGGCTGGCTGGAAGGCTAGATCAACTAAAATGATGTTGGGCCCCTCTTTCCATCTGGGAGTCTATCCAACTGTGGTTCAGAGCCTCTCAGATCCCCAGAGAGAAGCAGCTAAGTTTAATTAGAAAACTTTTCTTTGTAGCAACATATTTAAACTGAGTGACTCACTGTGAGGGGGAATAAGAAGAAAACGCCTGCATGTGGCAGTGATTACAGCTAACTGGTTTAAATTACTTGGCCTGCAGTTAGCAAGTTTAGGGGAATGCACAGCATCTTCAGGCTGCCTTTGGTAGTGCATTCTGCTTTTGGTCTGCTGGAAAGTCAGTTGCAATGAATACTGTATTCTGATGGTTTGTTAGTTCAGAGTAATGTTGTGGGGACTGGGACTGGAACTGGAACAACCACACTTCTTTGAACTCAGGGGGAGAGGAGTCAGAATACTAACTTAGATGCTTCACTGATTTGTCAGAATGAGCTTTGGCAGCTGGTAGTGGCAAGTGTGGGGAATTTGAGGAGGATCTTTTTTGCAGTTAAAGATTTAAGATGGAACCCTTGAATTTAGATTAATTTGCCCCATGGAATCAAAGCCTAGAGATCTCCCTGTAGTATCCCTAAAATCTACACACTGCTGCCTTTCCCCCCCACTGCAGTTGTCATAGGTCATTTGTGGTTTGTTTCTTGGTTACACTGAATAAAGAAGAAACACAGAAAAGCTGGATTTTTGCCTAAAGTCCAAGCAATTGGAAGGGGCAACTCCTCCAGGTTTTTGGTTGTGACCTACATTCTTTAACTTTCTGCAGCCCTGAGGAAAATCATGAATGGTGTGGAGAAAGTGAATAAGGAAGTGTTAGATACCGCTTCACTTAGTACAAGAACCAGGGGTCACCCAATGAAGCTAATAGGCAGTGGGTTTAAAATAAACAAAAGGAAGTACTATTTCACACAGTGCACAGCCAACCTGTGGAATTCTTTGCCAGGAGATGTTGTGAAAGCCATAACTATAACAGGGTTAAAAAAAAAATTTGATAAGTTCATGGGCTATTAACCAAGATGATCAGGGATGCGACCCCATGCTCTGGATGTCCTAAGCCTTGAACTGCCAGAAATTAGGACTGGATAGAATCATAGAATAATAGAATATTAGAGTTGGAAGGGACCTCAGGAGGTCATCTAGTCCAACCCCCTGCTCAAAGCAGGACTAACCTCTGCTATATCATCCCAACCAGGGCTTTGTCAAGCCGCAGCTTAAAAACCTCTAAGGATGGAGATTCCACCACCTCCCTAGGTAACCCATTCCAGTGCTTCACCACCCTCCTAGTAAAAAATAATGTCCAACCTAGACCTCCCCCTGCAACTTGAGACCGTTGCTCCTTGTTCTGTCATCTGCCACCACCGAGAACAGCCTAGCCCCATCCTCCCTAACATGGCCTGGATCACTCAGTAATTGCCCTGCCCGTTCTGTTCATTCCCATTGAAGTATTTGGCACTAGCCATTGTCAGAAGAACGGATACTGAGCTAGATGGACCATTGATCTGCCCCACTACGGCCATTCTTATGTTCCTAGGGCTCATTTTCATTTGTTCCTGTAATTTGATCAGACTGGGAACAAAGATCATAGACACATCACAATAAGAACTGACTACATCTCCAGAGATGCTAACTGGAACAGTATGAATGAGGGACAACTTAACACATCACAGAGTGAATAGTTTTTTAAAGCTTCTCTGAGGCACTCAGCAAACCCCTGTCACAAGTGGGAGAGATTTGCCTGACCATCCATCCAAACTGAAGGATTCTCCCTCCACGTGTGCAAGGCTTGGCAGGGTTTCAGCCCCGGCTGGAAAGCCAGCTCTGACACTGTTCACACTGAATAATTACCAGCCCTGCAGAAAGCAGTGAGTAATGTGAATTTACTAGTGAACAGTGAGCACATTTTCCCAAGCAGCATTTTTGTATTTACTGGACTGCCTGAAGGAAAAGCAGAGGGTATAGCTGGATGGCCAAAACTGTATTGCTTCGATTTGGCAAAGCTTTCCCTACAAGTAGTACATGCACATGCTCCAATAGCATATGCCTTTTCACACAATGCACAGGTAGCCTGTGGAACTCACTGCCACATGATATATTTGAGGCCAAGAGTCTGGTAGGCCTAAGGAAAAAGTTGATCCCTTAAGAATATGTGCTAACTATTTATGCTAAACTATCTGTTCAACCTTATATATAGCTGTGACACTGAGAACCTTTCCCAGAACTGAGGAAGAGCTCTGTGTAACTTGAAAACTTGTCTCGCTCATGAACAGAAGCTGGTCCAATAAAAGATATTACCTCATTCACCTTGTTTCCTAATGTCCTGGGACTGACACGCCTACAGCAACACTGCATATAAGGAAAGTGTTGGACATTTACAGGGATAACAAGTATATACAGCATTATAATAGCGAGGATTAAAAATAACCAAGAGTTGTGGAAGGGCCATAAACTCTTTTATAACATTGAATAACATTTTTATAACTTTTATAACATTGAATCTTACACTGTAACATATACCTGTTTTACGCATCAAGTGTAATAATTTCAAGATGTCGATTTTTAGAAGTCTATTGCATCACCTGATATTAAACTGAAGGAAAAAAACAAACAAACAAAAAAAAAACCCCAGGCAGCCAATAGGTAAATTAGCTGCAGAGAAATATAACACCAACGTTCATGTAGACTCTTGGGTGCCAGCTGGTAGACACGAGGGCAGATCTTTAGCTGCAGTAAATTGTCATTGCTCTATTGAAGTCAATACAGCAATGACAATTTACACTGGTTGAGGATCAATGTAAAGAGTCAATGCAAAATTCACTCAATGGCTTTTTTTTTCTGGACTTAAATCCTACCATGATTAAAATGGTCTTAATGTATTGAAATATCATTAGATCAAAAAGCTATCTGGGCAGATGTGAGCTGCCTTAGCACCCTTGTTTACTGGAATCCATTTGACAGATTTGCAAAGTACAGAATTCAAAAGGTTCAGCTAATGGCAGTGTGTGCCATACACAGGATCAGAGCTCAGGTTATAGACTTAGCCCCTTGCTCACAGGGTGATGGTCTAGGAAGACTGTGGTGGCAGCATCTTGATCCTGTAAAACTCAATTCAAATGTGAGGCAAGAAAGGAAACTCTGGGTTACCTTCCACTTCTGGGTCTTGCAGAGAGTCTTGAGTTATCGGTGCTGGTCCCTTAGATCGTGTGGTTTTCTCATGGTGACTGTTTTTAATTTTTGTCTTATAAAGGGTTGAGGGCACTGTTGGCACATACCAAATAATAATGACAACAGGCCAACTACTGTCCAGCCAAGGATTTCACAACTGCTCATTTAACAAACAAGTAGGACACAAAGAATGTGTAATAAAATGTCCTAACACTTATTACAGCAATGAGTGTTATTAAAAGATAATTTAATCTTCAAGAATACAAAGCAAAGTATTAATATTAAATACATGTCTCTTGAGGCACAATGTGGAGTGAATGGATGATTTTCCCCCTTTTTTGGCCCCAGCTCTACAACGGTGGGAATAAATCCTTAGCGTTTCTTTCAGGATCTTGTTAAGAAACAGGAACAACCAAAAAGATCAGGGATGAGGTGAAAGAAAAAAGAACTTTACCAGAAGAAAGAGCGAGAAATGCTGAGCAGGCTTGGCAAGGTGTAATGTTAACTATAACCATTTGCTGACGGCTTCCTGGGTTAGACGTTAGTAATAATCAGTTGCTCACTATTGGAGAAATTCACCCCTATGCAGAAGTGGCTTAAATGGTGGCTAGTCCTTGCACTACCTTCTGTACAGGGGTGAATTTCTCCCTGCATATAACCAGACACCAAGAAAATCCATAGCTATGGACCACAGCATGCACCCTATTACATGAAATCACATTAGTTCTGAGAGAAGAAAAGCACATTTCCGCGTTAGCTCATTACATAATACGCATGTATTCATCTGGGGCCCAATCCTGAGCTCTTTATTCAGATAAATGTCCCCTGGACTTAGTTTGGTTTTGACACCATCAGAATACAGCTCCATGGTGAATGATCATTGTACATGAGGGGTGTCTCAGCCTGATCCTGGTATGGAAGATATTGAGAACCACCAAAATACAGACTAGCCTTGCTTCAGATTAGTGAAAATGTGTGTTTCTGTAATACGTTCAAGGGATTGTGTTAGTTATACAACAGCTATTTATGGCTACATTAGTTCAAGAGATGCTTCAGTTAGAGAGAACAAGGGGTCTGTTGGAAAAGCAGAGCGATGGAATGAAGATAAAGTAACACAGCGGGGGCTGCTCACTGGGTGGCACAATCTCTTCCCCTTCCTAAAATGACTTGTGCTTTTATCTGTGTTTATAGAAAATAAAAATTGCAGCAGTGGAAGTCCCAGGACCCAGGATACACAGACCATGACAACACACTCTGCTTCACTAGATTTATGCTAAAAAATAAGGGATGATGTGAATAAAAAAAATCAGTGGAGGCTTATAGCTTGAAGAAAGTGACCATTTGTGAGTGTTTCCTCTCCAATCCCCTGAGCGTCACAGTCACTACCTCTCTGCCTAGGTATCCGCAGCCAAGTAATCTGTGCTCTCTCTGTACTGGCTGGATTATGCATCATACTATGCTGAGCTGTGTATCACACTGAACCCATCCCTTGCAGAAAAACACTTAGCACCAGCCGCTGATGTTTGCTTTCCATGAACAGAGCCTCTGGATTTATTTCTTAATGGTCTCTTGGAGTTTGCTAAACATTAGAAAAAGCAAATCCTGGGCTGACCCACAGCCTGCCTGATGATTCATAGCAGAGGCCTTTCCTGCAGTCTTCATCCCAAACACAGATGATGGGATTGGGTCCTCATCTCACCACTTTCTCTATCCCCTCCATTCAGCAGGCAGCACTTTTGGCAGTGCAGCGTTGTCTCACTTTACATCATTGTTTGCAAAGGTTTCCCTGGGATGGTGTCCCCAGGTCAGGGTTTGGTTTTGGTTCAGAGCAGTCTGTGTTTCTCCTTTCCAGAGAAACCTGAGTGGACTCTGTGTAAGTGTGGTTGGTTTGAAACTTGGAGATGATCCTGGCAGTTTCCTGTGTGATCTCGAAATGTCTGAGTTGCTGTTTTCCTCCAGAATGTCGCTGCAGTATGCTGATCTCTGGTGAGTTACTTCTCCTGTCGTCTTTCTTCTCCAGGATTTCCTTTGTCATGGGGCTGCAGTCTTCAAGGCCTCCTTCTGCATCAGCTTCCATCACAAGGCTAGAGACAGCAGCAGTCATCAATGACAAACTGGAAGGTTTGGGATTGACTGGCTTCATTTTGGCCTGTACCAGTCGAGGATACTTCACAGGCTGCCGGCTGAAGTGCCCTCTGGGTTGCGTCCCTAGAACTGAATCAGAATCTGGGTCTGGCTCTTTGTGCATGGATTCCTCAGGGTCCTCCAGCTGAGAGCAATCATTTCTTTTTAAATCTGAACAAAAAATTAGAGAGAGTTATTTTAAAATGAGGTTCCCTTCAGCCTGGAGCATGAGGCCTGGCTAATGTGACAAATTGGACAAGGACAAATTCCTGCACAAATTCACAAGTGGAGGCCATTTCCCTGTTCAGTGCTGGGGACTCAGCCTCCTCCCTTAACTCTGGTGTAAATCAGGAGTAATTTCAGAGACATAAATGGTGTGAAATGGGGGTAAGTGAGGGGAAAATCAGGCTGTATGAGCTCAAGCTTATGAATCCTGCCTATAACACCTTAGAGAATCAACTGCTGGCAGGTAACTCTGGGCCTCCAGCAGCAGGGCTTGTGAGAAGGGCACATAATACACTGAAACTCTGAGGCAAGCTAGCCTGGTGGCTGTGCTGGAGTGGGCTGTCTACACAGAGTGTAGTGTGAGTGGCAGGGTGACATAGAAGTTGTGAAAGTTCAGTAAACACAGATCAAGCCAACCCAAAACTTGCACCATGAACATGTGCACCTGCTTCACATTTACCTATGGGATCTGTGCTCAGGGGACTGTGGGCTCCCTCCATTGTCAGTTCATTGATGGCTTCACTGGAAGATGACTTATCAGACACGTAGCCCTCACTTGAATCATGCTTGAAGGAGAAACTCTGTTGGGAAAAGCCAGGACTGTGAGCCTGTTTAAAGAGGGTTCTCCTTTCAGATTAATTAAGATACTCTCAGTCCCCTGAATGCTGCAGTAACCAAGTGAACAAAGATAAATGTCTAATGGTGAAAATATCTTGATCTTCATTTCAGCTTGCCCAATGCAAAACCACAGTGCTCAAGCTGGCAGGCTCAGCAAGAGAGGGAGAGACATCTTAGACCAGGGTTAGGCCCCATTTTATTGATACATTCACAGAGTTCCAGAGAGGTAGCCGTGTTAGTCTGTATACAGCAAAAACGAGAGTTCTAGAGCACTTTAAAGACTAACAAATTTAATTTCAGCAGGCATAAGCTTTCGTGAGCTTCAGCTACCAACTGCATCTGAGGAAGTGAGCTGAAGCTCACCAAAGCTTATCCACAGAGCGTAGGACAATCCCTGCCCTGAAGAGTTCACAGGCTAAATAGAGAAAGGGTGTGAGGCGAAACAGTGGGGAAGTGATTTGCCCAAGGTCATGCAACTGGTCAGCGCCGACAATAGCACCCAAGTCTCCCAAGTGCCAATTCAGTGCTCTATCCATTGAATCATATTGGCTGCCACAAAAGGCACCTGAGGAGCAGGGGTTGCTGTCTGGCAGGAGAAACAAGACCTGTGCTGAGGTTTACATCCATGTATCCTATACATTATTGAAATAGACCATTTTAGAATGAAGGGGCAGTAATTCTGCCTTGGAGTTGTGGGCAGACAAGGTTCACACCCTGGGTTTATGGCACCTTCAGAACACCCTGCATGGACTTGCAGCCCCATAATTTAGTGCCACCTGTTCTTGATGCTCAAAAATTAGGAATGAGCCAAATAAAAGCTTGATGAAGGACTGATTATGAAAATGGTGCTAAATTCATGTCACCTCCTTGGTTCCCTCTGGATAGGTCATGATGCACAGCTTTAATGGGCAGCAGCGGCATTGTCTGTCATGCTGAGGCGTCACTCATTGATTCCTTTGCCTGTCTTTGTGCAGAAGGAGTAAGTGGGGGGAAGTGACAGAAACATAATAATTGATTACAGCAAAGTAATTACTGTTAGATTGAAATAAACAAGAGCCGGAGGCGGCTGCTACAGCAGGGTCCGAACATTATGGTTCTTATAGGCCCAACTCCCAATGGAAGTCAGTGGGAGTTTGTACAGGGATTGATCAAAATCAGAGCAGGGACTTCACAATTTGCCTTTAGTATTATATGGAGAACTCCTATAGAACTTAATTTCCCCTCGTCTATAATTTTCAACCCTTCCTATAGAATTCAATAACCATCCCTCACTGCTGTAGAATTATATAGGATGGCTTAAAAATAACTTTGGAAAGGGGATCATTCCCTGTTACATTCAGTAGGTTTTTTTAAAACCTGTCAGATTAATATCTACTGTCACCTGGGATCACAGTCAGTATAATTCCTTTATTCCTCATGGCTGGGAACCACAGCGAAAGCAGTATCACTCCCCACCAGACATGAACACGACTATTACGAAAAGAAAGCAAGACACACACGCACATACACTTATGTAGTTCAGTGGCCTGAGCACAGGCCTTGGAGACAGATATTGATAATTCAGGCTTTGACTCTCCCTGTGACCTTGGGAAAGTCACTTCCCCTTTCTCTGCCTCAGTTACCTCAATTGTAAAATGTCGGTAACACCCCTGACCTAGGTCACAGGAGGTGGTGCCAATTACCTCAAGTTTTAAAGTGCTTTGAAGAGGAAAGTTGCTAGGTATTATTGTGAGGGAAGTGTCAGGCAGATGGGAAGGGCTGGGAGAGGTACAGAGCACTCAGCAGCACGGAAATCAGCCTATCTAGCCACAGCTGAACTACACCTCAGAGGGAGGCAAGCCCAGCAGAGCCATGCAGGTCTGGGCTGGTGGGCTGGGGATCCTGCTGCATCCTTCGCTATTATACAATCGTCCATTCTGTGAGCTGTAAAACTATCTATCTACTGAGAGACACAGCAATGTCCTTAGTATCGTAGTCTGGAGAAACCCACATCTTTTCAGAAGGAATCGGACTCTTTAAAACGTGCAGCAAAACACCATCCACAGCTGTCTGGGGAGCTGCTGAGAGATCTGTAGCTTGGAATTTCTTCCACTTCTCCTGCTCCACAGGAGTCGGCCCATCTGCTCTTTGCTCTCTGAATAACCCACGGCTGCCAAGTGGCTTCACTTTTTGTAAGATCCCATTTTCCTCGCTAATCCAACTCCCTGTGACTATAACAGGGTCACTGGGCTCAGCTCAGTGTCTGCGAGCTGTACCTCTGTGGTCACACCCTGGGCTTTCTCAAGGCTCTGCTGCTGTTTGTCCTTCTCCGCCAAGGCCTCTTGCGAAGTGTTTTCACATAAGGATGGAGGCAAGTCATCCATCCCAAAGACCCTCTCGTAGTTCAGAATAAGAAACTCCACAATCTGGGCCTGGTACCCAGAGTCTACGAGGCACGACATGGAGACGTCACACCCTGAGCCAGGCCGGATCAGCGTCGGCCCAAAGACTATGCCCAAGTTGTTGGGGGACATCTTGTTCTCTTCATATCTCTGAGCCACCCTGAGAAAGGGAAACATCATCGTTAGGGGCTTCCCAACCCTCAGCCCCCTGCAGCGAGTGGGAGGGATGGAATGGGCTGGTAGTGGGGGAGCTGATGCCACCATTTCCTGATAGAGATATACATGCCCACCCTTGCAGGGAGCTGGATGTGTGGTGGAGGGGACAAGGCTCTGGTTTGCAAATGCTCACACTCAATTGTGACTCAAGAAGCTGCTCTGAAGTGGGTGAAAAGTGCAGCTCTAAGGAAAGATGCTTTGTCAGCACTGGATGAAAGGATCTTGGGGCCACAGGCCCATGTCTCCCATTGGCCTAATGGGAATTCTCGTTCTGCACCTTGTTTAACTGTGACGTGCCATCAGTTAAGGAGCGGCCAGAGAGCCATTGGCAGCAGGGGCTTTTCCTTCTCCCTTTTTGGGAGCTGGTCTTTCTTCTGAATGGGCTTTTTCCTCCTCACAGCTGTCCCTTTGGGTCTGACCCCACCTTCTCACTGGCGAGGAAGGCTATAGGTATGTCTGTACTTTGAGCTGACGGTGTAATTCCTAGCTCTCATCGACCTAGTGTGCTAAGTATAGACTGTCACTGTGGCAGTATGAGCAGCAGCGCGACTGGTAGGAGAGGCTAGCCGTCCTGAGAGCATGCCCATCAGTGATGCTAGGTTCATTCTCAGAGCAGCTAGCCCCTCCCACCACTTGTGCTGCTGTGGCTACATGATATTTTTAGTGTGTTACCTCAGTGAGAGCTAGCTAAAGTATGTTTGCTCAAGCTGGGAAATTACACCCCAGCTCGAAGTGTAGATGTACTCTAGAGCCTCTTTTGGTACAAACCTGCCACGAGATCTCTGCAGCAATCTCTTTGCAGCACTAGCATCTAACAACCCCCTCCCCACCCAGGTGGCACTAATCAGCCAGCCAGCCACTTGTCTATGTCACCTGTACAGATGTGCAATGAGGTGTCGCAGGGTGTTGTAGTTAGTCCCAGGCAGTTTGCTCAGCAAGTCCTTCATGCTTTGGATGGGATCTGCTGAGAACCCGGAGCTGTCTCTCTTCCTTTCCCCATGTCTCTGAAGATCTTTGGCAAACGCGATGAATTCATCATAGAGCTGATACAGGAGCACTGGCCCCGACAGCTGCAGTGAGATGAGGGAGATTGTGTTATTGCAGCCTGCCTGTTTGATGCTCTGGGGAAAGTCCCATGAAGGCCCTTTGCTGGTGTCACTGGCCCTGCACTCCTGGCCCCCTTCAGCCTCACACTCCCAGGCTCTCAACAAATCTTATTCCCACGATGCACAGATTAGTGATTGGCCCTCTGACGTCACATGAACGTTTAGGGCTTGCAGAGAAGGTCCAGGTCCCGCCAGCATTGCCATTCACATGGAATTAATATTTGGAGAAGCTCAGAAATAATTCAGATCTGTTACTGCTCAAGGAAGCATTGGATCTCATCTGCCCTGTATCACTGCAAGCTATGAGCCCTGGTGGGGTCAGGAGACTTCCCAATGACCATCTTAGATTGTCACTCCCATGGTGCCACAGAAGATGGATGTTAGGAGACCAATGCCTGGAAGTCAACAGCTGATATAATTAATAATTGATTCTACAGCAAAGAAGGAGACATCAACACATCCCAGTGCCTCAGAAACCCAGAAAAGTGCAAGCCAGGATCAGGAGTTACCATCCTCTCAGAGATGCACCAGAAACTGAACCTAGGAGCCTGCAAGTGGACAGGACCAGAGACTGAGCGTGGCGCCTCCTAGAGATTTGCTACCCACCTCCTTCAGGAAATGTTTCAGGACACCGGTGATGTCATGGGGAGAATGTTCTGAGAGCTCCACCAGGTCCCTCCCATTTTCAAATGCCTGGCAGAGCTTCTCCACCCGGGCCTTGGCACCACTTATTCGATAGATCCCCTGTATTGTTGAAATGGGGAAAGATCAAGGGATCCTGGTTAGAGAACGTGAGAAGAGTGGGAAGGGCAGGAAATGGGGCCAGGAACTAACAGGACAGCTTAATTTCTGCAGCAAAGGCCAAGAAGGAATGTGACATTGTTTCTTTCCCTCTGTGGACAGGCAACAAAGGGTGATATGGAGAGACTCAGTAGCCAGCTACCCTTATGGTGGGACATTAGAAATAGCAGAGCTAGAGAAAATTACACAGAACTTTTAACTAGTCTAGTTTGATACCAGGGGACACGTGCCAGCTGCCAGGGCTACCATCAATGGTTCACCAGGGACCACCCTCTGTGAAGTGCCTTGAGATAAAAGATACCAAAGGCCTGATGTGGCTCCTGTCAAAGCCAAAGGGAGTGTAACCCTACTCCCAGTGGGAGTAGGACCAGGCCCTGTGCTGGATGCTACCACAGGCTGCTCACCTGCACTCCTAGGGCCCGTGCCTCGATTTCTGAGGTGCATTTCACAACTATGAATGGAACCTCCTCTGGGAAATCCC
The DNA here is from genome assembly GCF_026122565.2 of Emydura macquarii macquarii. Lineage (NCBI taxonomy): Eukaryota > Metazoa > Chordata > Testudines > Chelidae > Emydura > Emydura macquarii. The sequence continues at coordinate 3,868,994 of NW_027132429.1, forward strand.
GAGGGACCTGTGTGAAATCAATGCCAAAGAGGGACACTCGGCTGGGCAGTTTCTTGTGACCACAGGTGATCAGGAGGTTTTCCAAGCACTTCCTGTGGCAGGTCAGATAGCACTGCAATGACAGGGCGATACTGGGTTAGGTTCTAATAACAGCTCAGAAATGATCACTCCAGAAGCTGGAGAAAGTGTCTCCCCCATGCACATCATAGACTCTCCCCCCTCCTGTTCCCTCCATTCACAGTTCCCCACCTCTTTGCAGAAGCACCCCATTGGGAGATACGTTCCTCTTTGCCTTTCCTTCCCCAGCTGTTATGGCAGAGCAGTCTGGGGTAAGGAACGGGAAGATGGGCCTCTCCTGAATTATGGGCCTCAGAGAGGGGGACCCAGTCACATAGTCTGGGAGGGGGACCCCTGCATTTACACATGCCTGCAGTGAGATAACCAGTTCTCCCTGGCCCTTGTGCAAGGTATCTGCCATCACAGCTGGTTAGCTCCAGAGGATTCTGAGCTTTCTCACCTCTTCACACTCCGTGCCACTGACCATAAAGGTTTCACACTCCCTGCACTTGGATGGACCCCGCAATTTCCGCAGCCGGTGGGTCTGTGCTGCGCTCGACAGAGTGATGTTCTTAAACTGACATTGGGATGATCCATTTTCTGGTGCAGCAATCATTTAAATATAACAAGCAGACATTACAAAAAGTCACTCATGCCGTCTAGAAATGTAAAAGAATTAGCAACCTGTTTCTCTAGACAGTGCTACAAGGGAACTGCCCATTTATCTATTTGGGATAATAAGGGGGTTTCAGCGTCATGACTGATGGTTCTCGGCAGAACTGGAGAGGCCTGAGATGGAATTTGGGACAGTGCTGCCTGTCATAACTGAGCAGCAGGAGCACACCTATACTGAAGTTCAGGGCTGGAATGTCATGGGAGGCTGCAGGTTGGGATTGAGGGGCATCAGTAGAGCTGCTGGGGGGAGCCCAGCTTTGGAATATCAGGGGCCTGTGGTTTGGGACTGAGGAGTATCAGCAATGCTGTATATGTTGAGTGGGGAGCCCAGAACTGGAATAGTAGGGGGGTTGCAGGTTGGGATTTAGATGCATTGGCAGGGCTGTATATGGAAAGCTCCCTTTCATAAGCATAATGGTAGGGGGAAGCAGAAGGGGCACAGGATGATCTCCTACTTTTTCATTTTATCAGTCACGCAGCTTTCTTTATTGCTCACCATTTTCATATGTTTGTGATGAATCTCTCTCTTCAAAATCATCTGAGGAGGACATGGTGCCTGTGGATGAAGCTTTTAGCAACTTCCTACTTTGGTGCCCTGGAGACAAGGAGGAAGGTTTTATATTATACAAAATACAAGCTATATTTATTTATGTATTTATTTTTTCTATAATGTGCATGTAATGCTCTCTGGATTAGGAATGATCATTTATAATATTATTTAATACCAATATGACAAAATTGCAATGATTCCTACAAGATATGCCATTTCAGGTACCATTGGAAAGACTATAATTTTCTAAGAATGATAATATTGTTTATGTGTATGTATCGTCTTTGTACTGGACATGTTTGTTATGGACATGTGTGATATATATATATCTGTATCCAAACACTCCTGCTGTGCTACCGGGTTACAGCTCCCAGGCAGATTAGTATCTGCATTGATGATGACTCATCGAGGGCCATTACCTTTACAATGAGCCCAGGGAGAGAAGCCAGGACAGCACCTGAGTCATCAGGACATGTAGGAACATGCCTCCCCATTTCATAGATGAGATCAAGGTCCTGTGTGCTCTGGACCTAAATAGTGCAACAAACTCCACAGGTTCTGTGGTACAGCAGACTGGACATTGTGCAGTAGCTTTATTTAAATTTAAAACTGAATGAATGTTTTATTGCATTAAATATAAAAACAAAGAATAGTTAAAAAAAAAAATCAGGAGGACTGCAAGTGCCTTTCCCAATCACTGCCCATGTGCTGTGAGCTTGTGTTTGAGACCAGTGACTATAAAATGCATATGCACCATCTCCATCTTGTCCTCATTCCTGCTTCCTACCTCTGGATCAACTATTCTACATCTGAAACTGTGAAACAAAGGACTGAGACCCATCCAGGTACCGGATGTACACCAGAGGAACTGTACAAGCCTGTAAACTCCACAATTCTGCTGATAATCTGATATATATGGACTTTAAAGTCAGTTGTATGTATCTGATTGCTTTGATCATTTAACATCTCCATTCTTATTTGCTTCTTTCCTTTTATAATAAACCTTTAGTTTTAGTTACTAAAGGATTGGTTGGCAGTGTGGTATTTTGGGTAAGATCCAAACTTATATTGATCTGGCAATGTGGCTGACCTTTTGGGGATCAGGAGAACATTTTGGTAAAGGGAATGGAGTTTAAATAACTTATCTATATATTGTATTCAGTAGCTGATTGGGAGCCAGAGACTAAAAATGCAATAAAGGGGGCTGTGTATTTTTTGTTGTAGCTTCTTGATAATCAGTGTGGGAAATCAGGAGCACTGTTTGTGACTGGTCGGGGAATCTAACCAGTATTACCCACCCATTCTGGGAGAATCTGCTCTCCTTTTCACGCGGCCCTGACCTAGGCATTTTCAGGTGGGCAACCCTAGACACGGATGGGTCAGAGTGCAAATAAACTGCAAATCCACATTTAATTTCTGTGGTAGTTTTTTGTTTGTATGAATATTAGGCAGAAAGTGCTAATTTTCTCACCTGGGCTAGAAGTGGGAGAGTCCAAGGACCGGGATTCACAGCTCCCCCCTAGGCTTTCTGTGTCACTGCAGAAGGATTTGTTTGCACCTATAAAAGGCAAATTAAATGAGACGGATCATCTCAAGACACTAGTACCTCAGCAGCAGTTGCTAAATGAACCCATACACATCTGACCGGGTCTTTACTCTTACTGATAATGCCTCAAAACAACTGACCTTTCTGCTAATATATTTTAAAAGAGAAATACAGGCAAGGTGACAGCCTGATAATCCAAAGAGCAATCTGGAGGCATTTTTGCTAAATCATGCCATGCTTTTTAAAGATCTTTAGGAAATGTCCTTTTGTGCCAGAAAAGTTTAATGACAATTATTTTCTACTATAGTGAGATGATTTCCAAAATGTCTTTGAGAGAAATTGTGAGATGGGGTGTTAAACCTGCAATTAAACGTGATGTTCTGTGGGAGGAGAGTGTAAAACTTGAGTACAATATACCACCCAGTGGACTGAACTGAAGGAATAACGAGAGAAGGCTTACTGGCCACTCTGCCTGTCACAGCCCACTCTCAGCTGGGCTGCATGAAATCAAACATGGGGTTATAAAAGTGATGTTGCAGATAGAGGGTTCTGCTGGCAAACAGGGGATCCCCAATTCCCAAATTGCCAGAAAATTCATAAACTTTCCAAAGGACAAAGAAACAACAGACAAAGTGTCAGAAAAAACCTTTACATCTGGAAGGAAATCATCATTTCAGGTCACACACCAGGAGATGGACAAGAGCTTCCAAGTCATTTGGGCCATGAACCAGCTTGTTTGTACTTTTATTAAAATGCTGTAAGGCTTATGTATCATTCAAATAGACTATATCCAGTGTGACAGCCAGGTCCCTGCCTTATCCATGATAGCAGTCTCCTGGTTAAAGCTAAGAATGACTTTCACCGCTGCCTTTTCCTTTTGGATCACACCACTTGTCCAAGATGCATGTGGAAGGGAAGTGAATAAAACCTGACACTTTGTGAGACAGAAGTAAAATTTTCTGATTTAATCAGGGAACAAATTTTCATGAACCTGAATCCCTTTCCATAAAAATGCAGCAGCCAAACCACACAGTCCCAGTCTGAAGAAAGCCCTGGGCTCTGACTCCAGAGGTTATTAATAACCTCTCCTTGCTACTCTTGGCTACATACATATAGGAATCAAGCATCAGTGACATGACAGAGAGTTAAATTAAACCTACTTTGTTCACTATTTGTGAAAAACTGCTTTCCTGATGCATCTTCTGCAGAGGTGCTCAGATCAGCTGTAGAGGATGAGATGTAGGGATATTGCACCACATTCTTTTTTCTGCCACTAGAGGGAGACCTGAGAATGAAATATACAGAAAAACAAGGTAGGTGAGGTAATAACTTTTACTGGATCAATTTTTGTTCATGAAAGAGACAAGCTTTAGATCTATACAGAACACTTATTCAGGTCTGGGACCAATATGATTACAACAATGCTCCAAATGAAATACACACGAAGAGGGAATTTTCTTCTTTGTTTTTTTTAAATGCTTCCATTAGTTAGGAATAAAATAACAACAACAAATATTATTGCACCATAGATGTACATGGTGCTTTACAGACATCTATGACCAGGTCCTTGCCTCCAGGAGTTTACAGGTAGTTTTAGGCTGTACTTTTCAAAGAAGCCTACAGCGAACACAGACTGGATTGACAGTCAATGCTAAGAACATAAGAATGGTCATACGGAGTCAGAGCAATGGTCTACCTAGCCTGTATCCTGTCTTCTGACAGTGGCCAGTGAAAGATGCTTCAGAGAGAATGAACAGAACAAGGCAATTACTGAGTGATCCATCCCCTGTTGTCCAGTCCCATCTTCTGGCAGTTGGAGGTTTAGGGACACCCAGGGTATGGAGTTGCATCTCTGACCATCTTAGATAATAGTCATTGATGGACCTATCCTCCATGAACTTATCTCATTTTATTTTGAACCTAGTTATGCTTTTGGCCTCCACAACATTCCCTGGTAACAAGTTCCATAGGTTGACTGGGCATTGTGTGAAGAGGTACTTCCTTGGGTTTGTTATAAACTTGTTGCCCATTAATATAAAAGTATAATATAATTTCCCTCACATTTTCTGTCTACAGAAAATATATAAAACGGGGTAGTTTGGAAATCAAACATCCTTCACCTGAGCTAATGATGATCAATATATTAAACAAATGGGAGAAATAACTCCTGACATGGGGCAGATAGCTGAACCAAATCACCCTTGTGCTGGCTCTAAGACTTACTGCTCATGACAAGGAAACCGCATGATCTTTGGGTGTCTGTTCTCTGCTAATGGTAATGGAAGCTATGCAGATACCTCAAGGGGAGAACAGGGAGAGAACTTTTAGACTTGGGCTTGTGGTACTTCTCAAAGTTATCAACTAGCCCATTCCATGTCTTCTCAGCATTAATAACCCTGTAAAATCACTTGTGACATTGCAATCTAAAATGTTTTAAATGAGTCTTTTTACTTTGATTATAACACATTTTAAGCCTTGGAACCACAAGCTCTGGTTCTACATTTCTTTACCTCCGTCCTACAGGAATAAATGCTTCAAATTCAAACACCTCCATGGGGACCTCTTTCTTCTGCAGCTTCTGAATGAATTCCAGATATTTCTCACCCACTCTGTAGGGCTTACAGTACTCAGTCATGTTCTCATACCCCCGTGGAATCTGCTCTGCCTGAGTCTGCTGCAGCTTGAACATCCTCAAGGTGACCTTATGGAAAACCCAAAAAGCATGAAACTCCCCCATGTCTACGTGACCCTCTCTCCCTTGAATCTCAGGGGTGCCCCCAGGCTCTCAATTCTGTTTGTGTACAAGGCTCCTGCACAGGCCTTCAGTTACCCACCCTTTCCTGCGTATTGATAGTTTTGTCTAGCATTTTGGTTTCACTTTATTAATGAAATTACACAAAAAATTGCACTTAATTTAAATAAGTCCACATACAAGCTCATTAATCATTCAAAACACAGATCCCTTCCCCATATCCAGCTGCTGTAGGAATTGTTCTTCAGTCATGGTCATTAGTGAAGCTGGTGAGGGCACCTGCTCAATGCTGAATCATATACAGGATGATGTGACCACTGGCTCTAAGCCTGCTCCCTGGCCTCCATTTTTGCCTCCACCGCCACTCATCACCAGATGCAGTGTTGTCTTACAGACTCCCCTGATGCAGTAGGAGGTTTGTGGTCACTATAGCTATGTATATGACCCTGACCCTTGCAAAGTCAGCACTAAAGCGATGCTCGGGCTGTGATCTGGGCTCTGATAGCTTGAGAACCACTACATGTAGGCTAATTATCTGTAAAGCAGAGAAGGATCCAGCGGCCCGGCCTGAATGATGACTCCCTTGTGACTGGGGCAAGTGGCACAGCAGTGTCATACTCACCCGTGTCAGCACCTCATCTCCTTGGTAAATGAGTTTTCTGATATGGGAGACAATCCTCTCCCGTACCTTCTCCAGCTCCTGCCGTCGAGAGTTGGCATCACTGATGCACATCTTGTAAGAAGCTTCTGTTTCCTGAACCTGTGTGCAGCAAAATAAAGAATGAAGAAGAAACGATGCCAGGTTGGGAACCGTGGAAATAATGGGTAGGAGACCCAAATGCAGCCATGAGTCGGGGTGGCACAAGATAACACAAAACACAGTGGGAGAGGAGCTGGATGGGGTATAGGCTTGTTTGTGAAGCATTTATATTGTCTTAGTTTGATGTGTCCAGACCTGCTGCCACGCCCTGAACAGAGACCTCCATACACAACCAGGACAAATCCAGACACTAGACCAGTCACTGCTGTGATTCTGCAGACTCCAGCTGCTCAAATGAGCATAAATCAGTCCCCGGCTGATGGGGACTCAGCTTTCCACAGCAGCATTTAGCTCATCGTCACATCAGGAACTACTGATGTCAAAGCACTGACAAGTCAAGCTGGCCAAAAACTAAAAGCTAGCTTTGTGGTGGAAAAAAAAATTAAATTTCAACGTTGTTTTAATTGTGAAGGGTTTGAAAAGGACTCATTTTTCCTTCTTTTGAAATTTTTCACAATTATTTTTCAACTTTTAAAAATTGTTTACACTGAAAAAATTGTCAAAATCTTGGCAAATGAAAAATGTCCATAACTATTTCTGTAACATTTTCAATAATTTTATTGATACATTTAAAAATAAAATCAAAGATGGGACAAATATTTTTGTGAAAAAATAAAAATTTTAGCAAAGTCAACAGTTTTTCATGAAAAATTTTGTTTTAGAAAAAAGGCCATTTTTAGATCAAACAAAAACTGCATTCAAAAAATTTTGGCCATCCCTAATTACAAACTCTCCATAACTCTAGTGAATTCAAAACCTGTCTGTGTCACTGGAGCATTCTGTGTTACTCTGTGGCACATTCAGTTGTAATGCACATGTTCAGCCAATGGGGCATCTAGCCCAGCATGCTAAAGCCACTGAGCATTGAATAGTTGTGGTCTTTACATTAGGAAAAAACTACTTCAAGGCCCAAACTCTTCTTGGCACAGGTGCCTTTGTGGGTGCCAAAAACTGGAAAGAGCAGAGCGTACCCAGAATGATTAAAGGCTGAAAACTCAAGACCTAGTCTGCTCAACCCCACACCTCATCAGCAAAGGATGAACCCAGTAGTATCACGATATTTTACTTGGTGTCCAATATTACAAGTGACTTCTAGTTCACTGAGTCTGTTCCCCAATTATCCGCATGAGAGAGAAGGCTCGGGGATACAAGCCCATCACCTTCAATTGTGCCTCCTCACGAAAGCGACGCCGTTTCTCCAGCTGCTTGTTAGCGCTGCCAGGGTGGGCTGCTGCTGTGTTCTGGTACTCATCCTCTGCCTTGGCGCTCAGCAGCTTGGCTTTCTCCAGCTCCTCGCAGCGTTGCATATAGTGCAGACGGGACTTGCGCAAGGAGGACAATGAATCATTCTGGAATCAGAGGAGGGAGTTTAGGGCACATCTTCAGACTGGAAGGAGACTGGCACCACAAATCTGCTAGTCATAAAAGCATCCACTTCTTGGGTGCAGAGTATCACTTACTCTAAGGCCCCTGATAGCCAGGAGTCAGTCTATGGAGAGGACTATATGCAAGTATCACTTATAATACCAATGATCAGGACTAAAACTCAGCATCTTTTGGCTCCCAGCCAGCCTTATGCTCGCTTCTCCTGACCCCACTGCCCTGACTCATCATCACCCTCACTGCACACCTCCACCTAATTACTTATGTATTAATGATAATCATCACTAGACATTAGAGCATGTAGCCCTCCGAGATGACTGGGTACGTCTACACTGCAATTAGACACCTGCAGCTGGTCCATGCCAGCTGACTAAGGATCCCAGTGCTCAGGCTAAGGGGCTGTTTAACTGTGGAGTAGACATTACGGCTCAGGCACTAGCCCGAGCTCTGGGACCCTCCCACCTCACAGAGCAGTGTAGGGCAGGATGAAGGGTTCCCAGGAAGGGTGCAGTTAGCCCTTCTCCCTGCATGCTCTTAAGGGCCCTGTGTTCTCAGTGTTCTGGGCCTGTAGCTGTCACGATGACCTGGCTCTCTCACCACATTCCATAGCGTGGGCTCTTACCATTCTCTTCTGTTCCTTTAGCCATTGATCCTTGAATTCTTTCCGCCACTTCTCAATTTCATTCCTCTTGGCTGTGAGGGGCTGCAAAGGAATAATTGTGCAGGTGAATCTAGCTCAGCCACAAGCTATTGGGTTTGCTGTAGGCACCACTGAGTGGACCCTATCACATATGTTAGGCAGGAAGTCACATAAGATGGTCACAGTAGTCTCTTCTGGCCTTAACATTTCTGAGCCCCAAACATGACCCCTTGCTATGGCTTACAAAGGTTGGAGCTGTTTAAGGATCAATGTCAGGATGCTAAGCCTGCCCCTCTGCTCCTGCTGCTGCAGCCTCTTTTCATACCCACACCAGAAAAGAGTTAAATTAAACCAAGTCACTTCTTGTCAGCAATATTGCAAGAGGAGGAAGTCTGCAGCAGCTGCCCTGCCTCAGCCTGAGCTAAAGGGGAGGCAGAAAACTTCCTTCCAGGTCATTAAGGGTACATCTACACTGCAGACACCCATAGCTGGCCCATGCCAGCTGACTTGAGTTCGAGGGACTTGGGGTGTGGGGCTGCTTAATTGTGGTGTAAATATTCCAGCTGGGGCTGCAGTCCAAGCTGTGGGACCCTCTCTCCCACTTCACAGGGTCCTAGAGCTCAAGCTCCAGCTCTAGCTCCAGACCACAATTAAACAGCCCCTTACCCTGAGCCCCATGAGCCTGAATCAGCTGGTACAGGCAGCTGTGGGTGTCTAACTGCAGTGTAGACATCCCCTGAGCTGCTCTGTAGCTGCCACTGCAGCCTCAAGCTAGAATAGGCTCCACAGACTGTGCATGTCTCTCTCTCCTTTGTACATGGACTCCATATCAGAGAGAAGAATGATGGAGTAGGTATAGATCCTCCCACCCCATTTAGCTCCTAATGAGTTGTTACACACAGGTATGCTTGGAATCCCTGCAGGGTGGAGCTCCATCATATAAAGGGTATGATCCTTGCACATGATGCTGACATCCTGCCAGTCCAGCAGAGCAGAAATACTCTTCACGTGCATGGAAGAATGTCCAGGATGGGTCACAGCAGGTTCTGCTCTGGAGAGGGATTGTAAAAAGGCCCTGTGTTTGTTGCCTCTCCACAAGTCCAGATCAAATGGGTGTAGTTCACTAGTAAGAAGGGCATGGCAGATTCCACCTGGGCAGGTTTTTCTGGCTCTCTCACCATTGACCCGAGACAGCTGAGGTGCCATATGGATACTGCTCATGGGAAGGTGGAGAGAGACATGGTTTGAGGACAGTATGAATTTTGGCAGCTAAGTTTGTAACATCAGAAACCAAAACTCCCTGGATGCTGCGCTGCTGGAAGTAACTTCCCTTTCCCAGAAACTGGGTGGGAATTTCCTTCCCTTTTCTCTCAGCCAGATCAGAACATCTCACTCCCAAAAGATTAATGGGCCCTTCTGCTACTCAGCTAACCATTGAGATTAAACTGTCTGACCTAAGCAGGAAATAAAGTACCTGGTAGTATTCTCTCAGCTGCAAAGCCCCTGCAGTCTCAATGGCTAAACTCCCAACCTTTATGTCATGGTCCAGGACCATGTTGTACAGCAGTTGGAGTGGCATGCAGACCTGTAGAGGCAGAGAGCGTGCATCAGAAATACCAGATAGTCACCACAGCTTCTCCAGGTTAAAGAGCTTTTGCTTATTTTGAGTAGAAATGGTTGTCCATGTTGATTGCAGCCATTACAAACACACATTGCACATCAGAAAGCAGTAGCAAAAGGAGTTTTTATTCTATGTTCTGATCCTTTGACATATTACAAAGGCATCCCTTTGTCTACTGCATAGAACAATCTTTGTCCCTTTTATAACCATATAGAAGAAAAAGGGAATTGTCCTAGCTACGTGGGGTTTATTAACTGACAATTAATGCTACACAGAAGTTTTGAAAGAAATATAAAACCTTCTGCTTCAGGACTTAAACCAACCTCCAACTATTAGGAGTTAGGATGAACTTTCATAGGGGGCAGATTACCCACAGCTGCTTACAGTGGGGTTTCTTGCACCTTCCTCTGACGTATCTGGTGTTGACCACTGGCAGAGACAGGACACTGGGTTAGATGGACAATGGTTGTGATCCAATCTGGCAATTCCCATGTTCTTATGTTATGTCAACATTTAGAATATCCTTAATGCCCTTGCTTAGACTTGCACACAACAAATTACTGAGCTTCTTTGCAGCACTATGCTTTTAACAAATGGGAAATCGTGTCCTATAGACCTCAGCATGATTCAAAACAGAGCTGACCTGGCTCCGTAAATGATGTATATACAGAGACACAATAAGCCTTCTTGTATAGTGAAAGCAATCCAAGAAGGAAAATCCCAAAGAAATTATACCTGTTGGTTAATGGCAAGTCGGCCTGATTCTGCTATCTTCACAATGCTTTTGGCAAACTCTATTTCTGTGAAAGGGAAAACAGGTTAGTCTCTAGATCTTCAGTGACAGCAGGATGTCTCTGAAGAACAAGAACAGAGGTACTGCTCAGCCAGTCTGTGAATTAGGGTCATCTTAGGGAAGGTTCAAGAAGGACTTTAGGACTAGAGGTACTTATAACCTGGCTTTTTCTGCTAAGAATACGATTCACCATTTTAATATCTGGTTCAGACCCAAGTTAGAAGAGCAGCCTTTCACCTGCTCCTTGTTAGTTTATTTGAATCCAATACTGCCTGCAATAACCCTCCTGCTGGCTCTGCAGAGAAAACCCAAGTTATGAGAGTACAAGCCTTAAAGCAGGCCCTATTTCACCCTTAAGCAATAAGAGAATTTGGTATCATAAATGGAGCAGAGGAGAGATTATGGATTCCACTAATGGTACTCACCATAATTCAGGCGTTTGTCAGTCCAGCTCAGCAGTTCTTTGACATATTTACACCATGTTTTGGCATATTCAAGGGCTGCATCAACTCCGCCTTCACATTTTATCAGCATCTCATCAGCCTCTTCAACTGCAAAAATAAATCCAGATTCAGAAGAGTTTCAGAAGACAGGCACAGGCTCCCCCAGGGTAAGTCTCCCTGATATCTTGGCTTGTGCCATCTTCAGATAACAATAGGTCTCAGAAAAGATCTTTCATGGCACAACCAGGTATCTTAGCCTACTTCATAGCAATCTCACACCAACTCCCCAGCACAGCCATATGAGTTTTAGGCAAAAAATAGAACTTTTATTAAGTTTATTTTTGTAAAGTAGAGGCCAGAACCCATTGTGTGCTGATGCTGGGAGTGGCAAATTGCAGTATATACTGTATACTCCCTCTCCGTTTTTTGAGGCTGCTGAGACTCACAGCACTGAAATCAGCAATTTGGAAAGACCTACAAGCCAAAAGCTGCCATCAAAACATCTTAGAAAATGGCTTCTCTTCCGGTAAAATAATCTCTTCAATCTAAGGTTCTCATGAGGGGAGATGTGGCTTCATAGGGCATTTTATGATGCCAGAGATGAATACAGAACTGATGAGTCTATGACAAATAAGCAACAGCATTTAAAATAGTGTACCTGACTTCAATTATTGGGCAAATATTTATTGTACTAAAAATTGACAGGTAGCTATAGTAATATAGTGAATTGATGTCTCCGTGCTCAAAGGTCAAAGTCAGTGTAAGAAGGTAGAATGTTAGTGGGATAAGAGGTAGAAACATGGAAACGGGGTTCAGAGGAGGTATGAGGGCGTGTTCATCCCACTTTGCCCAGAAACGGTTAGTGTATTGAGAAGGGCGCTAATTAACCCAACAGGCCACACCTGAAGGGAATCAGGTGCCTATGTAATCCCCTAACTGAGTGAGGGAGCCCAGTTGAGGAGGAAGGAGCTGGGCCAGGTCCATAAAGACAGGTAACCCACAGTTACTCCCTGGGAGGAGGTAGTTGGGAGGCTGGCAAACCCAGAGAGGGAGGGAGAGAGAGAGAGAGAGAGAGGGAGAGGGAGAGGGAGAGGGAGAGGGAGAGGGAGAGGGGGAGGGAGCCAAGAAATAGGTGAAGGCTGAGGGAAAGGTAGCAAGGTTTAGGAGGAACTAGACTTTCTCTGCTGATTAGAGGGCTGCTGAACTGGAACCCAGAGTAGTGGTTGTGCTGGGTTCCCCTCCCAGCCACTGAGGGAGTAGCACCAGGGAGCACTGAAAAGGGAGACTGCTGGTGAGGCTCCCATATGCAAGCCTGAAAAGGGAAAATGTATACAGTGAGCTGGCTGGAGGGCTGAGTCATGAAGCGGCAGCTCCTGGAGCAAGACAGAGGCTGCAGACGGGGAAAGGAAGGATGGAGAGGGGAAAGAAAGGATGGAGAGATGGTGTGCAAGCACAGGAAAAAGTGTTGGCCTTGCAGAACTAACTCTTAGAGTGGCTAGGAGGAGGTGCCATCCTGGTGGTGAGTAGAGCATCCTCTCACAAGGGGTTAGAGGGGGCAACGTGAATGCTGTAAAACCCTAAATAGACATATCTAATCTGAGTATATTAATCTCTGCTGGAATCTGCCATGGCAATCTAAGCTAATGGCAACCAGGTGACATCTGAATTGTACATTCTTGTCACTAGGTGGGATACAAGAGCCAATAACAGAAAATGGATCAATTATTCTTGTCATCTATATACTTTATTTTGCTTCTCTTAAGTTACCTGTGATGTTTGTCTGCACCTGCCCCTCCAAATTGCTTTTGTTCTTGTAGAAGCCGTCATCCACCTGAGAAACAAAGACGAAAAATAGCATTCAATGTCTAGAGGAATTTACCAAGAGTTGGTCTTGGAGTCATGTTCTACTTTCCTGGGAACTCCTATGTGGTTAGGATGTTGGCCAAAGATTTGATAGGGGGTTAGTGGAATAATATAAAACTCCAATTTACAGGAATGTGGGAGACAAATAAGCTTTAGCCCTCTTGGCTCTGGAGAAAGGCCTGAAAACATGACATTTGTGCAACCTAAAGGCTAAAAAACCTGAAGGCAAATAAAAAGAACCCCACATTTATTATTTTTAAAAATCTAATTTTTTTAATAGATTCATAAAAATTAAGGCTAGAAGGGACCATTGGATCATCTTGTCTGACCTTCTATAGATCACAAGTTATTACATTTCACTGAACCAATAATGTGTGTTGACTAAAGCAATTTTTCATGATTGTTGCTCATGTTACTCATGATTTTGGAACACTTCAAGTTGACAGTAGTGCCATCTTGTCTGATCTCTTGCATAGCACAGGCCCTAGAACTTTACCCAGTGATTCCTGCAATGGAGGAAATTATTTTTCCTTAACTTGGAAGAGTGAATCCAAACTGCATGTGTCTGAAAGTTTTTCTATGAAGTATTATCTGTTCTTTAGCCCCCAAAATAAAGCTAGCCACATTTCTCATTTTCTGTTCTATATAGGTTCTTATAACACAATAATTACTGTTGTATGTGTGCACTTAACATCTCTCCTTTGGTAAGAATCATAACCAAAACAACTTAAATAATATTTATTCTAGCAAGGGAAACTAATATTATCTCTCTTGCCTTACCGGGAGCATCTCACTTTCTGGGGTCAGGTCTGTGGTGCCAGTGCCGTCTGTATCACCAATGAACATGTCAATTGTCCTGCAGAGTAAATAAACTGATTAAATAATAAAGACATAAAGCTATTTTGGAAAGCTGTTTTTTTTACCTGGCTTAGTCCAAATAATTAATATTATTTAAGACTCTAACCAGAAATGATCATTGTAGCCTTTAGCAGAGTTAGGGGACCCATTTCTCACTTGTTAGCAGTAGTTATTAGAAAGGTAGGTACCCAAATTCTGCACTATTAAACCCATTCAACCTCAGTTGCTTAATTGGGTTTCATGGATGTAACTGAGAGCAGGCTTATAGAGCATACAGAAAGCAAGGTTTATAGAGCAAGTATAGCCATCACATACCCATCTGAAGGCATCAGTGGATGTCTGCATCTATTCCAGAATTAACTAGAGCAACAGAACAAACATACTGAAAATGAATTCTCCACCTTTTATCTGTTTCTATTTTAACTGACCAGTTGTTATTACTATAATTCCTAACAATCTCTATTGCTTTGTAGCATATCAAATATCTAAATAATCCCTTCCCTGCCATTTTATCTGCTTTTGAAATGGGCCTCTCTTTATTACTTCATCTGGATTTATTTTTTTGCAAGTTAAATAGTTTTATTTCAGATGGTACACTTTATTGGGCAAACATAAAACACGTGAGAGAAGACAGACATTTCCTTCAGTGTCTGATTATATAATATATGGCCAAAGTGGGATTTCCACTAGTGAGCACTGATGCACACAAATAGCCCCATTCACTTCAAGTGCTCACCATCACAAATGAGGATTCCACAATTCGGCTCAGAATATGTATGTAGATTAATGCTGAGAGACAAGATCTTCGGAGTAGAGACTGACATTTATTCTGTACAGCACCTATCATAATGGAGCCCTGAATCAGGTTGGCCTCTAGGTGCTATAACATATACATATTAAATAATGACAATAATAATCATGGGCCAGATTCTGCTGTCATTGTCATCAGTGTAAATCCAGAGTTCCCTGAAAACATCCTTTCTTTCGTAAGCCACTATAAAGTTCAGAAGGAATTAAGATGATTGTCTAGCATAGGAAACCGGGAAGGTGGCAGTTAGCAAAGTAAATCCAAATTATAGGCAGAAAATCTCTAACCTGGAGAAACAGAAGCAGGGAAAGGACTTTGATCATTTTCTAAAAATGAAAAGGGTATTAATAAGCAACGGAGGTAATGAGTCACAAAGAATATATACACTGAATGTGTAAACACTGTAAAAGAAGGGAAGGGAAAGAGCAGATATGGATGGTTAAAGCTCCATGGAACCTGTCCCATCCTGTTTCTGTACATACGCATTTCCAAGTGAGATTTCTAAGGCGTCCAGACTCCGGAAAATCTCACTGTACCGCTTCTTGTTTTCAGACCCTCTTGCTTGATTGTTAAGACCTGGAGGTAAGTAGGAGAAAGAAAAAGTTTTGCTAAGAAATCCCAATGGACCTGATCAAATGTCCTCTGTGTATTGCAGTAGGCTTTGAATCAGGCCCAATATAAAGAGCTACAAAACAAATGAGAATGGAGAGGAAAGTGGAAAACTATGGTGGGGGGCTGTCAGGAGGGTGACAATGGGAGACCAAGGTGGGAAGAGATAAAATCATGGGAAAATGACATTCTCCAAGGCTCCTTGGGTGACAGAAACCCTTGGAAATAAAAAGCCAGATCTAGAGTCCACCAATGTAACTTGAAGTCTTTCTACCAGCTCCAATGGACTTGGGAACAGGCCCAAGATCAGATAGGTAAATTAGCAGGAACTCTTTTGAGAATAGGCCCTCAATTGAAATAGCAGGAACATTGTGAGTCAGTGCTAATGTGCATGAGAGCGCTCTGTACAAGAAGCTTGCACATTGTGCCTGTCTGTATTACACTTGGATCAAGTTAGTCATTGGCTTCTACTTTGGAGCTCAAGTCTGGTATATCAGACAGTGGTCCACATAGGCGTGCGCAGCACATTTCCTTAGGGTGTGCACCCAGGGAATCTTTATCAGGGATGTGAAACTCAATTCCACCGGCGGGCAACATTTGAATTACCTGCCGGCAGAATTCTCGCTGCATCATCGTCTCCGTCGAGAAATGACGCGAGAGGGAATTTCAGCAGCAGATCGCACGCCCTCCGCTCTTTCGGCGGCAGCTTTAAACACAGCGAGATGGTGCCACAGGACACGTCAAAAAGATTTGCAGGATGGATAAAAAAGGTCTGATACCCCTGCATTAGGGTGCGCCTGGGCACACCTGGCACACCCCATGTGCACACCTATGGTGGTCCAAATAATTCATACTATACATTGGCAGAGCTGTGTGTGTATGCTGGAATTGCAGCAAACCCTGCAGATGGGACTGAGATGCATGGACAGGGCTGAATTGTGGAAGTTGTCCATTGCTTGAGCAACACATACTATCCTGTGTTGCAAGGTGTTGTGTGTAGTAACCATTTCTAAATACCACACATGCTTATTTCTGGTGATACTCTAACTGATGAAATATTGTATCAGTTTCATTCCATGATATATATATATACACTTATGCAGATGAAATATAAATCATGCATGTCTCCACACATGAAGCATTCATAACACAGCAATAAATTCCTGCTACTGAGCTTCAAAAGGCCTAAGTATATTCTGCTAAAAGTTGCACAAACATAAGGGTAGTGGTGGCGAGCACATGTGCTTTATGCAGGATGTACTGTATGCTAACTCTTGCTTCCTATTCAGATACATTCAGTTGTGACTATGGACAGAAACTAGAACTGACTTACTGCAGAAAAGCAAGAGCATTTTTAAAATAGAGAACTAGGCATATTTTATATAAACAGAAGTAAACTTCACTCATTTTTTTGGTTTTTTTTTTGTTTCTTTGTTTGTTCCCCTGACATTCCAGGAAACAGGATGTGGTTGACCTAAATCAAGAGTTGCTTCACTTGTAGCGGAGAGGTGCAGCCAGTGAGCAAGCATTTGCAAACTTCACTTAATGGTGCTTGATGGAAAAGTCAGTGTCTTGTCTTGTTAATTTCTGACTACAGCTGGTCCATTGTGTCACAGCTGAAATATGCAGATTTTTCAAGTCCGGTTTTTTAAGGTTGGATATTCTGGCAGCTCCTCAGTGGGGAGTAGACTGTGGAAACCACACACAGCCCATATAGTGTGGTCAATTGCAGAGCCACATTGTCCCTGGGGAGTCCAGGGAGTGGGGAATACTGCGTATCTGAGCTCCCCAATGTTCAGGGGGAATGCACCTACTGTTATGCCCCTCCAAGGAGGCAGTATACCAGTCCTTTTCCTCAGGATGATGCAAAGGGAGATGGGGTCATAGCCTCTCCTCTCACCCTTTAGGGTGGCCTGTGCCCCCAGGGTCGTAGATAGGTCATGAGAATAGATGTACTCTTTCTTTAAATCTGAAGCAAAATTGTCTGGCAGGAAGTAAGGAGGCTGGGAAATTTCTGGACAGAAGCTCTACAGTGAAGCAGAGAAATACAGAGACGCTTTAGGTACATTCTTTTTCCATATTCTAATAAATTTCCTTGGTCAGGCAAAAGTGACTCTCTCTCTCTCTGTGTCTGCCTCATCATGTCAGAGGCCAATTCATTTGGAAACAGCATCAATAAGAGTAAATGAAAATGGCCACTGAAGCCTGCCCCAAGCCTATTCATTCAATGGGCCATGGAACAGTCTGGGTCAAAGGAACTTGGCCAATTTTCGAGCTGTGATGAAGTTCAGCAAAGAATAGCGCACTTCAGGCACCTCTTTCTTCTATGCAATGGAGCATGAAGATGGGAACATTTATAGTTTATCTGCTTTTGCTGAGCAAGGAGATGAGATTAATAGTGACATAATTCTTTAAAAGTCTGAGCGCTTCTTCCCAACAGGGAATGTAATACAGGAATGGGTCTGCTTTTACTACTGGGCACCAAGGCCTGGAGGGGGTCGTTTGGACTTTCCTGTCAGCTCCTTCAGGGAAATTAGAAATAATTAATCACCATTGAAACTAATACACAACGGCAAACTATATCCAATGGCTGGCCTAGTTACCTCTCAGAGATCCCACATCCAGCCTGCGACTTTCATCTTTGAAGAGTTCCTCTCTCGTTGCATGGAAGTCTAATCACCTATAGCAAACCTGTTGTAATCCAACTGTACTTGCCGGGTTACATGATGGTAAGGATACATAAGTAACACCAGAGCCTCATAAAATGTCAGGAGTGAACCCGAATGCCAATGAGTGGCCCCTACAGATGGCAGGATCTAAAATGCAAGGTAGCATCATGTGACTCTTGCAGAAATACACAACCCAAAGAGTCTAATTTACACAACTTCATCTGTCCCACCTTGGAAATTGTGAACTAGACCCCTTCAAAGAGAAGGGACACTCCCATCTGGCAGTCATTGACTGTTTTTTCTAGATTTGTAGAAATTCTGCTCCTCACTAGACTCACAACTCAACAGGTCATAAAAGCATAAGAATGGCAATACTGGGTCAGAACAATGGTCCATCTAGCACATTATCCTGTCTTCCAACAGTGGCTGATGCAAATGTTTAAAGGTGAGAACAGAACAGCAATTTATCGAGTTATCCATCCTGAGTCATCCAATCCTAGGTTCTACCAGTCAGAGGTATAGGGACACCCAAAGCTTGGGGTTGCGTCTATGACTATCTTGACTAATAGCCATTAATAGACCTACCCTCTATTAACGTATCTATTTCTTTTGACTCGAGTTATATTGTTAGCCTTTACAACATCCCTTGGCAACAAATTCCACAGGTTGACTATGCGTTGTGTGAAGAACTACTTCCTTATATTTGCTTTAAACCTGCTGCCTATTAATTTCATTGGGTGATCCCTGGTTCATATTTTATATAAAGGGGTAAATAACACTCTTTTATTCACTTTCTCCACTCCAATCATGATTTTATAGACCTCTATCATATCTCCCCCATCAGCTGAATTTCATCTACCATTTTCTTTTCCCAGTCACCCAGTTTTATGAGATCCCTTTGTGAGTAATTTTGTATAGTCTGCAAACTTTGTCACCTTACTGTTTACCCCTTTTTCCACATAATTCCTGAGTATGTTGAACAGCACTGGTCCTAGTACAGATCCTTGGAGGACCCTGCTATTTACCTTTCCATTGTGCAAATTGACTGTTTTATTCCTACCCTCTGTTTCCTATCTTTTAACCTGTTACTGATCCATGAAAGGACCTTCCCGCTTATCCCATGACTGCCTACTGTGCTTAAGAGCCTTTGGTGAGGGACATCAAAGGCTTTCTCAAAGTCCAAGTACACTATATCCACTGGATCACTCTTGTCCACATGTTTGACACCCTAAAAGAATTCTAACAGACTGGTGCGGCAAGATTTCCCTTTACAAAAGCTGTGTTGACTCTTCCCCAACATAACGTGTTTATCTATGTGACTGATAATTCTATTCTTTACTACAGTTTCAACCAATTTGCCTAGTACCAAAGTTAGGCTTACTGGCCTGTAATTGCCAAGATTGCCTCTGGATCCTTTTTAAAAAATAAGCATCACATTAGCCATCCACCAGGCATCTAGTACAGAGGCTGATTTAAGCAATAAGTTACATCCCACAGTTAGTAGTTCTACAACTTCTGTTCCTTCAGAATAATATCGGGTCCTGGTGTCTTATTACTGTTTGATTTATCAATTTGCTCCAAAACCTCCTCTACTGACATTTCAATCTAGGACAGTTCTTCAGATTTGTCACCTAAAAAGAAATGTCTCATGTGCGTCTCCCTCATGTCCTCAGCTGTGAAGACTGATGCAAACAATTTATTTAGCTTCTCTGCAATAGCTTTGTCTTTAGCACCTTGATCATCAAGTGGCCCAACTGACTGTTAGGCAGACTTCCTGCTTCCGATTTACTTAACAAAAAATTTTGCTGTTAGGTTTGTGTCTTTTACTAATTGCTCTTCAAATTCTTTTTTGGCCTTCCCAATTATACTTTTATACTTGACTTGCCAGTGTTTATGCTACTTTCTATTTTTCTCAGTAGGATTTGATTTCCAATTTTTAAAGGATGTCTTTAATCACCTATTTGCTCTGTTTAACCAAGGGGCATTTTTTGGTCCTCTTACTCTTTTATTTTATTTTATTTGGGCTATACAGTTAGTCTGAGACTCTACTGTGGTGTTTTTAAATATTTTCCATACAGCTTGCAGGCATTTCAGTACTGTGACTGTTCCTTTTAATTTCCATTTAGCTAGCTTCCTCATTTTTATGTAGTTTCTCTTTTTGAATTAAATGCTACTGTGATGGGTTTCTTTGGTATTTCACCCCCTACAAGGATGTTAAATTTAGTTACATTATGAATGCTATTACTGAGCACTTCACCTATAGTCACCTCTTGGACCAGATACTGTGTGCCACTTAGGACTAAGTCAAGCATTGCCTCTCCCCTTGTTTGTTTCAGGACTAATTGCTCCAAGACGCAATCATTAATAATGTCCAGAAATTTTCTTTGCATCCTGTCCTGAGGTGACATGTTCCCAGTCAATGTGGGGAAAGTTGAAATCCCCTATTATTATTGGGTTTTCTGTTTTTGTAGCCTCTCTACTCTCCCTGGGCATTTCACCGTCATCATCACCCTCCTGGTCAGGTGGTCAGTAGTATACTCTTAATGCTATACTCTTATTACTCAAACAGGGGATTTCTATCCATAGAGATTCTCTGGTACTGTTAGATTCATTTAAGATTTTTATTATATTTGACTCTGTGCTTTCTTTCAAATACAGTGCCATTCCCCCCGTCCCCCCCCCCCAGTGCAACCTACTCTGTCAGTCCTAGATATTTTGTACCATGATATTATCATGTCCCATTGATTATCATCATTCCACCAAGTTTCTGTGATGCCTATTATATCAATATCGTCGTTTAATACCAGGCACTCAAGTTCACTCATCTTCCTATTTAGAATTCTTGCATTTGTATACAAGCACTTATAAAATTTGTCAATATTAGTTGTCTATCTTTATGTAATGTAATTGAAGAGGAATCATTTTTGTTTGACACTTTCATCTCAGTTCCTATATGCACTTTCCCCCAACCTTAGTTTAAAATCTCCTTCACAAGCTTTTTAATTTTACATGCCAGCAGTCTGGTTCCATTTTGGTTTAGGTGGAGCCCATCCTTCCTGTATAGGAGCCTCCTTTCCCAAAAGGTTCCCCAGTTCCTAATAAACATAAAACGCTCCTCCAAAAAACATTGTCTCATCCAAGCATTGAGATTCTGCAGTTCTGCCTGTCTAACCAGCCCTGCTCATGGAACTGGAAGCTTTTCAGAGAATATTACCATACGTCATAGATAAGTTAAAAGGCCTCTTCTCATTTTGGTATTCTGGGAAAAATAGTCACTTCATAAACTGAGGCATAACATATCTAACAAATCAGCTGAAACTGGAAAAATTAGTCACAAGCTGCCTTTAGGAATCTAAATTCCTAATCAGTCTTGTTTTCTTTCTTGAGTGGTCACTTACCTTTCTCCCTTATTTACACAGTTGTAGAAATAAAAGCTATTGTAAAACAGGAGGAAGTGATTCACTAGTGTGTGACCTACTTAGCATCTATGTGGATGGGCAAAATTATAGATTATGCTTTTGAAAGTGATGATTGGAAGGGAATATAAAATAGAAACAGCCTCAGTCATTCAGGTTCCTTCACTGTAATTATCATTCAAATGTCAATTTAAAGTAGAAAGAAGTTGGATTTAAGAAGTTTTCCTGTCCTAGCAATGTCATTAAGCATCCTGTGTGTAGTCAAAACATACATTAATAGAGATACAGAGGGTCCCTTTCTTATCCAGCATCAATGTCTATCTGTCCTTACCTGCTGATAACCTTCAAGTGGCCTTTCAGCACATACAGGTCCAGACCAAACAATTCACATGCATGCCGCAAGGGTCTCTAATAAAGGAACGTCATCCCATTTAAACATAAGCTACTTGTATTCACTTTCAAGGATCTTCATGGCCTATCACCAATCACCTACCATAATTTGCTGTTGCAAAAAAGGCAAATGTCATTCTGGGAGTGTTGTATGTAAGACATGGAGGGTAATTGTTTATTTCTACTCAGCACTCGTGAGGTCTCAGCTCAAGTGCTGTCCAGTTTTGGAAACCACACTTTAAGAAAGATGTCTCCCGTTTGTTCACAATTCAGAGGAGAGCAACAAAAATTATAAGAGGTTTAGAAAACATGACTTATGAGAAAAGGTGGAAAGAATTGGGTATGTTTGGTCTACAGAAGCATAATGAGAGGGGACATTATAACAAAGGTATAACAAGATTGATCACTGTTCTCTTTGTTCTCTTAGTTTGCAGCAAGGGAGATTTGTTAAATATTAAATAACATGTTATATATTAAACTTTCTAACTATAAGGATAGTTAAACATTTGAATAGATTTCCTAGGGAGGCTGTGGAATCACTGTCACTGGTGGATTTTAAAAACAGGTTAGACAAACACCTACTGGGGATGGGTCTAGATAGACGTAGTCCATGCCCCTGTGTTGAAAAAGGACCAGATTACCTTTTGAGGTCTCTTCCAGCCCTACATTTCTATGATCGTCTCTCTCACTCACTATCAAGATCTCACCTCCCACCTCTAACTGCTCCATGGCACCAGCCTTGATCACCCACCTGTTAAATTTTAAACAATCCTCTTCATGCTTTCTGCTGCCTCTCATGCTTTGAAGTAGCTCCCCAGAAACATCTACAAAGCCACCACATTATCCTTCAAATCCCTCCTTAAAACTCTTTGCTCTAAGCCTACAAAAAGGCTTGACAATGGCAATGGGTGCAATGAGGCTGCTGCCCAATATTTTGTCACTGTTTCCTTGTACTTCATCAGTCTGTTTGTATCTATCTGTTGTCTCGTATCTCATACTTAGATTGTAACCTCTTTGGGGCAGGGATTGTCTCGATCTGGGTTTGCACAGTACCTAATATAATGGGGCCTGGACCACTACTGCAACTCCTAGGTACTGGTACTACCAATACTAATAATTAATTTGTGTAGCCATAAACTACCTTGATTCTTATGATTCTTTACACTATAAGCAAATAAATACATCAATGGTCAAAAACAGAAAGGGAACAATTTTTCAAAAAGAACACTTGCTCTGGGACAAAGAATAGTGGGCTAAAGCTGAACCAGGGTAAATGTCATTTAGACATTGTAATGTTTTTCTCATCTGTGGCATCTTCCATCTGAGGCCTTCAAAACCCTTCACAAACATTACTTAAGCCCCATAACCCTTGTGTGAGGCAAGGAAATATTATTATCCCTGATTTATAGATAGGAAACAGACACCAAGTGGATGAACAGGGAGTGCAGCATTGATAATGATGAAGTAAGGGCCTTCATGGAGAAGTTAAGTAAGTTTATGGGAAAGAAAGTTCTGTCTTGCAGGATGCAGAAGGCTAAGGTAGATTTGTGAAGTCCCTAGCAACCCTACTATCGATAACTCCTTGAACACTCTGTTGCTCTCTTTTGTGTGTCCCTGACATTTATGCCCATATGGACTGGGCTTTAAAAATCAGGAAACAGTCATATTAAATAACAGCATTTTAAAAACGTTCCCCATTTTGAATCCTCTTTACTGATCAGGTTTTTATTCCCTGTCTTTAAATGTTCTCTCTGACTTTGTCCCATTTGCAGTGATGGAGCAGTAATGAAACCCTTCAAGCACCAGCTATGCATATTGCTTTAAGACATGCAGGCTAAAGAAAGGGGATGGCTGTGTAAGGCTAACGCTAGGGGCACGGCTGTCCAGCCATCAAGAGTCATCTGATCTATGTCTACCTTGCAAAAGGCCCATTATACTTTTTCTCCATTTGGTATTGTTGCAGGAAAGGCCGGCTCCCCCAGCAGTGGGTTGCAGAGCATTCTAGATATTTTTAGAAAGAGAAGTAGTTACTCTGCAAAATGGCAGATGCAACACTTCCCTTTCAGCCACTACTGCCTCATTTCACAGTAAGTGTCTAATGTCAAATCCTAGAACAGTTGACTCTTCAGTCTGGCACCAGCCTTCCAGAGTCTCAGACTGTTTCAGGAATTCCCAGTGGTGTCTCTCTCTCTCTCCCTGTTTTTGATACTTACCAGAGACTCTAATTATTCTTTCCTAGCAGATCACTTCTTCCTTTGGCTGCAGTACAGTCTGCAGAGCTGGCCTAAACACTCGGACTGCACAGAGCCTCAGAATTCAGTCCATGTTCATTTTTTAAGTAACTTTGGGAACTGGATCTGTTCTCCACATAAGGTCATATGAATCTCAAAATCCACTGTTTGCACTGCAGAATCTGACCCAAATTAGACCAAATAAACTAGTCTGAAGCTCTCGAGTCCTGCTATTCTCTTCTATGAAAGCTTCTTTCCTTTCTGTAACCTAGACTTCTCCTCACACCTCATCCTCCGATTATTACCACCAGAGAAAGCAGCTCAAGCTGCCCAGGTTGAGAGGGAACACTGAGCTGAAGTTCAGACAGATGATAAAGGTAGCAGGAACAAGCCAGTTGCTCATATCAGTTTCTCTTTGCCTGACTGTGGGATGTGGGTTTTAGAACACAATGCTTCACCGATTTCTTGGAAAATGTCACAACCAAACTGTTTTACAGACACAAACCCATTTCCTATTATCTCCTCCGTATTTCTCACATTCTCTACCTACTTTTGTGTGTGCATCATCCCAAGCAAAAGCACTAAAGCAAGATGAAATTATAGACTGCCTAAAGTTTGAAAAGATTAAAATTATTCACTGCATCACATAAGCATCCATAACTGATAGGAAACAGAGTACTGGCAAGAACCAGCTTTCTCAGCAAGAAGCGAGATATCTGACATGAGTATAATACAGCAAATAAATAAATAAAATAGATTAGACAAAATTTTACTCCAGTCCCAGGAAAGAGACAACCCTCTTAAGACACCCTGAGGTCCCAAACATTGAAGCAGAGGCCATGATGACAGATATAGGTATAATACTGAGAAACACTGAACAGTTCTGCAGAAATTACAAAAGCAAGCAACCTGGTAAAATGTAAGTAACATGGCTAATGTGCAGTACTTAGGACATTGCCAACAATACATCACAATAGTCTGCCCTTTATGGAGGCAAAGTGCTTTATGAATGTTAATGAACTTACACTCTCAACCCCTCATGAGATCTTACTGCTCTAGGTACCTATATGGCTCCCAGTACCTGTGGTCAGTATAATTATTCTAGCTTTGCAAATTGGGAAGCTGAGGCACAGAGAGGTGAAGTGAGACTTCCAAGCAACAGACAGTCAGTTGCAGATATTGTATTAGAACCCAGGAGTCCTGACTCCCCAACTCCTGCTGTAACCACTAGACCCCACCTCTTTCTGAAACTATTTGGGTCAGGGTTAGATGGGATGTAACGTAAAGAAGGGATGTAATGAAAGACATAAGGAAAAAGAGCATTTTTTTCATCCTAAAGATCTCTTTATATTATTAATGGTCAGAAAGTCTTTACAGGCTCAAAATGCTGCTGAGAGCTTTAATGGTGGAAATTGAGCACGTGTGCAATAGCCTGTTTGCAAAATAAAAATAAGGTAATTGTTCCACTATTGTTTTCTCCCTAAAATTATGACAGCTATGTCTCTCTGAATGGGACGTCACCTAGCGTGTTGTGTATGGTAAACAAAGCTGGCTTTTTTCAGTTAGAAAAAAGCATGTGAAACCTTTAACTAGTTATTTCTGCGCTATTGAGAATGGGAAAATGCCATGAGGCCTGAGGACATTTATTGTTGAGGAAAAAAAACTTCAAAATAGGGAGTTATAACAAAAAAGGTTTAAAGAACTTCAACCCCAGAAGAGCGGTAGTACTGTGTAACATAAGAGACACATCCACATTCTCAGAGAGAACATCGCAGCCTGTGAGTCCTGACAAAGGCTCTGCATTCTTTTCTCTTACAGGAGTCATAGCTTTCACGACAAACTAACCAACAGCTGCATCTGGCTGAGAGAAAGACATGTAGTGAAGTGCACTGAGCAGGCCAAGCCTTCATGAAAAGGCAAAGACACAGGAATGTTAGTTTACCATTTCTGTATACTACCCACAGCCTGAGAGGCATTTCAGACTGACATGAGGGATGGCCCCTGTCCCACAGAGCTTACATTATAAACAGTTTACAAAGTCATTTCAAATGTCATCACATACCACTTGGTTCAGGGTCTCCCATGATTGGGTCTTCAGTGTTTTGGTGTGAAAGCAGCAGGGTCCCAGTTTACCCAGCTCTGAATTGCAGATGACTTGAGTAAACCACAAATCCTTGACCAATTCTGATATCGGGTTAGTCAGAGCGTCCCATAGGAGTCCCATGCTAAGGGAATTGACAGAGAAGTCTAAGTGCAGCCGCTTTAACCAATCTATTTCCTGCAGACACATTTCCGTGTAAGGAAACTGTGCGCAGTGTACATTTGTTCATGCAATTTGCATAAATTCAGATCTGTGCTGTAAATAACAAAGAACAACTCCATTGGTTTCAGTGCCTGCAGCTGCCTACAACAGCATAAAGTCTCACTGTTCTGAGTTCTTGTATATGGGTAACCTTCACTGTCTCCCCAGGAAAACAACCCACAATTTCAAACTCCTGGTGCGCGCATGTGTGTTGTGCATGTATGTGCATGCTTTCAGGGATGCTGGGTTTTCTCATATATAAAATATGACCATAGATGCACACTGAACATGGACATTGGTTTAAAAGACGCCTCTTAAGATAGTTCAATAGAGCACCATGTAGCAGCACTAATATAGTCAGTCATACTAACAGAGGGGGAATTTTGGGACTGTTGGACAGTGGGAGAATAGTAGAAATTGACCAAAACCCCACACTTATCTGAACCTCTTATTCCATGTTGTGGCAGTTTGGACAAACTGGAACTCACACCCCTTTCCCCCTAAGGTTTTGGTTTTGCAAGACCCAAACCTGACCAAGGTTTTTCAAAGTTGAGCTCTGATCTCCCTAGCTCTTCTCTAATAGGACAGAATCTGTTCCTTGCTCAAGTCAGTATGTCTTAAGAGTATGTCTACACTTCGAGCTAGGGGTGTAATTCCCAGCTCAGAGACTTACCCACACTCGTTCCAATTGAGCTAGCACACTAAAAATTGTGTAGCCACTATGGCTCGAGCAGCAGGAGGAGCTAGCCACCCCAAGTATGTACCTGTCCAAGACATTAGGCATGTACTTGGAGTAGATAGGCCCTCCTGTGGCTCATGCCTCTGTGGCTATACTCTATTTTTAGCATGCTTGCTCAATTGGAGCTAGTGTGAGTATGTCTCCTTGAGCTGGGAATTACACTACCAGCTCAAAGTGTAGACATACCCTAAGACCCATGAGGAGGCTTCTCAGATTGAAACCAGCCTGAAGACAACTGAGCTTTGCTTGAAGTCTTTAAATCAAGACCGAATGTCTTCCTAAAAGATGTGCTCTAGATCAACAAGAAGATATGGGGCTGAATACAGGAATCACTGGGTGAAATCCTATGGCCTGTGTGATGCAGGAGGTCAGACTAGATGATCATAATGGTCCCTTCTAGCCTTAAAATATAAGAATCTCACCCTCAATGTAGAAACACTTATTCGTTTGAAAATCAGTGATACAGGAATGTAAGACACATTTATTAAAAAACTATAGATTTATCCTGCATTAAGTGAGTTGTGGACTCTAAGGTGAACCCTGCAGTCTTCAGTGCCTTCCCCTGCAATTACTGATCATAATGTGTTTTAACAGAAATTCATATTGTAAAAATCAGATGAACCAGTCTCATGGCATAAACAGATCTCTCATGCTCAGCAGCGAAACAATTCATTCCCTTTCATTGACTCACAGATCACTATTTATAAAAGATATAGTAGTTTGTTCTATACAACCAGAGAAAGGACCTTGCCTATAACATCAGCCTCACGTGCCACAGATCTCAAATCCAGGTCTGCAGGGTTGCTGAGCAATAGCCATACCTTCACACCACTGCACTGCAAGTTTGGACAAGAGAACAGTAGCTAATATGTCACAACCAGAGGCTACAGCTGCTGACTCAGTGGAGTCAAATGATTAGCAGCAGACTGATTGGACACCATGTAGTATAAAGCTTCCTGCTCCTATACCACCTTTTGTCTAAGCAACTAGTCTCTGCTCACCAGAGTCCCTGGAGACCAAACTCCTGCTATCCAACCCAGGCTTCTGACCTGCCTATACACCAGCCTGCAACGCCCATCTCTGGATCTGCACGCTACCTATACTAACCAGACTTCCCCTTGCCTATGCACTGATCACCATCTTCCCAACAACTGATATCCTGGCCATTGAACTTGCCTGCACCATGGACTATGAAACCTGGTTTGCCCTTCAGATAATTACCCCTCCCATATCTCTCAGCAAGGCCTGGCTGCTGCTTACCATCCACAACAGCCACCAACTAGCTGGCCTCAGTCCTGACCTCAAACCTCATGGCCCTACTTGCTCACTGCAGGCTATGACAGCATTCCAGCTTTAAATGTCTTTGAATCACAATAATAAATCCCCTGGTTTTTTTAGCTTTCCTCATTAATGTGAATTGATAGCTCAACCTCAGAACTCGGGGGTTGTCAGGCTAGGGAAACTCAGGGACTCATTACCTGCTCCGGGGAGTAATACATGCTAGAACCAACCTCTTCCCCATTTTACACAGTATGCAGGAGATATGCCAGCTGTGCAATGATGTAACCAGACCTGGTGATAAAAGTCAGAGCTGCTCCCTTACTTCTATTCATGTGGCTGTTTCTGGGCTGGTATAAAAATACAGACATGAACATTATTGGTGGAGAGCTTTAGGGTAAGTGCTGTTGACAAGTTTCTGTGGTTTAAAATGCAGAACTGTGGACACAAAACATTTGATTTCCTCTAAGTCATCAGCCTTCTTCCGTTTTCTGACTTGATTGCTCTCTCATTGATTTGACTCTTCAAGACCAATACAGTAACTAAATTCCTGGTTGGGAAGGCTTGATCCATAGTCACTGTGACAATGTACAATGCTAGTTGGTAGGGCAGCTGTTGCAAACACTTCAGAAATGTTGTGGCTCTGGGTTCACAAAAGCCACAAGAAGCATGATTTCCCTTTCACCCCTCTCTGCCAATTGCTAAAGTAATGCAGTTCATCCGTTAGAATGCTCACTGCAGCTGCATCACTGTTCCTGTGGCAGCCTCTTAACCACAAGTACAGAACCCTGTCTCTCCTATCACATACTCTACCTACAAAGAGTCAGGATTATAGTATTGCAGGAGGACATACAAGAGTTAAGACTATGGCAGCTTTTCCATCCTAAATGCCTTACCTTTTATAAACATAGAGCCTAAAAAGAAAATTACCTTTTGGGTTGAAATTTTTCAGTCTTACATGAACATTCTGTGTTCATTAATACACAGGTACAGAAATGTCTGTCACATTCATTTGGGATTAGGGATTGTTTGTATACTAGTAATAAAAAAAAACTAGGTGACCTTCTCAGCCTGAATCTCCTTTCACATACACTGGAGATACTGTACTGACTTCAAAGGAGTTCTCCTGGGTGACACCAGTGCAAAAGGCAGAAGGAAAAAGGCTCACTCTAGTATGAAAAGCCAGGTTACAAGTTATGGAAGGGCTTGCCTGGGTACGTGGGTGCACAAGACAGGCCTAAACCTCAACATTTGTATTTAGAGACCCTCAGCATTTGGAGTGTTTGAACTGGGGCTTGGGTCCATCTCTAATTTAAAAAGATATTTTGGGGGTGGTTATTTCATTAAATGAAGCTGTCATGCTCAGATCCCCCTTTCTGAAAGACAATCAGAACATGTTCCCACTGGCACCTTCTTTCACAAATGCCAGCACGCCGTTTGGCTCCATTCCCATTCCCAGCCAACTCCTTGCATTAGTCAAACATAAAACATCTCCACACACACAAAACACATGTTGGAAAGTTTCCCTATTCCCCACATATACCCTCATGCACAGATGCCTCACTGAGCCTCACCCATGCAATCCTCTTATGAAAGAAGGACCTACACTGTAAAGTTTGTGTGCAGATCAAGTTCTACAAAGCTTGGAGGTGCTCAGAACTGCAGTGGAGATAAAGGCCCATCTCTGCCCTCTATATACACCCTCATGTGCCTCACAGATCCTTGCCCACATAAAGAGGATGAAGTACCAGTACATGTAGGCCAAAGAGTTCTCTAGTTCCTCAGTGGAAACAAACAAAGCCTTAGACCCTGGGACTCCGATGCTGCTGGCTATCAATTCTCCCTTCTCCTTTTACTGCAGCTGCCTTCACCAATATTTCAGCTCACTCAAACACACCTTCTCCAGGCAGGCTGGGAGGTTTTTGTTCTTATTTTCCTTTTTCTCACTAAAGTGGAATTGCCTTTGTTTCCTGAACACTTTCCCTTTTTGCCGTCTACAAACAAAAGCACAGCTACAGGATAGCAGCAGCAGTGCAGCTTCTCTTCCTGTGTGTGGTGGTAACAGATTCTGTGCTTATTCAGAACAAAATCCAGAACTAGTGAGTTTTAGACCCGTTATCCAACTTTTCTGATAAATAGAACAAAGGAAAAGAGAAAATAAAGCAGTAGCCACATGTTCTATTTCTTTTCTAAAGTCTCATTCGCTGTTTGGTGGAAGAGTCTCTTGACTTTAGATTCAGGCCATATAGGTCAGTGGATAGGACACAGGACTGAATTATATTTCCACATGTGCCATTGACTCACTGTGTGACTGTTCTTAACGCCTCTATGCCTCAGTTTCCTTCTGTTAAATGGGGATAATGATACTCACCCAGCTTTGTAAAGGGCTTTTACATTTGCAAATGAAAAGTGCTATTGAAATGTTGTATGTTGTGCAAAGACATTTATAGCAAACAGAGATGCAATGGGATAAAACAGATAAATGCTAATAAATCTTAGGCACTGCAGAGGCTTTAATTCTTAGGAAGCTTCTTCCACTATATAAGTTCTTAATATAACAACAAGGCTGCTTTTGAATCCAATTAAATTAAATCATGTTTAAATCTATCATACAGTATAGTGCCCAATAGAAGTTTATACAGAGTTTCTAATCTGGATTAAATGTCATATCCTTCTCATGTTTTAAATGTGTTGATTTCCCTAACTTGAGACTCTGGTGAAGCTATATGCACTGCAATTATCTGGAGAGCACTGGTTCCAATCTCAAATTTTTATTTGGATTATTAGTATAACTTTCCGTAATCAGGACCTATTGTACCCAATTCAGTCAGTGCCCATTAAGCTCTCAGTGGAAACATCATACCACAGATCCCGAAATACCTAATCTCCTCTCCAAAGGTCCTGGAACTCGGGGTGCTGGGGGTGCAGCCACACCCCCTGGCGGTAATGTGGTTTCCATTGTGTACAGGGTTTACGATTTGGTTCAGTGGCTCTCAGCATACCCACGGTAAAAATTGTTCCAGCACCACTGCTCCTCTCCCATCTCTGCCACTCAGATGGGTAGAAGCCAATGCTTTGACTGACATTGCTGCCAACTCATTTCTGCCTTCCACCTCTAGCAGTTTCTGCTCATCTCCCCATTTCAACACTAATCTCAGTCTCACTGACTAACAAGATTTTTATAAATAAATCACTTTGAAATGTTTAAGCTCGTGGATGCAAATCCAGAGGAAACTGAACATTTTCAGAAAGGAACCACTAACTCCACAGATTTATTGGAACCAAGATCATTGCAAGGAGCTGTGGGAGATGTAAACCATTGAAATTTTGGGTCAAGTAGTAAATATTTACATTTAGCATATGTCTGAATTCACACGCCCATGACCTTTACCAAATAGAAGTAGTGAGGGACAGGCAATTAGACAATGAGAACATTCCTTTACAAGCCAATCATTTCAGAGGGTAAGAGCCGTGTTCAAGGGAAGAGTGAAGGAGGAAGGACAGCACTGGGGAAGGTTTGGCTGCTGGGCTTTCATTCTTAGCATATCTGCAACTCCTAATTATATAGAAAGAATACAAGGAATATTCCCAGGAGGACTCTAACAGCACATTTGAGGGACTCTGCAGGCAGTGGTTGAAGTACACCAAAATAGGTAAATGAACTACCCCTTAATTCAATCTAGCGTAGGACCCCACGCATCCTGACTTCCAGCCTCATGAGTTTAACCATTCAGCTTTTCTTACTGTATTTTTTGTTTTGTTTTGTTAAAGCACAGAAAGTAGAGTCTGAGCTTTTTTTGGGTAGGTGCCCACAAAAAGGAAATACAGGAGTTCTTCAAAAGTGGATCAGCTTCTACATTCACATAAACATACAGACTCATGCCCCTTAGACATGTAATCTCATAAATAGTCCCTGTCGCCCCCCACTCCACCCCTCGGCCACTTGTGGTTGAAGCAAGATTATAATTTATCTTTTGAGCAGAAACCCTTTCATTTGCTCCCAATACACACATTTCCATATTGCTTTTCTAATTAACAGCTGTGAGTAGTACAAGGTGCCTACCATCAATCAAACGTTATCCTGGCCCACCTGTTACCGGAAATCCCACCCCGTCCAGTCACCTGACTTCTGCCCCTCCCCCCCCCCACGCAGGCCCCAGCCCCTTGACCCTTAAGCCCTGCCTCTGTTACCAGAAGTCCTGCCAAACCAGTCAGCTGACATCCGGTCCTGCCCCGGGTTATGACTTCCGGGTCAAGATGGGCACCTGACCGAAAGCGAGTGGTGCGACCCCTCTGAGAACACCTCCTGCCCGCTCCCCACCAATGGAGCCAAAACAAATTCTGAAGGCCTCATAGGAGTGGTGAAGGCGTCCATGTTCTCCTCTTGGCATTTTTCCACAAGCTGTGAACCACACAGTCTCACAAACAAGACGCTTTAAAGGCCCCGAGACTTCCGGGGGCAGTGCTGCTGCCCAACGAACTGTTGAACCCCAGAGATTCCACCCCATCCCCGATTGGTGCACCTTTCCCTGCTGGGACGGCCTAAGCCTGCTCTGATTGGCGGAGGGGGCACCCCGCTCCTCCCCATGCTCTTTATGGGCCAATCCCGCTCTCAGCGTGAACGCACGCTGATTGGCGGAGGGGTTGCACCATCCACTTCCGGTCAGGTGGTCATCTGGGTTCCAATCCCGCTCTCGGGGCGGTCCCGCGGAGGCGAAAACTTCTCCTATTGGTGGAGAGCAGGCGGGAGGCATTCTTGGTGGGATCACACCACCTGCTTCCAGTCAGATGCCCAATCCTGCTCTCGGGGCGGTCCCATGGGGCAAAACCCTCTCCCATTGGTGGGGAGCAGGCGGGAGGTGTTCTCAGAGGGGTCGCACCACCCGCTTCCAGTCCGGTGCCCATCCTGACCCGAAAGTCATAACCCGGGGTGGGATCGGATGCCAGGTGGCCGGTTGGGCAGGACTTTCAGTGACAGGGGAGGGTCTTAAGGATCGGGGTGGGGCCTAAGGGTGAAGGGGGAGGTGCATCCTGGGGTGGGGGCTGGAAGTCAGGTGACCGGATGGGGCAGGACTTCCAGTGACAGGTGGGCGGATGGGACAGGACTTCCGGGAACAGGTGGGTGGGGATAACGTTTGATTGATGGTAGGCTCCTTGTACTACTGTTGTGCATTTAAGGACTGCTTTAGAAAAAGTTAAGTGCTACATTATAACAACATTCTGAAGCAACCCCTTCCACATTTTCTGTGAAACTTTGCCTTAAGGAAAAGCACTGATTCTTTATAAGAACTTTTTTTTCCCAGCATGTCTTTCTGGGTGTAGGCCTTTTAAATGTGGCAGACAGGAGCAGCTGCTATTCTAAAGTGGCTATTTGGCTGCTGCATTTTCCTTCTTTCCAGATGGGGTGAGTATCCTTAGCTTCCTGGGGAGACAGCTCAGTGTATTCTCCCATAAATGTTCCAGAATTGTATTTACTTTTTTAACTAGGAGAATACTGGGTTCTCCATCTTCAAACAGATTTCTTTTTTATCCTAGCACTCTATTTGCCTGAAATGCAAAGTAGGGTCTAAGTCTTCCCTTGTGGTATGGAAAACTGTGGTTTGGGCTCTGTTCCTGTGTGGTGTAGAAATTGATAGGTGGTAACAATAGCTAAAGCTGCCATCCTCCAATCATAACTGAATCAAGCAGACTGCCAGGACACAGAATGGTCAGAGCTAGTACTAGTGCCTGGTATGGGCCAGCCTGAAGAAGAAGCCCTAATGAAGCCTGCTAGTCAGAGCTTGGGGTAAGACCTTCCCTGGGAGGTTCCTCAACCCTCTGCAAAGAAAGTTTTCTAAACTCCTGCTCTGTGGATCTACATAGCTGGTGAGATGTGACTGGGAAATCCCACACAGAGCCTGATTCTCACCCTACGTTAGGAGCTATTCCTGTCAGCTAGGGATACAGAATATCTCCTGTGAGCCAGATCCTGAGGGCTTATGCAGTTTTCACTCTAGGCAACTGAGGGACAAATTCTTTGCTCCTTACTATTTGAAACTCCCACTGAAATCAATGGAAGCTTTGCTGGCCTAGACCTAGGACCTCCTGCCTAGGCCAGTGATTATCCCCTAAGAATTCCCAGTCTTTCCTTCAGTACTCCAGTTGAACTGGCTTCAGAATGAGAGAGCTGTAGTTTAGTGGCCTGGGCATGGGACTAAGTACTAAAACCCCCATGTGATAATCCTGGTTCTGACAATTACTCTGTAACCTAGGGTGGGTCCTTTCACCTACGTGGCTCTCTGCTTCCCCAGCTGTAAAGTGGGGATAGTTATAGTTATCCCTCACAGAGGGGTTGTGATGATTAGCTTTTTAGGAAGCATTAAGAATAACTATTTTTGTGGAAGTGACACCGACAGTGAAGGAGTCTCAGGCAGCTGCATCTCATACACTTGCTCTTCACATGGAGGAAGTAGGAGAAAATGCAGTTTTTAAAAGAAGAAGAATGGCCAGAATGACTGGGCAAGTGTTCCTTGCCCCTATCACAGGAAAGGTGTGACAGGAAAAAATTTATACTCTGGTGCTGAAGACCTCTGTGGCTTTGCTTTATTCCTTTCTAAGTGACAGAGAGATTGTATTTCTTAAATTAAGGAATTCTCCACTTGCTTTAAGTGACCCAAAGGAGAAATTGAAACCCTGAGCTCCCTGAAAGGTAACTAAGGGTGCACAAAACAGGAGAATAAAGAAATACTAAGGATTTGTCTCCAATCTCCCAAAGCCAGGAAATCCATAATGAAGGTGGACACTTCCTCCTCCATTTACCCCAGTGGTAGGTTATGGCAGGGCTATTATCAGTGTTTAATAATAATAATGCCACCTACCTCTTCTAATGTTCCATGAACTTTATAAAGATTAATTAATTAAACACTGATGGGAGAACAGAGACAGAGGTAAAATGACTTCCCCAAAGTTGCACAGCAAGTTAGTTCTTGGAACGGAACCCAGGAGTCTGACTCCCAGCCATCATTCCCTTTATACTGCAGCAAAAACTTTTAATGTGAATAAATACTGACCATTCCTTAGACATCTGTTATAATACACACTATATGCATGCACAGATAGATACCTGCCTCCATGTGTGCAGCATCAGTACAATGGGACCCTGATCATGACTGAGCACTGCCACAGTACAGACAATAAATAACACACAATTCTGACTTATCGGGTTGGGGATTTACCATTTATGCTGGTGATAAGGGCTGCTGTGGTGAGCTTGATAATGTCACAGTTCAAAGCAGGATACTTGCTCAGGAGGGAAGAGACTGTCTGCAGCAAATCTGCCAATTTAGTTTCAATAGGTCCTAAAACAACAGCTTCTGAAATAATAATGACAATACAGAAGTGTAAGTTATGAAGGTAATTTGTTTAAAAAACCCATCCCCTTAATTAATTATAAAAATATTAAATATAATTTAATTATATAAATATAATTTAAAAAAAAAATGACAGGGGAAAAATTCATGACTGGTGCTTCACTGCATAACTTCCCTCCCTGCTGTAAGTATCCCTCTGCTCCCCAGACAGAGCTAAATTCCCTGCATGGAGGCATTGTCACCTTAATGTTCCCATGCAAGAGAAGCATGCAAGTGTGAAGCAATTTCCCTGTATGTGAAAACCACAATGTGCTGGGTGGAATGGAGCCAGGAAGTAGACCCTTGGAAACTGACCCAAACCTGACCTAAATCCAAGGTGTACCCACATATTGAATACTGTGTGCAGTTCTAGTCACCCCATCTCAAAAAGAATATATTAGAATTGGAAAAAACACAAAGAAGTGCAACAAAAATAATAAGGGGTATGGAACAGCTTTCATATGTGGAGAGATTAAAAAGACTGGGACTGTTCATCTTAGAAAAGAGATGACTCGGGGGGCAGGTGTTAAGGTAAAGGTCTATATAATCATGAATAGTGTGGAGAATAATAATGTATATGAGAATAATGAAATAAGGAAGTGTTATTTACCTCTTCATGTAACACATGAACCAGGGGTCACTCAATGAAATTAATAGGCAACAGATTTAAAACAAATATAAGGAAGTACTTCTTCACACAACACAAGCTCACTGTGCAGAACTTGTTCCCATGGGAAGTTGTGAAGGTTAAAAGTATAACTGGGTTAAAAAAAGAATTAGATACGTTCATGGAGGGTTGGTCCATCAATGGCTATTAACCAAGATGGTCAGGGAGGCAGCTCCATGTTCTGGGTGTCCCTAAACTCTGATTGGTAGAAGCTGGGACTGGATGACTGCGGATGAATCACTTGATAGTTGCCCTGTTCTGTTCATTCCGTCTGAGGCATATGGCACGAGCAACTGTCTGAAGACAGGATACTGAGCTAGCTGGACCCTTAGTTTGACCCAGTATGGCCATTTTTATGTTATGTTATAATGCTGAACAGCACAGGTCCTAGCACAGATCCTTGGGGAACCAATTTACCTCTTTCCATTGTGAAAACTGACCATTTATTTCTACACTTTGTTTCCTATCTTTTAACCAGTTACTGATCCATGAGAGGGCCTTCACTCTTACTTTATCAAAGGCTTTCTGAAAATTCAGGTACACTGGATCGGCTGGATCACCCTTGTCCACAAGCTTGTTGACACCCACAAAGAATTCTAATAGATTGGTGAGGCATGATTCCCTTTACAAAAGCCATCTTGACTTTTTCAACATAGCATGTTCATTTATGGGTATCATTTATGTATCATTTATGGGTATGATAATTCTGTTCTTTCGTATAATTTCAACCAATTTGCCTGGTACTGAAGTTAGGCTTACCA
This sequence comes from Emydura macquarii macquarii, assembly GCF_026122565.2. Lineage (NCBI taxonomy): Eukaryota > Metazoa > Chordata > Testudines > Chelidae > Emydura > Emydura macquarii. The sequence continues at coordinate 3,906,253 of NW_027132429.1, forward strand.
GCCTATAATTGGCAGGCTCACTTCTGCAGCCTTTTTAAAAATCACAGTAGCTATCCTCCAGTCATCTGGAACAGAGACTGATTTAAGCAATAAGTTACATACCAAGATTAGTAGTTCTGCCATTTCATATATGAGTTTCTTCAGTACTCTCGGGTGAATACCATCTGGTCCTGGTGACATATTACTGTTTAATTTGTCAATATGCTCCATAACCTCCTCTCATGATACCTCAGTCTGGGACAGTTCCTCAGATCTGTCACCTAAAAGACTGGCTCAAGTGTTGGAATTTCCCTCATGTTGTCTGCAGTGAAGACTGATGCAAAGAATCAATTTAAGTTTCTCCACAATGGCCTTGTCTTCCTTGAGGGCTCCTGTAGCATCCTTCAGTCATCCAGGGGCCCTGCTGATTGTTTAACAGACTTCCTGCTTCTGATGAACTTACAAAAACTAACAGCAATTTTTAAAAAATCTTTTGCTAGGTGCTGTTCAATTTTTTTTCCGGCTAGCCTAATTATATTTTTATACTTGACTTGCCAGAGTTTATGCTCCTTTCTATTTACTTCAGTAGGATTTTATTTCCAATTTTTAAAGGATGCCTTTTTCCCTATAACCACTTCTTTTACTCTGGTGGTTAGTCTGGTGGCATTTTTTTTTTGGTCCTTGTACTGTTTTTGTTTTTATTTTGGGACATATGTTTAGTTTGAAACTTTTTTATAGTGTTTTAAATAGTTTCCATGCAGCTTGCGAGCATTTCACTCTTGTGACTGTTCCTTTTAATTTCCATTTAACAAGCTTCCTTATTATTGTGCAGTTTCCCTTTTTGAATTAAATGCTACTATGCTGGGTTTCTTTGATATTTTCCCCCATACAGGGATGTTAAATTTAATTACATTATGGTTGCTATTACTGAGCACTTCAGCTATATTAATCTCTTAGACCAGATCCTTTGCTCCACTAAGGACTAAATCAAGAGTTGCCTCTCCCCTTGTGGGCTCCAGGAGTAGCTGCTCCAGTCATTAATGGTATCTAGAAATGTTATCTCTGCATCCTATCCTAAGGGGAAACTGTCCCCGGTCAACATGGGGATAGTTGAAATCCTCCATTATTATAGGGTTTTCTGGTTTTGTAGCCTCTCTAATCTTCCTGAGCATTTCGCTATCACTGTCACCATCCTGGGCATGTGATCGGTATTATAATCCTACCACTATACTCTTATTATCAAGCATGGAAATTCTGTACATTGAGATTCTCTGTTAAAGTTTGATTAATTTAAGATTTTTACTATATTTGACTCTATTTTCTTTCCCATATAGCGTCACTCCCCCACCAGCGCGACCTACTCTCAGTCCTTAATATTCAAGTTCACCCATCTCAGTATTCAGATTTCTTGCATTTGCATATAAGCACTTATAAAATGTGTCAATATTTACTTGTCTACCTTCATGTGATGTAATTGAAGGGGACTCTTTTTCGTTTGATTGTTTCTCTTCAGTTCCTACCTGTACTTTTTCAACTTCCATCCTCTCCTCTTCACTAGGATATAGAGTATCCCCTTTAGTAAATCCTCCTCTAAGGGATGTCTCAGTCCACACCATTTGCTCCTCCACACCTGTCAGCTTTTCCCCATGCTGATGTGATGTGCCACTTTGCCATTTAGCATAAATGTAGATGGGACCCTGTCTGGATACCATCCATCCCTATGCAGGATATAGTTAGACAATGCTACTGATAACAATGCAGATTAGATCTTCAGCATCTGCTTTCTCTTAGTGGGTCTAATTCATTGCAGTCACTAACCCTACTGTTTAGAACTGCTGTAAATCAGATTTTTCATCCACCACTAATTGCAGGTGCCATCTATAGCACTTAGGAGTCTTTACTTTTCATTTGATGGAACAACTGGGCTCTTAGATACTGAAGTGCTATAAAATGTGTCTGCAGTTATTTATAGGTGCAATTAATACAAATAAAAAAGTACACATTATTAAGTGCCTGCTAAAAAAGGGAAGTAGGCATTGAAAGTCTGGTCTGGAAGGTCTGAGGTTATCTGACTTCATTATTTTTTTATATGTAGTGCACCAAAGAGTGCTAGGTGCTTTACAGAACAAAGGCCATGCCCAGACCTTTTCAAGTCCAGCCCAGACTTGGGATGATGTTAACGCTTATTCTAGTCTTATCTTGTAGATAAACCAATGTACATAAATTTTAGACATTTACCTTCTCTTTGGAAAAGCTCCCGGAGGCTCTGGAATTTGCCATCAATATTCTTCAGATGTCCAGTGACATGGAGCAGATTGTTGGTACACAGGTCCATGTGTCCAATGCAGTTGCCAGAGACAGGTTTCTGGACTGAAGACCAAACAGCAGTCAGGAACCCAGAGTCAGAGTCATGGTCAGAAGCATCCGGTGATTTGCCTGCAATCTGAATGTTATTGGCATTGTCCTGTACTCCTGTCCGACTCATGGTAATGTCAGTGGTTTTAGTAAGCACAGAGCAGAACCTCTTTGTCACAAACCGTGTTTTCTGGTACACATTTCTACAGTCCTACAGAATTCTGCACAGCTTGCTGTCTATAAAATAAATAGAAGAAAAATTCTGTACTAGACCTCAAAGTTCAATATAAAATGCTTGGAATAATTGAGAGTTTGAAATTAATTCTCAAGAGTCATTGCTGTCAGTATTTATTTAAATATAATTGTTTAATTCTGTCACTGCTGCCTTCTGACAATCTAACAAACTAGACTTTAATCATTTCAAATGTGTAGTAAATACCATTAGGAAAACTCCTCCTCCTGCACATTTCACCAAATGGAGACCCAAGTTCAGGAAAGACTCAGGTTTTCCTCAGAGAGACTTTGATATCAAAGTGAAATTCAAATATCCACATGTAGCAGCACTGCGTTTTCATGTGCGATCTTTTCCTTAAAGTAAGATTATTTAAAAGCAAAAATATTTGTGTTCAGGTGTACTGCATAAAATATTACGAGACACCTTCCTTCTTTCTCTAGTTAGGTTGGTGGTTGGTTGGGGGGGGAAATCCAAAATGACAACCTGTTTGAGAAACCAGTTTGCTGAATGTCCCACGTCTAAAGGCACCTTGCTCTTGGCTGATAAAATGGAAAATCAAGTCATTGTCCTGATAGTGTTCTTCGTGCAGGAACAGCTCTTGATGTTTGCAGCCAGTCTCTGAACTTTCCTGAATCGCCCCTCAGTCTGAATTCGTTCAGAAGGCCCAAGTCCTGGAAGTCTCACTATATGTTGTCTGTGTGGGATAAATCTCTCAAACCTCAGACAAGTGTCAGGCTGTGTGGATTTTCCGCATTCCTGTTGGGAGTTGTGAAATCACTCATTTCACAGAGTATCTATACCATCTATAGGAGCAAACTGATCCTCCTACCAGTCTCTTGTTAACCCCTTTGCTACCTGAAGACCTGCGAAGAGCCTTCATATGCTATGTGTGCTGATAATACTAAACTCTGTAAAAATATATATAAAGTAGTCAATGAGTACCACAAAGGGGTATGAAGCATACTCATTTTTATGTATCTTTAGCTTTCTACCTCTCTACTTACTGCTTTTCTTATCACATTTCTAGATTAAAAATTAGACATCCAAATCTGTTTGTACATAGTGCTATTCCATTGTTGAAGAACTTACCGAATTAACACTCCATCTTAGTTGTGCAACTATTTCTTACAGTATTCTTCATAATTTATATTACCAATAACATAAATAACCTTTCAGATGGGTGCACTTTAACTTTGAGCATGTGCTCAGATCTCTGCATCCTCAGTAATTAATGCTGTTGGGAATTATGCTTCTTTGTGGCCCACTGTGGAAACAAAGACCAGGCAGCACTGGGTCTGCCATCTATATATAGCTGGTGAGTTTTTTCACAGAATTTTTGTACCCTTGTTATCTTTGGATCCTGGATAGCTTAACTGAGGCGTCAAGTAGCTGGATCTTGGCGTCACTTTCAGTTATACTTGTCGTGCTGGGTAGATGGGGGTGGAGAGCATTTGTTATGTTGTTTGATATCACTATGTCAAAATCATATTAATTCATGTGAGATATGCCATGTCAGGTACTGTTAGGAAGGTTATAATATGCTAAGTAAGATGATAATACTTATGTTCATGTGTGATGTGTGAAATGGAAGTTATAGATATATTTGATATATCTGTATTTTAAGGACTCAGACAGGAGGGCTGCAGAACAATAGCCTGCTTAAAGGCCCATTAAGACATTCCCAGGTGCAAGGGGCCCAGGGGGAGAAGCCGGAGATATACCTGGTGGGGCACCAAGACTTGCCCATGTGACCCTGAACTCCATTTTAGTTCCTGTAAAATTCTACAAACCGCATGGCCAGGGCCAGAGGGTGTATAAGGCAGAGGCCTTGGGAATCCATTTTGTTTTCAGTCACCAGTCTTCAGCCAGGACTCAGCTTCAGGTACCAACTTACCTCTGGATCAGCTCATCTACAACTAAACTGAAGCTGTGAAACAAAGGACTGAGACCCACCCAGAGATTGGGTGCACACCAGAGGAACTATACAAGCCTGCAACTCCACAATTCTTCTAGAAACCTGATGTATATGGACTTTTAATCATTTGTATGTATCTGATTGCTTTAATCCTTTAACATTTCTCTTACAGTTTATTTCTTTCTTTTTACAATAAACCTTTAGTTTTAGATACTAAAGGATTGGCTGGCAGCGTGGGATTTTAGGTAAGATCCAAACTTATATTGAACTGGTACTGTGGCTGATCCTTTGGGGTCAGAGGGAACCTTTTTAGTAAAGAGCATAGAGTTTAAATAACTGGTCTCTTTACTGGACCTAGTGCTGATTTGGGAGCCAGAAGCTGAAATGCAGTAAAGGGGGCTGTGTGCATTTGTATACTGGCTTCTGTGGGGATTCAGAAGTGCAGTTTGTGGCTGGTTGGGAAGTCTGGCTTCAGTGCAACCTTCCAGTGCTGGCAGAATCTGCTCTCCATTTGCAGCCTGCCCTGACCTTGGCATTATCAGGTAGCTACCTGGGCATGGGACAGGTCACAATACTCTTTCCCTGAAAGCCCCCATTAGCCAAATTTAGCATGAAAGTGTCTTTCCCCTAACTTGTTTGCACTGAACCCTAATTATCCTGAGACGACCTCGCACAATAACACACATGCTCATGCCCATGAGGCTCTATTACTGTAATCCCATTTTAGCAGGATTTGCAACAAGGTTTCTCTGACATTTTCAGAAGGGGTACAGCAGTGGTCCCCAACATTTTTGGCTCAAGTGCCACAAATATCATTTTTACAACCCTGAAGGGCCACCAGTCTATCAACTCATAAAAATGTTTTGAAGTATACACCATTAAGGACTACAAATCACTACATATTTAAAGTAAACATTTTAATGCTACTGTGCTCATATTTACATTCACTATTTTACACCTACAAATTACTCACAGTATGTCACACACTCACAGACAAAGCACTAGTGTAGATGAGTGACTGTCACTACACACTAAAGCACATGGCCTGGCAGCGAGCTAAGTCATGGTGGGTTACCTGCTAAGTGCAGGCCAAACCGGAAGGCACTGATTTTTAGAGTCTTGCACCGCCTCAAGAATGGTGGGTCCTGGCTGCTCCATCAGCAGCTTCCTTTCCCACCAGTGCAGCCAGATGGAAGGAGTTCAGCAAAGAGGCTGCCTCCTAGCTGATCTCCCGTCCTCCTGGCTGCAGCAGGGAAACCGCATGCATCCAGTAGCCCTGTGTGCTTCACCTGGGTCCCTAGGCAGTGGGTCCCTTCTGCAGCCAGGGGGACGGGAGATCAGTGCTCCCCTCCCAGGGACCCCAGTGCCTATGGACCCAGGCATAGCACTTTGCCACGTTCCCTGCTATAGCCAGGGGAATGGGAGCACTGATCTCCCGTCCCCTTGGCTGCAGCAAGCATAGAGCCTGCACCAGTCTTCTAGCCCTGTGGCAATGCGGTCCGCCAGGGCTCTTAGGTGGTGGCTCTCTTCTGCAGCCAGCAGGAGGAGAGTTGCAGGCCACTTTTGGCCCCCAGGCCACAGGTTGGGAACCACTGGGGTACAGGATACAATAGGATGTTTGCTCAGTAGCTGGAGCATTCACAGTCAATTCTGTGCCTCAGCAGCAGTCTAGAAAGTGGCAGGTTGATTGAAAGTTGGCCCTATACCTAGGGTTGCCAACAGTCCCTTATTAATTACAAGGGACATCCCTTATTTTTTCTTCTCTGTAAAGCAAGAGTGGGAGTTGCTGCAGCAAGAAATACCCCTCGTGAATGTAGGTGAGTATTGCTTAATATTATCAATAATAATAATGATGATGATAATATCTGGAGAAAGAGGTAAGGCAGGGGTGCTAAGAAAATAGTCCCTTATTTTTGAAATTTGATGTTGGCAACCCTAGACTGTGCCAGGAACTTTGTGACAATTCACTAGTTAAAGTGGCTCTGTTCACTTACTTAAATCACACTTCTGTCTGAAAACTGCTATTGTCACAAGTAACACCTCAGAGTCTATAATAGAAAAAGATTAGGGCAAACAAGTGACTTCTCTATTTTTCAGTACGCCAGCACTTTGCCTTTTGTCAGTTTCACTTTTCTTTTGTATAGGGGTCTTTCAAATGATAATAAAGGAAAGAAACATTTTTTAAAATAGGAAAATATGATCGTAAAACCACAAAAATTGGCAGAGGGAGTCCCAAGTGGGTACAGCACTTGAGACTGTTTTTAAGCTGATAAAGTCCTGTGGAGTGTCCTTTTGGTAGCATCACAGTGCTTTGAGTATGTGAAGCACTATGGGTACGTCTTCACTGACGGTGACAAATTCGCCGCCGTCAGATTGATCTATCCAGATCGATTGAACGGTCAGTGAAGACCCGCTCAATCGCTCTGGAAGTTGATTTGTTAAAACCACCCCCTCAAGTGGCGCAGCGTAATGAAGACGCAGCACACAATGGAAGTTAACAAGTCAATGGGAGTTACACAAGCTACTCTGTGTAGCTTGTGTAACTCCTGTCGACTGCTGCCGAATTTTAAGGTAAGTGTAGACCGGGCCTAAGAGTGCTAATCGGCAGCCTTTATATATAAGGGTGTGTGTGCGTGCGCATGTGCATATACAAACATTATCCTTTTCCTTCTCCCATACAGTAATCTGTTTGTTTCTTGTTTCTTTAATTTAGAGACTTTTAAAATAATATTGGTATAATCACCTGTTGTATTATTGTGCGGGGCCATGAGAAACTTGGTACATTGTTTTATTTGAGACTTGGAGTGGATCTGGAAGTCCCATGTTTCTCTTCCAAAAGCTACTTCATCCCAAATCATTGTCTTCTATTTTCATTTGTATCTATTTGTTAAGCACCAAAGTGCTGTACAAAACACAGAAAAATGTCCCAAAGAGAATGAACTGCCTGCTGAACATACTGTCTTCTCCAGTAATCTTTAATCATACTTTGAAATGGTTTCCTTTTCAGATACATTTTGTGAGATGCTCCGGCCTTACTGATGATCAGACAGTTGGAAAAAAAAGATGTAATAGGTCATTTACACAGAATATAAAAAACTACATGATATTCGGTTTATTGTTTTTCTCTTTGTATCCTAGAGTATCCAAAATATAGCAAGTTTACAGATGCATGTCTTTTACAGACTACACAGGACTGCCATAGTGTTAGAGCTGAGGGTGGCCCTGGGTCTCTCCATCATTCGGTTTAATTATTCTTCCCTCTTTTCCCTTCTACCTTCCAGTCTTGCTGAGGGAGGATTAAAAGAACAAACAAGTTGAACAGGCTGGTCCTGCCTTATGCCTCTTTCTGTCTTCACTAGAAACACACCTTCTTGCAGTTCCTCCATTCATTCAGGCTATTTAAACTGGCCTGCTGGGCAATTTAAGAATATAAGAGCAGGGGCTGGAATGCAAGATTACTGGATTCTATTCCCTGCTCTTCCATGAGTTTGTCATCAGGTCACTTAGGCCAAAATTTTCAAACACTAGTGCCTAAATTTAGGCACCTACATTTTTATTTACACAGCTATCTATGTGGCTTGATTTCCAGAGGTGCTGAGCAGTTGGAGTTATGGATGCACCTGGCCAGCAGGATTGGAGTTATGCCTATTCTCTCTGATGACTCAGCTGCTAAAGTCTTACGTCCTCCTATATATTATAACTGAAATAATAGGGAATGGGTTATTGATCAGTCTACCTGTCCAGAGCAATTGCCTTCATAAAAAATTACTTAAATTCAACCTGGGCAGTTAATGAGTGAGGCCCCAGGTAGTAATTTGAAAGGGGACAGTCAAGGACCCCTCATTGCAGGCTTCCTTGAGACTGTGCCGTTAAATCATGGGCTAAAGATGATGGGAATCAGTCTTGGTTGTGCTGTGGCAAAAAAGGAGAAGCAGTTTCTAATCCCTTATTAGGCCCATAGTAATGAAACACTTCAATTCTGAGTGAGGTTGTAGTTAGCACAAAAAAGAATAAAAGGAGTGTTCTTAAAGACACTCAAATAACTAAACTGTCATGACCTCATTTGTGACAGACAGGTTTTCAACAATTGCCACTTATTACCAACAGACGGCAACGCAGATTAGAGAATAAAACTGTGGTTTATTTATTATTTAACCTAGCCCACAGGGGTTAGGGTGACCAGATAGCAAGTGTAAAAAATCAGGACAGGACATGGGGGTAATAGGCATCTATATAAGAAAAAGCCCTGAATATCGGGATTGTCCCTATAAAATTGGAACATCCGGTCACCTTAATAGAGGTGCATTATGTAAAAATCAAACAGTGATGGTGGGAAAAATCCATTCAGCAGCACTGAAATTAACATGTTCTAGAACTTTAAATGGCATAATATTGCCAGTGATATGCAAGGTCTGTTAGAAACTGTCACTCACACCACTGCCACCTAGATCCATAACATGTAAAATGTGCTGTCTGGTTCATCTGTTCCACAGAAGGATTTCTTTCAGTGGTCTCTGCATAACACATTAATAGCAACCATATATATATATACTATTGGTTTTAAAAATTAAAATGACGTCCTCAATTTCTTTGATGAATTACTGATTGCTTTATTGTGGAGAGCAAGTATTTCTGAAAGCCATGTGCTGCTGTTCTCTAGTAGTTCATTTTCTGGCTAATTTCTAAGTATATAAATGGTTGAGATCTCAGAGTAAGACTGTCACTAAGATAGGTTTAAGATTCTTGAGGTCAAGAAATCAAAATGTGAGAGCTGATACAGCCAGACTGTCATTAATGTGCTGATAAGAGAAACTCTCTAGTCAATAAAGGGAACAAAGAGTGAGAGAACAGGAAGAAATATTCTCTGGAACGTTTCTGTCCAATACTATTACAATAGTACAATAAATTACAATAAATAAAACAGACCTATCATAATATGATTAGATGTTAGTGAGGAAAAGGAAAATGCCTCTCCTCAGGCTGCCTCTATAATCCTGGCATGTTTGTCTTATCTCCCCAGCAATGTGTTGTTACCTGTTTTGAATCCTGCAGTTGCCACTGAGATTCTGAGACTGTGTGAAGATACAAATGTCTAAATATATTAAAGCTCCAGTAAAGCTACCCTCTTGGGTCTGGAAGCAGTTAGGTTTTGACAGTGAATCTCTGGGCGCCTTTTTCAGGATAACCATAAACCTAGTGAGTGTATGTACAGCTGGAACTTCATCATTCCATATCAGAACACAGCATCTTCCTCTTTCTCCTTTTTTCTTGTCTTCTTGTCTAGCTTGTACTTGAGGCGGCGGATGGGATCGGTGATGCTCCTCTTGGCCACATCATCAAAGTCCTCTGCCAAGAAAAAGCTCCTGTCAACTAGCTCAGCAGCCTCCTGCCAGTTCCTGAAACAGGCAGTGCCCAAATACCTGATCTCCTCCACAGCATTCCCAACAATCACCTCCCCGCTTGGCTTCAGCACCACCACTACAGGTGTGTTGGACACAGCAAACCTTGACTCCAGCTCCCTAAAAACCAACAAGGGAAGAAATCTTAAATCACAAAGCCCAAAGCTCCACAGGCAAGGCACTGAAAAGAGTATACCACTCACTACAACCCTCTTCTGCTGGGAAAAATGATGTGGGTACCCATGCTGCTGCTGCCCCTCCTGCTGCTGCACTGTGGGGTGAGTTTACAATTCTCCATTTAGGTGTTTAATTGTATGATGCATACCTTCTCTGGGAAGGAAAACTCTCCTAACTCCTCAGTGGCATCATGGGAGCATTCTATGAACTTGAAGATAAGATAGAAATCCTGCTTTTTTGTCCTACTTCTCATAAGGACTCTGTGTACAGACTTGGCAGGTCACATCCCCTCTCTGTGCCAACAAAATGGGGATAATAGCATTGACTCGCCTCACAGAGAGATGTAAGAATTAACTAGTTAAAATTAGTAAGCAGCATTGAAGCTGTAAGATGCTCAGATTTATTGTCAAGTGTGCAGGAAGCATCTCTGTAGTCACTACTATTTAAATTGCTGTTTATTCTGACCCTAACGTAATTACAATATTTGGCGCCGGTTTCCCTTTTGCTTTAAGTGAGTATTTGGAACATGGTTGGCAGGTGTTTCCATAAGGTTTTCTAATGCCCCACAAGCAGCCTGGTGGAACAATCTCTCTGCTGGATCCTTTAACAGCAAGAAATAGACAGGACACTGTAAAAGAACACAAAACACACTGAGTATCCAGATTGCCAGAAACTCCAATTGTAACAGAGCTCTGAATGTCTGGAAATCATACAGTGCTAGATGAGCCTGGACATTTATGTTTATGGCTCTGATTCTTTAGGAATATATTTAAAAAGTGCTTAAAAACTATAATAACAAAACTCTTTGTACTTATCCAGTTCCCTGCACATACCCAGCTCACTTCACCTAGATAACAAAAAGAACGTTGCAAAATGAGAAAGTATTACCTCCATTTTGCAGAGCAACAAACAGGCAGGAGGGGTGAAAAGCTTGCTGAGGACCACACAGCAAGTCAGTGGCAGAGAGAACAGAATCAAGGTATTATGCTGCTAAGTCCTCTGGACAACACTGCCTCTCACACAGAATGGTTTATATTGGAGACAAACTGCGCGGGTGCTGATCCAGTTTTACATCTATTCCTGCTGTCTATACTGCTCCAAAGCTGTCTCCTCATTACTCCCACTTTGTATTCTTTTCTCGCTCTTACATCTGAAATCTGTCCCCACTCTTCTGCTTCAGCTGGCTTTTTCTTTATTCAACCCACCCTTAAAACTCACTCCTTTCAACAAAGACTGTCAATAATAACTCACCAGACTTTTAAAAAACACATGCTACCATGAGAGTGGAGCCTCAGCCTAAGGACAGAAGTGTCTAGTAGACTGATGTTGGTATTGGGAGTCAGGACTCCTAATTTCTAATTGTAGCTATGCTCCTGTGACTCACTGTGTGGCCTTGGACAAATCACTTCCCCTTGCTGAGGTTCAGTTTCCCCATCTATAAAAATGGGGATTATAATGGAGACCAATCTCCTCCTGCAGACAAAGAGTGCTAAATAAGTGCAAAGTACTACGTTATCATCTGTGTGTCAGTTGTGTCTGAACTGTTAGCTGTGTCTGATTAGATTAAATTATCTGTCTTGTTGGTTTATTAAGATCTTACCTTTTGAACTCATCCTGGAAGGGTAAGAACAGCCACCTTTTTGGCATGGTCTTCAGGAACTTTTCTTGCTTCTCCTCTGTCTCATCCTGAGACACATACACCAGGACCAGCTGGGAAGCCCTTTCTACATAAAACTCATCAGTGAGTCTCACAAAGAAATCTTTGAGGACAGGTGAAAACTCCTGGCATCGAGTGCATTCACCAGATCCAAAATACAGTAGCATCACTTTGTTATCCATTCTCTTGCTAAGTTCATGCTCAGTGTCCACTTCATCACGTTCCTTGTTGTTTGTAATCAGGATCCTCCCAGTAAAAAGGGAAACCATGGCTAGCTCAGCCTAGGATATCAGGCTGGTAAAAGATTAGTTAATGGGTAATTATAATTGATCAATTATAGACTCTTTTATAATGACGGCAGCATTCCATCCTTATGTCTGGGAGTTGAGTGTGAGGAAAGATTGCATAGCCTCTTCAGGGAGCCTCCATTCTGGTGTGTGTCCCCTCATGATGTTTACCTTTGGGTGTGTCAGTAAGCTCATTCCTTCTACACACTGTCCCCTTCACAATGCTGTAAGAAAATGAACCAGTCCTGCTGCTCAAGCAGATGCCTGGGTTTACAGTAAATCCAATAGTCTTCCTGCTGTGCTTCATCTCCCAGACTATTAATAGTATGTGACTCTGCAAAGACTTCTTTAATCTTCTTAAACTGTTGAACTGGCTCCTGTGGGGCCGTTCAGAGCTGCTATTAAACTATCACAGAAATGCACCAAGATCTGTCATTGGTACAATGTAACAATTTGCTGGTAGGAAAGCTGGAGTGGGGAGGAGAGGATAGTTATTGCTAAATGAAGCAGGAGAGGAATCTCTTACAACCTTTACTATGCCATTGGAGGTTATTCTTAAATGCAGATGACAACCTTGGGCATTGCTTTTGCACAAAACATGCTTTCATAGTGTGAGATATGTCTTATAAGGATGATGTGAATCTGATTTCTATCAACTGTGCTTTCATATAAACTCTCTTCAAGAGGACTGAAATGTTGCTCTCTTTAAAGAGAGAGGGGGGAGTTTCGGTCCACTAGGCTCATGATCTTTAAAGAGGAATTAAATAATTTTTAACATGAAAAACTGCTTTAAGATCTCAAATCCATAACATAATTAGCCTGATAAGTGTATACTGCATAGTATGTAATAGGTAAGCTTGAACTGTGTTCAATGCTATATGATAGGTTTATGCCAAAGATAAAATATTGGGAAATGATTTTATGATGTGACATAGGATGTAAGGCCAGTGACATATAGCTTAATAAGTTACCAAGAGAAGCAGAGTGATGACATCATGTTTTTTGTATTTTAGACTCTGTAGTCTAAGTAGCTTCATCCTACACCCTTGGTAGATTTGTCTCTCACTCTGGTGCAATTTCCAGACTGTTGCTTATGACAGTGTTAATATATTTGAATTATGGTGTATGTAAATATTTCCCTTGAGTTCTGTAACAATTCAGAGTCAATAATATATTATCAATGTTCATACAATCCCCATAAATAAAACACTAAATCCATCTGGGCACAAGAAACTGCAAGCATATTGTTTACCCTAATATTTAAATATATCTCACACTAACTGTGGGTGCAAAAATATGCTCAGAGACAATTGAGTCGTATTACTTTAATATGTAGGTAATACCAACTGCAAGAACATTGTATGAACATTATACCCCATTTTTTAACCAAAAAACAACAACAACAACAAAACAAAACAAACAAAAACAAAAACAAAACCCCTCTACAGATCAGATTTTGAACGCAATTATATCTGAGTTACTCAGAAGTCACTAACTTAAATGGAGTTACTGTGGATTTATGGCATTTTGATATCAGAATCTACGAGCTATGCACATTCATACCTTTGCTGTTTGAGACTGAAAGGGAGCCAGAGCTGCTCTGGGGGGACTCATCAGGAACAGGAACGCCTCAACTCAGACGAAGCTGCAGCCCACAAAGTGTTTACGCTTTTTTGTTCTGTGCTATGTGCTGGATTGTTATTTGTAAATGGTCCCGTTGTTCACGGCTTGTACACGCAGAACCGTTGATGCGGCAGAGCCCGATGGGCACCGAGGGACTCGTTTGTCTCTGCCTCAGCAGCGCAGGATGCACATAATGTAGCTTAGGGCCCCGCCAGGTGCCTAGGCCACACAGGGCCCTGCCGCGCGGGGCCAAAGGGAAGGGTCGCCGCTGTCTGAGTTCGGAGCAAGTCACATTTTTCCAGCAGAAAGTCCGGATGCCCCACAACATGGAAAACCAAAAACGCTCACGCTCCATAGCCCCGCCCGCTCCCCGTCACTGGCTCCCTATGCCCCTCCTCCCTCAGCCTCTCTATCCTCTCTCCGCTGGCTCTCTATGCTCTTCCCTTCGGCCTCTCTGGCCCCTTCCCCAGGCTCTCTATGCTCCTCCCTTCAGCCCCTCTGTCCCCTCCGCAGGCACTCTCTCCACCTCCAGCCCTTCTATCCCAGTTCCCGCTGGCTCTCTATGCTCCTCCCTCCAGCCCCTCTGTCCCTTTCCCCCGGCGCTCTATGCGCACTGCTTCTCCCCGTCTAGCCTCCGGCAGCACGCTCCTGCTCCACTCAGCGCTGCTCGAATTGCCCTCTCTATGATCTGCCCTCCTAGAGGCTGTGCGCAGGGCGCTCCGCCCGCTCCCGCTCCACTCAGCGCGGCTCGCCCTCTCTATGATCTGCCTAGAGGCTTTGGGAACCGCCCGAGCCTTTTGGGAACTAGTGAGGCCGTTTCCGGGGTGGGGCTGAGGAGGCTGGCCGCTGGCGCCGGGTGGGAACCGCTGGACTCTGGAGCTTGACAAGGTAACGGGAAGGGAAGGGAAGGGAAGGTAACGGGTGGGTGGAGGCGGAGAGGTTGTGTTCGGGGGAACGCTGAGGCGAGCGCGGTGTCTCGGGTTGGGTGGTAGCGGGGCTGGCTCATGGGAGATGTCAGGATTGTGGGGGCTGGCACAGGGCTGGGGCAGAGGTTGTGGGGCTGACATGGGGTCAGCGGGTAGATGTCAGGTTGCTGGGGCTGTTGTTGATACAGTACTGGGGGTAGTGGTCAGGGAGTAGGTGCAGTCCCTATGGGGTGGGAAGGGGAACAGACATGGTGCCCCAAAGTGCATGGCTCTGTGCAGCTGGCATTTTATGGCTGGAGCAGTCTGAATATGAGGTTTGGGTTTGGCATGGTCCCTAGGGAATTGAAGTGGCGGAGGTTAGGCTTAGTGATCCAAGTAACTGACATGATCCCTGGGAGGGTCCTGGAACAGAGGCAAGGTGCATGGATGGGGTTTGAGGTTGTGAAGGAGGAGGGCTGGCATGATGTCTGGAGGTGTGAGAGGTCTGAGGGGTGCTGGCATATCCCTTGGGGAAGGGTGTGTAACCTGAAGGGGATGACACAGTGGTGGAAGTGGAGCTGGAGCTGGGGTGGACTGAGAGACGTAGTTTTGGGTGTGAGGTCTGAGAGATCTCATATGGTGTTTAGGGAGGGGTGGTAAGATCCTTGAACAGTCTGGGTTTAGCTCAATGTCCACGATGGGTGAGAAGCATCCTGGAACAGAGTAAGCAGCCATGTGAATGTCTGGATGATGTTTCCCATTGGCATTAGAGAGAATTTTTCTCACATCATTCTTACTCTGCCAAATGCAGATGCTGGAAACTTACACTGCACACCCCTGCTCCTGCCCCCAGTGATGATGGAAATAATGCACCTCTCTGCTCCTCATCTGCACGGGGAGGTGGGATGGATGCTACAATTATTCCCCCTCCCTCCCCCCATTCATGGTACTAAAAATGTTCTTTGTGCCTTTTCACCATAAGGAGGACACTTGCAACTCTGACACCGCTTTGTATCCAAGATAGATTGCTTGATGATTGCCTGTTCTGTTCATCCCCTCTGAAGCACCTGGAATTGACCACTGTCGGAAGACAGGCTACTGGGCTAAATGCACCATTGGTCTAACCCAGGATGGCCATTCTTATGTAAACACTTGCCAACAATTTATAGTGGAAATTCATAAAATCTAAAAAAATCACAAAAAAACCCAAACAAACAAAAAAAGCCCTACCCCAAGCAGAGTTTTTACCCTGAGAAGGGAAAAGTGTAAGAGATTCCATGAAGTCTAATAGGGATTTTGCTATTGTTATTGACTTCGCATGAAGGTGCTCAGTTACTGTTAATGGGTGGCAATAGAAAACTGTAAGATAGTCACAGAAACATGTCTCCTTCGTCACAAGATGATAGGAACACCAGTCTCATCTCAAATTCATTGACTAATAGTCACCCATTTTTACCAAGTTTTAGACAAATAGCAAATGTTTCATTTGGTGGATGATTTTTTTATATTTTTGGTAATTTAAATAAATAGAAATAAATCCAAATTTGGTATCAAAATGTCCTCATTTAGTCTGGAAAACCACTATTTCAAAGCTATTCTGGGTTGTAATAATTTTTGCCTGTGGCTAAATGTCAGTTGAGTTTTGGCATGTCAGCCATCCAGAAAGAACTTGTGATTTTAAAATTTGCATAGTCCAGAAATTTGTGAGAAATAGTGGTAGCTCCTATTCCCAGTCATCTTGCCACTTTCACTGGCAGTCACTAAACTTACCTACAATTGAAAGCCCTGTGAACAAAGTGATGGCTACGTGCATCTGGTGGTAATGTTTTTAGGCTGTATCCTTGGATTTTTGTTTGTGGTCCTATAGTGGGTCTGGGTTGAGCAGCTGGCAGGGATTACATTAAAACTTTTCTCTCTCTAGAATGCACATGATTGGAGTTTGCACTGCTTCTCTGGGCTCGCTTGGACTTATGCGTTTTTTTGGTGTGCCCTGGTCATGGAGTCTGGCAGCCACACTGGGCATTTACATTGGCAGCGGAGGATGGAGGTTTCTCCGTATCATCTTTAAGACGGCTCTGAGGGATCTCTTGTAAGTATTGCTTTGTGGGCCTTCATCTTCTTCTGTAATGTGTTGGTTTTGTGTTTTCATAAAATAACCTTTTACCACTAACAATAAATTTATATCTATTTCAACTCTTAACAACTTGCATTAGCAGCACAGCAGGAGTATTATGACCTAGAGTGTTGGAAACATACTTTCTGAGACTATAATGTTCCTGAATCATAGCTGAAATCTGTCCACTTTATACTTCCCAAAATGTTTGGAAAGCTGTTTGGAGCAAGAACATATAATAACTTGGTTTTGTGTTGTTAAGCTTGAACGTGTCAAGGTTTAGTTTGCAGTTAAAGCTCTTTCTGTTTATTGTCTGTTCCTTATGTAAGGGAAAGTGAATTGTGGCTTGAAAGGCTTAGTTTATCTAGGAACACAGATAAGTTGAATGGCTCAGAATGAGGACTTGCCCTACAGGAAATGTTCTGACTGTGAAACGTAACAAGAGGCTTGTAAAACATTTGTTAAAGTGTGTGGAAAGTGTTAGAGAAGCAAAATATGTTGTTCCTACTAAAGTTAAAGGGACAGACAATATTAAGTTTATAGATTTTTAAAAAATAATAATTTGTGATTTATACATCACTCTCTAGTCTCTCCCCTACCACCTGGGGCAGCCAGAGATTCTGTAATTAGTGTCTTACTTAGTTCTAACAACGAGAGTCTTGTAGCACTTTAAAGACTAACAAATTTAATTTCTGCAGGCATAAGCTTTCGTGGGCTGTAACCCACTTCATCAGACGTAAGGAACAGAAATCAGATAGGAGGTGTGTGTGTGTGTGTATATATATGTATCTCCAAGGGTAAGGAACAACAATGGGGAAGGTAGATATAAGCAAAGTCCATTCAGTTAGAGTAGTTCAGGCCTATTCACAACCATTGATTAGGAGGTGAGAATGTGTGAACAGTGACAATTACTTCTTATAATGAGATAACAATTCCAAGTCCCTATTTAGACCCCCTTTGGTTGTGTCAAGCTGGCAGATGATTTCTAGCTCTGCAGTTTCTCTTTGAAGTCTGTTTATGACGGTTTTTTGTAGAAGTATAACAACTTTCAAGTCAGTTACAGAGTGTCCTGGGAGATTGAAGTGCTTTCCGACTGGTTTATGGATGTTGTTATTTTTTACGTCTGATTTGTGTCCATTTATTCTTTTGCGTAGTGACAATCCGGTATGGCCAATGTACATGGCGGAGGGGCACTGCTAGCACACGGTGGCATGTGTTACATTAGTAGATGTGCAGGTGAATGAGCCCCTTATGGTGTGACTAATGTGGTTAGGACATGTGATGGTGTCACTAGAGTCGATGTGTGGGCAGAGCTGGCAATGGGGTTTGTTGCAGGGGTAGGTTCCTGTGTTAGTATTCTTGTATGGTGTATGGTTGATGGTGAGTATTTGCTTCAGGTTGGGGGGCTGTCTGTAAGGAAGTAAGTAACTGACTTGAAAGTTGCCATACTTCTACAAAAAAAGTCATAAACAGACTTCAAAGAGAAACTGCAGAGCTAGAAATCATCTGCAAACTAATATGGCTACCCCTCTGGAACTTTTCACTTAGTTCTGTGCCTCTTGGGCTTTTCTGAGGGGACTTCTTTGTTTTAAAGGATTTAGGGCTCTTGTGATCACCAGAGACTGCCTAGCTTTACTGTGGCTGTCACTGGACTTTGAAGGACTGTTTCCTCCTGATTGCATGGCAAGTGAGGAATAATGGCAGAAAATAAGTAGAGAGAATAAGGCCCCTTCAGAATCTGAAAAGGGTAGCTAACAAATGAAAAGGCTCTTCTGTTCTGTCTTTGGCACAGCTCTGTATAGGGTCACCATGAAAGGCCAGCTCAGTCTCACAAAATGCCTGCAGCTTGTTTCTAAAACAATCCCCTCCCCCATCCCCAGGACTTTGCTGACCCAGGTTCCTGCTGTTGACAGTCAGGGGATGTAGGACTTTTACAGTGCTGATATTAAATGACCTTTTAACTTTTGGGGGATCCTTGCAAACTCCTCTTGCACAACTATTTCCTATTTGATGATAGAGAAAATACAGCCACCACCTTCCTATCCTTCAGGAAAGCAGGATCCAGGTGGGTATTCTCGTTTGGATATTGATACCATGGTGATATATTTTAGCATATTTGATTCTCTGCCTATTGAGAAATTACAATAAGTATGCAAATTGAGACAGAACATGAGTATCTAAAATTAAGTTTGTTCTATTTAGGTTGAAGAATGTAAGTGTGAAGAATCCAGAGTTAGATTTCAGGAAGTGTATTCCTGCTCCATGACTGATGTAATAGAACTAGAGAAATCAGAAAAGGCCACCCTTTTCTTTGTGAGACTATTCCAAGGTCTAATAGATTTCACGGTCTGTGGATTTTCAGTTACTCAGCCTAAATTTTTCCTCTGTTCATTTTATCCATTAACTCCCAGTTATGCTTCCTCAAAAATCCTAAACAATCTTTTCCGTCCCCGCTGCCCCTTTAGTGTTTGCTCCCATCTGTTATTTGTAGACTCTCCCCCACAGTCTTCATTTGACAGTATCAAGAGACCATCTCCCCACCATTGCTGGAATAGTATAGGGGTGTGAATGATAAGAACACGCATATGAAGAGCAATACACTGGAGGTTTTATTCTGACAAGGAACAATGTCCCAATCACAGTTGTATGGCTTTTCTACATGGAAAGGCTGGCTCTGTTCTGCTAAAGCTCAAATTATGTCCAAGCTGTAATTTTTGTTTTTGTTTTTGTTTTGTTTTTAAACCTTCTTTGTGGAGTTATAGAAATACTTTTATGTGTTCCCACAGGAGCTGCAAATTACTGAGTTTATAACATAACACTAGGACATTGCAAAGCATGTCATGGCAAGCAAGACTTGTTCTAAAACAAAATGTGTTTGCACTTATTTCCTTGCTCAGAAAGAGAGCAAGGGCTCTGTTTTCCAGTCCCTCCAAATGAAATCTTTAAAATAAGGATCTGTAATCTAGTCTCATCTATGTCTCAATCTGTCAGTATGTCTGTTTTTTAATCTGGTTAAGATATTTACATTAAATTTGCGGTGGTGTGTGGGGGGGGGGGCAGCAGTGGTCCAGCCTTCCAATTAGAGAACAGTGCTTTACTGGCGCAGGCCAATAGCCTATGAGTCAGACTCCACTTTGGAATGTGTGTTTTTCTTTCTTTTTGGAAGAGTGGTCTTTGGAGGCATCTCTAAGAGAAACTTTAGAGTCTCACTATGAACTCAGTGTTTCTCCAGATAAAAATCTCACATTTTATTGACATCCAGGATAATGAAGAGAAGTAGACAAGTCAGACCCAAGAAGTCTTGGGGCTTGAGGTCAAATAAAACTGGTGCATAAATATATATTCTGTTCCCATCAGAAAAGAAACCAATAGAGATTCTTATTTAGTGTTGTTAAGGATCCTTCTAATGTTGTAGGGTTATTTCATGGCTCACTAGATTTTGTCATAACTAGATGAGGACTGAGAGGTCAGATATAGAGTGATCGCTTTATGAAAATTTTTCACGTATAGATGATGCGGTTGTGACCCGTCCGTGCCTAGGGTAGCCACCTGAAAATGCCAAGGTCAGGGCAGGCTGCAAAAGGAGAGCAGATTCTCCCAGCACTGGTGGGTGACACTGAAGTCAGACTTCCCAACCAGCCACAAACAGTGCTTCTGATTCCCCACACTGGTTATCAAGAAGCCAAAATAAAAATATACACAGCCCCCTTTACTGCATTTCAATCTCTGGCTCCCAATCAGCCACTAGGTCCAGTAAAGAGACCAGTTATTTAAAACTCTGTGCTCTTTACCAAAAAGGTTTCTCCTGACCCCAAAGGGTCAGCCGCAGTACCAGACCAACATAAGTTTGGATCTTACCCAAAATACACGCTGCCAGACAATCCTTTAATAACTACAAGTAAAGGTTTATTATAAAAAGAAACAAACTATAAGAGAAGTGTTAAATAATTAAAGCAATCAGACACATATAATTGATTTGAAAGTCCATATATATCAGGTTTCTAGAATTGTGGAGTTTGCAGGCTTGTATAATCCCTCTGGTGTCCATCTTGTACCTGGATGGGCCTCAGTCCTTTGTTTCCCGGCTTAAGTTCAGTTCAGTTGTAGATGAGTTGGTCCAGAGGTCGGTGAAGACTGAAGACAAAATGGATGTGGTACAGCTGCCTTTTATGTCCTTTGGCCTTTGCCATGCTGCTTGTGGAAATTTACAGGAATAAGATGGAGTCCAGAGTCACATGAGTAAGTCCTGGTGACTCATCAGGTATATCCCTGGCTTCTCCCCCTGGGCCCACTGTACTTGTTAATTTCCTTAATGGGCCATTAAGCAGGCTAGTACTGTAGCTATCCTGTCTGGGGTATCACCCAGAAACACAGTACAAATTGAAATACAGATGCAAACATATCCATAACTTCCATTACACATATAACACACGAACACAAACATTATCATCTTACTTAGCACATTATAGCCTTCCTAACAGTACCTGACATGGCATATCTCACATGAATTATTAAGATTTTGATATACTGATGTTAAATAATATAATAAATGCCCCCCTCATCACCCAATTGAGCCAGCATGACAACAGTGTTTGGTCTTTTATTAATTTTCTGTGTGAGTTCATTCCAGAGTGCAGTGATTGTCTCATTTCACCCACATAGTTGCTATTGGAGCATTTAGTGCATGGACCTCTCAGTCCTCATCCTCAAAGGAAACCTGCACAACATCTACAAAAGCGGAGTCTGGGAGCTAAAATTCTTTCCTTTGCTAGACACTAAAAATCATGGACTCACTAGACATAAGGATTTATGATTTATTACAACAATCTATAACCCACTAACTCTCCTGCCCCTGTTTCCCCCTCCCCCCCCCCTCCCCTCAATGATTGGAGAGATGTTAACTGGCCACTTAACACATTTCAAAGGACCATTCAAGGTGAACTGCTTATGCTAAACAAACTGTTCCACTTTGTGTTCAGCTATGACACTCTTGGGCTACGTCTACACTAGAGAACTTAAAGCAGCACAGCTGTAGCAATGCAGCTGTGCCACTGTAAGGTCTCGCGTGTAGTCCTATGCCAACAGGAGAGTGCTGTCCTGTTGGTATAATTAAACCATCCCCAATGAGCAGCGGTAGCTATGTCAGTGGGAGAGTGTTTCCTGCCGACATAGCGCTGTCCACCCTGGCGCTTCTGTTGGTGAAACTTATGTCAGTCAGAGGTGTATTATCAGTGTGGAAAAAAAAGTGTGAAAAGAAAGTTTTACTGACAAAAGTGTTAGTGTGTCCATAGTCTGAGTATGTTTCCCAGACCTGAAAAAGAGCTCTATGTAAGCTTTAAAGCTTGTCTTTCACCAACAGAAGTTGGTCCAATAAAAGAAATTACCTACCCCACTTGTCTCTCTGATTAGTCTAGTCACTTTCACTTTGAAGCTGGAGGGGAAGCCATAGGGGCAGCAGAAGCCCTAGAACTGTAGGAACTTGGCACTGCACTGGGTCACATTTGGAAGTGCTGAACTATAAGGGCTAGAAACAAACTTACTTTTTAAAAAGTTAAATCTTATATTATGCAGAAATTAATAGATTGGGGCTTCCAACACTTCAGGAAAAGATTTTTCTATCTGCCACTGGTAAGTGAGTGAAATTTTCAAGCTGCATGTGGCAGTGTAGAAGCATGAGTCAAAATATATCAGATTGTATGTTAAACTATGTGAGGGGTGTTGTGCTTTCTGCTGGAGTTGTGACTTTCCTCTTCTTGCTGCAGTGGCCTCTCTGTGCTAATACAAGTCAAGTCTGAGTTGCGAAAGCATCAGCGAGCCAAAAACACTATCCCAAAGATCTTCCAGAACGTCGTCCACAGACACCCTGACAAAGTGGCTCTGATCTATGAGGCCAATGATCAGAAATGGACATTCCGGCAGCTAGATGAGTATTCCAGTGCTGTGGCTAACTACTTCTACCAGCAGGGGTTCCGTCTGGGTGATGTCATTGCCATCTTCATGGAGAGCCGTCCTGAGTTCATAGGCCTCTGGCTTGGGATGGCAAAAATTGGTATTGAGGCAGCTCTCATTAACTTCAATTTGCGTCTGGATTCTCTTGTTTACTGTGTGACAACCTCAGGTGCAAAGGCTATGATCTTTGGAGGAGAGCTGGCCTCAGGTGAGACACATGGGATTTGGCACAAACTAAGTATTAACTACTGAAGTTCTTACATAGTCCTATTGAGGCAAGCTGTCACTGAAATTAGTGGTAATTCGGAGTAAGGATTTAGGACGTAGCCCCAAGAGAAGTTCTTTTCTTCCTTTGTTTGGGTTTCACTTGGAATGGAATGGGAGAACTGAGTCACTGCTGATCAGGTACTAACAGGGGAGGAGTCCTGTGGGTAGTGTGACAAAACTCGTCCTCTATCTCGATAGGTCCAGTGCTTCCTTCTAGCGGTAGGTCTGGGAACTGCTTCACCCTTTAGTGTTCTTCAACCCTCTATTGGTGGGGCAGGGTAATACAGCCTCTCTAAAATGGCTGCTCCCTGCTGGCTCCCGGTCCTGTTTCTGGTTCTCACAGGCCCTTGTCTCTTCACTGGGGCTCTTGCCCCTCCAGTGAATGGCCGGTAGGGAGCGGGGGAGGGGTCCGGTCCCACCCTTGACTCCGGGCCCCAACCCAGGGACCCTACAAGTAACAGTCTCACACTGTGGCTTCAGGAAAGCTGCTAGCTTCCCTGCGTTACTTCCCTGTGTCCCTTGAATTAATGTTCATATCCTGGTTGGACAGGGGTCTTTCCTGGCCTCCTTGCCAGGGAAGGCTCTTGACCCTTGACAGCCCCACTGGGCATGGTAGTGCCCAAACCCAATATCCAGTTCAATCTTTCCCTTCTGGCAGGGTCTCTTCCCTTAGGCCTCCAGGTCTGGGAAAGGTCCTTTGCCCTCTTTGGGCAGGGTTTTCCCTCCCCTAGTCTTTGTACCTGCAGGGTTCTCTTCTGCCAGTGTTCTACTCCTTCTCCTAAACCTTCCTGGTTCTTGACAGCGTCTTGCCTGCTTACACACTCTGGTAGCTTGCCTCACTCTCACAACTCCAGCCACACCCTTTCTCTGGAGGGGAGGCTTTTAACAAGTCCTAGGCAGGGCTGCCTTCCCCTGCAGTCCCCTCCACCCTCTGGGGGTGCTCCTGCCTTGTCCCACAGAAGCATACGCCCAGGTAGCTGCCACCCTTCCAGCCACTGCCCTGTCATCTGCCCCCACCACCTCCTCAAGTAACATCTCTAGTGGCCGGGACCCCTTCCCCACCCTGACCAGGAAGCACGGCGTTCGCTGCCTCCTGGTGGCCACCTCACCCCACGTTGAGACTTATGTGCAGGCGTTAGCACAGATAGTGGGGCCCTCGGCCATCGTGGCGGCCTCCAAAACGTATGGAAAAGTAGTGTTGTTCTTGGCATCGGAGGCTGCTGCCCAGGAGCCGGTGGAGAAGGGCCTGGCAGTGGGGGGCATCTCTGTCCCCTTAGATCTGGGCATATGGGTGATCCTCACCTCCGTCCTGCCCTTCCTCCCCAACGCCACCCTGCTCCCCTTCCTCTCCACTCTGGGGAAGCCCATCTCTGTCGTGAGCCCGCTCCCGTTGGGCTGCTTTCCGCCGGCAGGTCCAAATCCAGCTGCTGTCAGCGGTGGCGTGTGACAGGGAGGCTCTCAAGGGGTCCTTCCTGGTGTCCCATCAAAGGGCCCAGAACAGAATTCATTATGCCTCAGGGGAGGTCTGGTGCTTCCTCTGCCGGGCGATGGGGCATGTCCAGCGGGTGGTGCTGGTTGAGGAGGAAGTCGCAGCAGTGAAGAGGGGCAGCACAGCCCCGCTCCTGGAGGCCCTTCTAGATTCTGTGCCTGGGGTGGTCTCAGAGAGAGCTGCCCCCACCACCTTGTCATCTGCGCCCCCTGTCGGTGCTGAGTGGCTGCCACCTTGGCTTCCAGCAGGGTGGACCCCATGGTGGCAGAGAGCAGTACCAGGCCACCGCAGATGTCCTCCGGGAGATCATCGACCATCACTCCCTGGTGGACGTCTGGCATGACCACCACCCAGACGACGTCACTGCTTTCCCTTTTGTCCGGATGGGGGATGATCGGTCGTGCCACTCCTGGTTGGACTGCACCTGTTTATCACTTCACCGTCTTTCGAAGGCCCACTCCTCTTGCGTCTGGCTGGCCCCGTTCTCGGATCACCATATGGTGACCGTGACGGCCTCTTTCACTGCGGAGAGGCTGAGTCCGGCCTACTGACATTTTAACCACAGCTTGCTGGAGGACATGGGCTTTGTGGCATCCTTCCGGAGTTCTGGCTGGCCTGGCAGGGACATAGGCGCGCCTTTCCCTTGGCACGGCACTGGTGGGACGTGAGGAAGGTGTGCACCCTGCTCTTCTGCTGCGACTACACTTGGGGGGTCAGCCAGCAGAGGGATGTGGAAGGTCTTAGAGCTGGAAAGGTATCTGGCTACCATCCCCGAGGATCCATCCCTCTACAGAGCATGCCGGGAGAAGTGGGAGGAGCTCCGGGCCCTCAAAGACCTTCAGGCTCGACCTTCATTCGATCCCGCTTCTTCTATGCCCTGGAGAAACAGAGGGGGGCCAAAAAGCACGTCACCTGCTTTCTGGCAGAGGATGGCGCCCCCCTCATGGATCTGACAGAGATGTGTGCAAGAGCCAGGGCCTTCTACGCTAGCCTCTTCTCCCTGGATCCGATGGAAGCCGCCACCTGCAGGGTGCTCTGGAACGAACTCTCCACGGTCAGCGTGTGTGACCGGGACTGGCTGGAGCTACCTCTCACTCTGGCTGAGTCCTCAGAAGCCCTCCGTCTCATGCCCATGAATAAACCTCTGGGCATGGACGGGCTGACCGTGGAGTTCTGGGGTGTCCTCAGCCTGGATCTCACCATTGTCTGGGCAGAGTGTGAAGGCAGCAGAGTGCTCCCCCTCTCATGCAGGCGGGCCTTGCTTACCTTGCAGCCCAAGAAGGGGGAACCTCCGTGACCTTCGGAACTCACTCCTCAGCACAGACTATAAAATCACAGCAAAGGCCATCTCACTGAGGCTGGGGTCCGTGCTGAAGGATATGGTCCATCCCAACCAGACCTACACTGTCCTGGGCTGTTCCATCTTCGACAACCTCTATTTGGTCCGGGACCTTTTTGACCTTGGGTGTAGGGATGGTCTGTCGTTCGCCCATCTGGCCCTGGACCAGGAGAAGGAGTTTGACAGGATGGACACAGGTATCTCTTGGGCACCCTGCAGGCATTCGGCTTTGGGCCTTGTTTCGTGGGCTTTCTCCAGGTGCTGTACACCTCCGCAGAGTGCCTGGTCAGGATCAACTGGGCCCTGACTGAACCAGTCAGCTTCTGGCAAGGAGTGTGTCAAGGCTGTCCGCTGACAGACCAGCTGTACGCTCTGGCCATCGAGTCCTTCCTCTGTCTCCTCCACCAGAGGTTGACAGGGTTGGTGCTCCGTGAGGTTGGTCCTGTCAGCATACGCCGATGACATACTCCGCGTGGTCCAGGTCTGGGCGACCTGGTGTGATTGGAGGCCTGCCTGGTCGTCTACTCAGCAGTCTCCTCTGCCCGAGTCAACTGGGTCAAGAGTTCTGGCCTGATGGTAGGGGCTGGGTGGTGGGCGAGCTCCCTCCCACCCATGCTTCAAGTCATCTGGTGGAGCACGGGTCCACTGCTCTATCTGGGCATTTATCTTTCTGCCACCCAGCCCTCCCCAGCAGAGAACTGGCACGATTTAGAGGGCATTGTGTCTGAGCAGCTCCGGAGGTGGACAGGACTGCTCCAGTGCCTTTCCCTTCGGGGGAGGGCACTGATGCTCAACCAGCTAGTCCTGTCCATGCTCTGGCACCGGCTCAACACCCTGGTCCCACCCCCAAGGTTCCTGCCTTACCTCCAGAAGACAATTCTGGAGTTCTTTTGGCCAGGACTGCACTGGGTCCCTGCAGGGATCTTGAGTCTTCCCCTGAGGAAGGAGGGCAGGGCCTGTGCTGTCTCCACAGCCAGGTCAACACCTTCCACCTCCAGGCCCTGCAGAGATTCCTTATAGTGCAGGTAATCCAACGTGGAACACACTGGTGCACACCTTCCTCCGAGGGCTCCGATACGGCCAGCAGCTCCTTTATCTCCATCCGAGAGGTCTTCTGTGAGACTCCTCCGAGCTGCCAGTCTTCTAACAGGACCTCCTCTGGACCTGGAGGCTGATCTTGGCCTCTAGGTCCATTGCAGTCACCAAGGCGGAGGACCTCCTCGCGGAGCCCCTGCTACACAATCCCCAACTCCATGTGCAGGTGGCAGAGGCCCCCTTGGTGTGATGGAGGATGGTCCTGGCAGGTATCACCAGGATTGGAGACCTCCTGGACTATAACCAGGGGGAGTGGGTGGATCCCCAGGTGCTGGCTCAGCACATGGGGCTCTCCACCCTTCGAACCCCCCGGCACATACTCCAACTACGGGAGGTTGCTTGGATTTAGCTCGAACGGGTCCTGTGAGAGAGCCCTCCCTGCACCCCGAGTCCTAGCCCTCTGGAGCTTTTCATCGGGCTCCGGCCCCACATGCCCCCCCAGCTGACCCCTCCCTACACACCGAGCCAGCTGCTAGACTTGCAGCCGGTCCATTTCCGAATCGTGCCCAGGGACCATCTGTACATGCTTGTGCTCCACACCCTTCATTTCCTCACCCTCATGTCCCACTCAGACACTAAATGGCAGGACCTGATGCCACCTATGAGGGCAAGGACCCCCAGTGGGCCAGTCTCTATTCCACCCTGACCCCATGGTGCACCAGGGACATCAGTTGGTGGCTCCTTCATGGAGCTATGAACACGGGCGTGTACTTGGTGCGGTTCGCCCCTCGCCCTGACACCTGCCTTTTCTGTGGCGTGAGGGTGACCCTGGTGCTCATCTACCTTGAGTGCGCTAGGCTGCAGCCCCCATTCTGGCTCCTCCAAAACCTCCTGCTGAGGTTCTGGCTGCACTTTTCCCTGCACCAGTTCCTCTATGCACACCTAATTTGGGGCCCCACAAAGTCGTGGGTCCTCCTTGTCAACCTCCTCCTAGCACTGGCCAAGGTGGCCATCTATAACATAGTTTCTCAACCTGTGGTACAGGCGTACGCGAGACACAGGCAGGGGGTACCCAGGGAAAAACAGAGTGAAGGGGAGGTGGGCGGCAGCTGCTGACTTCTGGGGAAGCTGGGTGGCAGCCTCCCACTTCCCGCCCTGTCACAGCTCCCAGCTGGGAAGCGAATGGCAGCCCCCTGCTTCCCGTCTGGTCACATCTCGTAGCTGGGCGGCAGCTGCTAGCTTCTGGGGGAGGCGGGCAGCAGCCCCCGCTTTCCGCCAGGTCCCAGCTCTGAGGTGGGAGCCCGGTGGCAGCCTCCTGCGTCTCGCGAGTTAGCCTTGCAGCTGGGTGGCAGCCACCCGCGCCCTGGCTCCAAGCCAAAGGACAGTCTCCAGCGCCCTGGCTCGAAGACAGGCAGCAGCCGCTTGCCTACATCCCTGGGTCCCAGCTGGCATGGAAGCCTCCTCTGCCCCAGCTCGAATTGGGTGGCAGTCGCCCACCTCCTGGGCTCAAAGCCCAGTGCCCAGAAAACTTGTCAATTTCACTGTTCTAGCTGAGCAGTGAAATTGACAACTAAGACAGCCCCAGATTTCACCAGTTACCCTCTTTTCCTGTTTCTCTGTCTCTCGACCTCCTTCCCTCTCTGTCTCTCACCCCTTCCTCCTCTCAAATCTATGCCATAAAATTTGGCGCGGCACTTTATATTCCCCAGCATTGGCATGCCGCTCACAGCCTCCTAGCTTTGGCCAACATCACCTCTAGCCCAGGTACATACTTGAGTTGTGCACCCCTGGTGTAAAGGTGGTAACCTTACCCACACTAGATCTGACATCTGTCGTATCAGGGCCTTATATACTCAGCCCTTTTTCCAGCATATGGCTCAGCTTAGTCTGTAAATATAAAATCCTGTGGAAAATTGAGAGTTGGGGTACTTATTAAAATTTTCAGAAGTTAGGGGGTAATTGCTAATTAAAAGGTTGAGAAACACTGATCTATAACACCAGGGAGAGGAGGTTGGTTGAGGGAGTGCTCTGCAACTGTGGGGCCTATTTCCATTGCTCCATCCGCTCACGCGTCTGGGCAGAGTTCCTCTGGGCAGCATCCGCTGGCTCCCTAGATGCCTTCCGAGAGCAGTGGGCGCCGTCCGGAGTTCTCTGCTTGGTGTCCCCTTCCGGTTCCCTCGGTTTCACCCTTTGACCTTCATGCCCCTTCCTGTTTTTTCATTAGTTGTCCCCTGAAATCACTTGCGTCCCAGGTCCAGTGACTCCTCCCCTTAGGCTGGGGGAGGGGCCTTAAGCATGGGTGGGCGCGCGCAAGCGGAATTCCAAATAGTAGTACTCTCCGGCAGCCATCCAGTCTGTCACAGTAGCTATTAATATTACTTCTGCTCTTATGTCAGTGTCTTACTGGTATTGAGTTGCCCAGAACTGAGCTCATTACATAAGAGCTGTAAAGAGGCTTAGCGACTCCCTACTCCAGGAGCTTTGCACCTGTACAGAGAGAGAAAAGGAAGGTTATCTGTAATATTAGATGTATTCATTTCCTATCCTGTTGTGTTTTATAATCTCTTTTTAACTTCATATTGTATAGCCTTTATGCCAGTGAGTCTCAAATGCAGCCACCAAGGACTTCATGTGCAGCCCGATGACTTTTTTTTTAACAAATATTGACATACTTAGTAATAATTGTGTAATTTCTGTGATATGAATAGTACATACTCTTTACAGTGAATGGATTTATTATTTTATTTCCATGACGTTTCCAAATAACCACATGATTAGAGAGTTAATAGTATAATATTTTAACTGTCAAAGTCTGTGGCCATTGTGAATTTGCTATGGCTCCAGCCACTCCACATGCAGCCACAGCAAAAGTTAATTTGAGAACCACTGCTCTACACAATGAGTTTAACTCATGGACGCTGTTTTTGGGTACACTATATTGCTGTTAAAATAAACTTTCTTCCAAAGTTTATTAAAATATCTAATTTTGGGATTCTGAATGTATTTTTGAGTCTTCAGCCCTGAAATCCTTCTAGAGTGCTGAGCCGAAGATCCTGCTACAAAAATGGATAAAAAGATAATTTTGCCCAAATTTGCAGTAAGGTCTCATGTTGGATCTAGGACATTGAGATCATGGTAATTTTGGTATTACTTGGATAGGTATCTCAGTATTTTAATGAAGTCTCTGGCTTTTCTGGTCTTGGCATTGCAGATGTCTTATGCAAAGAAAGAATGAGACTCAGTATTGGCAATATTATTACTGTGGCCCAGAATGCTGTGCTTGTTATAACAGAAGTAGTTGTGTGTTGCAGCAATATCTGAAGTGAATGGGATGCTAAGCAAGAACATGGTGAAGTTCTGCTCTGGAGACTTTAACCCAGACTCTGTCCCTGTGGAGACCAAACACCTTGATCCTCTTCTGAGTACTGCATCGAAATCTCCTCCAGATCAGATTCCAGCCAAAGGTTTAGATGGTAAGTTTCTCAGTGAGCTTATTTTCCTATGATGCAAATATAAGTGTGACCTGGAACTCGAGGATTCCTTCTTTTGGGACACAGTAATGACTTAATGGACAGCTAAGCAATCAGGGAAGGTGAGCTTAATCCAACTTTGAACGACCAGGTGTAAAAGAGAAAAGTAAGGATAAAAGTGGGCAAAAGGCAGGGTTCTAACTGTAATGTATTCTGGTTCAATCTCTCTCACTGGAGTTCATTGACTTCCTAGGATTATGCAGGTTTGGACAATGGATATGTCTTACTAACTGAGGGAAGGAGAGTGCTGCTACCCATTACTCTCAACTCCAATCACTATTGCTGGCACCATATCCAGAAGCTCTCATTTCCCAGCCTTAGATCTTGCTAAGGGAACTTCCATACCTCAGCAGGTCTCCTGTTCTCTGCTTATAGCACACAACAGTTTAGTCTCCTGAAAACTGAAATGCTTTAGTTTAGGGCTCAGGCAGGATGAAATGTAATGGCCTATAATATACAGGAGGTCACACTAGATGATCTGATGATCCCATCTGGCCTTAAATTTTACGAAACTTTATATAGTATTGCCCGTAATGTTTTACACTGTAATGTTGTCAAATTAGAACATAAGTGCAGGGTATTCTCTGACTGCAGCTACTGTCCAGATAAAATATTAATTCAAGGATAACAAATCTCTTTGCACATGTAAGAAACCAAACTGCAGGGTAGTAGGTGACTGTTTGAAAGTATGCTCTGAGTCTGTCGGGGATCAAAGAAGTTTTCAGTGACAAGAGTTGGTTATTACTTACCTTTAGAAGATTTGCCCTCGCCATGGACCCAATCATTTTAGGTGCTAAGTACAACCTGCAATGAAGTGCTTTGGACCCTTAATCCCTACTGGAGTCAATAGAGTTGAGGACAATTTACATCTCTCAGGATTGGGTCTCATGAAAGAGGAGGGACTTGCTATAACTGTGTGTGTTTAAAAGCCCAAGAAAAACTAGCTTGTTCATATTTAGGAAAGGTGGAGAAGGGTTTTCCTGTTTATAGTGTTTCTATCAATTTTAGTCTTTGGGGTTTGATTGCATTACTAATGACCACAGCCTCTCTTTTTTATTTTACTTGTAGAGGAGAGAAGGAAAGTGAGCAGGCTTGATAGTAGTGTTTCATGTTTCATAGAACCAAAAATACGCTATATAACACCTATAAGATAAGTAACACTGTTGGTGTTAGTGTGTTCCTCCCATTTCAGTAACTATTACTGTAGGATCAATAACTCTTGCTGCATGGAGAAATTTGATGCCTTGTAATGCAGGATTGCTGGATTCCTTACAGAATCTCAGAAATCTTGCAGTGCAGCTTGCCTCAGACCTTGTGGATTGAAGTGACCTTTCCTCTAGATTCATCTCTCCAGAAATATTTGAGTGAGGCAGCTGGCCTAATTCCAAGGCAATTTGGAGAAGGGAGAAGAAAAGTGCATGCCCTTAGGGCCCTGCAATTTTTATTCAAAGATTAGAATTGAGGCTGCCTTTCACCCTTTATTTTTGTGGGTGAAGTTCACTGGCACAAGAGTTCTCTCTGCTAGGACTGTAATGTGGCTTCTGTGCCAACCGTATCAGTTTACCCTCTCCTGTGCCCGCACTAGTTAAAATCAATCACTCATGTGATCAGCAAATCACTGATAGGAGTAAAGCTAAAATGTAGTCCTGCACAGAAAAAGGGATTAAACGGCTGAAGAGAATCTGTCATATGCCTGGCTTGTGTTTCTACTCTCCAGATCGGCTTTTCTATATCTACACATCTGGCACAACAGGAATGCCAAAGGCTGCCATCGTAGTGCACAGCAGGTAAGGAGCTGAAGAGAAGCTGCTCTTCATTCAGTGATACTCAGTGCTGTGTTTCCATTTCTTAACATCCCTTGTGTTCTTGCAGGTACTACCGCATAGCTGCCTTTGGGTACTATGCCTACAGAATGCGCCCTGAGGACATCCTCTACAACTGCCTGCCACTCTATCACTCAGCAGGTATGCTTCCTCCTCAGGGAAGCAAAGGTTCAGAGTAATGCTGCCTATCCCAGTGTCCAGGTTGCTTCTGGTGTTGTTGAGGATCCTCAAGTATTGTTGTAAATTAATTTATCCAAAGTGATTGAACCAGGGCCAGCACTGATATCCTGCTCTTCTTTGTCTTCCAGGTAACATCATGGGAGTCGGCCAGTGTCTAATCCATGGCCTCACTGTGGTGATCAGGAAGAAGTTCTCAGCCAGTCGCTTTTGGGATGATTGTACAAAATACAAATGCACAGTAAGGAATATCTTAAATTATGCCATGTCTCTGCAGCCTGGAATATATGGGAGTAAATTAATTTAGGCAGTGGGGTTATTTCTAGCTTCAGCAAGGAATTTCCGGGTATTAGTTCAGACTTTTCCCTATCATCCACCTTAAGCATTCAACTGTAAGCTCTCTCACTTCTCCATCTAGCATAACACCCTCACTTCCACCACCACCCATGAGACATTAGACTGTAAGCCTTCCATTGCCAGGTCTTTGTTACTTCCAGG
This sequence comes from Emydura macquarii macquarii, assembly GCF_026122565.2. Lineage (NCBI taxonomy): Eukaryota > Metazoa > Chordata > Testudines > Chelidae > Emydura > Emydura macquarii. The sequence goes on from NW_027132429.1 coordinate 3,939,005, forward strand.
TCCTGATGACTACAGGAGAAAAAGACAAGAAGTGGAATCTGGGTTTCCCACCTGACAATACAGAGCATGCTTACTAACCCACCGGACTAACAGCAACAAGTCTAATATCTTTAGTCAGTCCATTCCTTAATGAGCAAAAGAAGAATATCAGGAAATATGGTGCATAGAGATGAAGTGGTAAATTCTGCCCTTGCACTTCACAATTCCAATTATCTTAACTTGGCACCGGAGTTTTATCTACAGTCCTGTTAAAATACAACATAGAAAAATGAACCTCCCTATAGATATAAAACATCAGAGCACCACTAGTCCCTTCTAGCTCTAATCCCTCTGACTTTTGCAATAATGCTATTAAAATACACTCATCTAGTGACTTCAGACATTCTTTGGAGCTAAACACTCGGAGAATGGGTTGCTGGCACATGGAGTGGAGGAGTCATCTGGAATCTCTTAGCTCTTGAAGGGTTTCTTACTTGACAGAAAGCCTATTCCGGATGTGTCTATTTTGGGTTTTGTGTGGAAGCTTAAGAGAGAAGATAAATCCTGGTTTTAATCACATGACTGTCTCTCTGTCTTCTGATTGTGGGCAGATATGCTGTAGGAGGATCTTCTGCTTGATACTTAGTGTGACAGGCACAATACGGGGAGGACTGGCCTGATCACAAGTCTTCTTTCTTCTCTCCCATTGGCATTGCTATTATTTGTATTTACTTCTTCAGATTATTCAGTATATTGGGGAGATCTGCAGATATCTTCTGAACCAGCCAGTACGGGAGGCAGAAGCACAGCATCATGTGCGACTAGCAGTGGGAAATGGATTGAGACCCACCATATGGGAAGACTTTACCAGGCGCTTCCGAATTAAACAGATTGGGGAGTTCTATGGAGCTACCGAGTGTAATTGCAGCATTGCTAACTTGGATGGAAAGGTACACAGTAGATGGGTAAAGTGCAAGGGGAGAGATATATCTGAAGATACAGAGGGAGATGTACTCTCTGCCTGTTTTCTTGGATGCTCTACACTGTATCTTTCGGGACTCTATCATCAGGCTGCAGGGAGCTAAATCTGTGATTGATTGTTATTGTGTGCACCACTTTTATAGGACAAATTCTTGGGTGGTGTAAGATGGTTTCCTTTTTAATAGGGAATGATTAGAAAATTCCCACACCTTTTTTAAGAGAAGGTAGACAGCCAAATGTAACAATGAACATGCAAGTCAGAGGCCAAGTGATTCATTTTAGCACTTTACTTCTTCATGTGTCTTGGTCCATCTCTTGGAAGGTTGGAGCCTGTGGTTTCAACAGCCGGATTTTGCCCAATGTTTATCCCATTCGCTTGGTGAAAGTAAATGAAGATACCATGGAGCTGATCCGCGACTCCAGTGGGCTCTGCATCCCCTGCTGCCCAGGTAAATGTTATTGTGTACAGTAGGTGCTCAAAACCTTAACTGTTCTAGAAGAATACCAAATGGGCTCTAGCTGGTTCAAGGAACTGGTGATGGAATATGAAACCTTTCACCTCTATGTCTCTGCTTCAAAAATAGTCCAGCTCAGAGAAAAACATCATACAGCAATATCGTAGCCTGCCTTAAGTAAATACATGTTGCAAAAACTGCCGGAACAATGGCCAACCTTGTTTGCAGTTTTCATCTCATGGGGTCGTGTCCTGTTTTTTCTAGGAGAGCCAGGCCTTCTTGTGGGCAGAATAAACCAGCAGGACCCCTTGCGCAGGTTTGATGGCTATGTCAATGAGAGTGCCACCAATAAGAAGATAGCATGCAACGTTTTCCAAAAAGGGGACCGGGCATATCTTTCAGGTACTGTCAGAACAAGTGCTGGCTTCATCAGTGTTAGATGCAAACATGTTCAGTCACTGGACAGGGCAAATGGCTCTTATAGCTCCAAAGATTTAATTAGCACTTTGTAGAGGCTGACAAGAAATCTTACCTTAGGGTTTTGTACTGCTGCCACCTGTGTAGTACAATATAGATTCCTAACCCTATTCAATATAGAATTTATGAACTACAGACAAAGAACCCATAGGGATGGATTCTCTCAACCCCTCCCACTCCTTATTGCTTTAGCTTTTCTCTCTCATTTCTTTCCTTCATCCTGTTCTAGCTGCAGATCTTGTAGGCACTGGGGAAATGGCCACTGATTTAGCTCCACCTCAGGTAATTAGGAATAGACTTCTCTTTAGCTGCAAGTCCTGGACCTGGATGGCAGATTCAGGGGCTGAAAGGTAGGGTCTAGTGCTGCTGAATCAACTTCTGAGATTGTTTGTGGCTTCTCTTCCCCACAGGAGACGTGTTAGTCATGGATGAACTTGGTTACATGTACTTCAAAGACCGTAGTGGGGACACGTTCCGGTGGCGAGGAGAAAATGTCTCCACCACAGAAGTTGAGGGAATCCTGAGTCACATCCTTAGTCAGACAGATGTTGCAGTGTATGGAGTGGAGGTACCAGGTAACTGGAGAGCCAGAACTCCTAAGCTTCAGGGTGGAGACAAATCAGGTGGATATATAGATTTGTATCCCATTCTCCAGGATAGTTTGAAATTGACCATCTCCGCTGGAGTAGGGTGCCCCAAAATGGGAGGGGTTGGCAGCAGGGGTGTCTGATTTGGACAGCACTCATCCTGAGCAGTGAAATAAAGTCCTCAGGGATAATTCACTAATCGAGTACTTATAATGTATGCTTCTACTGGTGAGATCCATACGTGTGGGGAAAGGTGTGATCGTTAATGGTTGAATCCAGCTAAGAAGCAATCTGTCTGGGTGCCCAGAGAGCTCTGATCTCCAGATAATCCAGCTCAGTGTTGGAGTGTTTAGTATATGCTTTCCTCCTTAGTTTATAATAACTTGTTCTTAAAAAGAAAGGGCTTGTTTAAGGAGGAGAAATAGGAAGGAGGAGGTTTGTGTGTTTGATGTCTCAACCCACTTATACTTTAAGCTCAGCAGAAACTTGTAGTGAAAGTAATCCTCAGAATTCCATGGAGACTCCTGTTTGATTCCACACAGGAATATGCATCTTGGAATAATCCCGGAGGGAGTGAGGATGGGATTGGAGGAATGCTTTGTCATTGGGCTCACTCTGGGAGCTGCCACTTCCATGCTGAGAGACTAGTCTGGTGTCCAACAGTTCTGTCATTAAACCTGGTTTTCTGGTGTGGGGAACTGATATGGAACAAAATGACCCTTCATAAAGCATAAATATATATGTACATGGTTCTTGAGTTCTCTGGGCACAAATAAAGGATCTGGAGAAAGCTATACTGAGCAACAGGAAAAGTCCCATTATGAAAAGGGAAAGTGTTTCAAGCAGGTGTGTTGTTGGAAAAATTCTCATTAAATGGCTATTCAGTCTCCTTGGTTTTATCACAAACTGAGTCTGGATGGAAGAGAATGCTTGATAAAATCGAGTTGGATTAGCTTTCTAAGATGGGGAAATCGTGACTTTACCTTTGACTGGGGAGGGCTGGAAGTGGTTTTCTTCAGAGTCCATCAGAATTGCAAGGAGTTCCTTACCACAACAGTTAAAGCATGCTGCTTCTGCCATGCTGCCCTCACCTGTAACTGGAGTGAACAAAGGGTGGGAGTTCAGGGGGGTACCTGTATTTACACCTGTGTGCATTGTCTAAAGCCCAATTCAGCCTGGTTCTCTCTGCCCTGTACACTCTGAGTTCTGTTGCTTTATTTCAGGGGTGGAAGGGAAAGCTGGAATGGCAGCAATAGCTGATCCAAAAGCTACAATGAGTCCTAATGCTTTGTATCAGGAGCTACAGAAGGTGCTGCCTCCCTATGCACGGCCCATCTTTCTTCGTCTCCTGCCTCAAGTTGATACCACAGGTACTGATGGGTCACTTGCAAGTTCTTTTCTTGTTAGAAATTCATGTGTCAGTCACCTTCAGACCCCAGAGCTCAACTCAGAACTTGAAAGTGAGTCAAAGTTGCCACTTGCTTAATTGTGCTGTGTAGCAATAAGAAACCTGCACTTAGTCACTTCCTTTTATTTGGAGTTAATTGACTGCTGCCGTGTGGTTTTTTTGTTTTATGGATTACTTGTGATTCTGCTAGATTTTGCTGCTTTGTTCACTCAAGGCACGTAAACTCTATGAGTGGAAAAATGTCTGTAGCTGAGTTTTATACAGGAGAATAGCTGGACCAAGACATTAACCGAAGAGACCTTTGCAGAGAGAGAAAGACTTTTGTCCTTTCTAATACTTGCTCTGAGATCAGTGATATGGTATAGGCCAGCTGTATATTTTGCTGATAGTAGAGCCCTTGCGAATATAAATGTGACTGTTTATTAAACAATCTAAAGGGTCCTTATAATCTGCTGAAAGAATTAAACACACACAGGGGTTCTCAGAACCCTCTAGCTCAGCAATACTCAAACTGCAGCTTGTCAGCTGCAAGTGGCTCTTTCCTGTGTCTCCTGTAGCACATTGCAACACATATTAAAACACTGTGTGATTTAATTATTAACCAACTAGGATGTTTTTACCATGTTATTAACCAATTAAGTAATCAACTTAAGTTATTAACTTATTTGCTGTGAGAATTTTATATATATATAAAACTAAATATTTCCCCTGTCATACTGTTTAAATATGAATAGTACTATAGTAAATGAAACAATGAATTCACACCACTGTGGCTCTTTTGTGTAATGCTGATTGCTAATTTGGCTCCTGAACCACTGAGGTCTGAGTATCTTTGCCCTATTTACTCCATCTTGCACAGATTATTTACTGCCTGATCCTTTGTCCTCATTCATGTTGGAGATCTTGCAAACATTCATGCTTGCTTATACATGACTGCCTGGTCAGCTGATTAAACAGCTTTAGAGTTGGCTGTTCTTCCTTTTCCAGGGGGATTCTTTTTTAGTCTTTTGGAAAAGTGGAAGCAAAAAATTACATAGCTCACACATAGTAAATCCCAACCAACTCTAGATGGCAGAAACAACAGACCAGTATGACACAAGATCTGTAACTGAGATTGTAAATAGTTACAGCCTGAATAAGAGCCTTAATTAATTATTAGACAAAAGCTACTTGAACTTTCAAACTGAAAATTAAATGGCAGAAACATCACCACTGTGCAGCAACTACCTGCTACATCAAAGGGCTGATTTTCCTGGTGCATCTCAGCCTTATTCTAAGGGATATGCTGTCAGTCATTGCAGCCAGGAAGATGATGGTTAGATTTTCAATGTGACAGCTAAAGACTGACCTTGTAATTAAAGTATCAGGGTTCCTACCTCCACTCTTTCAGCATACCATAATCTCTAAAGCAGCAAATAGGTTTAACAGCCACTCAAAAAAATTGCCGGTTGGATTTAGTGCTCCAGACAGGACTTACAGGAATCCACATATCATATTTTTACAACACTTGTAATATATTGCACATTGCATCTTGAGGTTTTTTTACAAACATGAACTATGCCTCACAGTGTCCCTGGAATGAAGGTTTGGGCTATAGAGAAAATTCACTTCACTCCACAACAGCTTAGGTCAAGGATACTATGCATAATTGAAGTAGCAGAGATCCTCTACTGTCAGAGGTTATGGAGAAAGGAGAAACAAAACTTGTGGTGTTTGTAGAACATATACCATGTATGGATTGTGATTTTTCTTTTGTACTGATCCCAAGAGATCTAGGGCCTGATTCATCGCATCTCACACCAGCCAATAGAGTTACTTTTGATGTATGGTGGTGAGAAGTATCTGGCCTCTAGGTTTAACACCAGTAACAACATAAGAAAATAAGAATGGCCATACTGGGTCAGACCAATGGTCCATCTAGCCCTGTATCCTGTCTTTCTACAATGGCCAGGTGCTTCAGAGAGAATGAATGGAACAGGTAATCATCAAGTGATCCATCCCATCACCCATTCCCAGCTTCTGGCCTGCAAGTAGTATGTTGGTTCACATTTGTTTTCCTAACTCTGTTTCCACAGGCTTCCAGCTATGAAAATTTTCACTTTAGTATTTTCTTTTTTTTTTCCAAGGCACATTCAAAATCCAGAAAACACGTTTACAGAGAGAAGGATTTGACCTTCATCAAACATCAGACCGGTTATATTTTCTTGATCTGAAGTTGGGAAAATATGTTCCATTGGATGAGTGCCTCTTTGAGAGGATCTGTGCCAGAAAGGTCATTCTGTGATCTGATCTGGGAATTGCCTCTTATAGGAAACACTGTTGACTAGTTTAAGAAGGGACCCTGCCTGTGGAAGTGAGGGACTCCTGCTAGGTAAGGGGTGCAAGGTCCTCAAACAATGCATCAGCAACAGTGACAAATTCACTGCGTTATAGAATGTTGCCCTTACGTGCCTTAAGCACATTAATTTGTGATCTATTCCTATTCTGGGCAAAGACATGCCATTTCTCTACTGTTCTGTATCTAGAGATATTTTTTTCTCTTTGTAACCACTACAAACTGAGGGACTCTGTGCAACATGGGAGGTGTTTATGGTTTGTATTATTTATTGTAACATCCTGAGTATGTAACTGAACAGAAATCATGTGCACGCAATAGGTTTCCTTCCGCTTTATCTCTCAACTTTATTTTGCTATCTAAAGACCTTTAGTTAGTAGCATGTTTGTTTCAGGCAGAGCCGTTGATTATTCCATCTCACATTTCTCTTTCTTAAGTACTCATCTAAGATTCGCTGTAGTAGGGAAGTCTTGTTCTGAAGGGTCTATCATTCATTTACTGAAGGTATTGTTTGTAAAACGCCTTGCACAGTGGAGTCCTGGTCCAGGACTAGGGTTCCTAGGCATTACAATAATAAATAATAATAAGGCTGGGAATTGCAGCCTCTGTGAATCTTCACAAACTTTAGTCTACAGAAGAAATTGGTGGTTAATTCACTGAAGAAAGTAGATTGGGTATAAATGGCTAAAAAGCATAATTAGGGGCTACATAGGACGTCATGCCAGTGAACAAACAATGTACGTTAAACTTGTTACAGGGCTAGGAGACAATGAGGTAAACGGCAGGTCATGAGAGAGGAGTCATATGGTAATGTTACACTTGTAATGCTAATATGAAGTCTTAGGAAATGTTAATTGTAATGCTGCTGTGTATTTTCTTTATTTTTATATTCACTGGTAGTTTTAATCTTTAAACTGTGCTACCATCTGCAGGAAATGAGTGGCAATTGTTGAACACCAATGAAGGCGACACACAACCAGACAAATCAGAACATAATCATTTTAATGTCTACTCCAACCTCAATTAGAGTTTTATTTTCTGTTTAATGTGGGCAAGTCCATTAGCACACACTTCTGGATATACTTGTTTTCCTGGGCCTTTGCCACAATTAGAACTAAATGTAATTCTTAAAACAGGAGGATTAAAGGGATTGACCCTCACAGGTGTGTGCTATGCTTCCACATGTCCTAACAATGGATTATTTCTCATTTTAATCGTGTAAGCCTGAGTAGCTGGTCATTCCCCTGCTTGGAGGTATTTGAACTAACCATATCCAGTAATGGCAGCGACTGCTGGTGTATCTAGCCATGTGATGCCTTAAGGAATTTCAGTGGACTAATACTTTTTTATGCATTTTATACTTGAAGGACATATTCTGTGCTGTTGCACCCTGTGCAGTTCCAGTGGCTTCAATAACATTACATGGGGTATAAGAAAGGGCAGAATTTGGCCTGATGAAACTTTTTCTTTCTCTAGCAGAGTTAATGCTTCATCTAAAATATTTTTCTAAAGTTTTGCAGATGCTTTTGAAACACATTGTAATGTCTGTGCACTCTAGAAACATTGTCAATGGTTTAAATACTGATATTTTAAAAAATCTGGAATGTGTCTTTTATCAGGACAGCCACTAATTAGAAATTCATTCATGGTAAGAATGGACCTAGTTAACTGGAACTATAACAACAAAAACAAAATAAGGGAGTCTGCAGCTTGGGAACTGAGCTCACCAGCCAGGAATCAAAAGCCACAGACTATCACTTTAAATATACTAAAGTTTCTTGCAGTTTAAACAATATCATGTATTAACTAATTAAATTTTTAAAACAATTGTTTTTCAGATTGGATCACTATATTGTCAAAACATAATTTGTTTTACCAACATCAGAAATAAAAACAAACATTAAAACAAACTTAAATTAAGTGTAAATTTCACTCAATTCCATTTACTGTGATGGGCTCTTCTGTACCAGGAAATCCAATCCATTAAATTGACTACTTAACCCATTTTATTACTGTTTGTAACTGAAGAGGGTACAGGGGGGATGAGAGGTGTTCAAAGCAATAGCAACAGAAAGATTATTTTTGACAGCAGTATTTTGGATGGAGTGAGGGGAGAGAAGATTATCTTCAGTTCTGAGTGCCCTGCACGGTAGTGAGGGGAGAGGGAGTGTGCTGGGGGGAACTCGATGTCCATCTGGATGCAGGAAGTAGCGGGGGAGCCTTGTTGAGGAACTATTTACTGGCTCACACGGACCGCGTGGGAGTGGCACTAGCTCTTTCTGGAGAGCAAGCAACACACTGGGGCAAAGTGTTTTAGGTAAAGCGCCAGCTCCTGGCGTCCTGAGATGACGTGACGGGCTTTCCATTTGAAATAAGAGTCTAGCCTTTGCGATGGCAGAGCAAAGCTTGCAACTGTGGACCGAGCGCAGCCTTGGCCCTCCGAGACCGGACCGCCAATGACCCCCTCCCTCCCGGCGTTACTGTACAGGGCCAGAATTGCTGTGAGCATCTAAGGCTGCCCTGGAGATGCCGGCGTGTCTAGCCCGCGCCCGCCCTGGGGGAGGGAGGCCTGGACTCAGGGTGGGGCGGAACGTGAAAGGGAGACCGTGAGAAACCCTCGCCATGGATACTAGAGGGGGCTGGGCCCTGCTCCTGCCACAGGCGTCCCTCTCCTACGGCCAGCCACCAGCGCCTCAAAGCACCCCCAAGCCGGGATTGCGCTGTTGGACTTGGCGCCAGCGGTGCTCTCAACTTCCGGAGCCGTGTGCGCTGTGCTCCACTGTAACCTTCCTCCGCACTCGCTTACTTCCGGCTGTGACCTGTGGATGTTCGTTCCCCCCCCCCACCGTGCTTCCGGTGACTCTCCCCTAGCTTCCGGCTGTCTCTCGGTAACTCTTCCCAAACTTCCGCTCCGTCTCGTTCGGCTCCGGCTCCGGCTCCGGCTGCTGCTTCGCCCTGTCCCTTGCTTCCGTGTTCGTCTCTCCCTCCGCTGCCTCCGGCCCCGCCATGCCTGGTTTCGTACCTCGCCACATCTCGGTCTTCCCCTCCCCGCAGGAGCTGGGCTCCTCTCTGGCGCAGCTGGTGGCTACCGTGGCTCAGCGGGCGACCCAGCGGGCGGCCGAGTCCGGGGGCCGCTTCTCGCTGGGGCTATCGGGCGGGAGCTTGGTGCGGATTCTGTCCCAGGAGTTGCCCGCGGCCGCCGCCGTCTCTGGCCCGGCCGCCCCCGCCCGCTGGGTCCTAGCCTTCTGCGACGAGCGGCTGGTGCCGGTGGAGGACCCGGAGAGCACGTACGGCGCCTATAAGGTGAAGGGGGCAGTTGCCCCGCATGGAGGGACACTAGTGCTTATCCCTGGTACCTCTGGGCTTGCTGCATCCTTTATGAATGTAAAAACATGGCTTGAGCCTGGCCCTTCTTTCATTACAAATTAAGCTCTGGGGAGGTCCCTTGTAGGAGGGGTGCTGGAGCTATCAGGACAGGAATGCAGAGGATGTTTGTTGCAACAATTCTAGCTTTTCCCACTAAAACCAAAGATAACACATTTTCCCTTGATATAGCTATGTCTACGTTAGGTTTTAAATCGATATAGCTAAGGTGCTCGAGTTTGTGCTTTTTTTCTCACACCTGACCAACCTGGCTATGTCAACCTAACTTTTAAGTGTAGATGAGGCTTTAGGTTCTCTAGTTCCTGTAGATGTAATCCCATTCACCAGCAGATGCTGTTGTCTCCAAAAATCATAAAAGGAATTGTACTCTAATGTTGTTAATTGGTAGTAAGGAAAAATCCCATTATATAGTTCAACTTTTATATGTAGTGCAACTTTTTTATTATAATTTTGGGGTGTTCATTTTTTTTTTCAGACTCACCTCCTCTCCAAGATCTCCATACCTGAGAATCAAGTGGTTGCCATTAATCCCTCACTACCCGTACAAGAGGCTGCTTCAGACTATGCTGCAAAGTTAAAAGAGGTACATTGGAAAGTTTTTGTTTTGTATTTCAAACTTCTTCAAGTAAGAGTGAAAGTCACTCCTTTACTAAATATGTTTCCCTAACTGTTACTAACAGCACCTGATGGTATTCAAACTGAGAATTTTAAACATTTAATTTACTTTTTACTGCTAATGCTACTTGCTTTCTTACTGCTCTTTAGTTAGCTAAAGCAGTGGTTCTCAACCATGGAGTACATGTACCCCAGCAGGTATGCAGAAGTTTTCTTGGGGGAGGAGGGGTACTTCAACTCATCTAGATATTTGCCTAAGTTTAAAACAAGCTACATAAAAAGCACTAGCAAAGTCAGTACAAACTAAAATTTCATACAATGACTTTGTTTATAGTGCTCTATATATACTATATGTTGACATGTAAATACAATATTTATATTCCTGTTGATTTATTTTATAATTATATGGTGTAAATGAGAAAGTAAGTAATTTTTCAGTAATAGTGCTGTGACGGTTTTGTATTTTTATGTCTGATTTTGTAAGCAGTTAGTTTTTAAGTGAGATGAAATTTGGGAATATGCAAGACAAATCAGACTCTTTAAAGGAGTACAGTACTCTGGAAAGGTTGAGAGCCACTGAGCTAGGGGAACTAATTTAGACTATAGTTTTCATGTATTAGCATGAAGTTTTTGTTTCTGAAATGGCAACACTGGGAATATTAATGATTTTCACACACCCAGGAATGTTTTACTTAAAAATTAAAAACAAATTAAAATGCTTGTAACATAAGTTCTGGAAAAAATTTTTTTGCAAGTACAAAACCTAAATTCAGTCCTTTTGTACTAAATTCTCTCTGTAATAATCCTTGTGCTCTGAAATGATGGACTGCTAATAATCTTCCCAGAAGACCCCGTGTAGTGCTTTTGGAACAAACTAATTTAACAAAACCACTCTTGAGTTGACCAAGATGTTGAATTCCCAAAAGAAACTGGGGAGGCTGTGTTCAGAACCTGGGAATTGGTGCCCTCTTGCATAGACTGGATAGCTGGTCAGAGTAAAGAAATTTAAGTTGTTCATTTTCATGTCCTATATGTTTTTTTAAAATATCGTTATGGACGAGATGATGTTTACAGGGATGTATATGTGGTGCTTATATCTGGGGGGTGAAGAGGAGGGACTCTTTAGCTGGTGAATATGGTGTGTGTTAGTGGGGAGGCTTTCTAGTGAAATGTGTGCTGCTTTTTAAACTAATGATGTATAACGTGTTGGTTGGTTGTTAAACCAAAGGTGAACTTCTGCCATTGTAACCTAACTGCATTGTGTGTCTGTGTTCAATTGTGAGACACCGGAAAGCTGATGTGGACCAGAAATTCATTGCAGTGTGTGAGCGTCCTGTGTTCAGCAGTTGTACAGCCTTATTCCTGATGTGATTTATACTTTTGCAGTGATACCTCCTTTTTATGTTGAGTGCCCTTGTTTATGCTCTCCTCTCTCTAATCTCTGTGGGTTTTGTTCCTTCTTGCAGGCCTTTCAGGGTGAGAATATGCCTGTCTTTGATCTGCTGATTTTGGGAATAGGGCCAGATGGTCACACCTGCTCCCTATTCCCAGACCATCCACTTCTGCAGGTGATTTTACCAAGCCAGGGAGGTGATACTGTATAATGGGATAAGAACATGCATTTTATTCATGACTGTGACAGGACATTTTCTCCATTATAGTTTGTCTGTAGGTGGTAAGTTTGTATGCATGCATGTGTGTGATGAACAACTCTGAGTTATGGCATTAGGACTTGGCAGCTGCCAGTGTTTGGGATGTGATATTTAAAACTGGAAACTGGGAACAAGAGGAAAAGATGATGGGATCTGACTCATCCCTCTTCACTTAGCCCTGATCCTACAATCTGATCCATGTGGGTGTAACCCTGTGCCCATATAGAGCCCTGTTGACTTCAGTGCAGCTCTACATGGGTGCACGAATCTGCCTGGAAAACTTCAGAATTGATTAATGCTGACCAAGAGCTGAGGCCTAATAATGATCTTTGGTCTCTTTTTACTGGCTGCTTAGTCAGAATCGAATAGCACAAGCTTGAGTTTGGTGAGACTGTCATTTGCTTTGACTCCTATCTCTGCACTGTTCTGACCAGTTTTCACACTTTTTGGCTTTGTTTTTCATGGCAGGAAAAAGAGAAGATAGTTGCCTCTATTAGTGATTCTCCGAAGCCACCACCTGAGCGGATAACTCTAACATTGCCTGTTCTGAATGCAGCACGGACTGTTGTGTTTGTTGCTACAGGAGAAAGTAAAGCTGCCATCTTAAAGGTAATGTTTAAAAATGAAGACAATTGTTGATTAATGAAAACCCATAATTTAACAAACAATATTTTTGGCCAAAACATCCATTTAGTTAAAGCCATTTTCCATTGAAAAAAACGTTTTGATGGAATATTTTTTGGCCAGCTCTATTGTTTGGCTTTGGTGAACGCTTCCATGACTGTCTCATTGCAATATGATTCCTCTAGATTAGTGGGTCTGATGGTGCTAATGCTCTGTTTCTTTGGACAGCGCATTTTGGAAGGGGATGAGGAGAACCCCCTCCCTGCTGCTCTTGTCCAGCCTCATACTGGGAAGCTGCATTGGTTTCTGGATGAATCTGCAGCCAAGGAGCTGACTGTTCCCTTCGAGAAGCATTCTATCTTGTAGAACCAAACGCTTGGCTGAGTTTCAGGATGGTGATTCAGGAGCACTGGCTGCAGTTCCTGCAAAGCCAGCTCTACAACATTCCAAGGACTCTGGTCGTAGAACTTGAGTGTGGCACTAAACTAACACTGTCTTTTGTTTCTCTTTTTTTAAGCAAGTGGTACTTTGTGGAGCACTGTAATAATCTGTGGTCTGGGATGGGCGATATAAGACACTCAAATCTGGTCTCTAGCTGCAAATGGAAATGCTGGGGATTGCAGAGGAGGACAGTATGATGCAGTCTGTCTTGTGAATGGTTAATGTGGTGTAAAGTGAATGCACAATATTAAAGATGTACATTTCAGTTTTTCGACTCTTGCTTGTTTTATCTTCAGGTGGTAGTACTTGCTTTAAATATCAACTAACTGCATGGTCTTTCAGCCCTTATTCTTGTAAGGAGAAGCTGCAGGAACAGCCTTGGGGTTTAGGAAACCCTTGACTGTGATATTTATACATGTTTAAGGGGAAACAGTGCAGGCACAAAAGTGAGGAGGTGAAGTCTGAGGTTTGCTCACAAATGTTCATTTGGAAATGCTCCAAACAACTTTGGAGTCAGGATAACTTTTTGTTTCACTTGACAGTTTTGTGAACCCTTTTCAGGCTCTTGTTCAGTCTCCACTTTCATTGTCCAATGGAGTTGGTCCATCCATAGAACACGGAGGTCAGTAGTACTTGCATGTTTTTGGCCCCTGGTTACCATGTTTGTGAATGGACTCTGTGGAGGGGTTCTCCCCTCAGGTTTCTAAAGCAAAGTTTGCACTGGTGAGAGTTACTCGATTGGTTCTGTTGTGTTGTGCCTAAATCTGGGTGCTACAGGGTCATATAGGTTGCAGATCTTCATAGGTACACATTGTGTTAGTCAGATATGAGAGAACCATACTCTTTAGCTTCTTGTCTTGAATTTCAGACAGTTATGGCCTTGTGTCCTTATGATCATCTGTGATTATTTCCACTGATGTCAGCATTAAGTTCTCATGAACACACTCCTAGGACTGCAGTCAGTCCAGGTGGAATAATAATCTGCCAAAGAGCTGATTAATGTTACGTTGTCCTGAGGGCAACCAGTCCTGCTTTTTGTTCTCTGAAGCCAAGGCTAGAAGCTGGTAGTGGTAATACTACTACTTCACACATATATAGCATCCAAGAATCTCTAAGCGCTTTTCAAAGGGGAATAAATATTTAGTCCCATTTTATAGATGGAGAAACTGAGGCAATAAGGATAAGTGACTTGTTCTAGGTTCGCAGCAAAACTGGCAGAGCTGGGCATAGAACACAGGAGTCAGGACTTCTAAACAGTAGATCATACATATTATATAAATGTGATATGCAGAAGCTGAACAGAACTTAGATGGGCATTTGTCTGCAAGCAAAGAGATATTTAAGCTAGTAATGATCCTGAACGTCTGCCTCCTCTCGCTCTGGATGTATTCCTTTCCTTACTTTCATCCAGATAGATCTAAGAAAGAGAGAGAGTGCCTTGCCCAGGGATTATACTTCCATTCATGGATCAAACCCACAGTTCAATGTCTTCTCATCAATCACTACTACATAAACATTGCCATCTTCCCCTAACAAAATCTCCATCCATCTCCTGCATGGTTCTGGAGCTTCTCCCTGATTTCTGTTGCACAATCCTCTCCTCTCGTTTACTGCATGAATACTAGTAGGCTGGGCAGAGTGTAGGGCTTGTTAGTGAGCTGTACTCTCCACCCTTCCCTTAGGTTGTTATAGTTGGTTGTACAGAGATCCAAATAGATTCTAACATGCTGAATAAAAAATGTTCACATCTGAAGTTCTTACCACTCCTTGGCTCAGACTCTTCTGTCTGAAAGCAGCTGCAGTGGCCACACTAGAACAGGAAACAGATGTACTAACGGTACTGTGAGGAGGAAATGCACATGTACTTTCCTGCCTCATCTGGCTCAGAGTAAAAGCTGGGTTGGGAGACACGGAAGTTTTTTTTATTGTTTTTGTTTGTTTTCAACCTTTAATGTCAATTCTCTTGCTTTACTGCTGCTTTCATCTTTCCCCCTGTGCCTGGAGCCAGTGCCCCTCTGTGTCTACCAAATGCCCCCTCTCTTTCTTAGAACTAATGTCTTCTGGAAATCCTTCCTGTCATATCTGCAATCACCCCACAACCTCCCTCTTCTGGATTATTGTTCCATTTCTTGCCTTGGCCTTCCCTCTTAGTCTGTGAGGTGCTAAATGCCTTCAGTTCCCATTGACTTTTGTTGAAGTGGAAGGCACACAGCACCTCCTAGGATTAGGCACTCAAGATAGAAGCTCTTAGGGGCAGAGGATGAGACTTGCCATGTTTGTAAAGCATCCTGTACCTTTAAGTGGTTGTGTATGTCATTTTTCAGACTCCCTTAATGCTGTTTTAAATAACAATCCCACCCCCATTCACAGGGTTCTCATCATACATCCTTCACAGAAAAAATGCAACTACCTATTTCACCACTGATTTATTTAAGCAGCATGAGAAGGTAGGGGTTCCTTAGGACTTGGAATTGGTTCAGTGAATAAAAAGAGAACTGAAGTCATATTTGCACTTGCCTGATTCTGGAGCGCTGTATTTTGGGATATTAAATTGACATAGAGCGCATGCAGAATGAGACTTTCAAACACCCAGAATCCTGGTTATTACTAATATAAATTTCCTCAGGCATATGAAACACACTTGTTCTCGCTTACAAGCTTGATGTTTTAATAAGCAGTTTTTGAGCTACCTGAGTTCTAAGAAATTGTCTGGAAACAATTCCTCTAATGGAATGAAGGAGCAAGTTTCTTTCATCTTACTCTCCAATGTTGTGGGTGATGTATTTATAGAACATTGTAAGCACATCTTTTCTGCATAGTTGCTGTGTGGTTCTGGAGTGCCTTTTGGTTATTCTCAGCCCCCTTTTATATTTGTTTATTTAATCATCCCTATTGCTGTGTCTTGCATAAAGGGTTGTTTTGCTTTCTGTCTAGCACAGGAGCTGATGTAAGTGCTGAATGCTTCAGCTTAAAGAGAGGGTGGAGGGTTTCCTGTTTCTACATACCCTAAATGGGGGTCACTGAAAATGGGCTGCCACACAATGTTAAAGGTAGAAGGTTACTGAGTTCATGTTAATCAGGGGAAACAAAGTACATAAGGGAACTGAAAATCAAGTGCAGGTGCTGAGCAGTGGTCTGTGGCATTTCCATGTGAAATCAGTCTTTACATAAAATGCTGCTTTCAAGTTCAGAAATACTTCAGAAAAGTCCTGCTTGTGGCACTGGATTCAATCGCTGCTGCTGGTTTGCAGATGAATTATTTCTGGCTTTTGGTGCAGGTGGAGGAAGCCCTTGAATCACTGTGAAATGGTCTGTAGAGATGGTGTACAGAAGGATATAGAGCATGAGGATGCCCTAAGTGAACATTTTGGCATCTGTGGATAAATCAGTTCATCACAGCCTGTCACTTCAGCTCTTAAATCCAAACTCCAGTGCAACAGAAAAATTCAGGTAGAGAAATCCTTTTTTGTTTCCTTTGCACAGAATGACTTCACAGTAAGCGGAGACAAGGTGGGTGGGGTTATTTTTTTTTTTATTATTATTGGACAACTTCTGATGGTGAAAGAGACAAGTTTTCAAGATTGCACAGAACTCTTTTTCAGGTCTGTAAGCAGAAGTTTTGCTAGGATGTTAATTGTACTTATCAGTAATTTGCATTTAGTAGTTTATTGAATCAATCTGGGATTTCCATTTTTCAGTGTAAACAAGTTCCATCATGTCGAAGTTCTGTGAGCTAGCTCCATTCTGTTACAAGAGGGAGTCTGTCTGCACTTGGACACAAAATACACCACACAGATAACAAAAATAAAACCTTTGACCAGCCTGAACCCTTTTAACATTAAAGGCTTAGGGATATTTTGAGGCATGTTTCTGTGTAGGGGTGTGGGTTCATGGACTGCAGTGCTGCTGCCCCTTTAAGGCCTGTTTGTGTGTAAGGGTGTGGGTGCAGGGACTGCTCCGAGACAAACATTATTTGAATATTTATGAGCTGATGATCCGTAGGCGAGTGTGATGGAAAAAGACCATCCCTGCTGCTCTTAGAGCCTAAAAATCACTTTACTGGACAGCTACTCTCTGCCCCGGACTCTGGGCAGGAAGCAAGATATTAAAGTGGAAGATGGGAGGAAGATATTCAAATCCACTGAATGGAAGACAGCGCAGGTATCTGAGAGGTAAGTACAAGCTTTGATTATTACCATTTCCAGGGTGAAGGTATCTTTTAAAAATAAAACTATACAATTAGTTCAACATCTAAACATGTAATCCCAGGTGGATGTGTCTGCAGGTTATTGCCTAACACAGGATATGGTAGATTACTATAAATCCATCCCTGGGGTGGAGAGACTGTGCAAAGAGGACAGGAGAAGGTAGGTCAAACTGCATCTAATAGACAACAAGTTGAAATAAACATCCCAAACAAGCTACCGTATGTTACAGATCTTTCAGATATAGTGGTTACTACTTACTCTGACTTCTGTGCAGGGAAGTTTATGGCAATGAGATTTGCTACAATAAGGAAAGAAGATTTTTCTCACCTGTTTTCAGAAGTGCAACCACATTTAAAAAAAATAAAAAATAAGCCGTGGGGACCAGGAATTAAAATGCACAAATCCTACAGCCATGTTGGGAGAAAGAGGTAAAAGATCCTCCCCCAGTGTTTGAACTGATGCCTGTTTGATCAAGACATTAAGGCTGGAAAGAAATATGGATCAACAGTGTTGTTCACAGTAGTCAAATCTAACTTTGACAACACAGTAGTCAGATGAACCTCTAACATAACTTGCGGGTCTTAGTGTCAGATGGAAATTTAAAAGTTGGAGCCTGGCCATCAATTAGATATCGATACTCGCGTTTATGACAAGCTATATTATATGGTGCTGAGAATCCATGCTTGCCAGCAGACCTGATGAGCTTTTAATAAGCACTGGCACCAATAAAATTATTGCTCCAGCTGTACATCACAGCCTGGCACCATAGGTGAATATCTGTGTGACATTGAACCACTAAATTCCCATCCTGGTATCAGTCCAGCTTGCCTCTGCTCACAAGGGTGGCGGGAGAATATGTCTGAAAATAACTGTCGTAATCTGAGCCAACAAGTAGTCTTTATTTTTAGGCTTTGTCTACAGTACAAAACTACTATGTCAAAGAATCTGGTTACAATACAACTAAGACAAGCTTTCATCTTGTAGTGTAGACAGTAACTGGAACCACATTTTCAATTATGCTGCAGTCCTGTTCTACCCAAGGCCATTTCTCTAGTGTAGTGTTGGAGACTTTCTTTACGGTGTGTTCCAAGATGATAGGAATTGGCTTGTCTAATTAATATCATCTATAACTATGCTACTTGCATTTCTGTTGCACCTTTTACCATGTGGACTCCAAAGTGTTTTACAAACTATATAAAGGAATCCATTCACCACTGGGCTAGGACAAGAACCTGTGTGTGAAACAAAGCAAGAGTGTGGTGATATTTGGCTTTAAATATCCAAGGGTCTCATAGTACTCTGAGTATTCATTAAGCCTTACAAGGTAGGCTAGTATAAGCCCCATAAATTCCCTTGAAAGGTTAGTATTATTAGTACTAAGTTAGTAATTACTTTTATTATTTTACAGATGGGGCAAGTGAGAATCAGGGTTGATTTAACAGCATACAGCAACACTATACACAGTAATTTAAGATAGGAAGGGAAGAACTGGCAGGGACTTTAGGGTTTTTAGGTTCCCTCTGGAGCATTGAAAAGGAGCATCTATTAGGACCACATAGGACCATCTATTAAGTCCTATGTGATTGTCTGTGACTATAGAGGTGCAGGTATTGGAGGATCTGTTCTTCTCATTTTATATTTCTGTGATCCTACATGAGCGAGTTTGAGCAGACAGGGTGTAATGATCTGAACTGCAGTTTGGCCAGGACACTATTGTTAATACCTGGACTCATGCAAAAAGTGCACATGATCTTTAGTGACTATTGCTGGACAAAACTTTGTGTCTAATCCAAAAGACTGTTAGTTCTCAGATTACCTTTAAAACGTCTGTCAGATTGAGGAGGGTGAGTGAACGATACAGCGAGAGAAAGAAGTCAGCTTAAGTGACTAGGATGGTGGTCGCCATAATGATTATTTACATAATATATAAACACATGTCAGGATGTTCCTCAAACATCAAGGGGCAAAATATAACCCTTATACAATTCCATTAACTCTTCCCTAGATACACCAGGGATAGCTATGGTCAAGTTGCTTGTCTTGTGGGGTGTTTTCCTTCTCTGACATGGATGTAGCCTCCTCTCTCTAAAAGGATTCTGTGATCTAAACATAATCTGACTGTTCCTCCATAACCTCAGTTATGGTGATCATGGTCTGCCCCGGTGGATCCCTTTCCTGTGTAGGCAATAGCCACCTCTGAGGCTGACAGCAGAGTTTCACTGTGGCGAGGCTAGTTGAAGTTGCTGGCTTAAGTTCACTTGTTATGGAGTTCTGCTCTTTTTCTGTCAGGTCAGCAACCCTCGCTAGCATAGACTCTAGATCAGATACCTTGCTTGTCCTCTCACTGACTGACTTCCAGTGGAGCTGCAATAGCAGCAGGAACTTCAGACTCTGTTTAAAATCACTTGGATGTACTCAGTGGCTTTTGTTTCTCTGGACACTATTCTAGGAGGTGCTGAACATCTGCCACTGACTTCAGTGCAGGTTCAGTGCCCAGGATGCCTCAGGACCCTTTATTTAGTTTCCTCTGAAATTAACCAGTCATAGTTTCCTTAATATTATCCATAACCACCATCAACCTTGTAATAACTGTGTGGCACTACAGGAAAAACAAAATGTAGGTTACTGCATGGGTCAGAGCCATCTTTCAGGGACCTCAAGGTTAAACAAGTAAATGGGAATAACCACCCAGAGCAGGCAGAGAATAAGAACAGGAGATGCCTTTTGTTCTACAACAGGTTGACTGTCCTCCTGGGTCCCAGCTTTAATTAACTGTTGTGTATTTGTTACATAGAGTGTGTTTTGCACATTAGCAGGCACTGTTGAACTTAGGGCCAGCGAGACTGTAGCTATTAATCTCTCTCTAGATCATTAGGCATTGCTGGCAATGTATGTACAGGGATCTAGGTCAGTTCAGAGAGGATTTTAAAAGAGACATGACTGTACTTAAGTATTTATTATGCTTTCAGTAAACACTGTAGCACATTCATTGATCTATAGATGCTAAGGCCAGAGGTGACCATTCTGGTGATAATCTGACCCCCCTGTATAACACAGGCGACTTCCCCCAAAATAATTCTTCAAGCCTATCTCTTAGAAAAACATCCACTCTTTATTTACAAATTGTCAGTCTCAAGAATCCACAACAACCCTTGGTAAAGTGTTAATTACTCTCACTTAAAGTTTTACGCCTTATTTCCAGCCTGAATTTTTCTAGCTTCAACTTCCAGCCATTGAGTCATGTTATACTATTCTCTGCTAGATTGAAGAGTCCATTATTAAATATTTGTTCCCCATATTGATACTTATAAACTGTAAGCAAGTCACCCTTTAATCTCTTTAAGATAAATAGATTGTGTTCTTTGAGTCTGTGACTATAAACCATTTTTCTAATCCTTTCATCATTATCATGGCTCTACTCTGAACCCTCTCCAATTTATCAATGAGTCACTTTGTTGGTGTGCTTTCACAAAGAGTCCTTTCAACGTCTGGTGAGATTCTGCTGTTGCATCGTTATCTTATTAGGTTGTATGAATGATGAGCCCACAGGAAATTGTTTACAACGAGGAGCACCCACCCCCAGGTGTTTAGAATGAGGATTCAATCTCAGCTTCTATTTTGCTGTGCAATTTGCTGTAATGATTTGGTTAGATAAGAAATGAGATGTTCTCCCAAGGTTTTTACTTATCAGTCTGCTAGGTCCTTGGAAGTGGTTCCTCAACACCCTGTTGCACTATTAAGAGTGCCTTTCCCAGGCCCATTTTGCTGCCTCAGTACGATGGTCTCAAGCTCTCCTCTTCTGATTTCAGTTGCTCATTTTTTCATATTTTTGCGTTGGAGGTATGGGGGTCTGTTTAACTGACCTACACCAGTTGCATCAGTTGGACCTGACTGTCCCCTGCCTGGTACTTTGTGTTGTCATTTACACCTGTACAAAGTGGTTGTAAAATGCTGCTATTCTGATTTAGTAGCATTTTGCAGAGGTGCAGATGACAGTACATGGTGCAAGGTGATGGAAAACGAGGTCCATTGGTTGTCAGCAGAGCTAGATCACAGATGAGGTTACCCAGCTAAAGCTGCTTAAGTGTTGCTTTGGGAGAGCAGCTGTGGTAAAAGAGACTTGAAATCTTCACTGCAATCATTGGCTGTGCTGCAATTGCCACCATCAGGTCCATTTAAGCAGTCTCAGTGGTACCATCAAATTTAATTCAGGTCTCCATAAAGAGGTGTAGTGCAGTAGCTTACATTATCTTCCCTCCCAGAAGCTGGCAGATTTTTCCAGTGGTCAGTATGAGCACATCCCAAAATTTGTTCTGAATTTTTGGAAAGCTACTAATGCTAGCTGAGTGCTCACTGAGCTCATATTTGGGCTGTTAGACATGAAATCTAATTTAGGGTTTGATTACTTTTTCTTTTCCATAGTAAATCAGCCTACAGTTCAAAGGCATTAGAATATGCAGGCAAACACATAAAATTAGTCTGACAATGAGAATGGCCTTTAAGTGCCTTTCTCTGGGCCCCCTCCTATATAAATGGCTCTGTGTTTGTATGTGCAAGAGAGAGAGGGTTGGGAAATGTCTTGTTTTTATACTTTTGTCACTCTTCCCCCTTTTACTGTTTGAGCCACATTTTTCTCTCTGCCTCTTCATGAGTCTCCAGGCTGAAGGGGGTGGACTGGGGAATGTACCACAAGAAATCTTCCGAAATTCATACTGTGGCAGCATTGTCAGCTTTGCCTGGAGTCAGAGTAGAATGCAGGCATGACCTTTCAACAGCTTCCCAGTTGTTAGGAAATTTGCTCTTTCATTTTAATCTTCCATTCTAGACTGTGGAGAGAATCTGTTTGGAGAAGCAGTGGCACATTGGTATCTATTAATAGCATCAGTCCCTCTGACATTGAGTCATCTTCCTAACACTTCATTGATTGCCATTTTCACATGCTGCTTTCCACAGTGTAGAAATGCAGCAGTTCAGGAGTATGATCCAGTGGTTAGAACAGAGATGTTGGCAGTTAGGCTGCCTGGGTTCTCTGGACTGTGTGTGACCACGGGAAGATTTCTTCACATTTCTTTGCTTCTGTTTCCTCACTGCAAAATTACACTAAGCTACCACGCAGAGCAGTGTGAAGCTAAAATATTTGGCAGTCATATTAAGATCCATAGATGAAGCAACATTGGTGGTGGAAAGAACCTTCTGGTTCTTCCCATTCTAGATCCTGTTGGAGCAGTGACAAGAGTTTTCTGAAAGGAAATTACTGTCAGGCCAGGCAGATTGTAAGCTCTTCAGGACAGGGAGCATCTCCTTTTTATGTTTGTACAACACCCAGCACCATAATATAAATGTAATAACAAGAAATGCTATAGTAAATCTTACATCTAAAGTCTGGCTCCTCTGTTGTAGTCTTTCTGACATTCCTCACTGGAAGCAGAAGATTCCTGCCCCATGCCTGCACACCCTGCGTCATTACCATGTTCCTTGGTCAAGGAAGCTTGGATGGGATCTCTTGTCAGACTCTATCAGTGCTGCTGCTTCTTGCTCAGCTGCAGAGGTCACTGCAGAGTGACACTAGTTTCCTTCCCCCATGCCAGCTGAATATGCATATCCTAATGTTTGTACTCCTCAGCGATGAGAGGGACATAAAAGCCTATAGTGTACTTCTCCCTGGCACTTTTAGAGACAAAAGTTCCCCAGCATTGGCTCTGTGCGTGGTGTTTGTTCTGATTCCTCTTGATGAGCATTAGTTGCCTGTTAGAATCTGGCTGTGGCCTTACAGTGATCCTATGAGTCTGGAATATGTGTAGAAATGGCCCAGATTAGAACTCCCACATTGGGGTGCTCATGAACTTTGGAGAGATTTGGATCTGGATCTAAACTTGATGGCTTCATCCTTGGGGGCCCACACTGGTAACTCGCAGCTATTGGGTGAGGGAGCAATGCTAATTAGACTCAGAAGTCTGCATCTTCTCCCTTGGGAGAGCACTGAAATATCATGATCAACTCTGATCTCACTCCCCAGGTCGCACAGATGCTACAGTGAAGAATTTCATGCCTTATTACCAGAGGCAACTTGCAACTACCTTTCTGAAACGGGTCTCAAAGGAGTTGGACCCGCAAGGCAAACCTGCTCTACAGCTGCTGCAGAGCAAAGTAAGTATTGCACTTCCTGCACATGACACACTACCCCTGTACAAACACCTAATCCCAGGGGCACTGGTGTCCTTTTCAGGGCTCCCTTCCCCTAGAAACAACCATTCTCTTAGCAATTGCTGTAATATGGAGACTACAGCTGCTTCTTCCTAGGCTCTAGCAGTCTCATCATGTAATTAATTGTGCGGATCACTGACCTAACAGTAGGGGCTTCTCTGGCTTCTCATGCCCTGGAAATAGGTATTTAGGGACACATTTTAAAATGCAGATAGCAGTGGTTGATCTGTACGTATGTGTAGGGGCAGAGGAATGTGGGGTGGCAGTTTCTGCAAGTTGGAGGCTTGTGGTGTGACTGCTTGATTCACTTTTGAGGGACTGACTAAAGTTTCAAACAATTTAAAAGGCATTGTATTCCCACACACACCACCCCCTCTTTCTCCATCCCTCTCTGATCCCCACTGACTCCTGTGGGAGATGCGAGCTTGAAGAGAAGGGCAACCTATGGCTGTTGCTAGTGTTCTGGGGGATTTTTTTTCCTTTTTCCCAGACACCTGAGCTGTTGGCTTCTCCCTGATCTGAAGACATCTTTGCCTTCCTCCCCCATTCTCTCTAGATTCTTTAGAACTCCAATGCCATTAATCTCTGAAACACAATTGTGTGTGTTGCTGAATGAATCAAGGGTGAAGATATACACCCTAGAGGTCAAAGCATGGGAATAGGAGTTGGCACTCCCAAGTTCTAATCTTCACTGCTGCCATTAGGAAGGTTCACTGTTACTTGCTTACAATATCTTTCATTCCATACTAAAGATACAAAGTAGGTGAGTTAATATCTTTTATTGGACCAGCTTCTGTTGGTAAAAGAGACAAGCTTTCGAGTTTACACAGAGCTCTTCTGCAGATCTGGGAAGGTTATTCAGAGTGTCACAGATAAATACAAGGTGGAACAGATAGTTAAGAATAAAGAGTGAACACGTTGCAAAAGACCATTCATGAGGAAGTGGGCTGTTAACACCTTTGCATGTTTCTCTACTATCCTGGGACGAACATGGCTACAACACTGCAATTCCATAATACATACAGTTTTATAATTGGATATACACAAATGGAGCAGATAAACTGTGATCTCTTCTCTGGGTTAGCTTGAAAGACTTGTAAGACCCCTTCAGAGAGCTATTGGAAACTAGCTGTGACTGTAATTACAGGTTCCAGAGGGGTAGCCGTGTTAGTCTGTATACAGCAAAAACAATGGGAGTCCTGTAGACTAACACATTTAATTTCTGCAGGCATAAGCTTTCATGGGCTGTACAGGGGGTTAAATGTAGGTGTTTTTGCTTTCAGTGGCCACTAGATGTCCGTGTTCAATTGTGTCTCATTCATTTATATTGTAGTAGCAGCTAAAGGCCCCAGTCAGGGTCAAAGTCCCCTTGTGCTAAGCACTGTATAAATACACAGGATGTCATGGTCCCTGTCCCAAAGAGTTTACAATTTCATCTGCACTTTCACTGGGACTTCTTTTCTGTTCTTTCTTATTCATTCCCAGCTCTGGAAGCCACCTGAATCTTTTCTGCATGAAGGATTCCTGATGCAATATAATGGGGACACGTGTAAGTGGCAGAAGAATTATTTCATTTTGCTGGGAAACTGCACCCTGGAGTGGTTTGATAGTAAAGAGGTAAATGTGCTACTTCAGCTGCTTTTGTCCCCACTTTATGGGTTGTAAAATGTGTATGGATCTTACGCACTCTCACCCCATTCAGACATGTACCCCGCAGACACATGTACACCCGGACATCTGAACATGGGTTTTCCTTCTCAAGGGACTGCTAGTCCCAGTGTTCAGGAAAGTTATGTTCTGCCCCCTAAAATTCCTCCTTCTGGTTTATAGTGTTATGTTCTCCTCCTTAATTTCCTGTCCAAAATGAATGTGTGATGTTTATTAAACAGCTACTGAATTCCATCCTCAGAGGTGGCTGTATACTATCAATGCGTGAAATTTAGAGAGAGAGAGTGATTTACTGTCAGTCCCTAAATCCCTAAACTCAGGCCCCAAATCCTAGCAGCCAGGTTTGTGTGAGGAATTCTGCCCTTGAGCCCTCATTAAGATAGTTCTGTTTGGTTTTCTTTTCCAGGCCCAGGGCAAAGGCTATAAGCCCAGAGGATCTATCACTCTGTCTGGATACTTTTTGGTGACTTCATTGAGCGAATATACCAAACTGATTGACACTGTCTGCCAGGGATTAGTAGGTAAGTCTGTGGTGTGCTGTTTGAGAAATGTACCATGACCCACAAGGGAACAGTCTTACAGGCCCCTCACAGCATTATACAGGACAAAAACTTCAAGAACTCCTCAGCAACACCAGCTCTAAATAGAAAGTTCTCTGTGCCTGAATTCTGAAAGCTCTCTTTTTTGTTGTAAGGATGGCAAAGTCCAACATATAGAAAGAAGAATATTGATTGTACATACAGGGGTTCTCAAACTTTTTTTTGCTGGGACCACCTTTGAAAATTATTTTAGGCTGTGATGATCCCCTTACAAAAGTGATAACCTCCCCATGTCATGCCATCCTTACTGGCAAGTGTAGGGACTGACCACTCATGAACCTCCCAGCATAATAACCTTGCGACCCCCTGAGGGGTCATGACTCCCAGTTTGAGAATCCCTGACATATACAGAGGCCCCACTGCTCATGGGGCTGCTGCACTGTTCAAAGCTAGAGACCACAAAATATACTGAACATACTGATGTCTCTCAAACACAATGTTTTCAGGACCTTGTGATGTTTAATCCTGTTTCCTTTTTGCCATGCTCTTCTGTCCTTCTTTTTTCTCTCTTTAGAGGGAATACATTTAGTACTATTGGCGGGTTACATGGCTTTATTCAGTCAGATGAAGAACCCAAGTTTTATAGTGAAGTGACATGAAATTAGAAGCAGATGCAGAGATGCTGCCAATCTCTGAGACTTGATTGAGACAGCTTCTCTGTTCTATTTCTCAGAACGTCTCACCAGCTCTGGAAAGAAAATGGCAATGTGTACACTTTAAACATTTCTAATGAAGCAGGAATCTTTCCTGTATGCTGAAGTAGTTTAGTAAGAAAGAAAGTGAGACTTCAACAATCACTTTCAGAACAGATTTTGTTATTGGCAGAACAGGAAATATCCTTAGTGTATAATCTTGGCACAATATTTTCTAGTAAATACTAACTAGAAAAATACACTTGCCTTAAAGTCACTGTGCAAGTTTCCAGCCTGATTTAGTGCATTCAGCTGTCACAAATGATGGGTCAAATCTTGGCAGGTACTGATCACACAAAATTCCCTCTGATGTCTTAGAAGTTGCTGGTGCTCACATGTCTGTCAGCAGACAGGATTTTCTTCTGGCAGTAAAATGGCATCTGTGAGTGAGAGACACCAGGACCATTGAGAGCTGTGGAGACATTACACAGTATTTTTAGAAACAGTCAATTCTACCGGACATTGTTGGAAGCATTTTCTGTGCTTTTCTTTTCAAGTTGACTACTCCCACTGGGACCACGACCCCTTAAATGGGCCTCCAGCAGAGTTTTTGCTGTTCCTCTACCATCCGTTCCGAAAGTCCCTCTGTTTCTGTACAAACTCTGCAGAATCCCAGCACACCTGGAAATCTGTCCTTCGAGATGGGATCCGATATTGCAGCACAGGTAACATCTGGAAGTGCCTGCATTAATAGACCTGAGGCAACATCTGCAAATGGGGCTGAGAGCAGGAGTTTGCTACTTGCATGAGGATCCTTTTCTAAAATAGTGTGAAGTCCATTCAGTGAACTGAGGGCCCTATGAAATCCTGGAGACCACTGTAGACTCTTTGATTTCTGAATAAGATTCACATGTGATACTGATGAAAATCCAAAGAATGTGGCAAAACTCCTACAGTTTTTATTCTTCCCTGGATTGAATTTATGGCTTTAAATTCCAGCAAGTTCAGACAGTTTCTCTTTCATTTCTTTAAAGAGAGAGACTAGTGCACTTAGAGCCACAGAAATTCCCAGAGGTTCTTCCACCTTCTTTGTTGTTAGTGTAATGTTATTCTCTATCATAGGTTTTATATAGCACCTATTGTCATAGCATTTAAGCACTGCTTGTAACCAGATTTCAGTGTGCTAAGGATGGATCAGACTTTTCTGATTGACTTCCGCTAAATGTTGCTGGGATTAACTGGTATTTTGGATTCAGCTTTACAGAGACAGGACTCCTTTGAGATAGAGGCATTCCTGGAAGCTGTGCGATTTTACAGACAAGAGAGAGGTAGTTATGGAGCGGGGGATCTCCTCCTGGGAACAGAGTCTGAGGTTTGTAAACTGCTGAGCATTCCAATGCTGGAGTATTTAATGCATGCTCTGTGCTGGTAACTTGGTGAAGATGGTCTTTTTCTTTGGGTTTAGATTCTTAGTAATGTGCTGATGGAGGACTTGCTTCCAGTTCTGCAGTCTCAGGTCCCCCCAGATCTCAAAGGTTCAGAAAGCAGGAAGAAACAGACCTGGTGCCAGGTAAGTCAACAGAGCAATGCTAACATCTGAAACCCAAACTGATATTTCAGGATCTAACAATGAGCAACACTCACCTAACTTTTTAAACTGTATGGTTGGGGAGAGCACATTAGGAATTTGTACTTAACTCTAGACACCATCACAGGTCCTAACCGCATCAGCCACACCATCAGGAGCTCATTCACCTGCACATCTACTAATGTAATATATGCCATCATGTGCCAGCAATGCCCCTCTGCCATGTACATTGGCCAAACCGGACTGTCACTACGCAAAAAAATAAATGGACACAAATCAGACATAAAAAATGGTAACATCCATAAGCCAGTAGGAGAGCACTTCAATCTCCCAGGACACTCTGTAGCTGACTTGAAAATTGCCATACTTCAACAAAAAAACTTCAAAACCAGACTTCAGCGAGAAACTGCAGAACTGGAACTCATATGCAAACTTGACACAATCAGACTAGGTCTGAATAGGGACTTGGAATAGTTACCTCATTACAAGAAGTAATTGTCACTGTTCACACATTCTCACCTTCTAATCAATGGTTGTGAATAGGTCTCATCTACCCTAACTGAATTGACTTTGTTAGCACTTGCCCTCCCCATTGTTATGTTTCTTACCCTTGGATGTATATATATACCTCCTATCTGTGATTTCCATTTCATGCATCTGACAAAGTGGGTTGCAGCCCACGAAAGCTTATGCCCACAGAAATTTGTTAGTCTTTAAGGTGCTACAAGACTTTTGGTGTTTTTGCTGTATACAGACTAACACGACTACCCCTCTGGTACTTGATGTTTATTTGTCTGCCAGAGCAAAGAGCAACTCCACTAGCTACTGCTTTCAACGTCCCACAGACTAGCTACTGCATTCAACACCCATAGACTGTGCCTTTCATGTCTCCTGTGAAACTGCTGCCTTTAATGTAATGTGTTGTGCAAAATTTAAATGGAGCCTTTGTGGGGACTGATAGGTGTGTCCTGCTGTCTGTAGCTACATATTGTTACCAAGTAAATGATGCCCCAGGAGTGATTGGACTGGCCTTTGAATTGAGTCAGGTGGCTCTGGATGAGTCAATTAGAGCCCCATGCTTACAGATGTAATATAGGCAAAAGACAGTGCGCTAATCAGCTGTGAGCACAGTGACCTGACAAGGACTGTGCACCCAGCACGACCACCAGAAACGTCTCCTGATCTCTGCACATGGTCTGTATCAGAGTTTCTCAACCTTTTAAGTAGCAAATACCCCTAACTTCTGAAAATTTTAATTTAATTTTAATTTTAATAAGTACCCCAACAGTCAATTTTCCACCGGATTTTACATTTACAGACTCATGTGAGCCATATGTTGGAAGAAGGGCTGAGTATATAAAGCCCTGATACGACAGATGTCGGATCTAGTTTGAGTAAGGTTACCACCTTTAGACCGGGGTGTGTAACTCAAGTACGTATCTGGGCTAGAGGTGATGTTGGCCAAAGCTAGGAGGCTTTGAGTGGCATGCCAATGCTGGGGAATATAAAGTGCCGCGCCAAATTTTATGGCATAGATTTGAGAGGAGGAAGGGGTGAGAGAGAGAGAGAGAGAGGGTGAGAGAGAGAGAGAGAGAGAGAGAGAAACAGGAAAAGAGGGTAACTGGTGAAATCTGGGGCTGTCTTAGTTGTCAATTTCACTGCTCAGCTAGAACAGTGAAATTGACAAGTTTTCTGGGCACTGGGCTTTGAGCCCTGGAGGTAGGGTGCCACCTGGCTGACCGCCTGGGAGGTGAGCGACTGCCACCCAATCCAAGCTGGGGCAGAGGAGGCCTCCGCACCGGCTGGGACCCAGGGATGTGGGCAGGCGGCTGCTGCCTGTCTTCAAGCCAGGGTGCTAGAGGTTGTCCCTCGGCTTGGAGCCAGGGCGCAGGTGGCTGCCACCCAGCTGTGAGGCCAGCTCGTGAAACACAGGAGGCTGCCACCGGGCTCCCACCTTGGAGCTGGGACCTGGTGGAAAGCGGGGGCCTGCTGCCCGCCTCCCCCAGAAGCTAGTGGCTGCCGCCTGCCTCCTAGCTGGGAGATGTGACCAGGCGGGAAGCAGGGGGCTGCCACTCGCTTCCCAGCTGGGAGCTGTGACTGCGAAGGAAGTGGGAGGCTGCTGCCCGCCTTCCCCAGAAGTCGGGGGCTGCCACATGCCTCCCATCTGGGAATTGGGATGGGGTGGGAAGCGGGCTGCTGCCACCCAGCTTCCCCAGAAGTTGGCAGCTGCCGCCTGCCTCCCCTCCACTCTCTTTTTCCCCGGGTGCCCCCTGCCTGTGTCTCATGTACCCCCAGGGCATGTGTACCACAGGTTGAGAAACTATGGTCTGTATGATGCCTCTTACTTTCCCCCTGTTTTCTCCTGCCCTTTTGCTGATCTGGTCCCTGCTGTGGCTGGTCAGTTCCTGGAAGAGGTTTATACATTGGTCCTCAGCCAGGTCTCCAGTGAATTCCTGGATTTTCAGAGCAAGAATGAGAAACTCCACATTGAATTGGAGAAGAAGATTCGCCCTGATCTGGATCAGATGCTGAATTTAAAGGATCAGATATCTAGAAAACTCCAAGGTTAGAGGAAGGGGGTGAAGAGATGGGGAGCATGGTTCTATTCTGTTAATCCACGGGTTTTACTTTGCTTTAGAATTCTAACTCTCTCAATTCTATTTGAAATTCTAAGTAGTGTGTGTAGCATTATTTGTCACTGGAGAGGTTGGATTAGGAATGAGTTCATTATGCCTTACTGTTTTAGACAATGCTATGTGAACCTTGATTACTATATTTATGATTAGATGCTATTGTGTTGGGTACCCTAAATCAGTGGTTCTCAACCAAGGACACATGTCCCCCTGGAGAGGTATTCCAGGGGGTACTCAATTCATCTAGATCAGTGTTTCGCAACCTGGAGGTTGTAGCCCCTGGAGGGGGTGGGACACGGGATGGGTTTAGGGGATTCACAAGTGCAGGGCTGTTATTAGGGGGTGGCAAGCAGGACAACTGCCTGGGGTTCCACACCACAGGCGACACCGCAAAGCTAAATTACATACTTCAGTCCTGCTGCCTGGGGCGCAGGCTTCAGACAAATCTCACATGTGAAAAATAGGCTCAAGTATCACACTGAAATATGCGTACAATATTTATATTCCAATCAATTTATTTTATGATTATATGGTAAAAAGGCGAAAGTAAGCAATGTTTCAGTAATAGTGTGCTATGACACTTGGTTTTTTGGTGTCTGATTTTTGTAAGCAAGTAATTTTTAAGTGAGGTGAAATTTGGGGTACACAAGACAAATCAGACTCCTGAAAAGGGTACAGAAGTCTGAAAAGGCTGAGAACCACTGCCCTAAGTTGACAGAAACTATGGAGATGGGCACATTACAATTAAAGGATAGGTGGATGGATGAGTTTTTCTGCACTTTTCTACTTGAACCTGATTAATCCAGGACAACCTGAGTTCCACCGTGACTCTGTCAGACTAATTTAAGAGTTTCTGTCTTGGCAGTGGTAGTGCAGAGCCCAGCAGAATGCTGCTGTCACCAAGGAGTAGAGCCTGACCTGGACTGTGTGATGGAGGAGCTCATTCGCCCCATCAGTTTCGGGTTTGACATGGTGCGTTTGCTCTTCATAGACAGAATTGATGAGATGATCAGAAATGTGCAGGTTTTGCCTAGCACTATCTTGAAGGAAGAGGTAAGATATGGATGATATAACAGAGGACCATTTTGTCCTGTTCCCCTGGAGACCACCCTAAACCCCCACTTTCAGTACTGAGGATGGCAACTTAATTCCACCTGTCCCGTAGACCCAGAACACCAATGATCCACCTGCTCCTGTGTCTTGCCTCCAACAGTAACCACTGTAGAATATTTGTAATGTCTTCCTTATCACAATGATGCATCTACATTGTGCAGAATTGTACAATAGGAGGAAGAGTCTCCCTGGCCCCAAGCTCGAGATTATGCTCTGAACTGTGAGGATTGTGAGCTCATGTAACTTTCACCTAGCTGCTGTTTTAACTGTACAGTGCAGTTCATTCAGATCAGTGCCACATGCTGTTTTGAATCTGACTACACCACAGATGCAGCTTGATATAAAGGAAGGCAACTTTGCTGAACAAGAATATGGTGTCTGAACTTGTCTCAGAGTCTGCTAGGGTCACCCATATACCCAGGTATTGTGGGACAACATGGCTCCAAAGACAAGTAGTCAATGCTCTTTTGCAAAGAGATGCCTTCTTTTCAGTTTTACATTGCTTGGGCATGGATAATGGCTTTAACTTATATAGTTTCCCATATAATACTAATACTTCACATTTAGGTAGGCTTTCACTGCATCTAGGAACTGTACAGACCATAACTAGCAGACTATTGGTCTGATACAGGTTCTCACACTTGGGGAAATGACCTGGAAACCTGGATTCATGGAGCCATGTTACGTGAAGGCTAATCTCTACAAAGACAGTCTGCAGGGACTGAAGGAGAGATTTGGCTTTCATGGTGTGGCAAGTTTAATTCTCAGTGCCCAGAACCTCATGCAGCAGGTAAGTGGTGATACTTTGAGAGAACAGAATGATGGGGGAGGCAACCTCTGAGTGGAGGTAAAGGGAAGGGGCAGTACATTCATTCCCTGTGTGTTCAGTTCTGAGCGGATCTATTTTTACCTTTATTTTGTGTAGGACTTCCTTTTTCCCTTGGGCATCTGCAGGGTATGAAGGGATTATATAACCAATATTAGAAAGAAAGCAGGCTTAGAGGGTGGCTACTACCAAACCCTGGAGGTGGGAAGATGTGGAACCGAGTTTTGACTATGGTCTCTGAATGTGCTCGCTCCCCTACTCATTTGACAAATTTTTGTCTTTTGTAGCTAATGCAAAATTCAGTCCATACATTCCAGCAGCTTTCAGAGCAACATTTGAGCTCTGCAACTAACCACAGCCAAATCACCCAGACTCTGGAAAAGGTCAAAGCTCGTGTGCTGAAGGTAAGATGTGCAATGCTCTGATCTTCTTTTTGGGTAAAGTCTTATTTCTTTGGATCATATTCTCTCTGCACTTGTTGGCTTTTCTGTTGTGCATGCTGCCTTGGATGCTGTGTTCCCCACATGTCCTTGAGCTGCCCTAGGTGGATAGATGCAGAAGTTGTTGTGGGGAAGTTTCCTGATTGTTGTGCTGATTCCTCTTTCAATTGGGCTGTGGTTGGTTTTCAGAAATTTGACTATGACAGCAGTTCCACCCGGAAGGAGTTTGCACAGGAGTGGCTGGTTCAGATTTTTTTTCCCTTTCTGCTGAAGAATCTGGAGCCCAGATGTAAACTGGTGAGGCCTGATTCTGAATGAAGGTGAAGGGGCCCAAACCCCATTTGTAAACTGATGGAGCTCATACAAAATGATTTTATTTTATCAAACTATTCCATTTTATTCTTCAGAAAAGCTTCGCTAGCCCTGTGAACTTCAGTGGGCTAATAGGAGAATCCCCCTTCCCTCAGTACCTTTCATTGAATTTAAGACCAGAAAGGGTCATTAGATCATTTAGTCTGGCCTTTCATTATAGCTTTCCAGCGTGGCAGGGCTTGACTGTGATGCCAAGAAAGGAGATGCCTAAAGAACCTTACAGGCCATTCTCAGCAGGCAGCCAATAAACTCCTTCCAAATGGCCATGAATGTACTTCTATTTCACATCATGACTATTACTGCCATGTAACTGTTTCCCCAAAATTTCCCCCTCCATTTTATAATTTTTCTGCACTGCCACCAGCCTGACTCAGTACCTTGAGCCAGGACAATGGTTGAGTTTGACTCCCTGTGGAGCTAGTCCTGGTGCTTGTCAGTGGGCTGCTGGTGGTAGAGGGCACTGTGTCCTGAGATTAAAACTTTGTCTCTAGTGATCAGGAGTCTGGGAAGCTTGATACTAAATTTGGTTAACTTTTCCCCGGAGCTCTGGGGAGTTTGAACTAATTCCAGTAAACCCTTCCCAGGTTTAACCATGTAGGCTCCACTTTCTGAACCTGGAAATACATATGATATGTTGTACAGATCCAGCTTTAAGGGTTGTCAGTTCAGGTGCCAGAAACTGCAGGGTGCTATTGGAATTCCAGGTGAATATTTATTCCCTAAGGTGGAACATATTTTGGCTCACTTTAGGCGCTGTCTAATCCAAAAATGGCCCTGCCTATCTGTGGGATTAAGGCGTATCTGTTACTGACACTGGTAGATTTCCCTCTCTTGTACCTTCTTTGGTAGGAGCTGCCCAAGTATGAAAATTATGTGTTTGCTGACTTCAGTGGCATCATCAATGTTGAAAATATTTATGAAGAAATGGTTCTGGCTATTTTGCAGCAGGCAGTCAGCAAAGGTGAGTAGAAAATGGGTTCCATCCTAAAACAGACCAAAGTCAGCACTGTTTGGTCCTTCATCCTCTGCTAAAGAGAGGACAGACTATCCCAACCAAAAATGTTTACTGCTGCCTATAATTTCCCCTCTGTTGCCAGACCTGTAACTTCCCCTCTGTTGACTGCTGTAAGGTTTTTAAAAGCATTTTGTGATTTGTGATTCAGTCCAGACTAGTAAGGGGTTGTGTTACTGCCTGCCTTGCAACTTTGGGTGCCTTACATGTTGTGCTGCTCTGGCTCACAGCCCTGACACCAATAGGCAGTGCAGGCCACACCCTGCTTCCACCGGCCAGTTAGATTTGCAGTGACCCCAACACTCTCTCCAGTCCTAAATGTCCCCAAAACTGTCTCCCTGCAATGTTCAACCCTCGCTTGGAATGCTCAGAAATTATTACATTTGGTGCTGCTTTAAAGAGAGAGACTCAGGAGATGGTTATCTTGACTGAAGTTAACAATCACTTCAGTTCAACCAAAGCACTGTGTTGGGTTCAATAAAGAGTAAAATAAGTTTTTTCAATCAAAAAGAGAGAGGTTTTAAGACTGTTCAAGTACCAGGGATAAAGATAGAAAGGGTTACAAAAAAAGTAAAACTACACTTTTTAATGGCTAAGACCTACCTTAATAAGCTACAGTCTTTTCTCAAGGTAGTTTCCTCACCAGTCTTCCTTTTTCTACAGTGACTGACTAGCTCTTAGTCATGATCCCCACAGAGTCCAAGGTGCTGGTTTTCCTTGTCTCCTCAGGAGAAGGATAACTTAGGGGCTTTCTTCCCCTCTCTATATAGTCCAGTAAACCTTGGAAAAGTCTCTCTCAAAGTTCACTGACCTTGCTTCAAGAGGCTGAAAGTCTTCCTGTGGGTGTTGTCTTCAGTCCCTGTTGACATTAAGTGATCATTTTTACCCACTTGCTCCCCCTGAGTTTTTGTTTGCTTGCCATGCAAATGTGCTTTTCTTTGGTCACACTTTGGTCAGTGAGAGACCTTCAAGCAGAGGAAACCACATTCCTTTGTCTGTTTTTTATCTTCCTCTGGTATGCCTGGTTTAAACACATTTTAGTCATAATTCCAGCACATCTTTTGTGGGTTGACCCTACATACATCATGCAAAAATATTCATGATCAGTGAGTTATTGGTTATCCAGTGACACATTACATGACTCCTTTTAGATACAAATTATAATAATAGTGAGTTGGAGTACACTGAGCTGGTCAGGCCAGCTGAAGCTCACTGCTAGATACCAGGGAGCCTGTTGCCTTCTGGCAGGGGAATGCTCTTACGGTCATATGCATCTATAGGCATTTACATGCTTTCCTGTTCAAAGGACTTTCCATGTTATTTGTGTTATTCCATATGTTTTCATATGTTTGTGGTAAGTTCCAGGATTCCCATGTTGAACTATCTTACTCCTGCCAGTCTCCACCTTCTCTTTCCCTTCCCGCTCTCATTGTAGCCCAAACATTTCCCACTGGCTAGTGTGGTGGAAATAATATCCCATTTTACAGCCGTGATGTCATTGCAAGCCTGCATATTACTGATTGCTTTTAAAGTGTTCATAAAAGAGCTTTTATGCTCAGGCTATATAGTTAATGTGGTCACTTTAAAACCAGGCGTCTGTCCTGCCCATCTGCTTGCACTGGCTCCTCTGACCAAATCAGCCCCAAAGGCCATTTTTCACTCTTCAAATATGTTTTGGTGGGGGATAAGACAGATGGAGCATGTAACAGCAGAGCTTTTAAAGCCTCAAGAGCAGTCACAGAGGCTTGCTCTTGGCTACCACACTAGAGGTGGGGATAACCTGGCTTCCCCTGTGGACAGAAAAATGTCAAGAAGGGCTCATAAAAACTATGACACAGGGACGGAGGGAATATGAATATAGGTGATATGCTGCGCAGGGAGCATGACTATAAACAAATGCAGTAGGGAGGGAGCAGGGATAGAGAACAGAGCAAGATTTGGTATTTCCTTTTCTCTCACTTTCTGTTGTTCTGTGTTTCAGCCCTGAAAGAGGCTTCAAGTCAAAACAGACATAATCTTTACAGTGACAGCTTCTCTTGTGTTCTGGACAGTGTGGACAACTTGCTGCAGCAGGAAAGATCCCAGGAACACTCTGAAATAAGGACAGGAGCCTTAGGTGGTAATGCCACATCAGACACCATGACTCTCATCCCGTCTAGTCAGTGAGACTGCTTCAGACAAGAAAGCATGGAAATACGAAGGAGGCTCAGCTGGGTCTGCAAATCCTCCCAAAAAGAAAAGGCCAATCTTCCCAATAACTTCGCATTGTCATAAAGAAGCAGAAAAATCTTTGAGGGTGTTGCCTGATCATAGGAATTGGATACACAAGAAGGCCTCAGAACCAGACATGCAAAGCATCTGCATTACTGAACCTGCTGGACATGTTGCAGAGAAGACTGCAACTGTGCCTGAGGCTGAAAACAATATCTGGGTAGAAGACCCAAATAAAAAGAGATGTAATGTCAAGTCATGGAGCCCTTATGCAAGGAACAAAGATCTACAAGAGCACAGAACATCATAAATGAACTTTCTGCAGCCAAAGTTGCTGTAGAGAACATGAAAGAAGAATGGGAGAGGGTGATGTTTGAGCAAGGAAGTCAAGGGCAGGATGGAGAATTAGAGTTAAATCCAGCTTGGATTAAAGGAGCAGGACAAAGTGGTGAGAATAACCAAATACAGAGAGTTATTGCAGGATCAAGAAGGTCCCTGCAGGGAATCTGGTGACTGCCCTTTTGTAGCAAATACAAGTATGTCCAAGAACCAGAGTCCAACATCAGACCATACAAATTTTGGCAACTCTCAGGCTAACTTTTGGCCTAATACCAATTAATAGCAGGTAACGGGTTTGGACTGAGATGCATATAGGGACAATGGAGGTTTAACAGAGGGAAAATTACAAAGATCAGCAATGAATCATGTGGCATCAATTGAGTGGGATGGAGACAAGTTAGGAAAAAAATCGGTGCAGTTGGGAAATGCCTACAATATCAATGGGTGAAGGCAAATGCAGTGTGGAGGAAGCTTGCAATGGGCAAATGATCGTATTCTGTTCGTTTTCTGTGAAAGGTACAAGAGATGCAGCTCAGACACACCGACTTCAGGAACATGGTGATGAAGTCATGGAATTACATGCCCAAAAGTTGGTTCCTATGGAGGGTCTGGAAAGAAAGGTCTATCAGCTGGAGCTCGGGAGTGATGTTCAGCAAGAATTCAAAGGGCACAGGCATGCAGGTCAACTGGCTGAAGGCAAGTCTGCTCCCTTTTTACTCACTGGAAGCCTGAGACATGAAGCTGTCCATGAGCGTCCTGTCCCTGGGCACAAGAAGAATCTAGTCAAGTAACCTGCCAGAACTTGCAGTCCCAACAGGAAATGAACAAGGGGGAGACGACAGAGGCAGACTTCAAGAAGACAGATAAAACTGTGTTTCTAGAGAGTCTGTCCATAGCTGTTGAAATGGAAATGTTCCAAACAGATCTGCTGGAAATGGATCTTGAAGACAACAGAGACCAGGGAAGTTGTCAATAAACTGAACCTCTGAAATAGAAGTACAAAGAGCAAGATCTAATGGATATTGACCATCAAAGAGTAGAGAGATGACAAAGCTTAATACTCACATTCAACTTCCTTGATACTTTGATGGATGCTTCATATCCCCATGTTAGCAAATAATGCAGAGTGCCAAGGCAAATGAGGCTGTGAAGGGACTGCCAATCGCATGGCACCTGAAGGTTATCACAGGTAGTTCTGCAGCAATGACCCATACATAGTGGGAGATGCAGAGATTTTCATTCTCAAGGTCTTATGAATGTGAATTGAAAGAACTGGAGTTGGTCCTGCTTCTCAGAGCAGAAAACTGAGAGCAAAAGCTGAGGGATTGGAAAGTAATGGACATTTATGTAAGACATTTAATATTTATGCATATCATATTGTGTATCTTAATATCTATCAGAAATCCTCAGGCTCTTAATTCTCTCCTTTCTGCCATTAGTCCCTGTGTGGCTTTTCATTCCATTTGTAAGTGAAAATGCTGAAGGTGTTTGTAAAGGGCCTTCAAGTCAGAGTGTGTACACAACACAGTATTATGTGGTTATCTCAAGGTATTTATGTTCTGGAAGAGTGTTCCAGAGAGAGACAACAGAAATTCTGCAGCTAATAAGACATCACCAATAAACCCTTCCCAGTTTCTACAAACAGCAGCATACACTGATGCTGTTTCTGTCCTGTTCCACTCCTTTGTGACTCAGACAGTGAAAACTAGCCCCATTGCCCTAATTTGGGAGTTCTTACAGGTACAAAGCTGGCATAGTCATATCCTGTCACCCTCTTGGAGCCCCCAGTGCAGTAGGCAGGAAGGAGGTTATCAGGAATGGAAGAGGAATAGCTGGACTGTGCTTCGCTATAGCCATGCTCTGGTGGAGAACTGGGGTCCTACCCTCTGCAATGCCAAGCATAAACTCAACAAAACAAAAAATCTGCTCCTCTGTATCTAGCTTCTTTGTAGTTATAGTAGGGCAGTTATAGTAGGGGAAGACAGTGAAGTAGCATCATCTCTGATACCCTGCTGCTGTTGAAATTAACAACTCATTGAATTCTATGAGCAAGATTGAGCCATTACGTAACAAGGCTCAAGGAGACTCTTTTACAGTGGCCACAGGACTCCTGTTTAGCTTAGTTAATCCATTTATTCCATGTTTGTTCAGATGGACTGACCCATAGAACCTAAAGTTCATTGGAATGGTTGCCATAATAGAGGTAATATCTGTTTAATATATACTTCACCCAAAAATAGAAACTAATAATTTAAAACTTCAGATACATGAAAACCTTTTTAGTATGCTGACCTGCAATTTGTCAAGAGACGGGAACTCTGTCTAGTGTGGTCTTTTTTTCCTAATCCCCAACATGTTGTCAAGCTTTTGAGTATTCCTTGTTTATTCCAATGTACAACTTATTATTTAATGCTTTATATGGTTTATACAAACAGGTGTTTACAGTTAAGTGCTAATATAATTAGACAGTGATGTAAGAAAAAAACGTAATCTGTATTTATTTGAATAAAATGTATTAAAATCCAAAATGTGGTATTTACAAAATTGTCACTTTTGTAAGTTTTGTGGTTTTCAAAAAGGGAACACATCTGCCACATTGAGATGACTCTTAACTGCTTACCAAATGATACTAAAGATTTTCCATGCACTGAAGCTGCATTGCTTGACAAAGATCAAACCTATCACAGGCTTTTAGGATGGAATTATTTTACTAACTACATTCAGTTCTAATCTTGTACTTTGAAATTTGATCTTATTGAACCATGGTCTTTTAAGACCCCAGCGCTAACCTAGTTATTCATTCTTTTCAGTTCAGGTTCTGTACAATTTGAGATGGTCCATTTGTGGGGAACTGAAATTTATGCCTTACTACTTGTCCAAAATGCCTGATTTCCAGTCTTAATTAATTGGTTGCACTAGTGAGTGGTGATGGTTGTTTATGGATGATATTACATTTTAGCAGTACATTTTTAAAGAGAAAAATGTAACTTTAGCCATTGGTGTCAGCTGCTCCTGCCTCTGGCTTCAAGATGAGTATAACTTCTTGTAACCCTTTCTCCTGCCACATGCCAGGGGCCAGGAAATAGACCACTCTTAACCAGCAGGCCTACATCTGTCATAGTTCCTGTGTGTCATTAAAGATGAGGCAAGATGGTATCTAGCTATTCATATTGAATAATTAAGCTCCACAGTATCTAAGCATGTTCAGTAGTGGATTAAGTGATGTGATTAAAATGTCACGTTTTCTTCCTTTTCCTGTGGGGAGAAATGGGTGCAAGGGAGTGTTTTTTATTTGGATTTTTTTTATAATATATATGCACTGTTGAAATAATTGAGCCTAAAAATTTAACCAAAGTGTGAGCTCCACTGTAAAAAGTATATAAAAGTTCATAAGATGTTACAATAACCTATAACAAGTGTTGATGGGAAAAGGTACAAAAGGGAGACACACTAAATTAGTGCAAACATACAAGGCCAAATAGATATGATTCAAGAACTGTATTGAACTCATGCTTGTTAAAAACAGGCGCTACAGAGCTGGAAGCTAATAAGCTAAAATTGGTACATTCACTATTAGGTCTAATTGGTGGACAAAATAATGAAGGGATGGGTTACACCACTCATCACTCCCTTTTTGGGTCCTTTAAAAGAAAGAGCTTGTGTGGAAAAAGTATGAAAGAACAAAAAGGTAAAGAATGAAAGAACAGACAGAGGCTTCTGGAATGAACTTCAGCAGTGTGGTTGTCACCCGCACTATCTCTTGGGTGCTTGGGCCTTTGTCATCCTGTACCTGAGAGAGGGCCCAGATGACATCACCCATATGAGCTCCACATGAATCTCAAACATCACCTCAGATAAATTACCACCTACATAGTACTGTATTCCAAGACCTGGACCTGTTTAGCAGTGTTTACTTTTGTACAGTGTCTGGCTTATGTTGATGCCTTTGGTGCATTTATTCCATCAAAATTAAACAAAGCACGAGCTGGGTGGCTGTGTTATTTCAGAAAAGGCAAGGTCAAAGAAATGATCCTTGCTGCTGGAGGAGGTTTGTGATGGTCCTTGTTTGTGGGGGACTTAATTCTACACTCTTGACTGTGATTGCCAGCAAACTGTCTTCAGCACACATGAGCTTTACTCATACTGTATTCTCGTGGAGGAATTCTGCACTTAATTTTATAATATTGCAAACAGAAATTTTATTTGTTTTATTTCTCATAACACAATATAACCATCCCATTTTAAATTATTTTGGTAATTAATTTCAAAATACCTCCCAGCAAGTATGTGTGTAACACTGTAGCCAACAAAAAACCTTCAGGAAGTTTGTGTTTAAAAAAAAAAAAAAAAAGTGTCCTTCCTAGGCATATTAATACAGACATTTGAGTAATAATTCATTTAAACTACACTGTAGAAACTGATTTCCTGCACCCCTCAGAAGCTGTGCAAAGGCTTGGGGGGAATGAGGGTTAACGGAGGAGCTGAGGGAAGTAAGTGCTGGGAAGGAGCCTGTGAGGGAAATTGGAGAGTGGCTGGGTGTGGGTGGGAGACACAAGGATTCGGAACATGGCTGGGGGGGGGGGGAAGTGGCGAACCTCCCCCAGGCAGAGCCTGGCTGACCCCATCTGCCCCTGTGTCCCTGCACTCCCACTCACCCCCCATCTTCCCCTGGCGCCGTGTGTCCCTGCACCCCTCAGTCCCTGGCCCAATGCTGTGTGTGCTCCCGCCTCAATCTGTCTCCTCCGCCCCATCCCTGCTGAACAGAGTCTATGTCCCCCCCGGTCCCATGTGCCCCGTTCTGTCCGGCCCGGGCCCGGAGCAGCGCAGGGCGCTGTGAAGAACGCAGCCTCTCCGCCTCCGGCCCGGGGAGCGTCCCCGAGCCTGGGCGGCCTGTCTCCCGCGCAACGCTTCCGGACGCCATTTAAAGGAGAGGGCGGCAGAGGGAGACTGGCCCATCCCTTTAAGGCATTACGTGTAGGCTCGAGTCTAGCGTCTAGCCGCCACGGCCAGTCCCGCAGGAAAGGGGAGCTGGGAAGATGGTGTCTCCCCAGCCCCGTCCTGTCCGCGTGTAAGATTACCTGTTAAAGGGGAGGCGACATAGTGCCGGGCGTTGGTGGGGAGCCTGGGCCAGTGCTGGGCGGGCTCTTCCCTTTGCCTTTAAGTTCTATTTCCTGTCGGGGGGCAGCAGCTGCGGAATCGGATCGTTCCAGACGAAGTACTCGCCATGGCCCAGGCCGCTAGGCTCGGGCTCCTGTGGCTGCTGCTGGGCCCGGGCGGCGCCTACTTCCCCGAGGAGCGGTGGAGCCCGGAGTCGCCGCTGCAGGCGCCCAGGGTGCTGGTCGCGCTGCTAGCCCGGAACGCGGCGCACTCGCTGCCGGCCGCGCTGGGGGCCCTGGAGCGGCTGCGGCACCCGAAAGAACGAACGGCGCTTTGGTGAGAGCCGCCCCAAGGGCCCCTAATACCGCCCAACCACCGCGGGCCCCGCTGCCCCCGAGAATCCCCCCGGGCCGGGCCGGGCCGGGACCCGCCCTCACCGCGCTGGAAATCCCTCCCAGGACCCGCCCAGCCATCGCGGACCTGCCCTGGGAATCCTCCCCCCCCGGGAGGGACCCCAGTGACTCTGGGCTGGTGAGGTCAGGCGACTCCCTTCGCCTGCTCCCGCCTGGGGCTTTTCGTGAGAATAGAGGATTCTAGTGAGACGCCGAGCCCGTCTCCTGTGTGGGCCGCTTTCCAACTTAGTTAGCGTGGAATGGGAGGGTCGCCTTCCCTTTTCTAGGCTGCTGATTAGCACTTTAAAGCCACCTTTGACCCAGTGAAATACTTGCCACGTGCCAGCCTGCCCCAAGCGTCTGGGCTCTTAACAGCTTCGTGTGCATTTAGCCCGCACTCAGTGCCACGAGCGAGACAGAGCAGATTGTGGCTGTTCCATGGATGAGCGGGGTGGGTAGTATTGTGAACAGAGAAGGTATCTTCCCAAGTGATTTAGTGCCTGCTCTGAAATTCCCACGGGCGCTTGTGTTACAGCAGGAGGAAAGAAAGAAAGGAGTAACTGCAACTTCTCTAACACTTTGGGTTAAGTATAGACTGAGGAAGTGAACTTTTTCTGCCACCTCATAGTGGCTGAAGGGGCGATCCCAGGGCTCAGTGAGCCCTGAGGCAGCTTTCCCTGGTGGGTAGGTTGCATGCTTCAAAAAAGAATTGAAGGTATGCCCACCCCCATTAGCAGGGTTAATGACAGCTGTGCATCTCCTGTCAGGGATCCATTCTCAACAAGACTGGGTTAGAGTAGGGTGTCTGGGATTCTGACTGCCTGGTTTTCTTACATTCTAGCAAAATCTTGCACTAGAGAGGGGGAGGGAGGGAGGACAAGAGAATCCTGGTTCAAGAGGATATGAGGGGAAGCAGAACTAGAATGGAGAGCCCAGAATCCTGGAAATATGGATGTCTCCTGCAGGCTGAGTGGAACCTAGAGGGGAAATGGGCAGCTTTGGCAGATGAGAAACTGTATGAGATGGTGGGATTTACCTCAGTTTCTCCTGCAGGGTGTGAAAGAAGGTGGGAAGGACAAAGAAGATTGGCCCTGCAGGGGAATCTGGAGCATAGGGGAAAGAGCAGGAGGGTTCATGTGTCTACTTAGCAGTATGTCACTGCTGGATATTTTTCAGGGTGGCAACAGACCACAATATTGACAACACGACAGCTGTACTACGAGAATGGCTGATAAATGTGCAGACCTTGTATCACTATGTGGAGTGGAGGCCGATGGAGGAGCCCAGGTGAGACCCTGTCTCAAAGACTGTTACCAGCACAAGGTTAAACTTGCCTGCCAATGAATCTGCATTCAGTGGGAAGAGAGACAGCTGCTTAGGTTTATTGATTTCCTCAGTAAAAGGGTAAATTAAAAGGTTTAATGCTTTTTAAAGGTGGAGTTAATCTCTGCCAGAGGGATAGGCATTGGAAAAGACCTAACTGGGCCCTGTGAAAGGCTGCTACAAAGCCAGGGAGCAGATGGGGTTTGTTTATAATCCTTGTTTCTCTGAGGCATGCGATTTTGTTAAGTTTCGTCTTGTACAGTATCACTTTGTTTGCCCCATTGAACTCTCAAAGTGAGGATGAGTGAATGACCAAGCCCATTTTCCCCTCAGCAAGTGCTCTGACTCTCTTCTAACCACTGGTTCCCTTCCCACCAATGACCTTTGTTGACCTCACAGACATGCACTCAGATGGTGGGAGTGGGTGCCATGGATGGGAGGATGGTTGAAGCAGCATTTACTCTAGATAGGAAGGTCAAGCTGCCCTGCCTTGCAACTGTTAGAAGCCCATCCTGGTCATACAACCTAGCAGACCTGCCTACAAATTACTGAACAGAATCAGTCTCCAAGTGCTGTTGAGAGTCTGATGTAAATTCTTCACTATTCTTATACTGTATAGTCAAAATAAGAAA
Organism: Emydura macquarii macquarii; assembly: GCF_026122565.2. Classification (NCBI taxonomy): domain Eukaryota; kingdom Metazoa; phylum Chordata; order Testudines; family Chelidae; genus Emydura; species Emydura macquarii. The sequence goes on from NW_027132429.1 coordinate 3,983,232, forward strand.
CATGTGTATTTGACCTTTTCAGAAACTACAGACACTGAGGAGGTGGCATGAAATTCTACCTTATCTGGTCTTCTGGTTTTAGAGGGTTCAGGATGCTTGTCACTTGGGAGCAGTGTGCTGGAGGGCAGGTCAGGGCTCTGATAGAAGTCACTGCATGTGGCGGGATTGAATTGGCTGCAGTTCTAGATAGGATTGTTGTTCAGAGGTGCTCCTAAATTGGTGGTTGAGAGCAATTGACTCTGCTGCATCAGTGGATTGCACTGCATGTAGAGGGTATTCTGTTAGCCCAAGGGTTGAATTGGTTCCATGGAGACCAACAAGACATGTCTGTCTACCAAATGCCTTCCCTTTTCTGTAGTGTCTGAGTGGCCTCTGTGACATTACTGAGCAGAAATCCTGCTGTTATCCATGGAGAAGACTCCAAAACCAAGCAGGAGGTCTGTTCGCTCTTTGACAGAGAAGGCCTCTTGCATTGCAGCATGGCTAAAGGAGGGCAGAGTAGCTTCTACAGCTAGTTTCCCTTTCACTTCTTGGATTTGATACTTGTGCTGAGTTCATTCCAGCTACATTTTTAGCTCTGCATTTTCACTTCATGTAACTTTTGAGAAGGGAAAGCAATGGGGAGAGAGGAACCCAGCTGGGACTTTAATTGAGGCTTAATCCTTGGCAGGTCCTATCCGGATGAGGAAGGCCTGAAGCACTGGTCAAATTCTCGCTATGAGCACGTGATGAAGCTCAGACAAGCAGCTTTGAAATCTGCCAGGGACATGTGGGCTGACTACATCTTGGTAAGGAAGTCTCTCTGCCTTATGAGAGGCCCTTTGATACTGTGGTGGCAGATGCCACGTTTATGACCAGTCAGTTTCAGTTTTCAAACCAAATCCAAACTTGGTTGTGCAGGTTTCTAGTTGCCACTCCACTGGGCTAATGCTGCTGCTGAAACTACCCTAGCCCTGCTCATCAGAGCTGCACGAGCACAGGAATAGCCAGATAGTATACAGGCAGGCCATGGTCCATCCTCCATGTACTTTGATGTCCTGCCTTTGGCAGTGACCAGTATGATGATAACATGGTGGTGGAAATAATGACCCATGTGACATCCTTGCCTGGATTCCTGCAAGCATTGTTTTCCTCTGAGGCACAAAATTGGGCTCTGCTGGTGCCTGTGGTTAACCAATAAATTGCTATCAATGTAGTGTCAGGCAGTAACTATGCTGGTGACAGTGGCATGAAAAATGAGTGTTTTCTAAATGTTACTGGTATCTTTTTTTTTCACATGCAGCTGGTGCCAAGCACTTGTGTCTGCTGGCACTGGGTGCTCCTGCCTGCTTGGAGAAGTGGAAGTGTCTTTAAAATATTGCTGTTGTGAAGATGTTGTTCCTGACGTGGAAGGCTTGGAGGCTCTAGTCTTCTTTAGTAGCTTTATGATCTAGCTGGCTTAGGTATAAATGTAGTTGATGTGCATATAAATATCTATCACACTTATCCTTATGTTTCTCATGTCCAGACAGGAAGGACTATGGTTGAATTTCAGGAACCTCTCTCTTGAGGGTTCTAATTTCGAATGATAAGCCTCTTTTTCTCTATCTGGAATGAATAGCAGCTGCCTTTAAGGGACTTTTGAAACTGGGCTCTAAGTAATAGAAATCCATGTGAACCCAAGTACTGTCTGTGCTATACTGATGGGCTGGCATGGGATGCTTTGCAGTTGAGCAATCCCTGTGTTTCTAGGCTTGGCTGATGGATCCTGCCTTTTAGCTTTGAGAATGAGGAGCAGAAACACCTTTGTTTACCAAAATGAAAGCAATAATATCTAGTTAGTGTGGACCTCCTAGGGTCAGAGGACATCCTGAGTGTGTGTCTTTAGGAGTAGGTGGAAGGCATTTACGGGGTTTATACAGGAATGGTTTGGGGTGGAGTACACCATGCTGGCACAGGGTCCGACTGGCTCCATTAGAATTGACCGTGCTTGTTGTCTCGCTTTGCTATTTGTAGTTTGTGGATGCAGATAATCTCCTGACAAACCCAGATACGCTGGCCCTGCTGATAGCAGAGAACAAGACTGTAGTGGCACCCATGTTGGACTCTCGTGCTGCCTATTCTAACTTCTGGTGTGGAATGACCTCACAGGTAATAGGAGGCCTGGGGTTCTGACATAGGTTCCTCCTCCAGTCCCTTTGTACAGCAGGACTTTGCCCACAGGATCCATTGAATGCATAAGCAGCTACCAGCTGCCCCCTCTCATAAGGATTCCTGCAAGACTTTCCTTTTCCTTTTTTTAGGGTTATTACAAACGCACTCCTGCCTACATTCCCATTAGAAAACGAGAGCGCCGTGGCTGCTTTGCTGTCCCCATGGTGCACTCCACCTTCTTGATTGACCTGCGGAAAGAGGCCTCCCGGGACCTTGCCTTCTACCCACCACACCCGGACTACACCTGGTCTTTTGATGACATCATTGTCTTTGCATTTTCCTGCAAGCAGGCAGGTGAGTTATTGGCTACTGCTGCCCATGCACTTTTTGCTAGCATAGGCATATCCCGGTCATCATTTTCCGAAGGGGGATTAGGTTGTCTGCTGTGTTGGTAAGGAGCTGTCTTGGGTCCAACAAGGGATAAGATGTTAACAAAACCCTTGTTTACTGTTGCAGTGCTAAATAGTTCAGTTAGTTATGGTTCAGAGTCAAGTAATTGCTGGGACTCCTATTGTTGTTGTAACAGCCACAATTATGAATTATTTTTAACCATTTTAAAATCACAAAAGAAGAAACAATTAAAGGATTTGAAACATATTGCACTGTCAGGCTTTCATTTTAATAATTTTCCTTATTCCTTTTAGCAGTATAGTGTATTTTATATGGGGAAAACACCTGCTTTACAGTTTTTAGATGTCCTTTTGTGGGAACAGGGAACAAGTGAGAAAGTTAGTTTATGTGGTCTGGAGCTGCTGCTGTCGTCGAAAGTCCTCTTTCCTTTAATACCAAATAAGATGAATGCACACAAACCGAGAGGGAGAAGCATAGCAAAGATAGAAAATGCAGCATCTGTCTTTGCTAGGCTTGTGAAGGGTTTTGGTTTTGGCTTGCAGCCTGGCTGCTGGGAAACTATCAGGCCAGTAAATGATCTTATCAGCTACTCTGAGACCTGCCAAACTTTTACCGGTGTTGATCTGTTTAAAGAATTGCTTTTAGCTGCTTCTCTGGTCACAGCAGTATTGCAAAAGTGGAGTTGTCTTGGCCAGCTAAAGCTGGACTCTTATTAGGTCTAAGGCAAAAAGAGAAGTTGGAAAGAGGAGAAATAAGGCAAGAAAGGAAAATGGCATGAGGGAGGAAAAATAGCAGGAACCCAACATTCATCCAATGTATTCAAGACTTAGCAAAGCTGATGGAGGGGGTGATGTCATTTGGTTCCTTTTCTCTAGCCTGGTCCGGTCATGACATCTTTCAGGATAAGGATGATGAAAGTCCAATGGTGTCATAGTGGATCCCAGGGCTCCAGGAAATAGTAGGGGAGCAGCAATCATGATGGTGAAGCTTGCTCTTTCCCGTTGTGAGACAGCAGGGCCAGATGGCAGCAGGAGTGTCTTGGAAACGCTTCACGAATTTGAGGGTCTTAGAAGGGAGATATATAAGCCCCAGAATGGTCCAGGCCTTGTTCCCTGCAGATTGAGCAGGGTTTACTACAGGTTAATTAGAAGCACCTGAGCCAATTAAGGCCCAGCTAGAGTCCTGATAAAAACCCCTGCTGGGAGGAAGGAGAGCTGGCAGTAGTGTGGGAGGAGTGTTGTGGTCAACCAGAGGAACCAGACCAGAGCCACGAGAAAGGTACAAGAGAACAGAAAGGGGGAAATAACCCAGGGGAAAGAAATGCGTCCCCCCTTCCCTCACTGTGCACTACAGAGGCATCGACTGCCCAGAGACGGGCAACAGGTGGTGCCCCAATCCACCACACGAGAGCAAAGCACAGGACCCACCATAGCAGAGCGGGCAAGTTGCCACACAGTCCACCTGCCCCCTGGACCTTTTTAGTGACATAGTGAATAAACAATGTTCAAAAAGAGTGGAGACCTCATTCCATTAAACAGGAACTAGTAAAACACATTTCAGTGATTTCAACTATAAACATTTCCTTTCCCCGTTCAAGCTAACCTGTGATTTTTCTAGGAGTCCTGAAGACCCGTTAGCACAGTTCTTCCATCTTAACAATCTAGTGAGTGGCAATCTTTGTCTTGTACTTATATAAACAATTGTATACAATGGACTGGGTTGACATTTTTGTTCACTTAGACAGCTTAGACTTAGAGCACAGGCCTCTGCACAATATGCCCCTCTAATGCAGCTGTCTTGTGCAGGCCACATGAGGCCTCCTTGGGTTGATTTGTAAAGCTAGAGACAAGGGTGCCATGATGTGGGCTGGGTTTGCCACTGAATGGATTTTAAGCAGTGTCCTACTAGCGTCTGCTCACTCTGTGTATTAACTTCAGAAGTCCAGATGTTTGTATGTAACAAAGAAGTTTATGGTTTCCTACCTGTGCCACTGAGAGCCCACAGCACCATGCGCGATGAGGTGGAGAGCTTCATGCACGTACAGCTGGAGATCATGGGTAAGTGCTGGATGCTGACAGAACCAGAACATGCATAGGCTTGGACTGGGAATTACTTAGATGGTTTTCCTTCTTCCCTGTTACTTCTGACATTTTGAATTTGTGATCTGCCTCTGTCCTGGGGATTCAGCAAAAGCTTCTCTAAACCTGATGATTGGATGGAAGGAGGAAAAGGTAGTGAGGAAGTGTTAAAATAGCATGAATTGTAGTTTCTATGGAAGCTCTACCTCAAATGATTTCACAGTGCCCTTGGCCACACTTGGAGCAGCTCTTGTCACCTACAGGTAGTGGGGGAGCAGGATGGTGTCTTTCCTGCTGACATCTGAGTAACTTTTTCAACTCTTGTGGCTGCTGTTTGTGCCGCTTAAAAACAGAGAGTGTTTTTTCCTGACTTGACAATACTGCTTTTTCCACTAACCTCTGGGGCTTTTCCTCTCTTGGCCTCTGGTATCTGACTTCTCCCTATCAACACTTAATGGGATGGGGACTGATTCCTGGCCATTTAAATACACATCTCTATAAATCTGAGTAATGCAAGAGGGGGAGCCCAGGTCATAGGAGAATATTAACTGTTTTTAAATAGTTTTATAAATACGAGAATTTGGTGCTAGAGGTTTATTCCTCTGATTTTCCTTGGTAGCGCACAGAGCATGCATACTACTTTATCTGCACAAGCTTCCATTCTCCTTGTCTTTAGAGACAGAATATTTCTGTAAATGCAGCTCTAGACAGTGGTTTCCTGTTCAAATCTGCCTGCAAACATTCTCTAATTAATTGATTGAATACTCTTTGCTCACTCACTGAGTCTGAAGAATCTCCTTCCAACAAGAGGAAAATCCTGAAGTAAATAAGAGAGCAGCATGTCAGTCAACAGGACTAATAAGCATAAACATCCATGCCAGGTACTTGTGGGGCACTGGGTGTGGCTAGTAGCAAGAAGGGATGTAGGAAATCAGTTGTGGAATAGAAAATTAGAGGATTCTAGTGGTTTGTTTGGAGGGCTGTTCCCAGCGTAGCCATAGGTGTGCCCTGTGTGGAGTTCTGGGGGCTAAGAGAGATCTCTTGGCCTTGTGTCTGAAAGATAGTGTCTTATAGAAATCCATTCACATTCCATTTCTCTATTTTCCCCTTAGTGAAGAACCCCCCGGTGGAACCTTCAAGATACATGTCCGTCCTGCCCAAGGTCCCTGACAAGATGGGTTTTGAAGAGGTGAGTCAGGACTCTGCTCCATACAGGCACATTACTGAGATGAAGAATGGTGTTCAGTTTGCACAAGCTGAGCTTACAGGCTTCCTCCTGTGAGTACTTCAGACTCACTAATGCCTGAGCTGCATTGCTAGGTCTTAATGAGCACAGGTTATCTCCTCCCTTGTGTTCGGTGCAAGATGCAGCAAGGTTGCAGTTGAGTTCTTGTCTCCCTGGGTGAGTTAGGACCTCCCTGCACATTCATGGCCATGGGTTTTATTTTCTCAGGTTTTCATGATTAACTTAAAGCACAGGGCAGATCGACGAGAGCGAATGCTGCGGACACTGTATGAGCAGCAGATCGACTGCAAAATCATTGATGCTGTGGATGGAAAGTGAGTCTATCCAGAGGACAGTCATGTTCTCAGTCCAACATCTGGTAATAAGGCCCTGAACATCCCAGTGAGAGTTCCTGGAGGGTGGACTTATAGGGGAGGGACTGATGCTGTCTCTTGGTGATGCAGGGAAGCAGGGCAACTCCCTTGCCTGATGGAGGAGAGAATGAGAAGCTAGACATGGGGTGTCAGTGCTTTCCAGTTACTTCATAAAGTTCTCTGCTTTAGGAAGCCCCTTATGGATTATAAGGCTCGTCTCCCTTCATCCCACCCTGTCAATGGACAAAAAGACTGCTGGGAGAATAGCCTGTATAGTTCCTCTAATAATCTCTTTCCTGCACATGCACACAAGCCCCCTCAGGGTGAGGAAATAAGATAATGGCTGTGTAGTGCCTTGAGTTGTTCCCAGAACAGCTGTTGTAATGACCTAAACTGCCTGAGCATTCTTTATAAACTGGCTGTGGGAATGAGTAATCGTAGCATCTTCTGTTTTGTTTCCCATCATCTCTTCCGCAAAGAGAGCAGCTGAAAATAAAGTGGCCTAGAGATTCCTTGGGGAGGGAAGCTGCGTTTGTAAGCATTAGCAGAGACTCCAAAGCCAGCTGCTGCTCTGTGCTAACGTGGAGACACAAAGCCCATTGTGCTTGTTTGCAGAGCCATGAATAGCAGTCAGGTGGAATCCATGGGGATTCAGATGCTGCCAGGATATAAGGATCCATACCACGGCCGGCCACTCACCAAAGGGGAGCTGGGCTGCTTTCTCAGTCACTACAAGATCTGGAAGGAGGTGAGAGGAGGAGGAGGAGATCTTGGTGCTTCTGACCCTTTCAGGACACTTGCTCTGTTGGTGTTCTAGCCAGGCCAGGACCTTTTGGATTTGTGCTCCTGCCATGGTACTACCATCTCCAGTATTCCCACTGCTTGTGACATGTTGCAGTAGGGATAAGCAGATACATAGGGTCTTGGAGGAGGTAGTGGTGATTTATGCTCAGGACCATCCAAGTGGGAATTCACATGCTGACCCTGTTGTTTCAGCTTGGCGAAAGGAGAGAGTAGGTAACAGGGTGGTGCCCCTTCTGGTTTACTGGGTTACTGTGTGAGCCACAATGGGGACATTTATACACAGCAGGCTGTGAGCAGTCTTGCAGGTCTGATTAAGGATACGATTTAGTCACAGAGGTCATGGATTCCGTGATTTTAACAAACCTCTGTGACTTCTTCGGCTTCAGCCCTGCTGTGGTGGGGCTGGGGCTGTCAGCCCCATCTTCTTCTTCCCCCAGCTCAAGCTTCAGTCTCCCCATTATTTTTAGTAAAAGTCATGGAAGGGTTGCATGCTTCTGTAATTTTTTTGTTTATTGCCCACGACCTGTCCATGACTTTTACCAAAAATAACCATGACAAAATCTTAACCTTACTCATGATGCCTAGATGTGCCCTAGTGGTGATAAAATGGAATACGGGAATACATATGGGAGAAATCGGGGAGGCGGGAGAGGGCTGAAATCAATAGTTACCAGTGGTCCCAGACACACTTTTCATGTTTTGCTGTAAAAGAAGGGTAGATAAATAATATGTCATGGGTGGTGGGGTGAAGGAGGGGCAAGCATTTCAGGTTCTCTGACTCTGTGATAAGTCTGTTCTGTTAAATTGCTAGATTGTGGAGAGAGGGCTGGAGAAATCCATCGTGTTTGAGGATGACCTGCGGTTTGAAATATTCTTTAAACGACGGCTGATGAATCTGATGTATGATCTTGAAGAAGAGGGTCTGGATTGGGACCTAATGTAAGTGCAGAAGATCAAAACATTCTACTCCACTTCACTGGGCACTTGATTTCAATTATCTGTTTTCCTCTGGCAGTGCGCTCAGTGTCGTACAATATGTAAATCCTGCCCCAAAGAGCTTGCAGTCTAAAAGAGAAAAGAGTAAGTGGGGCACGGGGAAATCCAAAGTGGGAGATAATCAAAGGGCGGGTTATTATGAATTTGCTTTTTTTGTAGGCATTAGGAAGAAGTGGCTTTTTGAAAGGGATTTGAATAAGGAGAGGGAGATAGTTTGCCAAGGCATCAAGCTGGGAAGAGAGAGAGCATTGATTTCCCTGTTACCAGCTTCTGTGGAGCAACTCCCTGGTAGAGCCTGGGTGCTGGTGAGAATGCTGAGGGTCACCCATTGTTGATTACACAAGATTTCTGTACCGCAAACACAGCATTAGAGAGGACCAAGTACCCTGTTAACTAGAAAGTGGATTTATTGTTATGCTAGAAGTTGCTGCCATATGCTACAAGGGCACCTGCCACTTCTGTTTTCCACCTATGGTGACAAATTCTAGGCATGGGAATTTCATAGATTTTTATGATAGCAGGGACTATTAGGATAATTTAATCTGACCTCTTGCATAACAAAGGCCAGATAATGCCATTCAGTCATTCCTGCATGAGGCCCTAACTACTGCTTGAGCTAGAGCATATGTTTGAGAAAGAGACTCAATCTTGTGCTGCTATCTGTCTCCCCCAGTTACGTTGGGAGGAAGCGGATGCAGGTGGAGCATCCAGAGAAGTCTGTGCCTCATGTGCGGAACCTGGTGGAGGCAGATTATTCCTACTGGACTCTAGCCTATGTGATTTCACTGCAGGGTGCCCAGAAGCTGCTGGCGGCTGAGCCTCTCTCTAAGATGTTACCTGTGGATGAATTCCTTCCTGTCATGTTTGACAAACACCCTGTGTGAGTCTGGACTGCATCTTCTGGGGCCTATTGCTGGGGAAGAAAGGGTGCATCCGCCTATAGGAAGAGTGGGTGTAGGGGATCCAGAAGCATTGTATTTTGAAGTGAGAAGTCTGTTGCAGGTAGAGCTTTGAACAAACACTTCATTTACTGCTAGTTGGAGATGAAGTTCCCTAGCTGCTGTAAGTGAACAGGGAGCACCCCATATGTTCTGAACTTGGCAGTGAAGTCTGACACGTCCCAGTAGTAGCATATGGTGTGGGTTTGATGATACCTCAGTTATCCTGCTTGTCCCTGGATGCTAGTATATGCAGAAGCAGCATGGGAACTTGTGGTGGGAAGTTCTGAGTAGAGCTGCCTGGGAAATGATTATTGTTCCCATGAAAAAATTTGAATGAAAACTAACATTTTTCTTGACATTTTTCTTAAAAGCTTTTTGATTGAACAACTAGAATGTTTCAGCACTCATTGGGTTTTTTAATGAATACTTGAGAAACTTGAGTGAAATCAGACACTTCCTACAGAATTTTATATTTTGACAAAACAGCCATTTGTAATGCCAACACCTCTGGCTGGGTCTAGTTCGAATGCAAGGATGAGCCATTGAAGTTCCTGAGGCTGCTTGAATGGCTTGATCACTCTTGGGCAGCAAGGGGATGAGCACGCCACAGCCCTTTCACATTTGACTGGCTTGATCACCTTGCTGGAACTTCTGTGAAGGGAGTTGCAGTTCAGTCTGCTCCTTGATACAGCTTTTAAAATCTGCCATTTTACTGAGGATCAAGTGGGCCATCCAGCCCTGTCAATGACAGCTGAGAGCACACCCTCAGACCATCTTGCTCAACACTGCCTGGTTCAGGCAGCATTTTTCCTGGCTGTTCTTGGCTCATTCCCATATGGCAGTAGTACAAGCTGGCTTCTGTCTTTTGTAGCCCGATTATGCCCAGGAGGCTGAGCTTTAGCAGAGCTACAGGTGGGCTTGGAGAGGGCTCTAAAACACTCATTTGATAGGAATTCTTGGAGCTGCAGTATTTTCCACAGCTGCTGTTCTTTGAGGGAAAGACAAAAGTTCCTGGAAGATGAATGTCCTTCTCTTGGGGTGGGGGGAAGGCTGGGGAGGGATTGTGGATGGGTTCATGGGTGGCTTGAATGCTGCAGTGGGAGGATGATGGTGTTTGGAATGAAGCAGAGTAGATGGAGGGATTAATGTGCAGGGGTGAGAGGCTCAAGATAGATTGTAGAGTAAGTGCAGAAGATGTGACCCCTGATTTCAGTGCCCCCCCCCTTTTTTCCCTCTTTTTCCTGAACAGTGCTGAATACATGGAACATTTTGAAAAACGTAATTTGCTGGCCTTCTCAGTGGAACCACTGCTGGTTTACCCAACACATTACACCGGTGATGATGGCTACATCAGTGACACTGAGACCTCTGTCGTTTGGAATAACGAGAGAGTAAAAACTGACTGGGACCGTGCCAAATCCCAGAAAATGAAAGAGCAACAGGAGCTCAGCAATGAAGCCAAGAATTCAGATGTGCTCCAATCACCTCTTGACAGCACAGCCCGGGATGAGCTATGACCAGACCAGGCCCCTTTTAGGGAAAGGATGAAAGGACTGACCATGATAAGGAAGAGTGTGTGTTGGGGGGGGTAGAAAGCCGAGAAAGGGATACAGCAACATTCTCCTGTGGGGATCACAGGGGATTTGTTCTCTGTCCAAGGATATAACAGTAAACTCACTTAGATGACAAAGCCTATGAGGGTCCTGGCTGAAGCCCTGCTGACCTCTGCTATTGTGGGACTCTGAGGGAGAACACTGGCGAAAGGTTTGCCTTGCCCATCATTTCATCCACCGTGGTGCAGCACAGATCATTACAGAATAGCTTGTTGTAATGGAGAAGTTTTATTCTTTGGTTTAGGAAATTGGTACTTGATAGGACAGTGGTCTTCCTGCCTCTGTTGCCATGTATGTGTCTGTGCTGGGAATATATCTCCTGACCTTTGAATGTCTGGGGAGGAGGGGTGAGATGCTGCCAGATCCTGCAGGTTCCAGCTAATGACATGCCCTGTTATAAGATGAAGTCTTCTCTCTCTGTAAGAAGAAGACTTTTCTGTTTTTATAAAATCTTTGGCTCTCACTTGAAATGTCTTCTGCTTCTTCACAAACAGCCCAGAGTGCTTTTAATTAGTGCTGGCTTCACAGCCTGGAGAGTGAGGTCTTCTATTGATTGAGTGGGTAGCAGTGGTACAAACTTATTTAGGTTGCATAACCCATGTGCCTCAACCCTGAGGAGGAGCCCTAGAAATGAGAGAGGTGTCTGGTCTCCATGGCCCTTTCACTCCATGGTTTCTGCTGAGGGAGATCTGTTTTTGGTGGTTGCATTGTGGGTACCTGTCCTAGGAGCTGGAGTGAGAAAACTGACTTTTCCCAGACTACTAAACTTATGGTCATTGCGGGGGTTCATTTGAATCAGTGACCAGAAGAGAGAGGTTGTGAATCCCCCATCCTTGCTTGCCATTTCTAGTACTGATCCAATCAGTTCCATCCTGAAGTGTAATTAGATCTACTTCTAGAGTACTAAGTGGTGCCTCTATTTTCCAGTGCTTCCCCTGTACTAGCTAGTGGGATACTCTAGGAAAGGAGCTGTGCTGTCCTATAGAGGGTGGCTGCCTGCTTTCATCTGTCTCCATTTTTCTTCTTGTGGAGACTTACTGGAACTCTAATTCCTGTTTAGTCTGCTATGATTGCATCTGTAGGAGCCGGGGGTTGAGGGTTAGACTTTGATCCGGTTGGCATTTCACCAACCTACTGCTAGTCTCTTTCCTGCATAGCCTAAAAAGCTCAGATGTCATGGTCTATGGCCTAGTCCTGGATTTGTGCTTCATCTTCCTGAAGGGCACTGGAAAAGCTTTCTCTGTCCTCCCTGCATGAGACCTTGGTAAATCCCTGCCCTTTCTCTGCTTTGATTCTTGGTATTGTAACCCAGTCTGAAACACAATGAGGCTAATTGGCTTTTTTCCCTCTTGCCCTCTAGGAGCCTTTTGTGAGACAAGGATTCTGTATTCAGTGAGAGGTGGGGATGAGGGTTAGGATTTAAGTTTAGGGTCGCAGGTTGAGTTTACTGTTTTGGGTCAGGGTTATAGTATTACGGGGTTAGTGATAGGGTTTTTAGAGCTGTGGTTGGGTTTAGGGTTAGGTTATGGTGAGGGCTGAGGTTAGGGTTTAGAGTTAGGGGATTAGGATTAGAGAAAGGTTAGGGTGAAGGTGAGGTTTAGGGGTTGGGGTGGTAGAGGGTTTAGAGTTGGTTAGAGGGTTTCCAACGATGGGATCATCCAATCATCGACCTATTCACAACTCGAAGGAATCGAAAATGCCCTTCATTCTGCTCCAAAGGAGGGTTAGGGATCAAGTCCATGGGGGATGCTTTTCTCCTCAATTGGAACAGATATCTGTTGTATACTCCCCCCCCCCCCCCATGATTCCCAGGGTCATACACAAAATGATTAGTCAGAGCAACAATAATTCTCAAAGCACCCACATGGCTGAGATAAATTTGGTATCTTTACCTGCTTCAGATGTCAGTGTGCACTCCAGTACTGCTCCTGCTATGCGAAGATCCGTTACATCAGGACAATGGTCGAACTCAGGGGCTCGGGTTGCGTGCATGCAACTCTAGGTGCCAACGGCGCAGCGAGATGAGTTGTGCATGCGCGACCTGAGGGGGCACTGCTTGCAGAAATCTCTGATCTGGACACGAGGATGCACTAGACATCGGGAGTGGAACACCCACAGGGACAAGTGCAGACACTGGTTCGAGAGCAAGCTCAGCCAGACTTAAGTCAGCTGCCCCTGAACTACTTCCTCCCAACTTGAATCCAGGTACCTGGAGCCAGGGGTTATCCTCAGATTCCCTGGGATAGGTGGCTAGGGGGACTCCCACCAGTCCCTTGCTGTCGGCTGGCGGCAGGTCCGTGAACTCCTCGGAGCTGTCAGTGGGTGGCAGCTCCTCCAGGTCACAAGGCACCGGTGGTTCCTTTGGCCCACAGTGCTCAGGCAGCTCCAGTGGGTCCCATGTGATGGGCAGCTCTTCTAGGTTGTGGCTGGCCTTGGGCGGTCCTTCCCAGTCAGCACTCTGGTAGCTCTTCCCAGTTGCTAGGGCCTGGTAATCTGGGCAGGCCCTTGAGACTCCGGCCAGTGGAGGGCTCGTGCTGCCCTGCCCTGCCCTGCCCTGCCCTGCCCTGCCCTGCTGCGCCGCGCAGGTCAGGCTCAGGCTGCAGCCCAGGGGAAGGTGTACCCTTCTCTGGCAGCAGCTTCCCCCTGACTGAGCTGCTAGGTTGGCCTTTTATACCTGCCCTTCCTGTCTTGGCCCCGCCCCTCTGCTTCTGTGGTGTGAGCTCTGCAGTTCCTGGATCCATCCAGCAGGGGCATCACGGCCAGCTTGCAAGGAAAGGTCAGTATGCAGGAAGGAGGATCCAAGGGAGGTCCAAGTTTGAAGTAAACAAGTGAAACTAATTAGCCTATCGGATAGTTGATTGGTCAAAAATTATCTCACCAGTTGGGAGCAAAGATGCTGTTGATTGATATTAAATAAGCAATCAATCAGAAAGGGACAGAAAAATCATATATAAGGCAGAGAGCTCACACAGGCTTGAGTGTGGGTGATTGTGGACTGCAGAAGGAGAAGACAACCTTGACAGCAGATAAAGCAGAGGACACTAGCAGCAAGGAAGTAGGAGAACATCTTAAGAACATCACATTGCAGCAGCAGCAACAGCAACAGCAGATACAGAGCAGAAGGACCATTGAGATGATACAGAGGGATTAAATCGAAGTAGTTAGTATGATTTTTCCTTAAAATAAGGAATGGATGTATATGATTGTAAATGAATCTGGATGCCTGCACTTGAATGGTCTCTAACACCTCCCATTCTATGATTGCCTAATCAACACTCCTAGAATGTTGGTTAGTTTGTAGTAGTAGTAGTCTTCTATTGTAATGTCACTGTAGCACGGTGCTGTGGCCTTCCTCGGCACCTGGGCCCATTCTGGCTCCTCAATAGCATCCTCCTGAAGTTCTGGCTGCACTTCTCCCTGTATGCACACCCCATCCATGGCCCCACAAAGTTGGGGGACCTCCTCCTCACTTTGGCCAAGGTGGCCCTCTATAACAACAGGGAGAGGATGTTGACTGAGGAGGTTCTCTGCTAAAGTGGGGCCTATTTGCATTCCTCCATCCGATCACATATCTGGGCAGAGTTCCTCTGGGCCACTTCCACTGACATCTTAGCTACTTTTGAGGAGCAGTGGGCACTGTCTGGGGTTTTCTGCTCAGTATCCCCTTCAGGTTCTCTCCATTTCACCCTTTGACCTTAATGCCTGTTCCTGTTTTCTCATTTGTTGTCCCCCGAAATGATCTGAGTCCCAGGCCCAGTGAATCCTCCCCTTAGGGAGAAGGGGCACAAGCCCACCCCGTCCCAGAACCCAAATAGGACCCCTTCCTGCAGGTATTAGGGTAAAATAAAGGTCACTCCTACTACCTTTCTGCTATTAGTCAGTTTCTTAACATCTTGATTTTCTTTCCCTTTTTCTTCTTTCTTTTAGCGATGACATCATTGGCCACCATTTTTGATTTCTAACTAAAACTTACTCTAAACCATCATTAATTACTACTTATCAGAAACCTTAAACTTAAAACCAGCTATATTGCTATTTGTGCCTAAAGATCATGTTACTGTCACCACTTTTGTTTTTCTGATCAAAGCAGCTAAAACTTTGGCTTTTTTTTTTTATCCCTCTCTGCCTGATTTTCAGCCGTGTGAAGCAAAATACTCTCTCTGTTGCTGATCTCCTTATGTGGCTAGAGCAGCTTTAACAATCTCTTGTATCATCTGGAGCCCTGGTCTTTCCCCCTGCTGGGCCATGGAATGTTTATAGCATTGGAGGGGTCTTAGAAAGAGGAGAGACTAAGAACCCTGATCTAGACTGTAGAACAGCTGTCTCCTCTCATTTCTGAAACCTGGAGTGCTTTTTACTCTGCTTTGCTGTGAGAACAACCACTACTGGTGAGTTCATACACAGCTTTCAGCCTGTAAATTACTCCCAGGTACACAGCATGAGTGCAGACAGCCAGCCACTCATAAAATCATAGAAGATTAGAGGTGGAAGGGACCTCAGGAAGTCATCTAGTCCAATCCCCTGCTCAAAGCAGGACTAACCTCAGCTAAATCATCCCAGCCAGGGATTTGTGAAGCCGCAGCTTAAAAACCTATAAAGATGGAGATTCCACCACCTCCCCTAGGTAACCCATTCCAGTGCTTCATCACCCCCCCAGAGAAAATATTTTTCCTAATATCCAAACTAGACCTCCCCCACTGCAACTTGAAACCATTGCTCCTTGTTCTGTCATCTACTACCATTGAGAACAGCCTAGCTCCATCCTCCCTGAAACCTCCTTTCAGGTAGTTAAAGGCTGCTATCAAATCCCCCCTCATTCTTCTCTTCTGCAGACGAAGCAAGCCTAGTTCCCTCAGTCTCTCCTCATAAGTCTTGTGCTCCAGCCTCCTAATAATTTTTGTTGCCCTCCACTGGACTCTCTCCAACTTGTCCACATCCTTTTTGTAGTGGGGGGCCCAATACTGGACACGTTACTCCAAATGTGGCCTCCAATGCCGAATAGAGGGGGAAAATCACTTCCCTTGATCTGCTGGCAATGCTCCTACTAATGCAGCCCAATATGCTATTAGCCTTCTTGGCAACCAGAGCACACTTCTGACTCATATCCAGCTTCTCATCCACTATAACTCCCAGGTCCTTTTCTGCAGAACTGCTGCCTTGCCTGTCGGTCCCCAGTCTGTAGCTGTGCGTGGCATTCGTCCATCTTAAGTGCAGGACTCTGCACTTGTCCTTGTTGAACCTCATCAAATTTCTTTTGGCCCAATCCTCCAATTTGTCTAGGTCACTCTGTGTCTTATCCCTACCTTCCAAGGTATCTACCACTTCCCCCTAGCTTAGTGTCATCTGCAAACTTGCTGAGGGTTCAATCTACCCCATCCTCCAGATCATTAATGAAGATGTTGAACAAAACCGGCCCAAGGTCCGACCCCTGGGGCCCTCCTCGTTATGCTGCAGAAGACTTATGTTCTTCAGATAGGTTACTGTTGATGAAATCCAGAGCACTTCAAGGGTGAAGGCTGGAGGGACATGTGGTTATGGGAGGAGGGCTACTTCTTGTTTATACTGGGGTGTCCATTGATGGAGTAGAAACAATTGTTGATGGAAGGAGGTAGGGAATCCTATTACTGAAATTTCTTATTTCAAGGAGCCAATTTGGGGGGGGACATAGTTTTTCACACGTGTTCATACCAGGCAGGGGAGGAAGGCAGCAGGGTGATTGTCCTTCTGTCTGTGGGGACTTCCTAACTGTTCCTTCAAAGGCTTTGGGGGTTGGGGGAAGAGGACAATTCACAGCTGTAGGAATCTATGTTGTTCCCCCTTCCTGCCCCTTTGGAATGAATTTGGGTTAGGGATAGTGAGAGAGTTAGTGCTCCAATAGGTCTGATACGTTGCCCTGTTCCAGGAAGGGGGCGGTGATCAATTGGAGAGTGCTTTTCTCCACATAGGGTTCAAATGGATGTGAGGGCGCAGTTATTTGAAACATGAATTAGATTGCAGCCCCAACCAGAATCTTCTTGTTTGTGAAGTAAATTTTGATAGTAATACTCCAATAGCACCCTGGTATCCTCTCTAAAAGAGGAAATGACCTATGTGTAGTCAGTAATATTTAACAAAAGACACTACTTTTCATTCCATGTAAAGTCTTCTCCAGAAAGAGAAAGCAATTTAATCCCTTCAGTAGCAGTCTGCTTTGCAGAGGGAGTGATTTGTACTGCACCGATACGATTCCTCCTAGATTTAAATGTGTCCAATGTCTTACTGATCACATTTCCCGCAGAAACAAAGTGCGTGTCATTCTGTGGTGAACGGCATGTGGCCCAAGGGATGTGTTGTTCAGATTGCACTCGTCCTGGAAACGGGAGCGTCTTAATACCATCCTCTTCAGAAACAAGAAGTGTGTCATAAATACCGTCCCCTCCAGAAACAAAGGGTGTGTCAGCAATAGTGTCTCCCAGAAACAAGAAGTGTATCATGAATACCGTCCCCCTGACACTAGGGATGTTATTTTCAGGAAAAGTGCTAGTGACAATGGATGTGTTGTCAAAACGCTTCTTCTGGAACAAGGGGTGTGTTATCAATGCTGTCCCATGCAGAATCAAGGGTTCATTTTCAATAGCATCATTTCTTGAAATGAGGTGAGTGTGTGTGATTAAAGTCTAGTTATGCCTACATATTTCCTGTAACATTAGTCATTGTGACTGATGTTTTTAAAATAATTTCGGGGTCATCCTGGGTTTCTAGCTCCCTTTACTGTGAATCCCACTGGATTCTTGAAATGCTCGCAGTGCTAACTCCATGGTGCAGCCCCATTGTGGTAATCTCATTCCACACAAATGCCATCATTACTAATCCCACAGAGCACAGCTCCCCGTCCCCCTGTCCTGCCCCAGTCACTGTTCCCCCTCCCCCATCCTGCCTGCCCCAGTCACTGCTCCCCCTCCTCTGTCTTGCCTACTCCAGTCACTGCTCCTGTAGGCCCCAGCACTGTGAGCACTGTGATGTAGGCCTGAACCAAAGCAGGCCCGGACCATGGATATGTATTTGGAGCTTAAGGGTTAAATCCTCACGCTGGGAAGAGAACAAAACTAGGCATTATAGATAAGGATGTTCTGGACACATTGATCGTTTGTTCATGACACCCCAGGCTCCACTATGATAACTGACTGCTTGTGAACATACTGGGGAGAACATCCTGCCTAAACATTTTGTGATTTAACATTTATGGCACATTGGGGCCTTGCTTGTAAATTAATGTTTGGGAACATCCTGGAATCTAAGTGTGATAATTTACAAGTGAAGGAAAGTGTTCAATGTGCATCATTGGGTGTGGCTGATGTGTAAATTATGGGGCAGTGAGCGAGCAAAGAAGATTTTATATTTTCTTTTATAGAATTGGTGTAGGTATAAGGATTTTATTATGTTTGTAAGTAATGTGATAAAGTCAGGCCAGAGGGCCTCAAAAGGGCATATCAAGGCCAGAGTGTGAGCCCTAGAAGGCCAAAAACCCTTTTTCCTGCAAGCAGGGGAGAGATGATTGCAGGTCAATTAGAGACACCTGGACCCAATGAAGGGCTAGTCCAGGTGTACTTAAACCCTGCCTTCCCTAAAGGGAAGGGGAGAAGCACAGGAGGAGGAAGCTGCCAGAAGGCTGGTAGCAGCTGGAGGAGAAACCCCCCCCCCCCCCCCAGCCAGGAGACAGTGCTTCTCTGCAGCTACAGAAGGAGAAAACCCCTGGCCCCAGCCAGCAGAAGGATGCTGGAGCAAGGTACCGCCAAGGGGAGACAGGGTTAGTGGGGACTCCCTGGCCCACTACAAGGGGTTGAAGTGTGAGACCCACTAGGGAGGAGCTGGCTGTTTGCCACAGTAAGTATAAGATAATGTATTAATGAAATAAGAATGTAATCGTAGAATATAAAAAGAATAGTTAATGGGTTTTGTGCTTTAAGATAGAATAGTAAAGTATATAGCTTGGGAAAAGGGCTGCAAGGACCTGCTAAGGGCTGTCCGGGCGCTAGCACAGCACAAATAGAGGGCAAACATAAAAACAAAAGCTGACCAGAGCTGACTACACCCGGCTAAGTAACACTTGAAAGTGCCTACAAGTCAGGATGACTCAGCAGAAATGCTCACTGATTGGTTAAGCTGACCGCAAAAGTGACACTGTTCACTGGTTGGTTACATACAGATCAAGCTAATCAGTTTGGTGATCAGCTTGTGGGTACTTAAACCCAGAAAGTCAGTTGCACTTTGGACTGCAGCCTGCTGGGCTCCTCGGTAGCTGGACTGAGCCCTTCTATGAACCAGCAGCATACAAGGGATGGCTAACACTTATCAGAGTCGACTCGGCCCAAGGGGCTTATGGAAAGAAGCGCTTTTGGTAACGTATGAAAGTACACTTGCTTTAAGATAACTAAGAGTTTACAAGCAATTATCTGTCTATAAGCATGAGGTAGTAAGTAATAGAATTGTGTACTATAAGAGAGAGTTTGTAAGCGACCATCTGTCTGTAAACGTGAAACAATCAATAGTAGAATTGTATACTATGAGAAATGATTGCATGCATAGAAAAATATTAGGTCTTTGTATCCATCTTTGGTTTCATGTTTGTATTGTTTATGCTCTTTTCTTAATATTAATGACTAACTAAATGAGCCATATTTCTCCAATTAAGAAGCCCTGTTTGTATTCTTGTTTGGTTGCCCCTGCTCCTCAGTTGAGGCAACTCCTCTGCTCCTGGAGACCCGCGATCCTAAAGCTAAGGCCTTTCAGGCTGCTCTGAGTCCACAGTAATGATTTTTAGTAAGTATGAATGAGGAATGAATGCAGTTTGTTTGCTGAGATAAGACGACAAGAAAATAATTGCTGAGGCAATGCTCTCAGTCTTCAAGGGCAGGAGGGAGAGAAGATACTTTTGTTTAAAGAACGTTTACAATCCAGATGGGCGAAGATCAAGATAACCCTGGAAAACAGGGGAGTTAACACCCAAGGACAAGAACAAGACAAAGTGTGAAACAGGAATAAAAGAATAATCGGAAAGTTGTCACACTTGCAGTATCAAACGTAATTGATGACTACATCAAACAAGAAGACTGTTTAACAGGGCAAAATCCATAGACCCGAATGGGAATGGATAAGTATAAAAGTGGGGAGAAGAAACCTGGACTTTGGGCTCGTTCTGCACACCCCAACGAGCATCGTGTCACTACCGACAAGAGCCTGGCTCCAATCTCGTAGCAGAACCACTTGGCCAGTACTTCAGCTTGAGCAACAAGGGACTGGTAATTGTATACCTCCTGCAGAACTGGTGTGTGTGTGTGTGTGTGTGTGTGTGTGTGTGTGTGTGTGTGTGTGTGTGTGTTACTTAGGTAACTGCTTTTTCAAATATATTTTTGTATTCACAATAAACGCGGCATACTGCCTTCTCCCCTCAATAAGATCCTGCTGTTTATTTCATAAGTATAACACTCCCCGTACCCTGTCCTGCCCAAATCACTCCCCCATCTCTGGAGCGTAGCTCCCTCTCCCTTATCCTGCCCCAGTCACTCCCCTCCACCCACAGAGCACAGCTCCCCTTCTCCCTTCCTGACCCAGTCACTGCTTCCCCTCCCCCATCATGCCTGCCCCAGACACTGCTCCCCCACCCCTGTCCTGCCCCAGTCACTCCCCTCCACCCACAGAGCACAGCTCCCCTTTTCCCGTCCTACCCCACTCTCACTGCTTCCCCTCCACTCTCCTGCCCCAGTCACTCCCCTGCACCCACAGAGCACAGCTCCCCTGCCCAGTCCTGCCCAATCCAGTCACTGCTCCCCCTCCCCTGTCCTGCCCAAATCACTCCTCCATCCCTGGAGCGTGGCTCCCCGTCCCCTCTCATGCCCCAGTGACTTCCCGGCACCCAAGAGCACAGCTCCCCTTCTCCTCTCCTCACCCAGTCACTGCTCCCCCTCTCCTGTCCTGCCCCAGTCACTGCTTCCTGTCCCCCGTCGTGCCTGCCCCAGACACTGCTTCCCCCTCCTCCATCCTGCCCCTGTCACGCCCCTGTACCCACAGAGCACAGCTCCCCTTCTTCTGTCCTGACCCAGTCACTGCTCCCCCGCCACCCATAGAGCACAGCTCCCCCACCCCTGTCCTGCCCCAGTCTCTCCCCTGCACACACAGAGCACAGCTCGCCCTCCCCCATCCTGCCCCAGTCACTCCCTGTACACACAGAGCATGGCTCCCCTGCCCCGTCCTGACCCAGTCAGTGCTCCCCCCCCCTCCCCCATCCTGCCTCAGTCACTCCTCTGCACCCACAGAGCACAGCTCCCCTTCTCCCATCCTGACCCAGACAGTGCTCCCCCTCCCCTGTCCTGCCCAAATCACTCCCCCATCCCTGGAGCGTGGCTCCCCGTCCCCTTTCCTGCCCCAGTCACTCCCCTGCACCCACAGAACATGGCTCCCCTTCTCCCATTCTGACCCAGACACTGCTCCCCTTCCCCTGTCCTGCCCAAATCACTCCCCTATCCCTGGAGCATGGCTCCCCATCCCCTGTCCTGCCCAAATTACTCCCCCATCCCTGAAGCATGGCTCCCCATCCCATGTCCTGCCCCAGTTACTTCCCTGCACCCTCAGAGCACAGTTCCCGTTCTCCCATCATGACCCAGACACTGCTTCCCCTCCCCTGTCCTGCCCAAATCACTCCCCCATCCCTGGAGCGTGGCTCCCCAACCCCTGTCCTGCCCCAGTCACTCCCCTGCACCCACAGAGCACAGCTCCCCTTCAGCCGTCCTGCCCCAGTCACTGCTTCCCCTCCCCCATCCTCCCTGCCCCAGATACTGCTCCTCTACCCCTGTCCTGCCCCAGTCACTCCCCTGCACCCACAGAACACAGGTCCCCTTCCCCCATCCTGACCCAGTCACTGCTCCCCCTCCCCTGTCCTGCCTCAGTCACTGCTTCCTGTCCCCCATCCTGCCCCAGTCACTTCCCTGCACCCTCAGAGCATAGCTCCCCTTCTCCCATTCTGACCTAGACACTGCTCCCCCTCCCCTGTCCTGCCCAAATGACTCCCCCATCCCTGGAGTATGGCTCCCCATCCCATGTCCTGCCCCAGTCACTTCCCTGCACCCTCAGAGCATAGCTCCCCTTCTCCCATTCTGACCCAGACACTGCTCCCCCTCCCCTGTCCTGCCCAAATGACTCCCCCTATCCCTGGAGCGTGGCTCCCCCGCCTCCATCCCGCCCCAGTCACTCCTCTGCAGGCACAGAGCACAGCTCCCCTTCTCCCGTCCTGACCCAGTCACTCCTAACCACCCCTGAATCATGGCTCTTTCTCCTTCATCCTCCCCCCAGTCATTCCCCCC
Source organism: Emydura macquarii macquarii (assembly GCF_026122565.2). Classification (NCBI taxonomy): domain Eukaryota; kingdom Metazoa; phylum Chordata; order Testudines; family Chelidae; genus Emydura; species Emydura macquarii. Next base: position 4,005,143 of record NW_027132429.1, read on the forward strand.
ATCCCCCGGAGCATGGCTCCCCTTCTCCCGTCCTGCCGCACTCAGCCCCCACCCCTGCAGCGCAGCGCTCCATCCCGTGCCCCAGTGACTCCCCCAACCCTAGAGTGTGGCTCCCCCGTGCTGTTTTCCCCCCAGTCACTGCTCTCCCTCCCCTGTCCCGCCCCAGTTATTGCCCCAATCCCCCGGAGCCTGGCTTCCCTCCCCTCCCCTGCTCCAGTCAGCCCCACCCTGAGCCCTGCTCAGCTGACAAGGGGTGGGAGGAGAAGAGAGCAGGCTCCACTCCTTCCCCAAGGCCCCTCCTCAACAGGTCTCTTCCCCTACCACCATCACTCCTGATTGGTCTGCTCCCTGATTGGTCCCTATCCTGCATGTGCAGCTGATTTGTATCTTGGGTCCTGCTGTGCAGGTTCAGCTGCTGGATATTATCAACCTATGCCCTGGGGACAGGGAGAGGTTTGCAAGGAGGTACTGCGTGACCTGTGTCCCTGGCCTGTGTCAGCTCCCCTGCTACTGTGATCCGGAGTGACACCGCCCTCCACCTTGAGAGTGAGGTGGTAGGCATCTTCCCCCCCTCCCCAGCACCCTGCAAATGCCCCTTCATAGTCCAAACACACCCTTGTGGCAACCTCTGACTGTACCCCACTCTCCTGGCAGTGTCTTCATTTTAGGAATTATGAAATAAGGTAACCATAGTCTTACCTGGTGATAAAGTTTGAATCCTCTGTTAATTTGAATTGCAATGAAGGTGAGCACATCTTGCTGTTGCTGACGTAAGAATGAACTAAAGGGTTTCTGTGTCCCATGAGCCTCTATTTATAGCTTCCTTTGGCTTGCAAGGTATGATGGGAAATTGGGGTGGAGCTTGAGGGGTATTTAAGCTGGCCTCCTGTGAGAGGGAGTCATTCAGCCTCTTGGTGCTCTAAGGAGATGCAACAAGGGATCTGTATGGAACTTGGTATCCTGGAAAGTATTGTTGTGGGTTAGCAGTTGAAGGTAGCATGTGTTATTTTTGTCATTTTAGAATATGGGATGTGTTTGTAGATAGTGTAATGTATTTGTTTCTTTAGTTGTGTGTAGTGTACTTTTCCATGTTTTCAGGTGGGGCACACTGTGCCTGATTAATGCATTATGTAGTTTTTCTTTGGGGGGAAAAAATTGTGGGTTATTTTTGACACTATAAATGTGTTTGTACCAAAAGCTGTATCAGTAATATGTCAATAGCATTGGACTCTTTTGAAAGCATAGCAGTCTTCTGCATGGGTTGGAGTCTTTCCAATTGAACATTACTGGACCTGTCCCTACCAAATGCAGTGTTTTCTCTTAATGTGACTTCATTCCCCTTGCTTCTACTGAATATTCAGCTGAGTGGAGCCGTGTGAGTGAAGATCAGCTTCAAAACTTGTTCATAATTGTTCTTTCTGTGTTTGTTTCCATAGGCTTCCATGTCCGGTAGTGAGTCGCCCTGTGACGGGAAGGGTTGTGAAGAGGACATCTGTCTGTCCTGGCATTGCTGTATTTATGTGTCTGGCATTTGTGCTCGGTGAAGATGCCCCACTGTGATGCATGGGGCAAAGCCGCGGCTGTCTGCACATAAAAGATATGTATCTGCTGAAGGGTTGGTAGGTCCAAGACTGTGTTGAGGGGCCATGTGTGGGGGGGAGCCTGTGTCGCCAGGGGCCAGGGGCTGCGGGGTTGGTGGAGATGCTCCGTTCTTCGAGATCCCCTCCTCCCACCACGGCTTTGAATCACAGGTGTCCGGTCCCTCCCTGTGGTGTCCTCCCCTCGGTGCCGGTTGCCTCGAGAGGACGTGAGCATCCCACTTAGGGAAGGGAGGTGGGGAGCGGTCCTAGGGGACGGTGATGTTTGGCCGGGGGTGTCTGGTGTGAACGATGCCTTGGTTTGCGTCGCTTACTTTGCGTATTGTGCCTCGTGGAGCCTCGTGAGCAGAGCAGGACGTGAATATTGTTCCCCTTCCGTTTGTTTGCAGAGTCCGCCACCTCCGGTAGCGAGTGGTCCTGCGATGGCGAGGGTTGTGAAGGCAATGTCCGTCCGTCCTTCTGTTCCGGCGTCGCTGCGTGCGTGCGGACGCGCTGCCTCTCGGTCAAGACGTCACAGTGCGATGCCCGGGGCGAGGCTGCCCCTCTCTGCCCGTAAAAGATACGTATCTGGTGAAGGGTTGGCGGGTCTGAGCCCTTGTTGAGGTTGAGGGGCCGTGTGTGGGGGGGAGCCTTTGTCTCCCGGGGCCAGGGGCTGCGGGGTTGGTGGAGATGCTCCGTTTTTCGAGGTCCCCTCCTCCCACCATGGCTTTGAATCACAGGTGTCTGGTCCCTCCCTGTGGTGTCCTCCCCTCGGTGCCGGTTGCCTCGAGAGGACATGAGCATCCCACTTAGGGAAGGGAGGTGGGGAGCGGTCCGAGGGGACGGTGATGTTTGGCCGGGGGTGTGTTGTGTGAATGACGCCTTGGTTCGTGTCGCTTACTTTGCGTATTGTGCTGCATGGAGCCTCGTGAGTGGAGCATGACGTGAAAATTTGTTCCTCTTCTGTTCGTTTGCAGAGCCGCCACCTCCGGTAACGAGTCGCCCTGCGACGGCGAGGGTCGTGAAGCCGATGTCCATGTGTGCCGGCGTCGCTGCGTGTGTGCGGATGCGCTCCCGCTCGGTGAGGACGTCGCACTGCAATTCCTGGGGCGAGGCCGCCGCTGTCCACACGTAAAAGATACGTATCTTCTGAAGGGTTGGCGGGTCCGAGCACTTGTTGAGGGGCCCGGTGTGTGGGGAGCCTTTGTCTCCCAGGGCCAGGGGGTGTGGGCTCAGTGGAGATGCTCTGTTCTTCGAGGTCCCCTCCTCCCACCACGGCTTTGAATCACAGGTGTCTGGTCCCTCCCTGTGGTGTCCTCCCCTCGGTGCCAGTTGCCTCGAGCGGACGTGAGCATCCCACTAAGGGAAGGGAGGTGGGGAGCGGTCCGAGGGGACGGTGATGTTTGGCCGGGGGTGTGTTGTGTGAACGACGTCTTGATTCGCGTCGCTTACTTTGCGTATTGTGCCGTGTGGAGCCTCGTTAGCGGAGCATGACGTGAATATTGTTTCCCTTCCGTTTGTTTGCAGAGTCCGCCACCTCCGGTAGTGAGTGGTCTGGCGAGGGTTGTGAAGGCGATGTCCGTCCGTCCTTGTGTCCCGGCATTGCTGCGTGCGTGCGGACGCGCTCCCGCTCGGTCAAGACATCCCAGTGCGATGCCTGGGGCGAGGCTGCCCCTCTCCGCACGATAAAAGGGTTGGCAGGTAGCCCTTGTTATCTGTGTGTGTGTGGGGGGGAGCCTTTGTCTCCTGGGGCGTGGGGTCAGTGGAGATGCTCCGTCTCGAGGTCCCTCCTGTTGAGGGTCTGGTCCCTCCCTGTGGTGTCCTCCCCTCGGTGCCGGTTGCCTGTGTGTGTGTGTGTGGCCGGGGGGTGTTGGGAACGACGCCTTGGTGCGCTTCACTTACTTTGTCTCCCGTGGGGCGTGTTCCTCTTCCGGTTTCAGCCACCTCCGGAGATGCCCTGCGGCCGAGGGTCGTGAAGCTGATGTCCATGCGTCCCGGCGTCGCTGCGTGTGTGCGGATGCCTCGGTGAGGATGTTCCGATCCCATCCCCACGTAAAAGGTATCTTTGAATCACAGGGCCGGGGGCCGTGGGGTCAGTTCCTCGGTCCCCTCCTCCCACCACGGCTTTGAATCACAGGGTTCGGTCCCTCCCTGTGGTGTCCTCCTCGGTGCCGGTTGCCTCGAGAGGACATGAGCATCCCACTTAGGGAAGGGAGGTGGGGAGTGGTCCGAGGGGACGGTGATGTTTGGCCGGGGGTGTGTTGTCTGAACGACGCCTTGGTTCCCCTTGCCTACCTTGCGTGTTGTGCCTCGTGAGCGGAACTTTACGTGAAAATTTGTTTCTCTTCTGTTCATTTGCAGAGCTGCCACCTCCGGTAATGAGTCGCCCTGCGATGGTGAGGGTTGTGAAGCCGATGTCCGTGCGTCCTGGCGTCGCTGCGTGCGTGCGGACGCGCTCCTGCTCGGTCAAGCCGTCCCAGTGCGATGCCTGGGGCGAGGCTGCCCTTCTGTGCACGTAAAAGATACGTATCTGCTGAAGGGTTGGCGGGTCCGAGCCCTCGTTGAGGTTGAGGGGCTGTGTGGGTGTGTGGGTGTGGGTGTGTGGGTGTGGGTGTGTGGGTGTGGGTGGGTGGTGGGGAGCCTTTGTCTCCCGGGGCCAGGGGGCGTGGGGTCAGTGGAGATGCTCCGTTCTTTGAGGTCCCCTCCTCCCACCACGGCTTTGAATCACAGGTGTCAGGTCCCTCCCTGTGGTGTCCTCCCCTCGGTGCTGGTTGCCTTAAGAGGACGTGAGCATCCTATTTGGAGTGTGGGGAAAGGGATAAGGGCATGTTTGAAAGTGTGGTTTCATATTTATAATTGGAGAGGATTTGAGTGGTTGTGCATGGAGTCTGTTGTGCAATTTCAAGGGTTTTGTCATGATGTGTCTTGTCTTTCTAGGTTCTGTAAGATGATGTGGTGAACTCTGGGAAAGAGCAGGTGAAATGGAAGTGTGCTGAGGATGAAGTTTGTTCCGTGGTCATGGATCGCTTGAGTAGTTTGCTAGGTGTGTATGTGTATTGATGTTGATGTTTGTGTGTGGCACAGTTAAGGTCTTCCACTGGGTGCATGGCAGTGGGTATCTCAGTTGTGTATTTGATATGTTTTGCAGCAGCCCTGTGGTGGTTGCAGGTGTTGAGAAATGTTTTATGTCATTGCAGGGGTAAGGAGTTTGAAGCTGAAGATCGCCCTGTGATATGAGTGTTTGTAGGAGAAGACTGCAGTGTCTTTCTTTTTTGTATTTGTTTTTTTTGGGAGCTAAAATGTATAATGTGTGTTTCTGGGTTTGATATGAAGTGTCTTCTGAATTTCAGGGCTAGGTTGTAATGGAGCAATGGGCTTGTCACTGTGTAGAGATTTGTAATATCTACAAGTATTTGAGGATACTGGTATTTGGGGTATTAATATTTGTAACATGCTGAAGTGGTTGGAAGTCATTGTTGACATCTGTAGTGTCATGTGTAACGTTTTGGGTGTTTTACATCACTTGTGTCTTTGCCATGGGAGGGTCACTTAGATAGATATAGTCAACACATTATATCTGTGTTCAGTATGACAGACAGTCATCTGACAACTTTCATAGATAGATATAGTAATGTGTTAATACATTGAATGTTTTGCTGTATTGTTTGCACTTTTGTAATCAGTCAGGTTTGCATTTAGGTCGGATGACTTATGAGTCATCCACCTCATAGCATTTTCAATTGTCAATCATCTCTGTGATGATTATCAACCCTGGTGCGGTGCAGTCAAACAGCCCCAAGGCTGACGTTTGTTGCAATTTGTCAGCCTTTCGGCTGTTTCGCTGCACCGCACCAGGGTTGGGGCTGTCCCGGACAGTCTTTGACTTAACTTTTTTGGCCATGTAAGAGGTGGGGAGGGAACGTGCAGGCTAGTTGTGGTGTGCTGTACTGCATGGTGGGAAAGGTGGTAGTGGGGTGTGATTGTGTACTGGGAGCAGATTGTGTTTTTAAATGAGTAAGGGGACAAGAAGGTGTATTTGTTGTTCCGTAGGTTGACCAGGGTAATTGAAGACTATGAAATGTGAGGGTTACATGACAATGTGTGTCAGCTGTATAAGAGTGTTCCATGGTGGATGTATTGTAATGTTGTGTTGCCAAATAAAAAATGTACTTTGAGATGACTGCTTTGTGTGTCTCTGCTGATTTTAAAACATGGTGCAAAGGTGTGCAGGAAGGGGTAAGGGTGGGATGGGATGGGACAATATGCCTAATACCATTGCCTCATGGTCTGGTCCCTTAGGATTAGGGTTTGCAGCGTTAGGGTTTGCAGCGTTAGGGTTTGGGTTGGGGTCTTGGTCGGCAGGGTTTGCAGGGTTAGGGTTGGGGTTGCAGGGTTCAGGGTCAGGGGTTAGGGGTAGGGCAGGGGTCAGGGGTTAGGGTTAGGGGTTAGGGGTCTTGGTCAGGGTCAGGGTTTGCAGGGTTAGGGTTAGGGGTTGGGGTCTTGGTTGGGCTAGGGCAGGGTTAGGGTTGGGGTTGGGGTTGGGGTCTTGGTCGGTTAGGGTTTGCAGCGTTAGGGTTGGGGTTGGGGTCTTGGTCGGCAGGGTTTGCAGGGTTAGGGTTGGGGTTAGGGTGGCAGGGTTGGTCGGTTAGGGTTTGCAGGGGTTAGGGTTAGGGGGTTGGGGTCTTGGTCAGGGTTAGGGGTTAAGGGCTAGGGGTTAGGCCCTAGGGGCTTGCCAGGGTTAGGGTTAGGGCCAGGGGCCTTGGGCCAGGGCCAGGGCCAGGGCCAGGGGTTGGCCTTGGCCAGGCTAGGGCCAGGCCAGGGCCAGGGCCAGGGTTGGCCTTTGGGCCAGGGCCAGGGCCAGGCCAGGGCCAGGGCCAGGGCCAGGGCCAGGGCCAGGCCAGGCCAGGCCAGGGCCAGGGCCAGGGGCCAGGCCAGGGCCAGGCCAGGGCCAGGCCAGGGCCAGGGGCCAGGGCCAGGGCCAGGCCAGGGCCAGGGCCAGGGCCAGGGCCAGGCCTTGGCCAGGGCCAGGCCAGGGCCAGGGCCAGGGCCAGGCCAGGCCAGGCCAGGGCCAGGGCCAGGGCCAGGGGCCAGGCCAGGGGCCAGGCCAGGCCAGGCCAGGGCCAGGGCCAGGGGCCAGGCCTTGGGCCAGGCCAGGCCAGGCCAGGGCCAGGCCAGGGCCAGGCCTTGGGCCAGGCCAGGGCCAGGCCAGGCCAGGGGGCCAGGCCAGGCCAGGCCAGGCCAGGCCAGGGCCAGGGCCAGGGGCCAGGCCAGGCCAGGCCAGGGCCAGGCAGGGCCAGGCCAGGCCAGGCCAGGCCAGGCCAGGCCAGGGCCAGGCCAGGGCCAGGGCCAGGCCAGGCCAGGGCCAGGGCCAGGCCAGGGCTTGCCAGGGCCAGGGTTAGGGGTTGGCCAGGCCAGGGCCAGGCCAGGGCCAGGCCAGGGCCAGGGCCAGGGTTGGCCAGGCCAGGCTAGGCCAGGCCAGGGCCAGGGCCAGGGGCCAGGCCAGGCCAGGCCAGGCCAGGGCCAGGCCAGGCCAGGGCCAGGCCAGGTTGGCCAGGCCAGGCCAGGCCAGGGCCAGGCCAGGCCAGGCCAGGCCAGGCCAGGGGCCAGGGCCAGGGCCAGGGGCCAGGGCCAGGCCAGGCCAGGCCAGGGCCAGGGCCAGGGCCAGGGCCAGGGCCAGGCCAGGCCAGGGCCAGGCCAGGCCAGGCCAGGCCAGGGCCAGGGCCAGGGTTGGCCAGGCCAGGCCAGGGCCAGGGCCAGGGGTTAGGGTTGGGCCAGGCCAGGCCAGGGCCAGGCCAGGGCCAGGGCCAGGGGTTGGCCTTGGCCTAGGGCAGGCCAGGGCCAGGGCCAGGGGCCAGGCTTGGCCAGGCCAGGCCAGGGCCAGGGCCAGGCCAGGCCAGGCCAGGCCAGGCCAGGCCAGGCCAGGGCCAGGCCAGGCCAGGCCAGGCCAGGGCCAGGCCAGGGCCAGGCCAGGGCCAGGCCAGGCCAGGGCCAGGCCAGGGCCAGGGCCAGGGGCCAGGCCAGGCCAGGCCAGGCCAGGGCCAGGGCCAGGGCCAGGCCAGGTTGGGGCCAGGGCCAGGCCAGGCCAGGCCAGGCCAGGCCAGGCCAGGCCAGGCCAGGGCCAGGCCAGGCCAGGGCCAGGGCCAGGCCAGGCCAGGGCCAGGGCCAGGCCAGGCCAGGCCAGGCCAGGCCAGGCCAGGGCCAGGCCAGGCCAGGCCAGGCCAGGCCAGGCCAGGCCAGGGCCAGGCCAGGCCAGGCCAGGGCCAGGCCAGGCCAGGCCAGGCCAGGCCAGGCCAGGCCAGGCCAGGCCAGGCCAGGCCAGGCCAGGCCAGGCCAGGCCAGGTTGGGGCCAGGCCAGGCCAGGCCAGGCCAGGCCAGGCCAGGCCAGGCCAGGCCAGGGCCAGGCCAGGCCAGGCCAGGCCAGGCCAGGCCAGGCCAGGCCAGGCCAGGCCAGGCCAGGCCAGGCCAGGCCAGGCCAGGCCAGGCCAGGCCAGGCCAGGCCAGGCCAGGCCAGGCCAGGCCAGGCCAGGCCAGGCCAGGCCAGGCCAGGCCAGGCCAGGCCAGGCCAGGGCCAGGCCAGGCCAGGCCAGGCCAGGCCAGGCCAGGCCAGGCCAGGCCAGGCCAGGCCAGGCCAGGCCAGGCCAGGCCAGGCCAGGCCAGGCCAGGGCCAGGCCAGGCCAGGCCAGGCCAGGCCAGGCCAGGCCAGGCCAGGCCAGGCCAGGCCAGGCCAGGCCAGGCCAGGCCAGGCCAGGCCAGGCCAGGCCAGGCCAGGGCCAGGCCAGGCCAGGGCCAGGCCAGGCCAGGCCAGGCCAGGGCCAGGCCAGGCCAGGGCCAGGCCAGGCCAGGCCAGGGCCAGGCCAGGCCAGGCCAGGCCAGGCCAGGCCAGGCCAGGCCAGGCCAGGCCAGGCCAGGCCAGGCCAGGCCAGGGCCAGGCCAGGCCAGGGCCAGGCCAGGCCAGGCCAGGCCAGGCCAGGCCAGGCCAGGGCCAGGCCAGGCCAGGCCAGGCCAGGCCAGGCCAGGCCAGGGCCAGGCCAGGCCAGGCCAGGCCAGGCCAGGCCAGGCCAGGCCAGGCCAGGCCAGGCCAGGGCCAGGGCCAGGCCAGGCCAGGCCAGGCCAGGCCAGGCCAGGCCAGGCCAGGCCAGGCCAGGCCAGGCCAGGCCAGGCCAGGCCAGGCCAGGCCAGGCCAGGCCAGGCCAGGCCAGGCCAGGCCAGGCCAGGCCAGGCCAGGCCAGGCCAGGCCAGGCCAGGCCAGGCCAGGCCAGGCCAGGGCCAGGCCAGGCCAGGCCAGGCCAGGCCAGGCCAGGCCAGGCCAGGCCAGGCCAGGCCAGGCCAGGCCAGGCCAGGCCAGGCCAGGCCAGGCCAGGCCAGGCCAGGCCAGGCCAGGCCAGGCCAGGCCAGGCCAGGCCAGGCCAGGCCAGGCCAGGCCAGGCCAGGCCAGGGCCAGGCCAGGCCAGGCCAGGCCAGGCCAGGCCAGGCCAGGGCCAGGCCAGGCCAGGCCAGGCCAGGCCAGGCCAGGCCAGGCCAGGGCCAGGCCAGGCCAGGCCAGGCCAGGCCAGGCCAGGCCAGGCCAGGCCAGGCCAGGCCAGGGCCAGGCCAGGCCAGGCCAGGCCAGGCCAGGCCAGGCCAGGCCAGGCCAGGCCAGGCCAGGCCAGGCCAGGCCAGGCCAGGGCCAGGCCAGGCCAGGCCAGGCCAGGCCAGGCCAGGCCAGGCCAGGCCAGGCCAGGCCAGGCCAGGCCAGGCCAGGCCAGGCCAGGCCAGGCCAGGCCAGGGCCAGGGCCAGGGCCAGGCCAGGCCAGGCCAGGCCAGGGCCAGGCCAGGCCAGGCCAGGCCAGGCCAGGCCAGGCCAGGCCAGGCCAGGCCAGGGCCAGGCCAGGCCAGGCCAGGCCAGGCCAGGCCAGGCCAGGCCAGGCCAGGGCCAGGGCCAGGCCAGGCCAGGCCAGGCCAGGCCAGGCCAGGCCAGGCCAGGCCAGGCCAGGCCAGGCCAGGCCAGGCCAGGCCAGGCCAGGCCAGGGCCAGGGCCAGGCCAGGCCAGGCCAGGCCAGGCCAGGCCAGGCCAGGCCAGGCCAGGCCAGGCCAGGCCAGGCCAGGCCAGGCCAGGCCAGGGCCAGGCCAGGGCCAGGCCAGGCCAGGCCAGGCCAGGCCAGGCCAGGCCAGGCCAGGCCAGGCCAGGCCAGGCCAGGCCAGGCCAGGCCAGGCCAGGCCAGGCCAGGCCAGGCCAGGGCCAGGCCAGGCCAGGCCAGGCCAGGCCAGGCCAGGCCAGGGCCAGGCCAGGCCAGGCCAGGCCAGGCCAGGCCAGGGCCAGGCCAGGCCAGGCCAGGCCAGGCCAGGCCAGGCCAGGGCCAGGGCCAGGCCAGGCCAGGCCAGGCCAGGCCAGGCCAGGCCAGGCCAGGGCCAGGCCAGGCCAGGCCAGGCCAGGCCAGGCCAGGCCAGGCCAGGCCAGGCCAGGCCAGGCCAGGCCAGGGCCAGGCCAGGGCCAGGCCAGGCCAGGGCCAGGCCAGGCCAGGCCAGGCCAGGCCAGGCCAGGCCAGGCCAGGCCAGGCCAGGCCAGGCCAGGCCAGGGCCAGGCCAGGGCCAGGCCAGGCCAGGCCAGGGCCAGGCCAGGCCAGGCCAGGCCAGGCCAGGGCCAGGGCCAGGCCAGGCCAGGCCAGGCCAGGCCAGGCCAGGCCAGGGCCAGGCCAGGCCAGGCCAGGCCAGGCCAGGCCAGGCCAGGCCAGGCCAGGCCAGGCCAGGCCAGGCCAGGCCAGGCCAGGCCAGGCCAGGCCAGGCCAGGCCAGGCCAGGCCAGGCCAGGCCAGGCCAGGCCAGGCCAGGCCAGGGCCAGGCCAGGCCAGGCCAGGCCAGGCCAGGCCAGGCCAGGCCAGGCCAGGCCAGGCCAGGCCAGGCCAGGCCAGGCCAGGCCAGGCCAGGCCAGGCCAGGCCAGGCCAGGCCAGGCCAGGCCAGGCCAGGCCAGGCCAGGCCAGGCCAGGCCAGCCAGGCCAGCCAGGCCAGGCCAGGCCAGGCCAGGCCAGGCCAGGCCAGGCCAGGCCAGGCCAGGCCAGGGCCAGGCCAGGCCAGGCCAGGCCAGGCCAGGCCAGGCCAGGCCAGGCCAGGCCAGGCCAGGCCAGGCCAGGCCAGGCCAGGCCAGGCCAGGCCAGGCCAGGCCAGGCCAGGCCAGGGCCAGGCCAGGCCAGGCCAGGCCAGGCCAGGCCAGGCCAGGCCAGGCCAGGCCAGGCCAGGCCAGGCCAGGCCAGGCCAGGCCAGGCCAGGCCAGGCCAGGCCAGGCCAGGCCAGGCCAGGGCCAGGCCAGGCCAGGCCAGGGCCAGGGCCAGGCCAGGCCAGGCCAGGCCAGGGCCAGGGGCCAGGCCAGGCCAGGCCAGGGCCAGGCCAGGCCAGGCCAGGCCAGGCCAGGCCAGGCCAGGCCAGGGCCAGGGGCCAGGCCAGGCCAGGCCAGGCCAGGCCAGGCCAGGCCAGGCCAGGCCAGGCCAGGCCAGGCCAGGGCCAGGCCAGGCCAGGCCAGGGCCAGGCCAGGCCAGGCCAGGGCCAGGGCCAGGCCAGGGCCAGGCCAGGGCCAGGCCAGGCCAGGCCAGGCCAGGGCCAGGGCCAGGCCAGGCCAGGGCCAGGGCCA